>NW_024573935.1:86036-1341764 GCF_900044065.1 Fusarium mangiferae
ATGGTAGCACATAGAAGTACTACCTCAGAAAAGACGTTTCTAAAATAAAATAGAGAAAATATTTTTTTTTTTTTTTTAGAAACCTATATAAATTGTTCATGCATAAGTTATGTATCTAGATTGTAGAAACCTAACGTTAGTAGACTACCATGTTGCCCAAGTGTTTAAAAATCCAATCGCTGATCCGTTTGTCCGTACCGATCAGCCATGATCCATGTATGGATATTGGCAATGGTTCAACAATGAATTTGACTCTAGATCTCGTCTGAAACCACTCAGAACAGAATCAAACTCTTGGTATGGCCGATATAGTCTCCGAAGTGCGTTTGAATGGATTATCCATCAGTCTGAACATGAACGACAGGCTAGGTACTAGACCTAATGTCCATAGACATGGGCTTCATGCGATGATTGTCCCACAGCGACTTCTAGAAAAATAACCCAACTCAATCAGCCTTCAGCTTCTCACCATGACTACACATACTCATCAGAAACATGGATCCTTCAACACCGACACCAAAATCTATATTGCGCGGGCACAAATCTCAAATTCACACAGCAACATTCATTAGATCCAATGAGCGCCTCATTACAGGCGATGCGGATGGCTTTGTGGTGCTATGGGACCTCACGATTATGCGCCCACGTGCTGTTTGGCGTGCCCACGAAAAGGCTCTATTAGGTGTTGGCGGCTGGGGTGACGACAAAATCATCACGTAATTGCTCTGTCGAAAATCAGTAATGACTGGAGAATGCCTTTGCTGACAACAGTTTGCAGGCATGGTCGTGATTTGAAGCTCATAGTGTGGAAACTTGGCGAGGCGGAAGAGGAGCATCTCAGCACAGCATTGCCGGTGGAAGAAGTTGCATCACCAAGACCGCAACCATGGATGTTACATCTCCTTGAAGTCAATACCCTGAACTTTTGCGCTTTCGCCATTTGCTCAAGGGCGCCTGGCTCTGTCGATACCGCTTCTGAGGTGCTGATTGCGGTGCCTAATACTTTGCACTCAGATGCTGTATGGAGAACCTCAACCATATCGTGACCAGGGCTGATATTCATAGATCGACATCTACCAGTTGCCGTTGCAAAGACGGATTCATACCATCAAGGCTGGTGATAAAACGGGCATGGCCATGTGCCTTGCTCTCCTGCATCACAGAGACGCTCTCACGCTCATTGCTGCCTTTGAAAATGGTTACGCAACTGTGCACCGTCTTGAGTCTGATGGCCAATGGGTCGCAACGTACCATTCCCAGGCGCATTCACAACCCGTCCTGTCGTTGAGCGTCTATAGCGACTACTTCATCACGTCCAGCGCCGACTCTATCATCGCCAAACATCCCATTCCTACCGATTTGTTCTTTCCTCTGGAAGACACTGTACCTCCTGAAAGTACCGAGCGTGTAGTGGAGATAGTAGACGAAGAACCTAAGGCGAAGTCACTTCTATCTACTGGCCTGAAGTCTTCGTCGTCACAGGGGCTGAAGCCTCCTCGTAAGGGCATTGCGTGGAAAGATCCGCTCAAAGCTATCAACACCAAACATTCCGGACAACAGAGTCTAGACATACGATCCGATGGAAGAATCTTTGCTACTGCAGGGTGGGATTCAAAAGTGCGAGTATACTCTACAAAAACCATGAAAGAACTCGCTGTTTTGAAGTGGCATCAAGTTGGATGCTACGCCGTTGCATTCGCTGATGTTAGGATATCGGATCAGACGGAGGAAGAAAACCCTACGTCTGACGATGGTCAACCCACGGGGAGTTCAAGCACGCGGGCGGGCTCTTTGACCCGAACAGGGCTGAGCGTCAAAGAGCAACGAATAGCTACAGCGAGAAAAACACATTGGATTGCAGCAGGGGCGAAAGACGGCAAGATTAGCTTGTGGGATATTTATTAGCTATGTAAACAAGATCCTATAATGGATACTGCTTCACTAGATAGATTCGTAGCAAATTCCGTCCTGCTCTGTAAAGCGGGAAGGGAGCATGTCTTGACGAGATGTGATCGAAATGGGCCAGCCTCACTTTCGAATAAAAGCACAGAAGAAAAAGTAACAACGCTGATAACTTGGATCCATAATACGGTCAGCTCATGGTATCATCAAACGTCTAATTGCACCGTTAGATCCCAATATCCTAGTGTAGGCCATACTCACGATCATACTCCCAACATCCTCTGTCCGCGTGCCGCACTTGTCTGTGACTGCCATCAGCGAGAACTGTACACTTGACGTATTTCATGGACGAGAGCCCACCATCATGAGACGAGTCGCCGACTTGTTTCCATTCGACAGCTCAGACCATATCCTGATCACCCACGCCGCGACGAGGGCATCGCGAAGTTCCTGGGTCATCTCTGCAGTAACGAATAGACTTATACGGCCTTGTTCATCCTGGATTTCTCTCGCTATTATGTCGCCGTAGCAGTCTCTCCACTCATATGCGACGCCTTTACTCCGCGATTCGCAAGCTTCGTACAGGACACCATCGGCTCGAAACTTGCGGCCTGGCCCTCTCACCATCCGCTCGAACCGAAAGCCCTTGAGCTGCCGCAGAATATTACCGGAGCGGAAACATGACACTCCAAAGCTTGTTAGCGCTCGTTGTGAGGTAGCTTCGGCATGGTACGGAAAAGACGGGAACTCGGCAGCAGTGGGATGCTTGAGATCGAAGAGGTGACGGTTTTTCAGCACGACCTGGGGAAGACCGGCCGATGTCTTTGTAACGGGGTCTACGCGCTCGACTTTGACATTGCGATCGTTATCGTGGAGGTAGCTGGTGTCGTGGGAGAATTCGTAGAGCGGGGGGTCTTGGGGTTCGGTTGAGTAGATGAAGCGTCCTGCGATGAAGAGCGTTGCAGGGCCGAGGGTTGAATCTTTAGGGCGGGTTATAGTGGTGGGGGTTGTGTAGTTGGGAGCAGCAGTGGTGTCGTAGGAGGGCAGTTCCAAGTCGGAATAGTTGGGCGGAGGCAGAGCCATAGTTTTCTGGATGCAATGATGATCGATAACCGATGATAGACTGGCTAGGAATAAATTCAATGAAATAAATAGAGAACTAAATAACAATGCAACTGTCGCGTGCAGTCAGTCAATCAATCAATCACTGTCTACAGGACTTCTAAAGCTATTATGACGTGTATCACTACTAGGGGGCGGCAACGACGGGCTAAGTCTTAGTTGTGAGCCAAGGGGAGGAAAGAAAACTCAGGACCTTGACTCTGAGCGATAAAAATGCTTAGGGAAATCTATCCTGAGCTTAGGGGGCTCTTTGCTACGTTTATTTTGACACGCTATATCAAGGTCCGGTTTTTTCTTGCTCCCTAAGAGTAAGAGCGAGCCCACTGATCTCCGCTTGTGAGGCTATGGCTTCGCCCCAATTCAGTTTCACAAGGCTCAATAACAGCGTCCCAGCTTTAGTGCAATATTGATTGACTGGTCATTGGTGCATCCTGGTATTTGTGATAATTCCTAATAAATACGACGATAATACGCCAAAACTCCTATTCCACAGACCCCAGACCCCTGTCATATGCCCAGAGTTTCACACACTTTTCAGCTCCTCTACAGACGAGAACCAAGGTTGACGTGTACGGACTTTGTGTTGCTGTACGCCTCAAGTCCAGCCTCACCGAGCTCACGGCCAATACCGCTCTGCTTAACACCGCCGAAGGGGATGTAGGGTTCACTGTCTTGTGTGCTGTTAATCCAGACCATACCGGCCTCGATCTCAGCAGCGACACGGTGCGCACGCTCGACGTCCTTGGTGAAGACAGCTGCGCCGAGACCGTATGTAGAATCGTTGGCGAGCTTGAGAGCCTCCTCTTCGCTGCTGAACTTGGTGATGACAACGACAGGGCCGAAAATCTCCTCACGGAAGACTCGCATCTGGTGGTGCACGTCACCGAAGACGGTGGGCTGAACAAAGAAACCCTTCTTAGAGGCATCGACAGGCTGGCCACCAGCGAGCAGAGTGGCGCCTTCAGACTTTCCAATCTTGATATACTCAAGAATGCGGTCGTACTGCTGTCGAGAGACTTGGGGACCCTGGTAGGTCTCCGAGTCCCATTGGTGGCCGACCTTACTCACAGTCTTGGTAGTCTCGATGAATCTCTGAACAAACTCGTCGTAGACCTTGTCCTGAACTAATAGGCGAGAAGTAGCTGTGCAGATCTGGCCCTGGTTGGACATGATGCCCATGTGTGACCACTTGACAGCCTCATCAAGGTCACAGTCGGAGAAGACCAAGAGAGGCGACTTGCCACCCGTCTCAAGGGTAATGTTCTTGAGGGTCTTGGAGGCCATTTCCATGATCTTGGCACCCGTAGCGGTTGAGCCAGTGAAGGCAACCTTCTCAACAAGAGGGTGCTGAACAAGAGGAGGACCAGCCTCACCACCGTAACCGTTAAGGGCGTTGAAAACACCGGGAGGGAATCCGACGTCCTTGAAAGCCTGGCCGAGGAGAAGGATGCTGAGGGGTGTTTGCTCAGCGGCCTTCATAACGATGGTGTTACCGCATGCTAGCGCAGGACCGATCTTCCAGGCGGCCATGGCGAGAGGGTAGTTCCAGGGAATAATCTGGGCGACTACACCAAGGGGTTGGCGGAGAGTGTATGCGAGCTTGTTGGGGTTGGCGGTGATGGTTTGTCCGGTGATCTTGTCGGCCCAGCCAGCGTAGTAACGGATAGTGTTGATGACCTCGACAACGTCGCCGCCCTCAGCATCGGCGTAGATCTTGCCTGTCATTGTGTCAGTGCTTCGTAAATGAAGTATTTGGTAGTGCTATCTTACCATTGTCCCACGCCTCAGAGGTAGCGAACATCTGTGTGCGCTCCTCAATGTAGTCGGCGAGCTTGTTCATGAGAGCGCCTCGCTGGGGAGGAGGCATCTTCTTCCATGAAGGCGCATGGAACGCGGCATGGGCGGCCTTCACAGCCTTATCGACATCGTCGGCGCTGGCTGCATGCACTGTGGCGATTTCCTTCTCGGTACTGGAACACATCATATTAGCTCGAGTTGGATAACCGGCTGGGGAGAAGCTAACTCACGCAGGGTCGATGGATGTAATCGTTTGCTTCGATGAGCCAGGAACAAACTCGTTGTTGATGAAGAGACCGGTCGGCTGCTTATACTTGACACCGTTGGGGGCCTCGAGGTTCACGAACAAGTCCGACATGTTGCTGAAGCGTTTCTGTGTAGTTGTGATAGATCGGCCAAGAGGAGGTGATGAGAGTCGGTTCGGCGATTGTGTTGAAGGTCGAGACAGAGAAGGGTACAGTGAACGACAGAAACCAACGAGTGGAAGTCTCGATACAAGGGCAGCGCCCATCTTCTTATAGCTCCTCAGAGACATGGCTTGAGAGGGGTAGCTCGGGGTCCAATCCAAGGCGACACCTCCGTCTTGAGTCTAGCTAAGTACTAGGTATGTACTGTATCTGTCTGTATCTGGAGTCTAAGTTATCACCTGCATCCCCCACAGTCAATGGCCTCGAGAATTACTCTCTTGAGCAATTGATAAGCTTCAGAGGCTCTCGCAAATGTGCAATCCTTTGCCTCGTTTGGGTAAAGGTCATCTACGCCACCGGCGGATGATTGAGGGGCCGGCAATTCGAGGTTGGAGCTGTGGTTCAACGTCATGAAACCGCTTAGACCTTACTGATTGAGCTTAGTTGGACTGTTGCCCAGATCAGGTAAAAAGACACGAAGCGAAGCGAGGCGAGGCGAGGCGAACCAAAGCCAGCTTGGCGATCATGACAGCTCTTATCGATAACAGCTACCGAGGTTGGGTTAGCACTAATTGAAAGTCAATTGACTTTGGTGGTGAGCTCTCTGCATGGACGTTGTACATAATAAGCGCTTTTCTGATGATGATGGATGGTTGGCTTACCTCACTACTAACCGTCAAAGATCCTATTTGTTCCATGCTGAGAACATCGGTCCGTACATTGTCTTCTCGCCAATTCATAGACCGGCATCACTCCCGGACCGCATAACTCACCATATATGGTATAGTGGCAAGGTCTTTGATCATGCCCCACAAGGCTGCCTGTCAAGTTGAAGCTGGCATGGGCATGGATGCTAATCGAGAGGATCTTCTCGTCAATCTCGACTAAATATCAAAAAGAAAGATTGTTTTGAAGGGATAAATTCCTTTCCGAAAAGACGTATCAGCAATGCCACCTCGTGCTGTTGATTCCAACACCATCTTACCGATGTCGACTTTAGGCGCCATCATTATCGAATCCAATGTCTCCGATCAAAGTCTCCGACATGTGAGATCAGATCCTGTTCATTCAAGAGCTTATTTATCAGAAACTACCCCTCTTAAGGTCAATTCCAAGATGATCTCCAATCAACCCCTCTATCGCTTCGTCAGCAGAAAAGCTTGGTCCGCCAATACCAACAGAGCCGCTTGGATATGGCCTCATATCAGTGCATCGGTATTTGCAAACTCCGCCAGCTTTGGTCCGCCGTGGTCCGTCATTCGTCCGTGAGCACGGTTGCGGAATGACTATTCCTCCCTTTCTTACAGCAACAAAGAACCACCGAGGACGTGCCCGCGGATTAGAAACGAGACACGCAAATGATGTGACTAGCGGGTGATCGCTCTCGACTTTGTTCTTAGTATGCCCAGGGTCTACGATCAATTCCTAGAGGATCACCATCACCTCTACTCCGTAACCTCTGGGCCGTTGTGTATTTAGGCGCTCTGATAGGACTGGCATTGCAAGATTCCCCCAGCAGAATGCTGACAGGTGAGATAAGATGATGCCAACAAACGAGGGCTAAATCCGAGACTCTTGGTGTCTTGCAGTCCTCCATGCAGCATCGTTTTCCCATTGAGTCTTAACTCCGGGGCTACCGAAGGGTCGTCAGACTTGATCTTACTGTCCACTCCGCGTATTCAAACTCGGCTGTGCTTCTTAACTGGCAAACTTGAGATGGCGATGTTTTGTTACGTCTTATTTGGCTAATGAGGCACTTGTTCGTTCCCTTTTCGGTCAAGTGAGTCATTAGATTGCCATTATCTGACCCTCTCGTGCGTGCAAAACTGTCCATCTCAAGTGCTGAGCTGGTGTTGTTTTTAGCATGAAGATGATATTGTATTATGCCAAGCGTTATGCGGGACCACTATGAGGTTATCTGACTTCGGGCCAAGTCTCCGTGTAAGCACCTAGATAGACCCTTGACAAGACATTGACTTACACCGAATCTTCTCATACATTAGCCAAAGAATAACAACAACACGTGGCATAGGATGGCTCTAACTATTATCACAACCTATCCTCTTTTGAGATTGCTTATTTGGAAGCAGCGTCTTTTATCCGCCTGTTCGGACCAACATTGATTGTCACAGACGGTTTCAAACTCCATCGACGCCACAAACATGCAGCTCATTTTCGGCACAACAACGCTCCAAGAGCTAAAACATCGTGCACTTCAGAATGAGTACGTACGTATGAGCAAGGCCCCGTCATTAAGGCTCATTCAGATGTCCGCAGGCATTGGCGAGCGTTTCATTGTTAGCGTCGGAGCCTTGGCTGGTTCAAGCCCAATTGGGCTTACGAGATATCATCATGGAGGGGGTGCAGGCGCGGACATGTGGTGGAGTCCGCCACTCCGCAGCCTCTTTACTGGCTGGCTGCTTTGTCTTATGCCCGGTCGTTATGCTGACAGCCCATACTATACTATGCGCAGCACTGTGATGCGATATCGTTATGCTTGGGGCGGATTTTGTGCAGGGCCTTGACCTTAACTCCTGGGACCAGAAAAGTCAGACAGTTAGTGAGATGAGATTATCTCATTGTTCTCGTGGGTTATAAAGATAGTCGTATCTCGCTGTCAACCAAAATGTGTCAGTCTTTCAGAGCATTGAGACCAGCTCTCGAGCACTTGGACAATATTTACCCCCTTTCCTCAGGGTCAGAAACTTCGATATAAGCTTAATCCAACACCATCTATCTATACACTTAAGCTTATAGGTAAACGAAAATCAGCCATCATGTCTACTGAACCAAAAACGCTCGAGGTCCCTGCGACCACAGATCGCCCCGAGTCTACAACTTCAACACTCCGAGGAGAGGATGTTCAGGAGAAGAAGGAGGAGAAACAGGATGAAGACGTTGAGGCCGGCACAGTCTCAGGCAACAACGACAGTGATGAGGTTGACGAAGATGAATACCCTACCGGCATTAACATGTTCTTCATTGTTCTTGCTCTTGTCATGGCAGTCTTTCTCTTCTCCCTTGACTTGGTAACTCATGCCTCCATAACAAGCCAACAACCAGAGAGCTAACGTGGACGTACAATAGACTATTGTGGCAACGGCTATTCCCAAGATCACTGATGAGTTCAAGGGTCTTGACAAGGTCGGATGGTATGGTGCTGCTTTCTTCATGACTGTCGGTGCTTTCCAGTCAACGTGTAAGTCACAAAGCCTTGGCCCCCTTTTCCCCCAACCTGTCGCTAACACTATCAAAGGGGGTAAAATCTACAAGTACTTTCCCCTGAAGACGTCCTTCATCGTCGCCATTCTCATCTTCGAGCTTGGTTCTGTCATCTGCGGTGCCGCCCCCAATGCCGAAGCCCTCATCACTGGTCGAGCCATCGCCGGCGTTGGCGGTGCTGGTCTGGGTGCTGGCGCTTACACCATCATCGGTTTCTCTGCTCCTCCTAAGAAGCGACCTGCTTTCACTGGTATCATTGGTGCCGCCTACGGTATCGCCAGCGTCATCGGACCTCTCCTTGGTGGTGCCTTCACTGATCACGTCTCTTGGCGATGGTGTTTCTACATCAACCTCCCCATCGGAGGACTCTCTGCCGGCATCATCTTCTTATTCTTCAAGACTCCCCGTGCTGCTATTCCCGTCAAGGCTCCTCTTCTTGAGAAGTTCCTTCAAATGGACCCTCTTGGAATTGTTTTGATGATGGGCCTCACCATCTCGTATATCCTCGCTGTTCAGTACGGTGGACAGGCTCACGCTTGGGATTCCTCTGTTGTTATCGGTCTGCTCGTTGGATGGGTCGCCATCTCTATCGTCTGGGCCATCTCCTGTTATGTTCAGGGCGAGCGATCCATGATTCCTGTCCGTATCCTCAAGAACCGCACCGTCTGGGTTATGAGCGCCTTTGCTTTCATCTTCGCTGGTTCTTTCTTCCTCGCCATCTACTACATCCCCATCTACTTCCAGTCTGTTCACAACGCTTCTCCTACGAGCAGTGGTGTTCGCAACTTGCCTCTTATTCTCGCTGTCACTTTCGCTACTATTATCAGTGGAGGTCTTGTTACCGCTACTGGCTTCTACCAGCCTCTCCTCATCGGTGGTGCTGCCCTTGCGACTGTTGGTGCCGGTCTGCTATACCTCCTTGACGTTGACACTTCTACTGGAAAGTGGATTGGCTACCAAATCATTGCTGGTGTCGGCTGGGGTGTTGCCTTCCAGATTCCCATGATTGCTGTCCAGGGTACTGTCGACCCTAAGGATCTTGCTTCTGCTACCGGTATTCTTCTATGTAAGCTCTCCCTGCTGGTGTTCGTCGAGAACAAATAGCTAATTACATATAGTCTTCCAGGGTCTTGGCGGTGCCTACGTCGTGTCTGCAGGGCAGGCTGCCTTTGTTAACCAGATGCTCCTCAACATTGGCGAGAATGCTCCTCAAATCAGTAAGGGACGGTTGATTCTCACTGGAGCTACTGCTCTTCGTGAATCCTTCAATTCTCAAGAACTTCCTATTGTTATTGACGGTTACATGAAAGGCTTACATATCGTCTTCGCCATGGCTATTGCCTTTACTGGCTTCTCATTCTTGATCAGCTTGCTCACTCGTTGGAACAAGCTTAAGCTTGAGAACCTTACTGGCGGTGCCGCTTAGAGTTCCCGTCCCTTTCAAGCTGCATTGATCGGATAGAATCGTGGTTATGGAGGGTACAAGCTTGAGAATACTGCCTTACAGGTCGTGATGGATAATGAATACCCAAGTTGAGCCTTGGGTTTCAACGCATAGAATGACGGCCAGGTGATGACTGGAGCCAGGAAAATCTCATATTTTAGACGTCTCGATTAATATAAAGATAATGTTTTATTTACCTTGATCGACCATTTCTATTCTAATTAACACGATATCAGCTCTCCATGTCACGTCTGTCATGTTCGTTTTCAGATATTTGAAACCTGCTCGACAGCATTCGTGGTGCAGCTTCTTCGTCTGCAAGCCGAGAGAAGTGACACAATGTGTTCAAGATTATAATTCCCAATGTGAAGTGTTATCTATGGTTCATCCAGCCATTATTAATTGGAGAGTCTTAAATACATGACTCAGGACTCCATTGAATATCACTAACGTACTACGTAGTCGATGTCGCTTTGCATTGGGAAATGGAAGGGTACAGGGTAACTGCCTTTCACATGCACCAGACGACGTCAACTCCAAAAAGACACCCCTGCCATCTCCAACTCCACCAAGAATTCCGACTCGAACCGTCCTCAAAACTCCGCGGCAGAAACCATCACGAGAGTTTACTGCGCTCACTAACGATGGTCCATCTCAGCATTGCCTGAAGCTTTTCTTCCTTCTTTATTTCTTACCCTTTGAATTTTCGAATTATCAACACAATGCTTCCTCTACGCTTCCTCCGACATCGCTCGCCTTTTGCGACCTCCGTCCGTACGGCATCCTCTTGCTCGACTTCCTCCCGCCTCGAGACCCTGGCCAAGTCTCCGATCCGTGTCCTCCGATCCGTCGAAGCTGTCCGTCGTTGGCGTAACCCTCATGTCGTAAATCACCGATCAGTCGGCCTTGTGCCCACCATGGGCGCTCTACATGAGGGTCATCTGGCGTTGATACGTGCCGCTGCTAAGGAGAATCATCATGTTGTCGTGAGCATATATGTCAATCCGGCGCAGTTTGGCATAAAAGAAGATCTATCATCATATCCCGTCACCTGGGACGAAGATGCAAAGAAGCTAGCTGCACTGGATAGAGAACTTGCAGACGACGGAGGAAACCTAGGTCGCATCTCTGCTGTGTTTGCGCCAACAACCCCAGAGATGTACCCAAGCGGCTTTCCAGGCCAGGAAATTAATAGCAAAGGGAGCTTTGTTACAATTACGCCTGTTGGAGAAGTATTGGAGGGTGCCAGCAGACCAACATTCTTCCGAGGTGTTGCGACAGTCTGCTTAAAGCTATTCAATATTGTCCAGCCCGAGCGAGTGTACTTTGGTCAGAAGGACGTCCAACAAACAGTTGTCATCCGTCGGATGGTCAAGGATTTCATCCTGCCCATGGAGGTTGTCGTTGAACCCACCCAACGTGAACTCGATGGCCTTGCTTTGAGTTCTCGGAATGTCTATCTTGGGCCAAGACGAAGAGCTGTTGCCACAGTGCTTCCCCATGCACTATTTACCGCCGCCGAAGTATACAACACTAAGGTATCGCGCAAGAGAGAAGAAATTCTTGGCGCTGCACACAATTTTATCAATGCCACGGCATCCCGCCAGTCCACGCTTCCTCCCACAGAACGTGTGCTCTTCGAGGTCGACTACGTATCTTTGGCAGATCCAGAAACCTTAGTGGAAATCGATGAGGTTGATCCGTCTCGCGGAGCAGTTATGAGTGCAGCGATTAAGATGTTACCAGTGGAGCAGGCTCAGAAAGGCGAGGACCTGGGCTTCAGTGGAGGTCCAGCGGTACGTTTGATAGACAATATTATCCTCAAGCCCCAAGAGCCTAAGGATTCATAGACTCTGGTAATACGAGAAACCAAACGTAAAAGGTGTACCCAAACAGACCTCAACTGTTCAAAAAACGAACCTATAACATTGGGCTAGCTAAGGGAGGTACAAAAAATGTAGAACCTCGATCCTAGGCGATATAAAGATCTAAGTAAAGTAATATAAGTTCAAGGTAGCGTCCGATGTTCTCTTGCTTCCGGGACTAGATAGGAAGCATGCTGTTGTATTGACTGGATATATGTATAAATTCGCGCCAGTTGCTGAATATGTTGCTATAGCTCCAAAATGCCACTTAATCCAAAGATTGGTCGGGGGTGGGCCTTCGAAAATATCCTGGACAGAACTCTTCGATGACTTAAAGATGAGCCCGAGCCCTCTCCTCTCTCTTCTTCTTAACTTGCCTTATACTCTTGCCAAAAGCTTCCTTCTCTTCGCTGTTTAATCTGCTAGGGACCTTGCCTTTTCCGCTGCGTTCACCTTCCACTGTTTCCTCCCAAAGTTTACGGCCGAGCTCATCGGTAAGTCGGAGCACACGGCTGCTAACCGTGGCGCCATCACGGCGGTTTTTGCCTTCACGTCGTGATTTGGCAATCTTCTCGGTAAAGTCCCAAAGTTTGCCTTCCGCTAGCAGCGCGCCAGTCTGGGGATCGCGAGGAGTTCGCCAGGAGGCGTCGAGCTGCACACGCGGAGGAATCTTGGAGTCTTTTGATTTAACAACGTGGAGGAGTTGGTCTTGTTCGAAGCGTGTGTACGAGTTCTTCAGAGTCTCCTTATTGACAGCTTCGAAATACGAGAGATCACCCTGATGATAAAGTGTCTTGCCGAGCTAGATATTTTGTGAGCACAATGAAAGGACAAGAAACACAACGGCATGATCCAGTGAAACATGTGTATGAAGACTTACCAGCTGTGCGCTGTTGTGTGTTTTGCCTTGTTCAATCCAGATCTCTCCGTTTTGGCCCGAGGGGGGAGTGAGACCCATAAGAGACACTGCTGCCAACCAAGTGGCCTCGATGAAAGGCCATATAAGGAAGCAGTAAAAATCGTAGTTCTCTCTTCCAGCTCTTCTCTCCTGGTCCGCAAGACCAACCATTGTGACGTTGCCCTCGGCGTCGCGGTCAATCCTAATAACCTCGTCTGCCTCCAAGCCTCGCAAAGTCCGGTCCAGATTTGTGTCAAGACCCTCGCTAGAAAAGATGAACTCGCCTCGAAAAAGTGACGAAAGAAAGTATACTTGTTCTTTCAGCTCATCAAACGGCATGTCTTGCATTTGGGGCCCACCTCCTCTCTTGACTCTCGAATACATTGCTGCACTAACGAGTGCTTCGTAAATGAAGAGATGGATCGTCATGTTGCGATAAAATGACAGCTGAAAGCGGTCGACAGCATAGTATGTAGGCTCAGCAAGACCCTCGACCACGCCAACAAGATCTTTGCCGAGAACCTCGAGACCGCGTTCGATGATTTCGGTGAGAGGTGCATTGCCAAAATGAGCCACGCGCCCACCTTTCGCACGTACACGTTCTGTGAGCCATGTAACTCGCCGTTTCAATTCTTCCTTGCCCACTCCGCGACCGCGGAGTGTCAGAAGAACAGTCCCTATCAGTGCTGTAGGCATCACGACAGACACTTCGTTGATATCGCTCAGAACCTGATAGCCCATCGTGCGTAGAAGTTTCTCTCGTACTGCTCGGACCTCTGGACGTTGATGATCAGTATCGAGACCGCGCGGTACACTGGGCAGTCTTGATAACTGGTCATCCAAGAACTTTCTTAAGCTCCAAGGCTCATGAAACCTGACATCCACGCGACCCAAGCGTAAAGAAAGGACGGAAGATCCGCCGCTCAGAAAGTCAGCAAGATTCTCCTTCTTCTTGGGCATTCCAAGTAGCTCAGTAACATAACCCTCCGTCTCAATAACTTTATCGTACTGTGTGCTGACAGGGCATATGATAGCATCCTTAACACGCCCAGATAAAATACTGTCGAGTACAAAACTAAGAATTCCAAACTTTGGAGGTAACAACTTCCCTGTACGAGAGCGTCCACCCTCAATGAAACACTCGAAGTTGTAGCCTTCTTGAAGTAGTGTGTCGATATATGACTGAACTAATGTGGTGTAGAGGACATCATCACCGAACGCCCTTCGAATCCACATGGCTCCTGCATGCTGAAGGAATTCGCCCAACACCGGGATGTTCAAGTTGTCCCCTGCGACCACGACCGGTAACGTAAGGCCTAAGCGGTAGCAGATGAGCTGCAGCGAGACGTAATCGACGTGCGATCGATGACTCGGTAAGAAGATGATGCTCTGTTTCTTCTTTGCTGCGACCTCAGCGACCTTCCGCAGGCGCAAAACCTCTTCACTGGAAACATGGATACCTTGATGATATGCGCGCGTCAATAGCTGAGTGGTCAGATAGTACGCCCCACGAATAAACGCTTTGCTTTCCATCTTGCATATCATATCGTCAGTCCACTTCTCCGCAAGTTCTTGAAGACCTGACTCAATCTCTGTGAGTCGATGGGCTCGTTTGGAGCCATAGTCTTTGCTGTCCCTCGGCAGCATACCCTCGCGCTCTTCAACAGCCACGCGGTGTTCAGCAAGCCGGCTGATTCTTTGCTGAAGAAGAGGAGCTGAGAGAACCATGTTCTTCATGTTTTCTGAGAACCCAGAGTAGAAGACAGGCTGACCAATGACACGGTCGTAAGCTCGCCATCCTTGACCAGATACATATAATGAGACTTCGCGAAGGAATCTGGAAGTAGAATTCGTCAGTTTGCGTCGAGATTATTGAGAAGGGCCAATATGTGCGAGAATGGACACGGCGATGATGAAGTAGGGCACTTTACTGGAAAGGTTCAGAGCGGAATGAGGCAAACTTGTCCATCAAAGCCTCTTCCTTTCCCTCGGGAATATTCTTGGATGACGACTCAACATAGCCACTGGGCTGGAGGGTAACTTCATCACCCAAGATCTGAAGGTCTGGCGCTGAATTGGTCGACGCATCGACCGCGTCTTCGTTATGCGACATGGCGGATGCTGGCTTGGAGAAGGCTTAGCTTCTTGAGTAGAGCGCGGGTAATTGAATGGTCAACCGTTCTTTCTCATCGCAAGAAAGTGACAGAGTCACGTCACTGTCCGAGGCAGCTTCGGCTATTATGATACAGATTCCAAGAGCATTGATTGCACTGCAGCTCATTACTATGACAAGTAAGGTAAGGTATCCTGAACGGAAGATCCAAGTTGCGACAAGACGGGATTGGCCGAGTGGGGCAGGCATCATTTGACTCTGCCGAGCGGCATGTGAAGCCTGGACGAACCTAGGGGAAGGAGCTTGGACCGTTCATTTCCCCAGAAAATTGCCTACGCATTCCAGTGGAAAGGTCGGAATCGCGGTATATTTCCGCTCAACACTTTTTTCTAGTTGTCAGTTTTCGACATAACACGCACAAGTTACCTTACCTAGCCATCAGCCTCACTCATTAACTATGGCCAGCGCACCACAACAGGCTACGCAGAATCTGCTGGCCAGAGCGCATTCCCCCGATAGCGTGAATCGCATATACTCGGAAAAGATCCAGCATCGCTCGCTCATCCTGCGACCAACCTCTCCTCCACCTTCCACAATCAACGCGCGCGCCGCACGTCGAAAGGCTCGCCAAGATAAAAAGGAAAAGCAAAAGCAGAGACCCAAGCCACTATCGTCTCGAGAGAAGCGAAGCTTGGGCCTTCACGACATACCTAAGGATGGCCAAAAATACCACATCTATGAGCCTCTAAGTCAAATGTGGCTTGGATATGCTCGAGAGCTACTTGGGAACGATCTTTCGACTGGAGGGCCAAGTGCAGCAGCGAAACTAGCCAGCGCTGAGTTTCATGGTGCTCCCATCCAGGTTGTTCGAAGCCATTGTCCGAGTCGCGTCGGCATTCAAGGTGTTGTCGTCCGCGATCGCAAGTTTGTCTTCGAGATTATAACCAAGAAAAGAGGAGTGAAGGTTGTTCCCAAGGAAGGCACTATTTTTCGAGTCGAAATAACGATTAGTGATGGAGCCTCTGATGGTGAGACCGGACTGAACAAGAAGTTTGCTTGCGAGGTTCTCGGAGATCAGATGATGCTGAGGGCAGCAGACCGCGCCAACAAGAAGTTCAAAGCACACTTTCTGTCAAATATTTGAGCGTCTTCTAGCCCCGGGATCATAGGTTACCGACAAGGCCATGCGGGGCGTTATGGATGACGTCGATGCCTCTTATGCTGATTGAGTATTTGACAAGGCAAATCAATTGGGTGATGGCAAAAGTATCATTAATCGGGTACTGAAGCATCCAGGTGGGCGTGGTGTTACCACCTACTTTTACTATGCGAACTATGTGAAAAACTGTGTGCCCATCCCTACACATAGAGTTCTACCAAGACACATGTGTCTCGCTTTGCAGCCGTCATGATACCACATTTACCAGGGGACAAAGAGTGTCAAGGCTCAAGATACACAATGTTAGTATCAACTGGGTCATGATCTTTACGCCTCGGTATCTCAAACTTTTTTTTTAGGGTTTCTTGCAAGCCACAGCAACTATGCTGGAACTTACAGGTCTACATTTGCCTGTATCGCCAATGCTAGCAATATCCACAGTTGTACAACGACAGTCAGATACAACACCTCGAGAGAGTACATTTGAGTAGTATTCAGTGGCCAACACTCATCAATAGTTCTCATGGAGAATGGGTAGAGGGTACAAACTAACATGAATGGTGTTAGGTGGACTTGAAGGCAACGCAAAATGCGGCATCTCTGTAAATAAAGTCTAGCGATTTACTCAACGACCTTTAATGAGCCATGACGTGGAATCGTCGTCTCGCCGGAGACATGGTCATTGAATAGCAGATCACACGAGGCACACTTAGAGAGTTCAGCCTATCGCCACGCCTCAAGGGGGGCGTAGAAATGAGCTCATAACGGATACCGTAACTACCTAGTAGGCAAATGTCATTGCATGCAAGATTCACGATAAAAATGCGTTGGAGTATAATTACCAGGACCTCCAAAATATCTACAAGTTTCAATTGGCTCACATTGATCTTATCATATTCCAAAAATGGCCTACTATCTTGTTCTTGATATGATACTCTTCTCTTTAGCCCTCCAGTTCTTTCCACGTCTTACCTAGGGGAGGAAAGAAAACTTAAGACCTTGATCCTAAATGACAAAAAGACTCAGGTAATCTAGTATAAACTTAGGATTACCTTTTACTGGGCTTATTTTAACACCCTATCTCAAGGTCCGATGTTTTCTTGCTTCCCGAGGGACGTCTCATACAAAATTGCACAACCTGATAGTTTTGTTTCGCTTCTGGCTAACTGTGTGAAGCCCTATAGTTACGCCATCAGAACAATGTTACGCATTTCCCGATATAAGGCAATACGAATCATGATCACCATGCTAACCCATAGGCTTCAGCCCTAAGGGATGTGTCATGTGGCGTGCATATTTGGTAAAGGCTAAAGCCATTCGTGGGGAGGGAGATCGCGTCGCGCTTCTTAACGTGTCGCGTGTGACGTGCCGTATCTAAGAATGTCATACAGTCCCTGAAGGTGATACAGCACGTGACCATTCGTGGTCCTATGGTTCCATGAGATACCTTGAGGTACCATTTTTTGATGGTGAAGTGCTAGGTCTTTGCCATATCGAATAGACGATTAGGTAGCCCAATTTTCAAATCGGTGTCCGTACCGAGGCTGGATATTAATCGATGCATCGAATAGAATCCTTGACCCATTCGGCTGGTAGCCAATAGTCTGGTATCTAGTTCGACCAGTTTCCCGAGATCAAGCCCTGATGACAAAAATGACAAAACTCGACTTCGACACTTTCAATGGCTTTCTGCGATTTGTCCCCATTTTCGTTTATTAGAAACCAGCCCTGAAATTCAATATGCTGGTTTGCTAGCAATATATGCCGGTAAATTCTCGGCCGTAGTCCTGTGTAGCTGCCACTTTGCACTTTGAGTTCTTAGAGCGGGCTGTAACAGAGTAACAACTACTAATTAACCCCACTAATCAGAAGCTGCCAGTTAGGTGGCTAGATGACCAGGACAGTGCTATTTGATGAACCCACCAGTAGGCTGTAACCTGAGGGATAGTGTATGGCCACTTGTAAACTTTGGTACCTCACTATCTGATAAATGGTTCCCCAAAACCCTTCCACTTGATTTTTTTCGTTGCCCCGTTTAAAGGTCACTCAAACCACAGCGTTTACATCACCACCGCAACATCACACGAAACCCTCTTCCAGTCGGATCCTCGAAAAAAGAAACATCAATCTACCAAGCCTTCACGTCGCGCTCCCCGCCGATCACAACAATTAACACTATCGTTTACGATATCGCATACCGCATCGCCCTACGCTTTTGTCTCTGGACCATCGCTTCAAGCAGCGTTTTTGTGCTCCCGTATTCTTACCTTGACCTAAAGCTTTTTGCATTACTGTTGCGCCTTCGCTCCAGCAATTTTGCCAACAAGCCTTTTTTGTCACAGTACAGCTTCTGGTCACCATCCCTCAGCTG
Organism: Fusarium mangiferae; assembly: GCF_900044065.1. NCBI lineage: Eukaryota > Fungi > Ascomycota > Sordariomycetes > Hypocreales > Nectriaceae > Fusarium > Fusarium mangiferae. The sequence goes on from NW_024573935.1 coordinate 104,337, forward strand.
TCACTTACATCATCCATCCCGAATCGACCTACCATCGACCTTCGCGCCCTCGACCTTGAACGACAAAGACGTTTCTCACCCACTACTGTCCTTCCAAACTGTCAATCAATATGCCGACCAATCTTCCCTCGAGCTTTGCCTCGGCTGCCGCTGGCCAAAACGCCAATTCCAGGGGAGGAAGAGCTGATGGAAGAGGAGCTACTTCTGGAGACTGGTTAGTACTCACTTTAGTTCCCACTGAACTGCATTGTTTCCCTGGTGGTGGTTGTTCAGCGGAGACGATGGCTTTTTCGAAACCCTTGTTTGGCCTTGAGCAGCGGGACCTGGTATCATGGTGGATGTTGTGCTGCATATCATGTCCACCAAATGCTCCGCGTGTAGCCCGTGGTTGTGGCGTGCAATACCCTGTGTGCTGCACAGCGCTTGGCTTGTTTGTCGCGATGGGCGCTTGAGAATCTTAGGGCACCATCTGCTCTGGTTTCAAGAGTAGCAAGTGTGCTTGTCTTGGTTTTAGTGAACCGTATGCCACTGTGAATATGTCAAATTTGCCTGCTGCAGTTGCACGGCCCGCCACAACTTGTCATGCCACAAACTACATATTGGTTTTCACGAATTATCACTAATTATGTCACAGGGCGAGGAGAGATGGCCGCTCTACCAATGGAACTCTTACCTTCCGACGATCATCTACAACTCCTTTGGGTCAGCCTTCTTCGCAGCCGCCGCCCTCGACGGATCACGCAGTTCAGCACCCTACCGCCGAAAGCCCTGTGTCGGCATCTCCATCGACATATGAGCTGCCACCAGCGCGGTACACCAAAGAGGACCTGTTAGAGATGTACCGTCCACAAAGGTTAGCCGACGACCCAGCTCGTCTATTTGCCACGGGGTGGAATCCTGGCCAAATGAATGGGCATACTCCTAGAGGCTGGGGTAAAAGCAACGACAATCATATTCCACAGGAACCTGGCGCGTGCTGGGATGATTCTGGAGATTCAACTCCAATGGGACTGCAGGATATGTCGTTGGAGGAGAAAGAGGTGCGCCGCCCCCCGCACTGTCCAAAGTTTGTGCTAACCACTAGTAGGCCTTCAATGAGATAAACTCGCCGCTTAAACCTCCGACCCAAAACAAAGACGCCCACCAAGGTGGCGCAAATGGACGTAAAGCATCCTTATCCCAGGGCACCTCCAATACTTTCGGCGTCAGTTCACCTTCGTCAGCTACACGACCTGGGACTCGACGACGTGAGACTATCGAATCCAATCCCTTTGGTGGAAGTGCTTTAGCATCTCCCACTGCTAATCGCTTCTCTCGTGACGATCCCTCTTACTGGTTTCAGCGTAGCAAAACCGATCTCAAAGAGGCTGAAGCCGACGAGTCCGATAGTGAAGCCTTTCCCCGTGACGCTCCTGGAAAACTCCCTCCTTTTGGAAATCTGATGCGTTCCAACACGGGCGGTATCGGGGGTACCAATCCCATCTGGCCACCCTCGAACCAGACGACACCTGGTGTAGGAGCTTTTGGTAATTTCGCGCTGCCGACTTCGCCCGCCGTTGGTGATAAACGTGTTGGCGGTGCTGCTAGTGGGAGCAGGTTAGCTCATCTCATTCCCAAGGACAGCTCGGATAACCTCAGTGGCAAGGCAACTGAGGGTCATAACCCTCTCAACCAGCAGTCTTGGCGGTCTCGTCCTCGAACCGATACCGATCCATTCGGTGATGATACCCTATCAGGAAGTGCGGTTCTCGGCGGAGCTCAGGATACCGACACTGGTGGGATGTCTCAGCAAGCAAACCGAGCAGGAACCCTAGGAACTCCAGTCAAGGGGTCCGCTGGCGACTTCGGCATGGCAGGCCTGAATTTCAGATCTCATGGGGATGAGGGACCTGTCAGCCCCTCCGAGACTAATCCCTACCGCAGTCCTCCTGCTGATCGACAAGGCCATGATGAGATCGATGCCAATGACGACAAGACTCATGGCGCAAGCCTTCACGATGGCCCTGCGAACTTCGGCTCGATCGGTCGTGGTTTTGGTGGCTATGATGGAGGTGATCGTAGTCAGACCTCGAGCGTTGGCGCCAAGGCCTACCCTTCTTTGAACACTTTGTCGGGTTGGCCCGCTTCTGGTAATCCTGCAATTGGCACTCCGGATCGTGAACGACCAAATCTAGGTGCTGCATTTGGTGCTTCTCTTTTTAGTCCTATGGGTGACCTACAGTCGCCTGGACTGTCCAACCTAAACAATGTCTTTGGGCCCGCCGGCACTGGTGGTCTTGGGACAGGAAGCATAGGTCGTGGAAGCAAGATGGGCTCTCTTTTCCCTCCCGCAATGCAGGCACAGATGCAGAGTCATGAGCATGATAGCCTCTCCGATTCTTTGCCTGACCTACGTCAGAGCAACCCTCTCGGCGCTATTGGCCGAACAAACTTTGGCGTACCGCTTCGCGAGGGCGACAGTCCCATGCGAGCTAATCGCGGTGTGTTTGGGGCACTTTTCCCAGGCCCTGAAGCCTCCCCAGCACAAGGTATCTTTAGCACTGGGGAATCCAGTCATCCCACCACCACCGCAACTGCTCCTCAATCTCTTACTCCCGTTGGCGGTGGTCTTCCATTTGGTGGCGGACAAGGCAGCACTGAGCCTCCTACAACTCAGGCCCAGCGCACGATGGTCATGCCAGATCGTATGAGATGGGTATATCTCGATCCTTCTGGACATGTCCAGGGGCCCTTCACAGGACTTGAGATGAATGATTGGTACAAGGCCAACTTCTTCACCCCTGACCTCCGTGTAAAGAAGGTCGAGGATCAGGAATTTGAACCCCTGGGTCAGCTCATCCGACGTATTGGAAACTCGAGAGAGCCATTCTTGGTTCCCCAGATTGGTATCCCTCATGGTCCCCCTACCCAAGCTGGACCTTTCTCTCCCCAGGGAAACAGTGGAGTAGTCCCTCCCCTAAGTGGTGTGTTCCCCAGCTTTGGACGCACTCTTACGGCTGAGGAACAGAACAATTTGGAAAGACGGAAGCAAGAAGAGCAGTATCTCATGGTACAGCAGCGCGAGTTTGTCATGCGAGCTCAAGCTATGTCTAAGTTCCCTCTCCCTGGCCCAATGCTCCAGCATCACTCGAGCGCGCACAGTTTGCAGAGCCAGCCAAGTTTTGGTAGCATTTCGTCCCCGAACCCCATCGGAATGCCTCACCAGCAGCCCATTGGTGCTATGCCACCTTCCGGAGCTTTTTTTGATGGAACTGGACCGGTTGGTAGTCAAGCAACCATGCCATCGGGCTCGGGAAACGGAGACCTGTTCAGAGATGATGATCTAAACAATCTCACAAATAACGAACGCCAGGTGCTTGCTGGCCTGCAAGGCTCTGGTGCTCCACAACCTATTGGCGCCCCTGGCGCTGATGCGGCACGCGCTGGGCTTCCGGATACCGACAACCTAGAGCAAGATCCCGAGGGGTTCAAGGAGCGCCTCCAAGAGTTTGAGGTCTACCGAGCGCAGTTCGAGGCTGAAAAGGCGGCCAAGGATATCGAGGGCAACGGCGAGGAACCAATTGAGGAGCCTTCCTCTGCCTCTGAGGTAGCCACTGAGGAAACTCAACGGCCCATAGAGGCCCCGGCTCTGACGGGGAAGGCTGCTCGGGCCGCCAGGAAAAAGGCAGCTGAGGATGCCTTGTCTCTGACTCAACAGGTCCAGAAGACTCAGGCTGCTGCCGCCGCTGCCGCCGCTCAGCCAGTAGAGCCCGATATGCCCATGCCTTTCCCTCCCCCTGCGTCCACCGGCACTCCACTTCCGGCTCCGACAGCTCAGCGTGCTCGTTCGAACCTACCTGAGCAGTACAATCGCTCTCAGACCGGAACTCCTGATAGCGTATCAATGAATGCTCAGCCACCACCCCTTGCTCCTTGGGCCAAAGACCACGGCGCTGAAGGACACAAGGGACCCAGTCTGAAGGAGATTCAGGAAGCTGAGGCACGAAAGGCTGCAAAGGCTGAGGAGGCTGCTGCTGCTCAGAGGAAAGCTATTCTCGAGCAGGAGGCTGCAGCACTCAGAGAGAAAACTGCTGCCGTTGCCAATGCTGGGCTGCCTGCTACCAGTACTTGGGGTCACGGCTCGCCCGCTCCTTCTGCCAGCCCTTGGTCCAAGCCCGGACCCTCCAAAACGACTTCTACTTCTACCCCCTCAGCTTCAGCCTCTAGCAAGAAGACTCTCGCTGAGATCCAACGTGAGGAGGAGCTTCGAAAGCAGAAGGCAAGCCAGCAAGTGAGCTCACAAGCCGGAACGCCGACTAGCGTATCAAAGAGTTATGCCAACCTCGCTGGGAAACCTGGCCAGTCTACACTCACCAACGCTGCATCTGCGGCGGCGGCTGCGGCTGCGCCACCCCCTGGAAGCGGCTGGGCAACCGTTGGTGCTGGTGGCAAGATCAAGGCACCCTTTGGCCCCTCGTCTCAAAGCCGGTCTGTCAGCGGAACAACCATCAAGCCTATGACCTCTCCTGTGAGGTCTGTTTCTAAGCCAGCTGCACCAACTAACGGCAAAGCCGAGGGCGGCAACACTGCTATGGAGGAATTCAACAAGTGGGTGAACCGGGAGCTCTCCCGGGGCATCACTGGTGCTATTGATAGTGAGTCCCCTTGACAAGTGCAGAATGATTCTTATTTGACTTGAACTAACCAAATCCTCTAGTCCCCACCTTCCAAGCTGCCCTCGATGTGTTGCCCCTCGACACTGGTTTGATTGCTGATGCTGTTTACTCCAACTCAACCACCATGGATGGCCGCCATTTTGCCGAGGAGTTCGTTCGCCGCAAGAAGCTCGCTGAGCGTGGAGTAGTCGAAAAGCAGCCCGACAACAAGGGAGGAAATGGGGGCGGTTGGAGCGAAGTAGCCAAGAAGGGGAGCTCCAGCAGTGCTGCTGCAGTCGCTACTAGTCCTCGCGATGATGCCAGCATGCAGGCCGCGGGATTCAAGGTCGTGCCAGGCCGCAAGAAGGGCAAGAAATAGACGACTGAATCTGTGCGCATTGGATCCTGTCAGAGACTTCGCTGATGACTATCTATTGAAGATGGCAATACTCTCTCTGGTTGAAATAAGTTGTTCTGTCTGGCATCGGGATGGAATATTCTGCAGGCCAGGTTCAGATGTACCGCGGAACTTTGAGTATCAAGGGCATGAGATGATGTATGATGGGGAAGAAATAAGAAACTGTTGATGATATGGATCTTGGAGCTGGGCTGGGCTGGAGAAATATCTTGTTGTTTCAGTTCTTCGACTTTCATTCGACTACAAGTTATTGATTAGTGTGTAGGAGATTAGCTCAAGCCTCATGAAGCGTTGTTGATTGTCCCAAAACTTCCATGCCTATCACCTTGTGAAGTAGCAGTGATTACGAGTCTTTTGCCGTGTTCGATGAACAATTCGCCTAGGAAAACCAGAATCAAAGGACCAGACCAGTTTAGAGCCATTTCATTCCCAGCCTTTTCTATACTTCATTTTACTCTTTTCTATCATGATCGACATTTGGCCTAGCCAGGTCTTTTTCGTGCCCAAATTCTTTCTTCAGGAGGAGATTCTTAGTCCTTCCATCAAAGCCTCCAAGGTCTTCCAACCCTCGCTTCCCTCCCATCTCTCCTTTCCTCGGCCCGTTACACTCCTTACGGCGCTTCTTGCCTTGCCCTTCCATTTACTGCCGATGGACTCAACTGAAGGACCCCAATTTTCAAACACAGACACCAGCTCATCAGTTCTCTGCACGACTATAGTCCATGCACCCTCGTCAACAGTCCAGTCTCGCGCCTCGTCGGCTGTCGTGGCTGCTGCTCCGGGCAGAAGACCACTGCCTGAGGATCCGACGGCTGCTCGCCAAGCTCGCTCTGCTGCATCAATAGCGCCTGCGTAGTCCCTTCTCCAAGCGCGCAGACGTGAAACCAGGGTCCAGAGTTCGGAGCGCTGTGTGATGAGGGGAACGACTTCCTCTTCAAAGAGTCGCATCACCAACCGTTCTGGTGTGCCACGGGGAGGCTCATAGACACCCGAATCTGAAGGCTTTTCCACAGAGAGCACCGCGTCTTGAAGCAACGCCCCGAGAACATCCGCGTCAAGAGCGTCTTCGGACTTGCGGATCTGGATAATGTGCTTGAGAGCGAGGATCATGTCGGGGATAGCAGGAGGCTGCACACGCGAAGCCAGTGTGAGTACGTTATCCCAGATTCGCCAATTATCGTGTGCAATGGAAGCTCCTCTCTTGTAGGCCGCCAGAGATTGGGCCAGAAGAGTAGCTGGATCGCGATTTGAAGGCTTAGACGCAGCGGCAAGAGCAACATCGTCCTCTTCGTCCTCTGCAGGGACAGGCACGGGGCCTTCTGATACGGGAGCAGGGTTGTTCTTAGCCTCGGCAACAACTTCACAGTAAAGACTCCAGAGAGCACTTCCCAGGTTACTCCAGGTTCGGGCATCCTCACCTCCAGCCGTGTCACTTGCAGATCCAATAGAACGGTTGAATGCCTCGGCGGCATCGCTGAACTGCGCAAGTCGCAAGCTGATATCTCCAAGACGACTCCACATCTCGGGACTCAAACGGTTGACAGTTGTTGCCTTCTTGTAGGCCTCGCGGGCCTTCTCCCATTCTTTCTTCTGCAGGTAGTACTCGCCGAGCGACTTTTGAGCTCTGGCATATCGGTGCTTGGAGATTTCCCACGCACGCTCATAATAGGACGGTTCGTTTTCTATATCACCTAAAATACAGAAGAGTCGGGGAGCGTTGGGTGGAGGAGGATCGCGCTCGGGGCCAGAGAAGTCTGCAGCCTTGAGAAGTGTGACATCGTCACCGATATCTTCATCATCAGGGTCTGAAGTTGATGCTTGGTCACCAGTACAGTGGAACAACCTCCACCGAAGAATTCCCTTGGCCTTTGCCTCACCACCACTGCCACGGCCATCTTCATCCTCTGACGCAGCGGCACTGGCAAGGCAGAGGGCAACTTCAGCCCATAATCGAAGGCGCTTGAAAATTTCGAGAGCAGAAGCGAGAGAGCCGATGCCAGCCCAGGCATAGGCCAGTTCAGACTCGAGATGCCATCGTGGAGGTGAACATATAGCGTGAATGTACTCAAGACGTACATGAGCTGGTGCAGACTCAGAGGCCTTGGGCGCAGGCAGGAAGGATGTTGGCTTGGGCTGAACAGGCGCAGGAACTTCGTCAGGGCTGGTGATTTCAATAGCAGGAGCGTCTGTTTCCGAGCTTTGCTCTTTTGCCTCGGCTTTTTGTTGGGTTTCCGCCGTGGTATCAGTGAGTACCTGGTCTGCCACAGCCTGAAGCTGAAGCACACCTCTCTCAACCGTTCGGCTGCGGTGGACCTCGATTCTGGATCGGACCAGCAATGCCTGAGTGTATATTTGCCAGTTCGTAGACTTGTCTCCGATGACTCTTACTGCGTACGGCAGCACCTCTGCTGAAGTGAGAGTATCAATGGGCGAGAAAGCATCCTTCAACGTAGCCTCAGTAAGCAGAATGATCTGGTCGAGAGGGGACAGTTGAGGCTGGTCGTCGGGTGAGAGATCAGCCAGGGCAGGGGGAAGAGAGGCCTTTTTGTCGTTTCCGTTCGTTTCCTTGGTAAACTGAATTTCCTCGTGTAGAGTGTCGTCGTTCAACTGAAGAGCATCTGGCTTGGCTTCCTCTTCAGCATCATCCACTCGCTGCTCAGAACCGCTCTTGGCCAAAACGACAAGCTGGCTGATGCTGTTCTCTTGGAACTTGGTTCTCTTTCCAAGGGCACCTGAAAGTGCATACTCTAGGCAGCTTGTTTGTGACGCCTCCTTGATAGCTTCCCTGGCCTTGTCGTCGCGACCGAGTAGAATGTAGTTGTTGGCGGCTTCAACGAGGAACTGCACTTTATCATCACGGCTCCAGCCATCGTCACCTGATGCCCAGACCTCCTCTCCGAGGATCTTGGACCTCACATTGTCAATTCCGTCCAGAATCTGGGAGGCCAGCGTGGGCACGTCACTCCATTGGGAGCTTCGAGCAAAGTTGGATCCATGTCCGAGAGTGGGCTGGGTCAGGAGCTTGTAGTGCCAGATGTTAACTCGAAGCCGTGTCCAAGCAACACTGTTCTTGATTGGCTTTTCCTCAGAGGTTATTTCCACTACATCATTGACGACCTGGCATAGCTCCTGCGTGATGATGTATTTCGCTAGGGCGAAGAGTTCCAGGTGAGGAATATAGGCATATGGTGAGACGCCGTCAACTTCAAGATAACCAAGACAAGCCTTATGGAGATGAGCGTGGCCCTTTTTTGCATCATCCGACTGCTGGCTAGCCCATGCCTTAGTAAGAAGTGTGCTTAGAGCCGCTGACTCTGGGAGAACAGGACCAGTGACGTTGACTTGTAGGAAGGCGTTCAAGGCAGCAAGACCAACGGCCAGAGCTTGGGGAATATCTGTGTCTGTAGCAGGTTGATTCTTGGAATCAGGTCCGGATGTCAATCGAGTAATGAGGGCTTGTATCAGAGCCCCGGCCACCGGAGCTGGGTCCGATACGGAGCCGGAGGTAGAGTTCGGAGCGGATTTTGACTCGAGAATGATAGAGGCATAACGCCCGTTGCGCAAAGCGCTACCGCATTCGCTCAAACTGCCCATAGCTGTATGTGTATGTAGTTTTCCTCGAGACGATATTTTATTTTGCCTTAGTTGACCAAAATCCAACGCCAGTCGGGCGTCAACGTTATGGCGTTGAGAAGGCAGAGTTAGGTCTTGGCCCCGGACTCGCACTGCACTGCACTGCACTGACGACCTCTCTACTCTTCTAATATGTGAAATAGGCGAGAATAAAAGTGCAGTGAATCTGAGAGTATACACAGGCCGTAGGAGGTGTTCTGGGCTTATTCCTCCGTTGGTATAATTTTTGGTGAATGGTGATAGAGTTGTGCTTGGTGTTTACTAATACAGCCAGTCGTAGGCTTCTATCAACTTCGCCGTAGTTTTTTTTTTGTGGTTTTTTTTTTCTCACTTCTCCGCACCGCTCGCTGCCCCTCATCGGCCGGCCACCGAGAACAACGGAGTTTTCCCCCCACCAAAAAGTCTCCGTCCCGGCCGAAGTGTCAACGGCCCCAAATCGAAATGGTCTTCTATGGCTGCATCTCTGACAGGTATATATTTACATAGTATAGCATTATTGTTCTGATTAGTAGTGTGCTATTTGATAGTAGTCCTATATTGTGTCTTGATCGACGTGTAGGTTTTTTATATTTCGTCAAAAACAAGCACAGATATATAGATGTATCGATTTGCTCCCGAGACTGAATTGAGCCTTGGAGAATCAGGCCAAGAAGATTCATCCGTCTTGGAAACCTCAAAAACTTGGAGAGCAACGCCTCTCTTGGCCTAAGCTAAATCTCTTCGTAAAAAGCTTACGTATCGTGTGGTGGTGGCACATATAGCCTTGATCTTTGAGGATGTATGGCACGGCTATCGAAAGATTGGCAGCTTGGCTCAAACATGCCATGGTCTCCGAGTTCTAGAGATTACTTCTTTTCTTGGCCTGTCTCATCTGGCATCATCTTGTTCAACAAATGAAGAAATTTCACTCAACGGCTCAACCGAACCGATAGAGAGCGTCAAGAACCGATACGATGTTTTCTGAATCTTATGGATACCCTCATCAACCGTCGTCCGACATGCTCAGTAGCTTCAACAGGCTTACCAGGTTTCTGGTCGAACCACGTCTTATACAGCCAAGCGTCTTCTCGTTTCGCTACCAACGTTTAATAAGGAACGTCAGGGCCCGTTGCAGCCGACAGGGCTCCTTGTCCGTTTCCATGAGCCATTCCACTTTTCAGTCCCTGATCTAGACCCTATCGATGCAATTAGACCGCAGCTAGACAGAGTTGGGGAAAGCCATGCGCCTCCCTCCAAGACGTTTAGAACGGGGGTCTGTTAGTCAAAAACCGTACCAATCGAAACTAAACAACGCAACTGTGTACGGAAAACGTCCAGCGTCCACCAAGGTTCGACGAGTACGGTCAAAGTGGGTGCACACTTGTCTCTGCGTCGCATAGCGCGAGGTTCGGCGTAATACCGAAGCCTATGAGAGGCCTTTTGGTTTGTATTGCACCTCTCAAGATTTGGAGAAAAAGCTTATTGCTTCCTCAACACGGAGAGATTTGCGTTTCCATCAGCGCCACTATGGTTAGGCGCCTGACGTACAACGGTTAAGCCATGAGTGAAGGAGCCGCAAATGCGTCACCAAGCGTGAGTCTGACCGTGGCACTCTGTCAGGCAGTCAGAGCATCCAAATAACGCACTTTGTACGGCGGACAACAAGCGGCCAAGTCCGTGTATGCCAAGGCAGCCAGAAACCACCGCCAGTCGTAATTCGATGCCAAGAATTAACAGACACAGCCTTCCACCAACTCTGAGATGCAGCCAGGCGATGGAATCAAGCAGTGGAGACTGGCGTAAGTCCTAGCCGGTACATTGAGCTATTGAACGTTTGGGACGGTTCATTGGACAGTTGTAAGACAAACGCACTGGACTTATTCCGTAAACGATGGTAACGATCGAGATGGACCTAGTCTGCTAGTCAATGCAAACCGGGCGCACAAATACTGCGCTACAGGGCGAGAGCTGTGCGACAAACTTCGGAGTATAGTCTCAGCGAGTGAGAAATTGGCGCCAGGCGCGCCAGACGCAGTTCACGGAAATGCATATGTTACATGTCTCGGCCCGTAAAACCAACCTATACTGTCAGGCCCGAGTCGTGAAGACCAAGGGTCCGACCCAACTCACCTTCAGCTCGGTTGAGGGTACGGAACACCCAGGGCAACACGTCCTTCAACTGCACTATGACCTCTTCCCCACGCGACAGGGGCGATACCGTTCAGCATGCTATGCTGCAGGTTCTACCATCATGATGTTGCAGCGCAGCATGCATGTTTCCCCTTGTTCCAAATAGGGTTCGGGGATATCAAGAATTTTGTATTATACGGTTTGTCAGTAAAAGGGTTCAAACCAGACTGGGCATGATATTCGTTGGAGCATAGCCAAGTGCACTCCCGTCCAGACAAGCTTTCTCAGTTCTTCGAGTCGATGTGTGTCCTTGAGTATCACTTGTCCAAGACTCCTGTGACTAGGTTATTTGCCTCGACAACAATTTGCAAAGAAAGATGGTGAGACAACTGCTCCGAGTTACTTGGGGTTACATCTCAATGTCTGGGCGCTCTTAGGTGCGTCGCCCATTCCGCTCCTCAACGCAGGCTAAATGATCGACACGTGACCGGTGAACCTCTCTCGAGTATCCGATATCAACATGAGACATCCAATGTTGACGTGTGCTACAACCGCCAAGTTTGTGGCGTGCGTTGGGGTCAAGCTGATGGTGGGAAGCGAGTTGGTGAGAGAGCGGCGAAATCAGACGACGTTCAAAGTAGGTTTTTATGTAATGACCACCCGTGACTCCGGTTTCTTCAAGGCCATTCATCGTGATTACGGACTTGATGAAGTGAAGTGTCAGAAAGAATTGCCGAGCTTGAGGGTCTTGAGGGTCTCGAGGGGATGCTAAAACCCCAGATTCCACGCAACTGGGACTCGTTTTAGGGTAGTTTGCTGATCTCGGATGCACAAGCGACTCCGTCATTGATCTGGGGTCCAATAGATGTTGATGCCTCTTCTGTCGATCAAATTCCATGCCTGAAAGATTGATGACATGAGGCAAGCATAGCGAGCCCGGGACTGGGTGCTGACTACCTAGGTAGTGAAGGTCTTGGGTAGCCTGTCTGACTGTTCTGTCTGTAAGTTATAGTGGTGAGGTTCAACCCCTCTGTAAAGAGGCACCGCGTAAGGTGGAGGACTCGCTAGCAACAGCTGTGGCCCAATTTGGCAGGTGCAATCGACCTTCATTCAGCCTGACCATGATGACGTCAGGGACCACTACGGACATTACCTACCTACCTATTCCTTTGCTTTGGTTGGAGTAGCACGTGAGCAAGACAACAGTCTCTTCAATAACAAGAATTATCACAAAATCATATCAGAGCTTGCGGATTTATGCAAGACAATCATATCTGAACTCTACATGTCCTTTCGGTCCGTGCTGAGAGAAAATTGCGCAGTCGTTGACTTGGCTACCAATTTCCACGCATCAACATGCCTCTGCTCGGTCTGGTTGGCCATAAACTAACGACGAGCTTATCTTTAGAGGAGACTTTATAGGGCACTGGCCACTGTAAGATAGCTCCATCCATCCGCTTCAGTGGAGGGCACCCACTGAGGCGAGTTGTTGGAGAAGCTCCACACTGCTTTTTCAGTGGAGGCTACCCCTCTGGCGGAATTGGCTCCAGCCAGAGCCTCCAGATCCCCGACTTCCGTGGAGTCTCCGAACAGGTTCAAGACATTTGATATGATTCAAAAGCCGGGCAATTCTCGGATTGCCCAGGCAAAGACCCCTTTCCAAGAGTAACACTAAATCCGCCAAGTAGGCACAGGCACCAGCATTTGTAGAGGATGGCTTACTATGGTACTTCTGGTGATCAGCATACATACATATATCCCAAGACCTAGGGTCCAACGTCAATCGGCAAAAACCACCCTTATCAGCAGTGGTCCACAGTCGGGGAAGCATCCTGACAAGGATGCATGGATGCGTCCAGTGTGTGTACGAGGTACAGTACATACTGTACATGCAAGTGGAGAAGCGCCAAGTACTACGGCCTTGAGCAGTACATACATGCCAAGGAAATATCCAAAGACGCAAAATGACCCGACAAGAGTCGAGTCGAGTCTAACCACACAAAGTTTGGACTCTGACCAACATCGTCATGAAATATATCACCCTTTGCCCTGGATTGCATGTTTGGAAGTGGAACTGTACTAGGATGAACGATGAACCAAGAAGCACGAGCAGCAGGATAGCTGCGAATGAAGGGAGGGCAGTGCTTCTATGCCATGGTGTCACGAAGTGGAGAGAGCTGAAACGTCTCTGTGGAAAGATGAGAGACTGATCAGAGGAGAGAGAGTGTGTGAGCCCTCAGCGAGTGATGTACGGAACACCAGAGCCTCGTGGTTCGCTACATAGGCCAAACCGTGTAGATGAACCATTCCTTTGGGTCCTACCACCGCACGCACATATAAATGGTCAGCAGAGGGGACGCCGAATACGATACATCGCGCAGCCTGATCCATACCATGTCGACTCTGTGGCCGCATCGAAATTCAGTACATTTGTGTGTATGCATTCTGCTCTGAGAAAACTGCGCAGTACAAGCAATTCAGCGCAGTTTCTCTAAGGTAAAAGCAACAAAAATCCGAAACTACACTCTGGCATTGAGCCGGGATTGGTGGTTGGTTGGCTCGACCGGGCGTAAAGTAGGAATAGCCCTTGTCATCAAGTCTGTTACATCTGACCGAGGTACTCAATATGCCTCACGCAAGGGTGCAAATACTTGGAAGCGAGGTAGCCAGAAGCAGTTGGCCTCGAGAAATGGGCTTGGCTTTGTTTCTCCACTCCTCCTTCAGCTAATCCTGGTTCGGACTGGCCGCCATCATCCCGCTGCAGTCAATACATGCTTGCTTGCCTTGCTTGGCCTCCAACAGTTCGACTCGACTCGACCTAACTCGAGTTCAGCGGAACGCCCCAGGATTTACCTGCATTGAACGCAGTAAGAAGAGGGCAAGGGCCGATGGGTTGGGGTCAATCGAAGCTCTCTTCCCCCCCCATGTCAGATTTATTTTACTTATTAACTTCAAAGCCCGCTCCTCCAAGGTACACCTTTTCCCTCCCCTCTCACCTCGTGGTTTTTTCACTTTCAACACTTTTCTATACCAGTGTTTCACACGGTATATTCAATTCACCTTTGTCTGCTTGCTTCATTGCTTCGCAGACTCTTGCTCGATTGAGCTTTCCTTCCTTCGACCTTGTTCGCAAGAATCTATCGATAGACCGGAACCAACCAAGCTTGCCAAGGTGACATCTCTCAAGATGGCTTCCGACGAGGAGAAGAACTCCAATAACTACATCAGCAATGCTGGCTCTACCGACAAGTACCTGGCCGACAACGGCGACGTTGCGGCCGGCCACACTATGGACAACGCTGATGGTCTGCACCGTCTCCTCAACAACAGACAGATCCAGCTCGTTGCCATTGGTGGCTCCATTGGTACTGCTCTCTTCGTGAGTATCGGTGGTGGTCTTGCCCAGGGTGGTCCCCTCGGTTTGTTCCTCGCCTATACAATCTACTCCGGTATCCTCGCATGTGTGAACAATGGTGTCGCCGAGATGAGCACATACATGCCCGTTTCTGGTGGCTTTATCCGTCTCGCCGGTCATTGGGCCGATGACGCTCTTGGTTTCATGGCTGGTTGGAACTTCTTCCTCTACGAAGGTCTTCTGATTCCATTCGAAATCACCGCCATCAACCTTGTCCTTTCATACTGGAGCTCTGATATCACGAACCCCGGCCCTACAGCTGGCATCTGTATTGGTGTCATCATACTATACGCGTAAGTACAAGGCCCTTGAGATGATTGTGGTTTTTCTCCACGGTTTCGCATGTTAATGCCATACCCGTTTGCTTGATTCCTTTGGCTCAGCTGGGCGCGAATGTGAAAAATATTTACTCGTCTCTGCTCTCCGAATACAGTTCACACGCTAACGGCTCTTTGCGTATTTTAGTCTTTTGAACATCTTGGCTGTCAAGGCCTACGGTGAAGCCGAATTTTGGCTTTCGGGCGGCAAGGTTATCCTGATTCTTATGCTCTTCAGTTTCACTTTCGTCACAATGGTTGGCGGCAACCCTCAAGGTGATGCCTATGGATTCCGCTACTGGAAGAACCCTGGTGCTTTCTCGGATGTCAATGGTAACACTCCCCTTGGTCGCTTCGAGGGCTTCCTCGGCGCTCTCTGGAGTGCCAGCTTTACTGTTGTCGGTCCCGAATACATCTCGATGGTCGCTGCCGAGGCCAAGCGACCCAGTGTCTACATCAAGGCTGCCTTCAAGACGGTTTACTACCGATTCTGCTTTTTCTTCATCATGGGCTCCCTCGCTGTTGGTATCGTCGTCCCCTACAATTATCCTCAGCTCGTCAAGATTTTCGTTACTGGCGAGGAGGGAAGCGGCACTGCTGCTGCCTCACCCTATGTCATGGCCATGGACATTCTGAAGGTCGACGTGCTTCCTCACATTGTCAATGCGCTCCTCCTTACATCTATCTTCTCGGCCGGTAACACCTATACCTACTGTGCCACTCGATCTCTGTATGGTCTTGCTCTTGAGGGTCGCGCTCCCCGATTCCTGCGAAAGACAACCGCCTCCGGTGTTCCCATCTGGTGCTTCTGCGTCGTCATGCTGTTCCCCATGCTCTCGTTCCTCCAGTGCAGCAGTGGCTCAGCTGAGGTTCTCAACTGGCTCATTGCCCTAATGACAGCCGGTGGTCTTATCAACTACCTTGTCATGGGACTCACCTTTCTCAACTACTACCGCGCCTGCAAGGCTCAAGGAATTGACCGAAGCAAGATGCCGTACTACGGCCGCTTCCAGCCCTGGTGCGCCATCATTGGCCTGGTCTTCCAGTTCCTCGTCGTTATGTGCTACGGCTACAAGTCATTCAAGCCCTGGGATGTCGAGAGCTTCTTCAAGAACTACACCATGCAAATCGTCGCCCCTTGTCTCTTTATCTTCTGGAAGCTCTACAAGAAGACTCGCTGGCTCCGTCCCCATGAGGTCGACCTTACCTGGGAGCGCCCTATCATTGATGCTTACGAGAACTCCATCACAACGCCCCCAACTGGCTTCTGGCAGGAGATGGGAATGCTCGTTGGCATTAAGGGCAAGGTGTATTCGGATGAATAGAGGTTCCCACTGTTTACTTTATGCGAAATGAATAAGAGACGACTGCCGGTGCAATCTACGAGTTCATAGAACATGAGATTTTTCTGTACATATTATGTAGTTTGTTGAAAATATACCCAAGGCATAGCTATGTTTTCTTCTGGATTCATTCGTTGTCCCAATCTCATGCCAGACTGACTAAAAAAAGATGCATAATCCCACGAGACTTGTCGTTAAGGGCACCATCCCTATCTTGGTAAGTTTAGCTACGGAAAATAGGAGCCAGGGACTTTATTTGCTCCGAACCGTGAGGGCAGGTCTAGCCTAGAGTTACCTTGCTCCAAAATTCATTGCTATCTCGTCTGGATCTATCTGGTCGAGTGGTACGGAGTGTATTGATAGGGCTTATTGAACTGAATATCTCGCCTATCTCTCTAGTCTACAACATTGTGTCTGAATGATGGCGACTCAAAACTGGTGACGTAAAGACCACAGAGCTTAATGATGCTGCGCCGCCGTGATATGTTCGATCCTGCGCATCAAGGTTGGCAGTCTCTACAGGGAACGGCCAATAGACTTCAACTGCCGATCACGAGATCGGCAATACAAAGCATCTCAAATGCGTCTCCCCTGCCTGTTCATTGAGTGTTTCGTAAAGTTGCTAGGTCTCTTTAAGGATTCCTTAGCTTGTGGCTCAGAAGGCGGGGGAGCCGCCCATGTAGATCGCGCACGAGGCCGATGCACAAAGGGGGCAAAGGTGACGGGGAAGGGGGAGGAGGAGGGGGGGAGTGTTGACCAAAATCGGGGAGTTTCTAGAAGGGGGCGTGAGGGAAGCCCAGGTTGGAGTACTCAGTGTTTTACTGTATCCGTACTATAGTTTGGTATGGGTGTTGATAAGCAGGGATGGGCATGATAAGGTTTTTGGGGTTGATAAGTTAAGCAGCTGTCAGTGGCATGGATTCTTAAGTACTGATAGTAACGGACAAGGCACGGAGTGTGAAGCCGTGAAACCGTCCTTCTATTACGGTGCTGGAAACAGTGCAGACGGAGTTGGATATCTGTTTTGGTGTTTTGCAGGGCCTTTTAGGGGCTCTTGGTATGTAGGGATCGGTTTCTTTAAGCTATCTCCATTTGGCCGCGGAGGCACCGTCTGAAAGTATAGTGCTAGGGTCGAATGCATACATGCATGCTCAAGCCTTCGAATCGTGGGGTATCAAGTTGACGTAGCTGAACGTTGGTTGGAGATGGACGGGCCGGGAGACACGGCAGCAGTGGGTCTTTCGGCGCCGGGGGTTCGGGATGGCTTGACCGGGAGCTGAAAGTTTAATCGTATGTTGATAGAAATGGCCAAGAAGGGCAGGAGATAGAGGTTGTACTTATACGATGCTTTGTACCTCCAAGGGAGTGAATTTATATGTAAGTGCTGATGGAGGGGAGGAGTATTTGACGTTGGGACCACATGGTGAACCTGGAGTTTGGCATGGAGGACAAAATGTACGATGCTAAGAAACTGGACGTAGAGAGTCTGAAGACCGAGTTACGGTTACAAGGGGAGCGATATAGTCTGTGCTTTGATAATACACTTGAAAACGTACGGTGAGGTTTATCACACAAGGAATTTGCTGGTGCTGAGCTTGCCGAGTTTTTGTCTCTATGGTGCACAGTGCTACTGCCTAGTAACTACATCTCGTATCTATTTGATCCCGATGCTATATGCTAGGTATAAAATTGTACTTCAACTCACATATGTAGAGTAGGGTTTGGACAGTCTACGTGAAAGCGCGTTATTGCGCATTGCTGCTGTTTCTTGAAAATGTGTACTGTGATAACTACGAGAACAAACTCTTGGTTCAGCATTTTGGAGACATACCAGGGTCAAGAAGAGTTATGCTTGAACCCAAATCACGCTCCGTACTGGATCAAGGCCTCCGAGGTCCCTGGTTGAGAGCTTCGAACTATCAACATGGCATGGCAGATCGGTATACAGTATCACTGTCGCCAAACACTAGGCGACCTAAGCAAATTTACTGCAACCACCCATATCAAGCAGATTCGGTGAGATGGCCGAGTTGGTTATGGCGCCAGGTTAAGGTTAACCTTAACACCAATTTCCTGGTGGAGCAATCCTCCTGGGTTCGAGTCCCAGTCTCATCAGATATTTCTTTTTGGATTTCTCGTCAGCTTCTGCATCTGTGCACACTAAACCGTTTGTCGCTTCATTTTTGTTCATCTTCCATCACCTGGAAGGAATTGCCTACCCTATTGTAAAGACGCGGTTTGCTGCTTTTTTACCGAAAGGATAGACTGCCAACACAGCGCACCATCACATGTGCATACCACACAGTAAGTTGAAGGGCTTTTAAGATAGATAATGATGTTTATGTTTATGTCAACTTGCAATATTCACACTCATCGATATATTTGAATCATGGATACATTACGACGTTTGATCAACACCATGCACATATTCATCACTCATCACAGTTCGCAACAGCGTTCACATTTGGTCAAAACACAGATTGATCGTAATCAAGTCTATTTGGCTCTAACTAGTTGCCAATCTCCAACCCACCAAGTCGAGGGCTCAACACAGTTGGGATCCTCCAATCCCCCGTGCTATTTCCTCGTTCCTCCATGGCGGTAGTCTAACAAAGCTTTCCATCTATCGGGAAGCCAAAAGTGCAGTCATCCATTACCAAAGACGCACCCGGAACTTTTTTTGATCAACGCATGACAAAGGAAAATGGTATGTAATCATCAAGAGAAGTCGTCACAGGACATGGTAGAGTAAAGGCGTCGCGGGATATATGCGTTTACAGATCATCCTCGTCACTGAACACCTCCTCACCACGCTTTCGGCGGGCCATACGCTCCTTCTTCTTCTTTCGTGCCTCAGAAGAGCTCAGCTTGACCTTCTTCTTGGTGGTGACAATCTTGTTACCCATAGCATCGAACTTCTCCTCCTCATCACCGTCGTCAGCCTTGAGACGAGGACCAGAACCCTGGCCCTGAACCCAGTTGTGACCGGAAGGTGTCATCTTGCCGTCCATGACAGCCCAGACTTCCTCAGTCAAGTCCTTGGTGAACTCGGCAGAGTGAGTAATGATGATGACACCACCCTCGAACTTCTTCAGGGCCTTGGACAGGGCACCGAGAGAGTCACGATCGAGATAGTTGGTAGGCTCGT
The DNA here is from genome assembly GCF_900044065.1 of Fusarium mangiferae. Classification (NCBI taxonomy): domain Eukaryota; kingdom Fungi; phylum Ascomycota; class Sordariomycetes; order Hypocreales; family Nectriaceae; genus Fusarium; species Fusarium mangiferae. The sequence goes on from NW_024573935.1 coordinate 123,354, forward strand.
CAAGGACGATAAGATGAGGTCGCTGCCAAGAGCAAGCGGCAAGGACAGTCTTGACACGCTGACCACCAGACAGACCACGCATGCGAGAGTGAGAAACAAGCTCGGCATCGAGACCAAAGTTGGCGCAGTGAGACTCGATCTCCTTTCGGACCAGAGGTCGGAACTGACCAGAGGCAAGAGCCTCCTTCATATCGACATCAGCAACCATCTTCTGGTGAGAAGCCAGAAGCTCGTTTCGGGGCAACCAGGCGTTGTCAGCAGACATCATGGGAGTCCATCGCTCGTTCTTCATGCCAACGTTCTCACCAAGAGCGAACGAACACTCGTACTCGTAAGAGTTCTTGAACTTTCTTCGGCTGTTGATGCCGATGACACGACGCTGAGAGCCCTCAATGCGGAAGATCTTGTCCATGGCCTTCTCATCGGCCTCGGTGATGACCTTGTTGGCACGGTCCATGGTCTCACGATCCTCACCAGTCTGGAATCGCCATTGAATGTACTCGGAAGGAGTCTTGTCAAGGTGGTTATCGATGTGAGCGAAAGCGTGCTGCTTAATGTAGGCGATACGGATGTTCTCGTGCTGGTAGATCTCACCCTGAGTGGGGATGAGCTCACCAGTGAGCACGTTGATCAGAGTAGACTTGCCAGCACCGTTGGGACCGATGACGGCAATACGGGAGCCCAGAGAGCACTGGAAGGAGATGTCCTGAATCTGAGGCTTGGAGGTACCAGGGTACTGGAAGGACATGTTGGTGGCACGGAGAATGGCCTTGGCCTTGGTCTTGACACCCTCGAGGAAACCGGGCTCAGGGAAAGTGAACTCCATCTCGGATTCACCAAGCTCGTAGTACGACTTGGCAGAGGGGTTGCGGGCGACGAAGGCAGCCAGGTTGCCCTTGTAGCGCTTGAGCTTGAAGCGCTCGTAGTGGACGATGTGCTGGCAGACGTTGTCGAGGAAGCCAGAGTCGTGAGAGACGATGATGGAAGTGCAAGGAGAGTTGATGAGGTACTCCTCGAGCCACTTAACGTTCTTCACATCCAAATGGTTGGTAGGCTCGTCAAGAAGCAGAATATCGGGAGCCTCGAAGACGGCACGGCACAGAGCGAGCTTCATCTTCCAACCACCAGAAAGGGCGCTGATCTCACCCTTGATCATCTGCTCAGTGAAGCCGAACTCGTTGAGCTGCTTCTCGACATCAGCCTGGGTGGTGGTGACACCAGCCTCCTCAAGCTTCTTCATAGTCCAATCAATGGTGGTCATCTCAGTATCAGCGGAGTCAAGGTCGTGCTCGACGAAGACAGTCTTGACCTCGCTCTGCTTAGGGAAACCCTCAACCTGCTCGTTGTTGATGGCGCGCATGAGAGTGGACTTTCCGGAACCATTGGGACCGCAAAGACCATAACGCTGACCACGCTTGAGACGGAGATGAGTCTGGTTGAGAAGAATCTTGGCACCGTAGGCAAGAGAGAAGGTACAGTTGCAAAGATCCTCACCCTCCTCCTCATCCTCCTCGGCCTCAGCCTCGGCGACGGCACCGGGGAGAGCAGTCTTGCGGATGGCCTCGACGAGAGACTCAGAGTTGTCAATGCCAGCAATGACAGAGACGTAGGCCTTGAGGTTGTCGACCCAGATCATGGACTCGGTCTCCTTCTCATCAACAAGCTGACCAGCGATAGCAGCGATGTACTCAGCAACGGGACCCATCTTCTCAACGTAGTTGGCGAACTTGGGGGAGAGGGCGGCCTTGACCTTAGGGAGGATGACGTTGATGGCACCGTCGTGGCGAGCCTCGGGGATGACACCATCCTTGATGTTACCGACACGGGTGAGGGTGTCAAGAGCCTGCTTGGTCTTGTCACGAGCCTCGGGGTCAGCCAAGTTCTCGTAGTTCTTCTGGAGACCTGGCATCATCTTGGGCAAGAAAGGAGCAACGATGTTGGGGTCGTCGACAAGCTTGCACATGTTGTCAACAATGACAGCGGACTTTCGCTTGATAGCGGTATCACGCTCAGCCAGACCACGATCCAGAAGGGGGACCATGAGGGCAAGAGTAGGCTCCTGGACCTCAGTGACGAAAGTGGTGGCACCGAGCAAGTGAACTGTCTCGGGGACGTTCTCGGGCTTGGCGATACACTTGATGAGCTCGGGAATGAAGCGCTCAATATCCTTGTTGACAATCAGCTGGCAAAGCTGCTCCATGGTCTTGTAGGCACGCTCCTTGACCTCCTTCTTGGTATCCCACATGGACTCGGAGATGACGGGAATGAGCTCAGGGACACGGTAGGCGAGCTGGGCAGGAGAGCTCTTGACAAGAGCCTCAACGAAGTCGAGAGCAGCCATCTTCTCGGGCCACTTCTGGGCGGTTCGGATAGACTCCATGACGTAAGGGAGAGCAGCCTTAACAGCGTTGGCGTTGATGCCGCCAGCGATGGCGAGAACGGCGCTCTGGGCAGCATTCTTGACAGCGGTGATCTTGTCGCCGACGGCGGCAAGAACGCTGGGGAGGAGGACGACGAGGTAGGGCTCGACGGAAGCGGAGACCTCGGAGTGAGAAGCAATGGCCTCAATGGCGACGCAAGCCTTCTCACGGGCGGCGGCATCCTTCTTGTTGGCAAGCTGCTTCTTCAGGCCCTCGATGACACTGTAGACAAAAGTGGTTAGCACATGAAAGATTGACCAAGAAATTTTTTTGTGGATGCTGTTCGCTGGAGGGGTCAACCAAAAAATGGGCCTAGTGCAGAGTCGCCTATGGCCCAAATCTGGCGGGGTAGGATTGGGCGCCCAATCGGTGGAGGGGCAAACGAGAGAAAGAAAAAGTTCTGCTACTCGTTTTGTCCGACGCAAGATACCGTCCACTCAAGCCGCTTCCCAGGTCCTCGTCTCACATGCATGGGACACATCATCTCGGATGCTGACCGCACCAAAAATGAGGCGAAAACCGAGGGCAGCAGGAATGGCAAGTGTCTAATGTAGACTGAACACTAGCCTTGAGGCGCCCAGTAATATCCCATGGGAAAAGCCGAATCATGGCATCGCAAAAAAGGCTAAGACTCACTTATCAGGGACGACCTGGTCGCCGATGCGGCCGTTGATGAAAGAGGCCAGCTCGTTGGAGGACTCCTTAATATCAGCGGACTCCTTGGACACGGTGAGCTTCTGGAAAAGCTCGTCCAGGACCTTGATCGACTGCTGGTTCTCGGTAGGCATGATGTCGATTTATAGGGATTTTCTTTTTTTGATGGGGTATAAGAAAAGAGAAGAGGTCGTCGAGGTTACAGAGATCGATGGAGGAGTCGACTCTGATTTATTCGGCGATGATGGGAATTCCTCTTGAATGAGGGAGCGGTGTTCGTTCAATGGAGGTAAGTCCGAAGAACAAACTAGAACGCGAATAAAGAAAGTAAGAGAGGTTCGTCTGGAGGAGGACGACCGGAGATCGATGGAGGAGGAAGAAAGAGAATGGGAGTGAGAGGATGGAGGGAGGGAGATGGAGTGTTAAAAAGAAGAGAGGGGCCAATTTTTTATGCGCTCACAAATTTTTTCCAACATAGTTTGCCTCTGGGCACCAAAATTTTCAGAAAAACCACTGGGTTACCCCTCCTGCCCCTCCATTTTTCTAACTCGTCTACGGCGGCGACTCAGCTTATCGGTTTTATCAGCGTGGGGGCTAAGCCTGATACAGTAAGTGGATGAGGGCGGTGTAGAGTTTTTGTCTCGAAAAGCACTGGGAGGCATCTCCGACGCTACCTCTAGTGGGCTCTCTACTGCATTCTACTGCCCAGTATGAACCAAGGAGGCAAATGTGTCAAGATGCACAAGATCCAGTTTGTTATTTTGATTGATGGCCATAACTATTGCCTACGGTGACTTATTCATAACGCTCGAATCGAGACGTCTGTTTCTGGTATCGAGGTCACAACGTATATTTGAGGCGTGTTTCTGGTTCCAGTAGCGGATTTTGTCGGATCATCGTTCTTATCAAGGCTTCACTACCTAGAATGCTCCAATATTGTTGCCCACTTGAGCTATCCACTTCCCGCCGTCTCCCTGACGACCTAGAAGAAAATGAGCATTTGCTTGTAGAAAGTGAAAGAATTAATTCAAATTGAGGTTCCAAAGTTCCTTCACGAGTAATGAGTAAAATTTCCCACCAGTTGTGGAACAGCTCCTGCGAACACTGGTGATTACCTACTAGCCACGTATCAATGTAGCCAGGCTGCCTCTAAAGCAGCATCAATACCCGATTTCATTTCGCCCTTATCATAAATCGACATGTATCTTATTGAGTTCTGTGGCAAGTGACGAAAGAGATTCTATCCGTACCGTGGCCCGTGTTTTTATTTCCGTATTCTTACTCCATACTTCAGCCTTGAAACCTGGGAAGCATCTTGACTCGCTCCTCTATTCAATACACATGTCGAGCCATTAGGCTGAGATCTCTTATCGAGTTAGTTTCGGAACTCACAAACCTTGTATTCCTATCTTCAAAAGTTCCGCAACGCTTCAATTTCATTTCTTTGAGGCAAAGCAAGCAGGCAAGCTTGTACAACTATGGGCTAGATTCGTATCGTTCACTCATCAGAGCGGATCGTAATAGCAATAGAGCACCACCAGATTGAGCTCAGGCTATTCGCAAATGTTAGTAGCGAAATGGTTTATGTAACAAGAGTGAGAAGAACTCAGCACATGTGGTTTGTCACATATTCTTGATCAGGATGGAGAAAGGCAGCTCGTCAATTTGTATATCCATCGATAGATCAAAGTCCACGATACATCTTATTTTATAGCCTTTTACATTGCATGTATCCAACAGATGCCCCGGGTTTGATTGAGCTACAGAGACCGAGGTAGTCAACTTGGTATCTCCTCTTTGTGACGAAAATATCAACACCCCATTGCACCGCTCTGTGTGACCTTGGATCGTTGCAACAAAGCTTTCCCTCAACAAACGACGGCCACGCCGAGTCCAAGTCCATATGTGCACCCTAGTCCCCTTCGGGTTTCTGCCCCTCGACCCTAGGTAGTTGATCATGGTTGGTGGGACCGGCTTTAAACACAAGATGCTGCCTTTCCCAGCCTTTCTCTCCGCCACGTTGCTACGGCACTTATTCTAGTGGCTGTTGGCCTTTCAGCCAGAGACACAAAGAAAAGGTGCACACGGGGACGAATTATGCTCAAGGGATCGTGGAACAAAGAAAGATACTTGGGCAGTGCCTTAGATGATAGGAACCACGAGGGTTTCACACCCAAGCTTCACCAAGTAAGTACGGAGGGAGTACACAGGATCGATATCGTGGGGCCCCAGGACCCCAGATTATGCCCCCACAACTCACCGCAGTTTCTGTAATGTTATCTCGCTCACTCACTCACTCCGGAAAGTTTTGGCATGTCAAATTAGGCCACATATTCAAACAGGCACAAGGTATCCAAGACCTATCAGATTCATGGAGAAGCGTCAAGCCGGTTCGATTTCTTCGGTTAAGATTATAAAGCGTAATTTGTGCCATTCTACCCACACACACCTTCGCCTGGTGTTAGGCTGGTGTAATGATCACCCTGGGCTCTTTCCAGTATCAGCCAAATATGGCTCCGAAATATGTTGTTCTTTGTTGTCAATAGCACACCGGAAAGTGCCCCTTACCTTCATGGCTCAAGCATGGGGGCCACATGGCCCAATGGCTGATATGGCTTTGTTATCCTAGGTCTTGGCGCCCCGGATGCCAGTTTGAATCGAGTTTGTGAGAAAGTATCGCGAAGCCAACCTCTTTGTCACAGATGAAGCCCTTATGAAGCCTCATGACCCGCGTCCGTACAGCCGTGGATGGTGGCTCTTTTGAATGTGAGGGCACACCGAATCTGACCTCCTCTCGAGCTTCTTACTGTACTATACTTATCCTTCATGTTCCTTTTGGTGACCGTTCCATTGTGCCTTTCATCTGAGCACCCCTCTCCTTTCATTCGCCATGGCGTCTGGTCCAGGAAACGCAGCCCCAACCCAGGGTGGGAGTTTCGATTATGTCCTTTACTGCCCTGCCTGGACAGATCCGAACTGGCAGGATGAAGGCCCTGAACGTGATGCGAGTGTCTTTGACATCAAAGACAGCGTTTTTGATCGCCTACGCCCAGCTCTTCTGCCTCGAGACCGCTTCAAGAAACCAACTGTTTACGCTCAACGATTCGGGATCTTTCCAGGCCGAACCGATGGTCGTTCGAGAACATCACCAACACGAGCTGAGAGTCGACAGATCTTTCCTGCCAGCTCTGATATTCGAAATGGAAAGGAACTATTTGGACGGTTCGAAGACCTGGCCAAAGCAGCAAACGAGCATGTCGATGATTACATGGAGAGGACAAGGCCAGATATGCAAAAGTTGGACGAAACCGAACAACGATTCATGCAGCAGTATGAAGATCTAGTCATAGATGAAAACTGGCAAACCATCCTTTTCGGGAGTATGACTATGGATGAAGTGAGTACGCAAACTCGCATATCCTCTTGCACTTTTCGTTCCTCTAGCTATGTCTAACAAGTCAGTTACAAGCCGAAGGATATTTTTCGATGTGCGATACCAAGTTTGACGGCCTCGGGGGTCAGATTTCAGAGTAAGTTGGATACATCTGCTGTCTAAACTGGCGCTAACATGTCGTTGAAGACTTTTCGAGCGTGAAAGATGGGTCGACACCAGTTGCAATGGCGGAACGGACGATAAGCCTCGTTTGATATATAATCTCAACGGGAGACGTGAAGAGTGGAACGTGAGGGTGTGTATCAGAACCAAGGCACCAAAACCTTATGATGCTAATCGTTGAAGACCAACGACAGAGTCTGGGATGCGATGCAGCCAGCTCTCCAACTCGCATCGCGGTTTATTGAGATGGACGACCCCTTTATCTCAAGTCTTCTAGACATCACAAACAGACTGTGGATCGACCCCAGACTCTTCCAGAATCAACCCGGACAAGACCGAGATAAGAAGATTAGATTCGTTCCAAACCTGGACCCGGATGATCCGTCTAGACTCAACGGAGCGAAAGCTGTCATTGACAGTGGTATAAACCCCAGGGCAGCTACTTGGCAGGCCCTGCTTCAAATTATCAAGATCGAACTAACTAGCGGTTTCGTATCTGAAGGAAAGCAACAAAGACATCACTCCGCAGGCAATACAGACTCGTGGGTCACACAACCTTTTGCGTTCAACTTGAGGGTCACAATCGATTGTGAGTTGGTTTGGCCCTTGATCAATGATACATACAGCAGTAGCGAAAAGTTGAAGGCCAGCCTGATACTCGCAACCACTATAGCCCACGAGATGATGGTGAGTGACAGTCTAGATACCTACTCATTGCTATTCTCCAACTAATGGTATGACAGCATGCATTTGCCGGGACTCCCTACATGTGGTTAGTTGATCCTGCAACGATTGGAATAGTCCGACGGGACCAAGTCCAGGCCTGTCTTGATCTCGTGAAGTCAATGTACAGTCACAAACACGGAGACCTCCATGGTGAGCCTTATTATGATGATAACCCCCATCAAGAGGTTGGCCATGTTTTCGAAGAACATGTAAGAGCGAACACCGTGTCAGAGATCCACAAGATGGCATTGATTAATGAAACTATTCGATAGGTCCTGGGAGGTGGCTACTGGTCGTTTGCATCAGATGTGTCTATCCTGAAACCTGCACTCCTCCAGACGGCGGCTGGTCTCGTAGCTTTCACTCAAAATTCCGAGGGTGGCGAAAATGAACCCCCTGTGCTGCAGTACCCTTTGCTTCGAAATATCAGACTCAACCACTATATTCGAACCGAGGATGTTCAGAAATATTTCACCCAGTCTTTCTGGGATGTTGCGATGCAGAAATATGGCGCGGCTGCTCTAAGAGAACCATCCAAAAAGCCTCATAAACTCACCTACTACCCTGCCGATGATAATTATGACAGGTACGGCTTTGAAGAGAACACTCTAGGCACTGAGGAAGACAAAGCCTGGGTACAAGACTTCATGAATGAGCTTGCCGGTAGGGGAAATCTTGTGCTGAGGAGCTATCTGAATAACCTGATCAACGAAGCCTGCGGCTTTGATTTAATGAATGAGCAATTCGCCACTGACATGATGACTTGGGCCCATCGAGATCAAATCTGGCAGCGTCTCAGCAGAGAAATACTCATGATACTCTGTGAGATCTCGGCATACACATATCAACCATCTCAAGACCAGGCCCAAGATGACATCCTGGATTCTCTGTACAACTTGTGGAAGGGTATAATCGCCCAAGGATGGGGATATCCTGACGCCCAATCCAATTCCCTTGACACCTTGTCCTCTGACCCAGAGACTTGGGCTCAATATACTCGATATAGCGGTCTTGAGGTCTACGAAAAGCGTCTGGTACCCAGACTCATGGACTTTACCCGCCGTATAGAAAGGGAGCTCATGCACATCGAAAGCATGGTATGTGAACTATACCAATCAGGAACCTCGAGTTGGCCGCTCTACCGCTATTTTAGTCAAGGGCATGATAAAGAATTGCGCTATCGAGTTGATACCATGGTTGAATGCATAACCGAATTGTTGACTCCCATTGGAATTTCTGATCGGGGAATCAAAAGCATTGATGCAGAGTGGTTCAATCGAATATGGAACCTAGGCCGAGGTGTCAAGGACGTTCGACGACTCTTAGATTTGGATACCCAGAACTACGAGCATAATTGGCGCGACCTCTTGTCATCGATGCCTATGATACGCAAGTCCAAACGCAAGCCCCATCAGAGATTCTATTTTTTGGCAAAAAAGGAGATGATGAAACTCACAGGAAGCCAACTGGAGAAGATGAAGGAGTTCAAAACCCGGTTCCAGCGAGAACTCAGCCTTGGAAGTTACAAAGTGGTCACCCCAGGTGACGACCCCAACGTACTGAGCATTGCTCAGCGTTTGTCCGGTACACTGGATGATGATCGAGGCAGCAATGACCATGAGAAAGGTATCAAAGGACCATCTACAGGTATTTTCCATATCGATGCCGTGAAGAATCTGGTTCATCAGCTCAGAGAAGAAGAGAACGACGCACAGACAGATATGCTCAACCGCATCACGAATCGCAAGAGAAGTGAAGCTCCGACCTTGCAGAAAACAGCAGCAGAACAAGCTGGCATTGTACCTCCGATTCCACCCAAATTCCAGGAGGTGGGTTTTCGAAACCAGGCAGTGCCGTTGAATAGCGTGAAAGAGTTCAACGCAAGCAATTCTCCATTCTCGGCTTTCTCCTCGGGAACTAGCTCCCCCTTTCCTCAATACCAACTCAACCAACCGCCTGCATGGGTAGCAAATAGTACAGGGGACCTGGCTGCTTGGGTCAACCATCGGCTCGCAGACGGACCAACAGTCGCAAACGGCATCACGCCTCAGCCATATGCACTTCGCGAAGACCTCACAGTAGATCTTCAAAACATGGCCCAAGCCTCGCTACCCATGCGAAATCCGGCCTCCTTCGCCAACGAGTATCCTCGAGAAGTGGTACAAGACCAAGACTCTCTTTTTGTGGCTGGTCCTCTTGGAGATATTGCCCAAGCTTGGGAGCAACAGTATCGGCTTGGGCAGAGCCCGCCTCCTGCAGCAACTGGGGGCGCACCTGTGGCTCCACCTTCTACATCACCAATTCGCAGAGACAACCAGGATATTGACATGACCGGGGGATTGAGTCAGGGACGTAAGGCCACAGTTCTGTCGCATTGTGGTCACAGCAGCAGTGAGACGGACGTATCAGACGACGAGGAGCAACGAACGAGAGAGAGCAGCGGTAGCGGAACAACACTTATTGGATCATCGGATGTTGAGGAGGAACTGCTTAGCAAGATCGCGTCATTCGAAAGGTCCGAGGCAAGAGAAAAGGGATATGATTTGAAGCGAAGGTCAAGCTGGATACTCCTTCAGTCCAAGAAGAAGAAGCAGAAGTTGGAGGTGCCTAAGGCCAGGAGACATGTTTACAAGTCGAAGCAGAAGAAGCCAAGAGTGCCCAGAGCTTAAGGTAGGAGAAGGAAACCAGCGAACAAACAAGGGGTTTTTAATTGGGTCGAGACCGTAACGAGGGTTAGTTTAGGGGAGATTTGTATTGATGTTTGTTTGGTTTGAGTGTTGTTGGATCTGTTTTTAGGCATTCGGAATTCATGTTCTAGTATTTTATTGCCTCATTATGTCCTCATTTATCCTTGACTGAAACAGAGTTTCGGGAACCGCATCTTGGCCAAGATTCAAGACCGAGGAATGCGCGGCAACTCTGGTCACAGGACTTTTCAGTCTGGATGTGCTCTTCACCAACCAACAACTTGGAAGACTTGGAGCATTCCAGGTTGTGGTTTTAGAGTTCTCTGTGCTGCAGGTAGTTTAGTCGTTAATCGAAGACTAGCCCCTAGCGAGTAGGTAGGCGAGATCGAGGCTTGTTCGATCGAAATTTAGAAGCCTTGGAACATGGTAGGCCTTTGGGTGTCAAAAAGCTTGGGACACGTGAAGTAGATGACAAAATAATTTGGTCTTTAGATGGGTAATAAATTCATCGAATAATTCTGTCATGTGAAGCAGGTTTTCTGCTACCCCCTGTAGTGCTAGCCCAGGCCCACTGCGGATGGTGGATGTTGCCCCTCCATCCAAAGATCCAAGCTTCCAGAACATGCCCCACCTGTAGGGCAATCAAGTCAACTCAATGGTCATTCACTGGCATGGAGCTCCCATCCCATCCACAGGTCATTGCTTCTCCATTGTCACGTTCTCAAGTCGCAAGAACAAAGATTAGTACCTAATAACAAGGACCATCACCTTGCGCAGCCTGACTTACCCTCCTTCACATCTTCTCGATACGGCATTACTGAGCCCTTCTCCCTGTTAAGCCATTTTCTCCCCGGCACAAAATACTCAAGGGCGTACTCAATTGCATCATAGCACACCGAAAGCAGAGTGCGATAAGGCTTCTGATATCACTTGCAGCAAAAAGAAGACGAGCATCTAACGCTGCCATCCCAGGTAAATGAATGCCCCATCGTTTTCTCCAGAGTTTCGTTCTGACCACATCTCCAGTCCCTCGAGACTACATCGACAACCTCACCACAGCTCTTCTCCGTGTATGCTCGCTAAACGATTCATCACGATGGCTGCTACTAGAGGCCTCAGCGAAATTCCCACCCTCGCCTCTCTCTATCGCGACCCTGATTCTGCCCTATCCGAGGCTCATCTATCATCAAGAAGCGACCCTGACTATCCTGCATCTGATTCCATCAACAAGCGCATCGGCTTAATTCGCGGTGATATCACCAGACTTCGCCTCGATGCTATCGTCAACGCCGCAAACAGGTCTCTACTAGGTGGAGGGGGCGTTGATGGAGCTATTCATAGGGCCGCCGGCACTGACCTGGTTAAGGAGTGCAAGACCCTCGGTCCCATTAACACTGGCGAGGCCGTCATCACAAAGGGTTACAATCTCCCTTCCAAGCATGTCATTCACACCGTCGGACCTGTGTACGCTGCAGATGCGAACCCTAATGAGAGTCTTGCCAATTGCTACCGCGAAAGTTTGAAGCTTGCCGTCAAGAACGGCGTGACCACAATCGCTTTCAGCGCCATCAGCACAGGCGTTTACGGGTTTCCCAACCTTCCTGCCGCTAAGATCGCCTGCAGGACTGTGAGAGAATTCCTCGAGAGTGAGGAGGGAAGCAAGCTCACCCGAGTGGTATTTGTCACGTTTGTTGCCCCTGATGTGAATGCGTACAACGAGACGATTCCGTAAGTTTGTTATCCCTGATGCTTATCTACACGCTAACGGTTTCTTTTTAGACGAATGTTCCCACCCACGAAAGACGGATCTGCATAGAACGGGCCAGATGTCAAGCTCTGCGAAGAAGAAGAAGAATCATTCTGTGGGATTCCTGATGTCCAGGGGCAAGACAGAGAAATATGTTTCCCCAATACCATCCCAAACTCAACCCGAGTAACGGATGCTCACAGCTATTATGGTACACCTTGCGCCCAAATTCACGATCAAGAATCCTGGGCTTGGTTCGTGGTCTTTCAGGTAATGCGCATGATAGGCTAGCTTTTGTTGGCGTTTGGAACATGATACATAGCTTTATAGGGGCCGTTTTCAAACAGCACATTCAATAGAACTTCTCCCGGCATTGCACCTCCTTGTGAGAGATCAAACAGCAGGCATGAGACGACCGTGGAATTAGAAGTCCTGTAATTTTATGTGAATACTAGGGTCTTTTCTTTTATCTTTTATGTTTATTTGGACCGGCGTGCCCTGGAACGAGCATCATAATGCATTGCTTTGCATAACTTAATAAAAGTCCTCTAATACGTCGAAGACTTGCATCCTGAGTCCGGTCCCCCTCCCCCGCCAAACTCCAGTACTAACAAGAGAGCTTGTTCCTACAAGTCACAGGCTTACAGTTATATATGTTGGGTATGGTTTCGATAACGAAAAGTGCAACTTTAACCACCATTGAATCATTCATATATACTACTGAATGAGGTCTTCAAAGCCGCACAAGAGTCAAAGCAAACACATTTCTGCCAACAATACCCCATCAACGTACTGCAAAGCATATTAACCACTTCCTGATCCCGACCTCTAGTTGCTGGGTCCACCCGGGCCCTTCTTCTTGTTCTTTTTCTTGTTTTTCTTACCCTGCTTTTGATCACCAGAAGCTCCCTCTCCCTCTGGAGTATCCGACGTGTCTGGCGCATCCTGGGTCTCAGCAGCCTCGGATATCTCTTGGGTATCGTCGTCTTCAATGGCTGGCTCCTTTCCACTCTTTGAACCCGTTATGGTCTCATCATCACTCCCTTTGCTGTTTGTGAGTTGAGAAAGCATCGCCTTGAGTTCTTCCATCTCAGCTCGCAGCTTGCGGACTTCAATGACAGCAGGCTCGTCTTCCACGTTAGGTTTGACGGCCTCACAAGTCTTGGTCCAACCTTCGCCTTCCATGTCAAGGTCCTCGTGAAATTGTTCCCACTCATTGATCTGGTCGTCATCCTCCTCGCCTCGTGAGCGGTTGTGTCGAATCTTTCGTGCAGATCGCCTCTCGAAAATAGCTGCAACAAAAAGAAGAGGAGAGTATAGAGTAGCCATGACGCAGTCATTGACAAACTCGTATGTGGACTTTGGTAACCACCACTCAAGTAGTCCCGAAATGACGATTTCGACCAGGTTAAAAGGGGCGATGTAAACATTCTCATCAGGAGCTCGGACGAACTGCATCGTCTTTTGCGCGAACAGTGCCAGATATTCGTCATCGGCATTCTCATAGATATCCTCATAGGCCGAGTTGTAAAGTGCAATGAGGATATTGAGGAGAATAATCTAGAATATTGAGTTAATTTGACTCTCAAGAACAGAATGTTACCAACTTACCATGACAACAAAAGTAAAGCAGTAGTAGAGAATCAGACCGAATGGATGTCCAAAATCATCGAAACCATCAAACTCAGGACTCTGCATGATAGCTTTGAGCATTGACTCAATGATGAACCAGGTATCGCCCATAATGTTGTCATCAGCAATATCCAGACCGATGAATGCCTGGAGGAAACCAATGATGACAACTATAAGCAAGGCAAAGAAGATGAGAGATTCCTTCATCATAACTTTCAGCACAACTAGCATGGCGCCGAAGAAACGGAAGCTGTCAAAATAGAGCAAGAGGCGGGACCAAAACATGGGTGCAACAAAAGAAAGCAGATTATAGCTGAGCTCATTGTACTTCTTGTGCACATCGTCATTGTCCCTGTATGCCAGTCCTATGATGCGTAGAACCAATGATACAGTCAAGAAGGAGTAAAGGACGGAGTTAAAAACATTCCAGAATCCCAGAATGTGGTAGCCAGCCTTGTACAATTTGAGGCATTCGTCGCAGACATATGCAAAGGTGAAGATGTAGAGCGCAATCTCAGCGCCATCCAGTACTCCTGACGCATTGGCAGAGTTGACTGCGGCCGTGTACAGGCCAAGATATATGATGGAGAATAGCAACTGGGCGGCATTCTGGTAGCGAGGTGCACGCATACGATCGGGGTCCATGTGGACAAGTAGGCTGGTGTTTGCTTTGTTCTTGTAGTCAACAAACTCGGAGGGATCATCTTCGTCCTGGACTAGCCAGCCACGCCAGAGATAGGCAATGCATTTCTGATAACCAGAGGAGCCAATGACCCGAACTGCGTGCAGGTCGACGGCCTTCTCAATGACATTGGTTGGGGCTGTAGGAACTTGATCAATGAGAAAAGAGTACCGACGAAGAAGGACGTGGTGCAGGAGGAATTCGAGATCCTCTTCTCCCTCGATACTAGTTCGAGTAAGCCAACTGCAATTGGTGATCGAGACATCAATTTAAACTCACATCTGCTTAGCGATGACAGTGCAGGCAACAGCGCGCAAGTCGTGGAGATCAGCATCCCACAGCTCGAGAATGGCTTCGCGTTTAAACCATCGCATATTAACAAGCAGGGCATACACCTACGAAACGCAAAGTCAGCAAAACGAACACATCGAGCATCAAGGACGAGTGCTTGACGTACAACGCATGATCGGTATTTCTGGCCGCCAGCTTCCTTAGCCGCCTGTACAACCTTGCTGGTGATGACAGTGCTATGGGAACGCGTGATAGCACTCTCTTCAAGCTCGCAAGGGACACATTCGCGGATCAAATGTCGCAATCGCAGGCAAACCTTCATGACCTCGGCCGGAGGAGTAGCAGATGCGATGTTCTGGTTCCGATGGCTAGGCAAAACTATAGTATGTGAGCTGATTGCCAGATTTCGCATCGATGGGATAACATACGGGCTCTCTCCTCCTCATGGAGCCACTCGCGTCGGCTGGTGTTTCCATCGCTAAAGAGGCCCTTGAAACGGTTCCATGTGCTAGGCATGATGGAAGCTGTGAGCGTGTGGCTCGGAATATTTCTTGAATGCGAAAAAGGACGCTGGAGGGCAAACGAAGAGGCGAGTTGGGAGCCTTGACGCAGAAGTTGTTCCGGTAAAGAATTGATATCGCGTAGACGACCGTAGGTCTTGGGATCTGCCGGCCTCCAAAACAAACACGCAAATGCTGTGTCGCAATGGATCAGACTAAATTGGGATCCGGAAGCGATGCTGTCTCAGGAGGATCTTTGTCCAGCAATTGACGGCTGATTGCAGCATGCACGAGTTCAGCGTAGACAAGCCCCCTCGATTGAGATTGAGATGGAGGAGAGAGAATGGGAGAATCGCAGGTTCTCCCTCCAAGCTCCCTTAGCCCAATTCATTCCAAGTTCTTTCCCTCAAGCCTTCAAGGTTTATCCAGCCCAAACCTGGTATAGCTGAAGGAGGAGCTATCTTTGCGACGGTGATGACGTCGCGAAGGCTGGTAATTGGCCCACTAACACACTAATGCTGCGGCCGTCCGTGCTTCCCATGCTCGCTGCTCGCTTTGTCCATCCATCGCCAAGTTGAGCTTGGCCTCGGGGAGCAAGAAAACACAAGACCTTCATATAGGGTGCCAAAATAAACCCAGTAAAAGATATCCTAAACTTAGTGTAGATATTCTAAGTTTATGTAAAGTTACCTAAGTCTTTTTGTCATTCAGGATCACGGTCTCGAGTTTTCTTTCCTCCCCTACCTAGCTTGGCCCATAGCCCCTTAGCTTAATTTCTTGCAGTTCATCAAAACCTTAGTACCTTATGGAAGCAAGCAATGAGCCTACAGCCGAAGAGAAACCTGTGTTTTGAATTCGCAGTAACAGAGGTAAAGGGAAGTCTCTTTCTGCATCCAATGGAACAAGAAATCACACCTTCTAGTAACGGCAATGAGTCTGATTTATGAGCTTGTCTTACCATATGATAATAAAGATGGAGGGGGCTGTGGTTCGCGAGCAGGTTTTTCTATGGATGTGTTAAGGAAACATGGCATGGTCAATGCTGAATCGATGATCCGATCCCCGATGGAAGCCCATTGTTTTGTGGGAATATACTTAGATGCGCCCTTTATTTTTGTTCAAGATGTTGTTCATGTAATACATTCCAAGCATCCAATCTCGTGACCTAGGCATACTCCAAATGCCGTAGCCATTCCTCCCCACGTAACGGTCTCTCGACTTTTACCTCCAAGTCCTCGCACCCGTTCTGTTTGATACGTTCGAGCAAGTGCTCGAGTTTGGCCTCTTTACTGACATGTCCTATGTAGCGCCAGCACGTCGTGCCAATAACACGAATAGCATGATCTTGTACATCGCATCAACAGCTTTGGACTCACTGATACACACTTCACACCGAGCTTGCTGCCTCGATAGTACCTATGCAGCCTCCGATTCTCGTCCTGCCAGTCCGATGAAGTAACACTGCGGATGGCGTTTGCCGGCTGCTTCCTGTTGTGGTCGCTGTCGAGACATTGCCAACACATTGAATCCTTGGTGGTCAGAAGACTGCGGACCGTCTATTGGCTGCGGGGTTGAAAATGTATGTATACCGACAAACACAAGCACCACATGTGGGTTGCTGCAGTGAAAAAAAAGTCCATCTCGCGGGCTTCATTCTGTCATTTATCGTATTTAGGATCTCGACATTGCACCGATACGGGGTATGTTGATCGATGAAACGTCTTACCGCTCGTGTTGCACTTCATTTTGATATCACGGGCTGCTGGCATCTGATACTCTGCCAGCTCGACATTGAGGCCCTGTACTTCAACACTAAACCTCAGAAAGCTCTTTTGGCCAACAAGTTCGGTGTCGTCCCCCACATCGCAGGCATCATTAGAATGATGCTGTCACTACACAGTCAGAGTTTTGCGACCAACCTCAGCTTGATTGTTGGACTGTGGATGCCTATTGGGTGAAGAAAGGTGAGGCGGTTTGCCTGTTGGCAAGGTGTGTATTCACCATTAGAAGCTATTGGGTCAGAAGTGGGAGCGAGACTTGAACTCTGTGGTATAAAAAGTTGGTAAGATCATGCCAAGGAGTTTCTACACTTTGAGAGTGTTTGTTCGGATGCCGTTGGCCTGCAGTGCGACCCTGAGTTTACAGACATCAAAATTGAGGCTGACGAGGTTTGACGATCAACTGTCAATGGAATCGGTGGGTGGGTACCTGTTGGCCTCAGACCCTCCAACGAATTTTAGCGCCTTTGGGGAACGGGAGCACTAGGGTAGCGGAGGTGGAAGATCATCTGGGGCTGTAAACGATGGACGAGGACTTCAAACGACGACGAAGTATACCTTAGTATAAGGTAGGTACTGACCTGGCCACTTTGGAAGTGGCGTTTTAATAATACTGTTAACCTGAGTAAGACTAAAGGTCCTACTGTACTTTCGTACTCACATGAGTAGGAAAGATCAACAATGCATTGGCTGCCTAGGATGTATGCAAGTGGACGGACAGTCATATTCATTGTCATCTGCAGCATCAACCAGGGATTCGATGTAGACTAACAAGCGGTGGAATGCTTTTTGTTGAACCACACCTATTTACCCAATCAATTTGTAAAGAACCAACTGATTCTACCTTATGCATGGATGTTGTATTTGTGGCTGCTGCGTACATCTTTTGGTGCCTGCCTTGGCCAGGAGAGGCAAGAAAACTTAGCAACTCAGTCCCAAAGGATAAAAACATTTAGGCAAGTTATTGCAGGTTTAAGGAGGTCCCTTGTCAACTTTATTCTGGCCTCCTTCGATAAGGTCTGAAGTTTTCTTGCTCCCTGTGGCTTGGCAAGGTTTTTCTACATACTATCTTGCCTTGCCCAGGTTGGTAGTAGCAAATGATGCAGTTGGCTCGTTGATCTCTGCCTCTGCATCTGCCTGGCACTTCCATGCACTGGCACTGTTATTCACTGCCTCGCACCTTCGCTTGTAGCCTGGACCTGTCCGCGCACCTTATTTCCTTCTTCTCCCCCTTCTTCCTCCTTCTTCCTCCCATCTATTTCTGCTTTTAAAGTATTCCATCCTTTCTCTCTCATATTTTTGATGTCTTTCACCTCATCTATCATTCATACAGGAGTGCGAAAACAGTACTAGTACCGACATTCAAACGAACCTCCTTAAACAGGAGTCTTTTACCCAGCACTCATTTCTGTATTCTATGGTGAAATCTTCCAGATCCATCTCGAGTACTCAAGCGACGTCTCTACTCAGCAGATTTCTTTGAAACACTCAACTTTACTATTCCGCCAACGCTCTCTCCATTGAATCGACTGCAGCAAGGTACTTGTCTCACGTCCCAGCATCAAGATCAATATGGAGCAGACAGATTCGATCACTCCTTCCGATCGTCAAAGTGGCCCAAAACACAACAAGAAGTCTGGTCAACAAGAGGCAGATACCACGATGGCTAATGACGTTGACCCATCAGCCCCTGCTGCGGCCCCTCCAGAGTCGGTAGAAAGAACTTCTAAGAGCGGTTCTTGTTCGAGGAAGAGCAGGCAGCAGAAGAAGAAGGAGAGGAGTCAAGAAACCAAACCAGCTTCGGTGAAAGACGAAGCTGAGACTTCTAGCATTGCTAGTGAAGACGACTCTACTTCAGATGATGACCAAGCCTCGGAAACCACCACCCTGGCTCCTAAGCATTATTCAGGAGTTAATGGCACAAGCAAGAGTAAGAAGGAACGAACCAACGGTGCTCTTTCTAAAAAGAAGACTTCCAAGGCTTCCACTAAGAAGCAGAAGAAGCCAAAGAAGAAAAAGAACAAGACGGGCAGTTGCTCTGACACCGCGTCCGATTCCGACAGCGATTCAGATTCCTCCGATCCCGAATCCTCTGATAATGAGGACCTTGCTGAGAAAAATGACCGAACCAAGTCTTCTTCAGGCCTCGAGGGCCAACTTAGGGCGCTCGAACTCCAGTTTGCTCAACTGCAGCATCAGCTGGGTAACTCTAATGGCCTTGCTCCACCGGTTAACCCAGGCGCTTTTGCTCAACTACCTAATCCAGCCCCAAGCGCTTTTGCCTCGTTTGGTTCTTCGGCTCCGCCGTATTCTCTCCAAAATGCTCTGGCTTCACAGGCAGCTGGTCTCGATCCACTATTCGGTCGTCGTCGATCAACTGCTGTTCGCCCTAATCGTGGCGGACGCGGACGTCGACCCATGCGACTTTCAGCAGTGCCAACTCTCGAAGGTAGTGATCAAGATAGTATCACTAATGATTATTTGCGTGGCGAGTTGAGGGTTAAGGGCAAAAAGCCTAAGGGCCCTGCCTTTAAACGCGTGGATCAGGTGTGGGACAACAGCATACACAATTTCAAACTTCAGGACACAGCCGACACAGACACCGATTCCCAGTACGACGAATACATCTTTCATGTTAGGAGGAAGTTCGACTGGGAGGGCAAGCATGTAGCAACTGTTGTCGACATCAAGAGCAAGTTGCTTCGGGAATGTCTACAGGACGTTATCGGCAACGCGGAAGGCATCAGCCTGGTAGACGAAACACCAAAAATGAACCCTGAGGTCCTTTTCTTGTGAGTAGTCTGAAATTACCATCTTCCAGGAGGCCTGTGATCAGGCTTGGATAGTTAACAACAGGTTTGTTGATGTCGTGATCTTTTGCTGATATATTGTCAGGTACCTAGAAGACCTCCGTGATCATTTGAAGGCACTGCGCAAAGCCAAACCTGCTGGCAAGTCCAAGAAGAGTCAGAAGAAAAATAAAAGTCTACTCAAGGAAAAGAAACAGCATCTCAAGATACTTATCAAGTATCTTGACCATGACTTTGAAACCACAAAGGAAAGTCTCTATCCCATGCTCAAGAATGGCCTCATTACATTTGAGTTACTTTGGGCTTTGTGGAAACCAGATACACTTGTCTATGCCACAACGTACGGAAACGCAAGTGAGCCACGAGTTTTCAAGGTCGAATCGGCGCACCTACACCACAGCGTTATGAGAGGCAGCTATTATCACGTTGAAGGAAAATATATGGAATTCGATGGTAAGCGTTTTGGTTATGGGAATACATCAGTCGAGATAGACGGGTTCCAGGGCGCCAAGAAGATCAAGAGTCTTCCTTGTTATCCGCTTCAATATCACCATAACGAGCAGAAGCTCCGACTTGATTTGATCGAAAGAGGCAAGAAGTTTGCGTCATTGAGTGGTGTCCATTACAAGAGCTACAAGGGCATCGCCTTCATGAAGCGCAGGAATGGCTCTGTAATGAAGTTCAACATCCAGTCCAGCAGAGTCATGATCGACCCGACTATCTTCAGGAGGACCAACCCCAATTACAGCGTCTCGACTGTTAAGCCAAAGGACCCCGACATCATCGAGGAAGAGACTTCGGAATCAGATTCCGGGAACTGTGCGTGTGGCTCAGATTCGGAGGGCGCAGAAATGGTGAAGTTTGTCAAGAAAGTCTACAAGGACGAGAACGGCGAAGTACATATGGTCAGCTTTCCTAAAAGCTTGGTTAAGGATGAGCCCGGAAACCCCGAACTCGATGAACTCCCCTCCAAAACTGTGGAAGGTGATGATGAAGAGGACATGGACATCGTCGATTTCACTGATGAGGATTATCTCATCGCCTCTCCAGTGGTACTTGGTTTCTCGTTTTCAGAAAAGCAATGGTTGGAGTTCGCCGTTTCCTGCGTCAATGAAATCAAATGGAATGAGAAGGCGTGGGACTCCCTGGTTCTGGAAGATGGAACCAAGGACCTAATCAAGGCCCTTGTGAAGTCACGCAAATATCACGCGGCTAACACTATCGATGATGTTATACAAGGCAAGGGAAAGGGGCTCGTCAGTAAGTTCAACGTATCCAAATATCCGAGGTGCAGAGAAATAACATTTGAAAAGCTGTCCTACACGGACCTCCTGGAACTGGCAAGACACTCACGGCCGAAGGAATCGGAGAATTGCTCCAATGCCCACTTTATATGGTATCGGCTGGCGAGTTAGGAACAGACTCGAGGTTTCTGGAGGCAGAGTTACAAAAGATACTCGACATTTGCCATGCCTGGGGTGCTATCCTTCTTCTTGATGAGGCAGACGTATTTCTGGAAAAGCGTAACATGCATGACATCCATCGCAATGCCCTCGTGAGCATTTTCCTTCGTCAGCTGGAGTATTTCCAGGGAATTTTATTTCTGACGACGAATCGGGTAGAAGTGAGTATCCAGAATCCGTTGGCTTCTGATGATTACTAACATAGGAGTGATTCAGACCTTCGACGAAGCCTTCCAGTCCCGAATTCACATCGCCTTGCGATATGACAATCTCAAGTCTCCTGCAAAGCGGGCCATCTTTAAGATGTTCCTCGACCGTGTTCATAAGCTGGGCAAGCTCAAGGTAGAACCATTGACTGAGGATGATTTGGACTTACTATCGAAGCAAGCTCTGAATGGACGCGAAATCAAGAACGTGGTGGGCTCAGCTCAGGATCTCGCCGTTAACAAGGGTGAGGCCCTTAGCATGCGCCACATCAGACAGGTTCTCGACGTTCATGCCAAATTTGGTCGGGATTTGAAAGGAGGATCTGGTTATGAAGATGCTATGAGAAGCTATTTCTAGTTTTGTATTGGGGATGATGTCGGTTACTGGTCAGTGATGAAACGACGACAGAGATAACTGGTCTTATGCCGGGCGTCTGAGATTGAAATTACTTGGTAGTTATGTCTGATAGTCTGAGCTACGGCGTTGTTGAATTATGCATGTATAAACTTCTGCGATAAATCCTGTCTACTCGAAAGTATTGTGCCTGTCTTAATCAGGAGGAACAATTCGTGACTTTAGGTATAACTTGCTTCATGAAGACAATGCAATGAGGCTCCTTGTCAAAGCGGCGATGCTCTTCTGTGTTATTTACATAACAATTCTCCTGGGGCATATTTCTTGAGGATTGATATATTAGCTGATCTGAGGACACTCACAGCATATTCTGAAAGGACAACAATTGGAGAATTGTGATATAGCCTGCGAGCCAGCCGCACCCACTCATGTATCAGTCAACCCATCGTCTTCAGTCACGCACTCTCTTGTCACTGCTATTTTGATCACGCATGTTAGCCTTTCCCAGTCCAGCTTCAGTTTGCGAAGATTACGGACGAAAGCACCGGGTAATGGAGATTAAGGGCGGGATCTTTTTGAAGATCCTTGGATTATGGCCGAAGATCAAACTCAATGCAGATACTCCGTACCCCTTTTTCAACGAACCGTAGAATTAAACGGGGTGATAATCATCAGTGCTTGTGAGCATACACTCAATCTCGCTCGTGGAGAACCCTAACTAAAAGGTTATCTCGATTGGTTCTCCTCAGCTTCAACATGTATGTCCCCATCCTGAATCAACATGGCCTAAATATTAACAGTGAGTGCCAGAAATAGCAACATTCTCCACATATGACTATAGGCACCCAAGCAGATAATAGTATCACCAGGTAGTTACATAGTCATTGTCGGGAAGGATTCAGATGAGACGTATGATGATGCTGACTTGGCAATTAATAGCTCATGACGGACTATTTTCCTTGTTTCTAGAATCCGTGGCGATGTCCTGGTGCTGAGAAATGAGACAAACAGAGTCAAGAACCATGGGCAGAGTCAGAGATTCTGGTTGGCATGTGAGCGTGTTACAGAGGGCAATGAAAAGAAGGTCGAGGCGGGTTCAATGGCAACAGTCCAGTCCAGGGAGAGAACTACATACATACATGATGGCAGTTGACGGTACCTGGCCTGCTCGGAAGGAGGATTATTAAAGTATTCATGGGTAATATTCTCGATCCAGTTCTTAAACCCGGCAAAGGAACAGGACCCTTGAACCCTGGTCGTGCTAGGTAAGCCTCGTATAATATTATTCACTTTCCTTAATGGGCAGTTCAGTTCAGAAGCTGAAGATGGTGTTGTGAGCAACCGGAATAGGCTTTGAAGGTCTCGCACGAACAGGAATATTCTGTTTCAAGTTTTTGAAAGACGTCTTTGTAAGAGAGGCATTCCTTTGTCTCCTAGAGCAAGACCACGCATACCTTAGTGCCATCAAACAATGCAACCATAGCCGACCGGATCGTAGCAGGTCGATCTGCCGTGCGTCACCGCCTACCTATTCTAGCATGTCTCAGCTCAAGACTTCCCTTGTCGAGTCAGCGAAAAAGGGAAAAAGGGCTCCTCTCCGACGTGAGTGGCTGGACAGTCTCATTTCCACTGCCCCTAGAGATCATGCGCATGCTGTCAACGGCGCTTCTGGCCGGCATCATTCCAATGAGGGAAGCGAAAGTGTCTAATTTGATTTGATCATATCAGTCATGTCTTGTTTACTACCTCGTTAGCCTACCTACAGGCTACGTACATACGACTCACTGCACTGTTTGGAAAGGAGGCGCTTGCGTCGTCTGGGGCAGACCAGACCACTACGAAACACACCAACGAACGGGTCGAACGGTGAGCGAGGCAAGGAGGGCGCCGCCTCTTTTCCACTTAGCGAATGGGACTCTGGAGATGCCACGGGAGAAAACAAGGTTTGTTTGGCTGTTGGGGAAATAACGCCAGTAACTTATGCCACAGCGGCTGTTGTCACAAAGCGCACGTATGTATACACACTGCCACGGGGACAGTATCACGATTTGCAGGTCACAGCACAATTGCATTGCGTACAGTTGCGCACTCCATCCGATGGGTCCACGTATTCAACTGTCGATTCACCGCATTCATGGTAACTGCCACGACATACGACACCTCAGTTGTTCACCAGTCAAACAGATAGATACCAACAAGGCACTACTGTACAATATGCAAATGCAAGCCGGCATGCATGCGTACGAGCCGTCACCGACACAAACAAAATCACTCAACACACTGAGATAGCTGCATGTTCCTTCTCGTGGCAGCTCATCACTTGCTTTTTCTGTCCCCGGCGTTTCAACCAATCTCACTGATCGCCACTGGATCGCGGCATTCATTCTTGTCACTTGCCCAAGAATAGAATATGAAAGACTCCATTGTCCTGAAGTAAATGAGCTCCTCATCAATAACCCGAGAGCTAGAAGGTGATCAGCGATTACCCTACCGTCCTTCTATGCCTTAAGCTCTTTTCCGGTCTAGCCTACCGCTGGAACCAGTGTTCCTGATTTCCGTTTACACATCTCATCAATAAGCCTGGCATAATCTGCTGACGCGGCCGGCGATCTGGTGTCTCTGGCGGGTTCGATTTTTTGGCAGTGGACCAGATCAAAGACTCTGCGAGGCCTGCCAGGTCAAGGTCTAGCACGTACAACGACCTGGTTGGCTATGTCGGAATTAGGACGACTGGGAGGTGAGATGGCCCAATCAAGCAGCCTTGGTACCTGGCAGGGATGAAAGCCCTTACCCCTGGGGCTTTCGCGGAAGCAGAGCTTGAACTTGGACTGAAAGGGTGTGGTGGGCCTTGTCCATGACCTTGGCATCTAGGGCTAGCGTCGTTTCTGCATTAGCTCTGGTGTTGATACCGGTGCAAGCGTTGCTGGTAGCTCGCCCACTTCCCAGGTCCACATCCCAGTACTGCATACACATGCGTTCTGGCCGAAGGAGATGGAGAGGGATGTGGGAATTGCAGCAAGGGTCTTGTCCAGCAACCTAGGGAAGCGGACCTGAGCTTGCAGGGGCGTGCGTGCCGGCTTCTGAATGAGAACGGAAGAAGAGAGATGAGAGACATGGCGTCCACACACAAACCACGCCACGCCTCCCAACTCGGGTTGAAAGGAGACTCAGAGACACACACCCCTTGCTCAGCTTATAACCCTCAATTCCTCCCCCTTCTGTCTCTCCTTCGATTCTTCACTCCTCAGTCTTTTTGGATCACGGCCTTTGCCTTCTGTCACTCCTTCACAGCACTACGCTGATAACACTCTCTTGAACCAACTTACCTTACAATCCTTATAAAGGCAAAAGGAAGTATTCCGGAAATACAACCAATTACCAAAAAGCCGTCACTCTTCCAACACAACATAACATATACACAAATCAGTCAAAATGAAGGTCTCTTCCTCCGTTGTCATTCTGGCCGCCGCCCTCGGCGTCTCTGCCCACCCCAGCGGCCACGCTCACCAGCGTGCTCACGCCAAGCGCGACTTCGTCGTTGCCAACAAGCCCGTCACCGTTGTTGAGTACGCTACTCAGGTCGTCACCGCTGATGCCGCCCCTGCTACCGCTGTCCCTGAGGCTCCCGCCTCTCCCAAGGTCGATGCCGACACCGTCCCCAAGGCTGCCACCAGCGTTCCCGCCCCTGTTGCTTCCGCTCCTGCCAAGTCCAACAAGAACAAGGGCAAGAAGCACAACTCCAGCTCCGGTTCCGGTTACAAGGCTTTCTGCGGTGGCAAGAAGGCCAAGCGTGCCACTCTCGAGGACATTGCTGCCACTGGCAACACTGGTGTTCCCGGTGACTTTGGCTGCAACATGATGACTGTCGATGAGGATGTCGCCGACAAGTACGACTACACTGTCACCTTCAACAACGACCACGATGGCGACAAGGATTGCGCTTGCTGGAACAAGATCGGACCTGATGGCAAGATCGACGGTTTCTTCGCTCAGAACGTTGCTCTGGAGTTCACTGTTTCCGCCTCGAGCTCACAGGTTGTTGCTTTCGATAGTGACTCCCAGGGTGGCTGCGCTTGTGCCACCGGTAAGGTCCCCACCACAAAAGACAACCTGTGGGCCGGTACTTGGCTCGAGTTCGACTTCGGCAGCAAGCGAAACAAGAACTGGTCTGGCGCTGACGCCTCTTGCCTTGTCTCTGCCGCCGCAAGCCTTGATATCCCCGGTCTCCGAGTCTGTGACACCGCCGACAACACTTGCTCTACCATCAACCCCGGTGGCACTGGCAAGAACGCTTACCTCGGTGGCATGGAGGCTGAGGACGGCATTGGTATCAACACTCCTGCCGAGCAGGTCCGCCTCACCGTCGACATTGACTACTCCGCTTAAGCTATATCATACATAGCCTGTGGTTTGGTTCATTTGAGAGCTGGGCCTCTGCGTAAAACTTGATTTTATAGAATTGGGCTTATTCTATCTATACCTGGTGTTTACGGTGCTCGGAATTTAGCCATCCAGGGCGATCCTGGATCTTGGCTTTGGGATCTATCTATTATACCTTCTTACATATATATATTCATAGTGTTATGACATATATTCATTTCTCCTGCTCAATTGTTCAGCTTGTGACCTTGATTTACTGTAATGGAATGTCCCTTGCTTCAGTTCAATTAATTGCGTTGATCCCCCGCCAATCCCCAGACTTTGTCAATCCTCTTCGCCAAGTGATTCATTTATCTTGAATCCGTCCCGATCGCGCCGAACCCGAATCCTCTGAGCGAAAGGATCGAAACCCTCGAGAAAACGCAACTTGGATCAGCAAGATGGCCCCCAATGCAACGACTAACAGTGGATGAGGTCCACCAAGATCAACCCAGTTTTCATCTCTAGTTATCGGAAATCTCTGCCTCTTTCTCGCGTCTTTTTTGTTCTCTTGGAGTTCTTGGTATGTTCTCTCTATGATGGAGACATGACAATCAGACTTTGCACGATAGGCTGTGAATTGTCCACGAGCAACTCTGGTGGTGCTGCTAATGCAGGTTCAACTTGCATCCATTGTTTCAAGATAGGGGCTTAGTGGGCCTTTGTCCTTGTTTACAGTGCATATGCACGCAAGCAACGCAACGCTTACGCGGAATTTGTTTACTTTTGTTGGTTGCACAAGCAATAAGCTTCAATTTTTTTTTTTTTTTTTGAGACTATAGGGTCTTTGAGTTACTTCGAGATCATAATTACTCAGCTGTGACGGAGGTGGTTGAGAAATAGTGTCACACAAAATCATCAAAGGCTGGCGGTAAGGTACTAAGGCTTCATTGCTCGGTAGCGGGCCGCACCCCATAACTACAAAGGCAAAGCCATGTGCTGTGCTTGTCTTCCCCTAACGAGCAACTAGAAGAAACTTTACTCTGCAGCAGCAACCGCTGATTCAACGCTCGCTCGCTTCTGAGGCATAAACTTTGTTCTTGGGGGCTTTTGCCTCCCAACGGCTTTCGGTACCTGAATCTTGGAACCAATCAGAGCAGTCCATGCCCTGACTAGTACCTGGCAGATCACAGCGTGGCGTGTGTGGAGACAATGCAGTGATATCTGTGCTGTACCTACAGAGCCCTGCCCTACCCTACATGACAGACATTGAACGTGTGCTGACTCAATCGTGACAAGTCTTTTAGCCTTAGATGTCACTTCACTTGCGTACTTGTCTCTCTTTGACCCACGATGGCACGTGTAGTGGAGTTAGTATCACCGAGTGAGTTTGAGATGGTGGGGAAACAAGTCAAGATAGAGGGTTGTTGAAAAAAGGTGGAGGTGTTTAAAGTGTGTGCATCGCAAAAAAGCTTGTGATGTTCGATGCACCTTGCTCGGAAAGGTCACTGAAGAAGTTGTTGAGTTGGAGTTGTGTAGCATTGCAGTGGCCCGACAGCCATACAGTCAGTCTCAACGGTTCAAAAACAAGCACCAGAATATCTTGTGAAGAAACTTCTCGCAGAATTCATAAATCGCTCAAGAATCAATCTCTGCAGTCTAAAAGTCACTGACAGAAACGCTAAGCACACCGATATCGTGCCGTGGAACCCAACTAGCTACCTAGCCATGTGTCAAGCCCAGCGAGAGACCACTCGGGCCGTGGCGATGTGATGGGAGCTGCTCAACTACCTAGTGGCGAAGAACATTGAAGACTCTTAATGAACAGTCCTTGATTCGTAAGGTGGAAGCCTGGCAGGCGGATTGCCCGCTGAACATGATTCATGGAGAACTTTTAAGCTACTGGGACTAGAATATGCAGAGAGAAGTTTTCATGGTTAGTGAGTGGGCTAACATAAACATGCGGTCCAACAAGTAGTGTAAGCAATCGGATGGAAGCAAAATGTCAACTTGTTGCACACCGTTCCATTGTAAGTCGGTGATGTAATAGCCTATGGGAGGTTGTGTGCTTGAGAAACTAGCAGCGACTGCATGAGGGACCGTTAAACTTTAATGGGGCATGTTAACACTTCATCGGTATCGGTTCACTGATGCGGGAGTTATTTAAATCATTATAGTATGTATGCTTGGTAGTTGTGGAGGGTGTAGAAGGCGGTGGTTAATCTCCTGGGTTATATGTAAGGACATGCAGGTCACTGATAAGAAAGCACAGTCTAGACCAAGTTCAAAATCTGATATAGTTGCATATAGCATAAAATCTATACAAGCCCTCATCGCTTACGCTCAAAAACTAGAACTACCACAACTGCTGCCCCCTCCACAACTCGAACTACCACCACAGCTAGAACTACCCCCTCCACAACTCGAATGTGAATGACTAACACTCTCTGCAGCGAGAGCAGCAGCAGTAGCCGCCTCGGCCATCCTGATAGTCTCCCCACTTGCACAGTCTGCTGCGTTGCGTGTTGAACTTCCACACCCGCTTGCGCAGACATGGCACGGCTTCTCGGACGTTGGACTGAAGTGGGAGTCGCTGTAGCAGCCATCTACGTGATCCATGCCTATGTGGTGATGGGGCGCCAAGTTGAGCACGTCGATGTCGGGTGCCGGGTTTGTACCTCCAAAGTCAACATAGTTGTACTGCGTCAAGTCTACGTGCCCGCTGAAACGTCGCTTTCGTAGGTAAGCTGGCATATCAGGCAGACCAACACGGCCGTCTCGCTGCAGTTCGTACGCCTCGATTTGCTTGGCGCGAGTGAGGGTTGCCCAGGGAGCAATAAAGAAATGGCTGTAAACTCCAGCTTCGTAGTAGTGACTGCATGGCTGAGCACGGTGGATACCACCAAGCTTGACTCTTGCTAGAGACGGATCAAGAGTGCTCTGTGTAAGGTCTTTGTGCAGCCATGCAGTGGCCTTTTGGAACTTGACCGACTGAGCCATGGCTGTGGCGGCTCGGTGAAGACCAGACATAGCCGAGAGGACTGTAAGTCGGTTCCGCATCCATGAACTTGCAGTGGCACCTTTGCCAACAGCTGTCAAGTCCTCATCAGTCAGCGCTGGTGCGTACATGCGACGGTCGCGTGAGAGATGATGCGAGGATATAGACCATGAGTCGAATGGGAATGCCCAGACATGCTTGGCAAGGTTACAGTCACCGCATTTGGTAGGATATCTCCCATAAGCCTCTGTACAGTCCCAAGGATACAAGTCCTGGTATTTGTACAGCGTGCTGCCAAAAGCGCCCCAGTCATACCAGTACTCTTGATATGTATCGATGATATCTGATTCATCGTGACGTCCAAAGTGGAAGCGGAGGAGGTATTCTTCAGTGAGCCCGAACGGAACATCAAACTTGGTTCGTACACCCCGTCTCTTGTATCCCTCATCCGGGCATACAAAGCTCATGGTGTAGAGATGGGACACATCAGCAGACATGCCACCAGGCTCCCCATTGACAAGAGGCTGGAAGAGTGTCTTATCGATGAGTGAACTGCAGAAAGTCTGACAGTTGTTATGTGTTGCACTCCAAGCCAGCTTAACGTCTTGGTCCAGAAGCCGCTCTGAAATACTACCGAGATATACACGTAGTCTGGGACTGAGCAGCGCCTTGAGTTTCTCCAAAGCTGGCTCGAGTACTTTGTTGAGTAGCTTGATTTGATCAGAGGTTGGCAATCCAGGATCGTCAAAGGGCTGTTTGCAGGCAGCCAAGAGATCCTGAACGATGGAAAGTTCCTGATCACGCGAAGCATAGTCTCCGCTGAATGGCACACCGACGACTTGCTTCATGATGGCCTTGTATCTCTTGCGGTCGGTGGCCTTTCGTTTGCGTTTCCATACAGGACGATCCAGGCCGCCCCCAATTGCGAGGTCCCTATCAGGCATTGACTGCAGATGGAACCGTTCGTGGAAGATTGGCATTTCTCGAAGAGACACGAGGGCACCACCTTTGGTACTGCATTATCTGTGAGTTACTATTTGCATGACCGGAAGAAGAATATTACTTACTGTGCGACTCCGTTCTCAATAACGATAGGGCCAACTCGGAGGGCCATGTGAACATTTCCGTAAGGATACTTCTCAACGTACTTCCTGAAGAACAGGGGAATATCTCCGTCTTCTGCTGCTTCTTCCGCCACGCTGACGCTAGTTGAAGTAGGTGAACGATCGTTCGCATGTAAACTGGTCTCCTGAACAGTCTTCATCATCTTGAGCCGTCCACCTCGTGGTCCAGAGTCATTCTTCGACTTGGGCTCTTCCTCGTCTTCGAAGTCACTAACATCTCCCTTCTTAGAAGATGTATATCCATAGGACCAGGTATACCTATTTTTCTGCTGCTCCTCCACTCTTGCTTTCCAATTAGACTTCTCGATATCTTTCCGAGACCGAGGCTTCGCTCCTACACTGCTTTGCAGTCCGAGATATTTAGCCTCAGCGACCGCGTCGCCGAGTTGAAGCAGCTTGCACTTATCCTTGATGTTGCTGCCGTAGCCAGTGTGTCCTTCTGGCCAGGATATAGGGAACAAGCTTTCATCGTTGCTAGCATCGATGATTCTTTGACACGCACACAACTTCCTACTAATCTCAGGCGTGATTGTCTCTGACAGGATACAGTGCTTATAGGCCTTTGTATATGGGTCTTTTCCGTAGTAATGACTTCGATAACATTCTTCGCAGATTATGCCAGGATCGGAGCCATCGTCGTTGCGAATGAACATACTTCCTCGAACAACTTTCTTGCATTGCTTTTGCATGCAACGAAGAGGTTCAAAATTTGGAGTGAAGTCATCATTAAACTTTGAAAGTGCGACTGTTATATATGAGTAGTGTAAAGGGGCCCGCGACAGGAACAGACTCACGTTGGGGGATGGCTGGCCTCTTCCAGAATCCGAACATGTCAGGAGGTGGACGATGCTCGATCAGTTTTTCCATGTCAAGAAAGCCTGATGATCGAATCAGTCATATTCCTTGAGTATTTGCAAAGCTTATCACATACCAGCAGCTTGGAGGAGGATCCAAGCTCTATGCTCCATTCCTTTGAGCTTGATACCAGCTAGAACTAGTAAGTGTTTGTTCCACTAACGTTTGTGAATTGCAAAACATACCTTCAATCGACCCCCTCACATCACTCTTGATCTGATCACTTGCTTGTTGTGTGATTCGATCAGATATGGAATCGATAATAGCATCTCTTGCGAACTTGCGCCCATATGCCTTGCTCTTAGTTGACCAATTCTTCATAAGACGAGCCTGCTCCTGCTTCATTTTCCCTGTGAACTGTTAGTATGATTTCACCAACAGAGGGAATCTCATACTTACCATATCGTATGGCATGTGCTCGAGATTGCTGACTGACCGAGTCGAGAAACGTATCAAAGCCGTGGATGAGATCATCGTCTTCATCTTCAATAGAGACATCAGCGAATTCTGGCTGCTGCCACGCTTTAAGCGTGCGAACAATGTTCTCCAGCTCGGCTTTAACTCCATCCCAGTACAAGTTCTCAATTTCTGAGAGAACATGGTCTTTTCCGGGGCCAACACGGGTCCATGAAATGTCAGGCGCAGAAGTAATATGGGAAGAAGGTAGTGAAGATGCTGCGAGCACAGGGAGAACCTTTTGCCGTAACCGTGACATTGTGAATGACTTGGAAGAACAGTGTCGATAGTTCAAGCGGTATATGCTGGTAATCTTGGAGCGAATATGATCATTCTTATTCACACGATGAGGTACTTTGGCGATGTATGAGAAACAGGCATCATCATTATTGCTTGGTTTAGGACATTCATCGTCGAAAGCCTCACAGACTGCCTTCTCGTGTGATGCTGCGCCCCAGCAAGGGCCCTGTCTAATTAGTTCAGCTCGCCCGACTAGAGTGTTTCAACACCCAAAACAGCAAGATTGTCGCTGGAACTTTAGCAGGTCACCTCTAAATTCCGCGATCTTGCAAGACATTTCCGCTAGCGAGGCAGATTAAGAGGAGAATAGACAAGGGACTTGATGGCTGCCTATGGGTAATTACCTCTTGCCAAGCAAGATATTCGACGCTTGGAAATGATACGCCCAGAAGATACATGAGATCTCTAGCAAGCTGGCAGAGGCGTAAAGTACCAACAAGGGCATATTGTTAATGATAGGTACTGTCGCCCAGCTTGATCGGCTCAGCCCTGCGGTTCGACTCATCTGATGCTCTAGTCGTCTTGGTATTAGTTATCAAGGCACACCAGCTCAGATGATGATATCAAGATTGAGATTGACTGCCAATACTTTTGCGACCCAGGCTCAATCACTTATACTTGGAAGACCCGGCGCATTTATACCCATTTCCCCAAGCACTTCGCCTTTATTATACCCAAAACTCACTGAAAAATGTCGCACCTCATCGGTTACAACACAGGTGCACTCCACCAAGCCAGCAGCGACTTCAACAACAACATATCAAAGAAATACTATCCATCAGCCATCGACCTGGATGAGAACCCCATCATCCCGAGTCCAGACATCTTCAGCGAACTCCATGACTCCCATAAGGATAACCTACCCACTCCAGTGCAATGCGCCGTGCATCTAGAATTGCTAGAAGCCTTCCATGCGTTGCGCATCAAGATTCTCGACTCTAAGAAACTCGACAAGGCGTTCAACTTGGGTGAACCGACCAAGAAGATTTATCGTCGCAAGTATATAAAAGGCTTGAAAAAACATGTCAATGAAGAAGTCACACTAAGAAACCCGTCGTGGGAGGCCAAGCGGGACAAGAAATGGACGTGGTACCTTGGAGAAGCAGCGCAAAGGTTTTTGGTATGGGCTGCCAAGTTCAATGCTTGGCTGACTCCAACGATGGGGAAAGACGGTGTCAACGATATGAAGACTGGAATATCAATGACTGATTCCTCATGGCTGCCGCCCGTGGGTGAGTATCTCACTTCCTCCCCAACTGGCACGTAACTGACCATTCAACAAGATATTCTGATGATTTGGCATGCTTTCCTTCTCAACCCTTCTGACTATTTGGACTACTGCCGAAATCAGAACTGGGACTACCTCCCAAGGGTCAATTTCCCCTGGAAGCTTATTGTGCGTTTATACCCGGCGATGTCACCAGCTCCATAACATAAACTAATTATGATGCAGCACGATTCAATCACGTCGCAAGGCCCTATCCGTGATGCCTGGGCAGTCACTGGAAAGGCCTGGGAAGTTCCCGAAGGAGAAGCAGTCATTCCAGGCACTCTCCTTAAATCAATCATTCAGCGAGGCAACTTGCAAACACAAGATATTGGCAAGCCATACGCTTCTCGCTTCATTGGCCAACTCGTCGACAACGTCGAGCGCCAACGTGTCTTCGTTGAAAAGATGAACGCCCATCTATGGATACGAAGCCCAGCACTACAAGGAACTCTTCGCCGAGCAGTCGAGAGATATGAGAGATATCTGAGACTTTTCAAACTCTACCCTGGCAAGATGCTGGTTCCCGCACTTGATATTGACCTCGTCTGGCACACCAGTCAGCTCTCAGCAACAGCGTATATGAATTCCATGGAAGCACGCTGTGGCCGCTTCATTAACCATGATGACAAGATCAAGAAGTCAAAATTGGCGGTCGGAAATGATGAGACCCAGACTCTCTATCGTATTCGTTTTGGAGAGGAGTATACGGTTTGCTTGTGCTGGGAGTGTCAGGCTATTATGTCGGCCGTGGAGGATTCTTCTGATGGGGATGAATATTTTGGAGAGTCACCAGTTTCAGGATTTGTCAAGACACTCGCCGACAAGGTATTGGCCGATGTCCAGTTTTATCGGGCTGTGGAATCTGCAAGACGGAGAAATCATGTGAAGTTGCCAGTTCGCCCAGAGGATAAGGCGCATTCCCAGAACTGGCCGTTAGATGCCCAGTAGAACTATTTACGATCAATAAATCTGTCCTTGTGTTCCCCGTCTGCCTTCCAAGCTGACCGATTATTGAAACGTCCCTGCTCTAAAGCATCAATCCTTTCGTCGTAGAATCTCTTGCCATGAACAGCAACACGGCAGAAGAGCAACTTTTGGAACTCCGAAGAACTTATTTCAACTGCTTTGAGACTCATATAATTGTCAACGAATCGTGTCAGCAGAACAACTCTAGGTCCGACATGGTGGTAGAAAGGCTGAGGAAAGCGCCAAAATTTTGGTTCTTTGAGTGGGAAGTCTTCAGAATCGTCTGAAAGGCGGCGA
Organism: Fusarium mangiferae; assembly: GCF_900044065.1. NCBI lineage: Eukaryota > Fungi > Ascomycota > Sordariomycetes > Hypocreales > Nectriaceae > Fusarium > Fusarium mangiferae. The sequence goes on from NW_024573935.1 coordinate 157,486, forward strand.
TTTTCATCTTTAGTAGTTTCTAAAGCAGCGCTGACTATCTCTTTGCTTGTTTCATGCTCGGAAATGGCTGCCTTTGGTGGCAAGTCCAGCATTGCTCTGGCGACATCTACCAGAGATAAGATGTACGGTTTGTCGGCTCGAGTGACCACGTCGAACTCGTTGATAACGTTGACGCATAGAGTTCCGCTACTTAGCTGAAATATTCCAGGATCAACGTGCTGGGTCAAGCAAGGAGGTGCGCCAAATGTGACGCAGGAAAATCTCGCAGACTGGTCTGTATTCTTGTTAGACAGTTCCTCATTCTATCTTTGTTTCCATAACTTACTTAGATTTTGGCTAGACATATGGCGAAGATACAGTAATTGTGATACAGCTCCGCCGGCGGAATGCCCTGTAAAAAGAATATGCGGTTTCTTCTTACTCATTTCAGGTAAAGACTCCAGGTGCTTGTTGATTAGATTTGTGACAACGGATTCCAGAGCTCGTGCACTATTCAAGAAACCAGAATGGGCCTCAAGGTCCTCTAAACACCCCTTTGACTGTTAGTTGGGTGAAGCCGCGAATAAGAGAAAACAAAAATGGGCTCATAAACAAAGTGGCGAGAGGCAACTCACAATAAAACTTTCAGTCGTCCTGGGCTGAGCGTTGGCATTAACAATGTGGTCCATCTTACTGGCACTTCCGCGTATTGCTAGCACCAGGACCGGCGACGAATCAGTCGTCGGCGAGCCTGCCTTCGCCTCGATGACAGTCGATGTGATGAGTTTGACGGTACCGGCGAAAGAGCTGTCCACTACTTGATCACGACGAAAGGTGCAGTAACTGGTATCAGCCGTGGTGCCCTCGAGGTCATAAGTCCCCCGAGCACACTTCCAGGCTGCGGATATGAGCTGGACTTCAGATTGAGACCTATAGTATCGAGTCAGGATATTTTTCTGAAAGGCAAATGGGAATACTTACGGGTTCCATTCTATTGATTCATCATCGTTGACCTTGGAGTTGGTATACTTGGCTGCCTCTTGATCTAGACGTTCAAGCAGCTGCCGAAGTTGCTCCTTCAAGCTACCTAATGGCCAAGTCATTGAGTGTTAAATTGACAAGCTAGATTTACAACTGACCATTCAGGTTGATTTCGCTCAAGGTATCAGTCAGAGCACTTGATAATTCATATGCAGCGACTGATGCACCACCTGTGTTGTTGGCTGAGTATGCACTCTTTGAAGAAGATGAGCCCATGATAGATTGTGAGTTTGTATACGAGCTATTTCTTGAATGGCTTGGGTATAGATATGGTTTTAACGAGTGTTCTATGCTGCATATGGTACAAAGTGTTGGGTTGACATTATGCTTTAGACAGAGAGGATTAACTAAGACGATCAAAAGCACAGGCATTAAAAACCCGTGACTCTGCTGATGCTGCGCCTCGAAATCTATACAAAACTGCTTTTGTTACCGAAGAAGGGATCTTCCAATACATATTTGGTGCTGATCTACGAAAATGAAGATCATTGTCAGGTACAGTAGAATAGTTATTGATCTACACCAGAGTTGCAGTCTCTCAGTTTAGCTCCAGATCCAGCCCAGAGCCGTTGGAAGATCAAGATCTCGGCAGCCCGAGCTCTTCCGTGGAATCAGACGACACTAGTGACATTCGAAACATCGCTTGAATTGAGTTGAGCAAGTCTTCGCTTCAGGTTTTATATATTTATTTTTCTACCAGGTCATGGGGAGGAGGATCTGAAACCTCTTGCGAAAGCTTCCGGATTATCGGGAGTCAGGCATTGACGGTCAAGGCAAAGTCGTCGCTCATTCACAGTATCTGGCTAGATGCCCATGTAGAATAATAGTTGAAGTGTATTTCCCCAAACGGCTCCAAGGGACTGCTGCGCTGTGAATTCAGGTGTGGCTATGCTCCAACACCAACAAAACACAACCTAATACATCAATCACATCACACCTTTCTTTGCTGGCGACGACAGCACACAAGTTCTGTCTCATCCTTGTCGCTTATTAGGCAAAGTATTATATCTGACGACGCGATGATTGCAGCAGTCATCAGCCTGACGGGGCACTTTCGTCCTGTTAATTTACCAGGTCCACGTCCAAGTCCAGGGCCACAAAGTAAATGCCGCTCACTTGATGAGAAGAACGTTTCTTGTCAAAAATGTTTGGTTTGCTAACATGCAGCTTGTTTAATTGAACAAGGCAAGGATTTATTTTCCGGTGATAATCTTCAGCATTGCCATAATGCGCCAAGTCATGGGTATAATTTTGCCTGTGAGTGATTTGTTCAAGCGCATGGATAGCAGGGGTATCCTCCCGGTCACTTTATGCAGGCAAAGCCCCATCCATTTCATTGCATCTGGGGAACACAACGTCTTTTTGGGCATCTCGCCCTGAGCTAACAAATGCTCACGAGACGATAGTGTCCTCCCCGAAAGATATTTCTCCGCGTATGCATGTATGCAACCACCCTTGCCCATAACCTGCGGCTGCTAAGAAACAGCAGCGGAACGGTCTACCGCAGTCCTAAACGCCTCATCGCAAGCGACGAAAAACATTGAAATCATAGGGTTGCAGTGCTATCGAATACCCTGGCCAATAATTGAAACTTACGTCTGCTGTGCTGCCAGGTCTTCGGAACCCAAGGAGAATACCCCTGTTGGGCCTGTTTCATCTAGACTCGGCTTATCCTCTTGTGGGCTACCGTCTCCTTATGACACGGAGAAGCGATGACATTTTGAGGCTCCTCCGACCAAGACATGGGACGGGGAACTGCAGACATGCAAGTGCTCGCCTGCTTGGCCTTGTAAAACTGTATTATAGTAGAGCATTGCCTTGGCTTGGGTCCTCCCTATTCTAGGTCTTCGATTCTGCTGGCTAGTATTATCTATAGAGTAGTTGACTTATGCGAACAAGGAAGGCCTTGATATCAATCTTCCAATGTGATTTGTCTCTTCCTCTTCCTTCTCTTCTTCCCCTTGGTCACTTGCTCATTGGCATCTAACTACTCAGTTAGTCACTTGCACTTTTGTCTGTTTTTGCTTCTTGCTTACCTACCTTACGTCTTTCGTTGAAAAGCTTCTTCCAATCGTTTTCCAGTCCTGGCCTTGGCTGCATTCATTCTTTTGTCTTCGTCACTCTCTGTCTTTCTCTACCACTTCTGATACGTTTCATCACGTCACATCTGCTTCAATTCCATTTCACGAGAACCTGTTTTACGACTTATTCTGTTACGACTGCTCTCTCAACATGGCGATATAGAATCCTGGGAAACCTCCACGGTAGCATATTCTTCAGCATCGTGGTTTTGCTGCCACATACGATAATGAACCGACCATGCAATGCACAATACTGAACACTCTAGATAATCACACAACTTTCTATCGACGATGGAATCTCAGGCGGAACAAAGTACAAAGCTTCCTCGTCCCATGATACGTCAGCCCGTTGACTCGTACCATCGACATATCCGCGCCGTCCATGGAGTCGAGAATTCTTCAGAACCTGGATCTTCAAGTGGCTTGGCAAGATCAGACTCGCACCGACTTGGGTCAGCTTTATCAGGCTCCCAGCACGGAAACGTCGCTTCGTTCTTCGATTCCGAAAGATTGGCCAGCTCTGCTGCTCCTTTTGATCCAAGCAATAATCCTTCACCAACAAGAAGCAGCGGAATACGGTGGCCTTTTCTGGGAAGCATCAAATCGCGGATGAGCCAGGCTTTCCCTGATTCACCGCGCCTGTCGCCATCCGAACCTACCCAAATCGAATTACCATGGCGCCCAGTCTTTCTGCATCGGCGAATATTGGCCATCTATGCCGTTGTGTTTGTTGCCTTGATAGCAGGAGTGCAAGTCGCACTTCAGTTATCTGAACACAATGGAGGACTTCACGAATCGGACGACCTTTCGAGATATCTGTGGCAATATGGAACAACCCTAATATTTATTCTCGTGGCTTCTTTCTGGTACAGAGTTGAGTTCCAGGCTTCTGCTTCCATGCCGTGGATCCGCATGTTGAACACACAGGTTGAAGCTGACAAGTCTCTCTTACTGGATTACGTTTCTCTTTCTGAACCAGTGGCCGTCTTTAAATCAGCTAAAAACAAGGACTGGCTAGTAACGACTCCAGTTATTGCTGGTATAATCTTCAAAACAATAGTCATTTTCTCTGTGGCTTTCATCACACCCAAAGTCACCACGGTTGCCAACCACAAGATTGCTACAACAATTCAATCCGATTTCTCCAACAGCATTTCCGGGTTGGAAAACATTGGGTCTTTGCCGTATTTCACTCTTGCAGCACTTGCAGTTGACAATATCACTTTTCCAAACGGAGTTACATCTCGAGCAGCTTACACGCCATTTATAAGCGATATCCCCGAACTGAAACAGATCACAACAGAGTTGGACGGGTTTATCGGTGGCATGGACTGTGAAGAAGCCGACTTGACTTTGAACTCAATGCGAATACAAGATGGGAATGCTATGTTGTTAAGCATGACTTTATCGGATGGAAAATGCTCCTCAAACCAAACGATCACAAGCACGAGACTCGCCAATACGAGTAACGAAGACCTTTCAAGAATGTTTCTTGCGTTTCAGCCAGCCTCATGTGGAAATTCTACGAAGGACGATGATCAACGAATAGCTGTTATGGCTGGTGTTCTGGATGTCGATATCGATCAGCTCAAGCGCCAGTCAAGGACATCAAATAATCGTCTCAATGGCACAATATCGTCATCTCCTGCATTTCTGTGTAAGCCTAAATACATCATCAACAGAATAAAGGTTTCTAAAACCCCCGAGGCTGTCCTCTCCGTTAAACCCGCCCAACAGGCGACAAACACCACACTCAGTCAAGTACCAGCATGGAGCGTCGCCCGAGCTATGTTTGACACCTTTGAATCCGACCAAGCAACGGGGCTGAAGTTGTTGGCAGCATCCACTAACTCATCGTACAGTCAAGAAGCCATTCTTGATGCTGACGAAGCTATGTCGGCTGCCATCGCGTTGGGTTCAAGGGATGGAGGGGATTTGCCTAGTCTGGCGTCTTTAACAGAGACCGATACTTTGAGAAAACTTTCCGAGAATTTCTTCACGCAGTATTCGGCCCTAATTGCTCGATATGCCATGATGGAACCATCGACAAGCACTTCAACAGCTATCGCGAGCTACATTGAACGCCGTATTGTTGTACGACCGGTGCCAGCATACATAATAACTGCATTCCTGGCTATCTGCTTCGTTCTGGCAGTGTCGACAATGTTCCTCGTTCCAAGGAAAGGCTTCCTCCCACGAGATCCCAGCACCATCGTTGGAATGGCTTCAGTTGTGGCACATAGCCACCCGCTGGTAGAATGTCTGAAAGGCATGGGAGCTGCACCCAATAAGGCTTTGAGGGCAAGACTTGATGGCTCGACCTACCTGAGCGGAGCTGAGGGACACGAAAAATTGGAGAATCCCAACCTGGGTTATTACCATATCTTTGGAGGCAACGCACCCCCTGCGAACGTTCTACCACGCCGTTTCGATTCCTCAGGCTGGAGGCAGCCTGTAACATTGCATGGACTGATTCGGTTAATCTACATCCTTGTTCTCGCTTGCATCATAATTGGATTCGAGATCTCCATACGAGTGTCGCAGAGAAATGATGGGCTCAGAACGATGAAGGACGATGGAGCATACATCGCATGGACTGTGGTACCAGCCTTGGTGCTTCTGTTAGTAGCCATGTACATGCTGTCTTTAGAATGGTGGACAAGACTTCTCTCGCCGTTTTCGCATCTGTCACGCCGAGGAGAGTTTGAGGAAACGGTGGGACTCAATCTTGTGAATGCATTAAGGCATGTTGCGTGGTCAAGGGCTCTTAAGATCCGTGATATTGCTGCTCTGGCCGCCATCTCAGGTGGATTTGTTGCGCTTCTCATGATAGCCGCAACAGCTCCTCTGTTTGAGCCGATGCCGGTCGGTCAGAACACCAGTATTGCTCTGCGTACCGAGGACTTCTTCGCCAATAGTCTAGCATCCTCCAACGACGATCCTATCTGTACTGACTGCACCAACGATACCATCATGGCATCGCTGATACTGGCCGGCGACGCATCATATCCGCCTTTCACCTATGCGAATCTCAACGTACCGAATATGTCGCTAGCCGAAGCGGTCGAGGGGAAAGATCTGACGTTCAGTGCTCGACTCACGGCAATCCGCCCAAACATGTCATGCCGACTATACCAATCCAACGAGATTTCCACCAACCTCACCCTCGAGTACAAACTTGATGACAGGATAGCCAATCCACTTCGCGTCGATCTCGAAGGCGAGACCTGCCGAGGAACTGGGGAGCGCAATGGGAGCAACGCGATTATTGGGACGACAGCGACTTCATTTCCTGCAAATGACAGAAGCCTGAGTAGAGATACACTCTTCGGTGTGGGCTTGAGAAAGACAACGTCATCGCCACATTGTTCAGACTGGCTATACATATGGGGAGAGCTAGTCGATGTGGGCAGTAGTGATATGTCAGTGAGCAGCATCAATGCCCTTGCCTGTAACGAATCCATTGAAGCAGTTGATGTCGATGCTCTCTTCCACGGACCCGACAATCTACGTCTCTATCCTGAGTATCCTCCTATTCCTGTCGAAAGCACCGCACAGGACACGACTGTCGCCATTCCAGAGCTCGATTACTCGAAGCTCATCAACGTAACTTCAGACGGTCTACTTGACACCTTTTTTGCCATGTTGAACGCATCTCAGTTCGCTGTACCCGACAGTACATTCGGTAGCTCAACTCCCAGTGCCGCAAACGAAGTCCAGTCTGCTATCTTGTCTCAGCATGGGATCATTAGGGCACAGTCATTGAACTTCAAGAGTCGACGGCATTTATCTTCAAGGGGAACCTTTCCAGTCGCAGATGGGACAAATATTGTCAGTGGTATCGATCCTGATGAGCCGGTTTCTCAAGCCGTCCCAGTTATCAGCGGTAGTCAGGTTACAGAGAGCGTTCGCCTTCGACAGGATGCGATCGCCACACGAATTCTACAGGGTATCGTGGGCGCCTTGATGCTTCTTCATATCATTTCGTGGATCTATTGGAAGCGGATCAGGCTTCCTCGTTCGCCAACAACCATTGCATCTGTTACAGCACTTCTCGTTGATGGTAATCTTTTCAAATCACTTCCACGAGCCGCACAATGGCAGCCAGACAGCGAACTTGAAGCCATTTTCACAGAGAGAGATACCCCGCAACGATTCCAACTTGGGTTTGACCGAAAAGGACGAGGTAGAGGACGTGATGGCCGGGCAAAGAAAGAAGAAGGCAACTTCGGGATCCGTGCAATCGTTCCCAAGGACTATATACCAGAGGAAGTGGAAATGAGACCATTGCCTCCTCCAAAACCACCACCCAAGCCGGTGAAAGAGAGGGTCGGAGTGGTTCGTCAAGGAACTGGATTGCTTGGGGAAGACGGTACCCAAAGGAAATCGGTGCTGGTCACGAAAGGACACACAAACAATTCAAAATCGAAGAGTTCGAAGGGCTCAAAGGACTCGAAGGGCTCCTCGGGGAGCAATGGGCCCAATAGAAAGAGATCCATCTCATCAGCATTGAGTGTGCCAAAGGAGATGGTGAAAGTATGGTGGGCGGGTGGAAGCTGAGATTGTAATGGCCTACGAGAGCGTGGAAAAGTATAAAGATAATTTGATACCTCGCATATTAGATGTATGTAATGATTATAATTTAGATTTCTTCCTTTAATGACCATGAGTTGATACTGAATCTTTGATAACCATCGACTACTTCAATTTGCACAGTGAAGATCGTGGTCTACTGAGGACAGAAAGTTATTGCTGCTCAGAAACATCTGCCCACGAATAGGCCCATACAGCATCACAGGTTTCATGTCACGACACCCCGCAACTTCATTAACAATGCTTCTTCTCCATATGGAGGAAGCGTTTGCATCTGGCAGTTGAAATCGGTCGTTAGGGGTCTTCTCCAGAGTGTTTATTCCCGTGGACATACAAAAACTTAGGTAAAAGTCAACCAATTGAACCCCTCACCATGATCCGGGCCGATCTGTCCCGAAGTCAGGATGGGACAATTTGCCCGAAGAAAATTCAGCAGCTCCGGAGTGCGAGATAAGATACTTCAGCAGGGCCTTGATAATTGTCTCAACATAAATATCAGGAAGTATTGAGGTTTAAACATGCCGGCCAAGCTGAGTGACTTGGGCGGGACAATAGAGTGCAATTGGCAAAAGAATGCTTCAGCTACAATATCGATAGCTCTCAGTGACTTACACATGCGTTGTTCGCTATTCTTGTTCGCCCGGACTTCGCTCATATCGCGTAATGATCCCCCGAACCCAAGATACCATGATGGCGTCCACGTCCCTTTTTTTTTGTTGCGAGCTCCAATCCTTCCAATTTGGCGGGTCATCCCAGTCCCGTGTATGAGGGCTAAAGCTCAGTGGCTTACAGTGCATCGATCCCCTAAAACCTTCGAGAAATGGCCCCAAATGCCCTGGATCTGCCCAAATGTTGTCCTCTCAACGGTCGCATCGGAACTTGAGAACCACCAACACTGGGTTCTCTTCAAGGCCCCTGCAGCCACTTTGAGTCCCGAAATGGTTTAGCCCACGCCAAAGCTTCAAAGTACCTCACTCTTCGGAGCTCAACACGCAAAAAACTCCACGTCTATCCAACCCCAAGAATTTCCTCCGATCCCGACTCTTTCTCTCCCTCTCCTTCTCACGCCAGAGCTGCATCACTCTCCGTCCTTGATCTCTTCGCTCCGCTCCTCGAGTTTCTGTCCGTGACCGCAAGTCACGCATCTCGATATCTCTGCTTTCAATTGCCCTTCCGGCCGGTGAGTCCTTTTCTCAGAGCCTCCGAAATCCCCAAAAGTGGCTCAGCCATGTTCATATTCGCGCTCCCCCCCCATGCCCATCACCGACTAACATCTCTGTCCTTCAGAAAGATCTTAATACCTCCCACAATGCTCAGCGCCGCTCTCCGAAGGCGCGTTCTCGCCCCTACCCACAGCGCCCTGCGAACCGGCTTCGCTGCCCACGTTGTGCGACACTATGCCTCGTTCCCCGAGCACCAGGTCATCAAGATGCCCGCTCTGTCGCCCACCATGCAGGCCGGTAACATTGGCGCTTGGCAGAAGAAGCCCGGCGATTCTATCGCCCCTGGTGATGTCCTGGTAGAGATTGAGACCGACAAGGCCCAGATGGACTTCGAGTTCCAGGAGGAGGGTGTCATTGCCAAGATCCTTAAGGATGCTGGTGAGAAGGATATTCCCGTTGGAAGCGTAAGTTCCTCACTTTTTTGAAACCACTCAGGTCACCTCTCGGTCCTCGGGGTATCTACCTCCAACGCTCAATATCACTCACTGCTGTTAAATCATGCCCCTAACATGCAATTCTCTGATATAGCCCATTGCCGTCCTTGTTGAGGAGGGTACCGATATCTCCGCCTTCGAGAAGTTCTCCATTGAGGACGCTGGCGGTGACGCCGCTAAGTCCGCTGCCCCCAAGAAGGAGGAGAAGTCCGAGTCCAAGTCTGAGTCCGCTTCCGCCCCCGAGCCTACTCCTGAGCCTCAACAATACCAGTCTCAGGGCCGTCTCCAGACTGCTCTCGACCGTCTCCCCAACATCTCCGCTTCTGCCAAGCGACTTGCCCGTGAGAAGGGTATTAACATCGATGGCCTCAAGGGTACTGGCAAGAACGGTCAGATCACCGAGGAGGATGTCAAGAAGGCCAGCAGCAGCCCCGCCGCCAGCAGCGCCCCCAGCGCTACCTACGAGGACATCCCCATCAGCGGCATGCGCAAGACCATTGCCAACCGTCTGGTCGAGTCCACCCAGACCAACCCTCACTTCTACGTCACCAGCTCCATCTCCGTCAGCAAGCTCCTCAAGCTCCGCCAGGCTCTGAACAGCTCTGCCGATGGCAAGTACAAGCTCTCTGTCAACGATTTCCTGATCAAGGCTATCGCTGTTGCCAGCCGCAAGGTTCCCCAGGTCAACTCTAGCTGGCGCGACGGCAACATCCGCCAATTCAACAACGTCGACGTCTCTGTTGCCGTTTCCACACCCACTGGTCTCATCACCCCTATTGTCACCGGTGTTGAGGGCCGTGGCCTCGAGGCCATCTCTAGCCAGGTCAAGTCTCTCGCCAAGAAGGCCCGTGATGGCAAGCTCAAGCCTGAGGAGTATCAGGGCGGTACCATCTCTATCTCCAACATGGGCATGAACCCCGCTGTTGACCATTTCACTGCTGTCATCAACCCTCCCCAGGCTGCCATCCTCGCTGTTGGTACCACCAAGAAGGTTGCCATTCCCGCCGAGAACGAGGCCGGTGTTGAGTTCGATGACCAAATCACCCTTACTGCCAGCTTCGACCACAAGGTTGTTGACGGTGCTGTCGGTGCTGAGTGGCTCAAGGAGCTCAAGCAGGTTCTTGAGAACCCTCTTGAGCTTCTTCTGTAAATTAGGGATGCAGCGTCAAGTGGCCCCTGAAAACCGAATTATGCTGGGAAAGATGAAAGGGCTGGTCCAGCGAGGAATGACTTTTTTATAGAACAGGAGGAGATGATCTCTGAGGGATGGAGATGCGGTCAGGAGTTTACTTGGGATATTGTGGGGGCACCCATGAGAGCATTCCTGGGTAAGGATCGGTGAATCACGACGACGATAAGCATCTATGAGGATACCCACAGAGCTTCTTCGTCTGACCACGCCGCAGCATTCGTGGGAGATTTACGAGGCCGGAAAAGCCCGTGTACAATGACCATTGATTAATAATGTTATATCTTTTCGAACTTGGGGGGTGTTTTGGACAAAGAATCTATTGCATATGCCCTCATTATATGTTTCCTCCTATTGCCTGCTTTACGACCTCCAGACATGACTACTTAAACTTAAACTGTGCCTACGCTGCATATATCACGACAAATTTTGAATATACTATTCTCCCCTCATGTGATCAATAGATTGGTCTGTGTGAAGCAATTGCTGAGATATGTCATCTTGAGATCAAGTTCCAGCCGACAAGATGCTGTAATGATTTGCTAGGATTCGTATCGAAGTTGGCGAGGCCCCAGGGCATGTTTGATGGTCAAAAGACAAGTAAGTTTAGTAGAGAAAAGGCGGCCATGTCAATTGCCTAGATACATTAATACATAAGATGAGATTTTACTTCCTTAAGTCATCATAGATCCCCCAACGCCAGATTCAAAATTGTGATACAACTGATGGATCGACGGAGTCAAACTGCTGAGGCATACCCATGCCACCTCGAGCCCAGTTGAACGCCCCCATACCATCTAGACCAAGGTCAGCACCCATTACCATCCAGTCAAAAGGCATCTCCATAATGCCCTGCATGGCATCGCTATCAATCGCTGGCACATCGATGTGTATAGCCTCTTCATCTCCAGGCTCATCAAGCGATAACCCTTCCCTCTCGGCAACTTCTTTCAGCAAGTCGTAGGCTTTTATACTCATGCTCGCTCCTGTATCAACGACTACTTGATCGACGTCTTCCTGCGGTAGCCCCATTTCAAGGGCCTCAGCGAGGGCGAGAGACACAACAACGAAGCAATACCCTTTTACGCCTGTCTCTCCAGCACGTATCCGTCTCTCAAACCAAGTTTCCGCACTTTGGAGAACGGCGCGAAGTTCAAAGAGGTTCATGACAGGGCCGCCGCCGAGGCTATCATTCTGCTCCTCTGACTTCTTGATAAACTCTAGTGCAACAGAGAAAAGCGTCTGAGTTGGAATCACACGGAACACGCCCGCTCCGTTTGTGATGAGGCGGTTAAAGCTGACTACGGGGTCCAGGGATCCTCCAGGAGAAGAAGTACCGTATCGAGGTGTCGATAGGCCAGTTATCTGCGCGAGCTTCAGAGATGAGTCGAGGGATACTTTGCGAGAGTAGTAGTAGGTTGGATCGAGGGCGGAGCGGGCGACCATGGGTTGATGAAGAGAGAGGAAGCAACGGTATGTGAACATTTGGACAAGAGAACTGTGGAAGTGGGTGAAGATTGTTCGCGGCTGGTGCCTCTGGGCTTCCGATAGAGCAGCAAGTGTCTCCGTTAACGTGCGGCATGCTTTTGTGAGTTCGGAGTTCAGCCGGAGTGTCTCGGCATATGACTCCTTGGATCTAAATTCATTGACGTGCTTGATAATGACGAGGCGAAGAGCAAAGGACTTTTGAAGCGCGAGCTGGACTGACATATCAGTCAGAGTCTCGGGATCGCCATTTGGTCTTCTATCTGAGTCTGGCTCGTCTGTGAGCTGGTCGTCGTTCAAATTTGCTGGGGGGCGTGTATCGTAGTGTTTCGAGGAGAGGAGAGGGGGGCCTCCAGCATCGTAGGAACATTGTAGATTGAGCTCGAGGATGGTTGCCCAGAGTCGGCGTCGAATCTCGGAACGGTAAACGGACATGTTACCAAGGTGCCTTGGGTCCCGATGCAATCCCATGTACATAGCCTGTCTGACAAGACTCCCTGCCGAAACCCAGGTAAGGTCCTGGCCAACCGCACAACACGCTTTGGCGATGACCAGCATACACATGATCTGAATACCAGCGATAGTCATCCTACTCTTCGCAGGTGGTACCACAAGCCAGATCTGGGCCTCATGGACCCATTGCATTGAAGTCGCACGCAAGCTGAAGACATCATCGTGTAGAGTTGCTCCGATGGCCATGCATAACTGGAGCTGAATCAGGAAAACCTGACTCGAGGCTTCAGGATTCTGCCAGTAGCGCTCGTACTCGGACATGAAGGTTGGACGGTGAAGAATCCGAACCACACCCTCGAAGGTGTCAAAATAGGCATTAACAAGCTGATCAGCAAGGCCACGCTCCGGAATATTCTCGCCCAACTTGTCAGTCGACACAGCTTTGGAACGATTTGCTTTGATGGTGCGGCCCAGGGCTTTGCATTTGACAAAACCACCGTGATGCTGATTCCTGCGAGTCTCTGCTTCTTTGAGCATATCAAAAACACCAGGAAACTATAAGATCTGGTTAGGAAGAAGATTCTGTCTCGTAAAATGGACTACTGACCATATGAATGCCGTTCATCCAGTGACTTTGACCAAAGAATCTCGTCTTAGAGACAGTCCCCTTCATAGGAGCCGACTCCGCTTCCTGGTCATCGGGCTGTATAAACTTGTCTTCTGCTGGTTGTGTGATGTAACAAGACTCGGCTAGCTTCTGCTCCAGCTCCTTGACCCTCGCGGCCAGGGCATCAACGGTGGAGGCTTCTGAGTTGGATCCTACGGTTGAGCTCGGGATGCTAGAAGATTTTTGTCTTGCAGATGAGTTTGATGGAGACTGTCTCTGGGTAGACCCAATGGCTGGAGCTGACCTGGCCGGCACCTGGGAGTTTGAGTCTGAAGCACCAGCATGACCTGTGCCTTTCTTGGCACGTGAAGCTGGTATGTGAGTCGGGGCATAAGTGCAAGGTGATATCTTAGATTTGACGCAGTTCACACAAGGTAGACTACGATCACATCGAATCTTGCGGCGCCGGCATTGCTCACACGAGAGGGCCGGCCGACGCCGCTTCTTCTCCGTCTTGGCGGCCGAAGACACGGTTCCACCACCGGCGGTTGCAGCGTCGGCCGGCAGATCAAAGGAAGTGTCCTGCAGATCTGTCGCTTCTGTAAGGGTCTCCTGACTTACATCCAGCGGACTATTAAAGAAGAAGCTGGGGGTTGAGAGTGTGATTGGGGGTGAATTGCCGGGCATACTTGATAGATCGAGCTCAAAGGACTCGGCCAAGAAGAATGAGGGAAAAACAGCGAGACACGGCAAATTCGACAATGCGAACAGTCTGGAGAAAAGTCGTATTTTGAAGTATATGTCAGTGATACAACAATGGCTGGGGATATGGGCAGTATCAATCGGTGGAGATGCAAAAGGCCGAGCCAAAAGACCGAGATTCTATAAGTGACAGTGATGTAAGCTAACCCTATAGGGCAATGACAGTGATCCCCCAGCAGTTGCTGATGCAGAAGCAGGCAATTCCTGCTGATTATTAGTGTGAATTTTAAATGATTCTAGACTGTCGGAGTAAGATTCGGTTGAGGGTTGGTCCGATTACTATATAATGCTCGGACATACGTGGACATTGAGGATTTAAGACGTCAACTCTTTAGGACAGTCACTACTAGGTACGGAGTACGGCGTCGGACTTATCTTATCAATCAAGATTTGGTACCAGTATATCGATTCATACGAGTTACTGTTAGTCTACCTCTCTACCTCTTGAATATTTCTGTATAGGATACGCAACGTCCACGCATCATGATTCATCATCATCACCATCACCATGAGCCTCATCTTTCTCTAGCCATCCCTCTCTGGGCTTTGCCGCTTTGGCTAATAGGTTCCTCGTCACTTCTAATCGAAATATTTGGGGCCCAGTTTCTTCATCGCTCTTGCGATGCGCCTCCACCCAAGTTCGGATTTGCCCTCGGACTTCCTTGTTGCTCGTAACTGTAGTCAGGCTAGCCGCCCACCCGTACATGAAGATAGACAGCTTGGAGCTCTTGAAGCCGCTACTCAAAGCCACGTCATGGGCGACCTGAGGAAGGCTCCCGTTGGAAATACCACTATCAATGGCTTGCATATCCCATGCTTCGTCGATTACAGAAACAGGTATCTGAATATCAGGTGGTAAGCGGTAAATAGTGAGTTGCTGAAAACGCTGCCGCGTGAGGTCCGATGATGTTTGTTTCACATCGTCACCCCAGGGAACCAATAACCTCCCTCGCTCGCGCTCAGTCTCGGTGCCAACAGTTCGAAGTACATCGTGAAAATGATCCGCTGCCTCACGGGTACATACGAGCTTGCGGCCTGCTAACACTGGGTACAACACACGAGACATGAGACCCCCTTCGTGAGCGTTCTCTTCGTCTATCTGGGCACGCGTCGTACGCGACTGCCACGGTTGGGGTTCAAGTCTGAGGTGAGTCAGGTCGGAAATAAGATCGATGAGGATGGTGTGATCAAGGTTGATGGTGGATGTGAGTGATGCAAGCTCATTGCCAACCAGATTGTCAATAGCCTCATCCAGCGGAGGAGGGGATGCTGCGGCAAAGTCGCTATCCTGATCTTCAATGATGACTTTGACCAATGGATCAATGTGTTCTAGTTGATCAAGGACTATGTCAAGCTCCATATCACCTCGACTAAGACCAGTCAGAACCAGACGTATTTGAGGGAATCTGTATTCATGACGATTCATTCTCGCAGCATTTACCAGCCGCTGTACGTATTTTGCCAAAGGGGTATCCTCCCACTCATCCCTGTCGACTTCATCACCGAGTTCATGGTCACCCCATCCCCAGCCGCTATCGTTCAACTGGCGAGCGAGTCTATCGCGAGAGATGGCTTTAGCAGCAATCCATTCTCGTCCTTCTTGAACAACATCGACCTCAACGCGAGCTTGTTCTTTTAGGAGTCGGTGCAGGTTGTGTTTCTCCTGCCCTGAGACCTGTCGTTTTTGGATCTCCCGTTTTCGTAAATCCTTTGACGAACCCTGAAAGGACTGATTTATAGCAACGAAGCTATGGCTTTTCTTAAGACGGTTCCACTGAGCAATACCCTGCGTCGTCGTAGTGGCACTCGCATCAAGCTTCTGTTCTCGCTTTCTAAGTTGCAAATCATCAAGACTTGTACTTGAGGCTGATAGCTCAGTGACAAGGTTGGATAATGTTGCATTTTCCCGTTCCAATGTTCGTAAGAAAGTTGGCAAGCCAGATGTAGATCTAGATCTCAATTGAAGAGCTTGGATGAACTGCTCGACTTCATGTATGGTAGTGTCGAGCAGAGTCAAGTGTCTTTTTGCCGAATCGAGCAGTTTCTGTTCCATTTCGCTGACTTGCAACTTATTCAGAGACTTCTCAGAGTTAGGTCTAGGGGAGGCAAGAAAACTTGCGTGACAAAAAAGCTTAGGTAAGCTTAGGATAGACTCAGGCAAATTTGATAGCCACTTGGTAGGTCTTTGGAATGCTTATTTTTGGCACCCATGTTAGATGCCGAAGTTTTTTTGCTCATTAAGGAATGTCTTTTCGTAAGGTTGGCTCATAAACTCCGCAGACCTGCAGACTTTGAATAAGCTGTAATCGACTGTTGGCATACGCCTCGAACGGAAATACAAACTATAGAGGAATTGATGTTTTGTAAGGGAAGTTCTATTGTCGTTCATTTAAAGCCCTGTCGAAATCTCCCAGATACATCAAACTGATTAGGCAACACAGCAAAAATAGTTCTACATCTGTCTCCATGAATCTTTTTCCTGCAGGTTAACGACACTAAGGCAATTAGGCATTCACTCAGCCACATGTGGCTACTAGGTATACTGAAAGGACTTAGAATATTTGTACCAGTACCTGTCTGAGAAGACACTACATCCATTCTTGGCCGCTAATTGGCGGGCAGCTTACGAGGCCTTCCCTGGGCTAGGGGTCCCGTAGTTAGAGCTCATTTTCGGGAAGCGGAGCCTCTGGAAACGCTGTCCACTTTGACTTCGTACCCCTGGTACTGCACTTGTTACAGTGTAATAGCTTTGAGAAGGGTTAGAAGCTGACAACAACACCAAGACACGGGCTATTTTCCTCTTCTCCCATCATTTTTGTTGGCTTCTGTCCAAACTGTATACCCCAAGCCGTAATTGACCTTTGTCATACAGTTCAATCTGTGGGCTGCGCCGAGACTTCAAAGGTTACGTTGGAGGCACATTCACTTACCTAGCTCCCTCTCCCGCGGCGCCCACGTCTCCTTTCTTTAATTGCCTTGGGAGCGACATCAACTTTACAACCTCTCTCCTTCGACTTCAATCTTCTCGACTCTCTGCACCCTAAGCGAATGGCCACTGGCCCTTTTTGCGCTCCCCCATGAGCTCCCTCAAATTTGTAGTGTCCTCACTTGAGGCCATTGCCTCGTCCAAGGATGCTCAGCGCAACAAGCAACTGGCCGACTCTACTACCAAAGCACTTGACGCCATCAAAGAACAGGACCAGCTTCCTGACCCCGAGATCGTTTTCGCTCCTCTACAGCTAGCCTCACGGTCCACAAATGTCCAGCTTACTACGACCGCACTCGATTGCATCGGCAAGCTCATCTCATACTCGTACTTTTCCGTTCCAAGTAACCCCCCCGAGGGAACCGAAGAGGGTGCCGAACCTGTCCCTCCCCTGATCGAGCGAGCGATTGATACGATATGCAATTGCTTCCAAGGCGAAACAACTGCTGTTGAGATCCAGCTTCAGATTGTCAAGTCCCTACTTGCCGCCGTTCTCAATGATAAAATCGTCGTTCATGGCGCTGGTCTCCTCAAGGCCGTCCGCCAAGTGTATAATGTCTTTTTGTTGTCGCGGAGCACGGCCAACCAGCAGGTTGCTCAAGGGACCTTGACCCAGATGGTCGGTACCGTTTTTGAACGAGTCAAGACGAGATTACATATGAAGGAGGCTCGCCTGAACCTGGAGCATCTCAAGAATGGAGCTAGCAATGCCACGTTCGACCAGGCCGATACCCCCAACTGTGCCAATGACAGTAACGACCGCGACGAATCACCATCTGAGCACTCCGAAGCTGTGAATGCATCGACCGAACCTCCCGAGAGTGGCGCTAAGCTTACATTGAAAGATCTCGAGCATCGCAAGAGCTTCGATGACTCGAACCTGGGCGACGGCCCTACCATGGTAACGAGACTTCAACCCGAGCGCAGGGAAACAGGTACCCCGGTCTCTGATCAGGCTGGCCAGGAGTCTTCACCTCCGGAGGATGGCGAGGTGTTGGACGCCGAGGACGAGGTCTACATCCGTGATGCTTACCTCGTCTTTCGATCCTTTTGCAACCTGTCAACCAAGGTTCTGCCGCCTGATCAGCTTTACGACGTTCGTGGCCAGCCAATGCGCTCCAAACTCATTTCTCTTCACCTCATTCACACCCTTCTTAACAACAACATTGCAGTTTTCACCTCTCCCTTTTGTACTATCAAGAATTCAAAAAGCGGCGAGCCTACGAGTTTTCTTCAGGCTATCAAGTTCTATCTTTGTCTGAGTATAACCCGCAACGGTGCCAGCTCTGTGGATCGAATATTCAGTGTTAGCAGCGAGATCTTCTGGCTGATGATCAAATATATGCGCGCCGACTTCAAGGTAAGACTGATACATGCGCATAAAAGATGAGATGACTTACAAGGATGACAGAAAGAAATCGAGGTATTCTTGAATGAAATCTACTTAGCACTGCTTGCGCGAAGGACTGCGCCTCTTTCTCAAAAGCTGCAGTTTGTTACAATTCTGAACAGATTATGCGCTGATCCTAAAGCGCTTGTTGAAATTTACCTTAATTACGACTGTGATCAGACAGTCGATAATATTTACCAAACTATCATCGAAGACCTATCAAAGTTC
Source organism: Fusarium mangiferae (assembly GCF_900044065.1). NCBI lineage: Eukaryota > Fungi > Ascomycota > Sordariomycetes > Hypocreales > Nectriaceae > Fusarium > Fusarium mangiferae. Next base: position 175,937 of record NW_024573935.1, read on the forward strand.
TCCACCACTCCGCTTACTATTACTACAATCAACGAACAAGTCTATGAAGAGATGCGACTGAAGACAACACCTGCGAGCGAGTGGCAGCTCAAGGCAACACTCCCGCCCCCTCTGACCGTTGCTCATATTGCTCCTCATCAGGAAGCCGAACCTGACTATCCTAAAGAGTATGCAATCAAGCGCCTATCTATCGAAGCTTTAGTTGAGACTTTACGATCAATGGTGAACTGGTCGGCACCTATACGAGGTGATCCAGAACCTCCACGTTCCGAAAACCACGATCCCAAGGCTTCTCTCGATCTTCGACCGTCAATTGATCCAAGCATCAATGACAGCATCTCTCGTGTCGAAACTCCTCTGCCACCATCAACCCCTATATTGGAGGATGACCCGGATCAGCTGGAGAAGGAAAAAGCAAGGAAGACGGCGCTGATGAAAGGAATTAACCAATTCAATTTCAAGCCGAAGAAGGGTATCCAGATGCTTCTGCGTGATGGTTTCATCCCAAGCGACAGCCCGAAGGATATTGCCGAGTTTTTGATAAAGGAGGACAAGCTCGATAAGGCCCAAATCGGCGAGTACCTGGGTGAAGGTGACCAAAAGAACATTGACATCATGCACGCATTTGTCGATACCATGGAGTTTGCCAAGAGGAGATTTGTTGATTCTTTGCGCCAATTCCTCCAGTCCTTCCGCCTGCCCGGTGAAGCTCAGAAGATCGATCGATTCATGCTGAAATTTGCGGAGCGTTACGTTCTCGGAAACCCAAATGCCTTTGCCAATGCAGACACTGCATACGTGCTGGCCTATTCAGTCATCTTGCTCAACACTGACTTGCATAGCGTCAAGATCGCCAAGCGCATGAGCAAGGAGGAGTTTATCAAGAACAACCGCGGTATTAACGACAATGCTGATTTACCCGATGACTATCTCCTCGGCATCTATGACGAAATCGCCGCCAACGAGATCGTCCTGAAGAGTGAACGTGACGCTGCCGCAGCGGCTGGCAATACTCCCGCCCCATCAACCGGTATCGCTGCTGGTCTTGGCCAAGCTCTCTCTAACGTGGGCCGTGATTTGCAGCGTGAGGCCTATATGCAACAATCTGAGGAAATTGCTCTGCGTTCTGAGCAGCTCTTCAAGGATCTGTTCAAGAGCCAACGCCGCAAAGCTGGCACAAAGTACATACTTGCAACGTCGTTCAAGCATGTCAGCCCCATGTTTAACGTCACCTGGATGTCTATCTTCTCTACACTCTCAAGCCAGATCCAGAAGTCTCACAATCTTGAAGTCAACAAGCTGTGCCTAGAGGGTATGAAGCTCGCCACTCAAATTGCTTGCCTCTTTGATCTATCTACACCCAGGGAGGCTTTCATGTCGGCTTTGAAAAACACGACGAACTTGAACAACCCACAAGAAATGTTGGCCAAGAATATTGAAGCACTCAAGGTCGTTCTCGAGCTAGGACAGACTGAGGGCAACGTCCTTCGTGAGTCATGGAAGGACATCTTGATGTGTATCAGCCAGCTCGATCGACTTCAACTCATCTCCGGTGGAGTCGACGAGAGTGCTGTGCCTGATGTGTCCAAAGCTCGTTTCCTGCCACCGCAGAGGTCAGAAACCTCTGATTCTCGCTCTTCATCAAACTCCAAGAAAACCACACGGGCCAGAGCAGGAACTGCATCCAAGGGCTTCTCCACCGAGATTGCCCTGGAGAGTCGGTCAGATGAGGTGATTCGCAGCGTCGACCGCATCTTCACCAATACAGCAACGCTTACTGGCGAGTCCATGGTTTACTTTGCCAGAGCTTTGACAGAAGTCAGTTGGGATGAGATCAAGGTGTCTGGTTCCAACGACTCACCTCGTACATACAGCTTGCAAAAGATTGTCGAAATCAGCTATTACAACATGAACCGTGTGAGATTCGAATGGAGCAACGTTTGGGAGGTTTTTGGTGAGCACTTCAACCGTGTTGGATGCCACAATAACATGAACATTGTGTTCTTCGCTCTCGATTCTCTACGCCAGCTGTCAATGAGATTCATGGAGATCGAAGAGCTGGCTGGTTTCAAGTTCCAGAAAGATTTCCTGAAGCCTTTTGAGCATGTCCTTGCCAATTCACACAATGTGACTGTCAAAGATATGGTTCTCAGATGTCTGATACAAATGATTCAGGCCCGTGGAGATAATATCCGATCAGGCTGGCGGACCATGTTTGGTGTTTTCACAGTTGCTGCTCGTGATCCTCATGAGAGCATTGTCAATTTGGCCTACGAAAACGTCAACCAGGTGTACAAAACCAAGTTTGGAGTCGTTATTTCCCAGGGCGCCTTTACCGATCTGATCGTATGTTTGACGGAGTTCTCCAAGAACCTCAAGTTTCAGAAGAAGAGCTTGGCAGCATTGGAACTATTGAAATCTCTGATTCCTACTATGCTCAAGACACCCGAATGTCCATTGTCGCAAAAATACAACAATATCCCACCTCCAGATGGAGCCATACAGAATTCCGAAAAGCGATCCAGATCAAACACATCTGTTGAGGAGGGTTACTGGTTCCCTGTTCTCTTCGCCTTCCATGACGTTCTCATGACTGGAGAAGACTTGGAAGTGCGATCAAATGCTTTGGAATACTTCTTTGAGACTCTGCTCAAGTATGGTGGCACTTTCCCGTCAGAGTTCTGGGATATCCTATGGCGCCAACAACTCTATCCTATTTTCATGGTGTTGAGGTCTCGGCCAGAGATGTCTAATGTTCTCAATCACGAGGAATTGTCAGTATGGCTATCAACCACTATGATCCAGGCTTTGCGGAACATGATCACTCTCTTCACACATTACTTTGATGCCCTGGAATACATGTTGGACAGATTCCTGGAGCTCCTGGCGCTTTGTATCTGTCAGGAGAATGACACAATTTCGCGAATCGGAAGCAATTGCCTTCAACAGCTGATCCTCAAGAATGTTACCAAGTTCAAACCCGAACATTGGAATAAGCTTGTTGGTGCTTTCGTCGAGCTCTTTGAGCGAACTACCGCGTACCAACTCTTCACTGCCACTGCAATCAACAACACGGCTTCCATATCACCGCCACCAAATGGCCTCGAGTTCTCGTCAACTGCTTCGGCAACCACGCCTATGGATGAGACATCCCTCAAAATCAACGGCAAAGAGGAGTTGGAAGATGATCACAGTGTTCCACCCCCTTCAGCTGAAGATGAGCTCCAGACACCGACGGCTGACGCCCCCCATATCGCCCTCGAAGAGTTTAAACCATCTTCCAACCTTCAGCAACAGCCTGTAGTGGTTACAGCGGCTCGAAGACGATTCTTCAACCGAATTATCTCTCGTTGTGTGTTGCAGCTCTTGATGATCGAAACGGTCAATGAGTTGTTCAGCAACGACACTGTCTACGCACATATTCCCTCCGCAGAACTTCTTCGACTCATGACTCTACTCAAGCGGTCTTTTCAGTTTGCCCGCCGCTTTAACGAGGACAAGGAATTGCGCATGCGACTCTGGCGTGAGGGTTTCATGAAGCAGCCTCCCAACCTTCTGAAGCAAGAGAGTGGCTCGGCAGCCACTTACATCTCTATTCTGTTCCGTATGTTTGCGGATAATGCGCCTGAGCGACTGGAGAGCCGGCCTGCTGTGGAGGACGCGTTAGTGCCCCTTTGCAAGGATATTGTTCACGGATACACTACTCTTGAAGAGGAGAGCCAGCATCGCAATATCGTTGCATGGCGGCCCGTTGTCGTCGATGTTTTAGAAGGCTTTGTCACATTCCCTGAGGATGCTTTCAAGAAACACATCCCCGATTTCTATCCCCTTGCGGTTGAACTTCTCACCAAGGACCTTACCGCAGATTTGCGATCATCACTCCTCCTAGTCCTGCGACGAGTTGGAGAGGTTGGCCTAGGTATCGAGGGCATGACACAAGCAGGACAACGGCGAGACAGCGAAGCTAGCAGAGCTACGGCAGAACCGGTTGGCGACCGAGAGGCGGACGCAAGGAGAATGCTTTAGGATGAGCGTCCTCCACGGTTATTGACGGCGAGGAGAAGCAGGGCGTTGGATGGATTATTAGAGAATGTTGGTTTTCATGATGTTGTTCTAGTTGCCCCGGGCTATCCCATGCGGCGATAGGCCAGCCTGGGAATTTGTATTATGAATTGTATCGGGATGTGACAATATACATGTATGTATTCAAACCCATCCCATCAGTGCTGGTCATCATTTGATTGTGGGCATTAAGAGCTGAGAATAACTCGACAAATTCATACTAAATTTAGTACAAGATCAATCTAAAGTTAAGGCAAGTATTTCATTATACACTGTATGAAATCTACCCTACAAACGTCAGGAGATAAAGGTTTGGTATCTCTTTATTGATATGTTGATCTCCAGTACTTAGGTAGGACAACTAGCCTCTCCTTGCTTCTATATTCTTTCTTTCTTTTGTTCCTAAGCTCCGTCGAGATCAAACTGCACCTAGTCGAGGATTCGACTGATGTAACCAGCCAATGGTTCTGCCTCCTCCTGTATGGTCCGATCTGGAAGCGTCCTCAACGCCTGCTTCAGTTCCTGATCTTGTGAAGTCGCCGCCTTGACAACATTTCGCACAATAGCATCCTTATCCGCCGAATCTCCTGCAATTCTCATGATGCTCACGAATGATTCGTAAAAAACGATGAGAGTTTGATGCATGAGCACATCGCTTGTGTCCACCATGTTCAGCGCTGCCCATTGAAGTAGTCCATGCCCGATGGACTCATTGGCGTACTCGGGAAGAGGGAACAGGTCTGGGAATGGGGATATGGCCATGGCGCGTGGATGAAGCGCGGTAAGACGGGGAATGAGTCGAAGAAGGCGATCTTGAGCAAAAGTTGCTTGGCGGTTGATGATCGCAGGACGGCATAGTGAGACGATGAGTTCGAGGTAATGGCGATCCCATATCACGAGACGCCAGAGACTGGCGTGGCCAGGAATGCGGCGCTTGATGAGCTGTGTTTCTGGTGGGCTGGTACCATTCACGCCGTTGGACATGGTTGTTTCAGGAATGACGTCGCAATCCGTCTCTAGCAAACTGCCCAGCACTCTAGTAGATCGTCCACCGACATCTGCATCCGGAGAGCTCAGCCATATCCGAAGGAGTTCCTCGACGACCTCGGGCAACGAAGCCAGGGAATCAACCTCTGCAGGACTGGAGGCAGCCTTCTGAATGATGTTGAGAGCAAGTAAATTTGCGCCAGGAAGCGGTGATTGGAGAGCAGAAACAAGAGACTCTGCACCGCCGAGTGATAGACACTGTGTGAAGGAGAAGGGAGAAAGAAGCTTGGTGGTCAGAGAGAAGACGACGCTGAGGCTTGTAGGATCTTGAGTGGTGGTTTCGAGGAGAGACATAAGCGGAGGGAGCAGAGTTGGCTGAATGATAGGGATGTTTGAAGCTGTAGTCAGTCAGCGCCTAGAGCATCTGAGTTGTGGATGAGTACCTATTTACGTGTGAGTTGAAGCTCAACATCATCAAAGAGCTTGTTATTGAGTGGTGCCGATTCGTTTCCTGGCTCATGAAGTTCAGTGAGATGTGCCAATAATTCTGCCAGGCCAGTGACAGGAGCGCTGTCGCTGTTCTGGGGCACGACTCGCTCAGACATATTTTCTTTGTATGGTGTCAATGAATACACAGCGAGGTTGGCAAGAGTTGATTGTCGTTGTAGTGAAATGTCCGTGTAGGCGATTGCAGTGGATGTAAGCTGCAGGTTCACTGAGGGGTACGTAGTCTAGGGAGCCTGAAGGGAACACCACGTAACATATCGACCGCTGAGAGATGCGTCTAGCATTTCTGTGGTTGTAAATCGAGTTGCAAACACTTGATGTACTGCAAATACATTTATGTTTTCATCCTCTAGCATAGGTTGTTGCTTCTGTAGAATAAAATGCAGTCATGCTCGTCAACTACCTATATACAATCATCAACGGCTGCTCAGCGGGGCATCGTCATGGCGGAGAAATTCCGCCCTCTCTTTTTTCTGCCCGGCGCATTCTTCTAGAACTTAACTTACACCCCGCAAAAAATCATTCTGCGTCAAACCTCAATCGCGAATAGTAACGTCAGCTCTATCGCTACAATCACAGTCAGCCCTACCCGACCCGTCATATAAATATCCCCTCGGCCTTTGAATCGGCTCTGAAACCTCGATAGAACCACCACATTCCACGTGCGCACTCCAATGTCTCGAGGTGGTCGAGGAGGTGGCCGTGGTGGACGCGGCGGCGGTAGAGGTGGAAGGCCTAATGTGCCCTGGGACACAGGCGATGAACCTGATGCGAGACCATCTGAGCTATTTCCCGTATGTCCTTGTCTTCTGTGCTCTATCTCTATCTCAAAGCCCAAGAATTGTGACTCAGTGTGACACATCGCTGACTTGCAAACAGCCATACCTCGTCCCTACTCCCCGAGAACTCGCCTCGCACGAAAAAGCAGCTGTACAACATTATCTTCTACTACGGCATCAAGTCCACGCCTCTCCTCTATACACGTCCAAACGCACAGCTCTCAATGACCCAACAGCACCCCGGAAACACTACGGCCAGGCACAGAAGAATGCCCGCTTCGGCATCAAGAGCAAGGCCTCCCTAGACCCCTTTACCGCCGTGCCTACCTACTCCCATAAGTTCGTTCGCGAGGAGCGTGCTCTTCCAGATTGGTCCAACCGTCCAGTGTGTCGCGAGCTCTTCCCCATGGAACTCTACGAAACCATCGACGCTGCATCTGCCAACGATGGTGGCCTTCCTGGCGGTTTCAAGCGCCGGAAGTTGGAGCTCAGTAGCGTTAGCGCGCTTCCTAGTGCCGAGGAAGCTTTTGGTATGGGAGGTGATGGCGAAGACGAGATGCAGGGCCGTAATCTCCTTGAACGGTTACAGGCGCTCAAGGAAGAAGAAGGCGACGAAGCTGGAGATCTTGAAGATGAAGAAGGCATGGAAGAGGAAGAGCAGGATGAAGTTTACGACGATGAAGATGCGGGCGATTATGATGCCGAGAATTACTTTGATGGTGGTGACGAGTTTGATGACTATGGCGATGATGGCGGCGATGGAGAAGGGACTTACTAGTTGGTCGCCAATTGCTTTCACAAGGATAACAAAAAAGAGTATTTTGGAGAGGGCGCAGCGATCATTTGTATATGTATATATATATCACGGCATAGCATTGGTTTGATACCCAAGTCCGCGATCTTCGTGGTCGTGGCAGATAATGAACTTGACATATTTGGATCAACCCTGCGATGTTGGTCTCGTATCCCTACGAAGCTCAAAGCATTGAAATGTCTAAGAGAATTTGGGTATCTTAAGATATTCCTCGAACTTCCCCCTTCGGTTCTCAATGGCATCGGCAGCTTTTTCTTTTGTCGAGTAATATTCATACATGTCGTAAGGTTGTATCCTCACTAAATATTCTGCTACAGTTGACAACCCCGTATCCTGCGCTTCGCCCAAATAATGCTTCTATGGCCCTTTGTCTTCAAACATGGAACGGACTCTTGCAATGTCCAACAGACTGGTATTACCGCAGCGCATCCCTCTCCTCATCATTTATGCCGCCGTCTTCTACGCATTCATGCCCATGGCGTACACTCCACTGTCCACAATCCCAGCCTGGAGGCGCGATAGCCGTTCTCGAGTGTCGGCAATCTGTCCGGCCTGGGCAACAATCGCACTTCCCGTATCCCTGAGCGCCAATAAAACCTCGTTCAGTTGATCCTGGACCACTACGCTGCCTGCGCTACGGTCGCGTAGAGCTCGGATCTGCTCATAAAGGCCGTTCTCGACACCAGGCATATCTCGCTCAATATCGCCGCGATATTCATCGAGACGAGCCTTGTACTTTTCAATATCGTCACAAATACGGTTGAAGTAGGTGATCAGATCTTGGGCATCCGCATGTGTCGAAGCAGCATCTGCGCCCCCGGAATCAGCAGCTGGAGCCTGGCTGGCGAAAAGACCTGTTTGGTGATAGTGTGTCGGGAGTTTGAGGTTATCGGCGCCTCGGAAGCATAGTCGGGCATCAGCGGCGTTCTTTCGGGTCTGGTCCTGGAGAGCCTTGACGGTCTGAATATCGTTGTTGAGGGCAACTTGAACAGTTCGGAACTTTGACTCGACAAACTTTACGTCTAAGCCCAGTTGCTCAATATCCTTCTCGTGCTGGGGCATGAACTCGCCAATCTCGTCTCGCATCTTGATAACTCGTTGGATACCCAAGTCCAGCAACGCGATTTCATCTTGTACGGGCTTAGCGAGGTCATCGAAGCGGGTACGGGGACGGATGCTGTCGTAGTTGATTTGAACGGCTGAGACTTGGTTTGTGGATTGGCCTAGGGTGTTGTTCTGCTGAGTCTGTGTTTGGCCACTGCTGAAAATTAGTGACTGTCATGACAAGGAGCGCCGAGTAACTCACAACAGACTGGTACCTGTAGCGGGCTTCGCCTGAGATTGGCCGAAAAGGCCTCCTGTGTTGCTTTGTGTATTTGTTGCTGTGGATTGGCCAAACAGACCTGTGCCTGTTTGTTGAGGCTGCTGAGTTTGATTTTGGGTAGATTGGCCGAAGAGGCTGGTGCCAGTTGTTGTAGGTTGCGCAGTGGTTCCTAAATTTCCCCAGTGAGCTCCTGGTATTTGCGGCGTCTAACCAAACAGAGCAGTTCCAATCTGCTACTGACCTTGTTGTTGAGTGTTGTTGGTGGCAGTGTTGCCAAAGAGCCCAGTGCCTGTGGCCTGCGTCTGTTGAGTGTTTGTTGCGCCGGCAGCGCCAAAGAGACCACCGCCAGCTGCGGGCGTAGTTGTTGTCGCTGTCGTCGACTGTCCAAATAGACCGCCTGTTGCAGGCTTTTGCGCAGCGTTGCCAAAGAGAGACATGGTTCCTGTTGCGCCTGGCGCTGTTGTTGTGTTGGCGGTGGGCGTAGAGGTGGTAGAAGAACCGAAGAGACTACCAGCAGCGGAGGGCTTAGAAGCGGCGGTTCCGCTATAGAATTGATTGAGTGCGCCGGTTAGCAAGAAGAGGCCGACGAGGTTGTAGAAGAGAGGAATGTAACGAGCTGAGTTAGGATGGGTAGTGCTGAGCTGGGTGGATATGATGGATGGTGAATGATTGTTTTGTTAGAGGGTGGAGCTTACAAGGCGTTAGCAGCACCAGTGTTGATGCTTAAACCACCTGCTGGGCCGCTTGCTGAACGGATCAATGACATACTAAGGGCGCAAACAAAGCCCTTTGATTGAATGCGACAGTGGCTACAAAGTTAATTTCACGCGATCTGCCCGTGTTTTGACGCTGCGACACGACAAAAAAGTCTCCAAGCTTCTTGGAGAAGATGGCGCTTGGACCATTTTGGTCCCCGGTGAGGCTCGGTGAGTCCCCTTGGAGCTACGGTGAGTCGAGTTCCGGAGAAATGCGGCGCCGAGCGACCAATAGCTGCTTTATTGTGAGAGCTTGAGCTTGACGTCTTTGTACTTACATATCAACTCTCGATATTGACCAATTCTAGCCGCAACTACTTAATTTTACACTTGCCAACCCCTTATTTCCAGAATCGCAAAGATGGATATCGACGACGACGATGATTTTTATGTGCCAGATGAGCCAAAGACCGAGACCGCAGCTCCAGAGGATAAGAAGCCAAAAGCAGATGATTTAGAAGAAGGCGAAGAAGAGGACGAGGGTGCTGCTATGGATGAGGATGATGACTCTGATGAGGATGACTCGGTATGCGATCTGTGACACGTCTAGTATACAGCAACTGACAAAAGATTCTTAGGACATCGACATCATCACAGAGCGCAGAGATGGCACAAAACCAGCACCACCACAGTACGCTACACCTTCAGACGCCGGTTCTCGACGTTACTAACCGGCTTTTCTAACTTCAGACAGTCCAAATATAGTGACATTCGAAACATCCCCCAAAGAACAGCTTCAAGCGATGTGCCAACACAACCTGCGCCAGCACGGAAGGACTCCGAATCACGACCATCGGTTAACGTTGCTGCGCCAAGCGCCGACAAGACATCTGCTGCAGCATCTAAATCAACAATCGACGTCAACGTAAACCCGATTCACCCTGGGACGGGAAAGTCTATCACCCAGGTCAACATTGACGAAGGTTGATAACACTGCCAATTGTTGTCGCGCAAATGCTAACGTGAGCAATTCAAGACCTCCCAGACAGCGACAAGCCATGGCGGAAACCCGGCACCGATATCAGCGACTACTTCAACTACGGCTTCGATGAGTTTACATGGGCGCTTTACGCTTCCAAGCAAGAGACCGTTCGGGGAGAATTCGGAGCCGATGTCTTTGCCCAAAACAACAAGAAGATGATGGAAGACTTCAACATGATGATGATGGGGGGTATGGGTATGCCAGGAGCCGGCAACGCGGGTGCTCAGCAAGGGGGAATGCCTGGTGGAATGGACGGTATGCCTCCTGAAATGCAGGCCATGATGCAGCAGATGATGGCATCAGGTATGGACCCGAGCCAAATGGATCCCAGTCAGATGAACGCCATGTTCTCTGGTATGCAAAATGCTGGAGGAGCGGGTGCACAAGGAGCACAGGGTGGCCAAGGGGGTAACTTTGGCGGTGGTTTCGGTGGCAATCAAGGTGGTTTTGGGTATGATCAAAATATGTCTGGAGGCGGAGGCGGAGGCGGCGGCCGGGGAGGATTCGGCGGTCGCGGACGTCGTGGGAGATGGTAATCGCCTCTCTCCGAAGCCGCCCCTTTCTGAATTTCCACAGACCAAAACTAACGGGCTTTGTCAATTTGTTAATGGGAGAACCTGGCGTTGGGGCATTTTACCGATAGGCATGGGACCATGAGAGATTGGCTCTCTTCACGAGCTACTCTGAAGGACGAGTTATCACTGAGTGTAGGCTTGAATACACGTCTTGGACTTGTCTCTGTACTCGCAGATTATACCCAAAAAACTAGCTTAGCTTCACTTCAACGATCTTTGCTGGCTCTGTCTTTCCATCCACAGGCACTGCATTTGCTCCAGAAGTCGAAATGTACAGAACTCTCTCGTCCTCACCAAACACGCATGCTGTTGAGCCTGCAACATCAAAGGCCTTTGCTTCGCCCGCCACCACCACAGCCTCTCCGCCAGTAGCGGGGACTCGTACTACCGTGTTGGATATGTTGGTGCACATGTACATGGTCCCGTCGCGAGCTAGAGCGAAATCATCCGCGACAAGTCCCGTGGCAAGCGTTTCAACGGGACCTGCAGCCTGGACTTGTTGCGTAACGGGTACACGGTATACACAGAAACGGCTTGTCGTTGTGTAATAGACGTAAGTTTGCTCTGCGAAACGATGGACTTTGATACCATTGAGGCCAACTTGAAAAGGGGCATCAGCTGGAATTGTAAATGTGTCGTCTTCCAAGGCAATATTGTATGATCCTGTGGCAACACTGAGCTTGTATACTTTGCCATAGAGGCAATCTGTGACGAGTGTAGTGTTTTCATCCCATGTAGCTATGCCGTTGATCATGCCAATCTCAGGCATATCGGCTATCTTAGTCACCTTTGCCTGTTCGCCAGCGAGATCTGCGACCCAGATACTCCATGATCCTGGCTTGGGCTTGGCACCTCCGATCATATCAAATGAGCCTGCAGCTACCGCAAAGACATCAGGTTTGATACAACAGATGCCCGTGAGTGCCGGGTTCGGGATGTGATCTGGAAGGGGGATGCGTAGGATATTGGAGCCAGTTGATTTCTCAGGATCAATCTCCCAGACCTCAGGGACATCAAGTCGAGTTGCCAAGATAGTTCCCCTTGGTCTGAGACTGATGTTCTCAAACCACGTTGGCTGGGAGTTGAGTTGGAAAATAGTTCTAGTATTGGACATGTTTTCAGTTTTATGTCGTGAACAGCTTCTAGAAGTTCTAGCTCGTTCAGCCTATCGTATCTTTAAATATTGAGTTGCTGCATGTTGCAATTGCCTTTGCTTATCCGCTGGGTAAACAGGTTGCCACACGTCTTATTACACAGTCAGCCCAAGTAAGACCTACGCGTAAGATGCAGGATTGATCACCATCGGTGGATATCAATTAACAATGACAGGAATATTTCCTTCAGGAGTCAACATAGCTTCCATAGTAATGAAGCCGGATATCGTTTGAAGAGCAGAGGATTATCACGGGCAGGATGCATATGTATAGACCTCCATTCATACTGAGCCTTGACAGTCACGGCGAATGGGTTCTTCCCCAGGTCTGTATTTACAGTCAATTGTTGCTACTCTCCTTCCTCTGACTAGTCAAGGAAACTCAAATTGTAATACTCTGGATGACGAGAATCTGACATAAATGGATCTGGAAGGATTGGCAAGCTCTCGTTGCTGACCCAAATCATTTGTATGGCCAAGAACTACGTGTCTTGCAACCCTTGGTGAGTAGTTTAGTCCTAATGCTCGTTATCTGTGATGAAATTGAATCCTTGTTTGATGGTGACTAGATAGATGGCATGGAGTTTGGAGACAGGGTTATATTTAACAGATCCATTGACCATCCAACGTATACATGTATTGGTTCAAACCAAAGAGTATTTCATTGTCCTAGTGTCAATAAACGGCTCAATTTATACATCACTTGTCCTGAATAGCTCATCACAATTCATTCTGCAGGTTGGTAAACCTCGATAGGGCTCACAGCGAGCAATCCTCTTCCTACTAATCTAAGCGAATCTAAGTCTCTGAGTGAATCTGAAGTTCTGCTCACACCAAGCTTCGAGTTCCTTTCCATCGAAACGAGCTGAACCAGCCTCGTACACCACATCTCCATCGTTAAAGACACAGACATAAGACTTTCCATCAGCCACATTCAATGCCAGTGCATTGATAGAGACCTCCTGGTACTGCTTCTGGCCTAAAACCGGCTCCAGGTTGGCATATTGACCCTTGAGGTCGAATCTGAAGCGAGAGTCCCGATACTGCGCAACCCAAGCGTCACCAACACCAAGCCAAAGACTGTCTACCGCAGACCGAACGGCGTCAGATGTCACTTGTAAGCCTTGACGGACAATCTCATGAGGGAGCTCCCATTTCTCAGTTCCATCGTCTACACGAGTGTAGAAAGTCTTATTAGGACCGAGGTATAGGAATGATGGCCGTTCGACATCATGTTCTGTGTAAAGATCTGTGATCTCCCCATAATCCTCAAGCTCAGAACTGTCTGTTTTTGGTGGTCAGCCAAGTCAATGGCAACAAAAGGGATACCACTTGCTTTTTGCGGCAATATTCCCTCCGGTATAACGACGACATTGGAAGAAGTGAGGATCGGGACCAAGAATGATGTATGCAGTCTTGTCCAGCCCCTTTCGATGATCAAAGTCAAGTTTTGGCTGACCTCCCATCCCTCTATGAACTCGTCTTCCTCGCACGTCAGCAGGTATGATACTCTCAGTCTGTTGACTCACCCGTAACTTCTCGCTGGGCCACTGAAGAAGTAGCTCTCTCCTGCGAGGCTTACGGTGGCGGTTTCATGCGAGAAGTCTTCTCGCTGTGTTGGCCGACCGATAGAGGTACCGGGAATAGAATAGCTAGAGGACATCTTGTAAGGTTGTTACCCAGTAACTGAGTTGCAAGCCGGTTGGAACATCATGGGGAAATGGCCAGTATTTATAGACTTGCCGTGGTAGATATGCTAGTAAATGTTTTTGCCGTTGAATGCGGCACCTACTGCTTTTCTTGTTTCATGAGGCTAGAGAATGGCTTTGCTACAGTCACAATGGTACTACAAGCGGCCTGTCAGACTCAAACGAGTTGTGAAAGGACCGACTGTGTCTGAATAGGGGCATATCGTGGGCGTCTTGATTTGGCGAGGTATCTCGTGTTTGCCGAGTGCATTTGCACGCCATAACTCCATTAACGCGTTGCAAACATTTTCTAAACTGGTCCGTTCGATCTTTGTGATGTGATTAAATTTGTTTTGATTTTCTGTAGCAAGCAAGAATCGGCTTCCAGAGGGTATCGATGCAAACACGCTCCTATACGCTGGGTATTTGTAACACATAGTTGTGCTCAAACCACCACCTCGCCACCCAACCTGTTTTCATTATCACAAAGAGACGTTTCGAAAGATCTGCACTAGCTACAGTCTCCGGATGGCTCCATGCCTACGTGTGTATAGCCAACAAACATGAAATTCTGGTTATGTCCCCAATCAAGCATTAGCAATCTTGTACCTCAGGTAGGTAAAAACTTCTGCGAATCCTTCTCTTGCTGGGCAAAGGATTGCGAGAAAGCTGCCAAACCGGCAACAATGCCAGCGGCCATGAAAAGAACCGAAATGATAGCCCAGATGACACCCCAGCACTGCGATGAGCCACCATATCGTTTTGCAAAAACACTCGCGTCGGACTCGTTGACTTTGCGCAGGATCAAGTCGTCGCAAATATCCCACACGCTGTACAAGGAAGACATGACCCCAATGAATAGGACGACGAAGCGCAGCGCTTGGGCGTGTTCGATGAACCAGCAAGCGATGAGAAGCGCAACGGCGAGCAGAACAGTCACGATGGTAAGCCAATCACGCTTCCCCCACCAGAGCGTTAGCAGGAAGCAAACGCCGAGCACGATACTCGCGATTTTGCTGGCGACGATGTTGAATCCGCAGAAGATGAGTAGTGCGCCGATGATAGAAGAACCGAGATAGCCAGCGGGAAGCGTCAGGGCTTGACTGCCGCCGTAGAAATGTGTCACGCCACCTTCGTTCGGATCAAGACTGATTGACTTGACACGGCCACCTGTGAGGAGAGCAATAAAGGCGTGACCAAACTCGTGAAAGGCGATGACTAGCATCTGCGCATGTCAGTAGCCGACTTGGTGATTGTTTGGTATTAGGGTTACATACTTTGAAGGGCCAGAGGACCATGCGGACGTAGGGGACGTTCCATAGGATAGCTATAACCACAACATAGACACCGATGATGCCCAATGTGACTTGCTGAGTGTGAGTAGGGTTCTGGAGGTCGCGTCTGGCCAGGGTGTTGATGGTGTTTTCCGCTACATATCCCAAAGCCAGCGATGAGGGATCCGGGTGCGGAGCCATGTTGATATCTTTGACGGTCTGAGACTCGTTATCGAAGCGGGTTTACGGGTGAGAACCTAATTGCGACTAGTTGAAGGGACCTATTGGGCAGTGGTGTTTACTCGAATCGCAAAGTCAATAAACGAAAGAGAGGATTCTGAAGCAATGGAAAGCGAGTAAAGTCAGGGTGTGATTGAGAAAGACAGATTTTTATCAAGCCAACTTCCCCTCCATTGATTGACATTTGGCAGCCGACGCCTCGTAAGCCGCCGCTTCACGGCTTCTCTTGGCTTGAATTCAATTCCTTGGTGTTGACGCGGCATTCCGGGGCGGAGCTGAAACAGCGCCTTGCTCTAGAATGTGGCTGGAAATGGCCGTCATTGGCTGGTATTAATAGGGGACGGGGTTGCTAGGGAACACCCTGGAAATACTCCATTAAAACTTTGACTTGGCGACGTCATCTGCCTTTGAAAGAGTGCACACGACCTTGAATCAAGACGATCAAGGGTCCTTTCAGAAGTCGGCGATTAATGTTTATTTATTCGCGGACAATTGGACCCCTGTTCCTATTTTCTTTCTACAATTGATTCTAGACTAGGCCCGAGTCACGCTAGAATCATGCTATAAGAAAATGACTGCTCAATTTGGTGATATCTTCCTGAGCATCAGGTATATCCAATCATCTCATCATTCATGGGAGACCGCTCCATTGACGCGCGCTTCATGAGACGTGCAGGTACACAATACAGTGGCCAGCTATCAAGTCTCCTATCATGGCATTGTTCTTGAAGAGTTCTATACAATGATCATGGCCATCATGACAATAGCGGCAAGCAGTACCAGTCTCTAATTGTGAACTTGCCCATTCCATTTAGCTAGCATTCATCTTTTTCACCGAGAAAAAAACCATCAACATGAAGCTTCCAACTCCTTCTATTGCCCCATCTACCACTGCCAACAGTCTCAGTTCTGTGGACCCAGATAACGAACCAACAACCAGGATTTGTGCAAAAAAAAAAAAACATATTGTCATGATACCGCAGAGCAAGGACCTTGCTGACCTCAGTCGATAACTCAGCTAAGCGGCTCTACTAAACAGAAAATACCACGTTAAAAGCCATGGCATCCGCACCACAGATCCCACCCATACCGATCTTCCCAAGCATCTTCCAAA
This sequence comes from Fusarium mangiferae, assembly GCF_900044065.1. Lineage (NCBI taxonomy): Eukaryota > Fungi > Ascomycota > Sordariomycetes > Hypocreales > Nectriaceae > Fusarium > Fusarium mangiferae. The sequence goes on from NW_024573935.1 coordinate 192,191, forward strand.
CCACACACAGCGTCTTGGCCTTTATGATGGCCTCCGATTTCGAGAAACAGAGCTACTGGCACAAGCGCTTCTCGTCAGAAAAAGCCTTCGAATGGCTTCTTCCGTCGGCTGATTTCATGCCGCTGGTCAAGCCTGTTCTCGACCGGCTTGACCCGGCCACGGCCCGCATCCTCCACATCGGCTTCGGGACAAGCGACCTGCAAAATCATTTCCGGTCACGGGGCTTCCGCGATATTCTCAACGTCGACTATGAACCACTCGCTATTGATCGGGGCCGCGATCTCGAAGAGCAAGCTTTTGGAGACATTCAAATGCGATATGATGTGCAAGACGCTACGCAGCTAGATCTGTGCGAGAAGTTTGATCTTATTGTTGACAAGAGTACGGTTGATGCGATTTCATGTGGTGGAGAGATGGCGCTGCGGCGGATGGCTGCTGGTATCAAGCGTTGTCTTGCAGATGGTGGCGTTTGGATCTCGTTCAGCTATTCAGCCTACCGATTTGACCTGGGTGACTTGCCGTTTGACGTTGAGGTCCTTGCCAAAGTCTTGACCCAGAAAACATTGCCGAATGATCCAGATATATATCACTGGTGTTATCTTCTTCGGCCGAAACCAGATACAGCTCCGGGTTCACCTATAAGTACGGACGACAGCCCTGCGGGAGAAGGCTGAGACGATAGTGTGCTTTTCAAACGAAAAATGACTATATAATGTATTGCACAGATGGAGTTCCGTTGTATAGAATGCTCAACTTGAACCTGAGGTGCGCCAGCTTGCTGGATAAGTTCTTTTGCCTCCTTAATTGGACAATCCGCGGTTCTTAGACCTTCTTCCCCGTATATAGATATTATTGATAATATGATTAATTAAAGCTTGACACCATTTTTCGGAATGCTTATAAACTAGTTCACTAAGAGTTCGACTGAACTTCATCCTCGACTCAAGGGTAGCCATTCTCTCTACTGGTTGTATGGCCAGGCGACAGAATCCACGTCACCGTGACAATCAAGAAAACATAACTTCTTCCGATTTGTAGCCCTTCTTGGTAGACATGAAGAAAGAAGTAGGCTCTCAGACTGCATATGTAAAAATCTCTCGGGTATTTATATGTTAGGTCTAATGCTGGAACACTGAGACCTGGGCACCACTTCTAAGTTCAATTGTTTAGGTGTGCTGAAGCAAGATATGTGTATGTATCGAGAGCTATTTAGACCGACAAGAAGGATTTTTGAATCATAATAGGAGGGTTTGCTTAACCTAGGGCTTTATTCTTCCTGCAATCGAAAACTTTGCTATATCTGGATGACTTTTGGGCAACATAACGAACCCCATGTTAGCTTCGATATCAGATACATATAAGGCGATCTGAACAATATAATAAAATCGGTGACCGGATTAATAATTTCACCAGAAACTCTTTCTCGAAGAGTTTATTTGAGTCAAGATCCAATCATCGCTAGGTAGGACCTAGGATATGCTCCAGATTGGGAAACCTTCTCAAACGTGCTCATTCCGTGCCAAGACCACAGGCATTCCCAGCTCAACGGTCTCAACCAGCATAAACGAGCCTATCAGGCCATTGATGACAGACACTTACACTTAAGAGAGCATGCATTTGTTAGCTAGAGAGCGGGATGGTGGCATTAAATCTGAGTTAATTTTATGCTTATCGTGACTACCTGCAGAAGCAGACACCACCAACATGAACAATGTCGATCCTGAGAGGGGTCGACAAACTTTAGGTCAAGAGTTTAATAACTCCCAAGCGAATGAAAAAACTTTCCTTATATTAAAGCTTCAATCATTCTAATCTGACTTTGTACTTTCAGGGTTGAACTTTGGGCATCCTAGTTATCCCAGCCAGTTCACAGAAACCAGACCCAGATCATTTATTCCCCTCCACTTCAATTTGAGCAAGATAGACCCCTAGAGCCAAGACAAAACTTGCTCACCGTGGCGTGTTATCACCCCAGCTCACATCTACTCGCAAAGACTTAAGATTCTCGATGCCCACCTCGGTGTACCCAAATTGTAGGATCACATCCCAATAGCTATGTCTCCGTCAAAGCGAGTGGCTCTAGCAGCCCTCTTAGCACTATGTGCCACCGGCGTCCAAGCCGATGGCACAGGCCTCATTGGCTGGGGGAAGACAATGTATAACCCAACATGCTCCTTCGCCTGTCGACAAGTTATCCGAAAACAACAACTCTCCTGTACTCCAACCGAGTCGACCGAGAATCATGGGACAGCGCATAATCCCGTCACAACACCGCCCGATTGTTTTGTGGAAGACCATGTCTTTCTTAAGACTATGGCTCTTTGCATAGACACATACTGTCCCCTCGCAGGGAATCCTTCTATGAGTCTAATCAAAGACTATTGGGCATCGCATCTTGGAACAGGAACTATTGGAAAATATGACTATGTCCCGGTCATGTCATTTGAAGATGCTTTGAGTGCCGCCAGGGAAGACGAATCGATGGCTTCCCATAACACAAATTCGACGTCTGGCCACAATAGTGGTAGCCATCATAAAAAGAGAACTGCTCTTTTCCCGCGCCATGGTGGCCACGATACATCTTCTCACGAAGGTCTAGTAATCTTCAATGTGTCGAGTCCCTTGCCCGTCACTGCTGGCGGAACAGAGCCTCTTAACGAGACCAGCTTCATCGGCCCTGAGGACTGGCAACTCCAGTATAACTATCTCTATGACTTTGAGGCCAACGAGGCTAGCCATACAACGGTGACTCTCACCATCACTCTCGTGGCCATCTTCCTCCCGGCGATCCTCTCACTGTTGAGATTCATACCTGGCCTGACCAAGAGCCGAGGATGGGCTTACTGGCAATCATTTCTGGTTGTCCCAGCGGTGTTTGGTAAGCGACATCGTGAGCCAACTGTCGCTGGCAATGTTCCCAACAGTGGACAAGCACTCTATATCGCCTTGATCAGCGTTCTTAACATCCTACTCTGGCTCGGACCATATACGGTCCATCAACCTCAGGCTGGTTTTGCCTCCCTCAAGATGCAGACAATCAGCGTCGTTGGTAACCGAGCAGGTGACATGGCAATGGGTAACGTTGTGGCATTGTTCCTATTTTCAGCTCGCAACAACATTCTTCTTTATTTCACGGACTGGAGCCATAGTACATATCTCCTGCTGCATAGATGGCTTGGATACTGGGCTATCTTCCATACAATCGTTCACTCTGCCATGCTTCTCGCAAACTATGTCATCCAAGGCACCTACGAAGAAGAATTGGTACGCGAGTACTGGATCTGGGGTATTGTAGGAACAGTAGCAGTGTGTGCGATAGTACCCTGCTCGCTGCTGCCAGTCAGGCAGAAGATGTACGAGTTCTTCCTCGGGTCGCACATAATATTAGCCCTCCTCTTCATTATTGGATACTACTACCATATCTGGTATCTTTATGAGTACAACTGGGGCTACGAAATCTTTGCATTCGTGGCTGGGGGTATTTGGGGTCTCGAACATGTCGTTCGACTAGTTCGCATGGCTTGGCAAGGTAATCGAAAGGCAACGATTTCGACCATTTCAGACGCTGACGGGGAGTACATCCGAATCGAGATTGATGGAAAGCCTCTGGAAAGTGGTGTTGCGTATCTTGCTTTCCCTACACTTTCGTGGCGTTTCTGGGAGACTCACCCCTTTTCCGTCGCACATTCTGGCTCGTTGACTAGTGAAAACAGCCATCAGCCATTGACAACTGGTGCCAAAGAAGAAAGTGTGGCAATCTCACCTAGTTCTGAGACAGATGCTGAAAAGGCTGTTAATATCAATCAGAACACTTCAGTTGTTAGCGCAACTGAGGGGAGATCTACCGTCTTCTATGCTCGGGTCCGAACGAGCATGACCAAGAAACTCGCATCACGGGTGTCTGGGCAGCAGTCTGAAGCACTTCAACTTCGGGTGATCGTTGAAGGACCCTACCATCATTCTGGCGATTTTTCACCTCAACTTTCACGCTGCAAAGATATTTTGGTTATTGCAGGGGGTGTTGGCATTACAGCCTGTCTCCCATATCTTCGGCAAGGCGCTTCAGGCAATACAAAACTTTTCTGGTCGAGCCGCAAGAAAGGTCTAGTTACAGCCATAACACCAGCTCTTGCTGATCTGCCAAGGAGTGTACAGGTCGAAACGGTTGTGGGGGAGCGTTTGGATCTTAGGGGCATCTTGACTCAAGAACTGATTGGAGCGCCAGACGATGGTGCGCTGGCGATTGTCATGTGTGGACCTCCCAGTATGTCTGATGAAGTGCGTAGAGACATTGTTGAGATTGTGAGGAGCAACGCCTTATGCCGGGCCTATGTGCTCTTGGATGAGGCTTATTCTTGGTAGTTCTGGTGGTGGAATGTCACTCAATCAAACAATCAAGATGACGATCTGCCCACTTCACGTAACTTGTACACTAAATGGTCCTGAATCAGAAGTGTTCATCGCTATAAGACTAGATGTCTTATGTAAATCGATCTTCATTTCATCATTTATTATTACCATGTTGCCAACATCATGCCCAAGCTGGCGGGACTCAGCTAGACTAGCCGTTATGAGGAACGCGGACCGAGCGGATATATCTACTTGAACTCTATTCAGAGACGTTCTCGTTTCAAGATGAACTTCTAGATCAAGCTAGATTATTCTGTGTCGCATTGACCTGTTTTTGACGTAAACGTCAATTTCGGCATCGATAGTCGGAAACCTTGAGTTGCACGTAGTCTAGTATGCTCTATAAAAGTTCCTCAGACTACCACCGTAAGCTATCGATGGGTGAATTTCCCATGTGGGATGTTCTCGTAATCAGCATCGTATACTCAACTGAAGAGGTCAGCATTTGCCTGTAATTGGTTCTGTGGTCAGCAAGGTCACGTTGGAGATCACGAGTGCGGCGTTGATCCGAGCGAATAATTGACAAATACCAAGAGTTAGATATGCCAGGTTCAGGTCCAGTTCCAGAGGCAGAGTTCTCACGTTTTACCCCTGGCAGCTGCATCCTTGACGTCCGATGACTTGAAGCTTGGCCCTGCAGAGAAGGACAGTAAGGTAGGTGATGGTTTTGACATGCGGTGGCGTTAGTAACAGCGCTCTGGAACCTCCTGTATATGAGACCACCTGCCTAATGTGTATTTTTCTTTATCATAATTAGGTATGCGTGGCGTTGAATAGGTTATAAGGCTTGGGCCCGAGTGACCAAATAACCACATGGCATCAAAGTATGTGTAACACGACTTGACATGCAGATTGATTGATTGATTGATAGTTGAGGGAGGGAGCTGGTTAGAGTTCCCCGATACTAAGTTAGACGTTGGATCTACGCCATAAAAAGCAAACAACAGAATTTTTCTGATGTACCTACATATAAGATCTGTGTTATACGCCAACAGCTGTCAGAACGACAACCAATGATTCAAAGACCCAACGTAAAAAACGGACCGACCTCACCCAAACCTGTTGAGCCAGCTGCGAAACAAGTGCAGTTTCCAGTGCCCGTTGGCTCAAAGCCCTGGCCCTGCCCTCAGTGCCCTGCTACTCGGCTGTGACATCCCAGCCTCCGATCGTTCAATGATAATCGACTCTTTGAGGTAAAAAGCCTCGGCTGCTCTGTGGATCTGCTCCGCCCGGAAGCCAAACCTCGAATAGCCTAAGGCCCTAGAGCCCCCCTCGGCCCCAGCGTTAGCCCCGGCAGCTTGGTCCAGAGGAGGTAATTGAATGTCAAAATGCGTGGGTTTCCCCCGAAGCCCGGACGCCATTTCCATTTCTTTAGTGCCTGTCTAGCCTGTCTCTCACTGAAAGAAGCCCTTACCTAGGCCCCTGCTCTGGAGATTTTTTTTTCTTCAAGCCGCTAAACTAGGCCCCCCTGGCTCTTGCATTCGACCACTGACGATGGCGTCTTCTAGCGTAAGCCCTCCCATTCCCTTCTGTAAGCCATTAGCCATCACCAGGAACCCGCCGTCACGCGAGGCCGTACCTAGGCTCGCAAGCAAGGTACGGTATAATCCACTCTTGGGTCTTGGCTTGGGTTCTTGGGCTTAACGACGAGGATCTCAAGGGTGTCAAGTTGCCTTTTACGGTTCCATGCGTGGAGGCGGGTCGACGCGGAGGCGAACGGCGAACCGTCCGTCTCTTCTATCAGCTCACTAGAATAGTTATAATCATGCTCCCTCTTCTTCTGACACCCGCTGCCGCGGGCCTCTCTCTTCCTGATCGTCTTGTGCATTTGATTTGATTTCACGATACCAGTGACTGACTGACAATATGCGCAATCCACCGCCAGAGGTGGTGGCCTCATGGCCCCCGCCAAACTATGTCAACCCCGTTCATCGTGGGCCTACACTGCTCATTGTCGAGGTCACTATCATGTCTGTGGCTATCCTGACACTCATGGCCCGTTTGTACGTCCGCATATTCAAGGTCAACAAGCATGGACTCGATGACTGGCTGATGCTGGCTGCCATGGTAAATATCCCTCCCAATCCAACCCAGCCCAACCTCGGCTGCATGTGCAACCCACGAAGATCATCTCCAATGCTGACTTGTGGGACTTCCAGGTGTTTGGTATTGGTGTCACTGTATGTGTCATTCTCGCAGCTCAGCTCTACGGCTGGAATATCCATGTCTGGGATCTCAAGAAGTCTCAGGCGGAAAATGGTCGAAAGGTTTCACTCGCTGCTCAGACACTCTTTCTATTTTCCTCGGGCCTGGCAAAGAACTCTATCCTCGTCTCGTATCTCCGTATTGCCCCGGCCAAGTCTTGGCTTCGTCGTTTGACTTATGCCTCACTGATTCTTGTCACCTCACTCATCTTCATTTTCCTTATTGTTCTTTGGACGCAATGCAACCCAACCTCTGCATACTGGAAGCTGGACGGAGGTGACAGTTGCCGTCCTGAGGGACCCAGTGTACTGTAAGTCACTATCTCGAGTTATTCCTGATAATCACTGACGATATGTCTTTAGGAGCCAAGCCATTACCACTGTCATCACTGATCTTCTTGTCTGCGCCCTTCCTCTACAAACACTCTTCCACCTAAAACTACCTTTCTCCCAACGAATGGCCCTCATCGTCGTCTTCTCTCTCGGCCTCATCGTTGTCTTCGCAGCCTCTATGCGCGCATACTATACCCATTATGTTACCGATGAAACCTACGATGTCACCTGGCAGGGCTTCCACCTTTGGATCTGGACAGCCGTAGAGGCCAACCTTGGAGTTATCTGCGGCAGTATACCAGCACTTCGACCCCTATTCCGAAACATGTTCCGATCCAAGAGCAGCAGCTACTACAACAAGACCAACTCTCACGCTTACCCACCCGGCACAGCTCCAGGAGTCGTCACAGTCGTCACCAGCCCCAAGAAGAACTCACGAAACTGGACCGATAGTTTACAACGAAATTCCAAGGGGGTCAGGATACAAGACGACCATATCGATATTGAAGGGGGATACAACGATGCTAGACGACAAAAGAGCTCAGATAGCGGAGCGTCGTCACTCGAGATGGACACGTGGCCACCAAGACCACAACCTAGATCTTGGCCTACAAATTGACGAGGCATGATAATTTGACATAGTTTGGCGTTCTTGAAACTTGGGTGGGATTTGGATAAGCTTTACGAAGCAGGAATGGGCATCATGGACGAAGGTCTAGGCTTCAAAAAAAGGATTCAAACAGAACTTTGCTATACTTAGCACGACATGATTAAACACTTTTCGTTTTGCCCAAATATTTCTCTCTGCTGCAAAGCTGAATGACATCCACGTCTACCGTTGAGTGCAGAGAAGACGAATCTGCCCATAGGTGACGAAAAGAGGCAGCTTCTTCTGGAACCTGGCTGTATACTTCTCTAGCCAATTGACATTCCACGACCACGTGAATTTTCATTAGCTGAAAGTCAAATTGCATTGGTAAAGCTTGATTGTGTTAGACCTCAAGCCCCCGAATGCCAAGAAACCGGAGATTTTGTCCTTGTAGCGATGGGGTTATCTTGTGAAGACAGCCTGGGTCAGGTATTCATTCCCGGCTATAGCCTCTACGCTGGCAACACGAGATCAATTAAGTTACTCAGTATGATAAATGGGCAAAGGGAGACTTGGCATCATACGACATGTGAAGCAAACAGTGACATCAAAACTACTGACGTTTTGTACATGATCTCATGTTGAGCTCCGACCCCGCCTATTCCATTCATCTCCACTCGTTCCGTGCCGTGCCGTCCGGCTCCAGCTCCGGATCCTACATTGCTATTCTCGGCCGAGTATGACACAATGTGAATGAGCAGTAAGTATCAGTAGAGGAGCCAGAAAGGACGCATCGCCGTAATTACGACCGACCTTGAATAACAATGCATATTAAAACAATGCTTACATCATCTTGACACAAAGGATTGATTATTGCATGCATCGAGAGGCTGGACCCCACTCCTCCGCAGCCGATCCCGCATCCCGCTCCGATGCAGGTGAGCTTCCTTCCATCCTTCCTTGAGACCGTCGTATTTATGGAACATCATTCCTCTGAGGACTCCAGCTCTCCTGTCCTCACTTGCGTCCTCTAACTCTCACACCATCACCTAAACAAGCATCATCACCATGTCTCAGCCAGATCCCAAGCGTGTCAAAACCGATGACGATGCTCCCTATGAGCTCATCTACTGGCCAGTCATCCCCGGTCGCGGCGAATTCGTCCGCCTCGTGTTCGAAGAAGCTGGTGTTCCCTACTCAGACGTTGCACAGAACATAGAGAAGGGCATGAACGCTGTCAAGAGTCTCACTTCTACAGACAACATCGGCAATGAGCATAACCCGCCGGCGCTAGCTCCCCCAGCTCTCAAGCACGGCGATCTTCTCATTTCACAGACGCCTAATATTCTTCTATACGTCGCTCCAAGGGTTGGTCTGGCGCCCAAAGAAGGAAACGGCGTGTACCATCTCAATGAGATTGTTTTGACAATCCTGGATGGTCTTGTAAATGAACTCCATGATACCCATCACCCTATCGCTATTAGTCTCTACTATGAGGACCAAAAGGAGGAGTCCAAGAAGAAGTCTGGATATTTCATCAAGGAGCGCCTCCCCAAGTATTTCAAGTACATGCAGCGAGTGCTTGACGCCAAAACCAGTGGTGAGGGGCCATGGTTATATGGCGACAGCTTGACCTATGCAGACCTCGTACTTTTCCAGGTGAGTGACACTTACACAATGTCCATCAAATTCTCCTTCGAGTGGCTGACAACCCATCAGGCTGTTGATGGCACCAAGTATGCCTTTCCCAAGTCTACTGAGGCTTTGAAGAAGTCTGGTGAATACGATGGCGTTTTCAAGTTATACGACGCGGTTAAGGAGAGACCCAACATTAGCAAATATCTTCAGAGTGACAGGCGCAGGAAGTACTCGGAGGGGATCTGGCGATATTACCCTGAGTTGGAGGAATAGGCAAAATCAAATATTCACTCCTCAGACAGGAAAGTTAACCCATCACATTCACGTCGAAGAAGCCCAAAATTGTACCATATTTTTATTGCCTAAAGAAACTCCAGGATGCTCCATATAATTCCCAAGTTACCATTCCATTTTCCCAGCCCAGAACCGTGTATTGTATGACCTCCCAGTTCGTAATGTCTTCATAAATCATGATCGATGTCCGTAATATCCTGTATCAATGCTGTCATGCCTGACTTGGATATTATCTTTCCTCCGCTGCGCCACCGAAGGATCAACGCCCAGCGTATGATCATCCCACTCTACAGCAGGTCTCTTCTCACCCGTTCGCGTTGTCAGCTCTCCATATAAGTATGTGCCTCCCAATTCTCGAATACGCTGCTTACGCTCTTCACCGTCCATGTCCGCCATGCCACTAAAGTGATCTACCATGTTGCTCTCGCTCACGTAGTACATGGCTCCAGCGATCGAGCGAGGATCTACCGGCATATCAGGCCAGCGGATAATGAAGCTGAGGAGTATGGTGATTGCCATCAGAGCCAGAACGCCAACCGAAAGTCGAGCGCAGATATCGTGTGAGACTCGCACTTGTGATAGCGAGTAAGGTATGTTGGCAAGAAGAATAGGCATGAACTCGGAGAAAATGGCCATTAAAGCGACCAGACCAGGAAATATTTGTCCATGCTTGATTGCAGACCAGAAACCGGAGAAAGGGTTCGTGGGTCTCGTGAGCAAGACTGAGTTGGATGCCGACTGGGGACCATGCGACATGACCTGATATGGCACAACCATAGCGATAGCTTCATAGAATTAGCCCAAGGCTCGAGAGTAATATCGAGGAAACTTACTGATGAAGAAGGCTGTCCAGCTAAAGGAGATAATAACCCCGAAGGCGGCAAACAAGAATCGAACACCAAAAGTCTGACTGTTCATGAAGTTCTTGAAGGAAGATGACTTGTCAAGTGTAAGATGGTAGTATAGCAGAAACACCATCAACCCAAGCAGGAACAGCAGAAACACCAAACGCCACGCGAGGCCGAGCATGAGGAATGGGTTTCTTCGCCCCTTTCTGACTGCCTGCGCGTCCACAGAACTAGACTCTGAAAACGGATGATTACGTTGAAGGTTCTCCCCCGCGTCGTCGTAGAGAACAATGCCGTATTCAGTCTGCCCTGCACGGTTCTCAAAGAATCCAAAACCGTATCGCTTTTCTGCCATCTCTTTTTCTATTCTTCGCTCAGAGTCTTGCTGCGGTCTGATATCTCTGTTTGAAGCCAGCGATGCAACTCCTGCAACACTCCAGGGGTTTGCGTACACTCCAGTGTGAAAATTTCGGAGGAAGAATATTAAGCCGCAGAGTAGCAAGACCATCAGACCTAAAACTGCAAGGAGGATGCGTGACGATAATGGTGACACACCCAAGGCTGGAGCACAGCCCTCATAAGCGTTGATTTTGCACTGGCCATGCATCTTGAAACCAACAGCTTCGACTGCCAGAGGCGTCAGAAGTGCCGAGAACAAAACAATCAGCATCGTGATGAAAGGCACAGGATGACCATCCACAAGACCATTGAAGGGCTCTACAATTCCTGCCCAGCCACCGAAGTGAAGATTCATCGACTCTGGTCCCATAGCTCCGTCGACCCGGTTCAAAGCGTGGAAGGGCTGAAAGAGTTGGGCGTTGTAGTCAATGACTCGTGCAGGTATCGACAGCATAACTGCGAGGATAGGAGGAAGAAATTTGCCAAGGAAGTACTTCCCAGCATCGAGCTCATATACTGTAACCACAGTCTTGACCACTCCCCCGGTTGCTCCAGCTTCTGATGCATCATCGGTGGCAGTGGGAGCAATCGTGGTGGTCTTTTCGTAGGTTCTCGTTTTCCCCTTGATTGTCGATATGATCGTGGAAGAATCTGTTCGTTCCGATGTTATCGTCTTGAGTTTGTCGGTTGATTTGGTAGATATGATTGTCGTAGGTGCAGCAGACTTCGTAATCGTTGCCAACGAGGCGGCCTTAGTTGAGATTACTTGGTTAGTCGTGAGCAGTCCGTCAACTCCAGTCTCGACTACATCGACAGTGGTCTCGAAAGCTTCGATCTCGCTGACAAATGTTTCGCCCTCCTGAGAAACAACTACCTCAACCGTCTCGATATCCTTGACCTTGGTGACATAGGTTGTCGGGTCCAGCTTCTCGACTTTCTTCACGGTGTGGTCGTCTTCGACAGTCACGACATCAATAACCGTGGGCTTCGCCTTTTCTGTCGGCTTGGGCTTGCCAATAGGCTTCTGATCTGTGTAAACAGAAGTAATAGTGATTTTGCCATATGAGACATAGGTACTCGCCGATGCGGTCGTTTCTCCAACACTTTCGTATTGAGTAGGAGCCGCCTCGGTAATGACATGCGACAGAGTCTTTGTCTCGCCATCCTCTACGATGGTTGTGTAGATAGTCTCGGTCCTATCTCCATCCAGAGTAGATGTGTATGTGGTGACCGCACCAGGAAGCGAATAAGCCTGGGTAATCGTTACAGCTTCCGTGTAGCTGATGGTACCGGGGGCAGCAGAATCAGAGCCTGAGGGATAGACGACCGAGTAGCCCACACTGATACTGGTGAAGACGGATTTTGTTGCCTCTCCTGGCCTGGTTGTGACGACCTCGGTGACGACCTTTGTTGGGATCACGGTATAGTCTACGCTCGTCATGGTCGTGCCGTCCTTTACGGTCGTGGTAAGGTCCCAGTGCGTACTATACTCCGTGGTCTCGATCGTCGTGGTATATTTGCCTGTCGTGCCTGGTACAGTAACGACAGTAGACACGTCGCTCACGATGTAAGTTGTTGCGAGTATTGTTTGCTTTGCAACTTCAGGAGTCATTACTGCATCGTCTCGTGGGAAATTGGGGTTGGCATTGTTGCGTTTCTTGTGGATGATCTTTGCTGTCCCATCTGAGTTTGGCATTTCTATCAGGGCCCAGACGACCATTCCCATGACAGCCAAGAGAAAGGCGATCTGGCCGATGATGAAATACCATCTTAGAGCTGTAGGGCGATAAAATGTCCTTTTCTTGCCCGAGGGGAATTTCTCTGAACTGGTGTCCCAGGATACATCGTCTGTGGCTTGGGGCTCATAGCGCGCGTTGACACCAGCCTGGTGGGAGTACATGGCGATGGTGACTCTGGAACCCGCCTTTGGGACACGTAAGGAGTGAATAGACTATTGTCGAGACATGGAGGAAATAAGCCACTATTTACTGCAGAAATCAATCGGGAATGGATGGGAAGACCAAGCAATATAGACTCCCACTTATTACCAAGGGCAGCCCAGCCTCAAGATATTATATGCATATCTAAAAACAGACCAACAACACCTAGCACAGCCCGGTAGGACTCAGGGACCCCCAATGATAATCGTTTACCGCTGCGAATATAAAACAGAGTGGCGCCCACCCAGGTATAGGGCTGAATCCCGTAGCAGGGGTTGATCCTCTCTGGCCTCCACCATTGGTCTAGCCTGAGACAAAGCTGCGAAGCTAAGGATCGAGAACAAGGATGCGGCTGAGGTGAGCAGAGGTGCCAAGCCTAGAATATCCACCAACTGCCGGACGGACGCTCCTCAATTGGGAGCCTCCTTTCATTGTTCCATCTGTCGTGACCATCAAGGACCTAGTTGTCGTCAGTGAGGCTGCGAGGTTCGTTATGTTCTAAGAATCGTTGTCAGGGTTGCTTTCATCATCCCCACATCATCTTGGCCATACAAGATCACTCCCATGAAGGAATGGTCATGTGGAATCCTAGGACTATCAGCACTTGGCTTTCTTCTTGGTATAGCCGTGTTTTCTTGACTTCCTCCGCATAAGAGATGCCCGCCTCTCTAACTCGTGTCTTTAATAAAGGAGCGGCCAACTGCATCTTGTGTATTCGTCTCTAGACTGTGCATAGCAATTTGCTGTACCCATCACTCCATCGTAACCCGCCCATGATAGCGATCATCAATACTAGAGCCGTCACAACACTGGCCGTGCCATAAATCCATGCACTTCGCCGTCTCAGAGTGCTAAGTTCAGCAACCCACGTTGAAATGGTTGTCAAACATCCACAGAAACCATCTTCCATGCCCTCCAGCACCTGGCAACCGATGACTCCGCCAACCGGCACGTGTGCGAGATCCCACGACATGCCTAGGATCACAGTACCAAATACATTGGCAGTGAATGTTCCCAGAGGGAACGTTTTCATCTTTCCATTAAGGTAGAGAGACAGATAGAAGCGTAGTAGACAACCCAATGGTCCAAAGATCAGCGCGAAAAGGGCTTGACCACGCCAGGCATTATGCAGTGGGAATATGGCAAGAAGTACTGCACCAAGCCAGCAGCCCCAGCCAAGAAGCACGCCCAAAGGATCAAGCACCCGTCGACTCAACGAGAAGGGGATCGATGGCGTGACGCGCTCGAGGCCAATAGCCAGATGGGCACCTAGGAACAAACCAGAAAGTGATAACGATACAGTGGTGATGATGACGGCCAGCATTGCCATGAAGGAATAACCGCCATTGCGACTCGTCGGCGACTCTGACCACCCAGGCGTCTTTAGCTCATTGGACAAGGCCAAGAATACGTCCTTGATAAAACTCGAAAACGTCGTGAAACTCCCGCAGAAGCCCGTTGCCATCCCGATGTACAGAGGAATCGTCTTCTTGGTCGCAAGATGCGCTCGCTTTGCTGCGTCTAAATCCACATCAATCTGCTGACTTGAACCAGATCCATTGGCTTCATCTTTTTGCTTTTGCTTGACCCGCTTGATAGCTTCGTCATAGGTCGGAGTTCCCCACTCGTTGCGGAAGAGCTTGCGATCCTCCGCGAGAAATCCCATAACAATACTTCCACTGAAATTGGCCCATATCGTGTTGAAGATAACGGGAGTGCCACTATAGCGCGTCAACGCAGTCAAGCCCAGACGCGCTAATACTCCAAGGATCGCAAATAGCACGAGATACGAATGCGTGTAAAGGCTTGTGAGCAGTTCTGACGTCTTCTTCTGCCCTGCCTCTTGTGGTATAGGCTCTGGTTCGACGGGGGTATTAGAACGGACAAAGTTGGCGTGTCCTCGCGGTTGGCCTTGGGTAGGACATGGCGAGAGCTCTTGTAGCGGAGGAACAGGCTCTGTCTCATCGAGGTTGCTGTAATCTTGTGGAACGTCGTATGTACCGGGATCGTATCGCTCTGCCCGCGTTGCCGATTGAGCTGTTGTTTTGGTGGTTTCGCCCGGGGTCTCCCTTTGAATCGGTTGCTGGGTTATATCGCCGAGCTCAGCATAGTCGTTTGGCGCATTGTACGCTCCAGAACTCGATTGTCGCTTCTGAGCGGCCGAATAATCGTCAGCCATGGTTTGATCGTCGCGTTATCGTTGAAGTATTCGAACATTCAGTCACTTGAAGTCAGAGATCGCAACGTGCTATGGCGACGCAGTTTGTGGTAACAAGACATTTTATTTGGATGGAAGAAGTTCTTGCTGTTGTTAAATTACGATGTCTAAGGTTTGATGATATAGTTTGTGGCTAGATTCGTCGGATATGACGGCATTAAAGGAAAGAAACATCCCGAGCTCTGCCACATGGAAAGGATGAGTACCTATTGTGGAGGCGTTTGCTGTGGAGTCTCTTTGAGTTGGGAGGAGAGCAGAGAGCAAGGGTTATATAAGAAAGAGATAACAAGGACGGGACAAGACACGGCTGATAGAGAAAACAGGACGATGGAATTTCATCTTGGCCAATGAGATCCAATTGATGCCCGAGCAAGTATTTGCTAAAAGCAAACATGAATATCTCACTAAATGTTGAGTCTTCACCGCGTTTCAATGTAGCTCCTCGCTCCTATCACTGATAGCGGTGAGCTCCGTCTTATCTTATCGCACCCCGCCCTCCTCCGAGCATTCCCCTGTAGCTTAAGCTCTAACCCCGCCGACATACGCTACCGCCCGCCTCGACTATCATTGATTGTCCTTGTGATCTCTCTTGGAAAGACGATTGGATCAGGTATCCAATCTCACGTAGTACCAACAAACTGATAAACAGGTACTGTACTGTGCAGCTAAGCACAGTTACAGGTACAGACAGGTACAGTGCTCAACGTGTCTCCAAGCAAAATACCTTGCCTTACACTGCCTGCTTGTTTGCTTCTCTCGCTCGCTCGCTCGCTCACATACAAAACCCCCCTCCTCTCCTTTCTCTTTCTCTTTCTTTCTCTCTTCTCCTTCTTCTCTCTCCTTGGCTTCGTCCCAGCATCTCATCTCGTCTTGTGATGCTTCATCGTCTCCTCGTAGATTCTTTACTTTGGTGAAATAATCCGTGCATTCGTGCTTGACTCATAATGTCTTCGTTGCCTTCAAACGTCCATGTCTCCCAGCACCCGTGTCTACGGGCAAAGCTGAGCCAGCTTCGCTCAAAGACCAACAGTCCTAGAGACGTTAAATCACTGATTCATGAGATTTCTCTGATTGTCTCTTGTGAAGCTCTTGCTTCGTCTCTGGAAGCTACGGAAGGAACTCAGGTATGAAGCATAATGCCATGAGCACTCTCGGAGCTTCACTAACCACGATCAGGATGAGACGCCTTTAGGCTTCCAGTTCACTTCCACAACAGTCCAACCAAGTACCATGTGTCTGGTTCCCATTCTGCGATCAGGCCTTGGAATGGTAGACGGTTAGTTCAGTCGCTGCTTCGCTCATACCGTCTAAACTGACCTCTCCAGCCGTGCAAACCATGCTCCCTATCCCAGTTCCAGTTCATCACCTGGGCATGTACCGTGAGCCTTCAACTCTCGACCCAGTCGAGTACTACAACAACCTTCCCCAGCAAATCCCGGGTGACTCCTCCAGTAGCAGTGCTAGTAGTCTTGCTATCTTGGTCGATCCTGTTATTGCAACCGGTGGAACCTGCGCCGCCGCTATCCAGACGCTTCGTGAATGGGGTGCAAAGAGAATCATCGTCCTCGCTGTTATTGGAGCTGACGAGGGTGTTCAGAGAGTCGCTGCCGAGTGGCCCGAGGGATGCGAGATTTGGATTGCAGCAGTGGACAAGGAGTTGACCAAGGATGGTATGCTGAAGCCTGGTCTGGGAGATGTTGGTGATAGGCTGTTCTTGACTATCGGCAAATGAGTGCGCTTTACGGGCTTTTGGGCGTTGTATTCTCATTGCATTAACATATAGTTTAGATAGTATACACCATAAGTACCCCATGTTCCTCAAGGAATCATAAACTGCTCCTCGTCAAGCAATGTGCTCTCGTTCCAGCACTCATCAATCCATTTCCCTGTCACTAATCTTGGTTGCACGCGCCTTGAGCTCAGTTCCTTTCGTACCATATCAGCGGCCTCTCCCACTTGCATCGGGTCGTCGCCCTCGATCACCACATGCGTCACAGACAGATCATTGGTGTCATCTGTAACATTACCCCCGCCGTACTTGACAAGGTGCTTTAGCCTCGAAATCTTGTTGTCGCCAGCTTCCACGGCATGAAACAGCACCACGCAACGTCGGAAGGTAAAGCTCCTCAATCGTCCCAAGTCTTTCCCGTGTTCCTCAAGCTGTTGGAGAAATTCATCCTTGTCAAAGTGCGTGCCGTCCTCAATCTTAGGCATGTCGTGCATTAGCTCTCTGAGTTCTTCGAGTGAAAGATCCCGCGCGTAGCTGTCCCCAAACTGATCTGTGTTATCTTCTGCCGCTTGGTGTAATGCATCAGTAGCGTGAAACAAATGCGGAGGTTCAAATGGCAAAAGAAACGCCCCTAGTTCCTGTTCAAGGCAATCTCTTATCCATTTGGGGCGGATAATGTCAACAGCTCCTCCTTTAATGAGGCTCGCCACCTTTACCACCTTCTTGTCGGCTATCAGAACCATGTTGCTCCCTGGTACGGCTCGTTGCAAGACTTTGCCACCATTCTCCTTGATGATGGTCTCAAGCTGAGACTTGGTCTTTTTATAAGGCCGGAGTGCCTCTGAAAGCACGCAGAAGTCTAGTCCCTTGAAAAGGTTTGTCATCTCTCCCTTGAACTCAGGTACAATCGCGTCTTCTCCAGCAATGATCAACTCTCTCTTCACTCGCTTGGGGTGGCGCCGCTTCCTGTCCTCAACCGTCATCGCCTTCTCCTTTGACTCTTCATCAACTCGCTCCTTCAACTCCTGGAACTCTTCAAGGGAGAGGGCTGTGTCCCAGGTTCGGTCCAGGCGAAGTCTTCTGAATCGTGGGAATCTTAGTGTGAAGCCTCGGGCAAATTGATCTGAAGGTCCAACACTGGCTGCCTTGACAGAAACAATTACAGAGTCTTTAGGACGGATCCAGACATCTGGTCTCTCATACTGTCTAAGCTCTCCTCCTCCAAGTTCGATGTACTTGGAGGGTGGATTCTTCTGATCCCACTCAATCCACTTGCCTTCTGTTCGATGCCGAATTTCTGCATAGTCTTCTGCACGGAAACCGCCCCCGACCTTGAAGAAACTGAAGCATTTCTCGGGGTTGGCGCCAGCTTGGATATGATTCTGCGTAACACGCAGTCCACAAAGAAAGCTTGATAGCATGCCACCCCGCTTCCCTGAACCATAGTAGCCACCAATAATGACACAGTCGAGGGACTCGCCAAACTCGGACATGTATTCAGGTTTGACCTTGAGCCAGTCATCATTTCGACTGTTGAGACGGTACATAGATCGCGGGTTCTTCAACACAAGGCCCTCAGAAGCATTAGCGACAACCTCACGGAGAAGAGGCTCTATTGCGTCGGCACGCGTTGCCTTTTCGTAACTGTGAATTTCAAGTCGGCGATGGACAGGCTTGATAGCCTTTTCCAAAGCTCGGCGTCGATCCCGCAGGGTATATTGTGTTAGAGGTTTGTTGTTCAGGTAAAGGATATCAAAGACGCGGAACAATGGCCGGTGGCCAGCTGAGTCTGTATCAGACCTATTCTTCTGTTCCGAAAGCGCAGCTGTTTTGAGGGTGCCAAAAGGTACTATCTTGTCGACACCCATATCCCAGGTGATCATTTCGCCGTCTAGGATCAAGTTTTTCACTCCAGATGCAAATGCGTTTTTCAAATGTCTGGTTAGACTTGAGTTTTCGTCTTGAAGACCATCGCCATAGAGATAGGTGTAATCTTTGGCCTTCCGTGACCAAAAACAGAACCTTTTGCCGCCTGGGTGGCTCTTGTCTTGGACCATATGGACTTGCATACGCTCACCGTCCAACTTTTCCTCGATCCAGAATTCGGTGTCTTCCTCGGTTGGCCGCAGAAGAGCGATCATTTTGTCAAATGATGAAGGCATCTGAAATTGTGCGAGCTGTGGCTGGAAACATTGCATCAAGGCAACACCAGTTTCCTCCTGCTCAAGGCGGGTTTCTGGGTCATGCAGCTCCCAGCAAACACGTCTTAGACTTGAGGACACACTAAATAGAGCATCTCCGTCTGGATGCCACAAGTCAAGGAAAGTCTTCTCCGTGGCCCCGACTTTCATCTGCTTGAGGACGATCCGAATGAGCCACATGAGCTCTTCTGAATTCATGCGATTGTAGAAAGTCTCAAAGACTCGCAGATTCTCTGCCTCTCCTGCTGAAGCAGCGAGTTTGTCAAGCTGCTCATTGACTTCTGCAATGGTCATGTTCCCAACATCGGTGCGCATCGGCCGCTTCGAGATGACTTCAAAGCATCGTCCTGCGAAGTCACCCGCCAGGCGCGACGCAGTTGTCTGACCTGGTAGCTTCCAATGCAACAGGTTGTAGCCATCTTCGGAATTTTTGTCGATTTTCATAAGCTTGACGAGTAACTTTCCAATTGTGTTTTCTTTGAGCCCATAAACTCCACGGTCACGGTCTTTGTCTGGCAGGATCAGGCGCAAAGCGGGATAGAAATCAGGGCCAACTTCTTTGCGCCATCGAGTGATGAATCGCTCAATGATGTGCCGACGCTGCTCATGAGGAGAAAGCTTATTCACACCACGGAAACCCTTTCTAGGGCCTGCACCAGTGGCATTCTGCTTCTTGTTCTCATTGAGGGGGTTGAAGACTTCTCGAAACAGTTCCGAGAAGATGAGCGTCTTTGAGTGATTCTTTGGCCGATTCGGAAACCTTGCGCAAGGTCAGTATGAGGATAGAATTCTTGAAGGATTATGAATTGCTCACTTTTCCTCGATCTCTTCGCGGGTCATGCCCACGATGCCATATTGGATCTCGTCTTCATGCTGTGCCTCATCAGTATGCGACATGATGTTTTGTTTACTCTAGGTAGCTGTAAGTTGGGGCGGTTGGAAAGTAGCGATGTATGGAGAAGGCAGTCTCGAAACTGCGACGATGATTATGAAGAAGAAGTGTGCAATAAATCATCCAAATTGGATGCGTTATGTTTTCTTTCAAACAAAGAGATGTGCCATTTTCTTTGTTCAACTGCTCAAGTCAGATTAACCTGGGCGTGAGTGAGTTATGGCCTGGGCAGAAGCTCCAACTGGGGCAGAAGGTGGTTGCTGCCTGTAGGTAACTTCACTAGGCTACAGAGGCAAATGAGAGGCCCAAGCTTACCTACCCTGTAATCCTCGTTATGTCAGCACCTGAATCTGAATCTTCTCTCAGCATGATCACAACAGGTGAGACGGAACATTGAACTATGATTTACTACACTCTGGTAACCCCAAACGCCTTTATTAATTAAATTGGAAAGGAGAGGACCCTCTAAAAGCTACCTCATGATAGTCGAGGGGGATGGTGCTAGAAGCGGCATCGGGGTTTTGTGGTTTGAGAATGCGGCGTTGGCCCTTGTGCTATGCATTGACAAAAGACAGGACGTTGACCACTTCACAGAATGGTATTTATTGTTTGATGATAATTTCGGGAAGGAGCTATTGAGGGACGTTCAATAAGAAGATAAGGTAATTAGTGGGTTTCTGTAATACTAGAAAGGCTCAATAAGAAGCGTGTAAATCTCTTGTTATATTTATAAGTTTGGAAGCGTCTAACTTGAGTTTCAGAAGTTGACCTACTAACCTTTCGTTTAGTTGTCTTCGTAAAAAGTGCTCTGTTGTTGGCCTTTCCATCAGATTTTGTGTTTTGAAGCCAACTTGACATCGTGACCTATTGATGCAGTGCTACTGGCTACTTTTCCCGAACCATGTATTTGTACATAAACTGTGCTGAAATGATTCGGTGGTCCTTGCAGTCTCTGAAACCGTTGTGTCTGCAGATTATTGTTTCGGGTCTCTTGGAGACTCATGATGAAATAATTCCATTGATACACAAATGGATAAAATGAGGGCGTGTTCGACTCTTGATTTATTCTGTGTTGTTCTGTGCCGAGACGGAAAAATGTGGATATGAAGCTTGTTATAAAAGCTTGGCCTTGGAGTATGAGACTGCTCATCGGCGATTGGCGTGGAGATTCATCGTGAGAGATCTCGGGACGTCATGAAGGACGATGGCATTCTTCGATGGACCAGGGACGGATAATCGGCTTCAGCCCATCAAAGTCTGGACCTTTAGAACACACTAATAAAAGGTCGGGCTATTCGACAGTGGCTACGATATACGAGTTAAATGTTTGCCCGAATCCAATCCAATGCTCTAGGCCATAGGTTGAGAAACAACCCCGTACTCCCCCTAAACCGACCACTGAAATTGGTGCTGACGGGCTGAACTTCCCCTGCATCACAACGCCGCGGCGCATCCATGAGGAATCGAGCACCCTTGAATTTATTTTTATGCGAGTCTCAGGTAACTCGAACTGGACCTGACCCTTTTTATTCCATCTCTCTCAGCTGAGCTGATAGGCTTTCTACAGCTTTAAAGGTTGCTTTTATTCTACGCGCTCGTTCGACTGGCTTTAATACATACTCTACCTATCTCTCGGCTCTGCCTTTCGCAGGGCATCTTCCCGTTCATCCAATGTCAACATCACGAGACTTCGCTGTCCCAGCGGAGCACGATAATGCAATGCAGCCTCAGGACGATATAGAGCAAAGGAGTCGCCAAAGCCATTCTTCCAACACCAACGTATCTGAAGAGAAAGATCAGCATGTCCGCTACCACCTCACCCTCAACACGCAGAACCTCTCCCCGCCCAAGGCCGAGCCTATGCGGCCAGTGCGTTCCGACACAGAGGTGCATCGCGAAATGACATTTTCGCCCTCGATATTGCGACGCCGGATGACTCGCGCCCCAACGTTCAAGACGGTGGAGGATTATGATGAGTTCGACACTGCCTTTGGCGATCGTCCTGGTTGGCAGCCTGGCTCAGAGCCTGGATATGACCCAAAGCTTCCCGATGGAGGCCATGCTTCGATGCCTGCACTTCAAGCACCCTGTGAGATTTCTGTAATCGACTTTTCGCAAGATAAAATGGTTAAGCGCCACTTCGATAACGTGAATTTCATTGACTTCCTTGACCAGCCAAAAGAAGAATGGGCCAAATGCCGATGGATCAACGTCAATGGACTCAGTTGGGATGTTATTCAGGCAATTGGCAACAAGAAGGGTCTTCACAAGCTTGCTTTGGAGGACATGATGCAGATCAGGAACCGGACGAAGGCTGATTGGTACCCGAACCACGCTTTCATCGTCATGACCCTGCAGAAGCTTGTCCACCTGGTTGACGATGAAGATGATACAACCAGCACGAGCAGCACATACTCGAGCAAGACGCTCGGTGCTTTGAGAGGCTCAGTGAGGCAGCTTTGGAAGACTCGCAGAGCGGCCGACCCCGAGAAGGACTTTGAGACCTCGCTACGGCCACAGGACCCTATTACGGCAGACCTGCAAGAGACGGGCATGATAAGGACATTGCAGCGTTATCACGCCTCGGGAAATGAAGCACGCACAGAATTCATGGAGAGTCATTCATCCCTGACGCCATATCAAATGGCAGTGTCGGCAGAGCAGGTCTCTATATTTCTAACATCAGATAACACGGTCATCTCTTTCTTCGAGGTCTCGGCGGGAGATATTGAGCGGCCCATCGTCACCCGTCTGAGTACCCCGGGCACTATTCTTCGCGAGTCCAATGACGCATCTTTATTATGTCAGGGCATTATCGACGCCATCATCGACCTCGCCATACCCTTGACGTCTATTTACACAGACATTATTGCCGACATTGAGCTAGATGTGCTCACATCGCCGAGTATCAGCCAAAGCAAAAAGCTGTATATATGCATTAGTGAGATCAACAAAATGCTGAGCTTCCTCAACCCTATTGACAACTTGGTCAATGTGCTGAGGGATCACAAGACACATATGACCCATGACCAAGCCATGCAGGCACTGGAGAACCCTTCAACTGGTGTTATTGTCACTCCCATGACCCACACATACCTAGGCGATGTGCTCGATCACTGTATTATGATAACAGAAGCTCTACAACAGCTCAAGCAATCATCAGACAACCTCATCAATCTTATCTTCAACACCATATCAGCCCACCAGAATGAATCAATGAAGCAGCTTACCACTGTGACCATCATTTTCCTTCCTTTGACGTTCATAACAGGATTTTTTGGACAGAACTTTGCGGAAGAGGGCTTCCCCGAAATCCACCATGGTATTTGGTATTTGTAAGTATTCATTTCATCCAATGTTCAGGGGATACGAGAAACTTGGAACCTCTATCTCAAACGACGAAAAGACTTCAGATAACTCTGGGGTAATCTAGTCTGCCCCGATACTAGTTATTCTGGCACGTTGGTCAAAAATCGAAAGTTTTCTCGGGCTGGGCTGATTACAGCGCAATACTTCCGGAGTCATGCACAATACTAACAAGATTATAGCTGGGCCTGCGCCGTTCCGACTGTTGTAGCAACCATCTTGATCCTCATGAGAGAGATGATTTACAACTGGCTGGTGCGAGTCGTACAAAGAAGACACATCCTCACGCTTAGGAAAAAGAAGAAGAGGTCCAAGCAGCAAAAGATTAAGCTCAAGGTGTGACGGATACGCTGCGGGCAGGTAAGGATACTCGAGGTCTCGATTTTAAACGACAAAAAGGCTCATGGAAATCTAGGATAAGCTCAGGAAGCTTTGATGAGCTTATTTTTGGCGCCGTGTTATAAGCCCTGAGATGCTTTTCCTCCCCAGGGGCCGCTTATGAAGTTGAATGGCGGGAACATTTGCATTAATGATACCCAAGTATTGGTAAAGGAGTGGGCGTGATCTATTTGTAAGTGGCAGTGAATTTGAGTATAGCATTTATAAACAAGTTTACCAAGCACACTAGTCTTTTACAGGTGTCAAACACCTGAGAACAAAGCAAACTATATTGAAGTTACCCAGATAAATTTGAAGCATCAAACAAACTTGTGTTCTTGATTGGATTCTTAACAGTGTTGTGGAAATTTGAATATCAATATGGCTTGGACTTGGCGGATCTAGAATATGCACCATGCGTGTCTCCATCTTTACACTACATACGAGGATGTCAACGTCGTATCTCACAGCCACAACATCCCCCTTTTCTTTCCAAGTCCGGTATCATCCCCTCCTTT
This sequence comes from Fusarium mangiferae, assembly GCF_900044065.1. Lineage (NCBI taxonomy): Eukaryota > Fungi > Ascomycota > Sordariomycetes > Hypocreales > Nectriaceae > Fusarium > Fusarium mangiferae. The sequence continues at coordinate 216,148 of NW_024573935.1, forward strand.
TTAAAACGGTAACCCAAGGTACTCGGAGTTACCAGAGCGCAGCGGGTCAGACTTGAGCATTCTTTGACAGAAGGGACAGGGCCAATCCAGTCAACTGTCTAAGAGACCTTGGGGTGCACCAATACCCCTCAGAAGGCGTTGTACGAAAGGGGGGAGGTCTAATACCGGCTCTGCATGCGTAAGCCATCAACTTTGATTCAAGCGTCCATCAGCAAGCGATGACAGTGCCTGCAAGGCACATTATAGAGTCGTCTGATACAATTGATAGACTGAGAGTATAGATATCAAAATACAACCAACTCCTGACAGCTTTGGCAGTTGTCATCCCTTCCGTGCGCCGCACTCATAGAAATACATCCTTAAATTTCACCTTCAGCTTGAGCTAGACCTTCTAATTTGGCTTCATTACATCGTACAGACGCTCTCTCAACTTTGTCTGTTGCCTGGGTGGTAGAAATAAGGGTATCCAGGAACCATGATAGAAGGGCATTCGAACCACCATCGAGGGCAACAAACGCCATATGTCAGAATTATCCGTGTGTTATGCCAGCCAGCAACACAATGATTGGGGAGAGTAAAGGGGAGCTCGTTCAGACCCTCTGCTGTCCAAGCATTTGGATCATTGATTCGGTGGATTTCTTGGTATACTTGGGGGCAGGATGTTTCGAAATGGAGCTCGCCATAACATCCGCAAAGATTTAGAAATAGAACGTAACCACACATGTGGGCTATTGAAATTTCGTTCTGGGGGCTTTTGTATCTTGTGCGCGCCCGTTGAGTAGCATGAGTGAGCCCAGAGAACGAGAAGCATAACGATGGTCCTGGTGGCTAAGCGTGAGGCAAGTCGCGTGAGTCTCAGGACATATCATGGTCAGCATCTTTGGATTGTCGGTAGAGATGAAGAGTGGCAGTTTGTCGTTCGTGGTTCGGGCGCCAGCTGCGAACCTTCTGATTGTTTAAACGGTTTGCGCTTCTGCTCTGTTTGAGGATCATTGTTAGTACCAGGCTCGTGTGTAGCAACTTGCCCCTAACGAACTGTTTGACAGCCGTTCACTTATGCCGAAAGCAACGTGCAGTTGGTTGCTCCGCGCATGAATAGCGAGTCACAAACCCTTCTGTGGCACCAATCTGTCATTCTTGATCCGGCGAGATTGGATCTGACATGTCGGTTTGAAGTTGGCTTTGGACCAAGAGATTCTCAGTTCTTTTGGCTGTTTAGTATGGCCACTCGGCCATTGACGAACAGCGGGAGGAAACATTATAGCATGAGGACGTCGTTTTCGAAGGAGGAGACGGAATACGATAGCCCTTAGCCTAAACTTGCTATGAATCCATGAAGTCGGGTGAAGTACATGCTCGGTTCAGGCTTATACCAGTCCAATAAGCTTGAAATTTGAGTTATCGTATTGGACGGGTCGCCGCGAGCCGTCACCGCCTGTTGAAACAACGGTACGGAAGCCGGGTCTACTTCTTTATTTAAAGATGGATCTGTTGAATGCTCAGGCGGAAATGAGGGTCATGGAAATGCGAGTAAGTTGGAGGTTTCATAGAGTAGAGTTTCTTTGATATAGAGTTCAACTCCCTAACCAGTAGGTAAACACACGTGAAGATGCATATTTGGAGACCATCCAGAAAAGAGCAAAACCCCATGATCTCGATTACCTTAAAATTATGCTCGCGTGGTCAAGATACCATCTCACCATTGGTTATCTTCCCCCAAAACTGATTATCAGTGAGCAATGAGCCTTCGTCCCGCTCCACCCACGTGAACCACTGATGTCACCCGGTCCACCGCTAATGGAACTGTAAGCCCCTGTAACGAGCTCTGAAGCTACCCCCGCATAGCTCCAACTCGTAGTGTCGCATAAGTTAATGGATGTCATAATCGCCTATCCAACCATTTTCTGTTGTCTTGTTGCACCTTGCACAACCCAACACTCTCCCTTTTTCTTACGCGGCCAGATAACGTACAATGGTTTGTCTCTCCTCTTCTTCCCTTCTGCCTCAGTCCGAGACTTATCTTGTCATCCCACGTTTTCTTTCCAGCTAACAATGTCTTCTCCTCAGGCCAACGAAAGCGATCCTCTCTTGTCCGGTGACGGTGACGGTGACGGCCGCTCCGATGCTCAGGCCGATAAGGGCGCCCGGAACTCGCGACTCCGTGAACTCGGCCTCTTTGCCTGGGCTCTGATTGCCACTGCTGCCGTCACTGTTGTTGCAATTTGGACTCAGCATGAGCAACAAACCAGGCATGATCACAACACGCCCGCCTCTAAGCGAAACCTCGTCTTCATGGTGTCAGACGGCATGGGCCCTGCACCTTTGTCCTTGACGCGTAGCTTCCGACAACACGTGGAAGAGCTTCCCTACGGCGATACCCTCACTCTCGATAAGCATTTCTGGGGCACGAGCCGGACTCGCTCCAGCAGTTCCCTGGTTACAGACAGTGCTGCTGGTGCTACAGCCTTCTCCTGTGGCAAGAAGACCTACAATGGTGCTATCTCTACGCTCCCTAACCACGATCCCTGTGGAACCGTCCTAGAAGCTGCCAAGCGTGCTGGATATCATACTGGACTTGTTGTCACGACGAAGATTGAGGTATGTGTGATCAGAGGGTAACTAAGTCACTACGAAACTAATCAATACTGCCCAGGATGCCACTCCAGCCTGCTTTAACTCCCACGTGGTCCTCCGCGAGATGGAAGACGAGATTGCTCTCCAACAGATCGGAGAAGGTGTCCTGGGCCGAACTGTTGATCTGATGCTTGGTGGTGGCCGCTGTAACTTCTTGCCCAACAGCACCGAGGGCAGCTGCCGAGCCGACGACACAGACGTGATCAAGATTGCAAAGGAAAAGCACAACTGGACCTACACCGACAGTCGCGCTGGCTTTGATGCTCTCAAGGGCGGCAACAACGTCAAGCTGCCTTTGCTCGGACTCTTTGCCCCAACTGACATCCCCTTTGAGATTGACCGCCGAAACCACAACGACGTCTACCCCTCGCTGAGCGAAATGGCCAAGACCGCTCTTCGCGCTCTTGAGAAGGCTACTGAAAAGAGTGACAAGGGCTTTTTTATCATGATCGAGGGCAGCCGAATTGACCATGCCGGTCATATCAATGATCCTGCAGCTCAGGTCCACGAGGTTCTTGAGTATGACAAGACATTCCAAGCTGTTCTCGACTTTATCAAGGAGAGCAAGACTGAAACCGTTCTTGTCGCAACTAGTGACCATGAAACTGGTGGTCTTGCCACTGCGATTCAGGAACCTGGTCACCTCCCAGTCTACAACTGGTACCCCAAGGTACTTGCAAATGCTACTGCTTCAGCTGAGTGGCTTCACGCCAAGCTCAACGCACACCTTGCCTCTGATTCCAACATCAAGAAGAATAAGGAGAAGCTAAAGACGTACATCAACGAGGAACTCATCGTCCGCGGTCTTGGTATCTCCAACGCCTCTGATAAGGAGATCACCACCATTGCTGATCATCCTGAGAGCGCTCTTGTCCTCTTCTCAGCTCTCATCTCCCTGCGCGCTCACGTCGGTTGGAGTACACACGGCCACACCGCCGTCGACGTCAATATCTACAGTTCTGGTGGCCCCCGAACAGAGAACATCCGTGGTAATGTTGAGAATACCGATGTTGGCAAATATCTACGGGAGTATCTTGAGGTTGACGTCGACGCGATCACCTCGGAACTCATGGAAAAGATGAGCAAGGCTGATCTTCAAGATGTTGGTATGGAGGCACTCGACGAAGTTTGGTCTCTTGGTAACAAGTACCATGCTATTGAGGTTTAATGAGCATACTGCATTTTTTAGAATGATTATACGACTTATATGGGTCTAACAAGAGGTGGGAAAGGAGGTCTTGATCAAGATATGTAGAGTGGCATATCCAACCTATAGTAGATTTACTTGTTAGCTTGCCTATGATGCATTTGAACTTTTTGAGTTTTCGTTCCAACACAACTACAGCAACTTATTAGCTGCTGTCTATTGAGACATCGCTCGATATATATCCCTTCAATTCACATGAAATCAGAGAATCAGATTCATCGTGGTCATCCCAGCACGCCAGTGGTACCCGAGTCTAGATGCTTTGACCAGTTTCGTCTCCATAGAGACCCGAAAAATAGGGTAAAATATCATGCCTGTTCACGGGCAGTGACCGCTACAATGCTTGACTGCGATCAAAAGTCGAGCAGTTCATTATCTATACGCTAGTTACCAACAAAAACCATCGGCCAGACTCCTGGTTGTTAACCAAGTAAATACTTTAAACCAACCAATATACTCCTCACTTGTGACCATTAACCCCCTTAACCAAGCGCCTTTCCCCCTTGATGATCATGGCCGGCTTGCAGAAGCCGAGCCAACATTGTATCGTACATACAGACGATCTAGAAAGTGCGAGTGACGGATCCCATTAGGCCTCGCCTTGGCAAATGTGTCGATAGCCTCCTGAACCCCGAAATCGCACCGCTCAACGAGATAGCATACAATAAAGTATCCCGTGCGGTTGAAGCCGTAATGGCAGTGCACTCCAACAACACACTGATCGGGATTTGTCCAGCCCTCGGCGGTAGCGCGCGCAGGCTGCCGATTTCGGAGGTCGTCAACCAACTTGATAAAATCTTTAACCTCACGATCCTCTGGGGGTATCTTCGAAACTGTGGGGAACTTATGATAATGGATTCCAGCTCGTTCTAAGCCGCGTGGGTCATAGTGAGGCTGGTCTTTAGAGATATCAATGATATCTTTGACGATAGAACCCCAATTTGAAATAAAACTCTGTGGAGAATGGACATCATCCACTTCACGAAGTGTCTTGAGTGCCCGGAAGATGGGTTTTCCAGTACGTCCAATCGGCTCGGATACTGGAGTAACAGACTTCCATTTGTTGAGATTTTTGACGTCCCATTTTCCCTCACGGTTGAGGTATTGCAGTTGCCAGGCCAGGGAGAGTCTTCCAGTAACGTGTGTGGCCAGGAAATCAGAAATTAACCCGGCAACGGCACGAACTGAGCAAGGGGCGTATAGGACAGCGTGTGTTGCAGGTAGTGGCATAACAGTGGTCTTCACTACCTTCCTGGGATGGTTCGGTTGCGCAGGTAGTTCAGTCATAGTCTCGTTGGGGGTTGAGGGATCATTGGGGCTATTCTCTTCTGAACTGGGAACCACCGTAGACTTGGCCTTTGTGAAGTCATCGTCATTGATATCTTCAATAGCTTGTGGAACATGATCCTGCGGTCTTGTAGAAGAGTTGACGGGGGCAGCAGCTTCGACGATAGCCTCGTGTGTCTCTCCTGATGCCCCTGATTCTGGCAGAGTCTTGTCAGGATCCAATGCGTTAGCAATCTTTGTGGCTTCCTCAGGTGAAACAACAGTGTCCCCTTCAGCACCTATCAAGAAGACGGGGATATTTAATCCTGCCCAGACTTCTAGGGTCGGGAGACCGCCTTTGGGTTTGCCGTTATGATAGAGTGGTAGGGCGCCATTGGCAATGCGTCTAAAGACTGGGGTTCGACTCTGTCTGTTAAAGCGATATTGAAGTTTTCGGGTAGCCTCGTCGGCATCCTTTCCAACGAAACGCCTGACGCTGGCACTGTTGTGTCCTCCCCGACCGTTCCATGCTCGCCACAGATCAAACATCCACTCCGGAGCCCAAAGTCCCATCCGAGCCCACCATGTTATTGATTCACCAGGAGGGCTTGACACGGGGCAGATAGCCACCAATCCTACGACGTACTCGGCTAGCGAGGTTGTATGGTCGACTTGGGTGTTGGCCAACTTAGCAGCGAGACTTGTCCCCATGCTATGGCCGATCAGGACCACTCGTTGGCCTGCGTCCTTGTCTCGATAGTCCTCAATGACTGTTTCCAAAAGCTCTACCAAAGCATCCGTCGTGTAGGCTTCCCAATCAAGGACCGAGAAATCAGATCGGCCACAACCGGGGTAGTCAATTGCCATGCAGGTAGCCACATCCACCAGACTACTTAACAGAGGATGAAACTGGGCAACGGAGCCGCCCAAGCCATGCAGAAATACTAATAGTGGTAATGGGGCAGGTTTTTGGGGTAGTTCGTCTGCCTTGACATGTTGTCGGTAGAAAACTCGGATTCCAGAGTATGTGAAACGACTTGTTGTATAGGACTTGAACTCTGAATGATCTTTCAGCAAAGTCGGGTCCGTGAGGTGAGGGTCTGTGGAGTCGATAGCGTCCCGTTGGACGCTCGCTGCAGGAGAGTCCATAAGTGCGCGTGAGGGTTTTATACTCCAGGATATTGGCGGAGGTGTGTTGTAAGTTTGTTGCGGATTTTCTATAGTTTATAAGAAGGAAGGACTGAATTGCAATTGGATTTGAGTTCAGGTCGATTGTTTTAGTTGCATCAGAGATTGAAGCTGTTGTTGAGTCACCAACAAGGTATTGACTGGTATTACACGAGTAACACCAAGTTCGCGTGTTTCTCCGACCACCGCAGCTGTCTCATACAATCGGTATGAAATAGGTCAAATAGTGCAACGCCGCAAAGACTTGCAGTTTCATAGAGAAGCCCAGTTGACAACGAGAACTTGAACGATCAACAGCCCAGGGCCCAGCCAAGCTTTTGAAGTTCTTGGACCCTAGGTATGTGCCCCACGCGAACCGCGGTCAGGGCGCGCCAAACAACAAAAATTGCGTGAAGTGTGACCTAATAATGTCAAAAATCGATGCTGAATTCGATGATCTTCAGTGTGGATATTGTGTAGCGTTGCTGGATTGACATTGATGATGAGACTGGAGATTTGGCTTTGAGTAATTGTCAAAGTTCAGGGAAGCAACCAATTACACAATTGCATCATACCTTGTGGGCGAATTAGATCTCCATTGGGGGAACCAATTATTTGTGCAGGACTGAGGCATGTTGTGCATAAAGCCTACCCTGAAGAATGGAATTTCTGAGTAGAGTCTCGAAGTTATGCTCTCTCCTTTAATCGTGACTCTTTTTGGTTTGATAATTAATTTAATCAATTTGGCTTCCAGGATGACATTATCGTAATTGCCAATAATTTATGAGTTTGGTTCAGGAACTACGTTATGAACTAATGCAAGTACTCTATATTTGCAATTCTTGGTCATAGATAGGTAGCGTGTAGATTTTGGCAATACAAGTCCCTGGCCTCGACTGTTAGAAAGATATACCACGGCTCATAAGGAATGGATATAGAATTTGAAGACAGGGAGCTTTCCAAGTCCCATGCCAATCGCTTGATATGGGCAAAATAGTCAGTTCGAGGACTCGACATTTCCCTGTTTAAAATAGCGAATACCTATATGCAGCATCTTGCCCTCACATCCATACTCTTACAATAAAAATACACCTTCGAAGTGCGGTTCTCGGTTCAGCTGTTCTCATTCCGCTCCAACGCCGTCCTTCCATCCAATGGGTATTAGAGCAGCTGCTACGTTCGAAACGCCTCGTTCTGTGGCTAATAAATTGAACTGCGCAGCTGCATTTCTCGTGTCCAGGATTTCAATTCGCATACTAAGTTCCGATATGAGTCGTCTCGTTTCGGGTGCCAATGGCATAATAGATGGGCCGACCCCGATGATGAGAAGATCTGTAACTCAATTAGCAAAGAGAATTCCCCTCAATGATGCATAATATGACATGGCGCAAGTAACGAGGATGAACACATACCAGGTCGGGGCCACAGTAGATCAAATAGCGCAAATGCCTTTGGTGGTAGCTCAAACTGGCCCTTCTTGTTGACAAGATTCATTGAGCCTTTGGCCTCCCACGGACGCCAGTTGAACACCTCGCCGTCAATCAACAAAACGCCATTACCGCCCGTCACAGTAATGCCACTGTTCAGTCCAAATCCATCATACATGCACACGTCGACCGAAGTTGAAGGCGCTGGGGTGTTGCCGAGTACGTCGAGCTCGGCAAAGTCGGTTGGGGGAGGGTGCGCTGGTGGCTGTTGGTCCTTTCTCCGGCTTGGAAGGGTGTGGAAAAGTCGGCAGCTTGATGAAGAGGCTTGAGAACGAGGTGAGACTGTCGAGGTGGTGGCTCTAAAAACCGTAGTCGCGGATCTAGGTCGCTGCGTCTGGACGAGAGCTTGGCACACTGCTCGCTGTGCGCTGCAAGGCCGGATGAGACTTCGTGATGCCATGACAGAATGCCAATCGTGCCAGTATCGTGGGTTTCAAGGTAGTTACACGGTTGTGTTAGAGGGAAGGATTTCTCGTTCCGATGTAGGAATTAGAAGAGCTTGTCCAAGTAAGTGGGGGATAGATAATTTTAGCACGTCATGATTTCACCTCGCCTTATTCTGTCTACGAATTTGAGATGGCACAAATGGAGGATCCGTTCAAAGGACAAGGAATCAACGAAACACATTTTGTCAACCAGTGGATATAATTTGACCCAGTGGCGCCATTAACTTTTTATCTCACTTTCATGGTCATAATTTTTGACATTTTCGCCACACCAACAAAACTTCATCACTCATGCATAATCCACGCCAGCTTGATGTTCTTTCTCATTCAAGTCACCAAGAGGATAGTAGCAGTCCTAAGACGGCGGACGGCCAACCATTTGGCACCGGCCCGATGTATCATGCAGTCCCTTTTTGCCTAATGAACACCAAAGCAATGAACCGAGTCCTCAGAGTTCCTTGCCTTTCCCACGCAAAGCCTAACCTAGCAATGGAGATTGCATTTATTTCTTCTTCTGGCTCTGCTCCTGCTCCTTGAGCACCTTCTTCACGATCTTCTGCTCCTCAATAAGGAAAGCTCGGACGATACGGTCGCGGACACAGTTGCCGCATCGAGAACCACCGTAGGCGCGCTGGACGGTCTTCTTGGGCTTGGAGATCTGAGAGTACTCGCGGGGTCGGAGAGCGGGAATCTATACGAAAATTGAGTCAGTTCCGATATTCCATGGTAGTCGATAATCCTTCGCGACAGAGGGTTAAGACAAAAACGAGAAGCCGACTGGTCGGTTGGTTCATGCTAAATCTCGTTCCTCTCGTGAGATGTCAAGCCCTTGGCCTTAACATTGCAGTCCCTCACTATCTCGCATGCCAGCCAGTGCCCGTTTGCCGTCCTCGTGTTGTCTCATCCCTCATATCGCACAAGATTCGCTTGTCTTGGTCAACTTACGCCGATGAGCTTGGAGCCGCAGTCACCACACTTGGGAACGGTGCCGCGCTTCTTGATGTGCAGCACACGGAGCTCACCACCTGGGGTACGCACGGTGCGTGTGGTATTAGAGCTGGTGTTCCAACTGGGAGCATGGTTAGTTCTTGATCGTGTGGCCGTGTCGGAAGTATGAGGCTGTATGGCGAGAGCTGGTATCTCGACATATTTCGAGAGCGAAAAGACTCGACAGCTTCGTAGGGAAAAACTCACCCGTTACGGCGGCGATAGGTGACTCGGTGGTTAACCATTGTAGCGGCTTGGTGATTTGACTGAGCTGCTCGGGTTAGTTGGTGTTGGACGTTGGTCGCGAGAGTAGGAGAGGAGATTTCGCAAAACACTCGAGTTGTTAATTCTGTGTGGGTGTGTAAAATTCGTGGTGGGACTAGCGTGGTTAGCACGTGACACAGCCACACTATGGCTCAGCGCTTTCCCAAGCCACGGGCTCCACTTGTATGTCAAAGAGATCTTCAGGTGAGGACGTAGCTAGGGGAGTAAAGAAAACTCGGGACCTTGATCCTAAATGACAAAAAAAGATTTAGGTAAATTATTAATATCCTAGCCTAAATCTAGGATATTCTTTGCTGAGTTTATTTTGGCGCTTTATAATAACGCCTGATGTTTTCTGGCTCCCCCAGGGGCAGTTTCAATTAGTTGGTGGTAATCTGTAGACAAAGAGAAGCAACATGCTTCATTTGTATCAGTGTCGCAGAAACAGAGCATATCTCTGTGCTTGCCGAGCGCCACCGAACAGTCTGAGTTAGGTGAAAGAATTCACTGTTATTTAATGGATAGAACGATACGCTACAACAGAGGGACGCATCGAAAGAGTGCACCAGGCTTTGCTTTTTAGACTACCTAAAGAGACACAAAACTCAGGATAGGTCGCAGATTGACTCTCTGAAACATTCACCCTGATATCTCTCTTAACTTACTCTGAACAATATATGGGGGCGCCGGTTCTTGTCATTCCTCCTTGCCCAGATACGGCTCTTACACACGGCCGATTTCGCGTCTAACTCAACCACTTGTATTTGGGTGTATACAAATGTTCTTTTGAAGTTTTACTAAATACAAAAACAGTGTCAATACCGAGATGCTGAGTCTTGACTGAGCCTGGTGCCATATTCCCCTGACTATAAGTCACGATAGGACTCGATAAGTTATCAGCATGAAAGAATATCTTTATTCTAGTAAACGCTTAGAAATAAGATCAGTCGGTAGAAGATAATGAAATCGTTCATACCCATCACTATTGGTTCTGAGTTCCCTCCTCGAGAACTTTGAATCTTAGGTACCTACTCAAGCTATACATACTCTGTGATTGGAGATACTGAAGACTATAAGTTTTCGTAGTCCACGTTCTAAACACTTCATATAGAGGGTTTAGTAAACAACATATAGACTAGAAATCTAGGCATAAAGATTAAAAAGGGTCCAATGCCATTGTCCAATTATGACCTATCTGCCCCCTCTGGTAGCTCGGTGTCGGTCTTCCAATGTGTCCTCCGCCGTCAATCGTGACGGCCTTGGTTCAGATCTTACCTAGTCGAACACGATCAATCTGCCCCTGCCCTCGAAGGAAGAAACAGTCTTATGGAAACTTAGGGTCATCTCTCTCGTCCTCAAATTATGCAAGTCAGGATAATTTGACTGCGATTGATCACAACTCTACAGGAATGCCCCGAAACCTTGTTTCCTTCATTGAGCTTCTGGTTGCCTCATCGTTCAAAGAAGCAACATTAGAATTTATGGTGTTGGGTATCACTAATGAGCGACGCGGCAACGTTTGTATCTATGATCCATGGGATCGAGAGCAACTACCAAGCACTCTGTTTTAAAATTTCATGATATTGATGTGCCGTCTTCTAGTAGTGAAAAAGGTTTAAAGGCATTTCCTGCACCACTTTTGCTCCTATCATTAATGTCCTGATGATGTAGTCAAACCGTCCATAAACGCCTATGCTGTATGTTCCATGTATCTCGCTATTCCTCATCCATTCTGAACCAGTCTGGATGATCATAATATTCCCAAGTCTTGATACCCGCGGGCTCTTCCTCTTTTCTCTTCTTGGCCTGCGCAAAGATTTCACGGCTTTTCTCATCACGCATCAAGTCGGTCACCTCTTTGATGTTTGCTTGCGCTTCATTCACTGAGTTCATGAAAGCTGCAAACATGACATCGGCTATACATAGGTGATGGGTCAGCTCAGGATGTTTCAGACAACGAGTAGACTAGGGAGCCTACGTGAAGGTTGCTTTTGCACAAGCGGCTTGATCATCTTGGGGATGGTGTCGTTCAATTGCCGGACCTGAAACAAGAGCCTGATGAGCAAGTTTACATCCCGTTTTCTCACGTAGAAAACGACGTTACCTTGATGTGCAGAAGCTTGAGGCGTTTCATGGCTTCCTCAAGGCGCGCTTCATCCCAGCCATCCTGGCCGGCTGCATTCGGCGCCTGAGCCTGAGCCTGATTTTGAACGGCAGGCTGCTGGTTCATGTTTGCAAATGGGGCAGGAAGACCGGTAAAAGATAGGATAACCAGGAGTTGATGGCGCTGAGGAAGCAACACGAGATCGCAGGTGGCCGAGCGAATGAGAGGCTTGCGTGGAAAATGGGGAAAGGATCAGACGGGACTGGCAAAAGTGGACAGGGCACTATTTTTATTCCAAGATGGGTACAAAAGCCTAACAGAAATGGTCAGTGCTTGCACTGTAAACTTTGTTGATGCAGGGAAATATTCTAGAAGTAGGGAATGGATTGGATGGATGCATACAATGGAAAGATTAACTGTGTCTTCGTCTTTGCCTTGTGCGACGTGGGGCAAGCGTTGTTAGTTAGGGGAAGGGAAGAAGCTTTGACGTCTAGATTCCCGTTGGTGCAACCAAGTTCAATGAGACTGTAGGCACATGCAGTTGAGGGAACGAGTCTCGATCGAGCAAGGGACCAGGAACCAGGAACCGGTGACCCGTATTATGGGACTGCAACTGTAGTAGCTGCGACTGAACTGAACTGAACTGAACTGAACTGAACCCGTCAGAGTAAGCCCGCACCGTGTCGATCGATGGCGGTGACATACCTCGAGTTCTTTGTCTACCTAGATGCAGTAATTGTCAGTGTATCACGGGCATCAGGCAAAAGGACCTACGAGAGAGACAAACACCTCAATGTCCATGAAACAAGTCGAAGCCCGCAACTGCTGCGTCTATCCGTATCAACCGCCAACTCTAACGCTCTATTCAGCCCGTCCGTCACGTGCTTGGCAGCCAAACAGCCTTAGGTGATGATGAAGCCTCAACAAGCCTGAGCTTCTTCACACCCCCTTCGAACCGCTTCCCCGTTTCCACTTGGAGAACCTGATTTATATCAAGGCCCAGGGCCTCCGGCAAACACAGCTCTTTCATCACAAGCCTGCAATCATTCTTGCTGCTGACTTCACATACAGTCTCTATCTTCCATCGTCGCACCCGCTCAAGCTACACAAAGTCACCATCTCAATCTCTCAGCACGTTGCTTGACCCCTCCACACCCTTCCCTACTTATCCACTCCGTTCATACTGTCAGGTACCTTACCTCTCCTTGCTCTGCGCGAAGCTACCTCCCCTGGCTTGTGCTTGACGTACAAAACGACGCTTCGCAGCATCCATCAGGTACGTAGACTGCACCCTGCTGTCACCTACGGCCCCGCCTTTCTGCAGGTCTGGCCTGTGAATGGTCCGCCTGGCCCGGACCGGATCAACACTAAACCTTGTTAGGTCCATACCTGTATCACAGTTAGAACAGTGCGGGAAAGTTGAACCCAGCCTTTTGCATACCTGCCCTGTAAACTACCATCGCGACCAAAACCAGCAGCAATCTCTCGTCCATTCGCGATCTCATTCTACGCCTCGCACCCGGTCCTATTAAAGCACTCCGAAACCGTTTATTCTTGGGCAAACTTATTTGCCCTCTCCGCTTTATCTAAACCGTTCCGTTGCAACCGCCACCCTGGCTCAATCACTCGTCATGCCGAATACACCACCTCCAGCGCTATTACCCCCACCAGAAGGTATATTTAGGACCTTCGAAGATTTGATGGCTTCCGTCCAGCGCGTTGCAAAGGACCAGGGATACGGAATTGTCAAGCTGCGCGCCTCAAACTACCGCGACGGAAAACCCACCCGTTATGATCTCGTTTGCGACCGCGGTGGTGTCAAGTACAACAGCACTGCCAAGAAGCGCAACCCTTCGACGCGCAAAATTGATTGTCCCTTTCGTGCCAAGGCTGTTTGTGAAGTTCAGCTCGGAAACCAATGGCGTTTTGCTATCCAAGAGGGACGTCACAACCACGAGCCACGAGCTCCCTCTGGCACGCCTGGTCAGGAGAACGCGCCGCTGGCTACATCGATCCGATCCTTCACTAATAAACTCGACCGCCTGAACCACGACATGGCCCAGGGTCTAATGCGCATTGAGCAGCGTCTCGATAACATCGAGAAGCGCATGGACAGTCTTGAAGCCCGAGCTGGAGGCGGCTACGAACCACGCTTCCAGGCTATTGAACAAAGACTCCAGGGGATGGAAGGCCCTCGCATGGATGGGATGGGTATGGACGATGTCGAAACACGTCTTCTAGCCTCGACGGTAATGTAGGAAACTGGTCGGATAGGTGCGGACGCGCGGCATCTCGCCATGGACGATCACCAGTGAGTATCAAGATACCTGGTGGATCTGTCGGGAAACATCAACGCCTACAACGGCGACGGAGTTCTTATCAACAAAAGTGGTTCACAGCGAAATGACTTGTGAAAGTCATGCGGTCGTTGGTGGTTCTCAAGGATTTTTGCTAATGACAAAGTACGAACTGTTCAGGGCGTTTAGGGAAAGGAGCCTACAAAGTTGAGGGCTATGTGAGATTACTACTACTCTTCATGGGGTTGCGCGCATGGGAATGATTCGTTTGTTCTGTTCTTTTCGACTTACTACCCTTCTGTCTCTATTTCTTGGTACGAGAGGACGGCTTTCTTATTGTGGAGATATAAAGTCTAGTGTGTACATTAACAAGTCGGCAATTAGCCGCGTGATGTTTGACAGATTATTATTCACAATCGTATCAACCATTGTCGACATGTTATTCTTTCTTTGCCGACTTTGCCCTGTGTCCTGACTTGATCTACAATGGATGTTGCTACCCTTCTCAAGCTTGGCCATGCTGCCATGCCATGTCTCGAAATGCTCACTGACCAGGGCCGCCGAGCTTGGGCCCTCTTTAACGCACGTTTCCATGTGGTATTCCTCTTGTGGACATGGCCTGACGCCTCGCACACTGTACAATGAGTACATGCCCTTGTTTATCAAGGCAAACAACGTTTTCTGGTAACCTCTAGATCACACTGGCCCCACACCTTGATCAGATCTGTTTGCGAGGAGGATGATGTTGTTGCTTTTTATGGCACTTCTCCAGCACGATCTCACCTGGGCGGAGCACATCTTGATGAGTGTTGATTGTGGTGTTGGTCAAGAGGTGTTGGTCTAGTGCTGAGGCTTGAGCGTGGTGACACAAGCACGAGAAGTATCAGACGCAGAGCGGAAGAATCAAGATCCAAGCAAGATTCAGGGGGGTCACGATCGCCTTTGTTCTATGAGGCTGGACTACATATCCCTCGGTCTGAGGTTTATTTTTGTATTCAACGATGAACGGTGGACTGGTTGAGGTTGGTGATTTTGCCATTGACTATTAACCTCAAGAACATAGTTTTCTTACCAACAACTGCTTGTTATCTTTCAACAGGTCGCGACATCATTTCAAATAAAATCATGGCAATCGTGCAGGCATCTCCACCAACAACAGATCCGAGGGATTGACAATGCAGTTGCATCTTAATCGAGTTAGTAGCATGATGCATCGACAATACAATCACCCTAATAATGAGAACTTGAGTTTAAGTTTGAAGCCTCATGTCAAATGAGACCTCTGTTTCCAAGAGGTGTCCTTATTCGTCATCATGAAACACTGGATGACAAGTCGGAGATTTCAGAAATGGCGCTTAAACACGGTAACTGGTGGAAACATACATATGGTGCCATGGCACAAACGGCTGACGCTTGGTTGACGATTGCCACCTCAAACGCTGACAGACAACGGTTGAGCAAACAACACTGACGTTAGATTCCAGGCGGTTGTACCAGGCAAAGTAAGGCGCCTGACCGTCGGTTGATACTAACGGCTGGGAAAATTCAGGTCTGTCGAAGAAACTGCAGAATCCAAGCTGAAAAATAACTGTGTGACGGTTCTGAGGCATACATGCACGCGTAAAGGCCATCGGCATCCTCCAACCGCCCGCCAAGTTCCCATGTCGAGTTGGCCCAAGTTGAGCAAGGCAGATATGAAGGTATTCCCCTACTTACTGGGCATTTTCACGCCCGGAGATGCTCGGAGTTGCTGATATCCGTGCATCTGTTAACACCCGTGTTACATCTTCGAGGAGATTACCCGCCGCACATAACAAAGCATTGTTATGTATGCAGATTTGTGAGATGCAGCGGCTGCATGCATTCTGCCGCGTGCATGGCCAGATCCGCGGCGCCTGAATCTACAAGGGCCGGCAGGCTGTGAGAGTGACAGATCCTAGTTTTTAGTCCACACAAGAACACAGCCGACGTATCTTGTGTCACCTGGTGGCGCCGGTCGAGTCCTCATAGGAGTAAAGCCCCGGCGTTGACGATAAAGATAGATGTTGATAACATCTTGAGTCTTTGTTTGTGATGAGCTTGGCCAGTGAGAGCAGCAACAGCATTATTCTCACATATACTTGGTGAATTTTATCAAGAATTTCGAATATTATTACACAGGCTCAGGGGCTGGTATATGGTTGCTTTTGTCAACACGGGTCGAGTGCTGCACTCGGCCGTGTTGGGGCAGTTGGACTCAAAATCGAGCCCCGTTGACTTGCAACTCAGCTGTGCACCAGCATTGTTTGCTGAGGAGGCTAGGGCCTGGGAAGTCCTGCAATTTGGGTTGCCAAACTTTCTGATCGACTCTGTACGAGGCCAGAAGGTGCTGGCAAACACTACAGAGAGATATGAGGACTTGCTGGAGGAGCAAATCTTAAGAGTCCAAAACTGATACGGCCTTGTATCGATATGACTTTAATCGACCAATGAATATTTGCTTAAACTACGTAGGTCTACATCATGGAAACATATAAACAGAGGTGAGTTACCATATAGTGGCTTGCAGCACTACCAGAGGTTGCATCAAATTCCCACGCCTCACTTGGAGGAGGTGCAAGTTCCGAAGCCACTCTGGCACCCATTGCCACAGTATGCGCTCGTCTTACCACTATATACGTTATTAGATAACAGGTAGTAATGGGATGGGCGAGAATTTACCAGTTTCCACTCTTGGAGCAGCAGTATCCATATGTAGAGCCCTTGCAAGTCTGGTGATACTTGTCACCGCAAAGACCATTGGCCGAAACAATAGGAGCACTTCCGGTAGTCCACTTGTTACACTTTCCAAACTCAGCTTGACAACCGCCGTCACAGTATCCGGATGTTGAGCCGCTGTAGAAGAAATAGTTGGTCAGTAATTTGTCTGCTAGGGCCTGGGGCTGAAAACTCACCAGAAGTTGTTGTAGGAACAACAGTCTCCCCACTTGGATCCGGTGCACTTTGTACCGCCATTCTTAGCACCGCATTTGCCATCCTTGGTAGTAGCAGTGGTCGCGGTAGTCAGAGAGGTAGCTGTTGAGCATATCAGTACTTGCTTTCTTGCAGCTTTAGGGTTGAGGATAAAGCTCCGAAACAGCCGAGTGATACCGCATGCTCAAAGAAAATCTGTGATACACCGGGGCATATCTCGATGGAGTGTATCGTGCAGGTGAAGATACTTACAAGGAGTGGCACTGTATACCGGCACTGAGGGCTTGAAGTTAGGATCAGTAACATACCAGTTCTCACGGGCATCTCCCAAACACTCTCCAACAGGAACAGCCTTGTATCCCCTGTCCTTGATTGTCTTGATCATGAAAGCAGTAAGATTGTAGGCAGTTTGCTCCTGGACATCATGGCTCAGCTCGATGTAAGCATTGGCCTTTGCATTAGTAGAAACGCCTTTAGAGAAAGTGTTCTTGCTAGTCTGTATCTTATCAGGGGTGTTATTCTCAAAGTCCTTGGTGTCGAGGTTCCAGTTGATAACATGGTAACCAAGCTTGGTCGCATAGTCAAGGCAGCCAGAAACTCGGTTGCAGGTTCCGTACGGGGGACGGAGGTACTTGGGGAAGAACCCGAAGATGTTGCGGAAGGCCATCTCGTTGTAGATGATCTGCTGCTGGCGGACCTCATCACTTGAGGCAGTGAGATCCTGGTGCGACCAGGTGTGCGAGGCGAGCTGATGGCCTTCGGAGTACATCCTGCGGAGAATCTTGGGCCAACCTGCAGTTTCGTCATCGATCTGGCCCTTGGCAAGGTTGGTACCAGTGATGAAGAATGTAGCTTTGATGTTGTTCTGCTTGAGAACGTCCAATACTTGGTCAGTGTACTTGTAAGGGCCGTCATCAAAGGTCAGGGCGAAAGTTCCAGGAGTAGTGCAGTTAGTGATATACACATCTAGGTGTGGTCAGGCTGGTGGCTCATGTAGTGATGTTTCGATTACGACTTACTATAAGGGACCTTGCCATTGGTTGATCTGGGAATGTTTGCTGTGGTATCACCCTTGGGCTTCTTGCTGAACATGAGTTAGGTCAGGTGTCAACGTATATATCGGAAACAAACATACCTTCCATCACAGTTGCCGTTGCTATAGGCCATTTGGCATTGGGGTGAAGAGCAATAAGGTGAAGTGGTACCGCAGTAGCCAGCGGCAGAGCAACATTGTCCTTTGGGACAAGAGCCACTATCCTTTCCACAAGAGGCTCGCTTCTCGAGTCCTTCAGACTGGACTGAAGCATGCTCATGACGAGCAGCGATGTTGAACTCGGCTCCTTTGCGTCTGACCATAAAGTCATGTGCAAGGACCATGCTGGGCAGAGCAGCCAGTGACAGGAGAGTGACAGACTTCATTGCGATGTGAAACACTAACAAATATCTAACGAATCCTTTTGTGCAGAAGAGATAGAGACTGAGGATCGACGCACAAGTTTACCAGAGCTCTTATATATAAGTAAGTTATATCCATGACGAATCCTTCATTTCAGACTACTGAGCATTTTAGATCCTTGATGCTCGCCAGACATCTTCAGGACTATTCTCGATCCGACCAACGGGCCTTGATGACGAGACCGGCATTACAGGTGTTTTCTTTTGTGGATAACAAAGACAACCCATTGACGTAAAGTTCTTTTTAGTCTTGTTGACTCCTATTTTCAGGTCCAACAACAATGACGAGGCGTTGTTGGCTTTGACGCTTCCTCCGGTAAAGACTCGCAGTGGGTCATGCAATGGTCAAAGAAAGGATCGACTATACCATTGCAGATCGGCTATTGGAGAAAGAAGACATAGTACAATGACAAGAGTGAGCAAATTGGGTCACTCTGCGTCATGTGAGGATCCCTAACTTGGAATACCATACACCATCAACAATTGATTGTGCCAAACTGAATTACCATCCTTGGAAATGTTTAGCTCATGGCGTCTTACATCTTACACCACCCCTTGTTCCTGGCAGTAGCCGCGCTTTACCAGGAGAGGCACGGGATCGACACGTTGTTAGAGGAGCTTCTGGGCCGCCGCTCCCGATTCTAGCGTCGTGGTTCTAGCCTTTGAACTATGTAAATCTAAACGCCAGCCCAGTCTTTCAGGTGGTGGGTGGGGAGATGACGAACGCGCTTTAATGTATACAAGTTAGTCGACGAAGTTGCAAGAGGCGGCTAAGAATATTTACAGGGATGTCTTTTATAGACTAGACTCGAGGGTCAGGCAGTCGGTCGATGAATCTGAGGATATACACGTGGGTGTGCATATTACGCCACGTTACATACACCTCAATGCTATCTAACTAGTCATGCACCCGTACTTTAGGCTTGGTCAATATTAGGATCAATTAACATTTAGAAGTTTTAAGTCTATCGTATTGTAGCTTTGGCGTCCAACTACTGCAAACTGTAACCGAACTACCGGAGTTGAGTAACTGGCGGTACGTAGACTACAGTCGGCCTCCGGACTGTTACTCCCGCTGCAGTCTCATCGACCTGGCTATTTGCACTATTCAGCTGTGGTGAGTTCGAGCCACTGCTAGAGCCCTCTAGTCTTTGCTTTTCCTGAACCTGGTCTTCAGGTGTTTCAGCGATGACCTTTCTAGTCTTGCCCCAGCCAAAGCTATCCATGTTAAAAACAGCAAATACCATGACTGCAATGTTCAAAAATGGCCCGAGAACAACGAATATGAAAAGACCCAAAAGATACTGAAATCTTTCCAGCATCGACTGAGGGAGCCAGACCGCCATGATAACGTAGTAGATGAGTGGCACAATCATGATGCCTGCAAAGGCCATGATGATCCACCATGGCTGATGCATAAAAGCAACGATCATGCATCCGATAGAAGCAATTACAAAGACATTAAGACACCAAGTAAGCACATTAGAAAAGGCCAGAATTCGTTCCCACCATTGGCAGTGTCTTGCTGTCGTCAACAGCAAATCGTTGCTTGTAGCTCCAAGTGTCCAACGGCGTCGTTGGGACAAGAAAACACTCCAAGAATGGGGCACATCCGTGTATGCTCGAGCTCTCAGGGCCTGTCGAGTTTGCGCCTCTGGAAAAGTTGTAAGAAGCTGACAGATATGATTTCTGTCTTCAGAAGCAGTGGCTCGGATGCGTGTAATCATCCCATCAAGGGGTCTAGGATAATATCCAAACAGCTCAACCAGGACCTTGTCGCCGCAAGTCATGTCGCAGATCTTGAGCAGCTGACAACATCCTGGCAGGCATGAGACCTTTTTGGTGGCAATGGATTGGTGCAGTCGTCTCAAGCCTTGAGCAATTGTGTACTCGGCATTCTGATAGATTGACCACAGATTCCAATTGCCGTCCTTGAAATCGACCGCAACATAGCCACAAACGCCCACGGTATTTGGGTATTTTGATTCTTTGAGCAGCTCTGAAATGCAGACCTTGTCAAAAACGGTGTCTGCATCCATGCCGATCAAATGGTCCACTTGGTTGACCTTGACCTCTTGTGTAAGCCAGTCGGTCATTGAGAGCAGAAATTGCGAAGAAAATATCGTCGTGGGGTTGGTGTTTCTGATATTGAACTTGTACAAAAACGAGCGGATAACAATGAGGCTATCGCGTTTCCCCTGATTTTGCTCTTTGACAATGCAGTAGAATGGGACGCCCTTGTAGTAACCCCACGAGATCTCGACATCCATGGCTTGACCATCCCAGGCTCTATACGCTCTGGTGATCTTCTCACGGTGGAGTTGCTCGACAAAAATGTCTTCATTGAGGTACTGGGCTGTCGTTTTCTCCATTCCTGGCCCGCGGACACGCCCGTCGCAAATGACCATGATGCCCCTCTTGTGGTTGTCAATGCCAACTTGATCAACCAGAGAATCAAGAGATTTGGTACATTCTTCGAGGGTTTCGTTGTAACAAGGCATAATCATTATAAGGTCTTCAAGGTGATCCGGCTCAATGATCTTCTCACCAGAGATGAGGTTCTTGAGAGTGAAACATATGATGGAGGCGATCATGATGCAGTTGAGAACAAGGGGGAATGAGATGAATGGGATGTAGACATAGTAATAGCGAGGCCACCACCAAGAGGCAAAGATGAACATAAAACTTCATGACGTTAGAGTTGCCTTTAACTTGTAGAGGGGCGCTGGGAGACTTACTTGACAGAAATCAGAAACGCAGTCATGATGTGCTTTTGCCGAGTGACTTTCCTCTGACCATACTTCCTCAGGTACTCATCCAAGTTCTGAGACTCGGAGTCAATCTCAACCTTGGTGGTAGGAGCGGCACTCTCTTTCAGAATTGAGTTACGGGGAGAGGTTTGAGTGGCAGTGGCAGTGTAGTCAACAGCTTGGACTGAGGCATCTTCAACACTATACACCGACCCGCTGTCCCGTCGTCGAGCTACCGGGTCAGGTAGCCTTGGGTGAGGAATTATAAGGTCTCTTTGGTGAGAAGACTCTCCAAGAGAAGGGCTGCTTGGCTTAGTGGGAGGGTTTGACGAGAACTGGGAGATGGATGTCTGAGCAAAGGAGGACTTGTATGAGAGGGAGGAAGTGAACAATGAGGGGCCAATGCTTTCATCAGACGACCTTGCGTCGTCTTGACTAGTCCTCTCGGGGATGTCTCCCAGAGATACATCATGGAAGTGAACATCATTGTCTTTGAGGACATATCTGTTGTTTGAACTCTTGGTAAAGAATGAGGGGAGGGGGGGATAGCTCTTTTCGTGCTGGGTTGGGCTTCTCCAGGAGGTACTCTGTTGCATGTTAGCAAGGTCCTGCCAACTAGAAGCTTATCTTACAGTCCTCTTAGCAGTACCAGATTCTGGAACATGAAAAGTCGCCATGTTGTTGGTAGTACAAACAGACAATGGTTCTTGGAACGGATGAAGGAGAAGTTAGAGCAGATAGCAAGGAGCAGACAACTTCTACATCAAGAAATGAGTTATACTGAGACTTAAGCTTAACATAAGCATCATTACTCAATATTTCACCCCTATCACAAAAAACACTCCTTCCTCTTTCTCGATCGAGCTCCATGTTGCCAGGTCTGCCAACTTCTCACCGCCAACTCTGACGCGATCATGAGCTCGGACATCTTCCACTGACGTCGATAAATCCACGCTTGAATCAAAATTTTCTCTTCATGATCGATCAAAGGAGATTGTTCTGTGTCTTGACCCCTATCACCAAGTCCAAATGGGGCTTCATCTTACACTGAGAGGGTTGTCCGAAGTTGATCGCGATGATGATCATGACCGGATTAGTAAACCCGCTACTAAGTAATTCGAAACGCAAACTAAAGAAAAGTAGTCTGCTAATTAGGCAAACGTTCCTTTACCGTCGAAGCTGGTGTTGGCTCTGATGCCACCAACGTCACGCTATCAAGTGGAGAGCCTTTTTAGTTTCTCGCGGGCCAAGTCGCAAGACTGGCTGCTCCGCCGATCGAGGAACCAGCTCGATCGGGTTGGCAAGGTTTTGCAACTTCCGGTAGTTGAGAGAAACTTTTTAACGGTCATCTGAAACCAGGTATCTGGGTTACCTGGAATGCGGTAAGCCTTCTAGTGAGGTTCCATGTTGGAATTGGGAAATCAGAGGCTTTGCAAGTGAAGTCTTCTATAATCTCACTCTTTATTGTAAACATATTCTTCACTTATGTATTATTTATAATAGCTAGACTATTTTTGTATCACTTTGACAGCTTGTGTAAGCACATCACTTTCTACCAAGTCTCGTAGTGCCCACCACTTCACTCATTAGCCATGCACCCGCGGGATCGTTGGAGACAAACAAACACTCCTTAGCCGATTATCCAGCTCTATACAACCCCCAACTTACTTAGAGACTCCTGTTAAGATTGCTCACTCACCTGAACTAGCTAGAATTTGTCTTTTGGCCTCCCAAGTTGCCAAAGAGGGGAAGACTACCTAGCTCGATGATACTATATGTAAGTTCATGTTCCTTTCTTGTACCATGTAGATGTGAGTGGAACTTGACGTGAGTCGTGAATATTGACAGTCATGAGCCAAACGCCATGGAAAACTCGGTAAGACCACTGGCAGCCCAATCAAACAGTATTTTTACAGTTCCTAGACTGGATCTATTTGCAAGTTATCTTTCACATGCTCTCATGAGGCGTCATCATGCTTAAATTTCTTGTTTATGGGTGGAGTTTTGGTGTTGAAGGGCCGGGTTAATGGCAAACAAGTTTCCCATGTGTCGATCCAGAGAAAACTCTTAGTCTTGTATATCTTGCCCTTCTAGGGGTGTATAGTCAGTTTTAGGAGATAACTTTGACCTCGTACAGAAACACCATGAGATTGTGATTACAAAATTCGGGCTCACCGTATCCACGCCTACCGCGGAGAGAAGCTCCGAAATACAGCAAACATTAATGGCATAATGATGGATAACCCGATCGATTAGATAAAATAGGAGCTGAATATTACAAACAGTATGGATCTAAGATCACTGATATTGTAGTCATAGCAATATTTAGGAGTGTCATCTAGTGCTAGTTTCTTGTTTACCATAGATACTTACCATACTGTGCTATTGCTGTCCGAAATTAGACAGCGAAGAACATTTCCAGCCTATGAAATGAGTTCAATAAAGTGMCCCTGCCGATATCGAATTATCAACACATGATCGTTAACACACATCCCCTCGATTCGAGGTGCCTCAACACCACAAGGAGTGAACGGTGATACTAACAAAGGTTAACTAACAAACAGCAAACAGAGTGGATGCGACTAATCTAGTCACGCTCTAAAACATGCAACGGAGCTTACAGCCACTGATGCGTCAACATGAGGAAACCGTCTAAAACACCATCTTTCCAACGTTTCCCAGAACTTCCGCTCGGGAGGCGTCAGAGTTGATCCAACATAACCTCGTGTTGCCCTTGCAGAAGTCCTGCCAAGACCAACAGTGCCTGTCTTAGCTTCCGTCGTTTATCTCCTTAGGTGAGACACTTTACTAGATCGGGATGATCGACTTCTCGAGGGCTCTTCATGGAAAAGATTGACGTCGACTGGAATGCGGAGCCAGGAGATTGAATCTCAAGCCGGACGATTTTGGTTAATGCTCGCGATTGGGCACCTTTAGTTCTTATGGATCAGCTTTGTGATTAGAAATTGGTAGAAACGGTAGAGGTAGTTTGTTTCATGAGAGTGATGATCTCATCGTGGAAACACCGTTGAGAGAGGCGGCTCGCTTTGGTGTTGCCGTAAGAAATTTGAGTGATCATCAGGAACCAAGGTATAAGCCAGGGATCTTGAGCAATAGAGCTTGGAATATGGAAGGACAATGACTGAAGACATATAACAAGATGTCGCTTCACAGGATGTCGGTCAGTTACGTTCATTCTTTGGTTCATATCTCTTTTACTATATTCTTCTTGTCTGTTAAACAGCAATGACCCAGGTGATGCCTCCAAAGCCAATGGCTTGTCTCCCTACCTTGGCCGAGAAAAAGATACTTCCATTGACACCTCCCGGAGATTCTTCTCCTTGGCAACGTCTCGATAACAGCTTTACGTTTTATCCTGACAGCCCTCCCCTGAGCTCTCCATCATCAGACACAGATGATCTTGATCAGTCGCTCTGTCAGTCTGTTGAGGTCAGCAAGAATGATGAGCCAGTTATTGCCGTCATCGGTGTTGGCTACGTCGGCACACATCTGGTCAGCTCATTCTCCTCAAAATACCAAGTCATCGGGTTTGACGTTTCTGCAAAGAGAATCGAGGACCTTGGTGTAAAGTATCAGGGGCAAGAGAACGTGCGGTTCTCTCGGGCGTCACAAGACTTGCGAAGGGCTACGCACTTCTTGATATCAGTACCAACACTTCTCAGGCCTGACAAAACCATAGACTCGTCCTATCTTCGTGATGCGCTGAGGACTGTAGGTGAAGTGGCTCGTTCCGGGTCAACGGTCGTAATTGAAAGCTCTGTGGCGGTCGGTATGACCCGTCAACTACTCGGCCCGTTGGCTGCCAACCGCCAGTTCTTCGCCGGCATGTCTCCTGAGGTAAGTCTTCCTTCGTCCTTACATTCTGGTTAACATCTTAATGATTCGTAGCGAGTTGATCCTGGCCGCGTCGAACCTCCTGTCCAGTCCATCCCCAAAGTCATCTCAGGCTTGGATGATATTACCCCTGGCTCCCTTGACGCTATAAACAGAGTCTATTCCACTATCTTCCAGACAGTTATTCCTGTTTCGAAGCCAGAGGTAGCCGAGATGATGAAACTTTATGAAAACTGCCAGAGAATGATCTGCATTGCCTATGCCAATGAAATGGCAGATGCATGTATCCCACACGGCATCAACCCGTATGAAGTCTGCGAAGCAGCCTCTACAAAGCCATTCGGATATATGTCGTACTCTCCTGGTGTTGGTGTGGGAGGACACTGCATCCCAGTTAATCCCTTCTACCTCCTGTCAAACAGTCACTTCCCTTTGCTCGAGTGCGCTACACTTGCGATGCATTCTCGACCATCAAGGCTAGCCGAGAGAATGCTCAAGAGACTGAGACAAAGAGTTTCAGGAAGAACACCTCGGATTCTGGTAGCGGGCATAGGCTTCAAAGCTGGCCAGTCACAGATCGACAACTCCCCAGGAGCAGATCTGGTTAAGAGTCTTGCAGTTTCGCGTGAAGTGGACGTATATTGGGCAGATTCTTTGGTCAAGCAATCTGCACTACCTCAAGCACGTCGTCTCTCAGATGAAGATTGGCGAAAAGATGTCCTGAGAAAGTTTGATATTATTGTTGTGGCTTCCAGGCAGACGAACATGAGTTTTGATATCCTGGATGACCTGGATGGAGTTGAGATTGAGAGGTGGTGTCAGTGATTCACAGTATGGCAACGCGATATCCATAGATTGTCAATAGCAATAAATCATGGCTGTATTACATAAAACACACTGCATTACATTGCGTTGATGTGAAGCTGTTGTTGCTGATGGCTTGTGTAAGTGGCAACTGAATTCGTACTGGTCGACTCGCTGGCCACTTTTTGCCAATTCCGCTTCTTCTTTGCTGCCCGATGATCTCATATTTACTCTCGTGACGACTATAAATAAGACAGGTTTTCTTTTTCGAATCGCTCAGCAAGCGCCTCTTCAATAAATCTACCAGCTACCTTGCTCTTGGGCCAACGAAAACAGACCAGGCCCAATCATCAACCACAGCCGCCTGTGGGTCAATTACGGCGTGGGCTGAGTCTCTGTACGACGTGAAACTATTGCTTATTGATACCTAAAACATTCTCTTATAGGGCCTCTTCCTTTTGTTCTTTCTTGATTTCTTCATTGTTATTTGCGTCTGTCCAAAATGTCGAACCAATACATCAACGCCGTCTACTATCCCTCGTGGCGCTGCTACAAAGAGCGTCCTCCTTCATGCCTGGACACTGCTTCAATCACTCACATATTCTACGCCTTTGTTGGGTATGTTTCCAAAGAAGAATGATTCTCTCAAGCTAACGCAAGCAGTGTTAACGAGGATGGTACACTTCGAGTACGTAGTCTCACTCGAAACCTTGTAGTTATACTGTTGACTGACTTCATCTGTAGTCCATCGATGATTGGGCTGACAACAATAAAGTAGTCGATGGCGAAAAGGGCTGCCTCGCGGCACTTCGCAAATTGAAAGGCCAGCACCCTCATGTAAAGACACTCGTCTCGATCGGTGGTGGCTCTAGCAGCAAGGAATTTCCTGCACTTGCAGCCAGCAGAGCAGCGAGACAAACTTTTGCTCGTCAGATCAAGGAGTTTTGTGACACCCATCATTTCGATGGAGTTGACAGTATGTTAATATCCAATCGAAGGCTGCTTCAAGTCTAACCTGCCACAGTTGACTGGGAGCACCCTCAGACTCCAGAAGCTGGAAATAATTATGTTCTGTACCTCCAGGCCATCCGAGAGACCATGCCGGCTCCCAAATACCTGCTGACAAGTGCTCTTCCCACTGGCGAGTACTGTCTCAAGCATCTCAACCTACCAGTCGTAGCGCAACTGCTCGACTTCCTCAACCTCATGGGCTACGATTTCACGGGCGGCTGGACCGACGTCTGTGGCCATCACGCACAGCTCCTGCCTCCAAGCCACAACCTAGATGAGGTGTATCCCACCCTTCGCAAGTCATGCCAGCGCGGTGTTGACTACCTGACCTCGCAAGGTTTCCCCAGCCGTAAGATAATCCTCGGCATTCCAGTGTATGCCAGATATTTTGGACAGGCTCGTGGACCAGGACATCCTTTCAAGGGCTCAGGAGAGATTGACTACTGCGATTTACCGGATGAATGGGTAGCAGGCGCAAAAGTCGATGAATCCGTGGCAGCGGCATCTTTTGTCGATACTAAAGGAGACAAAGGCTTTGTCTCTTTCGATGTTCCTAGCACGGTTTGCGTTAAGGCGAGGTATGCCAAAGCAATAGGCCTGGGCGGTCTGTTCTACTGGACCGGTGCTGGCGATCGAGCAGGCCATGAGAGTTTGGTCGCTGCGGGATGGAAGACACTTCATTCCAAGTAGCCGCTCGACTACAGGGGGTTGATTCATGAGTCACACAAGATACTTCACATGAGGCTGTTTTAGGAAATGAGCATGGTGAGCATGGTCCAAGACTTACTTGTTAGTTTTATTTGTTTTTCACCTACCGTGCCAGAGGGCGTATAGCAAAGTCCCTACCCTTAGCCACCAATGTTTTGCACTGCCCAACGTAGATCCCACACGAGCCAAGCTATCCTATCCTGGAGGGAAGACATACCTGTGAAATAAACTACCAGTTTTGGTGATTAAATCTGCCGTTCGCATGAAAAGCCTCTGAAAAAGCAACATCAGTAACATCTCGTTAGTGGTGGGCTTACCTTGTGAATGGTATCATTTGAAAGCATCAGGATCCATGAACTGATCCCACAATGCGTCCATCTCCTCCTGGCTTAGCTCTTCCGCCTCTGCCTCTGCCGCTTTGGCTTTGTCTTTTTCCTCTTGCGCCGCCAGACGGTCTCGTTCTTCCTGTACTCGACGTTCCTCGTGAATCTTGTTATACGAGTCAACCAGTTCTGCAAATTGGGGAATTTCAGTTTTCGGGATATTGTTCGTCTGTGGATTCACCAGACCCTGTCTGTCTAGCATCAAATCTGCTGGTTTCACAAAGACTCCGGGGGCATCAGAGGCAGATTCTTGAGTTTGCTGCTCAAAGTGTTGAGCCGGAGCCATCTGACCGGGTTGCACAGGCATTGTAAAAAATGGGATCTGCTGCTGCCCCAGTGGCTGATACTGAGGAGACACTTGAAATCCATACTGGAAGGCTGGCTCCCAAGGGAAAGCGGGCATTGTTCGCTGCTGAGGGGCCGGGTCTTGACGATCTCTCATGTTTGAAGAAGCCAACTGGGGCGGGGAGGCACTTCGGCGACGATCACCAAAATGTTGAATAGAGGTTGGAAGAGGAGAAGCAGCTGGGACACTGCTACGCCGAGGGCTTACCAAGGCTACTGCCTCTGCAGAGCCGGCCGGTTTCTCCTCATGGCTCCCGAGATTGGAAAGATTATTGCCCAGGCTCCGTCTTCTATGCCGACGTGAGTTGTGGGGATCTATGGGCGCTGATTGTGCCAGCGGACCCGACTCATCGTTATGATCAGCCTTGGGCTTTGCGATGGCTCGGCGACGTCCAGGCCCATCAGTCGGACGAGATGCCTCTTCTCCTATAACAAAGTGCTGTAGGAGAAATCGGTTCTGGCTGAGTTGGCCACGGGTTGAGCGGCTCGAGCGGCGAAGACCCTGCTGCTCGTTGGTGGGAGTTTCAGTAGGAGTGTTAGCGGAAGAATTGGTCATTTTGACAAGTTATTTTCAGGTGTTGATTTTACTCGTTTGTGTGGTGCTGAGTGAGCAGTTGGGGGTGATAAATGCTTCAATTGCTTCCAGTGGCTATTTATGTATGCCACGATTTCGTCTGCCACTGGACTGGAGATACACTGTTCTTCATATCTTCGACAACCCACTGTGATGGACTTCAGGAACTGTTCAGCGCTGAGAAGCTGTGTTCTCGCAAAGGATGCATCAGCACCTCATAGGGGCATTAAATGAACAGATACTCATGTCGTGCCATCCTGTCGCACCGAGTAACAAAGCGCCTGTACTGTAAGGCTGATTAAGAATGGGAAGTGAACAGCAACCTAACAAGCGCTATGTCATGATTATTGATTGGCGAACAAGAAGCAACGAGGGGAATCTGGTCGTTGAGGACTCCATTCGCCCTCATTTTCTGGGAAACGAACAAGGTCGGACGCGAAACCCATTTCCTTGTTGTCACAAGCGCTAGAACCGCTTTAACACTTCACTTGCGTGAGAGAAGTCGAAGAGTGTTGACGCGTAGATATCGAAGGCTTCAGGGTGGGATTATCGTGGCTTTTCGTTGATGGTGTTTCACTTGGATAGAAGGAGGCAAGATTTACATGCATCAAGCTTGATTTTGGAACAACCATGTTGGGCCGTCCCTTTGAGGGAGGCAAAACTTAGGACCTCGTTTATCCCAAGTGCCGGAATATCAGATCTAAAAGTATCCTAAATGTGCCCTAAATTTAACTAAGTTTACCTAAATATTTCTATTTCCTTAGATGGAGATCGTAAGTTTTCTTGCTATGAGGGTTTTCCCAGGCATTTAAAGATATGCCACAGGGGAGATTGTACCGTGAATCAATACCTAGGCAAACGGTTGATAGAAGATAACTTGCGAAATGATTTATCCAATTTATTCAACAAATTCGTTCATGTTCATAAGTTCTTTTGGCCAGAACTAATAAAGTTATAAAGAGTTGGGTAAGGAGGGCAGCCTTTACCACGTACATCATGTGTGGCGTGACCTTAACACCGCCACTAAGCCTACGTCACTGAGCGCCAAAAGATGTCACTGGTGAGGTATCGTAGATCGAATTACAGAGAGGCCTCTTCCACGGTCCCTGCCAAGGCAGCGATTGGACTGGGCTGAGATGTCATATAAAGTTGATCTGCAACCCCCCAACACCTTATTTTCCTCGTAAACAAGCTTCTTTCAACGACATCTCTTCAACTTCAATACACAAAGGTGAACACAAGCCTTTTCCTTCCGTCAACCGTACCTGAGCTAACAATATATATCTAGACAACCTGCACTTTCAAACTTGCACAACAAACAAACAAACAACATCATGGGTCTTTTCTGGTCAAAGGGAGTCGGCGGTCGCCATTTCGGCACCAGTGTTCATGTTGACAAGCACGGCGTCCGACGGGGCCCTTGGCGATTCTCTCTCGGAAAGTTCAGCTGCTTCCGTCGCTAAGTACCTTATTTAGTCGCTTGGCTGCATCTAAACAATCTTCTGATGGAACAACAAACGTCTTGACGACGCTGGAACGATGACACGACAGGAATGGGTTCTTAGGAGTTTTGGGTCGGATGAGGGATAGATGTTAGATTGTCCCTCCTAATACAACTTGGTTTTTCACCAAACTAAACTTGACTGTGATGACGATGTGTTTTCTTGGTGTTTTGATCGTTGACTACAGGGTAAGCCTAGTGGGGTTCCGGATCCACACATCCAACTCCGACTTGTCATGCGCTGCTCTATCACCGTGAACGCGTGCCTGCCATTTCAAGTTAAAGACATTGCCTTCACAACTGTCTTCAAACATGACGAAAATATATTCATGAGCCATTTGAACAACTCGAGGCGTCATGGCGCTACTCAATTTTACCCTCAGTGAAGAAGGTGTTTCCGCTTTTCGCGATGCCCTCATTTGCCTGAACAAGTTCAGCGACGACGTTTCACTCGAGGCCCGCAAGGATTCAGTATGTTCAACATGTGCCAGAAGGCTCCCATCTAGCCCAATACTCACATATCACTCTAGTTTATTCTCACTACTCTCAACACCTCAAAATCTGCTTACGCAAGTGTCAGATTTGCGACGACCAAGTTCTTCTCCCGGTACCACTACCAAGGAAGTCGCCAATTTCGTGACCGTTTCTACTGTACCCTCTATATCCGAGTAAGCCCAATCCCCTCCTTCACCGTATAAATCTTGCTGAACAACTAAAGGCTTTAATCTCTTTATTCCGAAGCCGTACGGCGCCTGACTCACAAAGGGATGCAGAGAAGCAAACGCTCATCGACAGATGTGATGTTGCAGTTGAAGATGGAGAGGGAGTTCAAAGTCGATTCATCGCACGTCTCATCTTTCGAAATGGACTGACATCTACACACCGTCTCCCATTCGAGGCTTCCGTACCAATCCACGCCAAGTTCAACAAACAAGATGCCCCCCACCACTGGACAATCTCTTCACGCACATTGCGGCAGCTCATGGATCACTTTGGTCCCGGTATCGAGTTCCTCGATATCAACACTGATGGGGATCATGTCAATTTTACTTGTTTTAGTGAGAAGACTGTGAGCGAGGATGGTGCTTATCTCTTGACAAAATGCTTGCCTATAAGCTGACATTGAATAGCGGTCTTGAAAAAGCCACTCCAAACGTCAATCGCTGTCGAGGCGGATGAATTCGACGAGATTGATGTGGAAGACAAGCTCCATATTGTCATATCCGTCAAAGACTTCCGCGCTATTATTCAACATGCTGGCATCACAGGCAACGAGGTGTCAGCCCGATACTCAATTCCTACACAACCCATCCAGCTTTCGTATACTGGCGATGCCATGTCATGCGAATTCCTTGTCATGACTGTTGGCGAGCGCGGGACCAACACTGGCCAGAGGACTAAGAAAGGACGCAAGAACGCAACTCAGAATACTGGTCCGCGTCTGGAAGCCACATCACGGCGGCCGAGCATGGCTCCTCCAGAGTCACAACCAGCACCCGCGCCAGCGCCTCCTCCCCCATCATTACCTCAGCC
This sequence comes from Fusarium mangiferae, assembly GCF_900044065.1. Classification (NCBI taxonomy): domain Eukaryota; kingdom Fungi; phylum Ascomycota; class Sordariomycetes; order Hypocreales; family Nectriaceae; genus Fusarium; species Fusarium mangiferae. The sequence goes on from NW_024573935.1 coordinate 247,878, forward strand.
TAACCCAACACCACAGATGAGCGCTGCTAGAGCCAGCGCTTCGCGCGTAGGGGCGTTTGATCTTCGACCCTCGCAGAGACCGGCACCGCCTGCGACTAACAGATCCGAGAGTCTATTCGTTGAGGATGAAGGCTGGGAACCTATCAACTACGAGGATGAAGAGCTTGCAGAGGACAATGCTAAGCTGGGATGGGATCATAGCATAGATCCTGTGAGTTGCAAAAGCCCTTACTTTGACCATGTACTGATTATAGTAGAACGCTTCTGATATGGACACGAGCCGCTTCTTGGAGAACCTTGCTCCTGTTGAACCCCAAGCCGAAATTCCCCACCCACCACCAACAGATGCTGAATCAACATACATTGAGCCAACACAAAAGTTGACAGAGGTCGAAAGTCTGGCCCTGTTCCCCGACTAAGGACAGGAAATGGTATGGAGGGCGAAAGAGGTGGCATCTAGACGAGTATATTCACTCAGCTGTAATGAATACCCAACTAGTGGCACACCCTGCCCCGACTTCTCCTATTTTAGAGCCCGGGGGAATGAATTTAGATGAGGCGATGACATTCCACCGGCCTTTGACATCGTTATTTTCAACTTGAGGACCACAATTGCCATGTTCACCCCATCCCCATGATAGCACATCGCCTGCGGTGGAGAGAGCAACAACATGTTCGCTGCCGATTGCAATCTTGCTCAGCTCGGGTAGATTAGGTGGGGGTAGTTGTCCGTGATCATCTCGTCCCCAGGCTTGTAGAGAACCGTCCTTCCCCAGTACATAGATATTTCCCCAACTTGAACCCACGTCCTTCCACTCAGGACATGTCTTTGGTGCACCTGATTGAATATTCCATTTGTCTGAACCCAGAACCTTGATGTGTCCGCTTTGTGGGTCGCCGAATAGACATGTGAATTCTCTGCCACAAACAGCTCTTGTGATCTTGAAGTCGATGCCCTCAATCTTTCTAGGAGCATGAAGGACTTGACCTGGCTCACCAGCTTGGGATTTTCTCGCATTACCCCAACCGTAAGCATCACCATTGTCGAGAACTGCAACGGCATGTCCCATGCAAGCAGCCAGGTCGACAACTTCTGTTCCTGGAGGTGGGAATTCTCGAATTTGGGTTGCTGATGGTGTTCGAACGATGAGTTCTCCCAGACCTAGTTCGCCTTTCAACCCCGCCCCCAGACTAAAAACTCGAGTCTTCTTTCCATCTGCATCTTTAGCCACAAGGATAGAAGCCTCCCACGTTGCTGTGATCAAGGCAATCTCGCCAACTGAAGATTCTCCATTCTTGGCAAGCTGAATCTCTCGAAACACGGCTGCATCTGGACCAGTGTTCAATCCACATGCACCAGGCGTGGGATCACCGCTCCAGTAAAGCTGGCCAGTTTTTGTGAGAAGTAACGTATGGTTCCCACCCGCTGCGACTCTTGTAATGGAGGAGGTTGGAGGGTCAGGATGGAAGAGGACCTGCTTCGGCACTGAAACGTCTTCTTTGTGGCCAATGCCCAACTGACCAGAGCCATTTGAGCCTAACGCAAACACGACCTCCATTTTTTGAGAAAGAAGCGAAATTATGAACCGAATCAGTGCAAGTCACCAAAAGCAAAAGCTCCTCCTCTCGATCTTCTGCGTACTTCTCTTGATGCTGAAGTGGATAGCTTCATAGATCCACCTATCGCTATAACGCGAAATAGCGGTAGCTTACGTAACGCGCCTGAAATCTCCACCATAAAGAAGGTCGCGAACTTTTTTTTCACTCTGACTTTTTCTTCACTCTCAAACACACTCTTTTGAGCTTTCCGCACAAAGCTCTTTTAAAGCACAGTCGCTTGAGAGGATGTGATTCGTGTTTCCTGCTCTTGCTATCATCGCGCAGCAGATAATATGGCTTCACAATCGCAGCCTGTCCCCGAGGGGATGGAGAACTTCGTCGTCGGACTGATTGGTATGGGCGACATGGGCAGGATGTATGCCGAAAGGCTGTCTGCCGCTGGCTGGAGGTAAGTCTTGGATCCATTGTGATTCGCACTTCCAGCTCCAGCTCCTTTTCTTCAAATGGTAAGCCAACTCTCCCTCAACACCCACTCCCCTCCTCTCTTTCATGATGACTAGAGCGCATTTGGCTCGAGCATTGTTCAGGGACGCCTGGTGTCCGTTATGGCCATCAGAATCGGACCTGTGCTCTCAATGATGTAAACGCTTGCTACCTTAATTATCAACTGTCTGAATTTTCACCTCTTCTACCTCATTTTGTTAGCACTTCTACTTCGACACAAAAGCTAACAACTACAAGAACAGATACTTTCTCCATGTGAATGCAATCCCAAACCGGATGCCGAGTGGCTAACGGCGGATCTACGTTAGAATCATGGCCTGCGACAGAGAAGAGAATCAGGAAAAGCTTCAGAAAGAATATGCTGGAAATGTACGGCTTAGTGATTCCTGCCTGCTCTGCCTTGTTCCAAGTCGCTGAAGCTATTGAATAGAAAAATATAGAAATTTGTCGAAATGGCCACTATGTTTCCCGCGCAAGCGACTACATCATCTATAGCGTCGAGGCCGCCGTCATTGACCGTGTAATTGCCCAGTATGGACCATGTACGCGCCCTCTCTTCGTATCCCTTGTGAATGTTTCCTTCGAGCGTCTCCTCTCGACTCGAGGTTACACAGTAGCCATCTAGACACTGACTGTTGTGACCAGCTACGAAGCTTGGTGCCATTGTTGGAGGTCAAACCTCTTGCAAGTCCCCCGAGATCGCTGCCTTCGAGGCTCACCTCCCTGCCGACGTCGATATTATCTCGTGCCACTCACTTCATGGCCCCAATGTTGACCCGACTAACCAACCCCTTGTGCTCATCCAACATCGCGCCCCAGACTCAGCTCTTCGAAAGGTTGAGATTGTCCTCAGCTGTCTCCGTTCAAAGTTTGTCCATCTCTCAGCCCGCGAGCACGACCGTATCACCGCCGATACTCAAGCAGTCACCCATGCAGCCTTCTTATCTATGGGTAAGGCGTGGCACGCTAACAAGCAATTTCCTTGGGAGCTGAGTCGATATGTTGGCGGTATTGAGAATGTCAAGGTCAATTTGATGTTGCGCATCTACAGTCAAAAGTGGCATGTATACGCTGGCCTTGCTATTCTCAACCCTGAAGCGAGTGAGCAGATCTCACAGTATGCACGAAGCGTCACCGATTTGTACAAACTCATGCTCGAAGGAAACCGTGAGGGCTTCAGAGAACGAGTCTACCGGGCACGCGACAAGGTATTCGGTCCATCCACGACCTGGGACACACGCCCCTTGCTCGAGCCGTCGATCTTGTCGTCCTTCTCGCTCGGTACGCCCACTGATGAGCCTCGACCCAACAACCATCTCTCGATTCTTGCAATGGTCGACTGCTGGGCGGCGCTAAATATTGTGCCATATGATCACATGCTCTGCAGCACTCCTCTCTTCCGTTTGCGCCTTGGTGTCACTGAATACCTGTTCCGCAACGAAGATGTCCTTGAGGCAGCCATTGAGACTGCAATTGAGGATAAGACGTACCGGAGTGACGATCTGGAGTTCACTTTTGCAGCCCGGGCCTGGGCTGAGTGTGTGAACCTGGGACATTTCGAGACATGGGAGAAGCGGTTCGTGAGTACTCAACAGTTCTTTGAACCGCGGTTTGAGGAGGCCAAGGTGGTGGGTAATCAAATGATGAAGAAGATATTGGAGAATTCCAAGGATAATTAGTAGAGATGGACCAACCATAGGTTAACAAAAGAATCATACTCGCACAGAAGCAAATGTTCCAAGACTCTAGACAAAGCCTGACTCGACCAAGTATCAACCAGTCCGACAACCTCTCAAACGCCGCGAAACCCCAAACCAGTTTTAAGTGCACCACCAAGTCTTATAACCTCAATGGTTTCCCAAGCACACTCTTTTCCTAACCATCATCCTTACACCTGAGTCATCACATCGGGAACTCTAGCCTCGATGCTCTCCTCTGTCATCGCAACACCATGGTCAGTCCCGAGTGACATAGGCGATGGTTCTTCGCTATTGCCTCCATTCTCGGCCCCTGGCGACGTGATATTGGATGCATTACTGAGGGACGAGGTGGTTGTCGGGACAGTATTTTCACCGCCACCAAAAAAGCTCCATGAATATCCGTCCAGGGGAAGGATATTAGACGTACTAGACAAGATTTGATCAGTTAGACGGCGACGTGCGGATCTCGGGCCAGGAGCAGTGGGACTGCGCCGTCTTGGTTAATAAGGCCGGCTTAAAACATCACTCTAAACACTTACCGAGGAATCCGTGTGGCACGCCCTCTCTGTCGTGGGTGCCGACCGTGGGTTTGATCATCCTCATGCTCGTCGGGTGTCCGGAAAGTAGCCAGCCATGGCCAAGGGCTTCCCAGTAAGTCAGGCGTCGAGGCAACAGCCTCTGCATCACTCTGGGCGGCATCGGCCAAGACCTTCTCCTCTTCGCGCATACGTTGCCTTTTTGCAGCAACGTTCTTAACAGTGGGCAACTGCCGTGCTCCTCTGAATCCAGAGACTGTACCCCTAAGCCCCTTTCGAAAAGGTTGGTTCTGATTATGAGTTGCGAGCATACGGGCGATCTGGTCGTCAAGCAGTGCCATCATTCGACGATTGCCGATTTGAGGCTAGATGCATTCGTCAACAATCTGCCATTGATGATCAGGGATCTAAACTCACTCTTGGGCGGTGCTCGTCAATATGTTTAACAATATCTTTGTCAATGACTGGCCTTCCTCCTAGAGACTCGAAACCAAAACCGGCAGCAGCTGTTGGAGTGATCTCGCCATCGGCGACTGCATTGAGACTCAAAAATGCCCGATCAACGCACACAGGACGGCATCTTTGGCAGATCTTGTATTGACAAAGGGTATCTTCATCCAGGGTCCGTTGTCCCTTATCACTGAATGAAGACTCGAACCCCAGGGGTGGAAGGAGGTTGCTAAACAGGGCCGAGGTGCTTTTTTGTCGTTCCTCCTTTGCAATAACGTCCTTTAACTACCACAAATATTAGTATACTTAAGAGCTGCAGGTAAATAATGTTGCCTCACTTCCTCTCGCTGTCTTAGGATAGTTGCAATTTGATCTGGTCGGTAGGATGCCATCTGCTCGGGAGTGAGTTCTTGAAGAAAGCTAAGTTTATCGCGTCGAGCTTCTGCGCTGCCTTTTCGAATAACCATGTTCTTGCGAAAGCTGAAATCCAAGTAGTCCATGCATGGCTGCTCTCCAGTTAGTTATCAACGTCTACCAGATGTTTCTATTCCATGGAAGGCCTCTCACCAGTTTCTCTTCAATTATCTTCTCATGATCCTGTGTACACTGGTAGAGCCACCCAAACTGACCGGACTCATGACAAGAGGAACATTTAGAGTCCGCGTCGTAAATCCGGGTCATGGTGAGATGGGTGCATGTTGGTTTATAGGGTTGCTGCTGCATCAACCGTGGTGGTAGAAAAGCCATTGTCATGCTGGAAAGGCCAGAATCGGCGAACGTGCTCCGAAGGTGCATTCAATCAAATGCTTGAGCATATAGAGAAGACGACAATATTCCGAGTAAAGGAGCTTGAGTCAAGTCGTAAGAGGTTGGTTGACTATAAGCGATGCCGTGTATAAAGTTGCTTCATGATATTGAAGAGGTTACCAGGAAGGGGGACGAGACGGGAGGGGCCCAAGAGAAAATTGCAATTCATGGAAAGGGGAGTTTCTTTTTGCCCGCAAGTTGAAGACGAGGCGGGAGGTTTGGCGCGTCGTCATGGCCGGCTGATATGCCATGAGATTGGGCAAGTGCGAGGCAAGTGGCAGCTGCCTGCCAACCGCCAGCGTAGCACCATCAAGCAAACTCTTCTTTATACGTTTCCCAGACGAAGACATCAGCCTTCAGCTCTTATGGGGTAGATCGTTGCTGAAGCGTGCTCTTAGGATATAGCCAAAGTTGGTTTGTGGCTGGTTCTGCTAGGCTTTCATCATATCGTCCTAATGAACATCAGTTTGCTTCGCTTCAAGGCTGTGATCTTTGTCACCAAGTCACAGCTTCCTCAACATAAGGTAAATAGTGTTATTTTTCTTAAAGATGCAGTGACTTGTATTAACAAATTCGCTTGGGAACGACTCATTCCTTATTTCGTTTGTGTCCAATAGCCAGGGAAGACGCCCACAGGATTGTCTAGCCTTGCGGACTATTGCAATCAGAATCCAGGCTTGTATAGGCACCAACGTCATAATCAGTATTCGCTGTAGAAGTGAAACGGTCAACATTTCGAGTACTTTGGAGGAGCAGATGGGGCCCTTATGGGGACTTCTTGTTTATTTTCATGGCCTCATCCACATTTCACAACATGTTCACCCACGCCTCCATCAGAGACCTCATCAGCTTCGAGTGGATCAGACATATATTCCATGTCACTCCCGACTCAAAAGAGATTTTGCTGCTCAAGCGGCTGATGCCAGATATAATCGTCGTTCAACGGCGCGTTTTTTATTCTCTAGCATGCCATGGAGCTATGTGCCAGAACCGCAAGTAACGCAAACCCCTTTCCGATGCATAACCGTAAAGCAGCCCAATAACCGATCCATTTCCTTTTAAACCTCGGTGGTAACCTTCGCCTTGGGGTTGGTGACCTTGACACCCAGTTGCTTGGCGCGGGCAATGATGTCAACTCGCTTCCTCGACGAGACGTTGTGGGCAATCCTGAAAACATGGTTAGCTAAAAATTGGCCGAGTGATATAGGAGGGAGAGCGTACTCGGCAGCGTGGGTTCGGTTGTGCATGAGGAGAAGCTCGACATCGTTGACGTTGCTGACTAGGAAAGCCTTGTGGCCGGAGGGGGTCATGTAGCGGGTCTTCTTGTTGGAGCCATAGCCGATCTGAAGCATGCAACATTAGCATTAAGTTCCACGTCCCGCCTGGTGAAAAGTCGATGATTCTCATCGGGCCTCGCAAATGTTCGACATACAGAGGGCATGGCAATGGTGCCGCGGAATCGTCGTCGGACACGGCTGTCGATACCCTTAGGCTTGCGCCAGCTGGGGTCGACACACTTGAAGCGATCACTCTGGTGACGCTCGAAGCGCTTCGTGCCTGCACACACAAGTCAGCATTTTGACTACCACTCGTTTCTCCTTCGTTCGCTCGTGTTGTCGCAAAGGAATGTCGAATTCACGTACGCTTCTTGACGATCTTGACGTGCTTAGCGGCAACCATTCTGTGATATGTTAATAAAGCGTCTTGGTTGATGGTGGATGTGGTTTGCTGACCTGACGACTGCACAGGGGACGGTTAGTAGAACGTTGAACTTCGGCTGTGAGTTGTTAGACGCACGAAAATTTGTCAAGGTGGGCAGTCCGGCTCACAATGCTCGTAGTGTTCACGTGCAGTGCCCTAACGAGGGTCGATGGATTTGGAGAAATGTGAGTTTGCCGTGGAAAAAAGACCGTGCAAATCTTACTCTAAAAAGCAGCAAGTCCGTTGATGTAATTTTGTCTACGACGTCTCAATTTTTCGAAGCCCTGGCTTTGTGCGTGGGTCTCCCTCTTATTGGCTGAGAAAAAGGCACGGTCCCACTCGGCACTAGCGCCTTTCACGAAAGAGACAGAATCTAAACTCCCACCAAAAGATCACCACGCTTTCAACCTCCGCCCGCCGCCCAACGACAACACCAAGACCAGCAATCATGTCTACTCAGTCAGTGCAGTGTTTTGGTAAAAAGAAGACCGCCACCGCCGTTGCTCACTGCAAGGTACGCGAAATGCCCAGCATAAGATGAGAGAATGAGCCAGAGAAGCTGACATGACTTGAAATTTCCAGGCTGGCCGCGGTCTCATCAAGGTCAACGGACGACCTCTCTCCCTCGTCCAGCCCGAGATCTTGCGCTTCAAGGTACGAATCACGAATCCCTCGACCATTTAAGAAGCACGTCGTTCAATTATAGAATTCGACATGACGATGCGCGCGGATGGTGTTGTGTCTTGTTGGGAACCAAAGATTAACACTCTTATCTTAGGTCTACGAGCCTCTTCTCGTTGTTGGCCTTGACAAGTTCGCCAACGTTGATATCAGATGCCGCGTGAGCGGCGGAGGGCATACCAGCCAGGTTTCCGCCCTTACTTCGTCGATATAGACAAATTGCTGACTATGTATCAGATCTATGCCATCCGACAGGCCATTGCCAAGTCCCTGATCGCCTACTACCAGAAGTTCGTTGATGAGCACTCCAAGAACCTCCTCAAGCAGGCCCTCGTCCAGTTCGACCGAACCCTCCTCGTTGCCGACAACCGCCGATGCGAGCCCAAGAAGTTCGGTGGTAAGGGTGCCCGCTCTCGCTTCCAGAAGTCTTACCGTTAAACGGTTCAAGATGTTTGTCGGAATGGGGCAAAAAAGCGTCGAGCCGGAGCGTTGGTGCAGTGGAGGATACTATGGGCAGTGCGAAAAAGGGACTGGAGTCACAATTTCCCTGGTTTGGGAATGGGTTTCCCATTAGCATTTGCATGGTCTTGCTTTTGGCGGATTGTAAAGGATCTGGCAGGCAAATGAAATCTTCAAAGTTAACGACGCGGCCCGTGCTGCTACGCACTGTGATGTTCATGAATTGCCTCTTTGCTGGACTCGCCCCGATACTCAGATTCCCACTTTCATACGTGACGACCTGTTTTCAAAATTTCCGGAGCATGCAAATATCGTTGCCGGGCTTATCTTCGTCGAGTCAAGAGAATCCAGTAGTGGAAGTGCAACTCGCAAGCCCTGGAATCGGCTGGGTGTCACTTAGGTCGCAGTTGGACTGCTCGCCGTGGTACAAAGCCAATACCCTTCTTTGGTGCTATCATATTCAACTTTGGCCTGTTCAATGGGTTCAACGTATTGATAGAAGCTAATTGTTTCGTACTCTGTTGCCGTTGCGGGAACAATTACCAACTCCTAACTCCAGCTTTGTAAACTCAATCGTTTGGTCAATCCAACTGCATTTCGATGGTGAGCTACTCCTTACACACAAGGTAACACATTATGCTCTGTTTCTTCCTTCGCGTCTGGAACCCACTTCCTGTTGTTGGGTTTGCTAGTCTCCCCCGATGTTTGGAAGCACGAAGCATTCTTGTGAAATAGCATATCTAGTCGTTCCACGAGACAAGGTCGCGTTGCCGTCCAGACTCATCCAGGTCAACAATCTCTGGTGCCCACTCTCCACGCTCATCTTCGGCTGCCAGGTCAGCAACCTCCAGCTCGATTTCCTCGCCATCTTCCATCATGACTCTCCCTCGGCGTAGATAGTCTCCGCGAAGGTCCCAATCCAGTGTACCAGTCACAACAGCCTCAAGTCCTGCGAAAGCTGTAGCAACAGCCAATTGCTCAGATGTGGCATTGTTCCCCAAGCCTTGCAGAAATTCATCCAGGCGTCTTTTGTAGACAGTGAGTGAAAGTCGAAGATCTTTGGTTTGTGACTCTGCAGTATCAAGAATTGAACCTTCAAGCCAGGAGGCGCTGTACGTGAGCTGGGCCGTCAAGGTGCGAATGAATGCGGCTGCGAGAGACGGTAGACGGAGGGGGAGGAGATGAGCACGGAGAAAGATCTTCAGCAACATATGCCACCATTGCTGGATGCATGAATCGTTACCAAGGTGGACACCTACAACGAAAGAGAACTGGAATTCACCGATAACGTCGTCAGGGCTCAGATCGTTATCAGAAGTATCAACCTGCGACAATATATAAGGAGTTGCATCCGTGGCTCTTAAGGTTCGGTCGGCTCCGGTATTGTCTGTCGAGTATGTTTTGGTTCGTTGGCTGAAGGCGAAGTTGAGCTCGCGGGCCTTGAGCAAAGGGTTTGAGATTGAGTTGTCAAGTTCCATCTCACCAGCCATGAGTATCGACCCTTTGACACGATCGCCGGTATGTACCGTCCAGTTATCGTGATTCTGCCCCGTCACTCGATTGAGAAGACTCTCTGTGATCTTGCTAGTCAACTGCTCCCACATGTTGAGATTTTTGTGTGAGGTAGCCTGAGTAAGTTCACCGTTGGCGGCGTTTACTGCACTTGGGTCTTGATAAGGGACAAGTTTTGAGTGAATGGTGTCGAGATTATGGGCTTGGATGCGGGCTTCAGCACGGGCTGAGTCACCCAGAACCTCATTGTACCGATCCCACTGCATAACATGGACAGTGTCGGCACTATTCGTTACAATCCAGAAACCACACCGGGCAGAAAGGCCTCCTGGGTGAGCAACCCAGAAGAAGTGAGCGCCTGGTGGTATATCCCTGACGCCACCAAAGTGCTTAGCTGTGAATGATATTGAGTCGTAGCCAACCGTGAAGACGTCGGGCAAGTCCAATATGAGTACCACATCTCCGCCTCCCATGCTGTGTGTCAAGGGTTCCCAGCTTGGGCCATGTTGAGAGGTCTTGATCAGAGCATTCTCACTCTGTCCTGAGGGAGGATCCAAGGGCGGAGGGCCATCATCATCTTGTTGCTCATGAGGTGTCTCGCTGGCTTGATGAACATGAAGAGTGCCCAGAGGATGCGTCCCCAGTACTGATACGGACTTTGCAGAGCCACCGCCGAAGGATGCGCTTGAGTTCGATTTCGTCAAACCCTTAGGTCGTGAGGGAATGGACGGGAGATCTCCCTCCATTTTCTTTTGATAAGGCGGCAGTGGGTTCTTTCTGGAGCCGGGGACGGAATCTTATAATTTTGAAGATTCGGGTAGTGTTGGTCCAATATTGGTATTGAGTTTCTGGGTATCTGAGTATCGATACAGTACGAGATATGATGGGATGTAAGGGTACAGTGCTGAGACTGATATTGCTGCTACACGACGCAAAACACTGGTGGACAGCGGGGTAGCAAAAAAAAGCAGGCAGCCCGCGTCAGTCAATGAATGAATAGCAGAAACCTTTTTAGATGTATGTAATTATGCGTGGGTAAGGTACTTTACCTAAACTTAGTGAAGCTTTAGGATACTTACTCTTCTAAACTCAACAAAGGTTCCGGATTTCTTTTGGCAGTTTCTTTGCGTGATTGACTTCAATTCTCTTCGTATCCGGAGCTTTCTTTGACCGCGTGGCACGGCCTACCTACCTATGCACGACAGCACGTCATCAGAAAAAGGCACGAAGAGCTGAATGACGTTCTGAGACAACGAGATCAAGGAAATCAATATTTCAATGGAGATGGCACATTTATCGAACAACGCAGTTGTGACCCAAATGTACCGCTGAGGTAATACATGATTTGGGTGTGATTTGGTGACTGATTGCCTGCTACTGCATTATCCCGCTTTTTTCGTCAATACTATGAGCATCACTTCGGCAAGACGAAAAAGAAATTATTCGACAATAAATGCCACTTTTTGGTATTAGGTTGATGCAGTACTCGAATATATTCACAATCGAAAAATACTTTGAAGCCTTCTCAGCAACACTTTATCATGTGAAACTGTGAGTGTCATGCCACTCCCCTCGAGTCTCGGAGTCATTGATATCTCAAACTTCAGCACCTGCTTGTGAGTCAAGAGGAAAGCACCCGGCCAAGTAATCGGTCCTACAATTGGGGTAGGTTGATGCATACCCTGAGCAAAAGCACGTTTAGATTTCCGGCTGCCTTGTGCTCGTCCCGAACCGCATTCCCGCAAGCCTCCAAATCCGATGTTTCAACGGTTATTTGGCCCACTGGCATGTACTCACCTGATTATCTGCTGTACTGTCGATAATAAAACTGATGTATGAGACGCTGCACGTTCACTCAATCGCCATCTCCATAGTCTTATCCTTGAGTTACTAACCCCAGCAGTCCAGAATAGTCGAGATTTTGTATGTGAAACATCATATGCTATATTCCCGATCATATAGCCGCCAAGAACTATCTTTTCAGCTGTCATCCCAAAACCTGATGGGTTGTTCCTCCACCGCACGCCCTGTTTCGACATCGCATCGCATCCTTCCTGGCTCCCTGCAACGTCACCACACATTAACCGCAACGAGATAGAGCCCTACTATGGATCAATGCTAGAGCAAACACTGCCACTATCATGGATCCCGTAAGTGCCGGTCAAGGATGCTTTGCGTGCGTCCGTGTGCGGCGTAAGTTTGCTACCATGCAGAGCTTGTGCATAAACCCTGGTTCAGGCTCGGGATGACCGATAGTCGTATTACTGGGTTTTGTCTACTGGAAGAAAGACCATCATCATCGAATATAGAATCCTTTAATAGGTAAGTATCCTCCTGTGATAGAGCATCATTTGAGCATAGAGTATACTGGTGGAACAATCTCTGGGTGGCCAGTGACGGCGATGAGAGTGAAATCGTCCCACATATATATACGATGAAACAGGACAGCAATTTATTCCAAGGTCACAATAAAGAGTATAAATATCCCGGAAAATTAGACACTGTACTTGTGGTTATTAGTTAGTGGTTGGGCTGGCATATGCAGCCAACTTCAATAAATAACCATGTGGTTCAATTTAACCGTGTGCTCTGTAACCTCAGCCTTATCTGTGACACATCAGCCAAATCAGCGTGTCATACCGCTGAACTTCAAGACAAGCCGTCAAATGGTCACGTATCACGTACCTGAATCCATCAAGCTTCACACCCGTCTCAGACTCTAAATCCCCGCACCGTTGAGAAAATATACGATAGATACGTATTCAACGGCCCAGCCATTGCCGTTCAGGCATGTAAAGGCAAACCTTGGTTTGACGTCCCGAGACACAGGAACTAACAAGACCAGCCTAGACTGAGTTCTACACCATGCGAAAAATTAGTTTCATGGGGTATGCATATACAGACACAAAACAATTCCAGACCCCAACAGCCCCAAGGGCCATGGCCCATGGCCCATGTCTTGTCTCTCCTCTTGCCTTGTCCTGTGTTACCTGACAGTTCACTTCGCTGGGCTTGCAAGTAACGTCTTAGTAGGTACTAAACGATGAGCGGCTAAATTCTCCTAGCGCCGCGTCGTCGGCCCCTTGTTCATTCACAACGGCATCAGTCACACTCACACACACACTTACTTTGGGGTCCTCTGGCTGCACGCTACGCACGCACTTTTCTCGCCTTGTTTCGCTTCGCTTTGGCCTTGGTATAAGTTAGTTGGCTCGGTTTTTGTTCTAGTTGGAATTCTCCCTTGCTAGGCTTTTCTTTTCGCACGCGATCCTGTACACGCCCCCCTTGTTTACTACCTACTTACTTTAGCACCTTAGTCCCCTTTCTCGATGAGACGTTACAGCACCCACGGGTAGCTTATCTGCATTCAACGGCGGTGGTTTATAAGGCTGTGAGCATCGTGTCCAGATGCATCGCAGAATAGTGCTTCGTGAAGAGGACTGACTCATTGGCTCTCGCTCAATGGCATTTATTGAGTAATTCTCTCCTGACTCGAGTTACATTATAACCCTTGTCTATACCATGAAACTCTATCCAGCATTTGTATCCATATTGTATACATATGCGCAGGAGATGCATGGACCTCGAGCAGCGCCGTAGAATACAACTTCACCCATAACTTCTCACATTTCGTTCCCCTTTCCTCACATGGATCCCAGCTGTAGCTCCTTTCATGTATCTATCTAGTCCGCTGGGCTGTCGGGGCAATCAACACCAACCGCATACGTACATACCTACGCATACGCATACGCACACACCACACACTGGCTTCTCGCCAATCTATAGATCTGCTGGATATATCGCTTTTGGCCCCTCCACTTGGCGTTGCCTAAAGCCGAGAGACATGATCAGACCACTTCCATCCATTCTCCCTCCTTGTTAATAAGCTAACGTGCACTACACATGTACGTCAGGCGCTTCCATGTCTTGTGTTACCCGACCTTTCCCTTCTCTACCCTCTGCCTTGCCCATCACCACCATCACCCAATCTACAATCCTTGCCTTTGGGCTCTTTTGTTTTATTCACACCCTTGACTTGGACTTGGGACTATCCGCGTAGATTAGCGTCTGTAACACAGCAACACAACTCGACCACCCCCATCTGCAGTATGTATTATGTGCAACACAACCCTACCACGGCACGCCACCCACGCTTAACCAGGTTTGAGCATCATTCCCATGTGTCTTGATCGGTTTTGCCTCTTTTGAAAAGAGATAGGGCTGACTTGTGACCCGACAGACCGGTTCACTAAGTCTTTGTCACATTCTGAAGTCGTTTTGAGGACTGAAGTATAAATATTTCATCATCACAAGTTTACTCCTTGTTCCGCATTTTTATTCTTTCCAGACTCAAAATGACAATATCATTGTTCACGGAGCAAGTTCGAGTTAAAGATCCTTTCAAAACTTGTGCCTTACAAGTTGTACTTATTTCACAGAATGAAAGTTACGCGCCTGTGGTCATCATATACTGTCGATGCATCTATTCGTACCCCCCTGTTGGCCCGTATGACAAGTGTAGTAAGTAAGCGTCGTATAAAAAACATGTCTTCAATCACACCGTTGTCCACACATATGCGAAAGCAAATGGCGGCCATGCCCTCCGGTGCCGCAAACAATTGCAGCAATTGGGTTGCACAGGCCCCCCAAACATAACAGATCGTCGTAAATGCAAATAAACGCGCCAAACCTCCAGGACCACCTACCCCTGACCAGAACCTGACGATGATGAAAAGAATTTGGCAACTCCTTGACTCAAGATCTTCTTGAGGGCATATACGTATAACTCCAAGAAATGAAACCAAGAAGAAAGGGTCCAATAGCTGAAAGGATATGCAGGAAACCCAATGAAGGTCAGGGGACCAGCCAATGGGCTATGCGAGTCGAAGTAGAGGAGTAATTACCGGGCCGAGAAAACGTTGATTCCGTTTCTTCCCCTCCAAATCGGCCATACTCTCTGAAGGTGACATCAGATCAATCTAATGACATCTCAGAAGCACAGCAATGGTTCCAATATAGTACAGCGGGTATCAATCTTCTTTCTGACTTTTGGTGAGTTTCCTCCTCTAGTACCTTGATCCTTGCTTGACCATCCGTCTTAGTGGCTTGGGGGTTGACCACCGTTTGCTAAGGCTGGTTAGTTCGTCCACTAAGTCACCCTCTACCTGTGCGACATACATTGGTAAGGAATGCCCTGGCTGGGCTGCGCGTAAGGCGAGTGAGGTTGATAATTCGGATATATATGGTTGTTATAATCGGGGAGAGGCTGCTGAGGAACACCAGAAGGTGGTGGCGGGTACTGGGCAGGCTGGTATCCGATGGGAGGCAGCTGAACTGTTCGACCGGGGTAGGATGAGGTAGGGGTGCCATCGGGACCTTGAGGATCGCCACCTCCATTCTGAGCGGCAGCGGCAGCCTGAGCCTGGCGTGCTCGCTCCTCATCGGCCTTTCGGTTGGCTTCCTCTTCCTTCTTCCTCTGCTTCCACTCCTTGCGAATCTCTTTAAATTCTATAATCATTTGTTAGGCACATCTGCTCGTCAAGAAAAAAATATGCGCAATCGTGAGCAGCTTACCTTCGGGTGTTCGCTTCTGTCCGTGAGACTGCATGGTAACGTGAGCGTTCAAGTGGTTCAGTGTACCATAGGCTTTTTCGCAGCCATTCCATCCACACTTGTACATGCGCTCAATCTCCTCGTATCGTCGCCGAGGTCGTTTGTGCTGTTGCGCACCTGGAATGGGAACGAAGGAGTAAACCTGAGAAAGTTAGTAATGCTCATATCTCAAGCAGCAGGCAATTCATAAAGCTGAACCAAAATTGGAACAATCAACGCGTTTCTCACATCTTCAACGTGCGCGGATTGCACTCTCCTCGGTCCAGTTCACTCTCGAACGTGTCTGCAAAAGTCCTAACATACCTGGTTTGGTCGTGCTTGAGGTGGCGCCGAGGCCGGGTTTTGCGCGTAAACTGGGTGGCCGGGAGTCAAAGGCGCACCACCGTGCTGAGGGTAACCAGCCCAGTCTGGTCGAGGTTGCGCATACATGCCGCCACCTGGGTGAGAGTAACTGTGTGTCATGTCTGGGTTAGGCGCGTAGGGGGAATGCTGCCCATACGAAGCGTAAGTTGGGCTCGGCGCGGCGATGGACGGATCTATAGGAACATCGTTGTCAGATTTGACCGGATGGGTCTGATGGCTACGCCCATCCTGCTGGGGCATTGACGGACTGTTCTGTTGTTGCGCCATACCTCCAGTGCTGGTGCTGCTGGCAGGATGGTATGAACGCTGGACGTGCTCTGGGAAAGATCCTGATCGGGCTGACTGAGGATAGACACCGTACTCGGAGGTAGGAGTGGCTGAGGTCGAATAGTTGACTTCCTGCTTGACAGGATATTGCGCAGCAGATGCGTGATCTGCCCTCGAACCTTCAGAATTGGTGTCGCCGAAGTTGCTTGGATAGGGCGAAGGCAAACCTGACTGCGAGTACTCCGTAGCACTTCGTTCCATAGAGTTGGGAGAGCTGAGGAGCGTGTCAAGGGTCGCCTTGGAACCAAGTTTCGCGATATTGGAGGCAGAATGCAACGATGCGTGGTTGTCAACAAAAGTATGAGGTTGCTGTGTTGGCACCAGAGACATGCTACAGCTCCACGGGGCTGATGATAAAGAAATGGCCGGCGAGGTTTTAGCTCAGACCCGCGTCAAGTTGGTGTTTGCCAGTAGCAGGGGAAGAAGTGCAATATGGCTGAAGCGCTTGCAACCAGACTTGCGGCGGCGCGGCAGTATATGTTGTTGGCGGCGGCAGTAGTAGCGCCGTTTGCAAGACCAAAGGTTGGTTTATGGTTAAGTGTGTGATGCGAGCTCCTAGGCCGAGTCCTTGAGCGCGGATCTTGCTGGGGAGGGGAGATAGAGATGGGGGAATGGAGCCTAGGGCAAGGATAGTTCGCTTTTCCTCGATCACAGAGAGGTCGGGCTAAGTCGCCCGTAGTTCTTGGGGAGCGACGCACTAATATAGTGCGATGTTGGAATCGGCCTGGTGCGGTGGCCCTGCCGGGAGTCCAGAAACAAAGAGGGCCTAGCGCACAAGAGGGTGTGCCAAAGTGTATCTTCCCACGATATACTGACTCTCGTCTTTCTGAGCGACTCAAGGCCTTGCAGGGGTGGGGGGTGCTTCTATGCTATACTACACGTACATCTACGCAAGAAGCCTTCTGTAATGACGGCGGAGAACTCGAAGAGCTGCGGGACCGAATTATTTTTGTGAGGTCCCAAGGCCAGAATTGAATGATGGAGTGTGATTGGCAACGTATACCCTCCTCAGCCTGGAGGCAAAAAAAAAATGTTGCTATCGGTGGGACCAGGCGTCAAGAAGCGTAACGAACGTATGTATGAGTTGTATGTATGTAGGTATGCGCGTCGAGGTTTGGATGACAGTCGAACTGGACTGGTCTGACTTGTTTGCTAGGCTGGAAGATGCCGAAGTGCAACGGGTCGACGCGAAACAGTCGGTAACGTACCGCACAGTAGGGACAGCGAGCGAGCGAGCGAGCGAGTGAGCAGAATGGGATGGGACGGTCTAGCCAACACACTCAAGCACAGCTTAACCCAGGGCAGTGGCAGTGGGATCCTGCGCTTATCGACCTTGGTGGATAGCGTATGTTTGTTCGAATAAGAGGGGCGTGCGAGTTTTGCGTGCAATTTTTGTCGATTACTTTACAGTAGCAAAAGCACAGCAAATGAATCCCAAGTTGGGGTATTTCCGTCGTAGTGCGATTGAGGGTGGATGGCCTAGACTGGGCCAGCTAGACCAGAAGGGCTAGACTTGGCTCACAGGCAAGAAATCTGCTAGCTCGAGGTCGATCGCTCTGCCGAAGAGTCCCCACGTCGCCGGTGCCGGGAGCCGCTGACTCGTTGGGCTTTGAGCGAAAGCGGCGAGTAGTTACGAGAAAGACTAAGCGTCTTTTCAGGGGAGACTTTATGGAAGGTTGAGGTAGAGCTCGAATTCGTATGGCGTGCGGAGAGGAATTTGCTGTCGAGTTTGGGGCTTTGGGTAGGTTAGAGAAAGGGAAGGGGGGAAACACTTCCTAGAATTGAATTTTTTTTTTTGCTCTTCTCTTGACGAATTTGTAATATTAATCTTACCAATAATAAAAATCCAATTGAGAAATGCACCCCCGTGCTGCTGGAAAGAAGCAACGCATCAAACAGCATAGCATGCTGAGCCAGAGGAACGGGAGATCCCTGTCCCCTGTCATGGTAGCTAATGTACCTTAGCTACTGACCTTACTGTGTGTGTCCTGGAATCTGCGCCTGTCCTGCTGGCTGGGAATGGGAGGTGGTCTTTGCTCTGCTCATCAATATGCCCCCCCTGTTTGGGTGCAATCACACACGCAGGAGGATGACTTGCAAATTTGGTGACGGAGTGTGTGTAGAAGAGAATCGGCGAATTTGGTCATGATTGTTCTTCTTACCCGTCTTCCATTGAATGGGTCCATTGTACGCTTTGGTATTGATCATGCTTTGTCAGATTATCCAGACTGAACGCGCTGTCTGCGGCCGGAAAGCCACGACGTCTGGGAGACACGATTGTAACGCGAGCTCTGCCCTGCTGTTGAAGGCCATCACGAAGCCAGCATGATGGTGAGGTTGACCAGGGGGAGAGAACATGAATGACATGGGTAGTCACCGCGTGCCCTGCGCTCTGGTAACTAAGGTCCACTCAGAGGACAACCCCGTACAGGATCCAAGGGCCCAAAGGAATGTCCACCCTTGCCTACCCTCCATCATCCTTGGACGGAATCTCCTCCACTCGAATACTGTACGTACTGTGCAAAGGTACGCCGTAGATCTGCGGCCTTTTCCACTGGCCCAATCAAGGTCGACGTGGCTGTGATTGAACCACAGAAAGAGGCGTCCAGGATGCTGGTGTTGAATGCAGCTCGGGGCTTGGCTAATTAAGTCCAAAGAGGGGTTAGCAATAAGTTACCGATAGGACAAGGTGCCAATGAGCGAAAGAGGTCATCGATCAAAGAGAATCAATGGGGTTACCGGGCACGCGGATTGCCACGGCCGATGGAGGGAGAGATTGCAGAATCCTCTTGTGACCTCAGCTGACTCAAGGTCAACACCGAGACTTTTACAAGCAATCAAGACAGAGTATTCGTATCGTACGCGTACGGGGCATGTGCCGCTGAGTCGAGGCCGAAGAACGTGGCGGCGATACCCCAATGGGTTTGATTGAGCCCAGCGTCGTGGTTCCCAGCACACACTAGTTACAGTCGAGCGCAAGCCAAGTTCAGGGATGGATCAGAAATATTCTCCGCGACACGGTTGTGTAACGACAATTTCGCTGCGCAACACACGCGATGCGATGATAGCGAGCTTGTTTGTGACGTGCCAACGTGGGATAGTTGGTCGATGTGGAATCGACAAGTCCCTGACGTGCAGGCCATCATCCTCTAGCAAATGTTTGGATGCCGGCGCCGTTGATCGGGCTAAGGTTTCCGTATCCACCATTTTCGAGTTGGGTTCAGCTTCAGGGGATAGCGATAGCTAAGTGTAAGGTAGTGGCTCTGGTCCATAGTGTTTAGTTCAGCCCTAGAATGCGTTTACTTGGTTTCTGGGATCGGTGGGCGCTATGATTTGGCTGGTGCGTTGGGGAAGGGATGAAACGGTATCAGAACAGCGCCGTCATCGTGCACAGTGGCTATCATCCAGTTGACTTTATTGCAAGGTCGCCTTGGTCATTATTTCCCTCGCTCTGTACCTCAGGTATAGTATATCATGGCATTGTGGCTGATACTGTAACAGGCAGGGACAGGGAAAAGATGCGTCCTCGGCACCTTGTACGTATCAGAAACAGGTAGGGCGCGTGATAGGTTGTCGGATTGGCGTACGGAGAGTTGGTCCAATTTGACTGGTAAGTTGTCGCTCAGGAAGGACGAAGGTTGTGCTGAAGGCAACACAAGATGAAGGAGAGGAGAGTAACCGAGAAATTTGGCATCAGTCAGGCGGACGGACACTTCGCTAGATCACCTCTCACTCTTTTTATTTTTGACTGCATATGTGTAACTCAAAGCAACCGATAAGAAACTCCAAGGGCTCGCTCAGAAGGCACTGAGTTTCCTTGTGCCCATATACCTACAGAGTACTGTACGTGGTGAACATTATTGTAGAGGCGCCAATCAGAATTCATAGACTGGCGGAAGATCATTCAAGGAGAGGAATCGTTACTGGAAGCTAAATAAAAAGTGTAATTCTGTATTGTCAGCCCTTTTTTATCATTATATGATTCCATCTATGGATGAAAGCAGCAGCAACTTTGGATCGAGAGCTGATTGGATCTTCTCTCTATCTTATGTGCTTAAGGTACTCCATCCTATAGGTACCTTAGGTAGTAGGTAGCTCGGAAAATTGTGAAATCTTCGACTGGCTGTTAGTCTGCTAGAAATTCGAGTCTATGACCTTTCCACAAAGATTTTATATGCTACTTAGAGGCTGCCTGTTTGACACTAATGGAATCAAAATCGGAAGGAGAAGGAAGGTAGGGTAGGTACCGCCAGGCGGGATCTCCAAAATCTCAACTGGGTTTCCTCTCCACACTCTCTACGACCACGACATCTAAGTTCCTGTTTTATCTCTTTAACAAATACTGATCAGGTATCCAAGCAAAAAAGATGCCATATATCTGCCTGTTTCAGCCTTGTCAGTAATCAGATTGTTTCTCTTTGCACACAGCCTCGCACAGTATTGCAAACAGGAGCCGCTTCTTGGCTTCTTTATTTGTGGGCGATCTAACCACACATTCTTGACATCCTGGCAGCTTTGGCACATTTCTAGTCGAATGATCTGTCCCAGAAAATCCAGGGTCTAGTTAAACAAGATCCTAAGCGACCCGAGCATCTGGGAGGAACTAAAAGGGCCTAAATGCCCCAAAGAGGCACAGTAGGCCTAGCTGGCCGGTGCCTCTCTAAGCCAATAAGCGGATTACCTTACTTCATTAGCCAGGTACTTCAGCTAACCTGCTAATATCAATTCATCCAAAACAAAACTCCAAGTCATAGGGAGCCAATACGACTCAAGGCTCAATGCCTCCGCAACCATGAACAGCAGCAGGATTGTCACTTCTGCCGCACCACACCGTGATGCATCAATACGGTGTCTGACAACACATATGTATGCAGACGCTTCGTTCATTGGGCCAATGGCAGTCGAATATCGCCCAACCAAGCGACTGGGTCTGAGCCCCAACTCTTGCCCCAGTCAAGCAGGGGAAGTTTTTCATGAAAGCTGCCGTGGTATCGTTGTCCATGGCCCTCCGTTGATTCAAGTTCTCATATCGTCGATATTGATAGCTATGATACGGCCCAGTTTCCAATTCGCACAAATTGGCCGGCCACTATTTTGGACCGAATGGCACCATTACTGTTGCACAACCCAAATGGAAACATTTAAGAACGCTCCACGTGTTGACTTGGTTCTGTGTTTCCACTGAACCTACGAGACAGTCTCAACTGATGCTCACGTGGAGTATCCACTGATGCGCAACCCATGCCGATTCTAGCACTTGTGCTTGGGTGGCTGGGTCCCTGTGCGACTCTCACGAA
Source organism: Fusarium mangiferae (assembly GCF_900044065.1). Taxonomy (NCBI): domain Eukaryota; kingdom Fungi; phylum Ascomycota; class Sordariomycetes; order Hypocreales; family Nectriaceae; genus Fusarium; species Fusarium mangiferae. Next base: position 269,388 of record NW_024573935.1, read on the forward strand.
TTATAGCTCTTTCGCGACATGAGGTAGAGGAGTCGTCCCACCACCGTTGGTCGGCGTTTTTATTGGGGGCTAGGTTTTGCAATGTCGAGGGTCTCTGGTTTCCATCTGAAGCACTGTGCCAGGAGGGACACCCACACCTTCACCATCAGGGCCGACGTCAACCTCAGCAAATTTGTCCGTGCGCCTGATATGCAGGCGGAACAGCTTCTCATTTCCTTCTTGGCATAGATGCATAAACACCTGAGCACGCTGTCTAAGCTGCTTCCTGATCACACCTGCTATTAGTCGTTCATCTCTCAGGGGCCTTCACCCAAGGACTTGGCTAGAAGCTGATTATTCTACTGAGGCTCAGGGTCTATTGACTGCCAATTCCCCCAACATATCAAATCATCGTGTCCGAGATCGCCGTGTGGGGGGACTGGGCAATGCCAATGGTGTGGTCGGGTCACTTGGGCGCCAGTTCACGCGCCCGCACATGGAGGGCAACCTCAGTGTGTCCTAACTCCCCTGTCATGTAGTGACAGAATTGCTTCCTCAGCCCTGACTCGCTTTCCAACCGCGTTTTTGTCCGCAGTCCAGGAGACAAGTCTCGTACTTGGTTAGGGTGATTTTTGGAGCCTTAGTGTTTTGTCCCAAGTTGCGGGGAACTGGAGTTACTGGTAAACTTGCTGGTCTACGACTGACTACCGGCATGAAGCAACGAAGTTCGTCTGTTCGCACCAGCAAATCATGATTTCAGGTGGGGTTAAGAGGCACATTCGTCTCTCAGTTTTGATGTTTCGTGAATGCAACCCCTCCTGGGTTCCCTTCCTGACCGCCTTCGATTAGATGCATTCATCCGAACGTCTAATTGTTACGCAGGGTGAGCTTGCAGACAAATATGATAGAGCAAGCATGCTGGATTTCTTTTGCGACATTACCCTTGAACATGGGTCCACGCAAATGGGCCAGAGGACCCCATTGATGCACACTTTGCCAGTTTCTGCAGGGGAGCAGTTGCCTAGACCGACAGCATGCTAGGGTTGAGTACCGCTGTACGAAGGCTGGCCAAGAAAGATATTCAAAGCTCGTCGCTCTCGTCAACTATGGCCCACATGCGAATGTATTTCTTGGAAACATGCACAGTATCAAGGCGGTGAGTAACCCCTGTCATTGGTCTGCCCCGTTTGCACTATCACAAGACGCAAGAAAGACAATTCAAGATCGAGCTTGAAGATTTCCATTGACCGACGCGTTTGAAAGAAGATCCAAACAGTCCAACGACGATACCAGCCCACTGGAAATCTTGCTGACTTAGTGGCTTCATACTAACTTAGAATGGGATAAGCCGTCGCCGACATCTTTGGATCGCAGGTGTGTGGATATCAACGGACGGTTTGCCGGCTTTGGTGTCCCCGCCCAGCACTGAAGTCAATCTGAATGGAAAATGAGTTTGTGTCAATCGAAAGACAAACTCATTCATCCCCGTTGACTGAGCAGGCCCATGAATGAATCGATCAGTGTCGATGATGAGTCGCAGTCTTCAACGAAGAGATTGCCCAGAAGGGGAAGCTCACATGCAACAATATATCCAAATACAAGGTTTCTTTCTGATCCAGCCATATCCTGTTCATGGCTTTATCTGATATCACTTGAGGAGACATCACGACAATTGGTCCTATGAGCCTGAGATGGCGTGCATCGCCAACTGTGCACAGGACATTGTCAGATGGTAATGCAATCCTAATTGTCACCCTTCCAGCTGCAGATACAACTTATCAGATGGGGCAGATGTTGGACAAGGGGCACAGAACCAGTTGCTTCATACACTTGGACTGCTCGCTAACAATTTACTACAATGATCTAGTCCAAGACCACCTTGACAAACGCGATTACGCACAATCCCTCATTTTTGTTTCATGATTATGGACGGTTGCCGAATCACTGATACCATAAGATTGATCGTATTGCGGCCACAGTGCCCTAGTATCGCACAGATACCGATATCTCGGAAACAGAGCCAGCCGGGCTCTATCCACTATTGAATCAAGGGTAGGAAACAAGCAGCGAGACCTTTAACAGCCAGTCAGTAGCGCTGTTTTGAGGCCCCTAAGTTCCAGTGACCAAGTAGATCATTGACCACCCGGTCCTCACGAGATGGCGGATGTCACTTGCATATCCAGGAACGTGTGAGGCTACGGCAAGCCATCCAGTGTGACGGTGGACGGCAGTCTGCCTAGTCTACGTTGACGGTGTCTTTGATTCCCAGCAAACGTGGGCTAGTTAGAAGCCGGTCAACCACGATCTCAGCTTCCCGTGGTCCTGGGAATCTCCCGCACGCCGGCGGCTTGTCATGTGCAACATCAAACAAATTCGGGCAGCGGAACAGACAGCACCGGTTAACTTTGTTTGAACTGGCACCTTCGGGCTTCACGACTGTTCGCCGATGGTACGTCTGTACGAGGAAGACATTTTCGAGATGACCAGTCATGTTACTGATCTGCGGGCCAATCTCACTTCTTCTGGATGATTGATGAAGGCCCACCACACCGTGAGGACACTCAGATCTCGGTGGGCTGAGCGGCGCTAGCGATCTACAGAGCGGTGGGCATTCATACTCAGAGCCCTTCAATTCAGCTCATTAGCGCGTATCGAATTGGGCCTGGTGCACAAGTGGAATTGAGACTTCTTCTCCGTAAATTGCCCTAGCGTGTTAGCACAGACCTGGAGGCTGGCGATTCAATATCGTTGGCCTCCACTATCAAAGCCTGTTGCTAAAGGAAGATGTTCTGAATCCAGCTATTCAGAGATTTGACAGTTCCTTGCAATCGGTAGGGGCAGGAATCGGCAGAAAGATGATTATCAGGGTTCTCTCTGTCATCTCTTAGGCGCAAAGCTGACTCGATGCTCGGCATGTCAACAATTTGTCCCTTCTCATACGCCATGAAAGTTATGTGGCTTCACATCATGAAACATGGACGGATGTGTTGCTGAAAGAAACGGCACACAGTTGATACTGCTCTCTAGGCTGGCAGAGCTGGTCTGGAGAATTTGTCGTATTCAGTCTCCCTAAAAGCAGAAAGGCACCTATGTTTGCTGGAAACTGGCTTGTTAGGGTCCTTCGCATGTTCCTGGATATTGTTTCGCCCCTAACTACGATAGGTTGGCATTGGGTTAACTCACAGCCCCTGCTAAGATCTGGTGCTGAAGATGCCCAGCCACGCGGCTAACAGAACTGACAGGCTATCGTGGTCCAGCCACCTCCGATTACTCAACTTCGTCTAAAGACTGGAGGCTGGTGGTTAAGATTTGTCGTGGGCTATTTAGTGAAATAACACGGCACGGTCAGGCTGAACATATCCCCAACCTCACTGGCGGAGCGCTATGAACAAACGGACTTCCGAACCATGCTACATTAACAAGAGCCCATCCTGACACGGTTCCTTGCGATATTTGACATTCAAGGTTGAGACAGGTTCCGTGACAGGGAAATGAGATTCGCTGCAAGAAAACGTGTTGCCGACGGCAGCGTCCATCCGGCAAGAGAATCCGCCACCGACGTAATAATCGAGCTCGCGATTCATTGCACGTTTCCAGCAATTCTGCCAGTCAGCCATGCGTGGATTATCGCGCTCGGAAAGACACAATGTTGAGAGGATAATGATGGGGTATGCTGAGCAAATACCATACGGCACTGTACAGTACTGTGAGTGTGAGACTGGATACAGAAAGAGTTCGGTCCCAACAGCATGGGGCCTCGCTTTCAAAGTGTGGATCCTACCTCATACCTTGCACCCATGCATCGCAGCAACAGGGAGACCCAGGAGGTCCTCTCTAGCGTCCCCGTGATGGTTCTCATCGGCAGGGCCAGGCAAAGTTGCCCTGGCTATCGCGGCTCGCACATGGACTTGGCGGTTGGTTTCTTTTCCGCCTTGTCGTTGTGTGCTGTTGCATCATCAAACGCCCAATTTGCTAACATTCGAAGATAATATGTACGCCTTTCTGGGTCTGAGGACAGTGACGTAGCAAACTGCATTACCGTTGAGTCAAGAAACTCTGCTAGATATGGGCGTGCGTCAACTAAAAGAGACGCAGTCGGGAGAACGGATATTTGGTCATTGACGGTGACATGCATGATGTTTCCCATGACTGTATGCTGAAGCAGGGCTATCTGAGGATTGTCAAAAAGAGGGAGGGGGTTTCACTCCCATGGGTCGATGATTGCCAGCGGAACTCTGAGCGGAAAGGGGAAGTCGTATGCGTCTACTCCGTACCACACAATAATGACGAGCAAACACACCGACAGATGTGTTTCTGTCTGGAGGGTTCGCCGCGGCAAGCGACAAAGAGGAAGTGTCAGATGTCACAATCTTGGAGTATCAAATCAAGCAAAATGTGACAGAATGATACGAATACAAACAAACATTATGCTATGCCGTGCATACCTGGGCTGGAGCTGAGCATACATAGAGTTGAGCGAGCACGGCACGACGCGATATTGACACTGATTGCGCAGTGGTCTGGGCTGAATCTTTAGCTACATAGAATCATCAATCATCAGTCCCTGTCGTGTCTGGAGAAAGCTTGGACGGGACCAGGACCAAGGGATAGACACAGGGGTGGGGGCCCGGAGGCGCATTGCTCAATCAATATCGAGCACCAAGCCTCTGGGAAATGCCACGCCATAGGCATACGGCGTGCTGTGAATGAATGGTATTGGTCCCGGAGCCACGCCGGACTCCAGGCTCTTGCCTTCATTCCTGGTGTGCATCTACATACGGGACGGGTGAGGACGCACTTGGAATCAGACTCTGGCTCGCCCACTCTGTTCTGTCTCTTAGCCGATCCGCACACTCTCGCTCACTATTCAGCCTTTGGTTTGTGGGCCCCCTGCGCCTTTGTCGTCCAGCCGTGGCTGTTGTTTCTCGCTATCCCTGCAGGTAGTGGAAACTGAACAGCTTCTGAGCCTCTCCAACGGACCTCTTATCGTTTTTGTCCGTGTAGATTCTAAGTTAGGTGCTGGTGTTGGCAAAAGCATGCCCATACGTTTGTTTCTCTTTTGCTACTCTCCCATAAGGCGTTGGGCTCGCATCCGTACGCCTACGCCCGTCGCCGAATGTTCTCGGTGGGATTTTTGGGCTCAAGCTAATGTCCCCATCATGGCAAACACGGTCCATCTGAGTTGCCTCAATCACTGCCGGAGAGGCTGACATGCGTGCAAATGACTTCGGGCATCATGGACAAGTTGGGGGAATGGATCCGAAACCTGGCGTCGTGTCTGAGAGTCAGTAGAAGAGCAGAAGTCAAGTCGGGCTGTTCTGGAACTTTACAAAGGTTTGGGGCGTTTCCCATCAGAAGGCGGCGAAACCGTCTTGGTCAGCCATGACTGACTCGGCCTGGTACGCCGCGTCGTGTGTCGTGTCGTGTCGTGTCGTGTCGTGTCGTGTCGTGCCATGCCATGTCATAACTATCGCGCCGACAGACTATCCCAGATGCCGCTATTGTTTCCGTCTTGCCCATCGAGGCAGTGACATTCAATCTCGAGATTCCATGTGCGTCACTGGAGAATTTCAATCGAGATTACATAGCATGGTTCTCAGGATGGGCCCGCGTCTATCCGCACCACATCACCATCAGCCTTGATATTCAACCTGAGTAGTGCCCAACTCCTGGTCAGGGGCAAGGCGCGGGTCTATTGATGTTGATCTCCATGGTTACTTCCCATTCGCTACCCTGTAGTGAGTTATGAGTGTGTATTTTTCTTATACTCCTCATCGATCGAGTGCTACGGTCGTCAGTCTGAAGGGCTGCTCTATTCACTTGGTGGTGAGCGCAACCTGACAAATTGCTGCAGCATTGTCTCGTAATTTGGGCCACGTATATACATGAATGTGCTATATGGTTTTGCCATTCGTGAGAATTTGATATGTGGTTGGCATGTCATAGTCGGCGACATAGCGATAAAGGGGAATCTTGAGATATTGGGTTGGGCACAAATGTTTTCTGCATATCAGTAAACACAGAGCAAATCTTAGCCCAAAGACAGATCATGTCTTGCATATTGTTGATAATGATCGACCAGACGCTATTCCTTGATGTGGCATACACATCCGGCGCTATGGGCGGATCACGACCGGCCGTTGGTGTTGAAAAGCTTGTCTCACCAGGCACTCCAAGCTACTGAAGCTATTCAATTTCAGGGCTTCCCCAAGTCTTGGCTAAGACAGAAGAGCTGGCTACCATCTCCTGATGATCAGTCGACTGCTCGACACACGTACGCCGCCAGGTTTCCGTTCATGATGTTTACTGTGGCTGGTCAGATCTTACGTGGACCGTGGACGGATGCACCGGTGATAGGTCTTCGCCGGAAGCAACCAATCTGATGACTTACCCGGATCCAGGAGCAGATCTAGCCTGGCAGCAGCTTGAAATGGAAATCAATCAAATCCGGCTCACCAAGATATGATGTTAGGGCTTGAACGGCTTGACCGAAAGGAACTCATCAAGAATCCATGAAAGAGGGACAACCAGACATCAGTTCAAGTCTTGAGCCCATCGCCAACAGTCATGGAGAAGAGCGGAGTAGAGGACGTAAATCAAAGAGGAGCCAGAAGGCGATCAACTAGTAGGTATGCAACCAAGGCTCTCTTTGCTGCACCACCATCCGGAGAAGAGACCTGCTTATCAAACACATGCTCAGCAATGGCATTACCAGACTAGATCGATATACCAATTAATGCTACGTCCATGTTCCTGTGGCAGGATCATCCAGCGCCATAACACGACACGAGTTTTTCATGTCGCTATGCAATCTGTAACAAGGCACAGCCAGTGCCAGGTCCAAACAGAAGGCGGCTTGAAAACGGATGATCCTGACCGTCCAGACTGGCCGCTTCGAGAACATCACATAGCAACAAGTCAACGATATAGAACCCATAATGAACACATTCAGAGACCTGGGTGCTGGATTGACTGGGTCAACAGGGCATAACGGAGTGTCCACGAATCTTACTCGTGGCGCTTTTGCACAAGGGGAACTCAACTATTCATACGTGAGATTGATGACGACAGAATTGGTTGCATTCTTTAATGCCAATCATCAAGGTCTTATCATCAAGCGTACGTTGAGGAGTAGGCATATTTATCTGTAAAGGGGTGATGGACCAAAGCCAGAGCAAAGTGGGATGATATGCCGCGACGTCGACGATTGAGTCAAAGCATCAGGGAAGCAGTTTGAATAGCCGTGCCGTATTGCTACAAAGTTCATGAGTTATCGCGAAGCTCTGGATAGACAGTCGTACAGACACTTTGAGCCATCAAAGTGTTGAAGGGCTGACACCAACGGTAAGCCGAGTCCGCACAGATGGGCATGTGCACACAAGCCAAGGTGACAGTCAACTAACTCGACAAAGCATTCAGTGTCCAGCTCTCTATCAATGCTGCCAGCGTCTCGAGGAACCAAGTAAGCCTGCTGGCGTACAAAGGTCCGCAAGAGGATAATCACGGTCCCAAAGCACCAGGCAGTCATCCTCAATACATTCAGACAACAAGACACAGACCTCAAAGAGCATTACGAATGATCTTTGACACTGAAAATACAACTGATTTCGACTAGAACTTGTGTCTCGTTCTGGCCATTGCAATCATCGTACTGACGAGACTCCGAGTTTGGGTAGAGACATAGAAACCAACTCTAACGTATGACAAACGGGTGTACTGCAAGGACACACGGGTGGGGGAGCAGCCGAAATCGTCAAAAGAGATCAAGAAGCAGTGATATACGTCGAAGATGTATGTGGCAGTAACTCTGGAATACTCCCCTCTAATACTTCCATGTGGCCAATATTTCTATGTAGGCGCCTAGTCGCAAGATAACATAACATGCATTCAAATATACCATCAACATAAAGTGAGTCGTGTTAATTGAGTTAACTACAATTGTCTATTGGACATACAGCTCGACTTTTGACAACATTGTCATCGACCTCCAGAACGCGAGGCCTCCAATAAAGGCGGGCTATTTCCCCTTATCTCCACCTGTGAGCGTTTTCCATACCGCTCGACACGATATCATCATCCCAATCTAAAGCCATTATTTCGAATAACATAAAACAGAAAGCGAGAAAATGCCACATAAAGTGCGTGACCAAATCGATCCGCAATCAAACCAGAAATCCAGACTCGCATGACGAGTCAAGTCTAATCGAATCACCTATCTCTAACAAACAAACGCCTTGGGTGTCATATACTTTTGAGAATCCGAGGAGCCGTGATTTGAGGCCGCCTGATCCGTATCATGAGAGGGTAGTAGCCCAATATGAATAAACCTCTTACCATCGACGGTTACGGTTGCCGATGGGCTGGTTGTTGGCGTTGGCTTGAGGTCAAGTCAGCTCGATAGGTATCTAGCTGCTTCAGCGTCGGCGATACCCACCTCTACCACCACCGCGACCACGTCCCCATCCACCGTAGCCGCGACCACCACCGCCACCATACCGAGTCATCTCAGCAAGGCGAGGGTCAATCTGCTGCTTGGCCTCCTGGAGAACATTGACAAGATCACGTGCCTGCTTCTGGTCTGAGAAGATTGTTAGTATGTACTAAGACGATAAAGCTGAAGGATACTCACTATCAGTAGTGAAAAGGGTGATAGCGGTACCGTTGGCACCGGCACGGCCGGTACGACCAATTCTGTGAATGTAGTCCTCCGAGTTGTTGGGGTAGTCGTAGTTCAACACATGAGTGATGTTGCGCACATCTTTAGCAAGAATGGTTAGCAGGCGAAGCAGGGGTTTGTATAGCAACGTTCCAGCACGGAAGATGAAGGTGAATGGCTAAGCATATTGGCTGGCCATCTGTACTTCACTCCTAGCGGAGATGGGGCAATAGAAAGTGCGTCAAAATGCCATCCTGGAGTATGCGGGTCACTGGGTCCTGGGAACAAGAGAACCTTGGCCAGCAGCTTGATCAAAGGCAATAATATGCCAACTCCACACTCGTACCACGGAAGAGAGAACGGTACAAGAGTGAACACACGTGAGTATAGCAAAGTAAAGGCTACACAACGGATCAAGACCCCGTTGGTTGAGAACCAATTGGACACGATAATTATCAGGCAGATTCGCACAGTCAAGAGAGCCCCTAAACACGAGAGTAAAGTACAGCAAGTGCTGTCGCTGGAAGTTGCCATGAGGGAGTTGGGATGATGATACATACCGATACCACGCGAGGCCACGTCAGTAGCCACCATGATGGGGGACTTTCCGGTCTTGAACTGGTCAAGCACCCAATCACGCTCGTTCTGCTGCTTGTCACCGTGAATGGCTAGCATATATTAGTAGCTGTTCTGTAATATATTGTGCGAGGGTGGATTAGACTTACAGAGCGCGGGCCATCCATCCTGGCGGAGGAATCGAGTGATCTCGTCAGCAATTCGCTTTGTGCCGACAAAGATGAGGATCTTGTTCTCCTTGTTCTCCATAACCTTCTCAAGGTGCTTGATCATGCGGTCACGCTTCTCCATGTCTGTGACAACCTCGACAATCTGTGTGATACGGTGGTTGGCAGCAAGTTCCATGGAACCAATGTTGACCTGGATGAAATCCTGGAGGAAGTCGGAAGCCAGAGCGCGGACCTCCTTGGGCCAAGTAGCGGACCACATCAGAGTCTGTCGGTCAGGTCGAATCTGGCCAATAATCTTGCGAATCTGGGGCTCGAAACCCATGTCAAGCATGCGATCAGCCTCGTCGAGAACGAGGTAAGTGACACGACGCAAGTTAGTCTTACCAGCCTCCAGCATGTCAATCAAGCGGCCAGGAGTGGCAATGCAGACCTCGACTCCTCGAGAGAGATCGCGAATTTGAGGACCCTTCGGGACACCACCGTAAACACAAGTGTTTCGGATGCGAGAAGATCGGCCGAACTTCTTCATCTCCTCTTGAATCTGAACAGCAAGTTCACGGGTAGGGGCGAGGACGAGGACAATAGGGCCGTCGCCGGGAGCAAGGAGAGGCTGAGCGTTGATGTGGACAATGGAGGGGAGACAATACGTAAGAGTCTTTCCGGAGCCTGTCTCGGCAATACCAACAACATCGCGACCGGAAAGGGCCATGGGCCAGCCCTGAGACTGAATGGCAGTAGGGGCGGGGAAGCCCTGGGCCTTGACCTCATCCATGACATATCTGGGGAAGCCAGCCTCATCGAAAGTCTCGACGGGTCTGGGAACATCCTTGCCAGCGATGGTCATCTGGTGCTTGCGGCGGAAGGCTTCCACGTCAGCGTCAGATCGGCTTGAGACATCGGGGTGTTCCTTGTAGAAAGACTTCTCGAACTTGGGGAGGGTGTTGACATCTAGACGAACGTTAGTAGGCGAAAACAACGACATGACGAGCGAAACACGTACCCCACTCCTGGTTCTTGAGGCCAGCGCCGAGGGCACCCATACGGTCACCGCCGGCACCTCCTCCATAGCCGCCTCCAAAACCTCCTCCGCCGAAACCACCGCCACCTCCGCCGCTGTAACCATTTCCGTTACCGTATCCGTTACCTCGTCTGTGTTTTGTGTTAGCAAAATACGATAAAATGTTAGATTAGAAACGCATGTGTTGGTGGTTGCGCGCGTTGTCGTTGGGGAAGTGACCGCGCCTCTAGGCTGAAACCACCAAATCTGCGCTCAAACCACAAAGAAAAGTCGACTCACCCTCCGTAGCCACCGCCGCCGTAACCATTGCGGTCACCACCTCGGTCACCACCACGGTCGCCGCGATCACGGCCATAACCACCACCGCCGTAGCCACCTCCTCCACGGCCACCGCCGCCGCTGTATCCGCCGTCGTAGCCAGACATTATTTCAGGTTAAGAGAGATAAGACGGAGCCGTTTGGAATGGACCCGTCTAGGAAGGGGGAAAGGGGGAGTATTAGAATAAAGAGAGACGTGGGATGCGCTGTATAATATCTCGAAGTTACGAGATTAGCCTTCTGTTTGATGAAGAAGGAGTGCGCGCCCGAAGGATGAGATGATGAATGGGAAAGGGAGAGATGAATGGAGGATGTGTGAAGTTTTAAGAGAACCGGCTCGGACGCGCTGACCATGTAATTTTTTTTTTTTGCTTTCGCCGCTAGGCAAGTCCGCCTGGGAGACCCACATAATATCTTGAGGCGACAGTGTGATTGGACTCGGATGGTCCACTGAAAATGAACCCTTGAGCCGCCACCTTAGTCAGGTACCTTGTGGGTGCCTACCCTATACTTCGATTTTTTCTTCAATTTCTTATCATAGGACTTCACATAATAGCAATCATTTTAGGTGCCTGATGTTAGATCTTCTTACATTCTTTATCTATCTGTAGCGCTCTACTGGCTTGTAGCGCGAAATACAGAAACGAGTGTCGTGTCCATTAATTGCGTAACGCCGGCAAATATTGTCAACACATGCACTTCCTAAAAGCCCATGTATAAATTCTCCACATGCATGGACAGCACAGCAGTCTCAAAGCCAAAGAAACATATCAGGAACAGCCAAAAACACTTACGTCGAAGAGATGGCTGCATGCCTGGTGGTAGAGCTAACATAAAATAACTGCATCAATTATAATAGCGCGAAATAGCCAACCGTACATTGAATAAGTTGGTGGTAATTTGCTCGTCTCAGTATCTACCTACTCATCCATTTGCTCCTTTTTCCACTTCGCATCCAGGGCCTCTTCTAAAGCACCCCTGAACGCACCGACAAAGCTCCAGCAATCTAAGAAAGTATTATACAGCGGTGCAGGCGCTACTCTAATCACATTAGGTCTGCGCTCGTCAACCAGAACACTCCTCCTCTCAAGACCAGCCATAACCTCATCAAGCAATCCATCGGCCAGGAGAATGCTCACCTGCGCCCCACGGCGCTCTTGCTCACTGGGCGTGATGATCTTCCAGTATGCACCCATGTCCTGCGGCAGTTTCTGTAGCTCAGAGACGAGATAAGCCGTCAATCTAGTGCTCTTTTCCCGCAGAGGAGCTATGCCACCGGCTAGCTCGAATACCTCGAGGGAAGCACAAAGGGATGTTATGTCGAGTACGGAGGGATTGCTGAGCTGAAACCCTGCTGCGCCAGGAACAGGAACGAAACCAGGCCTCATTGCGAATCGGTTCTTCTTGTCGTTTCCCCACCAGCCGGCGAGTCTCACGTTGTGCGATCCATCGTCCCCAACCTGCGTGTGACGCTCGTGAACATACAGACCTCCAATACAGCCTGGTCCGCCATTCAAGTACTTATATGTACACCAAGCAGCCGCGTCGACGTTCCAGTTGTGTAACGAGAGAGGTACGTTGCCTGCAGCATGAGCGAGATCCCAAATGACGAATATACCACGCTCGCGAGCAAAACTAGTCAGATGTGGAATATCGAGGAGCTGGCCCGAGTAGTATTGAATACCTGGAAGGAGAAGCACTGCAGTAGTGGAGGCGTGCTTCTCGATAATGGACTCCACATATTCGTCAGAGAGAATGTCCTCGTTATTTGGAGGCTCAATGGTAATCATCGAGTCTTCAGGACGGAGTCCGTGATGCCGTATCTGTGTCTCAACAGCATACTAAGCATTTATGTTAGCGCCTGAGTTGCCAAGTGCTGAATAGAACCACTGACATGATCACTTGGAAACGCTTTGCTCTCTAGTATGATTTTATGCCGTCCCTTAACATCAGGCTTGTAAAATGCCGCCATCAATAAGTGAAGATTGGCCGTGAGAGTCTGCATAACAGCCACTTCGCTGACCTTGCCGCCCACAATTGGCGCAATCATCTCGGCCGCACGAGCATCAACGTCTAGCCATGTTGGCAGAGGAGAGTCCTCGAGGGGCTTGAAGTGACCCTGCACACCCTGTGTGCGCCATGTCGCGAGGTATTGCTGTATGCGATCTAAAGTGCGTTTAGGCTGAAGGCCGAGAGAGTTGCCTACAAGGTATATCGCTCTATCATTGGCATCTGCAAGAGTTAGACCAACATCGAGGATACGCTAGATATGAGAGAAATACACTAACCCGTGCTGTCACTGGTAGGGAGAGTTTTGCGAGCTACATCAGCTTTGGAGGGGACGTTGAACTCGTCGCGAGTGTGTTTGAGAGCGTCATTGGAGTCCAGCTCAATGGCGTGGTCCCTGCCAGAAAGCTTGGAGGAGTCACCCATGGCCAAGAGCACAGACAGGTTAGGTTATATCGTGCAATGAGTTGCCCACCTTGGGTCTAGGGAATGAGCAATTCTCTTCCCCACGTTGCGTTCCCTGAGTAAAGTAGCTTACAGATATTACAAGCTCCGCATATCGGCTTGACGCGGGGAGCTTCTGCCCCGCAGTCAAACTTGGGAGCTCCCGACTTATGGCCGGGACCATTTGGAGATTCAAGATTTGATATCCACACGAAGAGCATGAGGCCAGGCCAGACAGGGCATCTAAACTGCATATGATGCAGAATCTTCATGTGAAAGCTAGACCCACGAACCAAGACATCGATGTGCTCTACCACCTTGTCCGGTGTCACGAGAACCCCCTTTTTGATCATACTATGGTATGTACACTACGAGACAGCAATTCGGAGAGAGCACTCACAGGCAAAGGCCAGACCCGTGTATTTGTTCACGATATGAAGTTTTGTTGATTCCTTTTTCCCCATCCTCCACAAGTCTCCCTGCTTTTCGCTTTTCTGCGCACTCTAGCTATGTCATACAAGGGGCCTGCCTCTCCCATCTATATCCGTGAACAAAGAAAAATTACAGAACCAAAAAAGAAGAAAAGAAAGACCAAAGCGAGGTTTACAATATGAAGCATCCCATCCCAAGCCCGATTCTAATCAGACATCTATTAGTCCGGCCCAGTTAATGCACAATGCTCCAAGTACACCCTCCCAAGAACAGATCGTCGTACGATGCAGTCCGCGGACAACATAAAGTCCTCAGCTATCGCATCTCATATCAGGGTATCGAACCTTGTTGCATAAAAGGTTTTGTTGGATCGAGGGTTTACTCGCGAGAGACGTCACGGCCAAAGGCCTTGGACTTGAGCCAGTCAACAGCGACCAACACACGGTTTCGGGCTAGAGAAATCCAATTAGCACGATTATTATGTCAATAATAGCTTGTGATTAACTTACTGCTGAAGCACATAGAGAGGTAGGCGCTTCGCCAGAACAGGTAGGTCAAGCCGCCACCACTGGCAATGTTACCGTTGAACCAAGGAACATCAGCAACAGCCTTCTCGCTACCAATGTAGGCCAAGCTACCCTGGTGGGAGTATCGGAAGGGCTTGACGTCCTTGATTCGGCGAAGCTGCTTCTCAAGGCTCTCAATCTCAGCGGCGACCTCAGCAGAGTTACCCTGCTTGAGGTTCAAGCTGCTGCTGAGCTCCTTGATGCGAGCCTCCTGAGAGTCAGTCTTGGCCATGTTGTTGAACAGGCGGGCCAGGAAAGAACCCTCCTGGGAAGCGACCTGAGCTGTAGGGGCGTAGCCAGCAACGGCGCAGTCACCGACGGCCCAGATATCGCGGGTGCCCTGGACAACAAGGTACTCGTTGACAGCAAGACCACGGCGAGAATCCTTTTGGGCGGGAACCTTGCCCATGAGGTCACGGACAATGGGGCGAACAGCGTTTCCAGTTGCCCAGACAAGCAGACCGTAAGGAATACGGAGAGTTTGCTTGCTGCCATCGGGACCAGCGCACTCAGCCTCAACAAAGTCCTCTGTCACCCTCTTGACCATGGTCTTGAGCTTGATGTCAATGTTCTCCTCACGCAGGGTGTTCTCGGTGTACTCAATCAGCTGCTTGGAGAAAGAAGGGAGAACGTTGGGAAGGGCCTCAATAAGAGTGACCTTGAAACGCTGGCTGATTTCGGGGATCAGCTTCTTGATGTCGTCCTCGAAGAAATCACGGAGCTCTCCAGCAAACTCGACACCAGTAGGGCCACCACCAACGACGACCATGTGCATGAGACGGTCGATCTCTTCTTGGGACTGACCCTTGAAAGAAGCGCGCTCAACACAGTCCATAATCTTCTTGCGGATCAGCTGGGCATCACCAATCTCCTTGAGAAAGCAACTGTTCTCGCGGACACCGGGAATACCGAAAGTGGCATTCTCAGCACCGACACCAATGACGAGCATGTCGTAGGGGATCTCAGTCTGAGAGTGAGGGCCCTTGCCCTCGGTGTTGTCCTTGATCTTGACAACCTTGCGGTCAGGGTCAACAGAGGAAGCCTCAGCTTCGTAGTACTTGACGGCACCCTTCTTGTGGCGGAGGATAGTGCGGACAGGCTCCATAATGGAGCGGTGCTCAATGAGACCTGTTGTACATGAAGGCAGGAGGGGAGTGAAGAGGAAGTAGTTGCGAGGAGAGACGACGATGACGTTGTAGTTCTCGGTGTCGAGGTTCTTCAGGAGACCAACAGAGCCCCAACCGGATCCTAAGGAAGAGTATTGCGTCAGTAACTTGGCATGGTATATGGGAGGAGCGCCTATAGCCACGCGCGCCGAATTACTCACCCAAAACGACAAGAGTCTTCTTGGAAGGGTCAGGCTGGTACTGCTCTTGAGGGTGACGGTCGTCGTAGATAACGTAACATGTGTAACCAACGAGAGCACCAAGAGAGAGGTATGTGAATCTCCATGTCCATCGGAGCGTTCGTCGAATCTTGCCAGGCTTGGGCTTGGGCTTGGGGGCCTCGTCAGCATAAGCTCTTCGGAAGGCAATGCGGCCAGAGTTGTTGAGTTTCATGGCAATAGAAGGTCGAGCAGAGGTTTTGGAGGCAGTAGAAAGGGCGCGAGTCGCAATGCGACTGCTGGGGGCCAACTGGCCGACCCGGGAGAGGGCCGTCATGGCTCGCGCGGAGGAAGCCATTGTGAGGATCTGGTAGAGAGGAGCTCAATTGAGAGCGATTGGAGGGAGAAGGAGGGAAAAGAAGAGGAAAGAAAGAAAGAATAGAGGACACAGACTGAGAGTCTCTGGACCAGATGAGGGCGTCGCGAGCGGATGGGGCTGGTGACGGACGGAGGTGAGTCGAAGGAGAATCAGTCACAACCCACGAAAGAGGGCGAGAGAATTTAGGTAGTGTATGTACAAGAACTGGACCTTATTAGGTGCGGTACGTAACTTAGCGTCTAGACAGTGAGTGAGCGAGTGAAAAGAGAGACCCTCATCGGCTGGCCGGACACAAGGTAAACTAGGGTGTAAGAAAAGATGATGGCATAGTTCTATTCGGTAGTGTTTAGTTTCTTTTTTGCTCCCAGCCCGACCCGTCCTGTCCTGGCCCCCTCGAGATAAGACATCCCGTCTTCCATTTCTTGCTTGTGTTTAAGGCTCCACTAAAAAGTTCAGGTTCCCTGCCCGTGCCTCCAAGGCTTCAAGCTTAGCGGAGCGGGTCGGCGTGGGCTTCCGTCCTCAGCTAAAAGCTACCGGTGCTGCACGGCCCTGAATGACGCCCACTGAACGAATGAGTAGAGATCATCTTTGATTTGGGCTGCCAAATGATGGACTTCGGAGTTGACAACTGGTGGTATCAACAAGAGTCACGGTTTTCCTTCTGACATCTTCCCCGTATGACAACTTGTCTCCCGCTTTGGCCTGTGATTATCACTTATCACTTCTCGTCTCCAAATCCAGACTCCAATAACCCAATCCAATGGACCGGACCGGGTTCAACCCCGATCCGCAGCTTTGGTTCAGATAAAAGCTGCAGTGCAGTTAAAATTGGGGTTGATTGCTCATTCCAACACCTAAAATTTTTGTCAACCTTTGCCCTCTACCTCTAGACTTTCGCTTTCTGGCCCTTGGCGTGTCCGGCCCGTCATGAAATCAGCGAAACTCCACTAACTTACCGAGCAAACCCCCTGTATACAATTCTATTTTTTTTCTAATATCATGACGACTGCTGGCGACAACGTCAAGGTGAAGGAGGCGGGTTTCCCCCTCCACTGCTCGTGATAACTCGGTCTGATGCTATCAGAACAACGTGCATAATTCTGTCACACCATCACTACCACTACATGCCTCTCTAGCCACTGTCGTCTATCTTTGTTCTGCTCCGTGGTCAACTCGACATAAATCTCGGTGTCTCTCCGTTTCCGGCCGTCCGGGTCGCCTTCAGCAGAGAAATGTGACATTGGCATTCATTGTGGATTGCTCGATCCTTGAAGCCTTTTGGCGAGCGACAGAGCGCATGAACAGCAAACAGCCTTGTCATGAAAGACTGATAGACATATTACGTATACTGTTACTTTATCTCGGCATCCGGAATACGGGAACACCAAGTATCCAATATCTTGCTTTTTATGTCCCCTATTTTGATTCCCTGAGGCAGTCCACGCTGCAATGTCCATTTTATGTGTGCCAATCAAATGCGGTTATTCCCTGGATCTCAAGCCTGCAGATGGAAAAACCCCGACCCTGAAGGATAGGAGCCTGTCATCCGTCGGTGAAAACCCGGTTTCTCGCGCTCTCATTTCTGATTTCTGAGCTTAGCTCAGTGTTAGGAGACACCGCGGTGTATCGGTGAGGCTTTTAACCGTTGGCGCGGATTAGTCCACCATTGGATACAGAGCGTACGATATTAACCGTAAGAACTCCAAAGTCCTCATGCAGTAGAGATACAGAGTCGAGGGCGGTTAATTTTAGGTGCCTGTAGGAAAATCAGATGCGCGATTTGGTCTCGTTTGGGAAGCTCCTAGCGCATTCACATGTCGCTAGCAGCCTCTCACTTACAAGATACGCGGTATTGCCCAAATAGGTGTTACTGGTAATTGTGAACGACGAGCGAATGGTAGATTTGCCGCTGTAATCGGGTCGCAATTCATGACAGACGGTATTGCCTTATATCTCTCATCCTGCTCTTCTGAGTAATTGTTCGATGTCTTGCGTACCATTTGCTTGCTAGTTGCTGATCAAATTTGGGCTTGGGTTTTTGATGCCTCCCGTCTCGTTTTGCGTGGGGTGGTGACTTATATCAAAACACCACCGAAATATTCCCCCCTCACCCAACCTTATCAGGTGAAATCTGTACGGAATATGTAATCCCCAGACCTTGACGTGATTCTCGTACTATACCCCAGAATCAGATAAACATTGGGGGTTGTAGTGCATCCCTGGCAGCCAGTCCATCTCGGAGCCGCAGTCACATCTTGTCAACCTTACATCCGCAGAAGTGCACACAACTCATATCTCGCCATGAACCTCAATCCGAACCCTTAAAAAGAGCTCACTCCCCTTTTCTGTCTAGTGGCCGCCGTGCTCGCTCCCTTGGACCGGGTGGATCTCATCGTGGAGCCTCAAGAGGAGAAAACGTTCATGTCCGCAAGCGCGCTAATGACGGATCCGCGCTTCTTCAGTGCGCTCTGTTCATGATGGTGAACATGGACATGGGCGAGGTGTGTGATTGGAGCGCGTTTTCAAGGGGTCTTCGGTGAGCGAGCACGGTGAGGCAGCTGAAGACTGCGTCTATTTCAACTTCAAATGACATTTAGTTTGTGCGTATCTGGGATGTGGTGATGGGGGCAAGATATTGCTAGCCCTCTATGGGGACGGCCACTCGGTGAAATCCCCGACACTGATGAATGCGATTGGATGTTTAGTATTATCAAGAGCATCTTCGTTCATGACGGGGCATGTGACGGATTTCCTTTCTGGGCCATCCTACCAGTTGCAAGTTTATTGTGTTGTTTGATGATAAAACACCTCTTCTTCACGAAACGCTTGTGACGACATGTCCAGTGGTCATGATGGCAGCAGCAGCAATGAAAGATTGCCTGTACCCACTACCGATGGAATCTGGAACTGACGCAAAAGCTTTTTCAAGGGTCCATCAAATGATGACTTTATCCACAAATGATTTAACATCAAACATCCACCCTGAGTCTTTTGATATCGGACCGTCTGGCATGCGCCATGAATCGCCGACTTTGCTGGCGGGGACCGGTATTCGATGTGCAAACCCCAGATGAGGCTGATAGAAACGATAGCCGGAAAGGCAAGCCGAGATCATGAGACTCAATGTGTCGAAGGTTGAAGATTGCGAAGCAAAACGAGCTTCAGATTGTTGAGGGTGTCTCGAGTTTGGGCATCTGAAGCAGCATAGCCAACCACCTGTCGATCATTGGAACCATCAGACATGAACTTCATCTGATGACAGTCTGAGCGTTAATCAGCATCATATCATTTATCCTCAGCTGCATAACCCGTCAAAGAGGATTGAATCCTTTGTTAATAACCAATCTATCACGGAGAACCCAATTAATCAGGAACGAACAGTAACAACCCCCCTGCATGACCGGTCTTCATCAATCTCTTGCGACAGGCTGAAACAGGAGCTTGACTTTGAGACGTGCAACCCCTGCCGCTAGAAACCTACAAGCTGAGGCCACCCGTCACTAACACATATGCAGCCATTTCTGCACCAGCCCTGTTAGCGCATCAACGACGGGCTACCGTGCTTCCATCCTGAATCTCAGTTCTTGGGCAAAGAAGCGACACTAAGCGTTTTCAAACGGCAGACAACGACTCTTGAACTGCTAGGTTCGGCTTGAATGTTTCGTGTTACTGCTCACATCGTGCCCCTGAACCCTGAGATCGCCTTGGCTGTGTGGATGGGGTTCACACTTTACCACCGTTTATGGCTGTCGGATCCTTGTCTTTATAATGTATCATATCGTATCGTATCGCATGTATAATGTAACTGTTGATCGTGTCTCACCCCGCGGACCAGCTCCAGCTCTAACGTTAGAGGTTCCTCGCGCTTCACTTCCTCTCTCGTCCGTCCGTCCTCTCGTTTCTCTTCCTCCTCAATCAGCAGAAACTCCATTTCTCGCTTTTTGCATGTCATAAACCGCCAAGCCCTTATATTCTTTCCTTTGTCCTTCTCTTCCTTTGCTCTTGATCAAGGCTGGACCTTCGTTTGAATAACGCCTTCTTTTATCTGATCAAGTCAGTGACTTGCATCATCAAAACACTCATTTCCTGATACCCAGACTATTCATCCAACGCCTTGGGTATCCAAATCATATCAAGACGTACCAAGACATATCATGTTATAAAGACCCTTGGTTCATTAATACTTTTTGTTTATAATCAACACAACTCAGAATCCCTACTGCGACAATGGCGCCTTTTGATGAGCCCCATCACCTTCGGTGGCAGAGACAAGCAAAGAGGGCTTTTGGTGCGACTCTGCCGGATTGGACCATCGCCGATGACAGCGACGACTATGATGTTCACATTATGAAGAAGCGACCAACAAGGCCGAGGATCAGACGAAGCAATGTTCCAACCTCATCCAGGGAGCCTGAGGTTATGATCAACATCCTAAGGGAGCCTTATGCCAAGCGAACCGATACTGTCGATCCTGCGACTGAGAAGCAGAAGCAGGACGCGAAGAAGGAAGAGAGTAGCGACAGTGAGAGTGAAGGTGACGACGCAGCTGACAGTGGAAGTGAGAGCGAGAGCGAAGATGAAGACGAAGAGCCCAAGAAGAGTAAAGAAGACCAAACCAGCAACGACGGCAACCTCAACATCAAATTGCCTGCATCGTCAACAAACTCGCCATCAGTCGACGCTCCATCAGCGGAGGGAAGTATGTCGGATTCCCCTTTGGTAAGTCAGATCCTTGACCCGCTCGCTCATCATGTACAAGTCGTTTCGGGTTGAGACATGTCAAATGCAATGCAATGTAAATTCGGTCTTGCTAACTCTTCTAAAGGTAGAAGGTGGTGATGGTGGCATTCACTCCAATGTTCACAAGATCCTGCTAGGCGTTGGATCCGTCGGTATGCTCTCCCTGTCCACCTCACCTATAACATTATAGACTGCTAACACGATTTCAAGGCGGCTTTCTATTCCTACTTGGAATTGGGTTCCTCATCTGGAAATTCTACTCAAGGAAGCAGACCCCAAAGAAGCCTGCTCCCATTGATGACATGAACTTCGACAAGCCCAGCCGCTTCGAGAACCTCGTTTCCAAGGTGCCTTTCCTCGGACCACGCTACGGCCACAAGGGCTGGTACACAATTGAAGATCCATCCTACTCTCCTCCATCTTACTCTCCGCCTCTCGCTGAAAAGACACGGCCTCAGTCACCACTCTTCATGTCTAAGCAATCCGACAACTTCCTTACAGTGCCTAGCCTACCATTCGGCGTTTATCGTACGACTGGCGACAGAAGGACAGGGGTTACAAACTATGACATTGACGCTGTAAGCCCTACAAGCACAACCTTCGTCGAGAGCGCTGTTGAGGTCCAGGTCGTGGCTCGTCACGATCCCAAGGACTCCTTGAGCACGCCTTACAAACCTCAGCAACACAAGCGAATCCCCTCTACCACACCATATGCCTACGATGTCGGACGACGTCAGACAGGTGTTAGCGAGCTCTCCTCCATCTCCTCTGGCTTCGGTGACGGCGATATCGTCGTGACGCCTACCACTCAGACTGTCCAAAGTGTCCCATCGCGACCAGAGCCTTCGCGACAACCCACATGGAAGTCTACCAATTCTGTTGGTCGCCGTGACACTGTATCTACAGTAGCTTCAGTCGATACACGGCCACGCTTCCGCTCAGTGAACTCATGGGTAAAGCAGCAGAATGGGCAATTGCGACGAGCTCAACGACAACAAGAGAACAGCCTTGATAGTGACGCTCCCCCAGTTCCTCCTCTGGCCCCCCCTCCTGAGCAGGACTTCAGATATATGTTGCAAGATGATGAGAGACCACGCCCAGTGGAGATGGTCTAAGAGAGTTTCGAGAAACATGCATGATATATAGAGGCACCTTTGAAAGGAGTATGGCTGGACCAGGCGTCAGATACCTATGTTGGATTTTGTGACATAAACAAGGAAACATACGGAACCAAGTGTATACTCAATTCTATGTCTATTAATTGATTGATCTAGTCTGCTTCTCCTGTTTTTTGTGTCTGTGTATTGACTCAGGTCTGCTGGGCAGGGAACATCTCCCAAAAGCCAATTTCCATCTAAATCGTGTTAGTCAACGGTCATCACTAAAGAGGATGCTAATATACCTTGAGGGCGTGGATAAAGATCTGAACCAGCTCTTCAATTCGCGAAGGTGACTGCAGTTGAATATGCTTTTCAAGCAAGGCTGCATCTTGGTTAATAGACAGATACTCGGCGAAACTGAGGGAGACTCACCAGAGCCCAACTTGACAGCATCAGTGTAATCCTCTTCATTGTAGTTCTTGATCCACGCCCAGTATGTGTTTCCCTCGCGGACGGTCTTATCATGGTCATGAAGCATCTTAGCTGCGGCACCATAACCAAGAAGGCATGGAGCAAGAGCCATTTGAAGACCAAGCCAATCGCCGTTCTGACCAACATCAAGGACATAACGAGTGTATGCGGTGCAGGCTACAAAGAAAGTCAGAAAAAGATCACTGTACATGAACCTGCTTGAACTTGCCCTGTTTCTCGGGTGTGGCACGAATTTGCTCGATGGAGACGCCGAAGCTCTCACAGTATGAGGTATGGAGCTTTAGTTCATGCATGATATGCTGAACAATTTCTGTTGCCTATAGAGAGGTCACGAGATTGCGTCTAGTATGGGGTCAAGTGAACATACTCGAGAAATATCTTCAATATTTTGCGCCTTATAGGCAGCCAGGGCGTTGGCACGTGAAAAGTGAATCTGCAAATAATGATTAGCTTGGGATCATTACATGATTTGAAGACGAACCAAGTATAAGTAATCCTGAATAATATAGCCCTTGAAGGACTCGAGAGGCAGAGTTCCGTCACCCATAGCCATGACGAAGGGATGGTAAACAAACTCCTTCCAGACGTCGCGGACATCGGGGCGCTCGAGAAGCCACTCGATGAAGTAGCCGCTGTTCATCGAGTTAGTACAACAAAGAGGATAAAGCTTTGTGAACTTACGGAGTAAATGGGAGAGTATAGGTCGAGTGGAAGTGGTTAAGGGGACCATGCCCTTTACCAAGACCAGGTGCTGTTCGAATGGCAGCTTCAATGTATCGGCACGCTGATCGGACAGCCGTTGGTGTATCAAGACCCTTGGCCAAGTTTGATGCGATGGCCGCTGAGAAATCACTTAGTATCAGACCAGTTGTATTCAGCAAGTTTGTCACTTACACGCCAAAGAGCATCCCGTGCCATGGGTGCTTGAGCTCGCCTGGTACGGGCTTTTGACTCTCACAACCTCACCATCACCACCAACAAGAACGTCCACAACAACACTCCTCTCTTCCTCAGTCTCGGCTACAGTCAAGTCCTGCTTCATGGGTCGGTGTCCGCCCTTGACGAGCACCCACTTAGGACCCAAGGCTTGGATTCGTTGAGCTACAGTCTCAAGGTCTTGCACACTGCGAACCTCGGGGGCTTCTTGACCATTTTGGGAAAGGATAAGAATAGCTTCAGGAATGTTTGGTGTGAGGACCGTAGTGTGCGGCAGAAGGTGTTTGCAGAGGTGTTGGATGGCTTCATTGGGGAGGAGTGTTGCACCAGAAGTCGAAACCATGACCTAGAAGCTCATTGTTAGAAAGACTCAGACAGAGATATATAAGTGGGAACATACTGGATCCACGATAAGCGAAGGGATGCTATGCTTAACCATGGTATTTGCAACCATCTCTATTGTCTCTGTAGAAGCAAGCATGCCTATCGAGGTGTTAGTCATTGTGCAACACAGCGAAATCGCTGACCAACTCACCAGTCTTGACAACATCGACACCGACATCTTCAACACAAGCATCGATCTGCTGAGACACAAAATCGGTGGGAATGACATGAATGCCCTTGACGCCTTGAGTGTTCTGCGCAGTCAGCGCCGTAGTGGCCGTCATAGCGTAGCAGCCATGAGCAGCAATGACTTTCTGATCCGCTTCAAGTCCACTAAATGATTTTCTGTCAGCATGTATTACCATTGAATATTGAGAAGAAGAAAAATCATGAAAACGCCTTCAAAAAGCTCCATCATGCCACTCTGAATATAAGGAAGACTATACTTACGCTCCGCCCGAACTGTCCGACCCCGCGATGACAAGCACTCGCCCTTGTACCATGGTGAAGATTTTCTTTAGGAAGGGTTAAAGAATGACCAATACAATGAATCTACCAGGAAAAGATGTATGCTATAGGTGTCGTGAAGGAGCAACTTGGGCCTCGATCGGGACTGAGCTCGCTCTTAATCCCGCGTTCGGTTACTCATGGAAGCGGCGTTGGTTGGTATTGGCAGGCGATGTTAATGGCTCTGGTGGGGCCGAGTAATTCGCCGTCATCATAATTACAAGTCGTACGTACATGAGATACATACATACCTTACATTATCAGGTCATGATGTTACTTACTTACTTACTTACTTATCTGCTCCCTAAACCCCAAAATTCACCGGCTAAAGGTAAATTCGGCATATTTACTTAACCGGTTCCTCGATACCATGAATCCTTGGCGTAGACTGATTTGTAATTTGGGTATATGATGATGCTACTCGTAGTCGAATCAACCGAGCAATCCTTTGATATCTTACTACAATATCCTTAACCTCACTTGGTCTCGTTCCAAGAAGCCCTCTCGGATAAAACCAGAAGCATCCCTTCTTCGATGTTTTGCCCAAAACTCCATGATCCAAAACCCAGACCAGACCAGACACCAATGCGCTTTACAGCAGCTACTCCTCACAAAGATATATACAGCTCAAGACCCGCCTGCCACCCCTTGACGTGCCATCATGATTCTTGTCATTGGTATCGTGTAGTTGAAGTTTTCCAACGTCATGTTGCTTTTGGCTATGTAGTCATTTTATATCTTCGAAATATCATTGCCCATATCTCACCTCCTCAACCTGAGAGGAGCTGGCGTAAGATCTGGTGGCGGTGCCGGCGGCTCGCTGATGCTCCGTTGCCTCTCTGTCCTGTCATCCCCGGAGCTATTTTCGCCCTCGCCGCTTTCTTCTTCGCTTTCCTCTTGGCTGTTATCGTCGCTACTGTCGTCATCTTCGTCATCCTCCTCCTCGTCGAACACTATTTGCCGCATCACGTTCTTGTCAAACAAATCTATAACCATCCTTCTCACCCCTAACCGGTAGTGGTTCCATTCCATTGCGCTCATCACTTCCTTGAAGAACTGTGTACTTTTGAAGGCGCTTGGTTTGTGTGCCCGCAGCTTCTGGAGGTCAGTAAGCGCCTTCTTGTAGAGGACCATATTTCCTAGGTCCACGATGAGCTCCAGGACTCTTCTGTTAACATCCGCCTCGCTCAACATAGCAGGTATTTCTGCTGGCTCAAGAGGTGGTCGAGCGGCGCGAGGTGGCGGTGCCTCCTGGGCTGTCCGTTGACTTGACGGCAGGGTGATCGACGTTACCGTCTTTTGTTTCCACGCTGTCAGTGATAGCAACCTTGATAGGTCATTGGGAATGCAGAATCCAAGCGAGGTACCCATTGGTGTTGTGTTGGCATCCCATCCATGCTCAGATAGGATCTCCAGACCATGCGTAGAGCGAGAAATCAGACCAAGAACGAAGAATGCAGTGCCCCTTAGACTCATTACCTCATGCGTCTCGGCAATTCGAATGATATGCTCTACCACGTCGTTAGATTCCAAGAATGGTGCTCCGAGTTCCATGGACCCAACGTTGCCAACAGCCCAAAGGCAACCCTTGACCTTCGTAAGTATTTCCGCATCTCCCTTATCCATGCCATGCTCACGAATCGTAGCTGCAAAATCCTCAAAGTGACCTTTATCACTTAGCAGCCTACATCCCTCCTGGGTACGGGTCAACTCCCGATAAAAGTGCGGTGGTACATGGTTATCATGGTAGTCCCCATCCATCTCACTTTCATCAAACAAACTCATGCGAGGATTGTGCTCGTCGGGATCAACGAGGAACGCTCTGGCCAAGCTTGCCTCTATGACCCTGACATATGTATCGTTCCGTCCCAAGAACCAGTCGTCCATTTCGTTGCTGATGTAATCCAGTCCATCCAGATAATGGTATCCGATGGATGTTGATAAGAACCGTAAGAGCAGCGGTGCTCCGATTTCTCCCAGATGATCCAGAGCTGGCCGGCATTCAACAATATACTCCAGGTAGGTCTTACGATTACAGGCTTTCTCCAAGATCTTCACAGCTGTAGCACAAACCTCAATCTCGGGATCGTAAAGCTGTGTTACCAGAAGCTGAATGGCCCATTTCGAGTCACTAACGCCACCCTGTCCGTTGGCTGATGGTACCGGCCGAATGGCGTATTTGCGAAGGGCATTCGTTGCATGAATTCGAATTTCCTTCGTACCGGCGGTCAAAGCTTTGGACAGCAAGACTCGAGGATGGCCCTGGACGCTATAATCGAAGCTAGACAGAAGTAACTTGATGAGGTCGGGCCTCTGCTTCAAGTCCACGATGTGGTACATCATATTGAACATCCTCCAACGTTCTAGTAGTTGAAGACCTTTAGGATCGCCACTTAGAACACCAAGCATTGAGAAGTAGCCCGCGCAAAGTGTGTCAGTGACTCGATCTCTTGAGAACATTGGATACTGGGCTGTGAGGCCGCTAGTCTGGAGGAAGTGGTGTTAGTGATCAAGTTGAGGAAACTGTGATAATATCAAGTCTTACCGGATCGCATTGTGCTAGACACTCAGCTATCTGTCTGAGCAACTTGCTGTCTGCCAAGAATTTGATTCCCTCGGGTGATTGAAGTAGAGAGTGCATCAGGGCACAACCAGCTCGGACATACTTCTGCGTGGCACGAGTGTTTTTGACATTGGCAAACCTGTATTTGAAAGGGCGATAGAAGCTGATGATTCTCTTCATGAACTTGGAGGCTTTGATGGCCTCTTCAAGTCTCTTGCCGCTTTGTAGAGGACCGTCAATGATCTTGAGAATAGTCTCCCAGTTCCACTTAGCATAGTTCGAGCTGTTGAGGACATTACTATCAATCAACAATTGCCGGAAAGTAGCATCGTCAAAAACCAGAGATTGGTGGGATTTGGGGGCCTCGTCAATCGCGGATATGTCATTCGAGTTGTGGCCTGACGACAACGCCCCGGACAAGGCACCCGTAGGCGCACTTCTGTATAAAGTACGACTGACACTGCTGATCTGGTAAACGATGCCCGATGCGACCCAGTGATCATTGTTGCCAATGTTGGCAGCCGATGAGAAGAGTTCCGGCAGGAGGTGAAGCTCGGCGCTCCAGGATGGGGGTAGGAGGCGACTGGCAAGTTTCAGCACCTCGCTTATCAGAAGGGTCGTCTTTCGTTGGAGAGTTGGATTCTCGTCCCCTTGAGCAATCTTCAGTAGCACTGGTAGGAGGCCTGCTCGAATGAGCACTGCCAGCAACAGAGCTGTATAGTGCTCGACGAAATTTTGCTCACCGCTGTCTTCTTCTGTGAATTGTAAGTGGCTCTTGTCCTTTTGGTTTGACTTCAGATTCGCAACTCGGCCGTACGTTGTCAATCTCCTTCCAGCAAGAAAAGAGGTTGCCCACGCTGGTGGTTTGATCCGTAGAAGTGAGAATATAAGATCAAGAATAGTCTCCCGAACCACATCACTCGGCAATAGCATGCTCGTGATCAAGGATCGAATTGTTCGAAGATCATACATGCAGAGAGTCATGAGCCCTGGCCATGACTTCAAAGCTGTCGCAATGGCTTTGGAGTTCTGTTTCATGATACTTTCGTTTGTCAGGAGGTGGTCGGTAAAGACAGTAAATAGCACCTCCAGGCCATATCCTGGCTGTATGTATTTCCGTTTTCGAGGCGAGTCGAGCAGATATAAAAATGCAGAGGTCAAACTCTCGGGGGATTTGTAGACGCCTTCTGAAAGGGCCTCGGTCAATGGTCCCAAGCCACCAGATGCCACCAAAAGTGCTGGATCTTGCACTATGATTTCTGCTAATGTCTCGATGCAGATAGGTCTTAAACGGTCCAGGTCTCCCTCGGCCGGCTGAGCATTTGCTCGTCGGTCTTCTCCATGCTCTGCAACTGCAACTATCGTGCGCACCACTGCTCGAGAAATCTCTTTCACTCCGCCTTTGACATCAAGAAATGCACGGACGAACTTGAGGGCCTGCTCGCGTTCAACATCCGCTTTGCGGTAGTTGTTGAGTGATCTGATCATGTCAGTAAAAAGAGCGCGGTCATAGTCGAGGCACATACCGTATCACCAGATAATCCGTGTTCAGACTTCGGATCTTCTTAAGTGATGCCACATCTGAAATAGCATATCTGGTCATTCGATAGCCAGCAGCCACGACTTCGCGACTCTCGCTTAGGAGCATTACCTGCATACGGAGCCCAAAGATTGACCAGACCAAGTCGTACTTAAGAGTCGGGTAACGTTTGAAGAGATCGACAAGCTGGTTCCCCCGTGAGACGTAGTACTCCGGCATCATGCCCTCAACCTCTAAGGCCTGGAGCAGTTCCGCAAGCGCAAACGTTGGGCTTTCTGTTGGTTCCTCGTTGTCAGATTCTACGACAGATCGTGACACGCTCTGTGGCGAACGCAATCCAATTGGTCTCCCGGATTCGATAACGTTGCTCTGGGTACGGTTTCGTTTTGGCGTCGCAGGTGGAATCTGTCGTGTATGCTGAGCATCTGAAATCTTTTGGCGCAAATCCTTGATACGCGAATTGCTGGCGTTAAGCTCCGCCTCAACCTTTTGTCGTTGCTCTTTGGTCTGCTTCGCTTTCTTAGAGTTCAGCGCCTCGAGCATGTTTTCACTCCCCTCCTTGATCTTCATCTCACGGTTGAGTCTTTCTTTCAGATGTGCCAGAGCTTGCTCAGCTAGCGTGTCTGCGTCGTCCTCTTCCACCTTGTCCATGAAGCTGCTTGGGTATATTGACCCCGCTTCAGTCTTACTTCCAGCCCGACTACGCAACTCTGAACTGAAGCTGCCGGGAGCAACATTAAGACTGCTTCCCCTTGGCGCAAAAGATACGGCCGAAGCCGAGAGATTTCGGGCGTTGGCGCCATTGGGGGGTTGTAGACCCGAATCCCCTCGGTCGAAGCTCGTGCGACCGGATAACTGTTGAGGAAGGTTGTGTTGTGAAGGTTGGCTCGGAGGGGTCATGCCCTTCTGAGCTGCTGCAGAGGAGCTCAGCATATCAGCGGCGAACAGCCCACCGATTGGGACTGGGCCCAAAGGTGGTGGAAGAGCATTCGTCGATCAACGGGCGACTGAGGTGAAGAGTACGGAGGATGCGATCGCGGTCAAGGTTCGTATGCGTTGCAGTGACTTCGATTGATAGGCGTATATTCGTTCGCAGAATGGCGGTACAAAGTGATTGTCTAGATCTAATACTTAGAGCGATCGTGATGTTGTGTCGTATGTATAACTTGGACCGCGTTTTCGGCGATCGCGCTGTCAGTGAAGCTGTAGTCTATCTGGACAGCGAAACTGAGTCAAGCTGGAGTTTCAAGAGAGCGGAGTTGTCGCCGAAGACGTTGAAGGTACCTTAGCTTGCGTGGGTTCCAAGGCGACGGTGGGTGAGAAAGGAAGCAAATGATGTAGCCACAATATGGGGTTGAAGGACCAGTGTACCAACAGAAGCAATAACCAGATTGATGCCGTACAGAACCTGACCTTACGTAGATACCTAGGCCAATATCAGAGCAAAACGAGCGAGGTTCAAGGACCAGTTTGGCAGGGTTTCGAGAGACGAGAGGACAGGTGATTGGAGGATCGAGAACAGAGGTTGTTGGCTTGCGGGCAACCAGGGCCTAAAGTGGAGGCGGACAAGACCCAGCCAGATGGTGATGTATTCCATTTACAGACCTGCCCGGGGCACTAAAGTCCAACCTTGTGCTCTGTAACCTGTGCTGCAGCCTACAGTTGCGGGCGGCTTCACTACCGTTGGAAAGTTTTGGAATAGCTCCGTCTGGCACAGTAGCGTGCTGTAGGTTAGATGCTCTGAGCTTAAAGTGTTTTATTCCGGGGTTACGATGGAGTTACGAGAGCATCCCATGAAGCTGAGGAGCTGAATTGCCGAGTAGCTGAGTAGCTGAGTAGCTGAGCAGCCGAGTAGTTGAGTTTGAGAGTCAGTGCTGATAGCAATAGAGGATATATTGCAATCAACCTATTTGGCGCAAGGCAGCTGATTGTCGTTATATGCCTTCGTTCTCATAAGCAAGCAGTTTCCACCTCACCAAAGCATTTCAAGCTTGAGAAGTAATGGTTTCGCCATCTACATTCTTGACCAGATTCACATGCCGGTACACACAAATTGAAAACCCCATACTCCGAATGTATTGGTGCTTCGTGAGGCCATCAACAAAAATGTGAAAGATAGGTACCCTACAGACTGCATGCCGGCGGCTTGCAACACTCCAAAACTCCAAAACTCAGCAGGCCGGAAGACACGAGGATTGCCTCGATCACAAACACTAGAATCTGATAGGTACTCTTCCCGCATGATCTTGTACCTCATCTTTTCTGCAACCAGAACTCAAATTGTCTTCGTATCGCAGGAATCATGCGATGTTGAGTCGCATTTTAAGATAAGATAGACAAGTCGAGATAAGAGCTCCGATGGCCCCAGGCGGGCCCCGACATACGGGATCGAGGGCATCGGCGTCCTCCGGGGCCCGGCACCGACCCCCATCGCCCCATGGAAAAGCTTCAATTCGCTAACAATTGCAACATCGGACATTGAATTGTTCGGCCGTAGGCGCTTGTTTTCTGATCGCCAACGTCCGTCTCCGTCCGTTGAGCCGCTTAGAGTAGCGCTGTTTGGTTGCTTTGTCTCTAATCACCTTAGCCGGAGCCGTCATTATCGCTGGGAAGGGGGGCTGACATCCCAACCATTCTGCACATGCATACTTGCTAATCTATATTTAAAAGCCTATTCCTCCCCTTTCCTCCTTTCAAATCATACCGTGCTTAATCTTGACTCTTGGAAGCATTGCCATCGCTCATCTCTTGTCGCAATACCTACACTGAACCTGAAACCTTCTTATCTGGTCTTATCAGGTATCAATACACGTCTTCAGACTTATCACACAACAAGCATCTCACAATGCCTTACGTATCTGCTGCTCGCTATGGCAAGGACAATGTCCGCGTCTGCAAGGTTGATCGCGATGCCTCTACTGGTGTCCAGACCGTCACTGAGATGACCGTCTGCTGTCTTCTCGAGGGAGAGATTGAGACCTCCTACACCAAGGCCGATAACAGTGTTGTCGTTGCCACCGACTCTATCAAGAACACCATCTACATCACCGCCAAGCAGAACCCTGTCAACCCTCCCGAGTTGTACGCCTCTATCCTCGGTAGCCACTTCATCGAGAAGTACAGCCACATCCATGTTGCCAATATCAACGTCAAGACTGTTCGCTGGCAGCGTCTGGAGGTTGACGGCAAGCCTCACCCCCACAGCTTTTTCAAGGATGGCGAGGAGACCCGAAATGTGGAGGTTCGCGTGAGCCGACAGGAGGGCATCCAGATCAAGAGCTCTCTGGTTGGCTTGACTGTACTCAAGAGCACCGGTTCTGCTTTCCACGGCTTTGTTCGCGATGAGTACACAACTCTTCCTGAGACTTGGGATCGCATCTTCTCAACCGATGTTGATGCTACGTGGAAGTGGAAGAAGTTTGACTCACTGAACGCTGTCAAGGCCTTTGCTCCCAAATTCGACAGTGCTCGAGAGGCGGCACGCAACACCACTCTCAAGATCTTTGCCGAGGACGACAGTGCTAGTGTGCAAGCCACTATGTACAAGATGTCTACCCAGATCCTCGGGCTTGTGCCTGAGATTGCGACAGTCACTTACGCACTGCCTAACAAGCATTACTTCGAGATTGGTAAGCCTAGACACGCTTCCCCAAGTACACTATTGATACTGACCTCTTATCTAGACCTGAGCTGGCACAAGGGACTTAAGAACACAGGCAAGGATGCCGAGGTTTACGCACCCCAATCTGGACCCAATGGTCTTATCAAGTGCGAGGTGTCTCGTGACAACTTACAATCAAAGCTATAAGGGGCGTTGAGAGTGGTTGTATTCTGCGGCGATAGATGTCAAGATGGAACGTTATAATGAACCCAGGATAAAGATTGATACCAAGCGATGGACTTAGATTCTAGCACTAGATACGATTCGAGTAATTACCTTAATTTTGCTACCTTTCTGCTTTTTCTGATTGTAACGTGTTGCGACCTATGCTGTGGTATTACTTCACTGATGCCTTTGTACGATTGGTATCCATGTGTAAGCTGTCGGGGCATAATCAAGGTGAATATCACTGGCAGAGCGTAAACCAAACCCAGCTTTTTTGCACAGCAGATGAAATTTACACCGGGCACATCATATCATGAAAAACGTTGATAATTGCTTGGTGCTAGGTCATAATATGCCCAAGATATTGGTACAAATAGTACAAGGACTCGCACAGCCCATCCGCATACTCCGTAGTTTCTACCGCACAGCTCCCTCGCCCCATATTCACTACCGTACTTCTTATAATCGTTTCTTATCGCCATTTCGGACTCTTTCAGTGGCCTTCTCCCAACCCTCAGCTCCCACTGGTATACCAGCAAAACGTATCAAGTTATCCTTGTACGGATGAGCGTCGCCCTCAAACGCCTTAAGTCTTGCCAATCGCTTGTCTCGTAGTCGGTTCTTGGGCAACATGCCACGCACAGCCTTGCGCAGAACCTCACTGCCTCCGTGCGCCTCCATGAGTGCGTCCATTGTGACGGTCTTGAGGCTACCAGGTCGTGTCGTGTGTCGGTAGTAAGGCTTTTGCCACTTCTTGCGGCCGGTTGTGTGAAGAGCGGCGCAGTTGGTCACGACAACGTAGTCACCGCAGTCGGTTGAGGGGTCGAAAATCGGCTTGTGCTTGCCCATGAGAAGAACGGCGATGCGAGATGCGAGACGGCCGAGTGAAGGTGGTGTAACTCCGGGCTGAGTAGAGAGTGTGGCATGAGGGGCGGAGGCAGATACACCGTGCCATACTCGAGAGTAGGCTAGTTTTGTCTATTTGATATTGGTTAGACAAGAGAAAGACTTGAGGATGTTCATCTTATCAGCTCACCAGGCCGACGACTTGCGACATGTTGGAGGCTTTGAGAGACCAATCTCTCACAAGGTACCTCCAATTGGTTTGATCAGCCGCAAAACTGGAATAGGAGGCGTCAAATCGTCGTGTATCTTGGGTTTGCTGTATCACGAGATCTACCAACACCGAAACGCTCAACCAGAAAGTTTGGATCCAGATGCCAAGGATTAATTGCTGACTCAGCGAGCCGAACAGTCACGTGCTAATAGCTTAAATCCCGAAGCCACTGCCTGACCCGCTTCCGGGGTGCGGAAGTGTGCGACAACGGCCGGACCCCGATGTTATCACTCGATTGTGGATTTCAAAGCAGCGAACAAAACCCGCCCACGTCGTGCTACAACCTTGTTTTCTAAGCAAATGCCTCTCAAGTTTACACCTGCAAGAGTACTTACAACTGCTTCTCTCTTTACAATAGCTGGTTATTCAGCATATCAATATCGAATCTCACGTATCAGCTCTAACACCACGCCCCCCACTTGTTAGTTCTCCAACTTCTATGCGATTCTCTTACACTGGAAGTATGAAACTAACGGATCAACGCAGCATCTAACAAGATGACGGCTGATAACTCGTTTGAGGTGCGCACAAAATTCTGAGCTATGAGTCATGGCTGAGAAAAGGGGACGAGGAGAGTTGTTGAGATCTTTTCCCAGTATTCATGAACTAATGAAACGTCTCGAAAACAGACCCTCTTTGCTGTTCCGCTGTCATGTGACGGTTGTGTCAAGGCGGTTTCAGACTCTCTGTACAAGCTCGGCGGTATCAGTAATGTGGAAGGCAACTTGAAGGACCAGTTGATTTCTGTCAAGGGCACCGGTAAGGCGAGCTAACTCACCGAGCCGCGTACAAGCTAACGGTGCCGAACTTCCAGCTCCCCCATCAGCTATCGTAGAGGCTATCCAAGCCACCGGAAGAGATGCCATATTGCGTGGAACGGGGGCCTCAAACAGTATGTGCAGAGCAGTTGCTCACCCTCCTGTGATACAATCAGACTGCCATTGGAATGCCGGCTCCTCAGATCTTGGCTCTACAACTTGGTACGATGGATCACTGACCTCGAAATCTGACAGGTGCCGCTGTGAGTATTCTCGAAACATTTGAAGATCCTGTGGATGGCTTCTACGAAGAGCCTAGCAGAGATGTAAGGGGGCTAGCAAGAATGGTACAAGTGAGTTCAGGACGGACACTGGTTGACTTGACTATCCGCGGCGTTTCGCCCGGAACTTACAAAGCTTCAATTCGCGCATACGGTGACTTGAAGAACGGTGCGACCTCAACGGGTCCTGTCTGGACAGGAGAAGACAAGAAGCCTCGGGGTGACCTTGGTACTATTGAGGTCGGTAAGGATGGACGGGGCGCTGCCTTCATAGACCATGGTTTCCAAATCTGGGAGGTTATTGGACACGCCATGGTCCTGACAAGGCAGGAAGAGAAGGACGAACCACTGAAGAACGATAAGGACACCGTCGTCGGCATTATCGCACGAAGCGCTGGCATGTGGGATAACGATAAGACGGTGTGCTCATGCACAGGCAAGACGCTTTGGGAGGAACGAAAGGACGAGGTTCAGAAGGGAATGCTATGATAACGAGGCATTTACCAAATCCAAGTCGGCAAACAGGCCTGAACATCAATGTTGAACAGTGCCAAGAAGAGTATTATTTCTGATTTATGGCATGATGCACACCCTTTTGTTGGAGGCTTGTCGTCCCTTCAACTGTTTCTCCGCAAATTTGAAACAAAGCCCATGCAAACCGAGTTGGGTTGAAGGGTGACAAGTGGAAGATCTGTAACGCATCGACGATGCTGCGGCGAGATGTGGTGCGATATCTGACCTGGGGACAAGATCGAACATGGGTCTTTTCCATGATCATGGTTCGATATCATTCCAAAGAGGCAATATCTCTCGTATTTAGCTGTGCCTCACGGAAAAACTGATTCTCGTAATCGTTCTCTTTGAAGAAGTTCGGAACTATATCCTGCGGTTACATATCCTCGTGATAAATGCTAGTAAACAGCTGATGGAAGTTTGAGACTAAGGCATAGACGGCAAGTAGAATCTGAGATCCAGGGCTTCAATGCATTGGCAGTAAGACCTTGCTGGGATGAAGATGAAACCCCGGAGATCAGCCACATAATTATGCGAGACAATGGTGTAAGTGACAGCTGTAACATGTTCCATTGGTATCTCTCCCTTGACGTCAGTCACGATAGGCTAGTGCTGCCAAGGTGAGCTTCGGAGTAGATCGACTGTTTCGATGCCTACAAAGAGAAAAGAATATTCAGGTGAGTGAAGGATGAGACGAAAGGACAGGGACGATACCTGTTCGTGTGTATGAGAGAGACGGGAGGAAATACAAGGCTGAGGGTTAGCTCAAACCTTCGCATCAGGATAGTAGATAAACTCAAGATCTGATGTACGATGAGAAACAGGGCGAGATGAAGGAGCAAGAAACTGTTCAAAGTTGAATCTGGAACTCAGATACAGTACTAACTAGCCCTGATGGGTACATGATTGACTATTGCCGTTGAATCCGCTCGTACTGTGAGACAGACAGATAAACAGGTCAGTGGAATACGATATTCAACTTGAACCATTTTCATGATAACAAGGCATGTTGGAGTAATGCTGGCTCTCTTATCAAGATTGACCAATGACTCTGGCTCGCTTGTTAAGCGATGTCAACAGATATCTAACTTTATTAGCTTTTTATATCAAGTAGATATCTCAATATACGTGAAAGTGTCTAAGGTATACTATCGATTTTAAGCTCACCAAATAGTTTCCGGTGTGAGATTGTCTCAGATATCTCGTGCCTGAACGTCATGACGTCTAGAAACTTTCTGCTACGTCCCCGGGTCTCGGGCTGTAACCAACTGGCACCCCTGGCTTGGCTCCATGGGGCTCCGGATCACCATATGCCGAAAGGTTCAATGCAACATGCACTGCCGCAGTCGTCGTAAGGCCTCCCGCAGAAAGGGAGTACATCTATATAGTTGTTGGCCTGGTAAGGAGGCCAGACGGGGTCAGAACGTCAGGAGAAAAACTCCCAACACAGTCAGGCTTGAGAGACTGGATGAAGAGCCCGGACTGGTGGTACGCTATGGATACTCGGTACTATATCGCACACAGCCAGATGCGTGTTGAGTGGGCGCATTAGCGTCGAGGGCTGGCGGCAATGGAAGCAAGGGATAGGCTTGGAATTCTCCAAGATGAAGATGTTGTAAAAAAACACGAGAGCAAACATCATCATCTGTCGTTTTGTTCAAGTCATGAAAGTTGTTCCTGTAGGTT
This sequence comes from Fusarium mangiferae, assembly GCF_900044065.1. Taxonomy (NCBI): domain Eukaryota; kingdom Fungi; phylum Ascomycota; class Sordariomycetes; order Hypocreales; family Nectriaceae; genus Fusarium; species Fusarium mangiferae. The sequence continues at coordinate 305,700 of NW_024573935.1, forward strand.
GGTGCCGGTTTCTTCCTAAACTCCGTTTGCCAAGATCGCTTGAGAGTCTCTCCCTGGTGGCCGCCCAGGTTGGATCTCGGCTCTTTGCTAACGAGAGTACAGTACAACGACTCTCGTTTTCACTCACCGTAGATCCACTGGTCCTCGCATCTTGGCAGCTTGGGCTGGACAGGTAGGCCAGTACCACTTGCAACGCTCATTTCGATCCCGTGCCTTCGGGACCGAAGCCTGAATAGAACAAAAACGTTACGATCGAGTCTAGTAACAGTAAGTTATGTTAGTCTGCTGTATGTTCCATTCCTTTGGGCCTATGCTGCAGGGTCCATCACTCTAAACTGCCCACAGCAGGGCGCTTAAACCCAGATTAGGATTGATCGAGAGGATGGAACGCACGTCATTCGACACCAGCAGCTTGGACGCATAAACCCATCCCATCCCATCAGCCACGGCGGTTGACCAGGGTATGACTTGTTGGCATTGTCCGCTATGTAAGTTCGACTGAAGATTTCCCATCATGGGAGAGAGGGGAGAATTGGAGTAGGCGCCGAGGGGTGGGTCATTCAGGCAAGACCCTGGTGCAGTGGCCAATGAGAAGATGCGCCTGAGAGTGACCAGCACCTGTGACAGTCGCTGCAGCAGGTGCATAAAGTGACCCCGTTGTCTAAGCAAACCCTGGCAGAACCCCAAATCTTTCATCACAGTTCGCATAGAACCTTTCGATTACTTTGAGGCATCTGACGACGCTGCTGAATGCAGTGGTTCGATCTAACATGAGAGCTAGTTTCATGAGGGTAGGATACACCAATTTAGCTCTCATCTATGTGAGGAAAAGAAAGACATCACATCTAGGTGGTTCATCACATCACAGGTGATGGTTATGCATTCAGTCTTAGTCTACACCGTCAAACAGCCAACTTTTCTTTTTCGAATTCCCCGATATGTATCCATTCTCGTTATGCCGGTGGAGAAGAGAAACAAGATGAGGATTTTAGGTTGCCAGCTCAAACCCGGCCCGGTAAGAGTGTTGGTAAACCTCTTACATGTGGCTAGCGGTCGATCAGACGTTGCCCATACACCGAGAGGAGTAATACATTTCAGATCTCAGGTGCAGTCGGAAACATTGCTGTAGCAGAGGCAAGAGGAAAAGAAAAACGTGCGAACCCTTGTTGCACATCCCCCTGGCCCGCTGCTGAGCAGACCTCGGGGGGGATAAAACCTCTGATGTTGAATTTAGGGTGCCAGAATAAACTGGTCTAAAGCTCTACTAAGATATACTATACACTTACCTGAGTCTTTTTATCGCTTAGGATAAAAGCTCTAGGTTTTCTTGCCTCCCCTTGGCAGAGACTACATTAGGTAGTGTGGTTGCAGAGAGTCAGGTCCCGTGCAGGCCGTGTGACAACCACCATCGACCAATTCCCATCGTCTCTAGGCGCTGGGCCTAGTTGCACCAGCCACTCATCGGTTGTTGTGCCGTATGTCATCTCAAGCACTGCTGCAATCGATCACTTCCATCACCACGCCATTGACTCTTGGCTCGCAATAATCTCTTGTTCGATCTAGAAATAGGCCATGAAATTGGCAGTTTTGTTCCTCGCAAAAGTTTTGATTCCATGCCATGTGTTTGCATTGCAGCTGAGCCGGAGGGAAACATCCCACTTACATGAACGATTTCTTGGCCTACCTATTCACTCAAGCTGGATATAATAATGACTACTCGGCCTCTCGATTTGTCGTTCGCCGATCAGTATCTCGATTGTCTTCTCTTTGTTGTATCGTGATAACTGTTGCATGCAATACCCCGTCCGTACAATAGCTTGTTCTATACGCGTTTATGTCTCGAGTCAAGTCCAACACTCAACTCTGAGCCTCTTCAACCACTTCTCAACCAACCTCAGCAACAAACAACGCTTGAGGCTATAAAAAGAATACACCAAGAGCAGACAGACAGAATCGATACGATCCAACCTAATCTCCCATCGATTATCTATATCACCAAACAAACCAATCCCCTCATCGTCTAGTCACCAAGCACATCTTGACTTTCCTCTTTCTCTCTCGAGGTAGCGCCACTGGCTCGGCCGCCAAGACATCGAGACTTGCAGTGCGCCAATTGCTTGCTTCAGGCTCCCTTCGCACTCTAGCACCGGACTATCCCTGAAAAGCCGACCCCCTGTCCCCTAGCTTCAGTGAGGTGTCCGCCAGGCCCGTACTTGGCATACCCCTGTACCCCCGTACCGTGCCTAGCGTACCTGGCCCCCCGCCGCCATTCGACCCGACCGCACCGCACCTTCCTTACCTCTGGTCACAGGTGCTGCCCGCCGAATAATAAGTTGGGACAGCCCTCATACATTAAGCGCCCATTCTGAGCCCCTCAACTCTCCCTTGACTCTTGAATTTCTGCTATTTACCACCAATATCTCCCTATACTGTTTTCTACTACCGATCATACCGCTCTTACATATCTATCTACCTATCCTTCTAAATTCGAATCTGCCGTGGTACTTTGCCCTGCAGCGACAATCATGTCGTTGAAACAGGTACACTCCTCTGCTGCCATGTCTTTCAAATCAGTCCACTAACCCAATTCCGCTCTACAGGAAATCGAGACTTGGGTGGCAGCCCTGGGCCGCTACGATAACAATGAATTCGAAGAGGCTCTCAACGAGTTTGGAAAAATTGGCGACACTAGCAAGATCCTCTTCAACATGGGCGTGATCCATGCCACACTCGGCGAGCACGAGAAAGCTGTATGCAAACATCTGCAGACTATACAATTTAACAATACTAATTGCTTGCCTACCAGGTTGAGAGCTACCAACGAGCCATTCGACTTGACCAATACCTCGCCGTGGCCTACTTTCAGCAAGGCGTCTCAAATTTCCTCCTCGGCGACTTCGAAGAAGCCCTCGCTAACTTCAACGACACACTCCTTTACCTCCGTGGCAATGCCATGATCGACTACGCTCAGCTCGGTCTTCTATTCAAACTCTACTCCTGCGAGGTGCTTTTCAACCGAGGTCTCTGCTACATCTACTTGCAGCAGATGGAGGCTGGTATGCAGGATTTCTCGTATGCTGTGAAGGAGAAGGTGGTGGAAGATCACAATGTTATTGATGACGCTATCAGAGAACAGGCGGAGGTTTGTAATCCCATAACATTTACCCTGACTGCTCATCTAACTTGATTAGGGTTATACTGTCTTCTCAATTCCTGTCGGAGTTGTCTACAGACCCAACGAAGCCAAAGTTCGAAACCTCAAGACAAAAGATTATCTTGGCAAGGCCAGACTTGTGGCAGCTTCAGATCGTGCCAATGCCTTCACTGGATTTGCAGGTTCTGAAATCAAGAACGTGAGTGGTACTTAAAATTTCCATGCTGAAATTTCCCTGACTAACAGCATTTAGGCTGGTAAGCTAGAGGTCAAGGATGACCGGCCTGCCGACAACATTTCCTTCGCCGCTACAAATCTCGTCAAACCTGGTCTTTCGTCTCGGAGACAACAATCAGAGCCTCCGAACAACCGAAATGTATTTCCGCCAACACCTCCGCCCGAGAACGAGCGCCCATCTCGTGCTGCTTCTGTTCGCGGTGGGAAGCCTCAGTTGGCTAAACTCAACATACAGCAGGCCGAGCCAAACCGCCGGTATGAGAAGGCAACTTCCCCACCAGATAGCCGTTCTCGGGCCATGCCCGCTAGATCAACATCTGCTGCTAGTTCTAGAATGATGCAGAGGGAGCCTCAACCTCTCCAGTTAAGACCCCGGCAGATCCCAGAGGAGACAGGATCACCAGAGGATGTCTATGCTATGTACCAGGGAGGCGATCCTTACCGAAACTCAAGAGGGTCTACCGGCAGTCGGCGCCAGAGACAACCACAGTATTCAGAAGAGGAAGACGGATCAGATTATGAGGGCACCATCAACGAGAACGACTTCGAGATGATCGGTCAACGCCGAGGCCCAGGCTCTGTTTCAGGTCAACGTGGTAGCCGACGACCAGAGATCACAAAGATCCGTGTCAAGGTCCATGCCGATGAAGTCAAACTCATCATGATCGCTCCTGATATCAAATACGAAACGCTAGCCGACAAGGTTCGCGATAAGTTTAATATTAGGCGACGATTTAAGATTAAGGTTAAGGACGAAGACATGCCCAATGGGGACATGATTACAGTGGGCGACCAGGATGACCTGGAGATGGTGATTGATAGTGTCAAGGAGGAAGCAAAGAAACAACGAGCAGAAACTGGCAAGATGGAGGTATGTGGACTTTCCCCTCCTTATGGTGCTGAACCCATCGCTAACATGATAGCAGATTTGGATCTTTCAACTTTAGACATATACCCTGACAGCGCGCATTTGCATTTTGGATATTTACGAACTTCTATCTATCACGAAGCAGTGGCTTGTGAGTTGACCAAGAAATCTCCAGAAAAGACCCTTTTCTGTTCTTGGATTTTTACCATTATCTTAATCTTGTACTTTTCAAACCATGTCAAAATAGTCAGCATATTAAGGGTTTTAAGTTAGATGGCAGGCAGGCAGGTAGCCGGAGTCAGGGGTATTTGATTTCTACCTATCTAATCACTCATACGGAGGGAATCAGAGAAAAGAACAGGGCGAGGCCCAAGGGTTCGCATTTAACCTCAATCATGACGTTATGACAACACCAAATTTGATGGCCCATCGTGAACATCGTTGATCGTGAATACGGGTTGGTAGTAATTACCCCAGCCATGCCAATCATTGAATTTGCGCATAACTTTACAGCTACTCATACAACACATCTCCAATTTTACCCAAAGCCCTGCCCTCAATACTCAATACCGTAGGCGACTAACCAGCTGGGCAACTTTCCATATCTCTACCGAATGCTTTCGGCTTCTGAAGCCAACAGACCTCTGTTATCTATCCAGTACTGACAGAGAGTTGGCCACTAGATGCTAGTTCACCAAGCAAAGAAGCCACGAGATTGGCACGGTATCGCCACTCATCTTGACCCAACACATCAAACAGAATGCGGGACGACTTGCTAACGGCCTGTGAATCACCGATTGCAATTAGGCGAAGAATAGCATGAAGGTCGGGAGCCTGGTCTGAATGGATGCTCTCAAATAAGCGGTCAACGGCCGTTTCCCAGTCTTCATTTCCTTGCACGGTCTTGTTGACCAATTCAAGCAAGTCGAGACGCGGAGTCTCCCTGACGATAGCCGCTCGGTAAACATCAGGAGGAGGGCGCCAGAAGAAGTACGGTAGCAAACGGGCCAAGTTAGCCACAGAGACATATCGTACGGTTTCTTGAAAGATGATCCTGGAAGTATATGACTGAGAAGATTCCGACGAAAGCATGGCTGGAACAGGAGATAACGGGGCCGGCCAGTCGAGAGCGGTGCCTGTGGGTTGGATGGGCTTGTAGTCATCTGAAATGGACTGGGAGCAGGCGGTTATGGCATGAACTTCGTTGACAAGGGGAGTCACTAGGTAATCTCTTATGAGCTCCTGCTCGCGAGATGTGTGGTCGGCAGAAGGTGTTTTCGTAAGGAGATTTCGATACTCGTGCTGGAAGAAGTCGAGCTTAGTTGGATTGAGTTTGATACCACCTCGGGTGAACTTGTAAGTCAACTGATCCATAATTAGCACACTTGTCATGCAGTACTGGTAGCCTACAGCAGCTTTCAGAAACAACTCACATTCTCGGCGACATCACTGAGAGTTCTCGGTGTCTTCGCATCTCTCTTCGTAGATGCACCTAGGTTGGCAAGCCACGCCTGTAAAGCCATAGGAAAGACGTTCTGGTCCATATACGTAGACAGGTCAACGCTACTATCGCGCTTGCTAAGCTTAGATCCGTTGTTACTAACGAGGAGGCCCAGGTGAGCAAAGGTCGGGGGCTCCCAGCCGAAAGCTTCATAGAGGGCCAGATGCTTGGGTGTCGAGATGAGCCATTCCTATGCAGATGTTAGTGAATGCCGCAAAATCCCAAACCATGAGGGTACCTACTTCACCGCGGATGACATGTGTAATCTTCATCAAATGGTCATCAACTACATTGGCAAGATGGTACGTAGGATACCCATCCCTCTTCATGAGAACAAAGTCTTCCTCGGGCTCCTTCTTCTGGAAAGGCCCGTAGATAGCATCCTTGAACTTTGGCGTGCCGAAGCGAGCAGAGTCAAGTCGGACGATATGAGCTTCACCCTTGGCGGCTCGCTCATCGGACTCAGAGCGCGGCAGAGTACGACATGTGCCAGGGTAGGCTGTAGACTTGCCAGCTTCGTGAAGAGCTCGTTTCTGTGTTTCGAGGACTGTTTGATCACAAAAGCAACGATAGGCAGAACCATTTTCGAGCAAGGTTTGCGTGTGTTGTTTATATGTCTCTAGACGTTCCGACTAGTTATTGTATCAGCATAAGGTGAGGGCGACAAAGTCAAGAGAAGCTTACTTGTCGATAGGGGCCATATGGACCTCCTTTGTCAGGACCCTCACTCCATTCAAGCCCGGCCCATTCGAGATCTTTGAAGATTCTTTCTTCAGCATCAGGCACCAACCGATTCTTTTATAATCAGCATGAGTTTGCAAACAGAAGCCTTAGAAATTGAAGACTTACTTGATCAGTATCTTCAATTCTAATAATGAAATCACCGCCTTCTGTAGCCTTGGCCACCAAATTGTTGAACAATGCGGTCCTCAAAGAGCCGAGGTGTAGGTATCCAGTAGGTGACGGCGCAAAACGTGTACGGATTGGCTTGTTGGCTGATTGTCCAAGGATATATCGCTGATTTGCTTCTCCCTCTTTGACCTTGGTATCCTTGTTCCCAACATTCTGATCTCGCTTTTTCAGAGCCGCCAGTCTTGATGGCTTCTTAATGGATCGATCATATCTTCCCTCTTGTTCATTGAGTTCTTCTGAAGGACCATGAGAAGCGTTCTTCGCTATATCAGAATTTTGATCATGTTGACGACCAACAGAGCTTGTGAAGTTGCGACGAGCAAGGAGAGGTATTGGATGATATGAAACGCGGTATTGTATAAGGTTTCTTGAAAGCCTTGTTGGGTGGCTTAACAAGGGCCTCATATTGAAAATGTGCTTCTCATGACAAGCTAATCAACGAGTGTGAGTGAGTAAACCAGTCTCATGAGATTGTAAAATTGTGGCGGTGCATGGCGAGTCAGAGCAGTGCGCCACACTATGGCGGCTTGTGTCGTCTCATGGAAATCGTCGCCTGCGATAAGAGTCAAAATTTCTTATCAGTGGACATGAGACCCTGAAGTTTGAATGGCGTCGTTAACTTAGACGATGGAGGGGCAGATATCAAGAGACAGAGAAAAGTGTTTGCTTGATGTATCAAAGATGCCATGAATTCAAAACTGGATATGACATAGACTACAGAGATCATTTTACTTGTATCAAGCAAATAGAACAGGATTTGCCATCAGAATTGGAATGCTAGGCGTCAACGAACATGACGCAGTCAAAGTCAAGAGCAAATATTGAGACGACTTGTATCATAAGAACGGGTTCTGCATTTAATTTTCTTGTTATGCATTTAAGAGTCATGACATCAGAAAACGTCAAGTCGAGAGGGTATTGCCAGGACTCCCTTGACTTGCTTACACTGTTTGACTGACTGACTTGACTTGACTTGACTTATCTTTTCTCTTTTCTTCTTTCCCTTACGTACCCCGCGCTCCAAATCCGCGCCAAAAGATTTTCTACGGGCCCCTGCTCTTGCACTCAGCCAACAGAGTTGATCGACGGAGCGGACCAATTCTTCATCCTGCATTACAGTACATTACAGTACAACATAAGTACTGTAGCCTATTTTGCTGTGCCAACCTTGCTTCATCTCCGACTTCCAAGATGGATGAGAACCCTTTCAACGCGGGCGCTCCCGGCGCCGAGGAGGTCGATCTCTATGGTACGTCCAAAAACACAAGTTTAATATTCCGGCCACTCGTTATCGCCAAATTTGTGGTGGTTGATAAGCAAGGCCTGCCTGGCTAACTCGACTGCTAGAACTTCTCGAGATCGACAGAACTGCCACCCCAGATCAGATCAAGAAGGCTTACCGCAAGGTATGTGATCGCGGTTACACAGATCGTACAGCACTTTCTTACAAATTCGAAATAGGCCGCCCTGAGGTACCACCCAGACAAGGTCGCTGAAGAGCATCGAGAAGAATCCGAAGCCAAGTTCAAGGAAGTCACGCAAGCCTACGAAATTCTCAGCGATGAGCAGAAGCGCGAGCTCTACGATGTTCACGGAATGGCCGCCTTCGACAAGTCCCGAGGCGGTCCTGGCGGTCCTGAGGTCGACCTCAACGATATCCTCTCCCAGATGTTTGGCTTTGGCATGGGCCCCGGTGGCCCTGGAGGCCCTGGAGGCCCCGGCGGCGCTCGCCGACCCAGACGTGGTCCTGATGAGGAGCAAGAGTACAAGGTGACGCTCGAGGAGCTTTACCGTGGCAAGACCGTCAAGTTTGCTGCCAACAAGCAGGTACTTTGCGGCCAGTGCAAGGGCTCTGGCGGCAAAGAGAAGGCCAAGTCTTCTTCCTGCGAGCGCTGCAAGGGTAATGGTATCGTTGAGGCCTTCCGCCAGATAGGGCCTGGTATGATGCGCCGTGAGACTGTTATTTGCGATCACTGCCAGGGTGCTGGTCAGGTTTTCAAAGAGAAGGACCGATGCAAGAAGTGCAAAGGCAAGCGAACAACACAGGAGAAGAAGGTTCTCGAGATTTACATCCCCAGAGGCTCCATGCAGGGCGAGCGTATTGTCCTGGAGGGTGAAGCCGACCAGTACCCAGACCAAACGCCTGGCGATATCGTCTTCACACTTGTGGAAGAACCCCATGATGTCTTCACTCGTATTGGACATGATCTGTCTGCTGAACTGACTGTATCACTTGGAGAGGCTCTATCAGGTTTCTCACGAACAGTATTCAAGCACCTCGATGGACGTGGCATTCACATCGAACGACCTCAAGGCAAGATCCTGCGACCAGGTGACTGCCTCAAGGTTCCCGGCGAGGGCATGCCTATGAAGCGTGGCGAGACTAAGGGTGACCTCTACCTGATTGTCAAGGTGGAGTTCCCTGAGGATGGTTGGCTGAAGAGCGAATCGGAGTATCAGACACTGCAAAAGATGCTGCCACCTCCCCCTGCTAACATTGAAGCCGAGGAAGTTGATGAGGTTGAGTATGAGGACGATGCTGACATCGAGAAGGTAAGCATATTTGTTCGTGACTGGACTTGAAGCCAGCAGCTAACTTGGTGATAGATGGGTGAGAACTCGGGCGATGGCCGATTCGGTGGTGACTGGGAGGACGACGAGGATGATATGGGTGATGGCCAAGCTCAGTGCCAGACCCAGTAATCAGTGATATTTCCGCATCGACGAAGATGGAATATTCTTTAGAGACGTGAAGTTTCTGCTCTGGATTAATGAAGTGATGAATATCTCACGATCAGGGGCATTTTCGCTGCCATGGCGATGGCGATGGGGGAGCTAGGGTAACAGGTTTATCAGTATCAGGGCCAAATTCAGAGGCTTCCAGGATGATATCAAAAGGAGAGACGACTGAAGACTTGTTCGTTTTGGAAAGGAAAATCCAGAATGGTATCATATCATGACAGACCATACACACCAAACCACACCACTCTTGGGTTCGAAGAAGGAACAGGTCTCGGCCTCGAAGGCTGGGAGATTCCGTTGCAGGAGATACATGATAGATAGACTCGTGCATAAACATACTGTAGAGGCTTGAACTATGAGGTTCTGTAATCAATTGCTGGGATATTGTGCAAGTGAGCGGGAACAAAGGGGAGCGAGGTGAAGTCTGAGGTGGGAAATTGCATCGTAGAGGTACTTCAAAGTGGACCCACCACCTCTTTGGGCTGCTTTAGTCGAATCAACTTACACCAAACAACTCCAAAGTTGATCACTTCCTTTACGTTGACAAGTAGATGAGCGCCAATTTGTATAGGGGCTGATTCTGATGACACTCTTTGACTCTTGCGGGCATGCTCTGTCTGCACCTAAAGCATCCGATATGCTACTACACGCTCAATCAACAGCCAACTGATGGGTAAGAGCAACGAGTTCTCCCTTATTTTCCACTGCCCAACTGCTTGACGTGTCTCTAGAGAAATATCTTATGTAGAGTCTTTGGACTTGAATACGGTTTATATATATATATATATAGGTACTTAAAACTATGCATATCGAGGGATCTGTCTCACAATCGCATCTCTCTAGACCCACCCCCGCCATTTGACGTAATCCCAAACCTCCACAACTAACACCAACACCAACACCAACACCAACACCAACCTTACCCTACCTTACTCCTCCGACAAATCTCATCCCCAACTTCCACAATGTCACGCAAAGGCGTTGGCCTTGCGGCCTTTGACCGCTCACGCCTCACATCAGCACAGTTCGCATCTCATGGCTCCTCCCTGCGCGCCAACAACGCCCAAGCCCTCGAAACACAGCTCGCCGTGTTCCGCTCCCTCCTCCAGCAGTTCGCAAACACGCACGCTCGTGATATCCGCTCCGATCCCGCTTTTCGCGCCCAATTTGCTCGCATGTGCGCTGCCATCGGTGTAGATCCACTAGCGAGCAGCAATAGCAACAGTAGCTCGGATGGAAGCTCCATATGGGCCCAGTTACTCGGAAAGACGGTCAACGATTTCTACTTTGAGCTCGCTGTGAGGATTGTCGAGGTTTGCAGCGCCACACGCGCGGAGAATGGAGGTCTTATCGGTCTGGCGGAGCTGAGAGAGCGGGTCGCTGCAGGACGTATGGATGGCGCTGATCCCATTGCCGATGATGATGTCCGGCGCGCTGTGCAGACGCTTGCTCCGCTAGGCGGCGCGTATGCCGTCGTGCGTGTAGGTCGAAAGGAATATGTGCGGAGCGTACCCCGTGAGCTCAACGATGACCAGGTCTCGGTCGTTGAGGCAGCGCAAGTCCTGGGTTATGTGAGTGTCAGCATGCTGAGGGATAACCTGGGCTGGGATAGGGCACGCGCCCGAACCGTGATAGACGATCTCGTTGCAGGCGGCATGCTGTGGGTTGACAAGCAGACAAAGGGCGAGTGGGAGTATTGGAGTCCTGGGTTTATGGCTGAGGCTGCCGCTCCAGATCAAGGCGACTGAAGCACCCCGAGGCATCGACTTCTCCCTTTTAGGGAGTGTCTCGAAACGCAGCAGGCTATACGATCATGGTGACAAGGCAGAAGTCCCGACCGCGGATCTCATAAGACAAAGCGAGAGTGCTTGAAACTCATGAGGCGCCTGCCTTGTTTTGGACCCTTATGTAGCCAGGCTGCCAGACTTATACATCGAGCGTCCATCACTCACCTCGCATGCCATGGCGAGTTGACCAGTTAAGGGACGCTTCGCATCCGCATATAGTCCCGGCACGAGAGTCCGAAGCTACCATCAAGAATTTCCAGCCATGATGTCATACGGGAGATGTGAGGAACTCTTCAGAAATGATAGGCCCCAAGGCCTTTCGCTCAAAAACTCAAGACACATTTCACTCACGCATCAGAGTTATTATTCACATATCCTCAAATTAGGCTCTAACAGGCCAACCAGGTAACTACTATAGAAGGTGTATAAAAAAGATAAAAATACTAGTTCATTTCATTAACCAGCAACTCGCACATACAAACATACACATCTTAACACTTCCCCACCACATTGCCCTTATCCTTAACCAGAAATTCTCTTGTAGATACATATTCAACAGCCTCAGTTCAGGACGGGCACCAGTCCAACTCACCCCCTCATCTCGGGTATATACTTGTCAAGCGACACGACCCATCCGAGCATGGGTTTCAACATCATCCACCCATCGCCAAGAAGTCAATGTTGGTCGACTCCTTCGTCACTAGGTTTCCCTCCTCTTAAGATGCTGTAGCCGTTCCTAATGCCATCTCCTACCTGTCCCCATTGGCGTGGCTGAGCTCGGATCGGCGCTTGAGATGGAGTCGCCTAGTAGGGAGGGTTGGGGCCACCCATGCCAGGAGGAGGATAGTCATCGGGGCGGCCTGGTCGCATATCACCAGCGTTGGATCGACGGTCGTCACCGAAGTGCTTCTTGCGGAGAGCTGCGAGACGCTTCTTCTTGGTGATGGTGTTGATGTAGGTACCGATGATGAAGGACACGATGTTGAAGAAGGGGACCCAGAGCTGGTCAGGGAGGAACTTCTGAGCAAAAGCCAGGCAGATAGGCGAGGTGATCCACGAGACCCGCATCACCTTCCAGAAGCCGACCTTGACGGTGGCACGAACCTGATGGTAGGTGCGAGCGCCGGCGATGAGAGCCATAGCAACGAGGTAGACGCTGTTCTGGATAGGAGCGATCTAGGGGTTGTGTTAGCGACTGATGATACAAAACTGGGTCCTTCAAATCTCGCTCAAGTCGCGTTCCCAAGTTTTCTCCGAACATGAGCGTACTTCAATCGTCTCACTTGCAACTTGATCGTACAGGTTTGTTTTGTCAAACCATCGATCTCTGCCTACACATGCGCACGAGTTGGAAAATCAAGGAATGTTGCTTATAACTTACAATGAGGTTGCTGACAAGAATCTGCAGAATCTTGGCGCGCAGGCTGGTACGGCCCTTGAAAGCCTTCTGGAGCGCCCAGATGAGGAAATGGCCTAGAGGAGCGCTGATGAGAGCACCATATGCGGCCATTTTGGGAACACGAGCAGTGAAGTAGTTGCCGTGCTTGTTGCGGTCCTTGGCGAGCCATGAAGCGACAAGCTCCTGTGTACCAGCAAGAGTACCAGCGGTGAGCATCTTGGTGCGCAGAGGATTGTCCTCAAGCTCTTTGATGTAAGCCTATTAGGTCGTCAGTCATGGTCAATGTTGTTACCCTCTAGGATCTCGCAGAGCCATAGCACCATAGCTTGGGAGAGTAGCTTATGCGCATTGGAGCTTCCGGCATCCTGAGCAGGTAGGGTCGGGTCTCCAACATACCGCCAGATAACCCTTGGTACCAGCGTTCTTCATACCACCAGTCAAAGCTGTACCGATGACAGCAGAGACGGGGTGGTGGCCCTTTGTGCCGGGAATCTTGCCAGCCTCGGCCTGGTCCAGCATGTCGCCCATCTTTTCAGTGGCATCGTGGACCTTTTCCGACACCTTGGTGACGGTTTCACTCTTGAAGTCAACCATGCTTGCTATTATTCGGCTATATGGCGGTGATGGCGAAGGGTATGATTAAGTAAAAATCGCGTTCTAGTTGGAGGTCGAGATAAGAATATTATTTTGATCCGACTCGGGGTAAATTGCTCCAGATTGAATGATGCCCTTGATCTATGCTCACAGCACGCTATGTCCTTCGTCGTCGTCGTGATCGTCCTCGTTGGATGTTATCGTCAAAGTCAACACGGCCGCGACGGCGTCATCAACGGGTCGAGTCAAGGGTCAGACGCGCAAGAGAGACTTTGATGAAAGCGTCAGTGAGGATGTCAAAGATAAACAGGTGGGGTCTAACGATCGCGGATCGTTATTGACATGGGGATGAGGGAATGTGTGCGCGCTCAAATCAACAAAAGCAGCTGGACATGACAATGGATGGATGGCAGGAGAGAGGACTTGACAAGATGATGAGACAATATTGAAAGGCAAGGATTGAGGTGGGTCAGAGCCAATTGAGGTTCTCGTGAGGTATCTAGCCAATGGCTTTGTTTACTCGAGCAACAAGACCAAGACCAAGACCAAGACCAGAGAGGTTGAGGGAAGGGCTGCAAGTCGATGATGACGGGTGATAGATGCTGTTGTTGTTGACGTGGAGATCCAGGCCATCCCGGTCCAGGGTAATCGGAGCAGAGAGGAAAGAAAATAAACTTACAAGCGCCGGTGCCGAAGGATGATGATGGTGGTGATGATGATAAGTTGAAGATGGTGAGATGGGGGAGACAGACGTGGAAGTGAGTGGAGCGTAGCGGTTGGGTTGGCGTTGGTGTTGGTGTTGATTTGTTTGTCTCAGGCCTTGGGTGCTAAGGATGGATGGAGGTGACCGATCTGGGGGGGGCCTTGGGGGGAGGGAGACTGGGAGCTGGGTAGTGGGAGGAGTGCGTGCGTGCGTGCTGAACCGGGCTGGAGTGGACTTTGACTGGGAGATGAGGTTGATGGGCGAGAGAGAGAGGTCAAGTCAAGCTCAGCTCACTCCAGACGCTTGAGCTGCAGCAAGACAGGGGCAACGTCCAAAGACGGTGGCTGGGAGATGTAGAGTTCGTGTACCGTTGCGGCATGGCGCAACGCTAAAAAATACTCAGTCGATACATTCAATCCGCCCAGTCCACAATGCCTCGGCCCGCTGTAAATAATAACAATCGGGCCAACCAAATCTCTCAAAACAAAACAGTGTTTACCCCTGGTAAAATGGGTGCCTCCATTCGGCAGCTTCAGCTACCGCGGCTCCAGCTCCCAAATTGGCGAGCTTGCGTGCTGACATCCACTCAGAACCCACCGGCTTCCTCTTATGTACAGCAACCCACTCGATGGAGCTCCCCAGTCCAAGGCATGGATTGATGAATTGAATGGACATTCAGCCACAACCTACCTTAGTTAAGTATCCGCCCGTATTCTTTTCTTCCTCTCCCACTGCCACTCTTCGGCTGTTCGCCAGACCTCGGTCTCCTTCAATGTTCTCTGTTCACAAAACATGAGTGAACAGCGTCATGTACTATCAGCACCCCTATTCTCACTCGCTTGTTCTGCACGACACCACATGAAACTACCGACCTGGCCTAACCTCCTTAGCCTCTTCGGTAATCATGCCCGGGACGTGTTGAAAAAAGAGTGGCTGGGTCAATCACTTTGCATACAGAGAGGCATACAGGGATCCCTTCACGTGAAAATGGCTCCTCCGACATCCGGAATTATCTCGCTATAAATGATGTATGTGTATATATATGTATGCAAATACTTCTTATCGACAGAGGCGTCCTCTGTAAACTAGGTCCCAAGGATATGTCAAAATGCCCAAAGCACGGCCCGAGGATTCGATTCATGCCAATCCTCGCTCAATCAAAAGCCGTGCCCTTCAAACGCCTATACCTAACACAACGGACTGTCTTCATGGACGTGTCCAGAACCAGCAATCCATATTCCCCTAGATAGTCAAGTCGTTCAACGAACCAAGAAAGAGATCTCCTTTTCATACAGAGCTAAGCCTCTGGCCCAGCTGATTAAGCCAACGATGTAGTCGAAACGCCCTCGTGCCTCGATATGCTATTTCATACTGAGCCGCGAAGCCGTTGCTTTCTAGCCAACCAGTCCCCGAGCATATTGTCAAGTTGCTATAGCTGCGTTAGTATATATGCCCAATGAAGCGATGATGAAAATACTCACAGTGGTAATCTCCGCTAGCTTCGCGTTCTGCTCTCTAAACATACCACTAACCACCGGGTGGTCTTTGCTAACAGGTTCCACGTCTGTCTTGTCGTACACGACCATGAGAAGGTCTCGAACGTGCTCACCATCGTCAAAGAAGGCACGAAGCTTCTCGTCATCCCAGCCAGGTTCTTTGGCACTTTTCGTTGAACTACTATCCTTAGGTGTCTCGTCACCAGGCATGAGCTCTGGCGACGGTACATCGGAGGACGAGCGACCTTCCTGGGAGGACGTGTCGATCTCCAGTGCTGGTGGTCGTGTTCCGTTGACAGGTGATACCTGCACCGGTGATTCTGACAGACGATCCTTCTGGCCTTGGCCTGCCGCTGTGGATGCGTTCGGCTTGGCGGTGGCATCGAAGCTATCAGGGAACGCTCCTGGCAGTTGTGGTCGTAGTCCGCCCTCGGGCTTCTTCTCGACGGGTTGCTCTGGTGTAGTTCGGTTCGTAGGCTGAGACACATCATCCTCGTCGGAGCTTGACAGTTCATCCAGATCCATCAATGGACGATGCTTGACTGTCTTGGTTGCCCTGGGCTCGCCTCCTGTGCTTGCGCTGCGGCCCAACGCCCTCGCCAATGCCTTCGTATCGTCGTGTTGTGCAGCGGCTGAGGAGGAACGTACCTTGGCCGGATCCCCACCACTTTGTGAATTTGATGGCACTTCATGTGTCTCCTGTGTCTCGGGATTGACGATCCGCATCGACGCTGGTGGCACGTTGGACACATCGTTGACCCGAGACTCAGCCAGATAAGCTGCGAGTTCCATTGTCGATGAGGTCTCCCCAACCTTGCCAGGAGATGCTTCAGTTCGGGGAAGCTGCTTCTGAAGTTTGCTAGTACTCCGCTGTGGTTGTCTGTCAGGCGATGCGACCTCTTCAATTGACTCGCTGTCCCGAGGCTCCGATACGATATCCATAGAGCGCTTGCCAAAAGATTCGTCATCATCGTCAACCGACTTCTTTCTGTCCTTTCTGGAAAAGAAACTTCGGATGGCGCTCGGCTTCTTTTCCTTCTCTTTCCGAGACTTATCTTGGTGCTTCTTCTTCTCCTTGTCGGACATGAGCTCCTTGTCCAGCTTATCAAGACTTCCTCGGGACTTGATATCCTTGGTTGTTGAGTCCTGGGAAGGCCGAGGTTGATTGTCGTCTCGTAGTAAATTAGGCGTGAGGGTGATCTTCTTGGTCTCGACTGTCTCATCTCTAAAGAAAGAGTCGGTGTTTCTGACAGTACCATTGCGGGATCTGCTGGGGCCTTCCTGTTTGTTGTCGAATAGTATTTCCTCACTGCTTCTCGTCTCATCTTCCTCCTCCACAGTGTCGACCTTTGACGGCTCCATAGCCATTTTAACTTCTTTATTTGAACGGGGCTTAAGAGGCTCAACCCTGGCGCTCTCTTCTGATGAATCATCTTCTATGATCGATATTGTTGAAGCTGGATCTCGGGTATCTTTCTTTTGTTCTTGTTGCTGATCTTGCTTGGCTGTACTGGTCGAGCCGGCGAATAAGTCGTCCAAGTCCTCTTCGTCGGACGAATAATCGTCGATTTCAGTGTAGTCATGGTACGTTGGGGAAGTGAATGTGACCGTTTTGCGTCCAAATCTAATTGGCGATTTGAACGTCTGTTGCTTCTTCTCCGCCGTATCCCCCAACATAGTTGCAGAGAGCTGCATTGAATTTTTAGTAACAATTTTGAGGAAAGGACGAAGTCAATTTACGTACATCGACATTCCTGTGTTTATTCAGACGTGCTAGACGTTCTGTTGGCGTCTCAATATGCTCTGCGGGTAGATATCCTGGTATTTCGTTAGTCACTAGGGAGTGGAAGTGGAAATCTTTGCACTTACCAATGCTGCTGTCTTTAACAACTCTGACTAGCCACCAGTAGCTATTGCTATCGTCTAGCAAAACCATAGTGTCACCTTTGGTTGCATTGGCTTGACCTTCAACGGTTGCCACGAAAGTATGAAGGGCGTAAACGAATTCGAAATCAATGTCCTCTATGTCTTGTAAGCACTCAACCGCCCAGCCGGAGTCAATGAAATTGTAGTCGTCAGGAATGGAGAGTGCAGAATCATCGTCTTCAAAAGATTCTTCGTAGGGAACAGTAAGCGCGGGATCGAAGTCGGGGGTTTCGTCGTCGTCCAAATCCGAATCGGATAGATCCATCATTGGATCACAGTCATAGAATATGTCCTGCTCTCTGTTATCGGCTACAGTTCCTTTTCCTCCAATACTCGATCCTTCAGCAGAAGGATGCTAGCCTTCATTACTGTTGGACCTAACCTGTGGTTCCACTTCTTCAAATGTTTCGTGAAATTCGGCCGTCGAATTGGACGTTGTCCAGCTATCGTCTGCTTCGGGTTCGGCGTCGTTACTGTGCTCGTCGCGACCGTTATACTCACCATGAAGACGATGGTTCCGGACTTTTGTGAGAAATGCTCGTGGAAGCTGCGCAATTGTGCATGGGCTGGGTACGCAGTTGAGGGGTTCGGGATATGGCGAGCAAACTCTGGTGCCGCTTGAACCAGAGATACTGGGAGTACTACTCCTCTGCGAGGGTAGGGAAGAGACACGGCGTGGCCATGCCGCAGGGGCAGCGACGGGGTAGCACCCACCATCTTCAATCGAAGGCGAACTTGAGATCTTATCCATCATGTCGTCATCGAGGTCATCGTCGCCGTCGAGCTCGCCCTCATCCGAAGATGAGACGCCTCCATTCTGCGCAATTGCCAGTGCATCTTCTTGGTTCATATTGCTATTGTTGTCGCGTGCGCCCTGTGCGCGAGTATTGCCACTTGTAGAGTTTGCGACAAGCTCGTCTGCAAAGGAATCAATTTCGTCGAGGCTGTTGCGGTTATCGAGAGAAACCCTTGGAGAGCGTCGCTGTTCGTCTGCAATGTCGTGTGTGACCTCACGAATAGTCTCAGCTTGGTGGGGACCTAGGGAGTTGGCGTTGCCGCCCAGACGTGGGCTTTTCGAGTGGTCCTGGGCCGATGGAGAGTGATGATCTTGAAGATCGATAGTATCTGCGATCGGGGGAAAGGTTCGTCAACGTCAGTTTGTGGTGTCGTCAAAAGAAAGCTTGTGGACACAAGGAATGAGAACAGAGGACTAAGTCGAGTGGTTGGAATGTATCGTGACTTGCAGCGACCCCGGAAAGCAACAGAAAGGTTCGAGCTTGGACAGTGACCGGGGGGCAAGGGTAGACGAAAGTACGATGAAACGTAAAGAAAAAGAAAGTAATAAAAAAAAGAATGGGCAAGGGAGAAGTTGGCCGAAGGTCTACTTCAAGGGTTGCATGTGGTTGAATAGACGAAGTTTGTACATATGTATAAAGGGGGCAGGGGAAAGAAAGTTGTACTGTCAGAGGGACCGACGAAACAACACGAGGATGAGGCTGCGCAAGAGGCGATGCACCCCAATCGCAAATCCCAAAGGCTGAGACTTAGGGTGACATTGGCGTTGGCACCTCGTTCCAAGTGTAAAAGGCAGAACAGGACAGCAAAGGCAAAACACTAGGCACATACCGGCTCTGACGATCGATGGTCGTGTCATTTTGACGGGTAGAAACGACGAGCGAGGCCGTCAACAAGTCACTCTGCTGCAACTCTGTCCCTGAAGGCGCAAGGCACCAAAAGATGGGATATGCTTGACCCCTGGCGCCAGAGAAGCGCCGTCTCAATTTTTTATTTCAAACTCGGGTGTTGGATGCTGACGGCTGGGGGCCGGGTTTTTTGTCGCCTGTCTACAGTACAGTATGTCGTTTGGTGAGAGGCGGGCGGTAGATCCTTGCGAGGATGTTCTCGTCCGGCTCACAGGTACCTGATTGCTTTGTTTGTTTGTTTGCTTGCTTCGGTCGCTGGGGGCGTTGTGATATCAGGATTTCGGTCGTGGAACTCGATTTGATTTGGTGTCGCTCAGCGTGGTGAACAAGGTTGTGCCCGTAAAAGTCAATCGATCAACCAATATGCCCAGTGGCCAGCCACGGGCTTGTCCAACATGAAGCTGCTTTTGCGCAAGTGAGCGGGAATGGATCTGGGTGTCGAAAAACTGGAGAGAACGAGCGACGATCTTTGTTCCGTGTCTGTGGGAAAAGGATGGCGTAGCAGCTGTACGTAGGTCGTAATAATAATAATAAAGTGAACTGGCCTGGCCTGGCCCAAGTTTCGTTTCCTGGCGGGACCTTGACCGGGCGCCAAAAAAGACTGACTCCACTGCCGCAGTGAAACTACCACTGATACTGTCACTGTCAGGCACCTCTATTGGTGTGGTTACTGACTGATTCAAGAGGAACAGATCTAACGTTTTCTGCCCTAACAATTGGATCCCTCCAGAATCTTTTAGCAGGTTTTCATGTCTCCTATTCTAACCACATAGTCCAGATGCCAAAGCCCCTAATGCACTCTGTCTATCGCATACGGGGTAATGTTAGTGCGGAGGAAGACGAGCCCTTTGAATGGAGCGTCACCCGTTTCAGATAACTCGTCCATCCAGGTTGAAAGCAGCTCGATAATCGAGTGCAAAAAGATCTACTGCACGGAAACAAAAGTGGAGGCTACGGTTTAAATGGCCGGTCTATTAGACCATCTTTAGGGCCCTCCTACCATCCTAGGCAGGAGAGAACGATAATTAAATGTAAGCAAAAGAAAAGAAGAGTGCGTGATGAGACGACGATACTGATAGCAGGGGTCTCTTCTTTTCCACTCCATGACTCTCCCTACTCCGTTTGAGGGCGGGCTAAACCAGTCAGAGTAAAGTACCATGATGCGAGCTGCAATATTGATTGAGACGTGAGCTAAAAGGAGTCATGCAACGCACTGTGGAAAAATGATTGCTTACCAATTGACAATGTTTTTCTTCATATCAACTGCATACCTTAATCTGAACAGCCTCTTCTTGTGGTGGCATCTTACCTCGCGCCGATTCCGCGACAAGACGGGATGGAGCGCGTTTCCCATTAAAACCCCTGAATGATTAGCGTTTCCAAGAAACCGTAAACTTTGGCTCTAACGCAACCGGGGAATCGTTCAGGGCCACCCGCGTCTCGGCGGGGCCTTTGAAACGCTGAAACGTCCACAGGCCAAATGGGTCTTGCTCAGGGGAAATTGTGTTCATTGGCTGTGAGTAAATAAGTGTTCCTGTCTCTTATCCAGCTTCAATCCACTTTATGAAAATAAGACAGTCAATCCTTCCTTCAATTGACTTTTCAACGTCACTGAAGTTATGTAATTAAATGTCACGATGCACCCGAGTTCGCCAATTTCGTGCTTAGGTATAGTACTCGATTGCCAGGCCACTACTCTCTGTGGCGATCACTGTAACCCTCAGTGGCCTCAAAGTCACCTCTGCAGTCTATTGTCTGTAACCTCACATGTCCAGGTCAACCACACCAAGAGGTATGCAGTGCAATTACCCAGCATGCCATTGGATTACACCAAAACACCGTCTTGCAGAAGGAATAACCATTCGTCTCTCATCATGTGCTTCTCTATCAACTCAGCCATCTATACAACCGATCAACCATACAGCCGTCGCCACGATAAACTCATTGTACAGATGAGGAGGCCATGATACGACCTCACGCATATATGCATGCAAGTTGTTGTCCCGCCAATGAACTGCCAACATGAAATCAAGCTGTCTATACATGACACGTGACAATGCCATGCATCTCATGTACCAGATACCTTGTCTAATGTGTTCTATTTCTATCACACTCAGCACGACTGATAGACCACTTTGAGTAATCAGATCTCCAAGTCGCTCTGTAATTATCCTGAGACAATCATGTGTCCCAAAGTCTTTCTCCAGAGTGTAACAGCAGAAGCAACGAGAAACAACACAAGTTTCACTTGATAAGCTCACCAAGTGAAATCACTCATAGGGGAAACAAAATATGAACTTCAAAATCTTGATTAATATCGACTAAATAAACATAGTCTTTTCTGACTTTTCTTTAACCTTGACCCATTCATTAGGCCCATGCCAGGGCCGTCCCAAATATGGCAAAACACACCGTGACAATGCTCATCTCTCATCAGAGAAAACAAAAAATGCTATGCTTGTAAACAAATCAAATCATACGCTTCAACACCGTTCCATGCAATCAACTTTTTAGTTGGCGATCTGAGCCATACGCTTAGACATACTGTCGCAATAGTTAGCATATGTTCTGGTATCGTGGTGTACGGGTTACACTTACAAGTCGTAGAAGGCAAACTGGCTGGGGCTGCTGCCGAACTCGTACACGAATCGACTGGCAAGGTAGGAACCGAAGATGCTTCGGAGGTAGGAGTCGGGGATGCGAGCGATCAAGGTGTCGAGACCAATCTTCTCGAGGAGAAGACGGGGCAGAGCATCTTGAAGGACAGATCGGCGGATCTTCTCGTTGTCCCAGAGGTCGGAGTGCTGGAGCTTCTCATCGAGATCGGTAATGGCAACAGAGAGCTTGTCAGAGAGGATAGATCGGGGAGTTCCGGTCTGCTCGTGCTCGCGCCAGATAGCCTCAAACTCGAGGCGGGCGTTGTCCTGAATCTTGAGCTGAACCTGCTTGACGTAGTCCTGGTAGAATTGAGGAGCCTCGCCCTGGGCGTTGTGGCACATGTTCTCAACGAAGCCCTCGTCGTCGAAAGACAGAGAAGCAAGAACCTCAAGGGAGGACGATGTCACACCACCCTTGTTGGCAGAGGCATCCTTGTATAGAATGCAGCCAGCAGCCTCAAGGCGAAGCTTAGCCTCCTGGGTAATGAAAAGGTTGGCGCCCTCAACGAGGTAAGGGATGATGCACTTGCCATCCTTGATGAGACGGTTGACCGAGATGAGGTCAATGGAGGCGGGACGACCACCACAAGGAACGAAGCAGTCGACACTGCCAGTGTCACGGAGATGGAAGGTGTTACGGAACGATGTACCGTTGTTGATAACCTCACCATTGGGGAGAGTGATGTTAACGTCGTCGCACAGGACTCGGTAGCCCTCGGGAGACAGCTTGGAAACATCGTACTCGATGATCATCTTGCGGCCGTTAGCAAGGCGCAGAAGCTCGTCACGGTCGAGACCGTTGGGGTCAGCAAGAACTCCAGAGCCATCGACGATGGCAGTATACTTCTCGTTACCGAGCTTGATCTCGTTGCTGCCCAGGTCACCATCGGGGCCACCAGTCTGCATCTTGCGGATAGTAGAGGGGTCAAGCTCGAGCTTTCGGTAAATACCCTTGACATACTCACGAACAGACAGAGTGGTCATGCCGTAGGTGTCGTGAGGAA
Source organism: Fusarium mangiferae (assembly GCF_900044065.1). Taxonomy (NCBI): domain Eukaryota; kingdom Fungi; phylum Ascomycota; class Sordariomycetes; order Hypocreales; family Nectriaceae; genus Fusarium; species Fusarium mangiferae. Next base: position 328,383 of record NW_024573935.1, read on the forward strand.
TACCACCAAGCTTGGGAGACTTGCCAGTGAAGAAGGACTTCCACCAGGGGGCGCCACGGGATCGAGCGTGCTCAGTAGCCCAGTCGACCAGCTCAGCGGTGTTCTCATCAGGACCCATGAAGATGATCTCCTCCTTGCCGTAGAGATCGACAATAGGGTTCTTGATACCAGGGGTCTCGGCAGGCAGAAGAAGATCAAGGATACTATCAATGTACTTCTCGAAAGCCTCACGGGCACGGTTCTGCTGCTTAGGGTCCAACAGAATAACACCCTTTGAGCCACCCTCGGGAATGTCCTTGTTCTTGCGCTGCTGTGTGCTGGCAAGGCCGTAGTTCTCATCGAAGATGCTGCGGGCGTTGATGCCATAAGCCTCCTTGTTGCGAGACTTGACGATTCGAATACCACCACGAGAGATATCCTTGAATCGGAGGTGGAAACCTCGGGACTCAGAGCTGATGACGAGGAACATGCCATAGAGGGGCTTGGGGTACTCGACCTCGGGGAGGAAAGATGGGTCAAGACGGAAGCTCAGGGCGACCTTGGTAGGAGTGAAGTAGTTGGTCTTGAGGATGGCGTTGTTGAATACACGGAATGCAGTGAGAACCATCTCATCGTGCTCGTTGTTGACGTTCTTGGAGATCTTGTCCTTGAGAGCGTCATCGGAGAGTACCTCAACGGACAAGCTGGAGGAGACAACCTTCACGGGGTCCTCCTGGTCCTTAACAAGGTGGATGTTGGCGAAAGAAGCGTAAAGAGCACGAACGAGACCGGGGTAGTTCTGAATAATCTCATAGATGTACTCAGGGGTAAAGGTCTCGGAACGGAGACGGCGCTTCAGGTTAGAAAGGAGGGCCTGCTGAGCGTTGTTCTTAACGTCCAGAAGCTCAGCAAGAGTAGAGTACTCTGGTCCCAATCGGTTCAGGAAGTGCTGAACGAAGACCCAAGCGGAGTGGGCGTAGACGGATTCCTGAAGACTGAGCTGTCCATCGAGGAAAAGGTTGTGGAACTTGTTGTGGGGGAGGCAGTAGAGGAGAGAGACCTCCTTGGAGATCTGGTCAATGGACTCCTCAAGAGAAGGGAACTGTCCACTGGTCTCGACGGTGTCAGAGGCAGGTCGGAGGTAGACACTCATGACGGTGATACCGTTGGAGAATTGCTCGAGGTACTTTCGAGATGAGGTGACGCCATAGTAGTGGTAAAGGTCACTGAGGGCAGAGAAGAGACCCTGGGCAGTGCGAGAGCGGAAGGCAACGACCATGCGCTTCTCGTCAGTGTTCTCAATATCGAAAACCTCAATGACGGGACCAGCTCGGTTAACGGCGAGCTCAATGATGTCCTGGTAAATTTGCTTGGTGTTGTCAGTGGCCTTGCGGAGGAAACCGTTATCAGCAATGAGCTCGAGGTTGGTCTCCTTGGGGTTGGTCTCCTCAGGAGGAGTGGCAAACTGGCACTGATAGACGAAGTAGCATCGGAGAGTGGCCTTGGAACTGGGGCTTACGACAGCGGGAGATCGGAATGTCTCAACGCGGTACTTGCTGGAGCCGGGGTGATCAATGTACTTGGCCTCAAGGCGTTCCTCATAGCGAGGACCGGCAGTGTTGGTCTTGCCAGCAACGCTGGTGTCGATGTAGATGGCATGGTCGTTGGCCTCCATGTCCAGTCGGATCTCCTCCTGCTTGTCCTCGCGAGCGAAGGAAGCGACCTTAGCGGCATACAGAGAGGTGATGTGGCTGGAGATGACATCGGGGGTCTCAAGCTCGAAGTAGACATCATCGATGCCAAGCTTCTCGTAGAACCACTCGATCTGCTCATCAATTTGGGGCTCAGGGACGAAGCCAGCAGCTGAGATGATAGACTTGACAGTCTTCTTCTGCTCAGGCTTGCCAGTGAACTCGGGGGCAATGTAGCCAACGGTGGCAGATCGCAGAATGCGGTGGCCATTGCCGCCGTTGCCATTTTGCAGAGGCACGGAGAAGTGAGTAGGCTGGGGAGAAGGACCACGGCTGGCCTCGGTGGCCTTGACGTTAGCCACGGGGTTGGCGGAAATGGCAGTCATGTTGGATTCCTGATATGGATCTGTGTAATCAGGGAAAGTCTGCGAGGGCAGCATGTTAGTAGGCGATTCTGTTATAGACGCCATCTTGGCGAAATGCCTAGATGTAGAGTGAAGTTTGGTGGTGTAAACGCAAGATGAGAAAGCGAAAGGATAGAAAACAGCGAATGGATGAATGTGATGGAGACGAGATGAGCCAGCTGCGAGTATCTTATATAGTCGAGACAGTTCGGCTCAAGCAAACAAGGAAGCCTGAAGATAACAGTTCTCCTGTCGTCACCGCTGTAGCCAGCTCAACCAGAGTTTCGGTCAGGGCTCGTGACTCAATGCGAACTAAGGATGGCTGCTGGCCCAGAGGCTGCCCTGCGCCCGTGAAGGCCAAACTCAATGATCTAGTCATCATTGGTATTGAGCCCATCCCGAGAGGCTCATTCCAGGTCCTGTCCGGGGCGTCCATGCTCACACTCACTGGACGCCACTAGATCGGGGACCTGAAAATGCACTGCAGATGCTGGGGCAGGGCCTGGGGCTGTTTGCAGCACCGCATGCGAACCGCTCAGCTCGCTGGGACGCTTATCTCTGATACGGAGCACCAGAATCCCGGTGTAAGCCGCCCGGGCCGGCTCTCGTATTCTCGCCATTGGGTAGTGGAAATCAGGGGGAAGCCAATCAACGGGGCCATGGGTTCGCGATAAGGGCAAAATGACGAAGGGGTAGTGGGCAGTGCTGTAGTCAGATAAGACTTATCCGCTACTTACCGGCTAGAGTTTGTGACGATCAATTCGTTTCGTCACTGAAAATAGATAATTTCTAGGTCGGTAATGCCGAGCTTATAGCGGGGCCTTGTAGAAGAAGATGACGAGAGGAAGTTATTCAGAAGAATAACAACAAGATTGCCGTAAAAGGGTCGGGTTCTCAGACGAGAGGAGGGTTGGTTAGAGTTCTGACAGCAGGTTAGTATGGATATCTGTCATACACTGCCAACCTGAGCAGGCGCTTGTTTAACTCGGGGTGCACGAACTCAGCGCAGCCATCCGTCAGCCCTGTCGTAAATAGAAACTGAAGACGGTATGTCTAGAACAAGAGATAACAAAAGCTCTCTTGATACGTCGAGGTTGGTTTGAGATGACGAGGTTCAAAGCTCAAGCCAGGACAGGGGAATATGATCTCTAAATAAAGACGAGGGAGGAGTGATAAGGGGTTCAAGGTAGTAGACAGAAGAAGGCTTCTTTTTGTGAGGAGAAGCAAATGCAAAATGCAATAGGTAAACAAAACGTTTGAGGTCAAGTGACTTATCTCTCCAACTTTCGAAGCCAGAAGATTTGGGACTGGCGATGGAAGCTTTATATAATGTCCGTGTCTAAGTGTCTCTCAACGACGACCCAGAGGTCTACGATGGTACAAAGTACCTCCCAGTCTTTGCAACGGGGTACGTACCAGCATGAATGTCTCCATTGACTCCAAACATGTCGACATATTGCCTTCTCTTACACCGTCTCGCCTGTAGGTACCGAGTAAAAGTTGTCACGCTGCCATAAAAAAACCACATCCCTTGCCAGGTCCTGGTCTTCCGCTCACCTTGACCACACACCCCCTTCCCGCTTGTGGGGCAGACCCTGCTGGGAGTTTGCTGGGCATGAGGCCCGGCGGGTGTTTATTTTGGGGTACGTGTTTGTTTTTTGCCTTTCATTTGCACCGGGCAGACCGGAGAAAAAGTGCAGTGGACAGCAATAGGCACAGCGAATGACCCCCGCCACATGGAACTCTCCTAAGGTACCTACTGTACAGCGGCTTACTCACAGCACAGGACATGCAGCACATTCACAGAGCCTATGATTTGCCTGGGCAGTCACTTGGTTCGATTTCCTCATATTTCAGTTGGCAACCAGCAAAGTAGAAACTTGGCATACACAAGAAGAGATAGAATCTAGCATTCAGACAATAAATATCACCGGCCCGGTCGTCCTGAGGCCTCTCCTCTCCTCTCCAATCGGTACCTGCTCGCTACTGTACTGTACCACTACCACCCCTCCTGAAGCGGAGCCCAGCCCAGCCCAGCTAAGCCCGCCAGAAGAGTCGAGAAGAAAGAATTTTGGCTGCAGCAACGCCCCCGATCGTGATCATGACCTCACGGAGTACAGTGCAGTACCTACAAGAAAAAGTCCCATTCAATTACCCAATAGTGCCTCTGGTCTAAACCTCAAGGGGAAGCCTTGTTTGGAACCTGACTTTCTCTCGCCTGGACCAAGCGCCTGGTTCCTGAAGAGTCTGTACTTGTAGCGTGTAGGTGAGGGAGCCGTGGGGAAGAGGCCCGGTTATTCGAGGCTCTGCAGTTTTTGCATAGAATCCCGCCTTCTCCAGATTTTCGTTGTTTGACATCACTAGTGCAAATTTGTTGCCAATGGGAGAGTTGTTTGCTAGACTTCAACTCTTCTGCCGGTTTACGTCGATATCTTGTAACAACTTCACATACCACACACTCTCGCATAATTGATACCAGCATTTTATTCTGAAATCCAATGGCTTGAAGAGTTTTCAGAGACTAGCTGGGTCAGGACAAACGCTCTATTTGACAGGTTGGTCACTGTAAGTCGACATAAAGAGCCTCCAGCTCCATTTACAGACTTTGATAACGTAAGTCTACATAACTATCCATGCGCTGTGCATGAAAACGGCACCACGCACTTAGCTTCTTTCGCTCACCAAAACGGTGTGGAGGATGGTGCGATTCAACTCAATTCACTCACCACTCACCTTGGCTTGCCCTGTGGGTTTATCTCTGCGAGTCATCGTCAAAGGCAACTTCGTGACATGCAGATCCGATCTTGAATTCCGGTTTTTTAATGTTTGCTCTCTCTGCTTTGGGCTTCAGAGAATTATTACAACGTTGAACTACGGCATCTCACAAGATGCCGGTCAACATGCACGTTGCCCTGACTGGTCGTAATAGCTGCTTGAAATGATGTTGCCATGATGTACTTCAAGCTGTGCCGGGCCGTATTAACATAAACCTTACAGTTCTGACACGCGAAACGGCCAGGCCAACAATAATGATGATTCGTACGAAAACTGGATCGCCTGCATCTGACTAGTCCCACGTCTTTGACATGGACGTCCAGTGATATCTATTTGGAGCATGTTTGATAAATGTCATGTTGTTTCGAGCAACGTCGTCTTCAATGGGCCCATGTATCAACAATTGTGTCAGCCCATGGTTTACGTGGTGTAAGATAATGCTAGGATTTCGCATCAGCCAAGAAACTATATGCTTTGGTTGGTCCTGAGCCTGCCAACGAGCTACGAATAGTTCACATCCATGACACCTTGCTCAATTGATATCGTTCTAAGCCATCCAAATCTTGACAAGCCAAGAATCCGCCTCAAAGGATACGGTACCTGAACCGAATTCCTACACGACTCACTACCCCAGACGGGAAGCTGGCGCTGAACGCTGACCGCAGCAGCAAATACCAGGCGAGCTAGCTGAAATGCCCTCGTACCCCAGACAATAGAACCCAAATCTGGCTCACCTGACTTAAAGAAAGCAAAGCCAGTGCTCACCGAACTTTCCAGACCTTGGCCCTTCTAAGGGGGACGATCACGGGGCCGGGACTAGTCTCGATTTCCACATAGTAGGGGGAAATAATTTTATCTTGGGGGAGATCCATTCCCCAGATCCAGTGACAGTCAGGATCACGAAGTTAAAAAAAAAAATGTGTTGGCAAGGTGATACTTCCCACCCTTCTTCTTCTCCAAGACACAAGCAAGGAGACAAGTGAGCAAGGGAGAGCACAGCACACCGGTAGGCTCTGACCTGTCGCTATTGAAGGAGCCGGACCACGACAAGGTTCCTCCGGCCGTCGCGGGGCCGTTGGTTCGGTACTTACGTACAGGTACCTTCTCCGGGGTACCATCAATGACACAATGGTTGAGGTCGAGGGGGTCGTTGAGGAGCACTTGACTGCAGCACGAGGGGCTTCCATTGCGAAACGAAGGGCAAGTCTGGCATAAGACGGGAGTTGCACAACATATCATGGCTTTCTTGAATGATAGTGTTTAGACAACATTGGTCTTGAGCTGCCTTGTTGTCATCAACAATACTACTCTTCAATGATTCATCTGACCTGGAACTGGAGCTCTAATTCTCCAATACCCCAGACTCTGGACTCTGGACAATCCCCCTCGAAGTTTTGGGTTTTTCCCCCTCTTCTTCTCTCCATATGTTACGCAAAAAGAACACGAAAATACGTCCCTGTCCCACAAGCAACGGAGTCCGGCACCCACTCTCACACTCGAAGCTCCGGGACAAGCAAAGGCCCCCGGACTCGCCCGGAGAGCCCCACACGGTCGAGGTCCGGCAGCACCGACAAGGCCTTTTAAACTTGGATCTGGATTTCTATTACCCCCAGGTTTCGCCCATGGCTCCAGTCTTCCCCAGTCTGAGCCTGATCTGGATCTGGGCACAAGGACAAGGACAAGAAAGAAAGAAAAAACTTCATAGCTTTCCCCACGACCCGCTTCCATCTCATCTCCCGTCATTTCCATTACCCCCGTTTTACTTGATCTTGCAGCTTTCGTGACAGCCACCGTTTCCCTTTGTTGCACTGCACGGCGCAGCCAGTCAATTTTACACCAACCAGCCAACCCCTAGGGGAAATGGTATCCATTGCATTACCTATTATTTCTCTTGTACGGAACCGTAGCGAGTTGCGTGCTTGCCCTGTGGCCCCGAGAGCCGTTCCCGCCTAAGCTTTTTGCTTTTACTTCGCCGCTGTCTCGTGGCCTCTTTGGTTTGTCATGGGCGTCTTTGGTTAGCAAATCTTCCCTGTATTTTTACTGCACCCCGCATCCGGCGCTTGGAGGCGGACGCTGTTAACGCGTCACGAGGTGGGCAGAAAAACTTCCATAGATCGAACTTCTTTTCAGGGGGTGTGGCTAGGGCTGCCTGTTGGACCTGGCTGGCTGAGTGAGGCGCGCTCCCTTGACGACGATATTGTTTTGGCCACGATACTCGGAGCTGAGTGTTTCCTGGCTTCTATTTCCAGAATCTCAGCTTGGCGGTTGAGCGTTGTCACGCCCACATTCCGCGTGACCTTTAAGCTTCAATTGCTATACTATTGGTCAATTGCGCTGTCAGTTGATTGTGCCTGTGCTTTGATGTGGCTTGTAATAGAACGATACGTAGTTTACATACCCTGAGCTCTCAAAATCTGGGGAAGGTCAAGAAAGGGATCTTGGATCAAGAGCTTGGCTGGATTATCGGAGCACGCCTTTACCAGGTTGAGATACAGTATGTATGGTCTTTTGCCTGTCCATGTATCTGAAAGTTGAGCCATTGGCTTACAACATCCAAGTCGACAATCATCACATCCTGGTTACCTTCTCGTAATGATGAATACTTGAATCTCTGACGTGCTGTTCCACCATCGAAACCGTTATCTCATCATCTCTAACGGGGGCCTCTGTCTCCAATCTGGACAATACGGTGCACTCCAATGCCCCGTCCACGAACATCACGCCTCCACCATGAACCGCTTGTTGAGACGACGGTGACGGGGCGTCACGAAGTTGTGTCCTTCGTTACGAATGCATCTTGGATATGTCTCCACCCAGCTGCCCTTTCAAGGCACCGTATGAGCGTTACGCTGGATGTGTGAATATGTAGAGCCGTATGTACCGTACCGTAGTGTTACCCACCTATTTGTCTCGAGCTTCGATTTGGCTTGGGCTCGTCGTAGAGTTTTCTATTTTTGTTCTTGCTACAGGTACCTGAGTTCATCACATCATCGACTGAATGGAAGCCGTCTTTTCCGGTCTTGTTTCAGAGAGATTACTCTGTATGCTCCTCGTGTTCATGATCACCTGCATATTTGTTTATTCGAAATTTGGTAATGAAAAAGTTCTTTTGAGCCAGATGATGAATTGTATAGAAAGTTAAATACGCACTGTTGTCATAATAAGCTGGCACATGGTTGGTTGGCTTGAGTGACGGACCAATCAGCTCAACTCTCGACTAGCCAAACCTGGGGACAAACTGGCAAGCTTCGGCATAATATCAAAGAGGAATGTCACGATGCCAGTTCTGTTTCCTCATTGAGGACATTTGCTTGTCTACAAAAGACGTCAATTATCACTTCGTTCGGCGGTACGTATTCTGCAAGTACCTTCGATACCTTGCTGGTGTCTGACTGGCCATTTTTAAGGTGCCACCAAGTGGAATGTTGGGGAAGAGTTTTCCTCGACCACGGCAGCTAGTGGCTGAGCGAGGGGCCCCCAGAACGCCTAGACACTGAGATTCCCTGAGGTGTCACAGGTGGTGAGCAATCAACTCCACCATCGAGACCATGCGCTGCCCTGTTTGTGGGTATTGTTCTATCCATACCCGGCCGAACGTGCTGCCGGCCCCCGGAGATCCTCAGGTACCATCCTCGTACCTTAGTCTACTTGAGCCGCTTGCAGTGCCCGCTATCTAGTAGGTACATAGGTATCTGATCGGCTAACGACGCTATAACCAGATGGGTTCGACCCAATGTAACCCATGCTTCTTTGGTACACCGTCCGGGGATCAGGGTCGCCCGTGCATGATCACGATAGCTTCATTGACCCTTTCTTCGACGAGTGACGGCCCGCCATGGAGATTAGAGCCCATACCTGGCGTCTTGCGGTGAGGGGGAAACAGTTAGCTTAAACGAACCGGAGCTCCAAATCACTACCCGGAGGACGCAGTCACAAAGAACGGAGCTCTCTCACCAACAAACAAAGCCGGTGAGCTTTCCCTGACAGTGTTGACGAATGTATTTTGTGGTACCTTGCCAATAGCTATTGCAAGGAACTGTCACCGTATCCCGGCATCATATCACATCCATTCTTTCTACATACTCTTTGAATTCGCATCGCGGGGCAGCCCCTCCTAGCAGGTACACGCAAACCAACGGCACAGACACGTGTTGATTGCAAATGTGACCTTGTGCATTTTTTCTATTCGAGGTTTATGACGAGTCTTTACGTTCAAAGCTGGAAAGAATTGTCAGAAATTAGTTGCTCGTCGACCTGGTCCTGCTGTGTATGGTTGAGTTATGTATTGTTACCAAGTACATGGTGTAAATAAAGACCAGCTTAGGTTGTCTCTCACACGCCATCAACACCTCCCGTCAAGTTCCCCAGGCAGCCCAGGCTACCAGGGTCCCGGTTACTTACCCAAATGGCTCACCTTGACACCTTGACACCGTGCCGGCGGCCCAAGCTCCTCCTATACCTTACCTCGTCCATCCTATGCTAGGTTGTACGTACCATTGCTACCATGTTGCTTCTTCCATTGTGAGTCCAGAAAGAACTGTCCCTGAGCTTCTGAAGCTTGGCGAATGTCTGAGTAGAGATTGCCCAATCGGTGGTTTCGTCCCCTGTCTATCCACTCCTTCACAAGGCATCACGGCCTCGACAAGTCTACAAGTTACACCAACAGCAGCACACGGCATATTTTGGTATCGTAGACGAGATTTCCTATGAATCACGAGGTTCGTGCCTGTATAACTATTCTCCCATTCAATGCTTCGTAATCTAAAACCCGTGTGCGAATTGCATCGGATATGTTTACCGCTCATCACGGCAATTGGATCTATATTTGTCGAATATACGTAATCTCCTTGCATCTCGATACAGTGAAACGGGCTGAAAAGGTCACGATGCCAGATGTTTAATTGCCAATGGCTTCTCGTCAAATACTGACGAGCTCCATTAAAGGTCATGTGTTGTACCCCTTGGAGCAGGGGAATAAACAAATTACGTACTAGTCTCGTTGCTTACAGGATACCAAAATCAACGTCTCAAAGCGATCAAGAAGCTAGGTCAAACTTGAACACTCCGACAACTCAACAAGACAGATTCCAAACATCCACTCCCGACTTTTCCGGTCGTTCCTCTTCCTTCCTGTGTCTCGCAATACGTCTATGACTCTCCTTCTTCCTTTCTCTGCTTTTCCTAATTACTTTCATCTATGAGACGAGAGACGACAAGTATAGACTCAAGCTCTATACCTACCGGGTAAAATCCAGGCACTGTGTATGGCCTTCTAACCACAGCTACGGTTGTCTTGAAGAAGCTGTTCGTAAGTTTCCCTCGGTTTCTTTTCGAGACTCTTCCAAAATGAACAAACGCATCGGTTCATGATGATGCTTGTTCTGCAAATCATAGCTGCGAAGCCGCAGGTGTATGGTTAATCAGCTTTGCATATTACGTGCCAACCTGTATCTCTTGGGCATGTCATCTTTTCTGAGGAGGTAAGGCAATATGAGCTTCTCGAGTTGTCTCTCTATTACACAACATGGTATTGCTTGCATGCGTTCTATGCCAGGCACAGGCTGGTTCCTTCAGAGACGAGCATGTTCTTGACGTAGTAAGGCAGCATGTATGTGTCACGGTCCTTTTGGAAGACCCAAAGGCCAGCTCTGCATGTATGAATCTTGACCACGAAGGCACATTACATCGTGGAAGGCTCACACGGCTTCGGCAGAATATTGCCGTAATCATAGTAGACACCATGAAATTTTTGAGTGTGACATTCATACCGCCAATATAGTCATCAACATTGAATCGTCGGAATAGGTTGCGGCAGGATCATTACCGTGTTCGGTACGATGATGGGTGTCGACGGGTAAGCCAAGACTGGAGTTATTCGAGCACGCTGAGGGAGTAAATGACCGCCCACCACTCGATTTGCAGCACTATTGTTCTGAAGCGCACCTCTATGTAGAATGGACGTGACATGATGAGATATGGGGGAATGAGACCAATACTCCTTATTATCTTGGAACTCTCCTGCATAACGCTCACAATATGTTCCTGACCATGGACTAGAATTTTTTCAACAATATGTCATGAGAATGACTTCATACAATGTGTCTGCATGAGAAATGATGATGATAGTTCCATTTTGCATTCTTAAAGCTCCTCCTATACTTTGCAGTAAGAGGCCCGATGGCGGTTGTCTATGGAGGGTGCACGTGACGACAGCCTCTGGTGACGGAACTCATCGGCTAAACCAGGGTGTCGTAAGTGGAGCACTCAAGCAGCTTCCAAAGAAAAATTACTCCCATGACATCGTGACGCCCAACGTCAACGCCAACTCATCAACCAGTCACCGAGAGAACATATTTTCTTATCGGGCGGAGATTTGTCGACATTACTTATCTCACCAGATTCTGCCACCAATTCCGATATATTCATAAGCCTTGTGATTTGGGCTGCGACTATTCGGCAATTCCCCTTCCACCAAAAGCTCTTCAACAGCTCTTAATACCTTGAACAATCGACTACTCGATACACAACACCTTCAGCTACTCAAGATGGTTACCCTTACCGAGGTCGAGGACGAGCACTTCCAGCACCCTCAGGCTGGTCCCGATGTTGAGGAGGACGATGACGACTACTCCGATACTGGTAATTAACAACCCCGCGCCTTTAATCGCGATATTGTGCATGCTAACAACGACCGCAGACTCCGAGATTTCCAACGAGTCCGACTACGATCCTTCAGAAGAGACTCTCGCTGAGCGACTATATGCCCTTCGCGACATCGTTCCCCCAACTACTCGCTCATGGATCTCCGGCAAGGCCAACACCATCGGTAACGCTGCCTGGAGCGTTCTCTCTTTCAGTGGCAAGGGCGCTTGGGTACTCACCACCTCTGCCCTATTCTTTGGTGTTCCCTTCGCCTTGTCTTTCGCCGAGGATCAACAGCTCACGGCTATGGAGCAAGAGTACAACATGCGACAAAGCGGCAGTGAACTTTTGACCGCTGGCTCCGAACAGAGCACTGCTGACCAAGTTGGCGCCGCCCTCGATGGCAAGCCTGCCCAACCCTCTCTGTAAACAAATAAGCTGGAGTCACGCAATCAAAAAACCTTGACCTTACGTTTCTGGGTATGAGGATATCTTAGACAGTGCCTTTTGTTGCTAAGGCGCAGTCATTATTGGGCCGGAAAATGCGGCTTTCCATGTGTACAATAATTGTTTACGGCGTATATGGCCGATGAAGACCTATGATGGATACAACTGGGTTTGACCGGGAGGAACGAGAAGCGCAACGCATCCACGGCGCATGGTTACCGGTGTAAAGTATAAGATGGGGTTGTTAATGGCTGCGATCTCATCTCCAGGAAAGGCAGTTTCACATGTATTTTGTCACATTAGAGCTGTACCATTGACGACTTATGTGTGAGCGTTATGTAAACCACAGCTTGTTCTGCCTTGGTATCGTGCATTGCTTCAGACAATAACAATGAATGGGGAAGTCATGGAATGTGATGAAATTGAAAAGAAGCCTCGAGCCACATCGGCTCGTTTGACCAAGCGTAATACTCTTGATGATTGTGATGACATATATGATCTTCATCAAGTTCAGGGTAGGTATTCTTGGCACTAACTTGCATGGAATGGATAGATCAGTATCAACTCTCTCAATTGCACCCTGGCAGACTAATTAGAGACTCTACGTATTCTCAGCCAACGCTGAATAAGTAGCTGACACGTAATACAAACAAAGCCAGCCATGGACTTCGTTGGATTGCCAAAGATAGAGGTTGTTTAAACCCCACGTTCCACGCTTTTGATATCGACGACTGACGATGTGCAAGCTTCACGCCCATCTGACTGGGAGCATCTCCCGCCGCGCTCTTCATGAGGTATGGCTACGTAAAAAGGAGACAGGCGACACCGATTTAGAAGATCCCCTGATCGTCATGCCTGAGGGGAAACATGATTACAACCTGCAAACGTTAGTCTTGCCTCCAACGATTGGCAGTAACAGGACTAGACACAAGCTGACTACCATTGGCAGCTTCTTCCCGCTTTTCAGCAGTTACATATATAACCTTATCACGGATGAGGAATCTGTTCGATATACTACAAATTCTGTGTTAACCGACTTTCTCAATGATGGCGTCTGCTATCTCGAGCTTCGAACAACACCACGTGCCACGCCTCAACTCTCAGCAGAGCAGTACATCTCAACTCTTCTTGATACGATCTCGTCATTTGAGTCTCAGAATTCCCAGCTGCACACTCGCTTGATCCTCGCTGTTGATCGACGACACACCCCCGAGCAGGCTGCTTCCACCCTGGAGCTTGCTCTGAGATACCGTGAACAGGGAGTCGTTGGCTTAGATCTCTGCGGTGATCCAACGGCGAGGCCAACAGGTGAGATAAGTGTCTTCACACCTGTGTTCTTGGAGGCAAGAAAGAAGGACCTGGGGATCACGGTTCACTTTGCCGAAGCTGAGGCGAGTGGGTCGAAAGAGGAGTTAAACACGCTGCTCTCTTGGGAACCGGGCAGGCTTGGACATGTGATCTGGGAGGACGAAGAGGCCAAGAAGGAGATCGCAAAGAGAGGGCTGTGTCTTGAACTATGCCTGAGCTGTAATGTTAGAGCCGGGATGGTGTTGGGCGGCTTCGAAGGCCACCACTTTGGGCACTGGAGAGGTGTCAACGGCCCCAAGATCTCACTCAGCGTAAGTTACTGCACTTGTGTTCATCAAGGAGAGAAACAGAAAGACTGAAAATGATCACAGACTGATGATGTGGGCGTGTTCGGAAGCCCTTTATCTAACGAATATAGACTCGTCGCGGAACATTTTGACCTTGACCGCCAGGCTATATGTGAGCTTGCGAGACAGCCTATTGACGGGATATTTGGAGGCGAACAGGAGAAAGAACGGTTGAGAGATATCATGTGGACACAGTGAGCTTGACAGCTGATATCGTTATTGAATGAAGGTGTCATCTTGTAGTGCCTGAAGCTTGCATACTATCGTTGCCATAGGGTGGCAGAAGACTTTGAGACCCCGGCAGAGAAAATAAAAGTAGTCGCATGGTCTGCTATGTCTATCTTTGAGATACACATAAGTTGTCCAAGTTTATCCTTAACTTGTTCAAGAATTTTCATCACTTTGGACAGTCATTATGACAACGCTAGGAGGCCAATGGACGTGGTATCAATATCGACGTTATCATTTAGGCATAAGCTATTAGAAAAGAGTCTCTCTAGTGAAGTTGTGTTTACTAGCAAGGCGTATTGCATCGCCCAAGAACAGCTATCGAGCAGTTGAAGCATCAATAGTCAATTCATACTGCTATGACTCGCTAACAAGGTATGAGGAGAGAAGTTGATATCAAAGCCAAATCAGGAGCATCTCGTGTTCTTCCATCGCATTACATATGGAACCACCCTGCCCAAACGCCGTACTTTTCTGGTTGTCGTCTCAAGTTAAAACGTTAACGTTAACCTCCCCGGTAAACAAACAAATTTCCGCAGCCTCATCATGAATGCATGCCAACTGGCGGAGTCTCAAGGTCAACACCTTCGACCCTGGCGCGCTCACCATCGCTCTGGCGGATGAGGTTGAGGAAGTAACGAGAGGCGCGCTCACTCTCGCCCTTGACCTTGATAGTCTCCTCTCGCTTTGCGCTCAAGTCCTTGAGACTTTGGTCAAGGCCGACCCGAAGGTTGTCAGCGGGAATGCGGAGGACCTTGCGAACGGAAGAGGAGATTCGAGAGGAGTTGGAGTGAACATAATCCAACTCTGCAAGCTGAGTCGAGATCTTTGTAGCAAGGCGAGGAGGCAGTGAGTTGGGAATCTGCTGCAGAACATAGGCAGAGGCAGCAACAGCTATTGACAATTAGTGACTTGGCATTCTTGGAATTCACATGGTTTACTTACCAGCCACGAGAATGCCAGGAATGATGAGCTGGCGTAAGTTCTCGTTGCTCAAGATGCGAGTTGCTGTGATAGCCTGGTCCATCCACGTGTTCATACCAATCATCCGGGGCACAACGGCGCCGGCAACTGTAAGGGCCATACCAGTGCCAGCAAACTTTTCCTGTCGCTGTAACAAGGTAGTCCAGTCGACAAAGTCGATCAGTTCTGTGGGAATTTCGACCTGACGAGCAAGAGCATCTCGCTTGCGTCGGAACATAACATCAGGTCGGAATTGGAGGTTCTGGAACTCATCACCAACGTGCAGGATACCCAGTTGCTTGATAGCATTGACGCCGTACACTGTCTTTCTGCGAGCATACTCTTCACAGTTCGAAACAGAATCTGCGATGCGAGACAGCATAGCTTCCTTGAGGTCCTCTGCATATTGGAAAGCGTTCCAGATACCGGGGTAAGGTACATCGTAGTGGCTGCTTCCAGAATGGAGAATGGCCGAGTTAAGAGTATTTCGAGTGTAGTCGTAGACGTCCTTGCATGTTTCCTCAACGTTGGCATCAACTGACTCGCTTACTTCGGTCTTTGCCCTTCGACTGGATTCCAGCTGAGGTTCAAGCTCCTTCAACTCCTGGGTCACTCGCTCCAGTTCCGATTGAGCAACTTCCTGATTGACATTTGCAAGAGTGTTGACATCATTCAAGATGTTGAGCAGATATGTTCGAGCAGGTGCAAGCTTCGATCGTGCACGCTTCTCAAGCACGAATCTTCGCAGCGATTGCTCCAGAGCCTCGAAGTCTCGCACCTTATCAAGATCCTTACCCTTACCCTTGTCATCACCATCACCAGGATCACCACTACCTCCGCTTGAACTGCCGCTGCCGCCAGGGCCGCCAGGAGGCGAGGGGCCGACAGGGATGGCGTTGCTAGACACGAAATGCACAAGCTCGGAGGACTCCTTGTGGGTTCGGGGACTGAGACCGGCAACCTGGTCAAGAACCATCTTCTCACATCGCTTTTTGTCTCGGATCACATCGAATCCGTTAACAACGATAAAGATGTAGGCCTTCTCAGCAGCAGCAGCCCAAATGAACTCCTTGGCAGACTGTGTAAAGTGATTGGCAGCGGAAACTACAAACACAACCACATCGATCTCTTCCTGTCGGGCAAAGATGGCAGTCGTTTTGGTTGTATCGGAGTTAAGACCAGGAGCGTCGATCAAGGCAATATCCACCACGCCATTGTTCAGTAGAGATTCGTCAATGCTTCGGCTATCCTTGACGTAAATCTTGCACTGAGTGTAGGTCTCGTTGTCGATGACAATGTTCTCGAGTTCCTTTAGTGAGAAAACATCGTAGGTCGACTCATCGTTTCGGTCGTAGGGCACGTTCTTATGCACTGCATGTACCTCTTCCACACCAGAGTTCTCTCTAGCATCAAGCACCTCACAAAAGATAGCAGTACAAGGCTGCTGATCCTCGGGAAGAACCTTTCGACGGAGGAGAGCATTGCAGAAAGTTGACTTGCCAGCATTGAGGTCGCCTGTGATAAGAACCTTACTTGCAGTGTCCTCAATTCGTTCGCGGAGAGCTAGTAGATGTTTGATGCTGGAACTAATTTTGCCGTCGAGAAGGGATGCGATGGAGCTCTTTTCCAATGAATGGACGAGCTCAGTCTGGTGAAGAGCACCGAGCTTAAGGTCGAGCTTCAAGATAGAGAACTCTTGAGCAATTTGTGGTGAAACGAGTCGGGGCTCAGGCGTGGATCGAACTTCAGCGGCTCGACTCGATTCGGCGGAACCGTCTTCGACCGTCGTCATGGCACGTCTTAAACCAGGGTTTCGGAAAAAGGACGAGCCTTTGCCTTCCATACCCGTGTGGGCATGGGCAAAGGCGGGCCGTGAGGAGTGTTCGGAGGAGTCGCGGCGAGCTCTTTGAACGGAAGGATAGTGTGCGGGCCAAGAAGCATTCATTTCTTGTAAATTTTGAAGCAGTTCGAGCACCTTGTTGATGGAACGGCCGAGGGTAGCACGATGAGCATTATACCACATCTGATGCACAGCACCCGACGCAGGCCGGTCGTGATGCATTGCCATATCCCATGCTGCGGCGGAACTCATGGAACGGTCATCGCCAGCTATACTTCCTCCATAGCCTGAGTCCACGTCAAGCATGCTCTGGAGACGGGCAGCATGTTCAGATGTCATACCATTTCCGACAGTCATGTATTGGACCCGAGAAGAGGACGAGTTTGTGGGTGGCGGAGAAGAGTGATTGCTGGTGGGCGCGTCGGAAGGGCCATGATCGTTATCACCATCAGAATCGGGTTCCTGGTGCAGTCGGGCCTTGCCCTTTCCGTTACTGCTGAAATAATCTTGGCTCATGTTGAATCGGTTCGTAGCAGTTCGAGCGGCATATTTTGGATGAGAAGCGAGGGGAAGAAAATATCCTTGGAACCGTGATGCCGATGTAATTATGGCGGTCGGCTGGAGAGGCGAATAAGAATCATTGACAAGTCAGTCGAACGACCCATTTCTGCATGATTTTTGCTACGTACCGATTTCCGATTTGATTGGCGAAATCTGGAGACTTTGGGCGCTTGGACCAAGCGGGCTCTTATCGTGCCGTATCGTCTCGTGCAAGCAACCTATGGAAGCGCTTTCAAGGTTGGCCCAGTCCGATTACGTAGTGTCGGGACATCCGTAGCGCGACAAGGCCAGCGACTCTTACCACGCATCTGGATCAAGGCTTGATCTTTTTGTCGCTGCCTTGCGCATTTCTGCCGCCTACTTATTTACGATTCGCAAGGACTTCTCCCCCTAGAACAACTCTCCGACCTCGCTTTACCAAGATCTACCCTCTTTCATCCGTCAACCACCACTACCCCCGCACATCATGAATGTAAGAACAGCGGTGTCGTGCGACAATACGGCGAGCCCATGATGGCTAATTCACTCACGATATAGATCCTCGAATGGGCTTTCGGAAAGCGCATGACGCCCGCGGAGCGTCTACGCAAGAACCAGCGCATGCTAGATAAGGCCATCCGCGAACTTGATCAGATGCGCGTCAAGCTGGAGAAGCAAGAGAAGACCCTTATTCAACAAATCAAAACGAGCGCCAAGAATGGACAGATGGGAGCTTGCAAGATTCAGGCCAAGGATCTGGTCCGCACGAGGCGATACGTCGAGAAGTTTTACAGCATGCGCAGTCAATTACAAAAGATTTCGCTTCGCCTTCAGGTAACTGCATACATTGGATACTAGTGTAGACCAGAGGCTGACCAGATGCGACACAGACATACAGAACGAACGAACAAATGATGCAGGCTATGAAGGGCGCTACCATGGCATTGGGAAGCATGAATAAATCGATGAATCTTCCCCAGCTTCAACGAATCGCCATGGAGTTTGAACGCGAAAACGATATCATGGACCAACGACAAGAGATGATGGACGATGCCATTGATGATGCCATGGATGTGGGAATCGAAGAAGAAGGTGACGAGGTGGTGGAGCAAGTCTTGGAAGAGATTGGCGTGGACTTTAACCAGGCGGTAAGTCATAAAGGTGATGCTATGCAAGCCTCGTCACTAATACAACCACAGCTCGGTGAAACACCTACTGCTCTGGGAACTACGGCGGTACCTGAGGGTAAGATCGCTCAGGCGGTTGGTGGCGGAGGCGGCGGCGGTGGTGATCCTGTCGACGACGACCTTCAGGCAAGATTGGATAGCTTGCGAAAATAGGTAGACTGACAGGGGTTCCTTGAAGCCTGAGGAGCTTTGTTTCAATGATCACCGCCATATCAGTTTAAAGGAGGGTACGCTACCATTGTTTGGACCCTTCAGGCTACAGAAGATGGACATATGTCCGATGTCATGATCTATCTTTGGCCATAGGAAGAAGGAAGGGAGCTTCATGGTACTATGTTTGTTCCGGTGCATTGGTGTCTGGAGAATTGTCTTACATACCATCAGCTTTGCAGGTGTTTCTGTGCTTTATAGAAAACAGTACTCGCTGCTTGTCAGGTCTGTTGAAAACGTGGGCGACACTTGACCAACTTGTCAGTCGATTTCCGTCTACTTCAGTCTATGTTGACATACTCGCACTATATAAACATCCTCAATTTGGATGATGGGTAAAGTAGAATCTATTAGGTTACACAAAGCGGTGCCTTTTGCACAAAGGGCAACCTATCTGGGTATGGCTTTGACGGCAGCCCCAGAGCTCCACGTGTACAGCCGGCAACGGCTTTGGGAAAAGAAGCTGGTCGCATGAGAACGGATTTGATCTTGGGATAAATTAACTCCGAGCCTGTTAGCTTCATCTGACTGACGAGAGCGCAATTGTGGGATTGTTTAGATGCTAGTTCCGGATGTCTCGGGTCGAGGATGGCTTCCTTCGCACCGACTTACTGTTGGAAACACATATCAGACGTGTCAATAACTAACACGCAAAATCAGGGTCCAGTTAATATGCGTTTCCCAGAGCTGATTCATTGCTAAGATCGACACCTCCATTTCTATTGAAACCCAAAGCCGAGAATCGCAAATTTGCCCAAGATCCATTTGTCTGCACAGCGCTAAACAGTGCGGTCGTGAACCAGTAAACGTCACTAGCCCGTGGATACGTCAGTGGCCAACAGCCAGACATAGCGCACAATCAGATCTTGAGGCACCTCCAGCTTAAGCGCAGCCCCCCGCCCCCACTGACCCTCACCAATCCGTCCCCGTTACACCAGCTGCAGTGCGTCAGGTAGCTGCGCCCTCCACTCCATCCGTTCACCTCTGGTTCTAGGTAGTACTTTATTAGCCCAGCTAATTCATCCAACGAAACGTCCTAAAGCAGCAACCTTGCCAACTCTTCATCAACTACGACACGACTTTCTGTAGACTCGCTGGCTTGTATTAAGCCTTAACTTGATCCGCTTACTTTGCAGGTGCAGAGCGTCCCTCTCTGTCTTCTGAGCATTTTCAAGTTCAACTCTCCAGTGTTGAAATAGTCTTTACACATTCAGCGCCAGGTACGTTCGTTTACTGCTCCCCTCAACGTACTGCACTGCTTTATTGGAAGAACTATCAAGTTACTTCGATACATGTGTTCCCTCTGTTCTTAGCCCCAGCCGCATTATGGTCCTGTTTGTTGGGCTCGTGGATTATCAGATCTATACGATTACCTATTCCCCGCCAGCGCAGCCGTTTCCCTTGTGGCGTCTACGTCACGTTTCTTGATTTACGATGCGCTCAGCATCATGCCTCTGCCTCATCATACCCAAGGGTCGACACGGCTCATTGGTGTTGCATCGAGCTCAAGTACGGCCCTGTCCCCGCCGTCTGATAGTCCCAATGGTGTGAACTGTGGCGATCTCCAACAACTATCACTGGGGGGACAACAGAAGTCATACTTATCAGTCAGCGCGCTTAGCTACATCATCAACGTTTTCCTTACTACCTGCACGCACTCATTTCTCTATTCCTATCCTCCTTTATTTATCATCCTTGGTGACATAGAATGATGTTCTCGGTTCATCCTCTCTAACTCTTGCAGGTCCGTCTTGCGCCGACGAATTAAACACGCCAAGCTGGTCTCGACCAGCACCCCGCCCCTACACTTACCACGACGGTATATTTCCACAGCTACCCGCAACGTTCGCGTGTAGCGATTCCGCAAAGTCTTACTCCGACGACGATAGAACCGATACCAAGCTCCAGCCTTCCACAGCATCAACAGTGCTGACATTCCCTCTCTGCGCAACGCCACCTAGTATTCTCTTGTCCCTAACACAAGCTGGCGAGCAACAAGCGTCGCAGTCTCTCCTCGACTGGAGGAAGTCTGCTGAATAGAATGTTTGGCGGCAGTTCCAACAACTCAGCGGGCAACAAATCCGAGAGCGATTCAAAATCCGATAAATCCCCTTCTCCTGAACCTGGCCCAGGCCCCAGCGCTCCGGCTCCAATTAAGACGACCGATCAGGCTGCAAGCGGTGAGAAGCGCAGTGGAAATGGCAGTCCTCCTACTCGACAAGATACCGGTGGATCGACCGACAAGAAACGCAGAAGCAGCAGCGTCAGTAGTCGGGCTAGCAGTCTTCTGGCCTCCGCCAAAAACTCGCTCAACTTCTCTCAGAGCAGTCGCAGCGGGGGCTCTGAAGTGAGCTCCCAGACACCTCTCCAGAAGCTTGGCAAACAGGATCCCGCTCTTGCAGTCCCTCAGGGTCAACATAATAACTCTGCGGGAGAATCCATGCCGGGTCCCAAGTCTACGTTCCGTGTCGGTGTTTGGGAAGATAGGAACAAGAAATGCCGTCGCACTATGGAAGACACTCATGCCTTTCTTTATAACTTTGTGCAGACTCCAGCCTTAAATGATGTGTCTTTAAAGGACAAGCCTGAAGGTGAGGATCGGGAATCTGTTTCGTCCGACATGGTTGAGTCAGACAATGGTTATTTTGCTATTTTTGACGGACATGCTGGTACATTTGCAGCCGACTGGTGTGGCAAAAAGCTGCACCTTATTCTGGAGGATATCATACGCAAAAACCCCAATGCTCTGATTCCTGAAGTCCTAGACCAGGCCTTCACGGCCGCTGATGCACAGTTGGAAAAGTTACCCCTAAAGAACAGTGGTTGCACTGCAGCTGTTGCAGTTTTACGCTGGGAGGATCGAGCGTCGAATGACCGATCAGCCATCAAGTCCGCTAGGCCGGAAGAGCCCGTTGAAATGGACAAGGCAAAAGATGGAGCTTCGAATGACGAGGCAACCAAAGCTACAAATTCAAAAGGAAAGGGTAGCGGACGACAAAGGGTACTGTACACCGCAAATGTTGGTGATGCCCGTATCATTCTTTGTCGAGGTGGAAAGGCTCTGAGACTTTCTTACGACCACAAGGGCAGTGACGAAGTCGAGGGTAAAAGGATCGCCGCTGCCGGAGGCCTGATTCTCAATAACCGTGTCAACGGTGTTCTGGCTGTAACCCGGGCTCTTGGTGATGCCTACATGAAGAAGCTTGTCACGGGCCACCCCTATACCACGGAGACGGTCATTCAGGCCGAGAGTGACGAGTTCATTATCATTGCTTGCGATGGAGTAAGTCAAGCCCCAGATGCAAGTGGAAACCACGAGATGCTAACAACCACAGATTTGGGACGTATGTAGTGACCAGGAAGCGGTTGATCTTGTGCGCAATGTTGAGGATCCCGTATCGGCCTCAAAGCAGCTTGTTGACTATGCACTAAACCGCTTCAGCACTGACAACCTGTCTTGCATGGTCGTCCGACTGGACCAGAACAAGGAGGCTGCAGTGGAGGTGGAAGGTGCAGCGTCCCAGGTCAGTGAGGCAGACAAGATCGTCAGCGAGACTAAACAAAAGATTGCAGACGGTAGCACGCCCGCCGTCGGTGTATCAGCGACTAGCAACGCGCCCCAATCCGAACCCCCTATAGCTGTTCAGGAAGGGAGTTTTGTGCCAACTTCACTGGATGAAGTGGTTACAGAGGAGCCTCCTCATGTTGCAGATCCAAAATCGGATGAGGTTCCTATATTGAATAAGGCCGCTGTTGAAGAGGCCCGCAAGGATAAGCCAGCCGCAGACAAGCCAGCCGCAGACAAGCCGGCGGAAGAGAAGCCCGCTGAGCAGGCATAATTCAAATACACTGGGGTAGACATGGGGCACTATAGGCATACCTCAAACTACTTACTTGGTCTCAGAGCAAGAACTTCACCTTTCAGTGAGAACGGGTTAAGGATCTAGCGGGTTGTCAGTCTCTCCACCTGGACCATTCCTCATCTACTTGGACCAGGGCTCGCAAAGTGCGGTGATATGATGTGTATACAAGGTGCTGTGATGGGATTCATGTCTGAGTGGGTTTACACAGAGCTGAAAGGAGCTTGATCAGCCTCGAGTTGTTTCTATAGGTTAGCTGAGGAGCGCCCTCGTACATGCGAAAGGAGGGGTGACACTGCCGATGCAGCACAATGGTGTATTGATAATAACATGATTACGACTTGGAACAAGAGTCGATCTTTCGAGTTCATTGCTTGTATCTGATACTTGTTGCTAGGTCATATATGCATTGCCATCTACTCTCCTAAGCCAACTATGCCTCTATATCTGTATTGTAACTTTGATGTACAATCCTGTTAGGCCTGCAGCCGAAGCGGCTCGTGTTGAATGCTTTGATTAGAGTAAGTAGGTATGGATCCCACTAACTCATTTGTTCTAGGATGCTTCGACTGAGCTTCCATCCTTCTAGCTAAGGGATAGGGATAGACTGGTACAGATACTGAATCGCTAGTTTCGCGTCAAGCTCCATTCTATTGACCACAAGTGATTGGCAATTACAGCGTCACCCACTAGACTATGTTGCAGACAGTCGTAATTGGGACCGACCAAACAATCTCCTGCAGACTCATGATGTCGTTCAGCGTAGACGACCCCGTCGCAGGATGTCGCGTGCCAACGGTTGTATTCTGACTCTGACGTATGTTGACAAGGCGACGGGTTCTGCTTCCAAACGTTCCGGAGTCGGTAAAACCGACGCCAAAAATGTGTTAACCTTGTGCACTTAGATTGGGGGTGGAGAAGCCGGGGCGGGAGGGGAGGTTGTCAACAAGGGTATAAGGGCATAAGGTGTGTATGAAGGAGGAAGCTAGCTAACTGGGCCCTAAGGGCAGGCTACATACAGAGGGATGTGGGCCTAAGGTATCCACATCTCAACAGAGGTTGCTTTGTTGCTGGAGTGGCTTTGGAGGCTTTTTGATGGTGGCTTTGATCTACCAGAATTGGAACTCTGGATCAAACTTAGATTGATTTTGATAGAGAACGAGTATTGATGTACTCTGCGAGTCATGATGATATCTTTTCTTGTCTGGCTGGTTTGCATCATAACTGCCTTGTGTCTTTATTTTTTGGTAAGGTACTATGTGCACTTCCTACGAGGCGACAAGAGAGATGAGGCTTAGTCGTCATCTCGTCTAGTTGCCGTCGTTTCGTTTCATGACACAGCACTCTTTTCGTCTATGTACAAGTTACTTTGCGGTGCTGTTTACTGTCTCGTCAAAATTTCTTGGTTTTGTCATGCAGCCAACCCTAAGTCGTCGTTCAGTAGCACTGTATCGCCTTGTGCTCGCAACTTTGTGTGATGGCCTCCACTGCTACGTTGGGCATAGTAGTTCTGGATTGGGTTGGTTGTCTTGGTATACCCGATCCCTGACGGGAACCCAAGACGCTACCTATTCATCATTCATTCCAGAGCGAGACTCCCTTTTTGGCTGGCGCGCAATTTGCACTCTAATGATGGTCAACGTTGGAGTAATCGATTGACATTTTATTTATGTCATGACTGGGACGATTTATCAAGCGTTGGCGTGCCAGAACCTTTCCCTCTTCCTTTCTTTTGGAGTGGTGCCATGCTTTTCTTCTTCTTCTTCTGTTTGAGTATATGTCTCGGCCCATGCATGGTATGAAAAAGCACCTGTTGTGCGTTACCCGATCTTAATTTGTTGCTGCTGAGTTTAATAACTTTACCTACTCGATTGATCGACGCCTCAACCTGGGGGGATTTGCAACGGTCCTCTTCAGAAAACGTATTTTTGGAAGAAACAAAGCCAAAGTTGAAGAAGGAAACTTCCGTTCTCTCTAATGAAAATCAGATAAACCTGGCTGGCATACACACAAGAGACCAACAAGTAAACAACGCAAAGACGCAGCAGACCATCCCAACACAATTCTACTCATTGGGTTCATGGTTATTTACTATCTTATTAGATATACCGAGATCCATGTCAACTAGACAGCCTTGCCCCTGAAATCTGGTGCTGCCCGCCCCTTGACCCGCAGGTGCTAAGGTAGAGGAACCCACCCACCAATTCCCACCCGCCAAACCTCATCCAGTCGCCAGGCATCTCGACTCGAAACGACCCCGAATTATACTGGAGTGGACTAGCTCTACTACCCTCTCGACTGATTTGGTAGACTCCCCCGTCTTTCCGGAGAGCTTCATTTCTAGTTGTTCTCTTTCTTTCCCTTTCGCCTTTGCCTTTTCGACCTCGTCCTCGAATCTCGCCCTTTCGAATCTCGACCGACCTGGAGCATCTTTGCTCGACCCATTTGCAGCTGCTTTTGTGCTTCTGCTTGCCTTTCCTTTCGCTCCTTTCTATTAATTAATTTTTCGACCTTGCGAGTCGGCGGCGTCAATTTAGCCTTTCCAGCTCCCGCTCTTTTTTTCCCGCTTTGTCTCTCTTTGATCTACTTGTAACGGAGGCACCATGTCGTTGAATGGCTTGGATGATCCAAAGGTTCAGGGAGCCCACGAGGCCGCTGTCGCTGAACCGGGAGGATGGTACGTCTAACAATCATTTTCCATGCTCGAAATGAACCGTTAGCTAAATATTCAGGTTCCTCCTCAAGTATGCGAGTCGCGATGAAGTCGAATTGTTAGGTCGCGGCTCCGGCGGCGTTGTCGAAGTGCGCAACAATGTCGCTGGATACGACGAGACGAGTCCTCTCTACGGTTTCTTGAGATATCGAAGAAGGAACGTGGTAATTAAGTATCTGCCTGAAGATTGCTCTCGTCTTATTCAAGGTCCGTACTCATTTTCTTCCCCCAGCCTAGATCCGTTCGCGGCTTGATACACTGACACGTTTTCGATATATAGCGAGAGTAGCTGTTCACTTCAACGCCGTCTGCGACCGATTCTCACCCTACGATACCATTTTCGAAATCACCGAAGCCAAGGAACTTAAGGATACGAAACTATCGGCCGCATGCTCCCTGCATGCCGCTTCAGGGTCAAATTCATCATCTTCAAGCTCGTTACGCCGAAGACGACTAATGGAGATTGCAGAGGAGGAGGAAGAGGAGCAGCAACAACGCGCCACAAAACGCCAATCAGTTGCCGAGGACGACGAAGACGGCGACATTCGACCTAAGACAGCCAAGACAAGTCATGACACTGTCTTGCCTACGGAGACTGTCACGCTAAACTCAGAACTTGCCGCATCTCCAGAGCATAGCAAATTCACTGACGCTTCAACATATGAGGTACCCAACTTTGTTGGCGCTGATGACAGGCCCATTTCTCCTTCTCAGTCAGAAGCACAGCCGCGAATGTCATCGCAATCAGGCCGACCCGATTTGTATTCCTATTCATCATACAACTACGGAAAGCCTAAAGTGAAGCTTGGACCGCGCCCCTCGCTTGATACAAACGGAAGACCACGCACTGCCGGCGCATATCGCCCAGTTTCTCAGATGCCTTCCGGCTTCAAGTTGTTTGGTAAGGGCTCTAAAAAGGAGAAGAATAGGGACGGGCCCGCCACGGCTGAGGATACTTCTGTCGAGGACAAAGACACAGCGACTGAACAGGACGGACTACAAATTGTGCATACAGAACTCACGCGCCCCGCAACAAGCTCTGGAGTATCTATCCCTGGCTCTCCTGTTTTGCCTATGCCCCCACCCGCCAAACCGACCATTTCACCGGAAAAGGCGAGGTTAATGAAGGCTATGAAGCTCCGAGAGAAGAAGAAGGCAAATATGGCAGCTGAGGCGGCAGATGCTCCGTCACCTCCTCTTGAATCCCCCGGATCTAGCGGTGGCGATTCATCTACAGACCGAGTAGAGGATCATGAAACTCAACTCGAAACGGAATCCGACCACCCATCCATCTCAAATGCCGACTCAGGCATTGGATTGGATGCGTCTTCAGCGTCTATGAATAATGATCAAGCTTCCGATCTTGCTCAGACCGATTCTCATCCTGATAGTCCAGTCATTGCATCTTCCGAACCGGAGATATCTACCAAGGCATCTTCACTTTCCGAATCAACTGACGAAACCCTGCACCCAAAGAACGAAGATGAACATGACCTGGACGAAAACGAGGAAGTTGACAATGTCGAAGCCTCTAGTACACGAAGAAGTGAAGAAATTGTTACCGCTGAAGAGTTGACGCCAGTGATCGACTCCCTTCCAAGCAAAGATGAGGAGAAGATTGAGGATACAACGCCAGAGCCTTTACCAGAGACTGATACCAATATTCCAGCTCTTGAAACAGCAGTCTCTACTGCTAACAGCCAGCCCACAACGGACCATGCTTCTGAAGCATTGGAGACAACTGAGGTTTCGGCCAACATCAGCAGAGTGGACGAGCCGCTATCCCCTACCATTGACACATCCAAGATCCTCAAGTCGAAGTTCTCGACTCAGGACCTGAAGACGGAACCAAGTCTAGCATCTAATTCCCCTAACCAAAATGCCCGCGAGAAAAGCCCTGTCATCGTAACAGAAAAGGATGAGGAGGAGGAAAATAACGAGGAACTGCCTGAAACAAAGCAGCAAAAGCGTAAGACCAACATCGAGCCTATCAAAACGGACTTTGCCGAAGACAAGGAACGTCTGTCTGACGATGAGGACTTTATGGAAGAGCTGCATAGCGCGACACTTCATGAGGCGAAACCGATGACTGTTGCTAAGAGCCCTGTCACTCCAGTTTTTCCCAGCCCAACGAAGGGCGAACGATCTCCGACCATCGTCCGCACCGTCTCGAACCCTGTCCACGGCAAGCTTCTTGCCCCTGGCGACGTGACCACAAGCTCAGCGCGATCTGTGAGCTCAGGAGCTGCTTACTTGCACAAGGTCGCCCAGCAGCCTAATGGACCCAGCCTGACTAGGAAATCTACTGTGGGATCAAGCATCTCGCAACGAATCAAGGCTCTTGAAAAGCTCTCAGCACACACTGGTGAGAGCACTCTCAGTCCTACACCTACTGCCTCAAGCCGAGAGAGACCATCTTCGGCATTCTTCTCTGTGCGAAGGAGTCGTGAACCCACTCGATCTCCGTCCATTGCAGATCGAGCTAGCTCTTTCAACCGCCAAAACCTGCGAACACCACCTTCACGATCTGGTTCTCGAGACGAGTCACCTGATAGAGCTAGAAAATCTCACAGGGAGCGCTCGAACTCGGTGGCCAGTCGTTTGTCTAAGTTTGAAGCACATGCGCAAGAGAATGGCGGCTCGCCTGAGTCGATCTCGGTCACTGCTAGAATAGTACGAGATCCGAGCCAGAACGCAGCCAAATCACTTGAACCACCAAAGGACCCATCGGAGTTCAACCCAGTAGAACTTAAGGAGTCTCCTCTCTTGGTGGACCACCAGAAGGCCTCACCAGTATGGACCCCTGCAGCGCTTGAGCTTTCTAAGGAGACCATTCTTGAGCGTCGTATGTCTAGGGAAGGCCGTCGATCGGAGTCGAAGAATCGGGATAAGGAAGACCACTCTCGACGGTCTTCTCTAAGTGTCGTGAAGGACTTCATTAACGATCGCCGCAAGTCTCTGACCTCGCCATCGTCTGATGCAGGTGGTGCCAAGGGCTCACAGTCTCCCACCCGCCCTCCATCAACTCACCAGGGCAAGCGGCTTTCAATCAGCAGCCGACGGTCATCCATCAGCCGCGACAAGGACAACGTGCTTTCCCCCACTGCTACTACTGAGAGCTCAGCCTCTGGTGATGAAAAGTCAAGCAGTGAGAAGAAGAAGTCAAGGGCAGGTCGATTCATGCGTCGTCTATCATCCCTTTCCAGTTCACGTGGTAAGACCACGCCCCCTACTATCCTCTCGCCAACTGTGCACGAGGAGATAGCAGAGCCTGTTCGACCTGCGACTACTGCCGGGCCCCCCTCGATCGTGTCCTACATGGGTGATGTCAATGTGCAGTTTCCTGACAACCTTCTGTGGAAGCGCCGTAACATGTGTCTCGACTCTCAGGGTTTTCTCATTTTGAGCGCTCTCCCGGCTCAGAGCAGCCGCACCGCTCAAGGCACGAAGCGCTACCACATGAGTGACTTCCGATCTCCCTACATCCCTGATGTCGAGGTCCAGGAGTTGCCCAACAGCGTTGTCCTAGACTTGGTTGACGGCAGTAGCGTGCAACTGGCGTGTATGGACCGTTCCGGACAAATGGGTATTCTTGACAGTAAGTGTCGCCGATTTGCGAGGGTTATAACATATGCTAACAACTGAAACAGTCCTCCAGGAGGCCCACGCCAGACACGTTACCTCATTCAGTCTGTGATTTGATGTCCAGATCTCTGCCGCAGCGTCTGAGACGAGTCTACGGTACCATCAAACGCGAGCCACATATTGGCCCCCATTCGTCCATTTTCTCTGTTACATATAGATGGCTATCATCTTGCCGCCCACCACAAACTGTCTTCTACGTCTCGCGATACGTTAACGGCCTTACGACACCCCACCCATCTACCTACCTACATCTTGGCTTCAGAGTGTATACTACCGGCTTGAGTGTCTGATAAACCGCCAGATGTTTCTTTCTATACTTTATGTTGAGGATTCTCACCTTCCTCGACGCTCCTACCAGACTTTGTATATTCCCTTTTAAACACGCTCAACTCTAGAGCTTTTCACATAATTTTCTATTTGTGTTCTCTTCACATGTTCAACTATGTAACTACGCATGATACCACACACTTTCCCCTTTCATCGAGTAGCCCCAACGGCTTTCTTTCTCTTTTCTTTTCTTTTTTTGTACCCATTTCTATTCCACACATACGAGCCTTGTTTGTCTTTTTCTTCTTCTTCTTGACACCTGTTGTTCGCTATTTACACCCGCACAGTCTGTCGGTTCTCCTTGTCACGCGAGGATATTTATCAATGCAAAAGGGAGGGGCAGTGGGAGGTTTGGATAGGCGGTGGTGGCTATTCTGATTTTATTAGGGACGGGGAGGAGGTGGTTAGTTCAAAATGGATCAGACCAGTGTAGAAAGAAACATGAGCTATTTCAAGTCCCATCATTGCCCAGCCATGCAAAGCAGCGGCTTGCTTCATTCAAGACGTATCTCAATCACAGGCTAAATCATCACAATGAGAGTGTGGTCTTTCGAAAGAAGTCTATTGGATCTTTTCAACTTTTTATGCTACTTTTCTGTTTCGTAAGACTGTCAAAAATGCAATAACCCCGATCATTGCAATCCTCAACTTCAATCACAAGCCCATCGTATGTATCTTTTGGTCTGTCGCTTAACATGCAAAACTCCTCGTTAAACTTTCGTCATTTGTTTCCTGATTCCCACCACTCTGGCATGAGAATTTCGCACTCTTAGTATTGTGAAGTATGCTGCCACAAAGTCACAATAATCCTTGCATTTGAATGATACTGTGGATTTCCTAATCTCTGCTATGCCGTTGAAGACTTCAATCTTCCATAGATATACTCCCGACATCAAAGAAGTGTAATAGAAGTTGGTTCGGTGAGAGAAGGGCCTCTGGCCAGTCAACTTGCAACTAGTATACGAGAAGGTATAAACATAGAGCACCTCTCAGCACAAGAGGGTGAGGTAAAGCTTGGCCAGACTAGGCGTGGCTTGTTGATGGACCAGAAGACGGATCCAGTCCGGGGAATTGAGAGGGATCCATGGCCATGTACTCGAGAAGATCGAGACCACCAACATTGACACCCTCAGGTCCCATGGCAACGGAGGGATTCTCCACGTTTTGGAAGAAAGCTGGGCCAGGAGGCAGATACCACATCTCGTTGCCTTGGTGGTTCCAGTCTTCAAAGAGGCTGACATCCATATTGGCAACCGCATTGTCCACCACTGTAGGTGTGGATGGACCCATCGAGCCCTGCCCAGGATAGGGGAAGTTCTGGGCCGATAGATCAAATGGAGTCGCTGAAATATTGTTGGCCTCGTGAGTAGGAGCCTGAGCTGGCGCTGAATTGGGGTCGTCAGTATTGATATCAACACCCCTTTGCATAGGATGCTTACCGTTTCCGCTGAGCCCATCTCGGAGTCTCTGAGCATGACCACCGACCCAGTTGGCATTACCGTCGCCATTCGCAGCAACACTATCACCATTCTGGGTCTGGCCATCTGGAACGGGACTTTGTCCCCTGCCAGAAGCCTGCTGCATGGTGGGAGCCTGGATAAATCGGTTGCGGAGGCGGCTCGTCAGAGACTCAAGAAGGTCTGCAAAACGGATTCCCAGATGGACGTCGTCCACGACGCAGTTTCTCAGCGCCTCAACAGTTGCGTCCATCAATTCGATGCTCATTCTGACGTCTGATCTTGGGGCACCGAGAGCAAAGGTCTTGAGCAGGAACATGGCACCACTAATGATGCGGAAATATGTTCGTACGGGAGCATGCTTGAGATAGTCGCCAGGCAGAAGACCCTCGACAACTGTGCGAAGAAGGTTTCGACTTCCCTCAACCACTTCACGAATATACTCCTGGTCATGGGCAGTGAAACCACCAAGCTGACCCAGCGGAAGCTTGCCATAATTGATCATAGTCTGAGGCGACAACTGTGGGTGACCATTCACAGCTGATGCTCCATGGTGCCCCGAGTTGGCTGTCGCCCCAGCTTGGTTGGTGCAGCGTTCGACAACGGCTTGAAGTGAAAGAGAGTTGATGTAGATGCGCACATATTGATACTCGATCGTCAGAATGTGTCTGATAAACTCGGGCAGACGGAACAGCTCGAATTCTCTCCACCAATCGCGGAGAAGAGGCTCAAACTCCTTGAGGATGCTTATGTACTTCCCATTCTGGATGATTTGTGTGGTGTACTTCCGTGAACGGAAAATCTTTTCGTTACCCATCTCCATAGCATTGCTGATGCCGGCCCAGCAATGGATGATTTGGTCATCCAGTTCTAGATCAGGGACATAGTTGAAGTGGTTAGACAACGAAGAAGGGTTCGTCCCAGGAGTTGTTCCATCCACTGACGTAGGTCGGAATCGAGCCAGAGCAGGATCGCTTCTCCTGAGATGAGCTGGAGCCATGTTGGTCCAGCCGAGCCTACCTGCCAGTTGCGTGGTATAGATAAGCAAGAGACGTTTAATTCGGAAAGCTCTTTGCCGGTACGATTCTTCTTGATATTCGGGGCGAGTAATAGCGTCGTCTCTCAGTAGCTCATCGATATCATCAAAGACACCCAGCTCATATGCCAGTCCATTTGCAGTGCTGAGCAACATCCAGCACATTCGGTCACTTCTCCACGCGGGCTCGAGCCAGCTTTCAATCCTCTTGCCTCCGAAACCAGTGCCCAAAGTCTTACTTGGGTCCTCATCGGCAGCTGTGATAGCTTGGAAGCTGGCTTCCATAGGAAGAACTAGTTCATCGGTGGCCTCGGTGGGCGGGAAGTGCAGGGCGCGAGGGTGCCACTCGGTCAGAATCATTAACGACTCAATCGTTCCCAGGGTTCGCAAACTGCCCTTGCGTAGTCCGCGCCAAGGTGCCGTACTGCTCGTTTGAGACTCGTCAAAAATGGCACTGGTGCTTGGTGGCACGCAGAAGCCACCGCCAAAGGCTTCCTGTCCCCACAAGCATCGCTCGATCATTCCCCGTAAATACATCCATAGTTGCTCATGGATTGCGTGCGATCGGCAATGACCACCGGTACCGGGCATTTGACGGTATCGCGAGGCAATCGTCAGCAGTGTAACGGTCAAAATAGGCTCTTCGTAAAGTAAAGTGACATGAGATGCAGGGTTGCTGAACGTGGGCGGCGATATAGGTGTCAGGGGAGACAAATATTTGTAGTAACTATTAGAAGAATTAGCATATGAATTCTGGCAGACGTTGAAGGTAGTCTTACTAGTCAATGTATTCGATCGCTTCGAGGGCTGTGAACCAACCAGCACGAACAAACCGGAAGCGTTGCCATGCCTTGATAGCTTCAGCATACCCGGGCTGCGAGCTAAGCTCGGGCCGTGAAAGCTCAGGGTCGATGGGCTGTTCCGTCTTTGGTGGTTTGGAAGTCGATCTGGGGACATAACCATAAGGGCCAGTATCCTCAGGTGGGGGTCGAGGGGGCGCAGGATGAGCAGATGAAGTGCTTTCTCTGCGTTCACGGTCAACAGCGGGACTGTCGGAAGTTAGCATTGAGCCTGGAATTGATTGAGGGTCGAGCAGTTGCAGATCATACCTATCCGTTGCAGCTTTATACAACAGGTCCAGTGCATCCTGGGGACCAAATACGCCTCGCCGCATCACCGTCTGAGCTTCGATGTTCTCAAGAGTCTGGTTGGCATCACCTTCCGCTCCCCACTCATCCCTCCCACGACCAGCCCTGTTACCATCAGGACGACGGAGCGGCTGGGACTGTCCTCGGGAACCTCCCGGGGTCAAGGGAACATTGCTGTATGATCTGCGTTCGATGAATGGCGGAGGGCTCGCATTTCTATTAGTTCGCTTGCGACCATTTCTCGTGATGTAATCGTCCTGATCACTTCCATCGTCATCCGTCTTGCGCTTGCGACGAGTAGCACTGAAATAGCAATCTTTGCTCTCGCGACGACAGCGCACACATGGAGGATCGTGGGGGTTGTCGACACTGCCAAGATCGCATCGCACTTTGCGCCGCCGACAAGGGATACAAGCTTGATATACGCGCTTGTGTTGAGGTGCTTGGTTTGCGTTTCCGCCAGGCGTCTGCTGTGCTGAACCTTGTGCGTTACTGATCGATGCGGCGGGACTCGAATCTGAGGCCCCGGAAGCCGGCTGATACGGGGCCATCATCAATGGCTGACAGGAATTTGGATGAGGTCTCGTTGATGTCCCTTGGCGATTGGAATGCCGAACTGAAAAGGTGGTGGTGCTGGGGCTCGATAAGACGCCCAGCGCAGGCGTCGACGACGACGTCGCCGTGCTTGAGGCAGGCAGGTCAGCTCAAAAGCGGGCGAGGCTCGGATTGACAGGCGATAAATAGAAAGACAAGGCTGATGGAATATGATGTCGCGGTTCGGTTTGCGGCGGTTCGGCGAGGGAAGACAAGAAAGCGTGGGCCGAAGAGAAGCGGACTGGGGGGGATTGACGACCTTTTTGGAGTTCTTCTAGGCCGCTGGGTTCGGTGAGTAGCTTGTATATGTTAGTCTAAGAACATGACCCAGGACGTCGGACACAAGG
Source organism: Fusarium mangiferae (assembly GCF_900044065.1). NCBI lineage: Eukaryota > Fungi > Ascomycota > Sordariomycetes > Hypocreales > Nectriaceae > Fusarium > Fusarium mangiferae. Next base: position 362,071 of record NW_024573935.1, read on the forward strand.
GTTTTGATTCGAGTGCCCTGTGCGTAGGCTACCTTAGGTAGTAGTATTGTCCAGCCAGGTACGTACCCTTATAGATAAAGACTTGACAGTGGACCTCAATGCGGGGGATGATCACTCGAAGCCAGAGACAAAGCAATCTCGGCCGGGAGAGGGAGAGGGAGAGGCCAGTGCAGAGCCAGTTCAATGGAGTCTGCAGCCTCAATTGGTCAGGGCAAAATGTGCTCAGCTAACAGAGACCTGGGGTAAAAGCTTTTCTCATTCCCTGTTTGAGGGGAAAGGAGACGTACGTTGAGAGTGTACCTGAATAGTAGGTACCTATCCGTACTATCCCCAGCGAATCCAATGAGACAGGCTGTGATGGCTGTTCTGGGGGTGAAACAAAGATGTCGGTAAAGCTGGAACAGATGTGATAGGCTCAGAGGCTACCACGGAAGGTCACGAGCGTTGTCGTTATTTTCTCTGTCATCTCTGTCCAACGACTAGTCAGCATTAAGATATTGAGGTTAGAAATCAACATGGACATTGGAGGGTCAACAGACTTGGGACTCTACGTAGGTCGGGATGTAAAAATAAACTGACCAGAGAGCCCAGGTACCTTAGTACCTTACCTACTGAACACTGAACTTACTAAGACAAGTAGCTCTCATAGTAAATCTGCCAAAGTAATTTTATTACTTGGGGTTAAAGTCTTACGTTTTCTGCCATCCTCAGGAGGCGTAGTACACACCAATTGTCAGGTGATGGATTGTCAATGTGATACCTTACGTATTGGAAATCAAGAGTAACTTTCTTCGACTGAGGAGATGACACAGTACACAGCATAGCCATTCCAATCGAGATCAGTCCAGTTTCGTTTATGTTAGCTAGTCCATGTGCCAAGGAGGTTTGCAGGAATGGCGTTCAGTCTTCTGCCTCCCATCTTCACCGTATTATAACAATCACCTGCCTATTCCACTACAAGTTCCCAGCCCATTGAGCATAGCAGCCATCGCCTACAACATCGTCAGAATTTTCAATGACACGGTAGGAAAAAAGTCTAGAAAAATAGAACAAAAGACCCCGGCCGGTCAAAAGTTCACGTTATCCCGAGACAGGCAAGTCGATAACCAAGACCAAACCTTATTGGCCCACCCGGGATTTGATATCGTTTTCCTGCAAAACCGCTGCAGGCGATCGAGAAACCAGGGCCCAGGATCCAATCTCGTGCAGCCCTCAGAGGAGCAAAAGAGCAACTCCCTGGGCCTAGCAGCTAACTTCCATCATGATCTTCCTCTAGGTAAACTTTGTATGTCTAGGGGCTTGTTTGGCATTGACAGCTGAGACAACTACCCATGATCTCTCTCTTTCCAGCCCTCTTTCTTTCTTCTCTTCATTTCGAAGCATCTCAATATCTTTATGGCTTCCAAAGATCCCGATTCTCTAGAACCTAAGGTATTAAATACATAATCTCGAACTTCAGTATGCATCAGCACTTATCTAAAGCCCCCCTTCCACACCTCCTATATCTCCAACACAACCAATCATGAACCTGAGGCGCACGTCACGTTGACGACGCCTCCATCTTGACATGTTTTACATAGCATAACGCGTCGGTCTATCAAAACCATCTCTCACTCGTCTCGTAAGAATTATCTAGAACAAGAAGGACACAATCGATCCCTGCAACGACTGCACCAACAATGGACGTGCAGCCTCGAGTTGCGTTATCCCTGCCTCTTATTGTGGAATGTTTTACGTCTTGGCTTTTTTCACGATGGTCGAAATCCCCCTAACAATAAACCCCGCAGAGACGAATGCTACCCCTGCTTTCTTCCCATTCGTCAATGGCAGCTATCAACAACCGCCGTGTCTCACCCACACCCACACGCTTCTCACTCACATATGTACAGTATGTATGTGTAGTGACTTGGTCTGTGGCAGCACAATCTTGCATATAAATACCCGTCTCTGTTAGATTTCCGGGCCGGAGCCGGAGCCGGGAAACTACATGACCTCCTAAGTCCGCACCGCGGGGGGAGCTCAAGAATGTGGCTTACAAAACGCCCAACTTGCAGTAGCTGTTCTGATATCTCACCAAACGACGCCCTATTGCTTGCCATCGTGTAAACCACCAAAAGAACCCCTGCTGCGATGCGTACGTAACAAGAACGCACTCAAGCGGAGAATTACTCCTCGCTTGCTTATCTCTGTCCTCCACTGTGTCCATCTTTCCGTCACTGCCGGGAAACCTGTGTAAACAGATCCCCGCTCACTCTTGAACCAAGGTGGCACTACTACTCAAGTCCCACAAGTGCCGATGCGGCTCACCAAGTCATCAACTCGAGTTGCGTCTCAGCCGGACCGGTAGTTGGGACTTTTGAGGGGTGTTGTTTTGTAGATGATCTGAAGGGGAGTGATGATGGTGTGTTCCAATAGAAGTGGCATGTCGATACGCAGCTGGTTGTTTAATATTAACACCAAGAACCTAAGGATCCAGAGCCATAGACTACCTTGAAAACTCGCAACCAGGACCTTGGCTCTTCGTTGTCTGAACTCAGCGTTTAAAGACTGGCAGATGCTATGGCACCAGATTGCTCAAGCAATCGTTGATTTACAACGAGATACGCCTGGAAGGCATCAGAGGTCGTTGCCTCATGCTCCAACCCACTTGTTGTTCTTTGGCATCCACCAGTTCGTGATCAGGTTTCAACATCCATGCAGCGATTTGCATCGAGACGCACATCCTCGGGTGTACAGTCCGGGCAACATCCGTAACGGCACGGCCCCCCGTTACATCCTCCGCCCACGAGAAAACGGCAACAGTCAATGACCGACCCGATTGAAATGATCGATCCGGTCCGCTGAGCTGACCGGTTGAAGCCGAGCCAAGCCTCGATTTTATTGGCCGGTTCTCCCTCAATGTTCATCACCCGGGCCCGAAATCCGACGTCCATCCATCAACGAGGTTGTTACAGCATCCTGTCATATCATTATATCTGGGAGGTGATCAAGACAGCAGGATAGCATATGATACATAACTTTCAATGAGGTGATACCGTAGGCGATTACTCCGTTGGAACACATGGTTAAAGAAAAAAAAGGTCAGATACATCTTTTTGGTTCCCTTTCCCTTTCTGGTCCATCCCCTCCGTGCTCATTAACTCGTCATTTTCCTAAATCCAGATGCTTCAGCAACTCTCAAGCGCAAACTATAGACCGATTTGTCGACGGAATAACATTAGAAGTATTAACAATCGGATACGGCTACATGGTGACATCTAGCCGACAAGGCCCTTCTTGGACTATTGCCGAATCGACAGGGTCAGTAATCATGAAACGCTCAGCAACGACCGCCAGAATAACTTACAAGGTGTTCCCAAAGCTTTGACGTCAAGCCATCCGGCATAGTGTAGAGATCAATCGAGAACTCTCCGGCTTTAACCAAGTCATCCACTATTAGCCCACCATACACATCAATTTCATGGAAAAGACAAGGGTGGATATGATATCAAACCGTAAAGGAAAGGGCAAGGGTGCGAATAGTGATACAAACTTGATGGGAGAACTCACCTTCGACATCACTTCTTATGTACGTGTCTGGTCCCTTGTTTTCGTTGATAATCTGAATCACGCGCAGCAGATCCTCCTCCTCGAGCTTCTCCAGGGACTCTGCAATCTTCTCATAGTCGTACTTCTGGGAGCTCTTCTTGGTCGCGAGTCCCTTCTTCTTGGGCCTGTGGTCTTCATCGGTGGGAAGGGGACCCGTTTCACGCAACCGCTCCTGTAAGTTCTGTGAGGGGTTTTTGAAGACCACAGTGTGCGTCTGCTCATATCGTTCCTGCTGGAAGTTGAGATCATGAATGATGGGCGCTAGCTTGGTCTTCTCCGTGGTGTAACAGTCGATGCTAATCTCGAACTCGCCCCAGCCCTCGTTCTTACACGTGAAAGGTGCTTTCTGGAAGCCTGGTAGGTGGCGCAAAGTTGTTAATCATCATGCTTTGCTTCGCAACATCAGGGATTCGTCTCAAACATACTCTGAACGGGATTATCAAAGGTAGGGTGTAGATTATAGACGACCTTGGTGAAGACGTCTGCGGGGCGCTCGTTGCCATCTTCATCTAGCAAGAAGACCTTCAAGCTCCATTCTCGCATGGGGAACGCCTCTACGGGCGACGGCTTGTCGCTAGTAAAACACGGTTGTCAGTACCTGAAAGCAGGTTGCTCGAATCGCTCCTGAAGCAGCTCTTGATCGAGAAGGTACGCGATTCAAGGAAAGCAGAAGGGACGTCGGAAAAGATTGGCGCAAACATACATGATTTGTTGTTCAGTGACAACTTTGATTTTTCGCTCCAACAAGTTAGCCTTGGTTCTAAGTGTCACTCTGACGGGTGCTGCTCGTGAACGGCGCGGAGCCATGATGATGAGTTGTTGGAGGTGTAGTGCTCAAGTGTTTGGAGACGTGGAAGCTAGGTAGGCAATAAAAGTCACACGGTAACACAAAACCTCAAATAGATGAAGTGAATTAGAGAGGCGCTGGCGCACAGTGTAGGCCTGAAATGAGAATAGAGAAGAAACACAAAGGCGTGGTAAAGTACGTGACAGAAACCGGTGGATAATGAGAATGAGGCTGCAACAACGCGCATCAAACGGGCTCCCAGGAGTGCAACAGCACAGAAGCAAACATCAAGGCGAGACCACTGAGTGCCCCAACGGACACTACAGCTGCCAAATAGAAAGCATCATGGGCGTCCATGGCCGGTGAGGTGATCTGTCTTTGGCTGTCCGACCTCAACGCGCGACGCTTGTCACCGTTTGTCACTGACACGGACACTGGCTAGCACTGGCAAATGCAGATGCAGATGCAGACAGATACGAACAGACCGCGACCAATCTTTGCAGAGCCTCACGGCGCGACACACTTGACCGTGAAGCGAAACAAAGCCAGGCATGACACAACCATGGACTTTTCAAGCACCCAAAGACAGACAAGAAAAGAGGCTGCGACTACAGCAAGAGGCGAAAACGGCGAAGCAATAACATGAACGAATACAACAGCCCAAGGGGGCCAAAACGATCCGAATACACGTCGAAGGAGCAGGGCAATGCGACTCGGGGAGAGGATAGGATTGGATTGGCTTGGACTGGATCGGATTTTCAAACTCACCTCGACCAACATCTTTTCTCCGGGTCAATAAACAGCAATTGGGAGTAGCCAAACGTGGAGGGCAAATTTGGAAGATAAGGTAAAGACGGGAACAGCCAAGAAGATGGACGTGGATACACAGGGACACACAAGTGATGAGGAAAGGATGTGATGCGTCGGGTCGGGTTACAAAGACGACCAGAGGCAAGGCAAGGTACAGCAGTTGAAAATGAATTGAATGGATGGGACTGGAAACGAAACGGCGGCGGAAAACGGAGACACGCCAGCCTGTACCAGCCAAAGACAGCCCAGGAGACAGTTGGTTGCTGGTTGCTGGTTGCTGGTTGGACGGGGCAGCAGGGCGAGAAATGGCTGCCCGTACGGATATGGGCCCCGGGGCAGGCGCAGTCAAGTCTAGCTGGTACCTCAATCTAACAAAGAGCTGAGGCAGGTGGTGAAACTGACGATTAACAAGGCAGACGACACGATATTGCTGAAATGGACTCTGTACCAAAGGCATACAATTTACCTAAGGAAAGAAAGAGGAGAAAGAAGTTCGCAAGGAGAGGCCCTAGAAGCAACAAGCAGATCTATTATTATACCTACCTAGGTAGACAGACTCGACGCGAGCGATCAAGACGTGAATTGTTTTTGTCTCCTGTCAGGCTGTCTTGAGCTTATAGGGGAAGGGTTCCAGGTTCCAGGGCACAGGACACACTGAATCGCTTGCTCCACAAAGTTACCGCTCTTGACTACCTAGGTACCTAGCCTCCGGGAGCAAGAAAACACCAGACCTTGATCCTAAATGACAAAAAGACTTTGGTGAATTTGCATAAATTTGTGATATCTTTTGCTGAGTTTGTTTTGACACCTTATATTAAAATCCGGTGTTTTCTTTCTCCCTGAGGGTTAAGTACCTGCATTTCACTGGCCTGGCCTTGGCTCCATGCTTTTTGCTTGGCTCGTCATGTCCAGTCCTGTTCCGTCCTTTGGGTTTCCCAATGACGTGAATATCCCAACGGGGACAGATATGATAGAAGAGGACTTCGAATTCAGGGCTCTATTCTGGACTGCCAACTCTGCTTGTAGACTGGGTACTCTACCAGTAGGGGTATCTCGACAGTGGCATGTAAGTTCTTCCATGACATCCAACGAACAAAGGACAAAGGACAAAGGACAAAGGACAACACGGTTGGCCTCCAGACCCAAGGTACGCGCATCATCATGGGGAGCTCTACCATGATCCAACATACACTCAAACTGCACTGTTCTTCATCATAATCAACTCGAGTCCTCATCACCCAGTTGACTAGAGCAAACATGACGGTAAGACACACCAGCCACAGTTCCAAAGTCGACATCAGCCACATCGACCGCCCACAACTCATCAAATTCGAGTCACAAACAATTACTTTGTATAGTAATAAACAAGATGTCTATGGAATTTTTTTTCTTTTACTTCTTTCAACAGGGTGCTATGTGATATGATGTTCCTATGATGCTAACTATCCATCCGTCCATCCATCCACCAATCCGCCCTGGGGCAGAACCGAGACCATTCACCTCAAAAATAATAAAAAGTCCTTTCCGTCCTAGGAATCTCTATCTATCCATATCAAAAACAGACTCGGGATTTGGTGTTGTGGCGTGGGTGAAGTGCGCGCGTATATATGACGGGCCAAGCGTCCTCAGCAGTATAAGGAGCTTGCTTGCTGTTGTGGCATGCTGTATGGGAGTGTTGGAGTGGACTTGCGTCTGTAAACCGTAGAGCTACGAACGAGTGGGAGCCTGGCGACATACAGATCCATCTCCGAAGGGGCAGGGGGAGGGGAGGGGTCGTATGAGATACGCTGCTTAGGAAGCGGGAGCCTCGGCCTCCTGAGCCTTGTTGAAGATCTCCTCGTTCTCCTTCTGAGCCTTCATGAAGGAGTCCTTGAAGTTGTTGGCGTCTACAAATAAGTTAGCGATTGTCTTTACTCGGAGTTCGTTGACCGGTGGAACATACTCTCAGCGTTGGCAAATCGGATGGCCAGAGTAACAGCCTCGGGCTCACCCTCGCTGACATCGGCAGCAGCGTTCCACACCCAGCTTCGGTCGGAGCCAACGTTGGGGGAGAGCTTCATCTCAGGGACGATGTAGTGGTTGGCGCAGACCTTGAGGGTCTTGTCGCGACGCATGACCAGTCGGGTCTTGCCGTTCTCCTTGTGCTTGAGCAGACGAACGTCGCCAGTGCCACGCTCCTTCCACTCGCTGCTCTCCTTGACGAACTTGAAAAGCTTAGCGCGCATTTTGAAGGTCTGCTCCTCGGCCTCCTCGTTGGTCTTGGTGTCAACCTTCTCGGTCAGCTTGATGACGGGCTCGAAGTGGACATCCTCGGACTCGGGAGCCTCCTCCTAATTAAATATTCCTGTTAGCCTCATACGTTTCGCGGGGATACGGTTTCAGCATGCCACTGCTGAGACATGTGAACGTACCTCGTCACCCTTAGCAGCCTCAGCAGCCTCTCGCTGGGCCTTGGCACTGCCAGAGTTATCACCGCGCTCCTCCTCCTCCTTCTTCTCCTTCTTAGCACCACCGCCGAACATGGAGAAGACGGAGGAAGATGTGACAGGCTTCTCAGCCTCAGCGGGCTTGGTCTCCTCAGGCTTGGTCTCCTCGACCTTGGGCTCGGTGGGCTCGGAAGCAGACATCTTGATAGTTTGCGTGTTCGGTTGAGAATGTAAACTCAAAGTTCTGTTGCCCCTCAGACGTCAGCAACTTTTTTTGCGTATCCAGGATCCCAGTCCCGCAGGCATGCTTTTACCCCTCCTCAGGTAAGGAGGGGCTCAGGACCTTTATTGCCCCAAGCGTCTCATGGGAAGGGAGAAAGTAACAAAAGCCGGACAGAGGAAAGGGTGCGATCAGACTTACCAGATAAGCGAAATGTAATTAGGAAGATGCTTCCGGGAACGCAAAGGACGGTGTTGAAAGTTTATGCTGTGGTGTTGATGGATGTATGGAAAGTAGATGGTGGAAGTGGGTTGCGGTCAAGGTCTGGTGATTTGTTTTCACTTGGGCTTAGTTACCTTAGGTTGTCTGTCCGTCAGGCTGCCGTCCCGCCGCCCTAAGGTACTGTAGAAAAAAAACTGAACTGCCCCTCCTTTTCCCCTGGACTGTTGTGCCCTCCACTGCTGCTCCGTGCTGATGCTGCAAGAAGTTCCATCTGCGGCTCTTATGATTGGGGACCGCTTTGAGCTCTGACGAAGTACCTCCAAGGTCATTATTAGCTGCAGAGATACCTGCTAGGTCTTCAAGCAAGCAACGGATCGGGCAGGGATTGCAAGATTGCCTGTGGAGTAACTCTTTGGGTGGGGCTCAAAGTGCACGATTTTGGATGCTCGTTATGAACCACGGCAATACTCAAACAAGACGTCGTGAATATTAGAGGTTCAGAATATGAGGGCATGTTAAGTATAAAGTATTATATGCGTGTTACCTTCGAACAGAGTCCCCGCCTCTGTTCGAATCTATATCAGAAAGCTACACCGCTGCAACAGATATCTAGTTCTGAAGCCATTCAACAATTCCACGATATTTTTATTTGTTTAGCTCCGTTGCCAGGAGACTGACTCCAGTGCTCATTTCCACTGATAAGTGATACGATTCATGAGCTGGGATGAAGTAAATTAATTTATTTACTTGACTATAGTTGGCTTCCTTTTTGTTCTGATCTTACAGGCAACTCACCAGGCCAACAACGAATCACTTTCCGCCCAAATATAAAGACACTCAAGGCTGTTGAAAGGGGTCCGTCGATACCGTTGACTATCATAAAAATAAAAGCGAGGAAAGAGCAACCATAATAGAAAAAAGACGTCTACAGATGGTATGAGACCCATGAACTCCAAATCCACCACCGGCCCAGATAAACCCATACCTCAGCATTGCCAAAATAAGTCCATCCTTGACATATAAGTCCTCGTCCATGATAGTGATGAGGGGGAATAGCATGGCAAGAAAGAAAGAAAAAACCTTGCGCCATAACACACAATCCAGGGTCCTTTTTCTTCCACTATACCCTCTGTCCCTCTCCTGTGTCTCGACGGTTCTTTACGGACCAAGCACGGAAGAATTGCTCGAAACCAGACGTCTTACTGATCTTGTTGGTTGTCTTTCGAAGCTTCCTGTCATTTGCAAGCTTCTTGGCCATGAACTTCTTGGCCGCACATTGGTAGCGAGTATACTCTTTCTCTCCTGCGGTGTACTTGATCCACCAGAGCCTAGCTTGGATCTGAGCATTCAGCAACTCCAACTTTGCCTGTTGTTGCATCGCTTGCGTGTCAGGCATGTACAGCTTGACGTCGCCCACAACTGCCTCCAGTTGCCTCGAGATGCCCTCTGTCGCAATCTTGGCACGGTCTCTGATATCGGTCTTGATCCAGCTCAAAGATCGGTGGGCCTTGTGGAATCTGTGTTCCAAGTTCTTGAAGACGCTGTCAGATGTATTCATGAAGTTGTCAGAGGCTGTTCCCAGGGAGCGTTTGGCTTCCTCAAGACACCGCTCTGCCTCTTGAGCAGCAGCGGGGACAAGTTCTGGGAAGTATTGTGCAAAGGCCCAGGTCGAGTCTAAAGCCTCTGAGATGATACCCTTCTGGAATGTGATACGAAGGACCTTGTGAACCTTGGGTCGACAAGTAGTGAAAATGTCAATCTTGATTGTTCCATGGGCTTCCTCCTTGGGAATCTTGAGAAGAATGCCTTCGTCGACAGATGAGGTACCAAATCCAACAGATTGGTCACCTCGCTTGGCGTCGAACTTGAGACAGTCACGATCAAGCCATAGTTTCTTAGCACTTCGAGGCATGTGGATTAAAAATCCACCTCGCTGTCTGGTGACAGTCACCTCGGGCTTCTTGGCACCCCAGAGCCACTCATCAGGTCCGAGATTCTCAAGAGGGACAAGACCTGTAGGTCCCGCTGATGTTGAAAGAACCGCCAATGTTGGCAATGAAGTATAGCTTGAAGTCAACAGAGTGGGGTGAGTTGTGACAGCGGAGGTGGCTGCGGGTATGTGGGGTACTACTTCTTTCGATAGTGGAGTGTAGCAGGTGCGGATCAACGACATCAAGACAATGGCGAGGACCGCGGGGAGGATAGATTTGGCGAATTTGATCATTGCCTCCCGGGGACGGATCGTATGGGGCTGAACTTCATTCAACCATTTGTTGAATCGCGCTCGCTGGCTCTCTGCCTGCTCTTGGACATCATCAGGAGACGGCTTCTGGCTGTCTTCAGTCATGCTAGCGTCGGGGCTAGGGATCGATGGGGTTTTGAGACTTTGTTGAGTATACTCAAGAGAGCTTCGAGATCGAGCTTCATCCTCCGACTCAGACTCAGGCTCAGCTTTGGTATCAGGCTCAAGCTCGGGCTCTTCTTCTGCCTCGATTTCAGCCTCTACCTCAGGAAGCGGGCCATTCTTGACGACTGAGGCCCAGCTTTGCTCTGCTTGTGGAATCTCGTTGATGTCCATAGATTCAGACACAGACATAACAAGCGGCTCTTGTACGGATTGTAAAGCGGGGGGTTCGTTCTCATCGGCAAGAGATTCGTCATCGTACGTCTGCTCAGTGCCGGCTAGGCTATGGACGTCTTCGGGGTAGTGCACGTCGAGGGACCCGACAGACTCGCTGATAGACTCGGTGTAGTTTCCATCCTGAGACTCGGTATCGGTGCCCGAGATTAGTTCATAAGTGGACTCGGACAAGCCAGTGTCCTCAGTGGTGGTGGTGATACGCATGATGTCTGGATTACTGGACGATATCCAGTTGGCGAGATGCCGATTGCCTTGGGGGCGAGGAAACCGTAGAGTGGGTTCGGAAGTAGACAAGGAACTTCGATTCGATGATATTGTGCTCGGAGCAGGCGTTGCCGGTGTTGTCGGACGGGAGAAGGGGCTCGAGGTTCGACGCTGGGCAGCTGGTGTAAGCGAAAACGTCGAGGATGATGGCGCGGGGGACTGGCGAGTCGATCGGTGTTCAGTATCACGGTGGACGGCAGAGGGAGTGGATGGAGTATCAGGATCCTGCTGTTCCATAACGATGCGAAGATACAGTAAAATCAGGTTCTATCCCATCAGAAGCTTCATAGCAAGAAGCAACCTGCGAAGGATAATACGATGAGGCGTCAGGTGAAGTCGGATTGCGAGGGGCAAGTGAGAATGAGGTGGGAGGATAAGGTGAGGGGTGAGCGGAAGGCCGGATAATGGGGAAGGGGGGTCTGCGTAGGACTGTGATGGCGGGGGGAAGCCTGGAGGAATATTGTGGAAGAATAGATGTGAATGGATTCTTGTTTTGTGTTTGTGGAAAGACTGAGTTTAGGAGAGAAAAGAAGAGAACTAACAGGCGAAGTCGGAGTCACAAAAATGTGGCCTCAACGCAGTCTGGAAGTATCGTTGTTCCAGGTTGCTCCGGGTCCGTGAGGTCCAATGTTGGCGAAGGCGTATAGACTGAGCTTGGCCTGCTTCGCTGCCTGGCGCTGTCTGTCTATAGCCAGAGAGCAAGGCAGCCAAAAAGAGGTGGAGATTTGGCTATTGTGTGCACTTTACGTGGCAGAGGTTGGTCAAATAGGAAGCCAGCGTGTTGCTGAGGTCAAAAACTCAAATCCAAAGGTTCCTGTTGCGTTGTGTTGTTGCGATGAAATGTGTCGCTGGGCTGCTGACTATGAATGATGATGGCGCACAGTCTGGGGTTCGGGTTGTGAGGATAAGCTCGGGCTTCGAAGCTGATAAGATCTCACTGTATGTCCCTTTGCTGGTGTCAGAAGAATAGGCTCTTTTCGTAGTGGATGGGCAGCTCAAAGGGTCAAGAGCAGGTGGTGTTGATGGACAGGGGAAATTAGAGAAGAAGAGGACGAAAAGGATGGATGGATGAGGCAGACGAGATAGATATTCACTCCCTCACTCAAGCTGCAGGTAGCCCAGCTGTGGATCGCTTTGAGCTTGAGCTTACATGACAGATGCTTTGAATTATGGCGCTGTCCCGAACCTAAAATACGTACTCTCCTTCTGATAGGCTTCTATAAGCTTCAGCTCCAGCCCTTTATTTCTTTGTACAGGAGCAATGAAGCAATTTGAATCATCTATTCACCACCTCTCAAGGTCGTTGTGATGTGTTTGATGTCTTTCCCGTCCTCGTTGTCGTCACTTAAACTGGGGTCCCTGCTAGCACCAAAGAGGATCCATGCATTTCACGCCCATTTAGATAGGGAGCCTGCTCCAGGGGGGATTTGCCCAAGTCAACATTGGATGGGAAGTTTCAAGCTTTTTGTTAACTTTCAAGACTGCAAAAGTGAAAATATCTTGTCGAGTCACATATCCTGTATCACTCGTTTATTGAACCTTCTTTGCCCTGTTTGTTTCTCGCTTCCTGGTGACACGTCTGTTGATGTTCAGTTTCCTATATCCCCAAGGTAACCTAACTCAACTTACCTATGGGCTTATCGCTTTGCATGCACTATCAAACCCTGCAACCCCCACCATGAACCGTCGTGACCTCTTAGCGCAACTGCGGGGTATGATACTTCTGTTTCGGGCTGAAATAGCCCACTCATTAGACCCCGTGAGCAAACCTCCCGTCTCATCTGTTGTGCTGTCAGGTCAGTCTCGAGATAGACTTAACAGCCGAACCCGATTTCTTTTCTTCTACATCGGTACTACTAGCTATTTAAGCGCGAGATAAGACTCGTAGACGAGTCATCTCACAAGCTTGTTAATCGCACCATTCTCACCGCTATGGTTCATGTCGTTCAGCTATGTTACTTATACGATGCGCAAAACCAACAATAGCTACTGGGAAGCCAACAAACGCCATAAGGTGCGGCCCCATGTCAGAATATTATTCTCATACGTATACGATATTGGTAGCATGACGTAAGATGCATTTGGTTGGACCAATCGTCCTACTGTAACCCTTTTTGCAGGAAGAATAGGACCCCTGGTTGGATAATCTGCTCACGCAGGCGTCACAACACCAGATCGCATATATATCAGCTTTATCCAACGGCACCGCCTCCGTGAGGATAGACAGATGAAGAATAGGGATCAGAACCCGTCGTTTGTATAAGCTAACGTCTTGATTTAGGATCTTGATAAGGGGCTGCTATTCCCAGCCCGTAACTGTTCCCGGCTTACCATGCTTCCATATATCATCCAATCCTAGGCACACCAGACCAAAAGAGTGGTCTCACTAATAGCAGCATTTCGAAATTCAAGAGAGGTAGTATAAATGGTATATTTTATGGGAATTCAATCGCTTTCTCCCATAACGATTAACCTATCCCAAGTACCCCAATGTCTGCATGTCCACATAAAGGTAGGAGGGTATCTCTATCTGCATTGCAAAAGTCCAAATTCTATCCAGAAGCTCCAATATCATTGCATTATGCTCGTCCACTCTTCTCTCAGCTAAGTGAGCTAGGTCCAGTATTCTAGCTCTTCCTCCGGTTGCATTCATATTCCAACGAAGAAACGTAATGCCAGTAAAACATAAGAAATTTTAAGCGTGTCTTCCTCTCTGAGGTAGACTTAACGTCATGGTTGGGTATCGTAATCAAAGACATGAACTTAGAGTTATGCCCATGGGAATAATATAGTGATTGTGTGTCGTAGACGTGGCCGCATTAAGGTGGTAAAGGTATAATAAAGATGACATGACCCAGCACATTATAGAATAGTGTGTTTTTGTAGCAGTTGCTTTAACGATGAGGTGCCAAAGGTCTCATCGTCAGGGATCATCTCGATCAGGCCTGTCAAGTTGGCGAACAGGTCGCCTTGGTTTCGATATCCAAGCATGGCGGGCACGGCAGCGTTGTCAAATTCGATCTCTTCGTAGTGGACCTTGACGAAGTGAACCTCGGGGTTGGTCTTGACAATGGGCATGAGTGCTGACTCGATGGTAGCAGAGACCTCACACTGGACGAGTTAGCATGATGTTGGTTAAAGGAACGGTGGATCAAAGCATACCTCATGATCATACACAAACACGACAACAGTTGTTTCCCTTCCAACCTTCTCAATGGCGTCCAGGTAGCCAAGAGCATCGACCTCATCTAGTCGGCCATAGATGCGTACACTGGGACTTGTTCGTCGATTTCTAACAGATCGGCTGGCCTCGCTCTCAAGCTCACGTCTTCGGCTCTCGCGCCACTCAGCAAGGAAAGCCTCCTCGTCGGCATCACTTGCGCTCTTCGCATCGTCATCGCTGCTCTCGGTATCGCTCTTGACGGGAGCGGGAGCTTCAATACCGAAGATGCTGTTGCGGGCAGTGCGGACTCGGTGTCGCCACTTGTTCTTGCGGGCAGCCTCGTAGTTTCTCGCATCGGCAATGACTCCCTTGACGCCAGTAGCGCGGCCGCTGTCGAAAGAGACAGGAGGGAGCTTGATCTCAGAGGCGCCAGCGCCGGTGAGGCGATCGACAGTAGGCATGCGCATTGCGTTATCGATCTGGGCGTTACGGAAAACGTCTTCTTCGGAAAGATCCTGGTGGTTCTTAAGATCGGGGTCGTCACGGTCCTCAGGGTGGAGGGTTTCGCGATATGTGTTCTTGGCGACCAGGTCGTTAAACTCTTCTTGAGCGGCAGTTGACATGACGGGCAGACTTGGGGGGGAGGGGGGGAGGTTTAATATGTATGTGTCTCGCAAGAAAGTGTAGAGGTGAAGATGGTCAATGCCAGAGCAGCGTCCAGGGCCGAACTTGGAAACACAAGTGCAGTATCGTTCTGGAAGATGTGGAGAAGGGGGGTTAAGGCACGCAAAGGCGAAATCCGAGTTAGAGAAGACCACGCAAACAGGAGTTTATCGATACAGACAAGGATATGGCCAGGAACAGGGCGGTGAGATGAGCGAAAAGCTTGGATCCAAGGGTCAAAAGGTGACGAGGCAATCCAAGTCTAAGTGGATGGGATCCCCTTTTTCCGAGCTTGGTTTGTTTCAGAATTCGAGTCTTTGGTGAAGGAATGTTTAAGGAGGCATGCAATCGACAAGAAACAATAGAGGAACGCGGTCGAGCCACCTGATGATCTGTCCTGGAAACGGTCAGAGGGCGCAAGAGTCGGGCGGAGCAGGGATTGAGCGCTCGTTGCAGGGCGCCGAAATAGAAACGCCTTCACTCAATTCGAATGGATATGGAAATGAGTATGACATTTCGGGCAGTTGGTGGATCGCGCACCAATCAGATTGTGGAATAGTAAGCTGAGGATGGTGATGCTAATGCCAACCATAACCTTAAGACATGCCTTAAAGCAGCCTTTCGAATTATATTAATGCAGATCTCTCGATAGCCACCTCCTCGATCAAGATAGACTCGGTAGAGCACATTCCCCAATAGGTTCTCTGACCGCCCATCAAGATTTCCTTTCATCATTGGGTCTAAAAGTCTTCTGATGCGACGACAACAAGACACAATGGGCGCAGAATGGCTCTTCAAATGCAAGCCACGCGCGTAGTCAGGGGTGGGATAGCTCCAGATTGAGCAAGGATCCAGGGTTCACAACGGTTTTTTCTTCACTTGGAGCAAAAGGCTACGTCTGTGTTATTAATCGGCATGGCCGGATATGGATGCTACGGATGGATGGCAAATGGTCGATTGATGTTGCATTCCGTTCCGGGACGGGTCACCTGGCCCGAGAAGTCAAGAAGTTGCTGAAATGAGATTTGATGCGGTAAAGTCGCACCAGTGAGTGCCAGCAACCAGATGGGCTGTTCAGTTCCGTTCAGGGGCAAATACATACAATCAAAGGTAACGCACCAGTTTATGGCATGTGGGAGAGGAATGCGATCTACTAGTAAATCAAGACACGGAAAGGCCGTTCATGGTTGAATCACCAGATCATGATCGGATTAAGACTTGACCTCGTCTGACCTGAGCTTTAAATGCATCAAACAAAGCGCCCAAGGCAACGGAACGACCACATCTACATCCACACTCACACTCACACTCACATCAAGTTCTGCGACAATCCAGAAACGGACTCGGCAATGCCACGGGTTCCTGACATGAAGTGACAGGCATCAATGGCCAACCAGTCGTCAATCTCCAGTCAATCATAGGCAGAAGCGGTGATCCACTCTGCCAGGTACGACATGGGTTTCATCTCCAGGCTGAGCAAATGCCAACATCAATGACAACTCGGAGAATTCCTTGCATCTGTACATTCATCATAACATCATTCGCAAGCCATATCAAAATCAAGACAAGCTCATCACGAGTTTCTGCCTCTAAGAGACCCGTGCACTGCCTCTTTATTACTCACTCCCCAACGTCGTAGCATAAGCATGACCTGGCTTCTTCATCTCCAGGTCCAATTGAGGCTATAGGGCCGCTAGCGTATTCCGCAGTTGTTTCACGATCTCGTTTCAAGCCAGGACATGGATCCAATTGGATACGGTCAAGGAAATAGCAGAAGCCGAGGGTGGCGGCACGCGACTCTTGCTTCAGTCGTCTATTCGACATGGTTGAGTATGACGACTACGATCGTGGCGTCAACACGGAACGTCAAGGCAGGCGGTGACAACGCCTAGAACGCTTGGACTTGAAAATGACGGCGGTCAGGCTCTTTGTTGCTTCAGTTTTGAATCACAACCTGAAGATGAATGAATGCATTGTTGTTTTGTTCGTGTTGCCAAAGCAATGCAAAGAGTCATAGCAGCCAACACCAGTGAATACGCGCCTGATACCTTCCGCCAAGGCATTGTTTACATCTCGAAGTGACTTTCGAATCTTGATGGTCATTCATGCCTCAATCTTTGACAGTATGGATCTTGTGCTTGGATGCGTTGGCTTGACAGCTCAGATCGGTCAACCTCACCAACCCAGACCAAGTCCCTGTTGTAAAATGAGCAAAAATATCGGCAAAGGTAACTTTCTCTCAGCTACTGGTGGTCTTCTAGCGTGTTTCCAATCCTTCTAATGCACATCATCGCAAGCAATGACCATACCACTCTTATTTCCCCAGACCCAGCCTCGTCCATAACATCATGGCATGGCCAAGGCTGACTGACTCATGCGAGGCACAATCAATAGCAGTTTGCTGTCAAAACCTTATGCTACCGCCATTCATAGTATAGTTCGGCATTGGCCGCAGCTGTCGCGAGAACTTCAAATGTCATAAATTACAAGGTGTTGCTGGCGGGGTCCTTTACGTGGTCAAAGCCGCTGGATAATCTATGCTTCGGCTTCCCCGAAGCCTTCTAGAACGATGACCGTCACTTAGGGCCTTGTTTCTGATTGCATTTTGATCAATAGGTTTTAGCATTGATCAGTTCCTGACACATTGGATGTCACAACTGTCATGCCTCGAACTGCAACCGTTCAACTTCAATATACTGTTAGCCTCACCCGCACCGCCAACAAGCCATAGCATAGTATCGAATGCGTTCATGTCGTCGCTTCTTCCAAGTGCCAACAGTGTATCACAGCGACCACGAGAACCCTCGGGCCATTGTCAGACACGAGCTTTGTGATACCATCCTTTGACAACACATCACGTCTATATCCCGTGACGCATCGTCCTACGCGAGGCATCTATCTTGGTTCTCGTGTTCTCTTCCTGGTCTTTAGTACGCCATGGTTGATTTCATCGTCTACTTGATGTTAGTTCTGCTCTCGTCAAGTATTGTGCTAGGATGGTGCCAGTTCTACTTGACTGTCATAACTGGTGACAGAGGAACAGGTAGCTCTTTCATTGCCATGGATTTCTTCAGACTGGCTATCCTATCGTATCAATACCCGCAAGTTTGCTCAGTCCTGCTTCTTCGTGTTCTTTGGTAGCCCAGGTATACATAACGGGATTTGTCAAAGCCCATGTCTCTCCAACTTGGTTCTGGTATCTGAGGATAGCATCATCTTTCCACATGCGGGAACCATTTTCAAGGTCTTCCCTTGGCCTCTATGACTTTCCCAGTTTTAGATCTAAAACGGCAGAAGCACTGATAGTCAACGAGTGCGCGCCGTCCTTCCAGTTGCCTCACCCCTTACCAAGCTGGATAGTCAAGGCACTCTGAGACGGTACCACCATGACCAGAGCCATCCTCTGTTATATAAGTATTCTTTAACCTAATTCCCCGAGACGGACTCAACATGTGTTACCGCTTACCTGGACGAGCACCAAACAGCATTCGTTAGTAACAATGTGCCTATGACAGATAATGAGCACCTCGTTGTATCATTCAGCCAACACCTTGTGGAGTTCATTTAACGGGAGTCATCATCTGATATCACAAACTCGCAGATCCTCAGTCCCGTAGGATCATCAGAAGCAAGTAGATAAAGCCCACTCGTGCCTTATGTCATAAACCTATTTCCACACATTATGTCTAGCCTCCGGACAAGACAAACGGGATAAATGTGGAACGTCTATTGACGGGAAACTTTATTAGAATGTCTATTTCGTCCCTTCTACAGCGCCCACGTATCATCTATAGTAGCCGCATTACTTAACACACACGTCTGACAGCAAGGACACTATACAAGTGGTGACACTTGTCTCCCTTGTTGGTGATCTTGTTCCACTAGGCTCTCCTTGCCAAAGCTTGCCCATTGGTCATAACTGTCGGAAGCAACAGTGATCAGATATTCAAGAGCGATACCAAACAGGTGTGACAACCATATGTCATCGCCCGAGCTTGCCATAACCCCCTGGGCACCCTTTGCCATCACGGATTCGACAAACGTTGTATTTGGGTGTTCCTTACTCGTCGAGACCAGTGGTCCACTCGGGGTTTTCAAACTCGCGCTCAGCGCCGACTCAGGCCTCAAGTTGACACAGTAATGGAAACGTTGGCAAAGATTTGCAATGACAGGAGAAAGGCGTATAGTTTTGAAACATCATGATGTATTATCTCGAGGTCTGAAATTTTTGCTCGGTATAGCCGTCAACTCCCGTGGATTCCCCTCATATAAAATCGTCCCCCACGGCATTGCAGATCTTGGCTCCTTGAATTATTCGTTTTGCAGTAGAAACGGCCCGGAACCGAAAAGACATGTGCCGTCGAGTCGATACGCATACAAAGGGCAACTGAACAGAGGAAACCCATCCAATAATACAACCACCCATTACTAACAGCCCGCGTTGTGTCAGAAAAGGGGAAACTATGGTGCAGATAATTTTGCAGGTGCGAGAAAAAACAAGAAACGGGGAAAACAATAAATAGGGAATAATGAAAAGGAGGTATCGCATCAGCCAGTGTATTTTCCTCCCCAAATCCACCACGAAAAATCGGGTCCGGCTGGGGAAAGTCGTCGGTAGGGGTATGTGTTAAAGGTGAGGTGCGGTTCGTCACGTCGTCCTGCATTCGCTAGTAGTCGCGATCAAGGTAGGCGTCCTTGGATTTCGGATTCGATGGGCAATATAATCGTTCGAACACAGATGGTATAGTCGCCGCGGCGCGTTCTGGCATTTATATATCCAGACAAAAGGTTCATAGTCGCAAGGAACAATTAGTATGCCCAGATTTTAAGCTAGTATTGTTAGTCATTTTGCTCTTGGTGTCTGATCTTGTCGTTGACTGAAACTTACCAGAGAATCCCATGATCCAGTGCACAAGCTTGTGCCATCGTTGCTTACACCCAAGCAGCTGACACGGTTCTCGTGGCCAACAAGAGAGCCAACTTTCTCGCCTCGAGTAATGTCCCAAACCTAATGGCTGTGTTAGCTCACGGGTTCCAGAGAAGACGAGCTTGTAATCACAAGCACAGATATGCCTTACCTTGCACTCAAAGTCATCATAACCAGCGAAAAGAAGACGACCCGATACAGATGTAGCCACCGAGGTGATACCACAGAGAATAGACTCGGACTGTCAATTCCGTTAGTCGAAGTTCAAGAAACAATTTGCAGTCTACACTTACTCCGTAGAGGTTAAGTTCGCGATCGGCGCGGATGTCGAAGAGACGGCAAGTAGCGTCATCAGATCCGGTCACGAAAGAGTGTCCGTCAGGGAAGAATTGGATGGCGTTAATATCGGACTCATGGCCAGCAAAGGTCTGGACAGCCTTTCCAGCGCGAATATCCCAAAGCTTGGCGAAGGCATCACAAGCACCAGAGATGAAGGTGTTTTGATTGGTAGGGTTAAGGCTGATGCTCATCACATCACCAAGATGGTCAGCAAACTCAGTAACCTTCTGGCCCGTCTCAATATCCCACTTCATACAGGTCATGTCACCAGAGGACGTTAGGATGCTGCGATCATTGATGAATCGACAGCAGGAAAGATAACCGGCGTGACCAGAAAGCTCACGAGCAACACGGGTAGGGCCATCGCGTTGCTGGTTCAAGTTGTAAATGGAGCAAATGTTGTCAAGACCACCACAAGCCACGAAGTTACCACTGGGAGCATAGGCGCAAGTCATAACCCAGGAGGAGCGTAGGGGAATGGCGTGGACCTTGTTGGTGGTGTAGGCGTCCCAAATAATGAGCTTGCCATCTTGAGAAGCAGAAACCAGGTGCCTCCTATCGGTCGACCAGTGCATGGCGTAAATCTTAGCCAGGTGACCCTTCAGTGTTCGCTTGGCCTTCATAAGTTGGTTCTTGGGAATAGGCTCATGAGCCTGTTGTGCGACAGCGCGAACTAAACAATTGAGGAGCAGGTCAGCATTGATTCATAGTTTAAAACGTCATGTTGACAAGACGCGTGTCGATAAATATCATTGTTGACAGTCATCGTTGTTTCGTTTCCCAGAGGAATTCGGAGCGACTAGGCAATCGGGAAGCACGTACGAGTTGTGTCGGCGAGATCATCCTTCTTCCTCTTAATTCGGTCCTTCAGAGTTTCAGCTTCGCGACGAGCCTGCTGAATTCGCGACTGCATAGCCTCGGGGGAGACATCGTTGTTGCCTTGGGAGTTCATCGTGATCGACCAGTCAACTTTTGTTGTCGGATGGTTTTACGCGCGACGTGAGGTGAGATTGGACGATCCCGAGGATCAAGGGGCGGTGTCGAGAGATGAATCGAGGAGACCGGCGACGATACCCAGGTTCAAGTCGAGCTCAGGTCGAGCAGCAGAAAAGAGCGACTTTCGAGGTGAGAAATTGACGATGGGCGAAAACAGGAGCTCGGCCGGCTGAGGTTGGTGGATGGATTGAAATGGGCGAAATGCAATGCAAATGCAAGTGGAGAGGGAAAAGGCCGGAGGAGAGAGAGGAGCTGGAGGAGAGAGGAGTGAGGAGGATTCTTAGTGGTAGGGGCCTTTAGGGGGGAGGGAATGTGAGCTACAGACCCGACTACAGATGGGACTACCTGCAAGTAGGTACATACAGTACAAGCAGGTCCGGGCAGGGGGGCGTGTGCTTCCATTTGAGTGGGTAATCCCAACCAGAGTGAGAGTGGACGAGTGGGCGCGGGCTCGACTTGGCCAGTGGCAGCGGCAGCGGCAGCAGCAGCGGCAACAATAGCATAATGTCCGCAGACAGATTAATGACCTAGGTACTACTTTGAGCAAGCTTCAATTAGTAAGGTAAATCGAACGTACCTTATTAAGGCACGGTTCGGTACGGATACAGATTACGGCAGAATGCGACCTTGCGGTATGTACTAACTACTAAGTTAACTGCTAGAGTCAGCACCAAGTAACCACTGAAGGCTGAGGGATGGCCCTCCACTGGGGCAGTATCCAGCTTGCTCCTCGTCTTGTTCTCAAGGTAGAGAGAGACATATCTATAGATTCGATCGTGATTAAGTTGACTCAATCGTAACCGTCATCATTTTCGCTGCCCGTAATCCAATTCTTGACTATAGAGTTTACCAGCTGACCACAACACCAGTAGCTTTTCAGTATGTCTCAGTCGACTCCAGTTCATCCGTTTTCAGGTACACAAGATTCTGGGGATTTATCCACCAAACATCAAGTACCCCCAGCCTACCAAGAAAAAAAAGCCCCGCCATCAATTTACAGTGGACGCCTTCTGCTGCACGAATCTGCAGCTAGAAAGAACCCTGCGGCCGTCACCGTCGCCCCGACCCTTTTTGTCCACTCCATCCAATCTGACCTCCCTCTCCAGCTCAAGCTCAATTCATCCACTCACCCAAACACCATTAACTTTATGTACCGCACCACAACTTCCACTATCTACATCATCACGTTAACCAAATATTCCAATTAATCGACCTCGAACATAGTCCCATAAGAATGAATTGCTCAGAGGGAGGCCTTGCCATTGCAATGCTTCTATCTATACACACAACAATGAGACTCAATGGTCGCCCTACAAGTTGCAAGCACAACGACAATTCGAGAGAAACCAGCCCCTGACCTCGTCCTAGCCATCGCCAACTGAGCCCACCCAAGCTTCCAGCAGAAGCTCACTCCGTCCACTGAGCGGCCGAGACAGGTCGTCCTGGCAGCGAACAGGGCTAGAGCCTCGCCCCAGAGCGGAGGGTCTTAACCCGAGCTGGGTAGGTGGAGGACTCGAAGGCGCACCACCCAAGCCAGATTACTACTCAGATTGCGCCCACTGCATGCGTCCGCCTGCTAAAACTGCATCCACCAGAGCCACTGAGGTGATCTCCCGCCAAATTTGACCATCTTCAATAACTCAATGTTATCCGCCTAAGCAACGAGGGCCAGCATTCACTTATGTTACTGGCAGAAACAGACTGTACAATCTCTATAAGACACTTGGGCAAACTTGGACTCCAGGTCTGTTTCTCGTCCCCAAACCCTCAGCAACGGCCCTGGCTCGCCGTCAATCTCTCCACTAATGGACGATTTCTTGGTTTCTGGAACTGCACCCTTCAGGGGAAGCAGCTCGTGTCTGTTTTCATTTACATGGATGATTAGCAAATCACAGTTCATCTTGAGTATTTACTAGCTGCTGGTAGCTTGGGCCCAGCCAAGACAAACCCAGAGCCCGCGCTACCTCTTACCATCCAAGAGATGATCTTTCGCTTCGCTTCATAAGAAGCAGAAGCTAGTCCAAGAGTACCAACTCCGTCCATGACCATTTCCAAACCTGTCATGAGCTGGTTTCTGACCGGCCTTGTCGACTCCACCAAGATAATTTAAATCTTCGCTGGCTCGTTTGCTCTCAGGCTCTGTCCCAAAGGACCTCCCCATACTCCGTAAAGGAGCCTCATGGCCTCCGTTGCTGGGGCTATTGTAAGTCAGTCCGCGAAAGGTCCTTGCAGCACACCTTTCATCTTACGCACACACGGCTATCACGATTCACGATCCCACGTAGCTGCAATGGGGAGAAACGATTTTGCCCTGTTGGTTTTTGCTAGGTGGCCAATGCCCTTCCCCATGAATGCTTCAAATTTTCGAATTGCCTTCCATTTCCTCACAGGGCTCTCAGATATGTAAGTTGAGACCAGAATTCTGATATACATATGTCAGGTGAGTCCCCAATTGTTGAAGATTTTTGGCGACGATCTCATTTGAGACAACATTGAGACAAGACACATTAGGACCCAAACTTCATCAGCTTGGCATGCTATCTTAACGGCTTGTGCACTTCTCATGTTGCTGTGTCTTCTCTATTCTGCAAATCGATGCAAGTCATCGCTATATTTCACCCAACTTGGAGCAATTTGTGTCGTTTTCGTCAGAGAAGGGATCTGTTGATTCAATATCAGGCCTGTATGGATCAAACAATGCTGCAAGCAAACCGGGGAACCGATGGATCCGGAGCACCTTGTGGGCCCGAGCCTCTAGTCGAGCTCCGATGAACCCTGGCTTCTTGCAGAACACAGAGCAGGCCTGTCGAGCAGTGAACTGAAATTCGGACCCTGTTTGTAACAAAACTGTTGGTGTCACTTTTGGTCGCGTCCTGGTTGTCGATCAACCTTCTACTGAAGACGCTCAGATAAAAGAATGTTGCCGTTCACAGAGAGTATTTATGTCTGGCGCACTCGGGATCGAACCGTTGATAGAACTACTCCTCTTACCCTGTGACACCAACGCCCACCCGCTCCTATATCCGTCGACTGCCATTCTGTGGCTCAAACTGGAGGTAGATGCAGGCAGCCGGCATCTGTCGAACATTCAAATCCTAACACGGAGTTTACGCTCTTTCTTGTACATATCTCAGCCAAGTGTGCATGGGCGGTACCGTACCTGCAGCAAAACACACCCATTTTCGATTGGTACTTTATGCACAGCGTAAGCCCATTATAAAATATGTCGGGACAAATACGGATGCCAAAGTTTCACATACAATCCTATATGACATACGTATATACGGCAAGGCGTCCAGACTCCAGTGCAACCAGATTCTGGGTTTATTCTCGAACGGCAGTTGCTCACCATCACAGTGACATTCTGTTTCTTATTACCGGAAATGCCTCTGGCGAAGCACGGTGTACTCGTCGTGCCTTGTCCTGTCACTATTCGTCAGGCATATTGGCACATCACCTCATGTATGTAGTCTGTGGCTTGAGGATTTACATGGCTCTTGTCTACAGACATAGTTTTTGCTGCTTGACCTGTGCCTGCTTGATCAGTGACGACTCCCGAATGTTGCAGCGATCAGTGCAAAATATCAACGGCTTCGAGAGGCTCCAGCGCAATTTACTGCGACCCCGAGATATCCACTTGCGTCCGTTACCGCGCTTGACAAGCCCCTGCAAGCCTGCATCTATAAAGTGAGGTCAACAACCCCCCATCCCTGACCCATTCCTAGTCCGGCCAAGGATAATGAACGATGGTGCCCCTTGATCAACTTTGCTCAGGGGTTTATTCGTTATTTAACTTTGGGATCTCTGTATCGAATGGGTCTGGTCCATCGATTTGCAGCAGTATTCTTCCGGTTAACATATAGGCCCCATGTCTGCTGTCGTTAACATCATCACTAGCAATTTCGGCTCCATATCCACGTACGGCCCAGAGCAGGGGGTCCTGTTATGAGGTGCTGCCAGATGTCAGGCCAAGATTCGCAAAGACAGGCAACACCAATAATAAGTGAAGTCTTATATACCTGCTCCCTTGATCCATTTAGCCGTCCCATTCGCGTCATTACAACCAGCCACTTTCGTAGGTCTTACCCAAGGTGGTTTGTCTTGACTCCTACTCTATCATCCTATACTCGGCCATGAGTCGAGTAGTTATCTGGAGCCAGCCGGCTTGGCATCCCTTACTATGAACAGCTACGGAGTAGGAGTACTCATCGGCAGGACATCTCTTACCGAAGCCACATTTGACGAGTTGGAGAGCTTTGAGCGTTGACCTCCGTATCCTCCCCGGTGCACGACTCATGTCATACCTCCGCTTATTTCCTATTCAGACTCTCGTGTAGCCATGGGTGGTGATTTTGATTGTCAGAAATAGGCTCCGTTCCCTATGCAACGTACCTATGCTTTGTAGTTTTCCATGTATGTATTATAGTGTTGCTTTCAATGAAACGGCAACTATAACTGTATGTATCAATATAATATATGTGATATGACGAGGTCAAGTGGGATATGTTGTTTTGCTCTCACAGTCGCCAATTCTTTCTGTTGAGCTGGTGATATGGCAGCCATGACTCAAGAACCATGAACCCTGCGCCAACACCTCAACTGGGTGAATATGTATGTGCTTTGACGCAGCCATATGTGCAATGAAACGCCAGTTATGATTATATTTACCTAATACAGTTGATTGGATCAATAAGGAGTTGAGGTTGAGTTAGCAGATGTAGTCTTGATAACTGACGGACAGCAGATTTGGCATGGGTACACGGTTTATCAGCAGCACGGGCTAATGGAGGCACTACCCTATACCATCCCATACTATCCCATGATTAAGCATTGAGACTTGCATGACGGGGAATATTGTCAAGAGAATATGCATCATTTATTATATTTTTCTCTGATGCACTTATGGTGGACTAAAATATTTTCGTATCTCGGAAATACGGCTTTTGCTCATTTGTGTTGTTGAATACTATGCGCACTGAGATAAGCAAATGGTCATAGTATAAACGATTGATCCAATGCCAGCATACACCGAGAATACAGCCAGCGAGCGAGTGTATGGACCATTTCTCCGATTACTTGCAGCGCTCGAAGACTCAGAGTCCATGAAATTATGGCACTCGCTAAATGCTCACCTCTTGTAACCTGGACGCCACGAACCTGCAGCATCTTGCATATATGGCTGTGTATGTAATACGAACAACCATGCAATGCAACAAATGGCACAGCAGCGTAAGCTGACTCACGTATCTGGCCATGTCTCGGACTTGAGAACGAGCTGAACATATGAAAAAGAGGCTCGGCCCCAAAAGACAAACGCATTTTCTTGAGTTGTCTCCATCGCTCTCATATAATAGTCGCGAACCGGCTAGAGGACGTTGATAATGGAGACTCTTGATGTGGCAATTGTTGGAGCGGGTAAGAAAATGGCATTCATGTCGATCGAGATCTTAAAAGATTTGGGAAAAGATCGCAAGCTTACATGTATCATCAGGTTGGGCTGGGCTGGCTGCGGCCAAGACTCGCCATCAGTTACACCCTGAAGAATCTCTGGCGGTTTTCGACTCAGCTGCTACGCTCGGTGGCACTTGGGCGAAACATCGCCTCTATACGGGCCTGAAAACCAACAACATGTTGGGTACTTACCAGTATCCTGATTTCCCCATGGATACGGAAACCTTTGGTGTCAAGCCAGGTCAGCACATTCCTGGCCAGATAGTACACAGATACCTGGAGACCTATGCTCGACACTTTGATATATATGACAAGATCCGGTTCGAGCATAAAGTCGAGACAGCAGAGCACCATGAAAACGGCGGTTGGGTTCTAACGGTAAGGGACATCAAAGTCGG
The DNA here is from genome assembly GCF_900044065.1 of Fusarium mangiferae. Lineage (NCBI taxonomy): Eukaryota > Fungi > Ascomycota > Sordariomycetes > Hypocreales > Nectriaceae > Fusarium > Fusarium mangiferae. The sequence continues at coordinate 388,966 of NW_024573935.1, forward strand.
TGACGATATCAAAATCAAGGCCAGAAGACTGGTTCTCGCGACGGGCCTCACTTCAGAACCCTTTCTACCAATCTTCCAAGGCCAGGAAGACTTCAGGGCTCCCATCTTTCATGGAAAAGACCTACGCAACCATGAGGATACCTACGGAACGGCCAAATCAGTGACAGTATTCGGCGGTACAAAGTCGGCCTGGGATATGGTATATTTATATGCCACCAAAGGTATTCAAGTGAACTGGGTTATTCGAGGTTAGTAATACCGAAAGGGCATAGCGAGGTGACTCTACTGACTCTTCCAGAATCTGGCCACGGCCCTGCTTGGAATGCTCCTCCTTATGTCACACCTCTCAAGAAGTGGCTCGAGAAACTCGCCCATATAAGAATGTTAACGTGGTTCAGTCCGTGCAGTTGGGGTGCAGCAGATGGTTATGCGAAGACTCGCAACTTCTACCACGGAACATTCATTGGAAGAGCCATTGTCGATAAGTTCTGGAGTATCCTTGGCAACGACGTTATCACGCTCAACAAATACGACTCTCACCCGGAGACGGCCAAGCTTAAGCCCTGGTCCAATGCCATGTTTGTGGCGACGAGTATAGGGATTCTCAACTACGAGAAGGACTTTTTCGAGGTTGTCAAGGAAGGGTTGGTCAAGATACATATTGCTGATATCGAACGGTTGAGTGAGCAAAAGGTGCACTTGTCCGACGGCACGGCATTACATACGGATGTGCTGTGCTGTGCAACGGGTTGGAAACATGTTCCTCCTATCAAATTCCTCCCAGAAGGGATTGCTGAGGATATTGGGATGCCTCATACGCCGTCACCAGATTTGTTCCCTTATGCATCGCTCCTGGATCAAGTTGATAAGGAGATCTTCGACAAGTTCCCTCGTCTCAAAGACCAGCCCATACAGAAGGTGCAAAATAGCAAGTATCATACACTGCTAGAGGACAAAGGTCTCTCTAGCAATGACGATGTCACGCCATCGACAGAGCTGACCCCGTATACGCTATATCACTTCATCGTCCCGCCGTCAAGTCAGTTCCTCAAGACCCGAGACATTGCGTTTGTGGGAATGCTAGTCAACTTCAGCAACCCCATAGTTTGCCATGTCCAATCGCTCTGGATGAACGCCTTCTTCGATGATATGATTCCATCTCTCCCTCGAAACCCTTCACCAGAATTTGTATCTCGATTCCAACACGAGGCAGTGCTTCATAGTCGGTTCGGAAAATGGAGATACCCAGGTGGTTTTGGGCACAGCTTTCCAGACTTTGTGTTTGATGCTGTTCCGTATCTGGACCTGCTGCTCAAGGACCTAGGTCTACCGATATATAGAAAGAATGGTGCATTCGCTGAGATGACGGATCCATATGGGCCAGAGGATTATACGACAGTCGTGGACGAGTGGAAGGCAAAGCAACTTGAGCCAGAAGCTCCATGGTATCAATGGATACACGCGCTCGCCTATTGAAGGATGCCACAACCACACCAGAATAGTTTAGCTCCTGTGACGATAGCGACGGTCGGTTTGAGTGTGTAGGACTCTTTCTGTAAATGGAATTTATTGCTTAATTGTGCTGACTCCTTGATGCTTCTCATGGTTAGGCAGCAGCACGTTCTTAGTTAGTCACTCACTCGACTTACATGGCTAACGCAAGGTAGAGTCGTACATTTTCTCATCATAGAAAGTCCAACTTCTTCCTCAATATCTTTACCCAAATAGTGAATATTATATAGGAAATCAGAGCCTTGAGAGAAAACATGCCTGACACTATTGATTTGACTGGCTCATCACCACCTATGCCACGCCGAACAAGAAGTTCAACTCGTGTGCCCTCTTCAACCACGGCATCCTCAGAAAAGGATCAGACAACAGACGCTTCGTCTCACAAACCAAAGATAGAAACTATATCATCTTTATCTAGCCTTGGCCTCTCAGAAGAACACCACGATGCCCTCATCTCCAAACGCAACTGGCTGAGCTCTCACACCATCCCTATTCCCCGAGATGCCTTCCGAACTTTCATCTCAAGCCCAAAGGGATATCATACACTAGACGCAACATTTGTCTTTGCTCAGTCAGAGGCTGGAACTGCAGTCTGCATCTCGCCCGATGGTATCCTCCTCACCTGTGCACACTGCGTTGCAGAAGAGCCCTCTGAGCTCACAGCTAATACATCGTTCGTCCTCTTATCATCAACTGGGAATGTTGTTGCTGCGAAAGTGGTAGCTTGGGATCCAATACGCGATCTCGCTTTACTTCAGATCGACAAAACCGAGCTTTTTCGCCGGCCGTTTCCCTTTGCCCGTATCGCAACCTCGCCTCCCAAGTTCAACACTAAACTGCTATGCATCGGCCATCCGGGCTCCGAAGACCTCGAGGCTGAACGCAGTGGTGTAAAGACAGGGTACGACACACTCGTTCTCACCGAAGGGACTTTCCGTGGCCTAGATAAGGATCAAGATCCGCAGTATAACAGTGAGATCGGCGCTCTTAAGCATAGCTGCTGGACGTACTGGGGACATAGCGGTGCAGGATTGTTTGATCGGGAAACGGGGGCATTGGTAGGCGTGCATTCGAGCTGGGATGACAAGACATGCATGAGGAGGGGAGTGCCATTGGAAGCGGTGGCTGCCTTTGTCGAAGAGGTTGAAGCGAGGAAGAGGGAAGAGTTTACAGAAGAATGGCGATGGTATGTGTGGAGGGAGCAAGAGCCCACCAACTATGCCCAGGGCTTGATATTAGAATAAGAATTGCGCTTGGAAGAGGTGCCATGAAAGAAAGACATGCTCGTTGTCTATCAACTTCAACTGTAACTTCAAAGATATTACTCTTGGTCTACTCCACACAAGAGTCTGTCTGTTGTCACAAAACTCTAACATCATGTCCAACTCTCATCAACCGCCAGCATATGCTCTTATGCAAGGCAGTGTCCACAATATCCGACTCTCAAAGATTCTGGCTTCTTTAGCCCTAACACTGTTTGTACATTGACCTGACCTGACCCGATCCAACCCGTGCTTCTCGCCCATCATTACCAACCCTTTCCTCCATGTTCTGTTCTGTTCTGTACCGTGCTGTGCTGTGCTGCTGCTGCGCTGAAATTAAGATGCAAGCCCCAAAAATAGAACGGCGAGATGAACATTCCCGCTGCTTATTGCAGAATAAGACCCAACGTTAGTCGACTTTTCAAACGCCGTAACCCGCAATGTCCCCATGATGAATTTGATGAAAAACAAATGCTGCATGCGCATGGATGCCCGTGGCTTGACCGTTCACTTCCACAGCAACGTACCTCCTGCCTCAATGAGCGAGCATCCCTTTGACAAAAGCAAAGATGAAGCCTCGAGTGGAACCAGCCGAGGAACCGAGTTGCTCTAAGCTCTCCTCTCCCTCCGGTCGGAATTCTTCAGTTGCCCAGCCCAGCCCTGCAACTCTCTAAACCCTGGTCTTCAAACAAGCCTCCCCTCTTAGTGTCCGAATCTGTCAATAATGTGATTCAGCCCAAGACAAACGCGGGAAGGCCAGAGCAGTGTCTGGCGTTCTGCCCCATAATAGCCCATGGCTGGTGTTTCAGGTTCACCACCTCAGCTCAGAAACGCTGACCCACTGAAACAAACATCACCAAACGTCATGCAGACACCTCTGCAGGTTTGACTTTGCCGACTCTTGCCTTGTCCCACTTCCAAGAAACGCATCTAGACCTTGGTCCTGCATCGTACGGCCTTGAAGGTGGTGGTTTGTGCCGACCCTGCATGTCTGACGTACAGTATGCGTCTCGTGCTCATCACTCGAATGGACTCGGGTTTCGGTAGGCGCCGTCCGATGCTCTGTGTTTGGATCGTTGGGAAAATCCACCACAACGCACCGATTCTGAGTAGAGTTTAGATGATTCCCCCGGGGGGGTCGTAGCCTGTCGGAGCCCCTCTTGAGGTGCTGCCCAGCCCTGCGCTACCTGGCTCTCCATCTAAAGATGCTGTTGTTGTCTTTCGTAGCATAAACATAGGTTTCTTGCCTTCCTTGTCCAGTTGCTTAAACAGAATCAATGGCTTCTCCTCAAGACCCAGACAACGTTCCTGATCGCCGTACACAATATAGAGAGCATACTGGTCCCATGGAGCGTTGATCTGGTACTTTTTTAGTGCAGCAGGAAGAACCTTGTAGCAAGGATCTTCCATACTGACACGGAAAGACTTGAAGATCTCGACTGAAGCATTGCTCTGACTGGGTGTATCAGGTACAGGGGTTTCTCGTCGGCGGGGCGGCCCTTGCGGTGCCTTTTCGCGGGAGGCATAGACTGCGTTGGCGTGACCTTCGTCGTTGAAGGTGGTTCGTGTGGAGGGTGTCGGTGCTTCACTGCGGTAGGATCGAGAGGCGAGGGTCGTAGCGGACATGTGGGTCTGAGGAGATGTCGGGGAGGGTATGTTGGGTGAGGGATACGAAGGGGAGGACGAGCCCTGGCCACCTCCGTTCATAGCTGCAAGATGGGAAGACGATAGGACAGCTCGCTCTGCAGCACTTGCGGGGTCCAGCGCAGTCTCCGCTATTGACCTTTCGTGGGTAGATTGAGTGGGCGATGCATTCTTTGGTGTAGCTCCGATAAGAATCTTGCGGGTAGAATATTGTCGCTTGACTGAGCTTCCAGATTGACTAGAGCCTGGGGGTGGTGTAGGTGCGGGGGGCGATATGGTTGTTTCGTAGCCGTAGGCCTGCTGGCTGTTACCACTCAGGTTGGGCAATGGTTGCTGCGCATCCTTGACCAAGCGCAAGGCCGGGAGCATATCCTCTCGCAATCGTCTGAAATCTTCTGTCATTCGTCGCAGATCCTGTTCGAGTAGGTTCATGCGTTCATCGCGGAGGCGGAATTGTTCGACGAGATGTTTGATGTCCTTGATAGTTGCGGTAGCATATTGCGCCTCGGCGTCGGCGGCTGCAGGGGTTACAGGTTAGAATCAGGCCAGTCCACCCAAGAGGGAAATCGGAGGCAACGTACATAGGGGTAGGTAGTGGTCGCTCTCAATAGGGACATCTTGAGCCTTTTTGACATCATATACGCTTTTGAGGATCGTTAGACGATGTCCCACGCTAGCAATGCCCATGCTCTTGAGATCGTCATGTTGTAACGCTACCAGGGCCTCGCCAACAATCTCGTTTTCTGCAGGTAATCAAATGTTAGCTATCCCAACAATCTCTCCAATGTCTGCGGCACCATCCGTCAAGGACATGAGATGGCATGCTTTGGGTCAAGACGCACCTATAAAGCGATCGGCGTACTGTTGAAGACCAATGGTGCCAATAAAATCAGCACATTCCTCAACGGTCCATTCGGTGATGATGGTTTCTGGGAGACGGTCGGCGCTGCTGCGGTGGCCGTATGTAGTAGGAGTATGCTCTGCGGAGGTCGACAGCTCGGAGTCTATGGGGGAATGCTCAGAGTTGGTTATAGGAGAGTGGTCGCCCATGCTTCGCTCGTATTCGTCGTCGGCGTCGGACTCGGCGTAAGCTGTGCCACCATCGAAGCTCATCATCCTGAAGGCTATGAAAGGACAGTCGCCAACAACGGAGGCGGGGGCCGAGACGGAAGACTAATTCGGGCGACCGTGGTGGTGGTGGTGATGCCGCAAACAGACAGATGCGCTTGGTCGGGCACCGTCAGATAGAAAGAGAGAAGACGAGCGTTGGCGAAGGACAGTCGGTCGAATGCTTCTAAGTCTTTCATTCAAATCGTGATCGGAACGTCATAAAAAGAGAAGCAATGCTCAGGAGTAGGAGGTGGCAGACGCGAGGGTCGAGGAAGTGGGCGCAGCCTGGAGGACGATTGGATTGGATTGGAGTGGATTGAATGCAAGAACAAATCGAGTGGACGAATAGACTAGAAGATAGAATGGGCTGAGGAAAGGCAATGTCGAAGTGGGAAAAGAGCCGACCCCAAGAGAATAAGTAGACCCAAGCCGAGACGCCTCGAGGAGGACAAATACCGTAGAAACGTTAATAGAAAAGAGCCTAGAAAATAAAAAGAGTCGGAGGTAGCCAGAGGAGAAGAAGGCGGCTGGTGGTGGTGATGATGACGGGGTGTTTGTGTCTTGGTCCTAAGGTCTTGTCTTGTCTTGTCTTGCTCGGTCTTGGTCCTAGTCCTGGCCCTGGCCCAGTCCCAGTCCAGGTCTTGCTTGTGCTCTCGCTCGCTCGTGGAAGCGCTTGGGGGTGGAAAGGGAAGAGGAGGTCCTCCACTCCGAGTCACCCATGGCCTATTGAAATGGCAGCTGTCTCGAGGTACCCAGTACCTGAGCTAGCAGGCCGTGGTAAGCCCTTCCGAGCCCTATACGGATGTACTCCGTACCTATCTCATGACTTGGCCGTTCGCTTGGTGGACCTTGCTGTCGGCCTGGGAGGGACTTTGAATACTGGTCCTCCACTGAGAACACGGCTTGACTCCCGTCCCGCTCCACTGACAGCATCCCCCGGTAGGTACCCCGGCCAGGGCCCCTCACCACTAAATAAGTATCAAGCCTGGCTGCCGCTGCTGCAGCCCGTTAACCAGCCCAACCATTGCATTATTCGACCCTCCCATGCCGGACTTGAATCATCCATTGGGTGGTTTCTATACCTTTTCAGTAAATAAACAGTCCAAAGTCAATGCCGTTCTTGGATGACCTCTCTGTCTTGAGTTGCAGTGCGCGTTTAGGAAAGTCTTGGGCGTTGACACAAAACATAATCTAAACCCTGGCAAGTCGCTCATTGAAATGTATTGAGGTCCTGGTCTACTCAATTAACCTCAGTTTGTCTCTCCTTCAAACACCAGGGAAACCATTCAATATGGATGCTCACGGATGGGATGGCTAGGAGGCTCACTCAAGCCACATCTCGAGTGACAGTCCGAGGTATTCTAAGGAAACATCTTGCGTTTGAGACCGAACCTTCAGCATTCCCGTTTGGCCGTTAGGGAATTGACCTTGCAATGATGCTATAGAACCCTTGGAGATTAGCAAACTTCCGAGGCAAGATATTTGATAACAAATAAAGCTTTCATAAAAGTTGAGAGAACATGCCATGGCTAGGTACCCATGAGTATATGCAACTGTTTATCAATGTTCACCGTGGTATGCGAATTGAGATCTTCATGCATACGTTTCTTTTATTAGTTGAAGCAAATCTATGCTGCTTCAGATCTATATTTGTCGACTAACAATTACTCTATATGCTAGACTCATCCAACCCTTGAGATTTAGGTTGGTAGAATGAGTCTTGCTCATGATTCCCATTCCCAACATGGCCCATTACCTCAACACGCCTTCAACTCCATTATTCCGTCCCAAAAAAGAAAAAAAAAGCCCCCCTCTCTTGCATGAGAATTTGGGGGCAAAAGGGCAACAGCCGCAGGGCTAGCCGCCGAGAAGAACAGGGCATTAAACGTCGTGCAACGTCGCGTTCCTTCACAGGATGTATCTATGAAAAGCGTCAAACACCACTCAGACAACCTCCGAGTACGTGAGTGATTATAAAGATGTATCAAACACCAGGAACAAAATTTGATTAAAAGGCCGAGATATTAGCGTAGGGGAATCTTTGAATCCTGGACACCGTGTTGTACAACGTCTTCCAGGTTCCAACGAGGGGCCTGAAGGGGGATCCTGTTTTCCTTTCTCCATTCCTTTTCGTTCTTGGGGTCGACACCCTCGGGAAGATGTTCCAGTCCGCCTGCTACACCGGTCGAGAACTTGATCTGCAGGATGTCACCGACTTCGTCGCAGGCAGCCAACAGACGGTCAAGATCCTCCTTGTTGTGGGCAGCAGAAACACAGAAACGGGCGCGAGAGCTGATGAGTGGGGTCGCAGGATATCCAACAACGACGACGGAGATTTTTCGTCGAAGCATCTCGTGACTGAACGCAGGGAGTTTGGCGGGGTGGTAGAGCATGACAGGAATGATAGGAGAGTCATCGTGGCCATAGACAATAAGGCCAAGACGCTTAAGTCCGAGACGAAGGTAACGAGAGTTGAAGGCAATGCGCTGAAGACGCTCCTCACCTTGACCAGGGCACAGCTCGCCAGTAATGAGTTTCAGGGAAGCCAAAATTTGCATAAGCACACAAGGAGCAGGGGTTTCACCATACTGAGTAGCAGCGTTGGAGCTCTTGAGCTTGTCGATGATATGTTTCTCGGCTGCGATGTAACCACCGTTGGCACCAAAAGACTTTGTCAGAGTTCCCATAAGAATATCAACTTCGGAGGGGTCAATGCCAAAGTAGTCGCAAACACCACGGCCGCGGGGGCCAAGAGCACCGACAGAGTGAGCCTCGTCAACGAAGAGATAGAACTTGTACTTGTTCTTCAGAGCAAGAATACCGGGGAGATCACACATGGTACCCTCCATAGAGTAGAGACCTTCGACGACGACCAGAATCTTCTTCCAGGGACGATGGGTGCGGGGTTGACCTTGGGAAATAGCTTCCCGAACAACACGTTCCAGATCGGCCATATCATTGTGCTTGAAGCTCTGAATAACGGCACCAGAAAGACGAGCACCGACACGGATGGAGGCGTGGTTGAGTTCATCGGAAATGATCAGACAACCCTTGGAAACAAGGGCGGGGAAAGAGCTCGAGTTTGTGACATAACCCATAGAGAAAACCATAGAAGCGGGCTTGCCAACAAATTCGGCAACCTCACGCTCGACCTCAAGAGCAAGATCGGAAGTACCAGCAGCACCACGGGGGCTGCAGAAACTGATTCCGTATTGCTTGACGCAAGCCTCCACAGCGTCGGCACAAGGACCCTCTGACTGGGCAAAACCAAGATAGTTGTACGAACTCATGTTGAGAGTCTCGGTGTAGGTGCCGGTATATTGATAGGTGCGGTTGAAGTCGTCGGACTTGCGGTCCATCAGTGTGATGAAGCGTCCAGGGACGCCAGTGGTGGGGCGAGCGAAACAATCGTCCAGGCGCATCTTGAGACGTCGGACATAGAAATTGTCGAAATCGCTGTTGAGAGCTGCATAACCGTTGCTGGCTTTAAGGGCACGATAGTGCTTGGGGTTCCCGAAACGCTTGCCAAAGAAGTCGCGAATATGACCAAGAACGATCAGGATCAGGTAGCTGATGTAAGTGGTGAGAATGAAATAGTAAGGAGGCTCATCTTCGACAGGGGCCTGAAGAGGCTCTCCATGAGACTGGCTGGTGTATCGATGACTTGAGTGGAGGAGAGGGCCAAACTGAGCGTCGGCACGCTTCTGACGGTCGATCTCCTCGGCCGACTTAGGCTGGAAGAGAGTGGTCGTTGAGGCATCGATGCTGTTGGGATCGCCAGGGCTCGCGGTTGAGAGAGAGATGGTAGGCAGACCAGGAGAAGGCGAGAACCCAGTAGCAGCAGCTTGGTTCTGCTGCACAGCGGCAAGGGCTTGCTGGGCGCCAGTGGACTTGGGGCTACTGGAGAAGAAGTTGGTGATACGGTTGCCTTTTGAGGTAGAGGGGCGCCTCTCGCCCGACTTGACGGGTTGAGACATGGAGGGTGAGGATGAGAAAGGATTAAGCCGACGGGGCATATCTCCTGACACAGGTGCGTTGGATTGTTGAAGGCGCGAACGTGAGGGAGGCTAGATCGAGAATAGTCGGAGGGTAGAGCGCCCAATTGTAATCACGAGGACAGAAGGTCGAGAGTCTGGGAGCCAGGAGCGAGTGTCAGTGGATGTGCGAAACCTAACAATCGATTCGAGACAATTCGCTGTAAAGCATATTCTGCAGATAGGAGGTTTGTTGTGATGAACCCAATTGCTTTTCAGGGCGAATGAGGATATGCGAAGCAGGAAAGAAAACAAGACCAACGTGCACCGCGATCGAGAACAAGCTGCAACACAAGTAATGGAGGCAAAGATGTTGAGCTGGGGCTGATACACGGTACAACAGATGTTGATGAGGAAGAATTATGAAATTGATAAAAAAGAGGTGACGATTGGGTTTAAAGTTGAATTGGAGTGCTGTGCAGCACTGCGTGTAGTGGTGCGTGGTCCAGGAGGCACAGGGGGGCGCAGGAGGTGGCGTCGAATCAAACTTGGAAAGTGAAGATCCGCTCACTGCAAATTGCCTGTGGGCCCCCTTGAACTCGAGCAGCGGGGCCAGCTGTGGTCCAGCCAAGAATCGCTTAAGAAACACCAGGCGGATGATGGGACGAACCGATAAATGATTGATGATGATTGATATCAAGAGAGAATGATATCGCCTCTCAGTAATGTAAAAGATCACTTACCCAGTCACTACTCATCAACACAGCAACTGCTATGCTGCTGTTCCAATTTCAATTACCGAGACAAGCGTTGCCGTTCCAAGGAAGATAGATCGATCCAAGCTCAAATCGATCAGGCCGCAACGCAAGGGCACCAGTCGTCAATGACTTGATTCGGTGGTCAAGCAGGATCGATACTGCTAAAGAGTACAGATCGAGAACAATAGAGCGAATTGATGCTCGAGAGGTAATTAATCAGTCTTGGGTTTAGCTGATAGACGAAGGGTTGCTTGTTGGAATAAATAGTATTAGTCGGCGGACTCTCTCGATCACTCGGCCGAAACCTGTGCCAGTGGACGGCGAAGCACAACAACGACCTAACCAGCAGCAGGAATGATATTGAAAAGAGAAGAGAGAGCTGACAGATGCAGGGAACAACTGGTTATTATTCGACTTGACCTTCAGTACACCACGAGAACAGAAGCAGGAAGAAAACTGAACTGCGGAGTCAGCGGGACAACGGGATGTGCATTGAAAAACAATAAAAGGTCCAGGTTTTCCGCTCCACGGGAAACAGCGGGTACCAGCACCAACTACGGAGCACCTAGTACTGGGTACCTGAGTTCGAGGTTATGGTTCTAAGCGACGGGGGATACCAGTTACCTGACGGAGTGTAATCAGGGCCGAGAACAAGTTTAAACTTGCATTTGTCGACATGTACCTGAGCTGCTGACTGTGTCACTGCATGCGATGTACGATGTACGAGAAACGCACACAGAACAGTCTCCATAGCACAGCACAGCACAGCACAGCACAGCACAGCACAAGCACCCGCGGAATGGGCCGGACACAAGGATAACAGGGAATTCAAGGGGTCAGCCGGCGGGGACTTGCATTGTATTGCCTGCTCTTCTCGTCTTGTCTCGTCGTTCGCCTTTTCGTTTCCAGGCCTCGCTTCCTTGACAGGCGTTGATAACAAGGGAGTTCAAGGCTCCAGATTTGAAAAGCGAGGCGTGTATTCTCTATGACGACGCCGTGTTCCCTTCCAAGGCTGACCATGCCTGTTCAAACTGAGCTCCTGACCTCGAATCCTACCCAGAGGCAAACACAAAACGATCAGAACATATCTCTGGCTGCCTCTCCTTAATCGAAGTCCCTGTAGAAAGGATCCAATGGTTTTGTTTTCAAGACGAACCCCTGGGCTCCGAGGTCTCCGGCCTGCGAATGGGAAGACACGGGAGACTTTAAGAGAAAACGCCACTTTTTTCCTTCTAGCTCGGCTCGCACTAAATTTCTATCGTTTGCCTCCTGTAGCGAATGAAAGACTCTCAAAAGCCTGAAGGGTGCCCCAAGGGAACAAGAAAACTTCTGACGGTGGATTTAGGTGTCAGAAATATAGAGTCCAAGGTCTACAAAAGCTACCCGTGAACTTGATCAAGTATTTTTTGTCATCGATGATAGAGGTCCTAAGTTTTCTTGCCTCTCCTTGGGTGCCGCGGTTCACCACCATCAGATCTTGCTGGTCTTACATAGCATTGGTCCTGATGAAACCCAAAGGAAGTTGGATGTCATCATCCAGGGGCATGCTGTGCCCGAGCTATCAAAATCTCCGCCGCACCCGGCGACGATGATGGCATTATTCTTCAAGCTCCCTCGTTTAGAGAAGAGTCTCGTGGCATATCAAGTCTTTGAAAGTCTTCTAAGTTTCGGGCCGGTCGCCTCGATGGTCAGTCTGTATCTGTTCGTGAATCATATGGAGTTCCACCTGGGCTAGGATTTCTCCCCCAGAACAAGCTATTGCAGCCGAGTGCACACACTTACAGCCAACGATGCTGTGCTTAGCTGTGTATGTACGGATGACATGAGTCTCGATGGATTGCATTACTTTTTAGTTGGCGCTTGTTGTTACACACCGACATCAATGGCCAGATAAAAGATGCTGCAAAGCCCTGCACACATCCATCTAACAAAGATGAACAAGATCCTCCAATGCCCAAAGACCTTCACCGCCAGCTGTTTTCAGTCCAAAACTGCAACTAATGCACACGGTCCGTGAGAATCATTTTGTGATACTCGGATTGACTTGTCGCATTCTTGAGTTGAGTAGGCTCAAGATAACAAGACACCACCTCCCATCTTATCATGGTCTGCTGCCTTATTATCGACTCGCCATTGAGCTTCACCCATGCTACGCGAAGTCAATATTCTTGAAACAGAAGCTGAGTAGACTATCGACGCCTGATCATCTCGGATTCAAGGCGGTTCGGGACGATCGACCATGCCGAGTTTTCCCTGTGAGCTATTACATACAGTCCGGCAGCTAAGCTTAGACCGTACCGAGGCAACCAAGAATGCACTAATCTCGCCAAACTGCCATCCAACGTGATTCTGATTCAGCTTTGCTTTGTGCTTTGACAATCACGTTATGTTGCGTATCAGTTATTTGCTTTTGAGTCACGGCGGTTGATTCTTCTTCTGAGGATCCCTCAATGTGCTCTCCTTTTATTTGAAGTGATGCCATCTCGTTTAGTTGGACATGACAGTGGTCATTTACGAATAAAAGTGACAGCTCACAGCTCATGACATACTAATTTCGCAAGTCTCCTGAGCAATTACAATACCATTCAAGTTATCAAAGCCCATTAATAGTTGTCATGATGGAAAACCCTTGGATCCTCATCAGCTTGAGACAAGCCACACTTCATGACCTCAGCCTCCCCCACCACAGCCACTTCGGGGCAAGAGACGGGACTCGATGGCGGGGAGCCGAGAACGGGAGGGGACGGCTTTCAGCGGTTGGGCCGTTAGAGAAAGATTCCGAGCTGTGCTGGAAACACGGAATCCCAAGTCCGTAGCGTTGGGATAAGAATACAGTCTTCTCAACAATTACACAGCATCTCTCTTGCTTCATCTTGGCTTCCATAAACCACTCAATCTCTCCCTTGGCTGTGTCTGTTGCTTCTTACACGCCATCGTCTCGTGGGCATCTCAACTCCTCGGAATCGTCACCAATTCTCAACAATCGTCTTTCCGAGGACTTGATTGACCTTTCAGTCTCCCTCATTCTTCGTTCCAATGCCCGTCATGTCGATTGACAAACTTACACCTTCTGCTGCGGCACCTCCCTCTGATGATAATGTCCTCTGGAGGCATTCGGATCCAAAGTCCACTCACATGTGGAAGTTTCTTGAGCACGTGAACAAGAAGCATGGTTTAAGTCTCGATGGTTACCCAGCACTATACAAGTGGTCGATCGATGAAGTTGCTCAGTTCTGGGAGGAAGTTTGGCATTTTTCTGGTGTCACGGCTTCAAAGCCCTTTGAAGAGGTATGAGGCCAAGTTATGAGAAGGGCGTCTCAAGTGAGAGGCTCACCAGGCTCAAGATAAGCTCAACAACTCCAGAACTCAACTAAACACCTCTGCAGGTCCTTCCTAAAAATGCTCCTATGTACCCCCGACCAGACTTCTTCTCGGGCTCACGTCTTAACTTCGCTGAGAACCTCCTCTTTCCCGCAACCTCTCCACTTCCCGAGCCCACTGCTCCAGCCGTTATCACTGTTACCGAGTTGCCAAACTCCACAGTGACTACTTCATGGGCTGAGTTGCGTGAGGCAGTCCGTCGTTGTTCTAATGCCCTGCGTGCAGCTGGTCTCAAGCCCAATGATGTTGTTGCGGGCTTCGTCTCAAATCATGTTGAAGCGCTGATTGCTATGCTTGCTGCCGCCTCAGTCGGCGCCATTTGGACTGGTATAAGTCCTGATAACGGTGTTTCTGCTGTCCTGGACCGTCTGAACCAAATTGCCCCCAAGGTGCTATTTGCCGATAACGGCACAGTCTACAACGGCAAGGAGTGGTCTAGTGTAGCAAAGACGACTGAGATTGTGGCTGCGTTGAAGGACAAGGGGCTTGAGAGAGTGGTTGTGATTAACAACATCAGCTCTGGTGGACTTGGTCTTGAAGAGCTTGAGAAGCATGGCGTGTTGGCTGTTGATTACGCCAAGATGCTCGAGTCTGCTTCTGAAGACCCCCTGAAGTTCGAGCAGCTTCCTCCAGCTCATCCCCTCTATGTTCTCTACTCCAGTGGTACAACTGGTCTTCCCAAGGCCATTGTTCATACAGCTTTAGGTACACTTCTGCAGCACAAGAAAGAGCATCTTCTTCACTGCTCACTCGACTCCTCATCTCGAATGCTCTACTATACGACTACCTCCTGGATGATGTGGCACTGGAGCATCGGAGCTCTTGCCGTTGGCTCTACCATCGTTGTCTACTCTGGCTCTCCTTTCCGCCCCCATGGTCATCTCTCACTCCCACGTCTCCTCTCTGACCTCAAGGTCACTCATTTCGGTACCTCAGCCGCCTATCTGACTGCACTAGAGGCCAACAACGTTTACCCTGTCCGTGACGAGTCGATTGATCTCTCAAACCTGCAGGCTATCTACTCCACTGCTTCACCTCTCCCCCCATCGACCTTCAAGTTTGTCTATGAAGCCTTCCCCAAGCATATCAACCTTGGCTCGATTACCGGTGGAACAGACATTATCTCACTATTCGGAGCGCCTTGCCCACTGCTCCCTGTTCGTGTTGGTGAGATCCAGTGTGCTGGACTTGGTATGGCTATCCGTGCTGTTGATTCCGTCACGGGCGAACCCATCAAGGCCGACGAGCCAGGTGATCTTGTCTGCATCAAGCCTTTCCTTTGCCAGCCTCTGACCTTTTTCGGTCCTAGCGGCGAGGCCAAGTATCAATCGGCTTACTTTGAGAGGTTCGAAAACATCTGCGGCGTTGAGGGAGCAGTATGGCACCATGGAGATTTCGTCAAGATTCCTGACCCTGCAACTGGCAGTCTTGTCATGCTTGGACGATCAGATGGTGTACTGAAGCCATCAGGGGTGAGATTCGGCTCAGCCGAGATCTACAACATTCTCACACGCTTCTTCGCCTCTGAAGTCGAGGATGCAGTTTGCATTGGACGTAGACGGGAGACAGACTCAGACGAGACTGTATGTCTCTTTGTGGTAATGGTACCTGGACATGAATTCAGCGATGACCTGCGCCTAAGGATCAAGTCCAAGATCAAGTCTGAGTTGAGCCCTCGACATGTACCTGGCGTCGTGGAGGAGTGTGGAGGCGGCGTCCCCAAGACTGGCAATGGAAAGAAGTAAGTCTGCCCCTTAATACTATTCCGTAGGATGTGTGATGCTAACATTCAACGCAGGATTGAGGTCGCAGTGAAACAGATCCTTTCTGGTATGAATGTCAAGACCAATGCCAGCGTTGCAAACCCTGAAGCACTAGATTGGTTTAAGAAGTGGGCGGAAACTCACTAGATAAGTCCAAATAGTTTGGGGGAGTTATATCTTCGGCCGGAACTAGATAAAACATTGTCCAAGGGATATAGGAAGGCTACTGAGTTAGATACGATGGCGTCGATAACGGGTGACTTACTGATTTCTGGTTTCACAAGTATACCTCCCCATTGCTCAATCTCCTGCACAAGTGCCGCACGTTCCAATAGTCCTTCTGTCATGGGGACTCAATATCACTGCTGCCTGGCTCAAATTAACAAGATGAAACTTCCTGTAGGTTGATATGAGTGGAAGAACCAATCGGTGCTCAACAACATATGCACATTGCTGGACAGTCTAATTAATATTGCAGTATCTAAGCGCAGCGACAGAATGGAGTTAACAAGAAATCATTTCTCATTACTAATGCTATTCCCAGGTCTATGGTATATCCCCCATGCATTGCGCGCACATTTCCCTTAAAACTCCTCCCATGACACATAAAGACACTACGTAGTTTCTTCTGACCTCGGGTTCAAAAGTGCACGCTTCGCTTCTTCTGAACCTTCTTTCGCTTCTCTTCGTCCTTTCGACTGCTGAAGAAGCCACTGACACTTGCTGCTGCTGGTCCAGCGTAGGGACCCTGTAGCAGGCCACCCAAACCATGGCGTTTCTTTCCATTCTCGCTGGGGCCAGGCTGAGATTGCGAAGGAGGAGGAGCAAAGCTTGGCTGAGGAGCGCCATACGGTGTTGGACCAACACTGTTCGGTCTTTGGGGCAGGTTGTTTGGGGGGTTCAAGGCGCCTGACGCAAACTGTGGTCTTGGAGGTAAGGGTGGTGATGGGTGACCCGGACTCGTGGGACTCTGGAAGTCTTGCCCAGCCATGCCGTATTCTCGACGAAGTCTTTCTGTCTCTTGTTCGACCTCAGCAGCTCTCTTCCGGCGCTCTTGTTCCTCAGTCTCAAGCATCTTCTGGATTCTCTTGCTTTCTTCCTCCTCTTGCGCTTCACGTTCACGTCTTTTGCGTTCTTCCTCTGCGACCATTGCTTGTAAGCGTCGTGTTTCCGCCTCAACCTCAGCTTCTCGCTGGGCTTGGTTGCTTGACTGTTGTGGGGATCCTTGTACCCGAGGAGGTGACGATGGACGGTTGTTATTGAGAGCACCCGCCATTGTTGGGCCTGCCGAAGAACTTGCTGCTGGGCGAGAGTTCTGGCGACGCCGGCCATTAGATGAGGTCTGTAGGTGGAAAGGGTCCTGGCTAGGGTTCAGATACAGATCCTTGATTGTCTCAGCGCTCATGAGAAGAGCAATCTCAAGACCCCTTCTGTCCTCGATCTCAACGCGGGCCATGTTGGGTTCATAAATGGTTAAAGTCGAGTCATGCTTGGCGCGGAAAAATGCTACAGTAATATCAGGTTCCTTGCTCTTTTTCCCACCCACATTTCGTCCTGTCATATAGCATGTCATGTCCTTGCTCAGACGGCCATCACGTTTCCAGCGAAACACAACTTTGGGAACCAACTCGGCCAGAGACGGACGATCCTCCTGGTCAATCTGGCTAGCACTGGGTAGCTTAAAGGACCTCTCGGGAAGCTCAAACTCCCAAGCACCCGTCTTTCCCCAACTTCCTGGTTGTTGCTTGACGGGTATAGCCTGATCGGGGTTGTACAACGAAACCGCAAAAGTATCTGGTATGATAGGTGTCTTGGACGGCGGGTTTCCGTTTTGCGCGCGGATTTCAGCTGCAGACAAAGTGGGCGCTACCCAGTCAGGTTTGACATCGACCTCTGCGTATATCACAGAAGTGTTCTGAGAGTCGAATATGCCGAGCGCATATTGGCCATTGGCTTCGGAAGGCGACGGTCGCTTGATGAGGTACTCGGGCGCGGGATCGGATCCGTTGTGTGTGAAGTAGAGAATATTATTGAGTGGATTCTCTGAAGAGGTCTTGAAGCGATATGTCGGGAGGTTTTCGTCAAGCATCTTGCCAACTGTATTGGTTGTCTAGAGCTCAATGCGACTGTTGACTTGGTGTCGCAGAGCTAATTCGTGGGATGACGTCGTAACCCGTCGGGTGTAACACAAGAAGTATAAGAGGGTGTAAGTCGTAAGAAGTGAGTCGCCTGTGGTTCAGGAATGGCTCAAGGATGAGTTTGAGGAAGAGAGATAGTTATACGAAAGTAGCAAGGAAAAATCCGATAGACAAGACAATTGCGCGGCAGGCTGAGACTTGGAGGCGGGGCTGCCTTGAAGCAGCTACAGCTTGTGACTGATCGGGAAGGGTCACAAGGACTTTAAAGACTTGGCTGATGAATGGGTAAGGTAGAAAGACAATCAGATAACAAATAATAAGCTTATATCTTAGGGAATGAATTATTCTCGATTAGCACAGAGACAAAGAACATTCCCGTACTTGACTTATTTATTTACTTACTTACTTATGTTACTTGCTAATCGAAACTACGAGTGCTCGGTCTCGCATTAGTGACGTACCAAATCCGCCCAACGCCACAACCGATACTCAAAGAGGCTGAGCAGATTCTCTGCCTTAGTGCCGCTCAAGTGTTACTATTCTAGTCCTGGTCCCTGTCGCATTCATGTGTGTCGGATTGCGACTGTCCGAGGACTGGCCTCAGAGATCCGGCTTCCAATGGCGACTCTACCAATGGGCGAAACTGAGAGTATTAAGAATGTTCATCCATCTTTAAACGCGCGTCCAATGAGAAGCAGATCGTTTGAGCCTCGTCCTTTGCGTCAGCTTTGGACCTGATATGCCATTGCATTGCGTATGCAGTATCACATTATCAAATATACAGGGTATGATTTGTCATTGCAGAGAACCGATACTCCCTATTCTCCTCTCTTTGTCTAACAGACTGCGAAAGCGCCTTGAGATGCCTATAATTCCAGATGCTAGTCCACGCCGGCGGCGGTGTAGCCTTTAAACAGTCCCAAATGCATACATCGTCCCTGAACGCCTTGTATCCAATGCAAATTCAATGCCATGTCCTTTTTGATGCGCCTTCTTCTGAAATTCATGTCATAGTCCACCTTTAATGATGTAAGTATGTTCGGACTCCTCCTCTCCGCTCGATTGCTAAGGCCCCCTGGTTATGCGTAGCTATCGTCGCGCTCCACCAGGCTACCTCATGCCAGACCAACAGCACGAAATCTGAACTAGGCCTGACAGGAGTAACTGCAGTACCTATGTGCAAGGCCCTTACTTCGGGCCTGCGGCCAGACAACACTTTCATCTGGCCTATTGGTTGCATTGTCAATGAACCCGTGCGTGCTGAGCGATGTGATCGAAGCTGATGGTTCGCAGCTCTGTGCATAGTCTTCTTTCGCTTATTCGTGTATTCGTATCGTGTCATATCGATCTTGCAAGTTGTCTTCAATCAATGTCGTTTTTCGAAAGCTGTCGCAAGTGGAACGGTCACCGCCTTACTTTCAGTTAAAGCGTCAACTTGCCGACGCCAAACCCTCCCCATATCCATGATCTGGCTGTAGTCAGCGCTATGCAGGAGGAGGCACACGGCTTGCTGCATTTTCCTCTTCGTCTGCTGCGGGGGGTCCCCGGCGCCTTCGTTGTCTTCGACGCTGGTTTTGGAGTCGGGGTCGACAGCATGGGTACCAACAGCAAACGAAGCATGCGACAACCAGGCCAATGGCGAGACCGATCAGAAAGCCACGCATGATTTTCTCCCCATTGGAGCCTCCCTTGGCGATGCTCATGAACTTATCACGGAACAGGTCATCTGCAAATGAATCTGAGGGATATACATTTCCAGTGGTGCCCGAAGACGAAGACTGATCGCTCTCTGGCGATGAGGAATGGTCGCCGCGGGGCATAAGAGCCCATAGTGGTGAGATAGGCATGATGCCGAGATCGGGATATCACAAGGCCAATATGGGGAGTAAGCAAGTCAATTGCACGAGAATTAAGCTTAAAATTCTCTTGATGTGCTTGGCCGATCGCAGAAATGAGAGTAAGTTGTGGCACCTGAGAAATCGAGGAAGTGGCAGTTGTCGCTCATATGTCCGGATGATCCGAAAGTTGAACCGGAGCGGTAGCTACGGAGGAACGGCGTTGGGGGATCGACGATAGACAACCGGAACAGTATTTTTGTTGGAGTATTGTTGAGAAATGAGATAAAGTAGAGGCCAAGGACCAGATACCAGATCGAATAAAAGATGCCGAAAAGATGATCGCAGTAGTTGGTGAACCGAGTCGTCAGAGATGAATATTGTCAAACCGCCAACACCTCAATGTGATGCAAGGTGGAGATGAAGATGAAAGCAACGACAGTGATCAGCAGCTTCGCAAGGTGTATTCGTTATCATGAGCAAAAGATTGCACACATTCCGCGGGACGAAAAGAGTTCGAAGCGAAGAGATCGGTGTTTGATTTGTCTCCGGCAGAATCAACTTGTAACAAAGTCAAGAATTTAGAAAATCTGGAGGTTGAAGAGAAGTCGTGGAGACTTTGGGTGCGTGTTTGTGCCTGGGGGTTGGGATTGAGGAAACAGCAGCTTCAGCGTCCGCTAAAACGCTCAAACAAATCGGCATCGGCATGGCCCCTCCCATCTTTCTCCAAAGAATCCAGGCAATCCACGCAGGGAAAAGACAATATCCCTGGCAATTTGAGTGGAAAGCGCAAGGAGTAGGGGACTTCCCGTCCGGGGTGCACCTTCCGTTTGGGCTTTGGGGTGAATCTGTGGTTTGTTCACTTCCACTTCCCACTTGCAATGCAATGGGCTTCTCCCCGAGGGTGCTATTCTCCCTTCCATGGCCCTGACTCTGACTCTGACTCCCTTTTAGGTCTCTCCTCAATTTACTCTGTCTTACATGCCCCAAGTTAGTTATTCTGTCCTCTATTTTCTTTACTGCCTAGTCCATCCTCTTCACTTCTTATCAGGACGAGTGCCAAGACGTTGCGGGTTCAAACAGCCCATTCTTTTCAATGCTCAAAATCCACAAGAGCGTCAGTGCCAAGAGATGATTAGCAGACTGCGTTTTCAGCCCCAATATGTGACCGTGAATACTTACCTATGTGCATCCAAAAGACAGACGATCATATGATGTTCCTGATCAAGCCCAAAGAAGTCTCTTCACAACTGGTGCCATCATGAATTACACAAGCCTTTCTCATTGGAGACATCGGTTTCCTTATCCTTGTCTTGCCAAAGGTTAACCTTCTAACCCCAGTCACTTTCACTGCGGACCCCAACACGTCATGCCAATAGCGGACTCCCAGTCGCTGCTGGTTGGCCGGCCCGGCTTTCAACGCTCCCCCGCAGGCCCGAAACCGCGGGGTGGCTGATAAAGTCGGGGGAGATATCCCGCAGTCTAGGGAAAATGACTCGGCCGCATAAATAATATCCGACCTTGTCCATCTTTGACATTGGAGAATCTTGGGGTCTCCAGGCATCAGTGCAGATTTATGGACATCATCTCTTTCCAATTGGGCACATCAAAAGGATCCATGCAAGAGACCAGTCTCGACACGTCGGCTAAATATACTTGGCTCTCTGGTTGTCGAGAAGCTTATCTTATGCTTATTTCTCGACACCCGAATTCGGATGTACGATCCGTCCTCGCCGCAAGACTCTGGCATGGTCTGAGGGAAATGGGAACGCAAGAGAGTTGATATATATAAGCTAGCCTCCATTCTAAACGACCAGAGACTTTACTATCTTTTGGCACTTCAGCTAGAGGTCATGGTTTTCTTGCTCCTTGAGGATAAGTTGTCTTCCCATTGTGAAGAACTTGATTAATGTCATCCATGGATCCTATCACCGACAATTCTTTTTACTGCTTTAGGGCATACCTTTCCATTTTACATCCATTCAATAACTGATGTTAAGAGAACCGAGCCTTCTCAAACACAGATTGAGACCATGGTAGCGAAGCAGAGATTTGGTGCATCCATTCACATACTGAACCCGTGCGAAAGAGCAGGTTAATCACGCAAACCGGAGCGTACATAGCCATCAATCCAAATCATGATGAAAGTGCTCTTCATTTCTCCTAAACGAGAAACTCTGAAACCCCGTTGTGGGTACACGTTCCTGAACCCCGATATACACAAAACGACCACCTGCTGACGTCCAACATTAAGAACTGTTGTACCATTCAAGGTTTGATGGATGGAAGTGTCGCTGTGATTCCGTCTTGCTGATGAAACCCTCTGACAGTCTTCTACTGGCGCTGTCTCCTTGCCGTAAAAATGAACGGGCCGGGAGTATAACGTGCTGAAGCTAAGTAGAAGGCTGTCTGGAAACAGCACCAGAATATGAAACAGGATCTTTCTTCAATGCTGGGGATGAACGAATAGAAGCCAAGTGTTTGTATGACCAGAAGCAAAAGCCTGCGTCCCAAGTGGTGGTTAGGCTGTGGACAAGGCGTTGTCGTGCAACTGAGCTTTCAGTGTGGACATGGCTGCTTCTTGACCTTTTTTCAGGCCGTTTCTCTGATGCAGCAACCTGTCGGCGATTTCTTTGTGGTTCGTGTCCTCGTCTGGGGTGTAGCACTCAATCGGGCTCTCGTGTGTTCTCACAGGTTTCATGTCACGAAGAGCGATTGACATGACATTCCGCCGCTTGTGCGCTGTAGCTGGGCGTACATAGGCGAGATCACCAGAAAACATTTTGACGTTATGGGATATCCTACAATGTCGCAAACGGGATGAACATACGAGAGACGTGGTTCATTGATGTAGGAGAGGGGAGAATGGCGTCCAGCTGAGGAGCTGACCTATTGTCAACTGCTTTGGGATGTAGTGTATATAGAGACTCGACACTTGGGCCACCAAACATCAATATCGCCGCCATGATTCTTTGTCGGTAAGATTGTTGAATAGATAAGACGCTTTTTAGACTATACTATATCTCATTAAATCTCTAGGTGTATCCTGCTACGTACCGTGAATTGTGCATCGTATCCATATATGCATACATCGTATTCACTTATCACATGAAGAGCAATTTGCAATGTCCAAGTCGAACGTCATGTTCAAGATATGCGTTAAATTACAATTAAGAAATGCTGTTTCATGCTGTGAAACAATCCATGATTTTATCCGTTGAACCTGCAGACTCCCGCTTATTACCTAGCCTCTCAGGCTGCTTGCTGTATCGTTCCACCCGCTCGGCTCGCTTCTGACGCTGAGCCAATGTTGAACAGAACCTGTCCCGACATGTATGGCTCGGATTTGTTTTGGTTGAAGGGAGAAATGCTCGGTCTTAAGGTGAAGGCATTCTCCAGGTAGGACTCTGCAGCTAGAATATCCCTTTCAGTAGATCCCCTGTCGATCAGACCTAGCAGGGAATTATTATTGATAGACGGACGGGACAAGGGCAATGTTTCCTCAACGTACGATCACAACCAATGTTTGAGTTACATTCGCGTCCCTCCAGATCCTTTATGCTACGGACAATTTAAATCCGCCGTATGTCCACAGACCAAGTAACAAAAAGCGATGCACCGAATTCTGAAGCAACGGAGCTTCCATGCTTGGACACATCCGTCCAAGCGCGCATCCTTTTAGGTGCACGTCACAACTGAATTGGAACATTGCAATCAATCGGAGAAACAGTCTAGCCTAATCAAACCAAACACTTGAACCATCAATAATGCCCGTTTTATTGTAGAACCTAGAATGTAGATCCTGACAATGGCGAGTGACCAGGATCTCGTCCCACACTGGACGGGCAGAGCAGGGCAGGATGCTTGACTTTATAAATACCTACATAAACTCCTGCCTCTGTTCATTCCTGCTTGGGCTACGGAAGCGTCATCCTCCAACATCGTTAAAATGCGCTTCTCGTCTATCTCGACGGCTCTTCTAGGACTCATTGGATCGGTCAGTGCTTTCGGCGGTATTGCTCCTGATAGTAGACAGTTCAGAACCTTGGAGCGCCATGGCCTTACTGTCTTCAAACATGCCGCTACCGACTCGAAGCTTGAGTATGTGACCAATTCAGGAATCTGCGAGACGACACCTGGTGTTGGCCAATACTCTGGATACTTGTCTGTTGGTAAGTTGATCCTACTTGATGCCCTAAGGCCCTTTCTCATAAAATTGATACAGGGAAAAACCATAGCATGTGGTTCTGGTTCTTCGAAGCTCGTCACAATG
Organism: Fusarium mangiferae; assembly: GCF_900044065.1. Lineage (NCBI taxonomy): Eukaryota > Fungi > Ascomycota > Sordariomycetes > Hypocreales > Nectriaceae > Fusarium > Fusarium mangiferae. The sequence continues at coordinate 412,616 of NW_024573935.1, forward strand.
CTGAGAAGGCCCCCCTCGCTATCTGGCTCAACGGCGGTCCTGGATGTTCCTCAATGATAGGCCTCTTCACGGAACATGGGCCTTGTCACTTTGTCAATAACGACACCGAGCCATCCCTCAACCCTCATTCCTGGAACGAGTACGCGAACATGCTCTACATCGATCAGCCAATCGGTACTGGCTTCAGTGTTGGAACTGAAGATGTCAACTCTACAGCACAAGCTGCCCCTTACATCTGGAAATTTATGCAAGTCTTCTTGGACCGGTTTCCCAAGTACAAATCCAGAGAATTCGGTCTATTTACACAATCCTACGGTGGACACTACGGCCCTGAATTCGCCGACTACTTCCTCAAGAAGAATGACCAAATCGAGAAGGGCGATGCTGAAGGCCACAAGGTCGATATGGTAGCGCTGGGCATCAACAACGGCTGGATCGATTCGAAGCGGCAGTTCAAATCCTACGCAACATATGCCAACCGCAACCCCTACAAACAGATTCTTAACAACAAACTCCTCACTCGTTTCATCGACGCTTACAATAAGTATTGTTTACCCTTCATCAACAACTGCACCCAGCTCGAGGGTCAAGATGATGAATGCGCGGAGGCTGATGATGCGTGCAACACCCAAATGTACACCAACCTCGAGATTGCAGGCAGAACCGACTTCAACGTTTACGATATGCGTATCGGCAGGGATGATGTTGACCCGCCGGAGACGTTTCTTGAATATCTCACGCGGGCTGAGGTTATGGATGCGATTGGAGCCAACACCCGTTTCGCCGAGTGCAGTGACACAGTTTATGCAAACATGGCAACGACGGGAGATGGTCAGTGCCCCTGCGACGGCGAGGTTGAGGATTAATGCTGATATGGGACAGGTGCGCGTTCATATGTCGGGCCTTTGGCAGACGTTGTGAAGCGTGGCATTAACACGCTTCTGTGGGCTGGAGATACTGGTAAGTGGGAAGTTGGTGACACAACTAGGACAGAAACTGATTTACATCTCACAGATTGGATCTGCAACTGGGAGGGCGTCCTATGGGCATCTTATGCGCTCGAGTGGCCTGGCCAGAAGAAGTTTGTAGCAGCGCCTTTCAGCAATTACACGGTCAACGGCACAGCCCATGGCCGATATAAGACGGTAGAGAATCTGTCCTTCCTCAAGGTTTGGGAGGCGGGACATTCAGTGCCATATTATCGTGAGTACCTCTGACATCACCCAGAATACGGGCTGACAAAAGAACAGAACCTGAGACTGCACTGCAAGTGTTCAAGCAGGTTATGCAGAGGAAGCCGATCAAGGGAACCTAATGAGATAGGAGCTTCAATGATGTTTTTTTCTTCTCAGGGCGTTTAGGTAGACGGAACCCTAGAACCACGAGGTCATGGCATTCGTAATGCATAATATTATTTCAATATTTCATGCCCGCACCACCAGACCCCAACCATTGAGCATTTTGCATTCTAGACATCCTGCCTGGTTTTCGTATATTCGTGTTTACATGCAGGTAAGATACAAAAGTAAATCGTACGCCAAGGTCTTACAGACAAATAGTGAATATGTAAGATACGTTCCAAACTCCCCGTGCCATGCGGTTCCTTTGCTTTTCGTTTTCGTCACTGTGGCTTAACCTTTTCAAGACGTAGATCGTTGATGACCATATACCGGCTGAGGGTGATCCAGCCATAGCGGAACCAAACCATCTGGCTTCTGTGCGCTTGTGTCATGGCGCTCCAAGCAGTGCCATAGGCACCACGACCAACGAGCTGGTTCATGAACACCAGGCTTTCGGGTCGCTCCTTATCCTGATCCTTGGCACCAATGGATGAGAGTAGCGTGGGAATAAAGTCCATGAAGGCGGAGTACTTGCGCACAATGCCTACGGTGGAAAGGGTATATAGATCGACCGGGCTCGGCCACTCGGACGCGGTGGTAAGGGCCTGGATGAAGGATCTGGCACCCAGGTAGAGAGAGATATGGTTGGGATGAGAAGACACGCCATTGCTGTCAAATGTAACGAGGATGTCAATGTTGGCAGTGGGCTTCAGATTGTTCTTACGCTCCTGGCCAAACTTGGGCGCAAACGTGCTTCCTAGCAGACGAGCAATCAGGTTCTTGTCCCACATTCTCGTCATGGAGTCGGGGAAGTCGGTGCTATAAGTGAGGTATCAGTCAGGTTCTTGGGCTGTAAGTGCCAGATAGTGACAAAGGTATTCAACATACGGGTTGTCGACCACAAAAACATCGTCCTCGCTCTGCAGTCCCAGCGCCAGGCCACTCTTGACCAGCTCCTTCTTGCGAACTTCTCCTAATCCGTCGGCATCTCCTATAACACGCCAAAGTCTACATCAGCCAAAACTGCTTTCAACCAATTTGTGTAGTCGCATCACGATGCGACTGCAAGGCACGGGTCGCTGCAGTCGGCTCATACCAGTGCTTAGGCATAGAATCTTGACGTGGTTTCCGTTCTCGGGTCGTGTGAGGGCGAGGACGGTCGGGGAGAAGAACATGGCTTCGTCGTCGGGGTGCGCAATCAAGAGACAAACTCGCTTGTTCTTGATAGTCGATTGGGCAGTGCTGGCTGTGAACATGTAGATGCCTGGCACCACAACGGCGAGGCCGGCGAAGATGTGAAGAACGTTCATATCTGCGGTCGCTTCGAATACGGTGGTACGGCTCCTTTTGCGACGAGATTGCTGGAGAACTGCGATTTCGGCTATTGGGTACCGGATGGATGTGGATGATGATCGCTACAGCAGCGCAAGGTCTATATGAGCTGTGAGCAGAGACTAGGAGCTACACCAAGGTCAATTGAGTTGTTAAGAGCAAAGACTTGGCTCCTATCAGAAGCTGGCCGTGACCTGGGTCATAAACGAGTCGTGATGGCTGAGACAAAAGTGGCACGAGACGCGAGAAATAACAAATGAAACTTGGTCATGGAGGGGCAGGAGCTCACGAGGGTCGCAGATGCCAATCGCTAAGGCAACCCCCCATAGACCTGAGCCTAACGGTTCACCGCCTCACTAGACTGTCCCGATGCCCTTAGCTGAAGCTCAAGGGAGCCCCTCAATTTACAGAAGGTTGGGTAGTGGCGTTGAGCACGGCAGGGCCCGAAGCTTCCATTGCGGCGTCATGAGCTTAGCCCATTGGGGCAACCTGTTGACGTTGACGTTAACCTCAGGTGAACCTCAACTTTGAACTTTACTCAAAGTTGCCCAAGAGCTTCATCTTACGACACAACCAACATCAACTGCCGACCATGGCTCGTCAACGAAAGGAAAAGTCTGTTAAGGACATTAAACTTCAACAGCCGGATCGATCTGGTCCCACCAAGGAAACACTCGTCGATTTCGCAAAGGGCCGTGACCTCTTCGCAGAAGCTGATCGAAGACAACGCGAGCTCAACGGCGAAGTCCCGCTCTTATCCCCTCGAACAGAACGTATCTTTGAGACAATACTATGGACTGGAGTCATTGCCACCGTGCATTTCACATTTGATGTCCTAGTACAGCGGCAATATGCGATGGAAGTTGATTGGTTCGCCATTGTTCAAAGGACTTTTACAGCTTGGCTTTGTAAGATATCTGCGATCTGTACCAATTTTTCTACTAACGTGATGTTCCTTTAGTGTTCATCGGCCTCTTTTACGTCTTGCACCCGCATTACTCCCATAAGTCATTCTTCCCGCTTGTTCCTCAACAATACCAAGAGACTGTCCGTCAAGCCATATTCTTTGTCGCGAGCACCGTAGGCGGCTGCTACCTCATTCACATCAGCAACAACTACGGATACATAGCAGTCATGAAACAAGCTCCTCCTGTAGGCTGCTTGTGGGTATGGGCGGTCGTCGAGATGGACATCCTTTGGGCGTTTCCGAGTTTATGCATTGCAGTGGCATATGCCTACAAGAATGGATACGGTTTCCGATAAACAAAGTCTATTCTTCTGTGGACGTCTTGGGATTACTCGCATCTCCCGACTCAGATGTTGTGGCGGAACCACCAACCTCAGCCAACTTGGTCGACTCGCCGCTCTTGACCGCGAGATCTGTCAAGGTCCCGGCTCTCGAAAGGCCGGATCGATCACGATGTGTCAGCCGGCTGACCAGGTCTTCTAATCGATGAATCCTATCTCTCTGACTCTCAACTAAAGACTCGAGTTTACGCGAGCTCTCATCCATCTTCATCTCGCGCCACTTCGTCCTAGATTCCAGATCTCGTAATCGAGATGAGATCATGCTCATTTGCATGAATTGCACTCTCGCTGTCAGACCTTCTCGCTGTCTCACTAGCTCCAAAGCTTTCGTCCTCACTGGCAGCCATGCCATGGCCACTGTTGTACGCCCGTTCCAGTTCCTTGGCATGAGTGTCCATGACTGCCCTTGGTCACCAACACTCGCCTTGGCCTCCGTCTCAGCGACAATATCGAGAAGACGCTGCTCCAGATTCAATAGATCTTCCATCACAAAGTTGTACATCTGATATTCGGGTTGCTGTGTATGGAAACCTTCATGTTGTGCATTTATGGCTGCTACGAGATCCGCCAGCCAAGTGGATTCGGTTTTGTACCACGACAAAGATGTTTTGACGCGGAAATACTCATCGTCGCTATTTCGGAGGAATGTTAGGCGAGCATAGAATGCTGCAGCAATGGCAACGACAAAGGTCAGCATGCCCGCGACGTTGGCGCTTATCGAGAGGGGTGAGTCTTGCTGGCCATCACTGGAGTCCATTGTCTCACAGGTCAGGCGGAAAGTTGAGTGAGGGTATCAAAATTCTGGTATATGTTGCGGAGAAAATAATTCCAGCAAGCACATTTTAAAACACCCTTCAGTCAAGTACATGGAGTATTGAGTACAGCCTAGAGATCCAGTCAAGCTGAGAGCTGGAAACCCCTAAGCAAGTCATTCACGTGAGACGACACGTGATATTTGACGGGAGTCATGGTTGTAATTACGAACTTCATACAGCAACGTAATGGTGAATACGGAGAACATCGGAGAGGAATCAGGCTCAACAGAAGTGGACATGGGTAAATCGTGGTTTCATGTATCTAGGTCAGAATATGACATAATTCCTATATAATGCGCTATGTGATGCACCATGCAATCAACACCTCCTTATCATCAGTAGTATCATACTGGATATCATTATCTATGCGAAAAAGAAATTGCAAACAAACCCGCTCTAAATGGAATCATCCACTACCTCGGAGCTCTTCCCCTGCTGGGCCGTGCCGAATCAGCAAATGTGATACCTCGTCGACCAGGCGGCACTCTCTCGGTGCCCTCGTCATCACTGTCATCACCCCCATTGCCTACTCCCAGAGCAGCCTCTCTTCTCCTCCTCTCAGCGGGTGTCTCGCCAGTCTCTTCCTCTCGTTCAACGTCCCCTTGAGCTGATAGAACGGCGAGACGGCGCTTGCGCTCAACAGCTGTCTCGCCCTGCTCTTCGGACGGCTTGGATGGGCTTGAAGGGCCTGCATGCTGGGAGGGAGATGCAGCTGGACCCTCCGTTGCCTTCGCCTTCCCGCTAGAGTGATGCTCAGCAGCCTTGGCAACCTTGATTGCAGTCTCGGGTGGCAGGTCCTGTTTGGCAACCTTCTTGACGGCTTGCGAGGCAGATGATTGCTCTACAACCTCCTTCCTTGTTCGTGAATCCAGCTTCTGTACTTCACGGATAAAGTCCTCCTTAGTCATGCGTTGACCAACACCGCCAATTGTGAATCGAATAGCCTTGTCATCGGCTTCTTGGTTCTCCGCAATAGACTTCTTCCTAGTCTGTTCATTTGAGCTGTTGCCTCCGAATACACCTCCAAAATTGGCCCAGCCAGGTTTGGCTGCTGACTTCTCGCCGGGTGTGGTACTAGGACCAGCTTCTGAGTTCTCACCCTTGGTCGTGGGCAGCTCATAGGTTTTAACGACTTCACCATCCTCGTCTTCAACAATAATCTATGTTTTGTTAGTTAATCCCTTGACGTAATCCTAGGAATGCACGTACTGTGTTTCCAAATTGGTAGGCTCTGGCAGGTTCATGTCGTCGATCTTGGCCCTTTTCCTTGCGCTTTTCCAATTCAGTGTTGTAGACTTCACCCACCCTCTTCTTGAAACCAGAGATAGTCCATAGCTTGTCGTGGCCAGGCTTGACGGCTGTGATGGGCACATGGTCTTCGTCTTGTCTGTGAGATTCGGGAGCGGGTTCGACATCAAGAACATCCCCATCTTTGTTCTCAAATATCAAATCATGACCCTCCTCGTATACGTTCACAGTCTTGGGGGGTGTCTTCTGGCCGCTACTGCCGGCAGGGCTATCTTCTGCCTTCTCGATCTTGTCGGCATCCTTCTCCTTGGAGCTATCATCAGCCGCCAATGTGGATTCGGTGTTGCCTTGTGAGGGTGATTCCTCTTGCTCGTACTGTTCTGTAGGGGATAAAGGCGTAGATGATTGTCGCTGAGGGAAGATTGCAGACTGAGCAATCGGTCCTCCGGGGCCACTGTCATCCCAGTTCTTATGCTTGCGCTTTCGCGACACAACCGATGACGAGCGGCTGCCACCCTGGTCTCGCTGTCTGCGCAAAAGATGACTATAAGGCCCGTTGGGAGGAACCAAAGCATCGGGAGGAAGCTGGGGTGCCTTCTCTTCGTCGATGGATGCCTCAGAGAAGGACCTAGCTTGAGATCTGGATTGAGAAGAGATTCGGGGTAGTCGGTTCATCCAAGACGGTCCATCTTCGGGAGCAGCTGTGTAAGACATGGTCAAACTCAAGGTGTTAATACGCTTTCCAAGGGTGAAGACGGCAATTGAGGAACCATGGACAAGAATCGACGTGACTACCATGAAGCACACTATCGGCCACACGAGATATATGAGCTCATAATGTTCAGTGTTCTCGGGTGGCATCTCCGCCAAAGGTACCGGTTCGCCATGCTCCAATTCAGCTCGTGCCAAGATCGCAACGAAGATTGCGCCCACGCCGATTGGGCCGAAATGGCCAGCGAACAATGCCTCACGCCAGGTTTTGACGTCTGGTATAAACGGTTTGAGGGCGAGCATGATAGGAATCCGGCGGAAGAAAAGGACAAAAACGGCGATGACCACAAGACGCCAAGCCATCATGCCAAATCGACCATCGTTGAACTGCGACCACGGGATGATGGTTCCAAAGTAGACGAAATAAGTCAAGTTAAGCAAAAGATCGATAACGTTGGACACATGAGACTCTTCAGTCTTCTCGCCGAACCAACCGTCGTTGGAGAAACCAACTCCTGCTGCGAAACCGACGAGCAAATCGTCCATGCCCAGGATACTACCAGAGCCGGCGCACCAGAGCGCAACAACGAAGTAAAAAACCAGGAAACTCTCTCGATCGATGAGGTCGCGTTTTTCGGCGAATTTAATACCATGGCGAGCGATGTAACCAATGGCAAATCCATAGATGGCGCCGAAGATGCACTCATAGAGAAGAACATACACAACGAAATGAAAACTCACATCTTCTGCATCTCGCTTGTACTGAATAAGGTATAAAGACAGATAAATGAAGGGGAATGCCATTCCGTCGTTGCACCCAGACTCGGCGGACAGCAAATCTCGAAGATGCTTAGGAACTCGCTTTGCAAACTTGCCCTTTCCTACGACAGATGATGCCAGGACAGGATCAGTAGCAGTAACACAAGCAGCCACAACAAGACTATCGAGCCAATCCAACGCAGGGATCATCCAGAAGATGAACAGACTGACAATGAGCCAGCCGAAGGTCATAACTGGAACCAAAAGAAAGACAACAGACTTCCAATGGCGCTCCATGTAGAACTTGGGCAATTCGACACCGACGGCGAAACATTGTACAACAAGAACAATTCGTGAGAACTCAACGGTAACGATATCGGTCGAACCCCATTCCTGGGGATTGATCAAATTGGCTGCGTGAGGACCGAAGATTACGCCACAAAGGGTAGCGACTGTGGCTTCACCAATGTACATGCGCTCCTTGATAAAGGACGAGCAGAGCATGAAAAGTGAAGTGAAGCCGCCGAGGATAATGTACACCAAGTGCGGCTTGGTGATGTCAAGGTGACTCCACGCCATGTTGGGCTATAGGAATAAGGATACAAGAGGTTCGATCGTTCGATTGGCCTTGACGGCGCTCGATACTTGTAGTGTCGCGATCTCGGAAGCGATCAAAGCAACGTTATCGCAAGGGGGAGGAAATCGGGCGGCGACGCCGCGATCAATTGTTGTTGGCAACTCGTATGCGAGAGAAGCGCAACGTCCACGAGATGGAGTAGGTAGGTAGTAAAAGAGCGACGAGAGGGGAAGACGGTCAACAGGAACAGTTGGCCTAATGTCAATTGTTGTTCTTGGGAAGGAAGAAAAAGAATTTCTCAACGGCCGCCCGAGATCAACACGCAAGAGCGAACCGTTTGATCCCCGTCAATCGGCGCCGGGCTCAAAAATGGCACAGGCCTTGAACAGTGTCGTCACAGGGCAACAATGCCTGTAAAGCCGGGATGGTACGCCACTCGGCGCCACAAAGGTCTAGGCGTGATAAGACTTATCGATGTGAATCTGGAGAGTAGATAAGGTATTCTCAACAGAATACAGCCACGAAGAATTACGATAGAAGTTCAAAATCTCCAACGGCTTTCACTGGACTTTCTTTTGACCTCATCGGCTGGAGATTTGTGTCTCCGGAGGGGGGGTCCTCTAGCGCAAAAATCGAGGTTCATTGACGAGCAAGGGGATCGTCACCATCGACAGCCATCCATCCATCTCACGACGCAACACACACAGCCAGTGAACCACAAGGTCATGGTTAAGGAACAGGGGGCCCCAGTCGGATCAAGTACCGCCAAGAGCCTCTCGGTGGGGGCTCGCGGGGCCATTTGATGCGCCGCTGCTTTTATCCAGAATCTTCACGACACCCAAGCCGGACAAGACGGCAATATGTTTACCAAGGCTTGAGAGGTCTGTCGTGTTGTTCTATTCGATTTTCGAACCCGATCTTGTAAAACAAGCACCAAGATATACTAACATAGGCTCAGCCAAGTTTTGATCCTTCGAATCGAGACTCAAATACAGTCTCACGATAACGGCCTAGATCACATCTCAATAAGCCCTGTCTTAGTCCGCACTCGTCAGCTTGTCCTGTCCTCCATGCATCTCCCTTGTCCAACGCCATGACTTTATTTTCAATAACAACAATGGTTTGGTTCCACTTCTCGCCTCAACATCTTTTCTCTACATACGGAGTAGTACCCCGTAATACCCTTTCCTAATGCTCACCCACACATACGCACTTGTCTTATATCAAATTTCGATGAGAATGGCATCCAAAGCCTAACGACGCCTAATCAATAGTCTCACAAAAGCAACCAGGCCGTATGATATGATATGGGACCAACGAATGAGATATGCCGCTAGCCGTTGATTGCCTGAATAGCCTCCAGCTGTCCGCTCGAGACGATAAAAGTAGCGTTCGCATACCATACCCCGGCCGTTCCGTACAGGAGATAGAACCTTGTCCTTCGGTCTCCAACACGAATTGGCATGTCTCCATCCGAAGAAAAATGAACACAAAGAACAAGATTGCGGGCAATGGATATGACCGCCTAAAGACCCTCTAGCCAATAACTGTATTTCTTGGCACTGTAGCATTCCCTCAATGACGACTTTGCAGCGCCAACCTCGGGTTTATCATCTCGAGTCATTTGTTCATCGTCTCGAGTGATAGACTGATCCGCAACACGATCATCGTCACAGATGAACATTAACGTCGAGCTGCATCGTCACCCCACGAAACCGTGCCCATTCAAGGCGCGTCTCTCGCTGCAAACGGCGGCCGAAAGGGAAACGACCCGGCTCTTGTTTCCTCTCTTGATTTGTGCATCTGTTCCACTAAAATTCGTGCGAATCCCAGTTGCCAGGCTCTGTTGTTTTTGACACATGGTTTGAGGGTCTGTCAAATCAAGGTTAAATTTTACCGCTCCGGCGGCCATAACCGCAGACAACCTTATTTCCCTGTCGAGCTGCGAGATCGATTTTATGCTTATTATTTGTCACGAAACGCCTGAGCTGCCAATGGCTGATAAACGCGGCGTTGAAAGCGGTCTAGTGAGGGTTCTTGGGGGTCTAGATCAGGAGCATTTGGCCCAGGCCCTTCAACTTCTACAGGCAGAATCACTCGGGCAAGACTTCATCCAATGTCACTGTAAATCCACAAGATCAAATTGAACCCATTGCAATCGCCTTGGTTTGTTGACGTCAGTGAGAACGATAGAAAACACGCTACCCTGTTTCCAGCAAAGCTTCAGGCTCATTTCACCTTGAATATGGGTTTCTTAACTCCACAGCAATAACCACAAGGTTAATACACCGCTCATTCTAAAAAGAGATCTACGAACCTCCTGTACGACTTGTGAGGGCATCATGTCTCACGCACACAACGTCTTGCACGTTTCGAAGAGCGCACCAAACTTGAAGAGACGTCAATTGACGTTGCATTTTGCAAGTCTTGGATATCTCTTGGAGATCTGATGGACCCTGGATTTTGGTGCAGCCAAGAGGCCCAGAGATGTACCCCAGGCTCGCGAGTCACTCGGCGCCAAGGGCCAAGCTCTCATGTGAAGTCGCCAAGAGGTAAAAACGCACCAGGTGGTGCAAATGCATAAGAACATGATTTGACGATAGCTTCACTTTTATCGCCATGGGGTAAATGCATACTCCGTGCTGCAGAGTTTTGTGAACACAAGAACTGGCGCCACGCGAATGTGTTACTCGATCACATTGAACAACCATGCGATATGCTTCACCGCAAACCACTGGGTATCGTATGCCACCTTTCTCAAATCACATGCATCCAAGGCCGGCCTTGACGAAGTCAATCTTGAAGGGTATTCTGTTATTTTCTGGCTATCTAAATGCATAACGACGTGAGCTTCTCTCACTTCCGTTGGCTTCTATCTCAAGTTGTTACACAAATTTACCAACTCCCTCGGTCAAACAAGTACAGTGATCCTTAAGCCCCCAAAACTGAGTGAATTACCAGCTAACTCTCTCTAGTTGATGGCCATGTACATGATAGCAGACATTGCCAAAGAAGCACACATGAATCCAAAGCTGGGGCCATGAACAGAACCACCAGCCGTTGTGGGCGTAGGAGTTGGCTCCTCGCTAGCTGACGCCCCTGTGTGGCTAGCAGCACTCGGCTTTGTCACAGAGGTCATCATGCTAGGAGGAGCAGGCATAGGAAGAGAGCCAGTTGGCTGGTCTGTGTCAATTGCAAGAACAGTGCTCTTGGTAGCAAGGTCCTCGTCGACTGAAGACAGGGGTGGTCCATCTAGACTACCGTTTGACTTGTCGTCTAAAGAAGTGTGGCCAGTCTCAATTAAGACATTCTTCAAGACCTTGGTAGAAGAAGCAGAGGTCGTTGTTGTGGCTGGGGGCTGAGTCTTCTCAGGCTCGGGCTCCTGTCTGGGTTGAGTCTGAGGCTGAGTCTGAGGTGCAGACTCGGGTTCCGATTGAGGCTCATCAACATCTCGACAGAGAACAGCAACAAGATTGCCCTTTTGGCCGCGGCTTAGAAGTGATTCTGAACTGGCTGAGACATCACCACATGATGCTTGGATGAAGCCCTGGGCTTGTTGAACAGAGTCCTTGCAAGCAGCACTGCATGCCTTGCCGTCGGTGAAGTCTTTGGGGGTGCATTGGGAGAGTGGTGTATCGTAGGCTTGAACACAGGTCTCTGGGAATGACTTGTCACTGATAGACTCGAAGTCTGACAGTTTGAGAGACCCTGCTGAGGCGGAACCAGCCATGAGAAGGAAAGACAGCTGGAGCCATCGTCTTGTAGATTGTCCAGTCATTGTGAAAAAAGTTGTTGTCTTGTATTTGACAATAAGAGCTGTAGTTTTTCGGAAAAGAAATGCTTCGACGATAAAAGTATCGAGAGTCCACGTTCAATTATATGATTGAATGATTGTGGCTTGGCTCAAGCACGAAGCATTGATATCATTCGATCAATAAACTGGCAACTCAGTTGAAACGCGCTAGAGTGCTGACAACCAGGCTGACGGGACCAACACACTGAAGGAGTTGGTCTCGAACGACGAATCGAAGCTGATCGTGGGCAGTGAATGTTTATGCGTTGTGTTTTAGTGAAACTACCCTTGGGAAGATCGTTTCAGCGGCAAGATTGAGTATAAGCCTCGAACAGATGGGATGTTTGGGGATGATCAAATAGATTAGTTGTTTGTAAGAGACGGATCGATTTTTAATGCTTCTGAATGGAAGGAATTTGATCGGCGTTTTGTGATGAAGTGTTTGTGGAAACGGGAAATGAAGGTGTCGTAGGTGATGGTTGTCTCGATGTTGAGATGCGCGACAAGTGAATTAATGAGGTGTAATGCAGGCGATGATGATGCTCGATGAAAAGACAAAGAGTGCGCTCGAACAAGTAAAAGTAGTAAAGATGAAAAAGAGTCCAAGTATTGTTTTTGTCTTGATGGAGTCAAGCGTCGAGTGTACAGCACAGCACAGTCTTGCAAGTGTAAGGCGAGGGAGCACAGCTTTCCTCTGGTTTCACAACTGAAACGAGTGTTGATAAATGTTTGCTCTTCTGTCGAAAATGGGAACAAAGGAAGGAATACCGAAAATGGGGAGAGGGCGAATATTTGATAAAAAAATGAAGGGGATGCACAAAATATCGGGCGGATAGTATGGGGAAAGGGCTGAGGAAAAGGATGGAGAGAGACAGGACGATCAGGGAGAGGCACTATGGACTACTATGGAGCATCTTTTTACAGAAAGGGATATCTAATGCACATCACTAGCTCAGAGTCTGGTCAAGAGGGCGCATCACAATACAAAAGCACCGACATGTCGTGAGAAGAGGGCCAAGCCATTGGATGGGCTCCGCAATGATCATCAGGGGTGCCTCTTGTCAAAGTCTGAGCCTGACGTCACACGAGCCATGAGTTGTTGAAGTCGCTGTGTTTGCTCTTGAAACGACAAGACTTACAACGGGTAGTGTACAGCATTCCTTGTGCCATCTCAACGGCGTGTTTGTCCTCGTATTCTTCTTCGAGCCCTCGGTCTAGACGAGACTGGATGAACCCACAGAGAGAGAGAAGGAGAGAGACTTTGTTCGAGAGACAATTCACACGGCAGACTTGTTTCAGAACCGTTTGTTTCGGTTTCATTCGTGCCGACGCACAGACGAATCAAAGCCTCGAGCGGGGACGCCAAGATGATGAGGAAAAAAGGAAGAGAGAGGCTGCTCGAGTCAGGATTGCTTCTAGTCTAGTGCGCATGGAAGGTTCTTTGACTATCGCTATAGTTGAAGCCTTTTATCGATAATATTTGCTCGAATATTATCGAATAGTCCTGCTGAGGAGGCATCATCGAGTCCTCATCCCAATACTTGGACCCTTGCTGAATCCCTGCAGTACCCTTCGCCCCCAGAAATTGCATCCTTTGGCGGATCGAAAAGTGGAAATGCCGTCCCAATGGCGACATGGTACAATCAGAATGTGGCGCTGTAAACTTCCGGCAAGGTACTCTTTTTGACCATCTCAGTCAGCTTACGAGCAAAATACGAGAATATTTACATCCAACAGAGAAATCTGAGCATTCGTAGTTTGTTTGTCCTTGTTTCAGAGTCCTCGGAAGCCGTTCGGCAGTCATAGATCAACGCTTAGATCAGCTCTCTCTAACCCGTTTGCTCACAAGATCGACTGCACTATTCCGCCAAGGGCACGACCCTTTGAGTCAAGCCGCCCATTTCAGTAAAGACACGACATGTCAGGCAATGCGCTCCCTTTCTGCCTCGGCAAATCAAGGGGGAGTTTATTCCGGTTTGGTCCAGGGGGTTTTCCTTCTTCTTCTTGAGACTTGTGATATCGCTATAACGGCTTTTGAAGCTTCTGGTCTTGATGAACACCCTAGCTCAGCCACTTGGACGCGAGTTCCAGGGGTTGTTTGCTACCACTACGGAGTATCTAACACACATGTTGCCAGTTACGGGTAGCACCAGAACTTCAAAAGAATGTTAGCCAATGGGGACGTTGGATAGCATCGTCCCTTCAAGCCCCATTCGCGATCTAGGCCTGATACTTCTGGGCGGGTTCACAAACTTCATCATTTGCGAACTAGTTGAGGACAACGGCTTTGTCTGTTCATGTTTCGAAGTCTGTCACTTGCCCCCTTCAGAGTGCGCCTCTTGAACTTTCTTGGACAATTGGCCTCCTTTTGGACGAGCCCAATTGTCTTGCTGGTCATTTGACAATGACATGGGTGTGATGGACTCGGGTTCAGCTACCCTCGGGGCGATGCTACCAAATCACGGCTTCGACGTCATTGACGTGTGATATGACAAGGTGCTCCCAATATTCATTCATGAGACAGAACTTATGCAGTGGGATCATCTCATATTTCACCCTGTCATCTCCTCAGATCCGCCAAGTTGGCTCGGAACTGGAGTCTAATCTCGCCAAAGAGAGATCGACACTTCACTTTCGTCACCGCGATGAGAGGGAGAAGGGACTCAGAAAAACTGCCCCTCAAACCTCAAAGTTTGGGTTAAGTCCATACCTCACTGGAAAATGAAAGCACTTCGCTTCGCAACATTGGCTGAGCGGCAGTTTGCGCCGTGATGGTAGGAATGGAATATTATGAAGCAGTAAGTCCTGGTCAATAAGTAGGCACAGCAGGAGACTCGAGTAATATATTTAATATTGAAGGGTCGTTTCCATGTCAAAGCGCTGTTGGTGATATCTCTGTGCGCCTGCAGCGCTTTGAAGTTTGGACTGTTGGCTGGCACACTTTTCAGGTAGGGAACAAGCACGAGAGCTCTAAGATGCCTGTGGGTTATGGCCATGCGATGGTCAGATAGATAAAACATTTTTAATGATATAATTCGCATCTCGGCCATTTGACTGCTATTACCTGTCGATTTGGCATATCGTTACAAACTGTGCACGCGGTTACTGTTCTAAACACTCACAGTACTTCACATAATACTGGTACTGCAAACCTTAACTGATTGGGAATACCAACTATTTGCCTATTGGGGACTGTTTATTATTTTATGTAAGCCTTTATAACAGGTAAGTCTGTGTTTCCAAGCAAAGTTTTCGCGGCAGCTTGCTGTAGAAGCCGATGTCAAGTCACAATGATTGGCCATTTGCCATCGGTTGTGGCAAACGTCCTGTGAGAAGCCGTCGCGAGTCAACACAATGACATGATCCATGATTATCGCGGGAACCCCGGCACGCAATTGTGGATGTAATGACACAATAGGTCTGTATAACCGCAGCCCAAGTCCAACTCAAACGCAGACTTTTCATCATCATTTATTATTCGCAAGTTCAAGGACTTTACTTACCAACACCAGAATCATTCCAGATCAACTTGCGAGGGTGAAATATTTCTCTTACCCTGAAGCCTCGACGTAAATATTCCTCATTACGCATGGTTATATACCAAAGTTACAGCGGCTATTCATAAGAACAGGATCGATAGCTCAGTGGTAGAGCGAGGGATTGCAGATCCCTAGGCCGCGTGTTCGAACCACGCTCGGTCCTCACTTTTGCCGACTCAACGACCCCACGACTTGGCGTCGTGTCACTTTTTGTGCCTCAACGCCACGTCTGCATCTAAGACATATATGCACAACCAACATCGTCAGAAACAGCAACAAGTCAGGGATCGATAGCTCAGCGGTAGAGCGAGGGATTGCAGATCCCTAGGTCGCGTGTTCGATCCACGCTCGGTCCTGACCTTTTGTTGCCTGATGATGATGACTCAATCTTTTTGCTTTAGTCGATGACTCTGCTTCAGACGCTCACGACGTGCATGTTCGCCAAGAATCGCCTCAATTGCATTGCGTGGCCAGTAATTAGTCTGGTACCGCGACCTGTAAACAATTGGGCTTCTCGCCGGTATCTTTTGCCATCAACCAGCCGGGTACCATTAGTGACAAGAAGGACATCTCCCCCTGCGGTGCATTATACACAATTACTAAACGCTTTGCCACTCTGCCGTTCTGATTATCTCACTATATTTAGTTCCTAACCTCAAGTATGATAGAACAATCACTACTAGCCCGAGAATTATACACCAATTCCTTTAATATATATGTCTTTGTCTAGACAGGCAGTGCAAGCTATGGAGACTCCTCTAGTCTACAAGATATTGACAAGATCACTTGAAATTTGATGAACATTAACACCAAAATCTGAAGGGGTAGTCTGTAATCCATGTTAGTTCCCACCCATTTCGTGAAGAGACATGCAAAACTTCTTACCTGAAGGTACAGAATACCGTCCTCAATGACAGTCTCATTGTAGGACTTCTTGGTCTTGTCTACAACCCGAACATGAACAGCATGCTTGTCCATGGCCTCGAGGAGTCCCTCCTGAAGCATATCATCCTCACCGAACTTGTCATACTCAAGCTGCGAGACAAAGCCTTCAAGATAGGAGAAATGAGATCTTCCAAAGTTTTCCTCCCAACCGCTATCCGCACTAGCCTTGCCCTTGAGCTTTTCAAAATTGGCCTCAAAGTTAGGGACGATGGTGATCTCTTGACCGAGAATCTTGTTCAGCTGCTCTTGAATCTGCTGAACGTTGGGATCATAGTCGCTCCTGATAGAGGCCCTGGCAACAAAGCTCATGGGCCGAACAGTTGAAGGAGCCTCATTCAGGGCCTTGGTGATGTTGTTGCTTTCAGCAGCATGGTTGGTGTTGGTACCCAAGTTGCCCTGGGTGAAGAGGATGATAAGTTCACCCTCGGAACCAACCTTGGTTCCACAGTAAGAGACAGTGTTCTTCTCATCGAAGTCCATGGTCAGGACATGACCGGAGCAGATCTCGTTGATTTCATCCCTAGTCCCATCTCCATTTCGTTCAATGAAGTACTTCAACTGATCTTCAACGCCCTCAACGTAACTAAACAGAAGAGGCAACAGTTAGTAAGTTACTACGATCACCACTTGATCGACTAAGAAATGGTTCTTGCGGATAACGACCAAGGCGAACGGCTACAAAGGGAAACGAACTTGACAATGAGATCACCCATTGAGGTGTGGCCCCAAGAACCTTCTTCGGCATAAGGATAGAGGGCTTTGGGATCAATGTTGATAGTCCATGGCTGACCAAGAATCTCTGAGAGCTTCTTTTCGTGGTCCTCCTTGGTGTTCTCCCAGCTGTCTCGGACTGGAGTCTTGTTAGTGATACCATCATGGCTGGTGTATGGAAGATACTTACTGTTCTTGCGGACAGCAAGGGGCAGTTTCTCAGCAGGTGGAAGTCGAGACATGATGACAGAAGAAGGGGATCTTTGTTGTAAGTTGGTAGACTGTTTAAGAGAGTTGTTGATACTCAGATCAGAGTCTTGCGGTGCGAGACTGGCTTTTATGCTTGTTTCTGGCATCTGAACCCCTGACGACCTGCCATATCAGCCTAGTCTCAGAGTCTCAACCGGCAACTGAGGTGCCGGTATTGTCTGAAGCTAGACTGTGTATACAGTAGTCAAGTTGCAAGCGTGTAACACTTGACAACGCCAACCTTTGCCATGACAAGGCTTCAATCCAGCCTGTGACCAATAGCACGTGCTGGAGTCAAGGGCAAATATGCATTTCGCAGAGTTGACCAAGTTGCCCATAGCCACATGGCGTTTTCCCCATGCCGAGAGCTGCCTAGAATGAGGGCCCTGCGTTTAGCTGCCTAAGCCCTATTGGAAGGCTGCAGATTGGAATGCTGGGGAGGAGTTGCGGTGATGGTTGGGTTTTAATCTGCCTTACAACGCCAAAACGCCCAGCTGAAAACATAGCGCTTCTTAGCGTGTGATACCCCGACCAGCGTGAAGCCGCATTCCCCTGGCAGAAAGAGGAGTATCAACATTAGGGGTTCATTTTTAACCGACGGCGGGTAAATAATAATGGAGATATGAGTTCATCATCTCTCGCTTTATCGTGAATCTTCCTCATCTCAAGACTGAACTCTCCATCGCATATCATAGCATCAACCATGTCTCTGTAGGTTGACCTCCGCAGCTCTTCTCTCTCATTGGCTGATTTACTGATTCATGCATATCAGCCCACTTAAGGCCAAAGTCTCCATCCGCGATAATTGGGAAAAGCCCGAATGTCGTGTTCAAGAGTCTATGAAAAAGCTGAAAGACGTACTTGGACTTGATGTTTACTGTGAACCACAATGGCAGATTCTTGTGTCCGAGCTAGAGAGCTTTTGGGAAGATAAGGGCGAGCTGGTTTCTTCAGTGGCATCCTTCGTTCATGTTTGGTTTGAAGCACTCACCGAGTTGCTTGATGATGAGGCCCATGAGGCTTGGACGGACACTGTACTTACAAACATCAGAGAAGTGACTTCGAGGTTGAACTTGACGGTTGAGGTACGTTGCTAGTAGTCCATGTGGGTTCGGAACTGATATGGTATATCGCAGGTGTCGGAGAATCAACGACCTTCAACCAAGTGGTCTGATGCACAACTGGGATTCATTCTTTATATTCCCAAAGATCTAGTACACCAGCCATCTCAGTACTTCGGTCTCTTTAAGGAACAGCTTCTTGAATGCTTCGAAGAAAATCGGACGCCCAAGACGTTGCCCATCCACTCCACCACGGGCGATGAATGGGCAGATGTTGGAGCAGAAGATCGAGAAGAAGAGCCTGCGAAACCTTCTAAAACAGACTACAAACCACCAGCTGTTGATTTTCTCCCGGACCCCAACACTATGCCGAAGCCTAGTGCACTTTTCCAGCAAGCTCCCTATCACCTCTTCGTTTATACCTCGGCATCGAACAGGAGCCACAAGATTGAAATTGAATGTAGCCACAGCCAAACTTTGGAAGTTTTGGCCGAGTACTTGAAAAGGTGGACAAAGACTAATGTCAATCGTGTAGATAAGGTCAGTATCTCTTGTGTTTATAGTGTTTTGACGCATATATCTAACACATCCTAGCCTCCTGTGGTGGAGATCACACTCAACCACGCCGCCTCTGGCTTTGGACTCGAGTGTGATAAACTCACCCTGCACTGTGAGAACAGATATGGACCTATCTACAACATATCTGCTGCTGCAATTTTGAATTTGGTTGAGGGAGTGTTTGGGTATGAAAGAGTCTATGGGGATTCCACTTCATGGCACTACCGAAGAGACACACCGTTCAAGAAGCGATAAAGGGTCAGATGTCGATCAGCCATGTGTGTTTAGACAGTCATGTGTGTTTAGGCAGCCATATGTTTTTAGTTTCAGCATATAACGATCATAGAGTCAAATAGCAAAAAGAAAAACATACAACACCGAGGATTCGCTGGTCGTCACCGACCCAACTACTAATTCAGCACTTATCAGTTTATCGAACGGAGAGCGGACGGGATCCCGAGTTGTCTGATAGCTATGGTCGTATGTGCTTAGCTTTGCCGTTGCTAGACAATATAAGGAATAAGGGTTGTTGGCCGTGACGCATGACTTGATCAGGGGGCTACCAACTCGGCTCCGACAACGAAATCCACAAACGGCATAACTACAAGCTCGTTGTCAGACTAATAAATTTGCTTCTCCAAGTCGAGTGGAGTTCCTATCTATAACTTGACTGTGTTCAGAACGAACTGTGACATAGAGTTGTTTCGCAGGCCAAGTACGAATACGAATGCGAACAACCGTCAAACGTATTCGGCATCACTATAATCTTCCTTTGCGGTGAAAAGAGGGATAACAACTCCAGAAACATATAATAAACCCAGTTCAGTGATGATTCAGGCTTACGATCGGATGAGAACTATTGGTCGGTATTGAGATCGCGAATCCTTCTGCGTATCAGGATGTGATAACCGAGAGTACGCTCCAGGACTTTGGCCTGCGGCGAAGCTTGGCTCGCATTGATGGGATAGTTGAAGCCAGTCCGGGCTGAGAGATAGGAATCACAATGGGGCTGGCGTTATTGTTTTCCTCGAAGAGATCTAGCTCTCCCTTTGCCCATATAAACCCCCCAATTCCCCCGACTACACAACTCATCCAACAAACCGCAGCCATTTCTTCTGTTTCCAAATGTTTTCACTCCTCTACTACCCTCTATGGGCCTTTGTTTCCTGCCTGGCTATCATTACTCTCAACGTCTTATACCAGAAGCTCCCTCGAAATGCCAACGAGCCTCCATTAGTGTTTCACTGGTTTCCGTTCTTTGGCAATGCTGTTGCTTATGGACTCGACCCTTATGGCTTCTTTATGAAATGCCGAGAAAAGGTTGAGACTACATCTTTCTTTTGGTTTCTTTCTTGTGCTGACTTCTTTCCTAGCACGGTGATGTCTTCACCTTTATCCTCTTTGGTCGAAAAGTCGTTGCCTGTCTTGGTGTTGACGGCAATGACTTTGTTCTCAACAGTCGAATTCAAGACGCAAACGCCGAAGAAATCTATGGCCCATTGACAACGCCTGTCTTTGGTAGCGATGTCGTATACGATTGCCCAAACTCGAAGCTCATGGAGCAAAAGAAGTTTGTCAAGTTTGGTCTTACCCAGAAGGCTCTTGAGTCCCATGTCCAGTTGATTGAACGAGAAGTACTGGAGTACATCCAAGCTGTACCGTCGTTTTCTGGAAAGTCTGGCACCGTTGATGTACCCAAAGTGATGGCTGAGATCACCATCTTCACTGCTGCCCGGTCTCTGCAAGGCGAGGAAGTTCGACGGAAGCTTACCGCCGAGTTTGCAGCGCTGTATCATGACCTCGATCAAGGCTTTACCCCTGTGAACTTCCTGTTCCCTTGGCTCCCGCTGCCTCGCAATCGACGCCGAGACGCTGCCCATGCAAAGATGCGAGAGACCTACATGGACATTATCAACGAACGAAGAAGAGGCGAAGGAGACTTGGAAAAAGGAACTGACATGATCGCCAACCTGATGAATTGCGAGTACAAAAACGGGCAGCCGATTCCAGACAAAGAGATCGCGCACATGATGATCACTCTTCTCATGGCCGGACAACACTCTTCGTCGTCTGCTAGTTCATGGATCATACTGCATCTGGCTTCATCCCCTCATATTGCTGAGGAACTCTACCAAGAGCAACTCATCAACTTGGGTGCTGGTGGCGGTCTTCCACCTCTTAAATACTCAGACCTCGACAAGCTTCCACTTCTCCAGAATGTCGTCAAAGAAACACTCCGTGTTCATTCTTCTATTCACTCCATTATGCGAAAGGTTAAGAGACCTATGCAAGCACCAGGATCCCCTTACACCATCACCACAGACAAGGTTCTCCTCGCTGCACCAATTGTTACAGCATTGAGTGAAGAATACTTCCCAGACGCCCAGAGATGGAATCCTCATCGATGGGACAATAAGCCCCAGGAGGAGGCCGCGACGGACGAGATGATTGACTACGGCTACGGTGCTGTATCTAAAGGAACCAAGAGCCCATACTTACCCTTTGGCGCTGGCCGGCATCGATGTATCGGAGAGAAGTTTGCATATGTTAACTTGGGCGTTATTGTCGCGACTCTGGTGCGCAACTTTAGGCTGTCGACTCTTGATGGCAAGCCTGGTGTCCCGGCAACTGACTACACTTCTCTCTTCTCAAGACCAGCTCAGCCTGCGTACATAAAATGGCAACGCAGGAAGGCTTGAATATGTTGCAATGTGGAGAGGCGAGTAGTTGTCCGCATGAATAAGCGAGTTCAAGAGACAGCTTTTGGTGAGTACATCAAATATCGATAGCATATCCGAAATGGACAACATAATAATAGCTACTGTTTCTATTGTAGAAGTTGATATGAAAAGAGGAGCGTGCGCCCGGCTTCGTTTTCATGTTCTTCAATGAATCGTCACCCTTAGGTATCACCTTGCAACCATGGTATATAAAAAAGATGCCCTATTTGCACAATTCCATCTCTACTGTTGCGAACCGCCTTGTCCGTTGGCACCGCCGGCACCGGCACCGGGACCACCAGCACCTCCGAAGGGGTTGCCACCGCCGCCCATCATGTTTCGGGCCCTGAAGATTGAGTTAGTGACTATGAAAGTGACGTGGGCCAAGGGTAACTTACATCTCTCCGATCTGAGGGTCGGACATGAGGCTGTTCAGGTCAGGCATACCTCCGCCAGTCGAGTAGCGATCGGCCATCTCGCGTAGACGGGGGTTGCTCATAAGGTTGTTCATAAGGTCAGGGTTGCTCATGAGCTTCTGAGCCATGTTTGCGAACATTGGGTTGCTCATGATGCTACCGAGATCGGGCATACCACCGCCCTGGCCACCGGCACCACCACCGCCGAACATGCTGGCAAGGTTACCAAGATCGGGCATGCCGCCGGCACCGAGATCACCACCGGCGCTAGGAGAAGCACGGGGAAGAGAGTCCTCCTCGGCCTCCATCTCTTGAACACGGCGCTTGGCCGTCTCGTAGCCCTTCTTCATAGCGTCAGAGCCACCGTTACCCTCATGCTGGATGCCGCGGTCGTAGGCCTCCATAGCACCACGAGCATCGCCTAGGGCGAAGCGAGCAAGACCAAGTCGGGACCAGGCCTTAGTATAAGCGGGGTCGATGGCTACGGCAGCCTCGGCGTCAGATCGGGCAGAAGCGTGGTCCTTGTTGGCCGAGTGGGCAGCGGCACGGTTGGATAGGTAGACAGCGTTGTTGGCGTTGATAGCCAGAGCCTGGGTGTAGAAGTCGATGGCAGCGCGGTAGTCCTTCTGGGCCATGGCAGCATTTCCCTTTGACTTCAGGGCCTCAGCCTCCTTCTTCTGCTCATCGGTGAGCTCGACGGGTGCAGGTGTAGGAGCAGCGGCGGCGGGCTTGTCGGCGCGGGCCTTCTCGAAGACAGAGTAAATCTGGAGGAGGTTCTGAGATCCGATGGCGGCTTGGACAGCGGAGGTATCGGAGGGATCGACCTTGAAGGATTCGGCGATACAGTTGATAGCCACATCGATGGAGTCCTTGTCGTCGGCGGTGAGAGTGCCGTCATTTGTCGAAGCGGATAGGAAATCGCAGATAGCGAGCGCCAGGCGCTGCTTGGAGTTGTGAGTAGACGCCTACATGAGAGTATTAGCCACATGTCAAGAGTCATGACGAGTACGCAGTGCAGCTGTGGTTGATTTGATACTGCGGGGGATTGAGCTGACCATAGCGAATGGAGAGGACCTGAAGGACAGGTGAGAAGGGAGGTGGAATAGAAATGGATGGAGGGCAGAAGATACAAGTCTAATAGAAAAGATCCAATTGAAACAAGAAGAGGATATGATTCGGTGAGACAAGAGGTCAAGGTACAGTAGATCTCAGAAGTGCAGGCAAAAAAGGGCCCCGCGGTTGAGGCGTGGAGTTTGGGCTGGAAGGTTCCACGTGGGGCCTGGGAGCAGCCGAATCTGTGCTGTAGCTGCGGGGGAACGACACCCGACAGTCAATCTTAGT
The DNA here is from genome assembly GCF_900044065.1 of Fusarium mangiferae. NCBI lineage: Eukaryota > Fungi > Ascomycota > Sordariomycetes > Hypocreales > Nectriaceae > Fusarium > Fusarium mangiferae. The sequence continues at coordinate 436,039 of NW_024573935.1, forward strand.
GGTGTAAATAAAGTATCGTATGCCTGAGATCCATGAAATTCGTGGCCAAATTTATACTTTGACTTTAAATGCCCGCCGGAATAGCACTTCATACAGCAGAGTTTCAGTTCAAGGGCTGTCGTTCGTCGTAGTATATTGGCCAATGAGAGCATCATCAATATATAAAACTTCCTGCTAATTCAAATGTGTCTGAGGCTTCAAGAGTTGAATGGTTTATTCTGGTGTATCTCTGTAGTATCTCGCCGTAGCAATGCCCCTTCACTCCCGAAGCAAAAGCCCCTGGCCTGGCTATACAAATCCATAACGCCGGTTAATGCAATCGTTATAACAGCGTCCGTCCGCCTCTCTCTCCAGAGCGGGCATTACCCATCTCGGGCTTCTCATTTCCCAGCTCGTCGTCGGGCTCTGTCAACGTTCTTGACCTTCCTATTGCCTATAGCAGCTACCTTGCGGTACTTGGTATACAGTCTAAGAAAATCCTTGAGCACGACGTAGAGGCATCCGCCAACGAGACTTCGCCCCCATTGTTGCTGGAGCAGTCCCGGACGCATAGTGCTTCCGCGTGGGAAGGAAGATGCAGCAGTCCATTGCTTAGGGAGAGCTAGGCGTAAAAGCTCACCCATGGCAAACGACACTCCAGGAAGGATCAGTGCACTTACTATGGCATTAGATACTCCGGATAGAATCGTTCCTAGACCGGGTCGGCGGGCGGGCGGCGCTTGGGGAGCTTCGTGTTGGTTTTGTTGAGCAGCTCCATCCCCATTTCCTGCATCAGGTACAACGGCTGGGACGTCAACCGCATCATGGGCCGGTTCTTCGGGAATACGGGCTGGGTTATGAGGCCCGTCTGCTGCCCCTTGATCCTCCTCACCTGCCGGACGCGGCGCAGGTGCATCGTCGACAGGTCCCTGTGGAGCCATTTCGTTTTGTCCTGCTGGCCTAACATCAAAGCCTTCCTGGTCATCTCTATCAACCTCCTCGATGACCAGTTCGATAACAACTTCGCCGCCCTGCTCACCATCCGCGTCCTGGCCGCCGGCGCCAGCATCATCTTGGCCATCTTCATCGATGTCATCGCCTTCGAGAGCTTCGATGAGCCCATTGAGAAAACCAACAACACCGCCCTCTCCATTCCGTTGTTCGGGTTGTCGCTCATTGGCAGGAGGCTGATCTCGTCGGGGTTCGACCGGGGGAAGCCCCATGATCTGCCTATTAAGGTTGACTTCATAGGGGAAGACAAATTCGCGCCAAAGGTTGAGATAGGCAGACCGCACGTACGGAAACACTGCCATCGCGAGTTGGGGTGATGGAGGCCAGGTCAGGAAAGTATCGTCATGCATGACTTGATAAACGCCATACTAGTGATTTGTTAGTAGTTGCAAATATTTACTAGAACCCTAACTTACCAGTGAAGCCGTAGAAAGAAAAATCTTGTTCCCAAACCAAGGCATAAGCTGTCCGACCAGCAGAGCTGGTCCCACGTTGGTTAAAACCAGTGCATTGCCTAGTCTTTCACCCCCAGTCATCAAAATCCGCGATGCCTCCCCGTGAACCCAGATCTCATGACCAAGGACATAATCGACTAGAGCCTCGCGGCCTGAGAAAGCCCACATAGCGAATGCGCCATACATCTGAAGACTGAACTGCACTCCGAGTGTGACAGATGAGAGCAACATGAAAGGGCTCGCGCGAGTGAACTTTTTTGCGACGGCATCCGTCATAACGACGATAGGATCCCATAGTCCTTCCAACTGAATACGATCCTTGCATACTGGGCACTGGAGAGGTTTGTTGGAGCGTTCACAATCCGTCACCCATGAAAGCATGCAGTCTTGGTGGGCTTCGAGGGTGCATCCGCAGGGATCGACCCATGATCCCGGGGGATCTGAGGGATCTTCGTCAGTCAAACAGATGAAGCATCGTCGGGGCGCATCGGCCGGTTTCGTTGGAGGGAGAGCGGCTATGCCGGGTGTATCTTGGGTTTCTGACGGCATGGCTGAATAGCAACCTCGGGTCGCGTGCCGATCGGGTGGAACGGTGGTTGTAGAAGTGAAAGCGGTTTCGATAAGAGTAAGTTCTATTGCATTTTATGGCCGGTGTATTGAGAAAGTAAAGTCGGTTCTAGGAATGAATGAGGGAACAAAAGAAAGCCTTGTCTTGTGCTGATGATGTTTGAAAGTGGCACGGCAGTGGACGCGGCGGGCTGACCTAGCTGGAGTGGAGCCTGACATCACCAATAACTAAACTCCCGCTTGCCTCGGAGTCATGCTTGGAGACTGGGCGATCTCGGAAATAACCAATCAACGCAAGAGTCTCTTTTCACAACTCATGCTCATTGCAATTAGATAGTAGTGCCGTGTTATTTCCTTTACCAAAATAAAACTCTGAGCTTATTATCCAGATGTGCCTTACAGTTGAGCTGATCGAATGGCTAAGGTCACGGGGAAAGGGAGACAAAATCATCAATACTCTTATCTTATGGGAAACAACCTCGAGATTAAGGGAGGATTATTCAAGTTAGATATACTACAAAGCAAATGGGAGATTATACTCATGCTAGAATACCAGGGGCTAGACATGTGTTTATGACAAGATTCCTCATACCTCGAGGATACCATGCCTTGCAAACGACCAGTCCTGGTGAACGCCAATCGAACCCTCGTTGAACGGCTATGCCTGATATCAGCTTGGTCAGGTCTTCAACCTGATGGCTCTTATGTCATTCTGGTACAATGCGACAATGTCTAGCACTTGCTGATAGTCCTTTAGCAGCACTCATCATGCTTGTTATCAACTGCCCCTCAAGTATCTCTAGGTAGTTGGGAGCGACAGCGTTCAGCGTGGCACACTCTCGTCTGTTTGGATGGACGCCATGTTGACGAAAGATCTTATCTGACTCACTTAGAGCTCACACTGGGGTCCAGGGTTGTTGGTGTACCAGAAAAGATAATAACACGCAGTTTGTGGAACATGGTAGACGTGAACAACTCACAGGCTGTAACTTGACTGTCATAGGGAGCTTTCACCAATACCCCTGCCGTCATTAACCTTCTTAATTTCCGAGTTCCTGGACCTTCAACGGGAGCTAGTGATGTCTAATAAATCGGCAGAAACGAATATTGAGTTCGTGGCGAAACACCGTGGCGCACTTTAACATTCACCCTCGTGACAGCATCCACTGTACCAACAGAGTATCTCGAGGCCTATCTACTGTGAGCAGAGGATAATTATCAGGTAACCATAGTATCAATACATATGTTGTGTTGTACGATATTCCAAGATGCCAATGTCATCCTTCGATGCGGCAGTATGAGCAAGTTACGGCATCAGGAAAGCGCAAGGTTGTGAACCGGGCTTTCGACCAAAAAAACAACACAGCCCGTCCACTGATTGTCACCGTATTACTCGTAATGCACCTTGGACACCGGCCCAAGCCCATTTAAAGAGTGCTACCCGCCTCTCTCGATGTTTGAGGAGTGGTGTCGCAAGAACTCGCAACCATGGCGCCTACACACAAGACACCATTCGCACTGATCCTCACAGAGTTGGCCATTTCGACCACGGCAGTGACTCTATTTGGTCTCATGTATCCAGTAGAATTCAGATCACGACTATGGGAGAACGGTGGCGAACAAGGATGGAACTCCAACCCTAACAAGCGGATCTACTATTACGCCAACCATCAGGAGCCACCTGAAGTGCCTCTGATTTGGAGCCAAAGGTACGATATCCAACATCTTGATACCAATGCATGTTAGTAGGGAACACACTGATATTGGGCGTCTCCAGACTCTACATCTCGAACCTCGCGATCGCCATCCTTGGGTTGGTCGTCTTCTTCGCCCGCACCGCCATGTCACATCTTCGATACCTTCCCCGCTACGTAAATAACATCTACGACGCGATCCTTCTCGGGCTCTGGGCAGTGAGCATTGCAGGTCAAACGTCGAGCGACTTTACCGATCCTGAACACCCGAGTCCACATCCTTGGTACCTAACCAGAGGGTGTTCTGCGGCTTGGGACAAAACCCAAGGCTATTGCCGAATTGCACAGGCGAGCTTTGCCATGTCAGTCATAGCTGCGATACTATATGGTGCGAGGTTGATACGAGAGGCTATGTTGATAGCATACGAGAGAGGGCAGCGTCACCAGTCCAAGTGGTCTGTCCGGGATGTTCAAGAGGTGGAATCAATAGCGGGTGTATATTTGGATGAAGGAGGGGAATCCGAGGCCGAGTCAACAACAAAGGAGGATTGGCAGAGTATGGCTTTGAGCCCAGTTCTAGCATTCTTCCCGTCTTCGGACAACCGTTGGTAGAGATAGTTCTGCTGGCCCAGTTGGAAACAGCCACCAGCTAAGTTTGGGATAATACATTCACAACACAAGCATGATACATCATCGTCAAGAGTTCAGACTGCAATTTGTGATCGTCATTTAGTTCTGAGACTTGCACTCTAGTGCCGACAAGAAGTAATGAGTGGATCCATCGTTAACCACCATCCGAGTTCCCATTCCCCATGTCTCATCCATCAGGGTTCCCGTCTAGGTGTTGAAGAATAGTTTATTTGTGCTTGATTGGCATACGTTAGTCCTCGGACCGTTGAGACATGCACCAGACCAGGGAGAACTTACAGGGCAGCCGGCGCAGGTGCAGCTAGAGCCGCAGCCGCAAGAGCCAGAAGAAGCGCATCCACAGCCAGACATGATGATGGTTGTTTTGAAGGTTGGTGTTGAAGATTGTGTGTATGTTTGTTTGTTTGTGAGTTTGTGATGTGAAGTTGAGATGTGGAGAGTTGATTGAGGAGAAAGAAAATAGCGGGTGGATAAGAGGGGAGGTTCTTTTAAAGGACAGCAGCCCGAGCCAGGCTGATTCACTGACGGCAAGCAGTGGGCAAGAAAGGACCTGAAGGAGTCACGGCGGGTCAAAATCAGTGGCTCGCGCAGTTTCACACCAACCTGAGATTCCCTTTGGCCGCCTAAAACGACTCCTCAATGGCTCGATTTCTCAAGCTTGGCCATTCTCATCGGCAGATCTTCCCAACTGAGTGTAACTACTTGGTGCACCTCGCTAGGAGGCGTCGAATGACGTGGGGAGTCAGGATCATGGTACTTGATGATTGGTGCAGTCTAATGTTTCCTTTCCTTTCCTACGTCGGAAGATCAATGGAAAAGAATTCACCGAGTTCCGATGGAGAAGTACGCTTCTAGATCATTAGCGACTCAGTTTTATAGTCTAAGTTGTTCGTTGCTTGTAAAAACCACGTCTTGGGATAAGTTCGGTTCATGAGTGCCTAGCCTCAGCCAAGTTTACAGACCTCAACTCTCATTGAGTGCCTCCTAGGCTCTTATTATGAACGAGTAGTCCTTGCATCTATCCATCTATATTCAATTTCCTCGCTATTATATCCAACATACCACGCATTTTTGCTCTTTTCCTCACACCGTCTATTACCTGTCTCTTAGACCAAGGCTGTCCCAGTTCGGCGGGGTATGGAGGGGTAACTGTCTCAGGGTCCAAGAGTGACGTCTGAATGTCTGATATTCGCCTCAGTTACACAAATCCAAGATATTGTATCATTATCCTGCGCATTCTTGCTCAAGGTTTGATCCTTGCCAACATAAGATCGATTATCATTTGAAGATATTGATACCTGCTCATTTCGATGCCACCAGGTGCGAATAAGAAACGACAGCTCGTATCACGGCTGTAAGCATTTCTCACGTAACCGGCCAGCAAATGCAATATTAGCTCAATATCTCTTTGATCCTTGAACGTGCTGAAGTTGCCCGGCCCTCGTTGAGATGTACCACGACAGGGTAGGCAAAACTTAGGACGTTTGTCCTAACCTAGGTAGTGATGAAAAGACTTGGGTAACTTAGCACAAGTTTAGGATACCTTCTGCTGGGTTTATTTTGATACCTTGTATCAAGGTCCGATGTTTTGTTGCTTCCTGAGGCTTACAACCCTCCCTATCCAACGCCATGCGCCTTTGATTACCCAATCATTCTTTCTTTTCCCGACTCACTTCCTCGCGAACCTCTCTCACCACATTCATGAATTGGCTCGCACCAAGAGCCGTCAAAATATGCCACCAGCCGTGGAACTCGAGAAGCCAAGCCCAGGGCAGTCCAATGCGCTGTCGAAAGTTCCTTAGCTCAGCGCAGAATTCAAGATCGAGGTTCCAAATGAAATATCCAAACAGGCAGGTGAACGTGGCAGTCCATACTCGGATAGACCAATCGCGTACATTCTCTTCGGAAAATGCTGGCTTGGCCCAGTGGAATAGATAGCGAACACGCACGCCGATGACGATGAGCGAAACCCAGAAGCCGATGACCTGATAAATGATCTTGGCAGATCTGACGTAAAATACCGAGAAGGAAATGAAGAAAATTGCCAGGACGATCGAGATGTAGCGAATATTCTGAGCAGACTGTCGTAAGATGACGAGGGAACGAAGCATCGACCAAGACAGCAACAGCATTGACAGTTCATCGACAAATTCCAACGTCTGGCGAAGAGTCGCATGGAAGAGAAATGAGCCAAAGCCAAGAACCAAGAGCGAGAAAGACATAAAGTCCCATTTCGGGTCAAGCAGTCCACGGCTGCGACTACGCGAGCCATACATAGATCGAAGAGCCAAGTAAACTACAAGCCAGAAAGGTCAGCTGTGGCCACGGACCGGATCCCGCGGCGTGACACAAGAACTTACCGTACGTAACGTTTGTTAGGGCATTGATGAATTCGGCCAGGTAGAATGTCACAGCATAATCTTCCTCACAAAAGCTGCAATCATCAAGTCAGTGAACCATTCATACAATTGGCAGCTAGGGTGACGTCGTACTTGGCTCTGCTAGTAGGGGGACTCCAAGCACCATCCAGCGAGTGGGGATCGCCGTCGAAACGAAGGTTATGGTGTCCCATCTTGGCTATATCTCGTCGAAAAAATTAAAGACTAAGGTTAATTCTCCACGTTGATTTCTTCTTCTTTGCTTTCTTTGGTCGAGGCGTGGAGGAATGAAGATGCCAGTGGTCGTTGGCTCGGGGATAATCACGTGGCAGCATTCCCTGCTTTTTCTCATCGGTGACCCGCGGCTCATGATGAATCACTGACAAAAAAAAGGCCTGTATTTATATTTTCTGGATTTCTATGAAAGCGACCAATAACGACCGTTTCAACGAATCATGAGCAGTCTATCGTGCTGCCATTTTTCGCACCGAACCCGCTTTCTCGTAAAGGACTGAACAGGCAGACAGGATGGGCAGATAGTGGGTGATAGAGGGGCGACTAGATTCAAGACTGCCTCGGTTACTCGCGTCCTCTTATGATCTCTCTCGTCCCTTGTAATTCCTCCCAAAAATCGTTGGCCATTGCGTGTTCTCGCTCAGGACCTTCTGTTTTCGATCCGTGCATATCCTCTTATGAATTGGCCACGTGGTGGTTGTAGAAGAACGACTGGTAATCAGTCAGATTTATGATCTTTCGACGAGTATTTTCTCGAACTTACTATCAGCATAGCTCATGAGAGCTCGAAATTCTTCCAGGTCTTGGAGCATGTTCACTTCTCAGAGACCCTTCACGACTCCGGTGTCCGGGACATAAATAGGTCGCGGGAGTTGTCCAGCCAAGGCGTACTACACCTCACGATAGGCAAACTGCACGGCCTCCACGGTGAAGAGAGTGGCATCAAACCTCTCGACTCCCCTGTCCTCCGTCTTTCGCTCCCTAGCCACGTATTTTCGCGTTCGCAGGCAAACCGACATTGCCCAAAGGTCACCGCGCTTCGCCTTGGTAGCAATCAGAGGAGCCATCCAGTCGAGGTAAGCCGTGATACCAGAGCCGATGGCATCGGGGACGCGTATGATTCGTATGAGTCCGACGACGTGGTGATGAAGGCGTGGCGACTGCTTCAAGGTGGCCTGGCTGTAGATCCAAGGCTGGTACAGTCCTGGCGGTCCTTTGTACATCTCGGGAGGGGTGAAGCGGAAGCTGTACCACGTCCCATCACCAAGCTCGCGGTGCCAGTATATCCCCCATTCGAACTTCTCGGAGCCTACAACATGTTGCGGGGTCCCTTCTAAGCCTTCAAGATGTACAATCCCGATATTGCTTGAGTCGACGTCGTAGATATGAGCAATGGTATGCGGTGGCACCTCGGGAACGGAGATCGTCATGTACAGCGTGAAGGGCTGTAGCTGTTGGGTTGGGTAACTCATCTTGAGACCTTCTCTCGTTCGCCTCTGGTGTAGGAACCGCCGACGCTCTGTTGAAGTGAAGTCCCTAGGGATGCTCAGGCGTGTTTACAGGGTAGGCAAACGAACTCGTGATGGAAATGATAGAATGCTGCTGGAGTTTGTATAGCACAGGCCCAGATTGTTTGGGCACTGGCTGTCAGCTGCCCGTAAATGTTTTGCAAACAAATGGCCAAACAACTGGTCATGATCATGACCGTACCCGCCTGGCATCATTGTTTGCATTCGTCTGTAGCGTAAATTCGATGGATAGTGTGACTCGAAGGAATTGAGTTGATAAGATACCCTGGACTTTGGCTGCTGCAAAATTCTATGCTCTTGTATCGTAATATTTCGGAGTTTTGTTCGTATCATGAGTTCTCGTGTCTCAAGACGACGGGCATCGGCATGATGAGCTCTTTGGTCTAAGCAACATCCATGAGATGAGCTATTATAACGGACCGACCATTTAACAACCGCACCTATCTCTGTGCAAAGAGAACCGCCAACCCCACAGCAGAGCCACTCCGTTTCGCAGCTTAGCCGTTACGGTGCTCGCTAAAGCGCCGAGAACTTGACCACACGATCAATTGCGCTACGCGTTCTGGGGAAGCTCTTATGCTGTACGCCGATAGGTGGGGATATATTCGGGGGTTGCTGAGGGGTCGAAGAGAGCATGTCAAAGTGTTTAATGAGAATTTTCAGCTCAGACTGTTCTTAAACACAAGTTTTTGACTCATTTGAGGATCATAGAGTCTCTCATATATAAGGTGCTCGACCTTTGCGACAACTCCAATAGCAAAACTACAGAAACTCAATTGCGGCAGTAGAAATCTACGTCATATCATCAATCAAAAGCTGGTCCACGATCCCCGAGGGGCAATAGCGGGGCCTTTAGAAACCTTGCAACGACAGCTTCTCACGCGATAAAGCTTGCGACGAGTACAAAAGCTCGTAATTGTCGCTTCTGAAGCAAGAAAGCCAATCGCAAAGATACACCGTATCATATACTTTCATCATGACCGGTACCGTGCCCGTTGCCAACGCCTTGAGCGACATCTATCCTGCTGCAGCGCTCGCTGAGCAGGGTCCACGATGGAATAACCTTCTCAGCAAGTTTGAGTCTACCTACGGACATGCTGCTTCTTTCGTCGCTCGCTCCCCTGGACGAGTTAACATTATTGGGGAGCACATCGACTACTCTCTCTACTCGGTGCTGCCCATGGCCATTACTGCCGACACCCTTCTCGCCGTTTCCGCTACACCCGCCGCCCAAGACGCCAAGTCCTTTCGCATCCGCATCGCCAACGTTGAGGATGACAAGTTTGAGGCCGCTGACTTTGAGGTCCCCTTTGAGGGGGATGTTTCGATCGACGCGACCAAGCTGGAGTGGACCAACTACTTCAAGAGTGGTCTAAGGGGTGTGCTGGACCTGTTGAGGAAGAAGTATGGAAAGGATTTCAAACCATGCAGCATGAATTTGCTTATGGATGGCACTGTACCTGTTGGCGGAGGACTTAGCTCGAGCGCTGCTGTGGTCAGCACGAGTTCACTAGCTATCATGTTGGCCAATGGTGAGAAGACGGTGGACAAGACTGAGCTGACTGAGCTTGCCATCGTGAACGAGCGTGCGGTAGGAGTTAACTCGGGAGGGTATGTAACATTGACCTTCAACAACGATCGCAATCTCACTAACACTGACCCAACAGTATGGATCAAGCTGCCTCTGTCTTCTCTGAGAAGGGTGCCGCTACCTTCGTTTCATTCAGTCCAAGCCTCAAGGCTAAGCCAGTTCACTTCCCTCCCACAAATCCCGAAATCACATTCGTTATCGTGCAGTCCTTTGTCACATCAAACAAGCAGGTCACAGGCCCCATCCACTACAACCTTCGTGTAGTCGAGTGTAGCATCGCTGCATCCTACCTCAACGCGGTTCTGAATCCACCCGGCACACAACTCCCCGAGGATGCGGGACCCCTGGGCGTCAGTCTCGGAGGTTTCCATGAAACTTTCTTTTACCACCAGAGCGGCTCAGATTACTCCGCTGCCAAGACCCTGACCAAGGAGGAGGAGCTAGAGAAATTGATCGAGATCACTGAGAAGACCCTGACACAGGAGGAGGGATACACACGGGAGGAGGTAGCCAAGGTTCTGAACATCACGGTCGAGGATCTCGAGAAGCGTTTCATGTCCAAGCTCCCAGTACGTGCCGAGCGCTTCAAGCTCCGCCAGCGAGCTCTGCATGTGTTCAGGGAGGCACACCGAGTTCTTCGTTTCATGAAGCTGCTCGAGAACCCTGTCCACACAGGCGCTACCGACACAACCAAGTTCAACAAAGAACTTGGTTCGCTGCTGAACGAAACCCAAGTATCATGTCGGGATTTGTACGAGTGCAGCTGTCCCGAGCTTGACGAGATCTGTGCCATTTCCCTTCGGGAAGGATCTTACGGAGCCCGTGTGACCGGTGCCGGTTGGGGAGGTTGCAGTGTGCACATGGTGCCGGCGGATAAGGTCGAGGCTGTGACACAGGCCCTGGAGCGGGAGTATTTCTCCAAGAAGAACTTGACGGAGGAACAGAAGAAGGGGGCCGTTATGGTGAGCCGGCCGGCAACCGGAAGTGCCATCTACTATGTCAAGGACGGCGTGAAGCCTTAAGGTGTATTCTTAATACGGATAAATATGTATAAGCATATTAGGAGTAAATAGTGCATCGAGGAACAAAAAGCATAAAGTGAACGGCAGCAAAGGTCCGGCTGATCATACACATGGTCAAGGGTTCAAGAGAATTTTGCAAAATGTTGAAATTGAATGTCACTTGGGGGCCTTTTGGGCATATATCCCACCTGAGGCCCGAGAGCTTGGTCAGTCCTTGTACGAGCAGATCACCGATGTGACGCGTCGTTCTGGCCGGGGCTCTTGGGCAATTATTATCCGTAAGTGGGAGTATTACCCTATTCGAGGGACTTATGTGAGGCTCCGAATATGCTGGACAAGCCGACAGGGCAAGGCAAGGGAGAGAAAGAGTGCGATGTCACGCTTTGAATTGCCGGACGCGATCACACGCAAATGCCGAGATGACAACGAAACCTTAAGGGGATGAAGCATACAATTGCGCTTCCGGAATGCACGGCTTGCGGTGACAAGAGGGCACTGTTGGACGGAAGAGGACAAGCTAAATTTCCGGTCAGGGGTGGTCTGTTTTTAGGCGTCTAGAAAGATGAAGAGTGACGGCGTGGTTGTGGCGTTGGGGTTTAGGGACAGTATTTAGAGTTTCCTCTAATTATTGAGAGGGTGACAACTTGGACGTTGCAGAATCAGACCTGACATGGATGCTTAGAACTCAGAGAGCCTTGGGAAAATCAAGATCGACAGGGTCGCTTCGAGTCTATGGTTCTGGATACGAGCGAGAACATTGATGCCATCGTGATCCTTGCGTCTTGGTACCCGATTCCCCGGGTCGATGATTTTTTTTTTCTTTTTCTGGGAGCAATAAGATTAATTAATGCAGGCCTGGGACTGTTTGTGATTACTGTTGAAGCCCGGCGCAACGGTCACGGAAGCAGGCCGAAAGATGTTAGAGAATGAGCAAGGGTAGTGAGGATCTGGACAATCATATCTTCCGATGTGTCAGCACTTCCAGTCATACAATCCCAGTCTAGCTTCTTTAATGGGGTAATTAAGCCGAAAGAGTTGGAATCTGGGGGCGGAGAGCTGGAATAAATTGAGGCGGACGAATCAGAAACATGATCCTGGATGTAGTGAGGGTAAACGTGGGAGGACTGGAATTCCAAAGAAGAAGAACCTGGTTCCTGGACAATTTGCTATTGTCTAATGAAGCCTCTGAGACCCATTTCAAGCTTTTAAACTTTTGTGCGTGAGAATAATGCAAGGGGAATGAGTGGCATAATTGACTGAGAAATGTGGTGTTTGTGGCGGTTTCTATTTGATATCATAGATGGATGGATGGCTTGGCTTGGCTTATCTGAGGATTTGGAGTTGTCGTGATTAATGGCCCGACGGGATGCTGACTGGCTGATTACCGAAACTATTACTGGTTACACGGCTTTGACCAGGGTGTTGATAATCGCCGTTCCTGGGCACCTTAAAGAACTTTGTGAGACGACGAATTTCATTCTTACAGGTCAACATGTCTCCGTTTCTTACTGTGCTGCAACACGATGTCTGAGATAAGATCTTAGGCCTCATGGCATTAATTGCAAATTATGTTCTTACTTTATTTTGAGGACTGCACAACTTGACTTGTCCCCTTCAACCACTAACACAGCACAGGCCCAAGCATTGGTCTATGCTTCCAACCAAGGCTGGGGCTACTGCAAGAATCTCACCATGTCTCCTCGTCTCCAGGCCAAGGACGATCCCATCACGAGATACTTTCACCTAAGAGTGCAGTCGCCGTTGCATGTCCGGCGCGGCGCGGCGCGGATCCGGATCAGTTTCCACGGTTTCTCCTTGTCGTTTCTGGTGGAGCATGAAATGTCGAGTTGCAACGTCGAGCAGTCGTAAATTGGCCAGTAAAGATGATCATTTCGGCAACGTTTATGATTGAGAGCTTGGGCAGGCGAGCGAGTGGGATAATTAGGTATCCTTCTGGTCTTGTGTGTTTGTGAGTCGAGGCTGGTAAAGGGAAGGGATGCTTGTCGTGATGTGATTGATGTCTAGCAGCGGTGAATATTCTTGGACCGAGTCTGAGTCGATATCACTCTGAACCATACTAGCCAGGTATGATCAGCTCATGCCGCATGACGATCTCGAGTCGGCGAGTTGTGCTGTTGGTACGGAGCAGGTAGATCATGTTCTGGACCGGCTAGGCAGGCCAACGTTCGTTAGCTGTCATTGTCATTGTCGCAGTCGTTCTCGTCATCTGTTAGGTAGTAATATGCCGCCGCCGTTGAAACATCCCTGTGTCCCAGCGATGCATAAGGTTCTGATCATAGCAAGCGCACAGCCCATGCAAACTCCACAGAGTTGCAACTCTGTGGTCTTTTGCTGGTGTCTTGGTTCATCTATCCGAACAATCTTCCCTTGCCTCGTTCTGGATCTCCACGGTTATGAGTGCCGAGCGAGGCTAGTCCCTGAGTTTCAAGGGTCGTCCTTGATTGAAGCTATTCCGAGGATAGGTATTGTATTAGTCGTTTAGGATTGATCTACGGGTAGTTGCAGTACTCGGTCAATAATTTCCAGCGGCATAGCTAGCATGCATGCACCCTAAACTCATATGTCTTGTCGAGGCATGGCATGGCATGGCATGCCGGGCTGCTTCTTGGGCTGGATTCTATTGGGTTGTCGTAATTCTCCAACATCAAGGGCCAAGTCGGGTTTAGGGCCAGGCGGTGCCATCCATGCCATGCCTCTTGTTCATTATGTACTTGGGTTCCCCTCCTTCGATCGTCACTGCGAGCGGGTTTTTCCTCATCTTTACAAGCATTTTATCTCTTGTTCTCCTTCTTCTCTAATCTCATCGTTGGATGCTCAAAGCGCTTCAGTATAATAATAACCACTTGTCGCCCCCTTCAGTTTCAGACAGACCATCCATTTCTTGGCTCCAACTGTCCCCGCTCATATCTTTCCTCTTACTCTTACCCCAGAGCAACTGTATCGCGTACGCATACCGCTATCTCACCCGCTATCAGTTGATCCCTGTTGTCTCCGGGGACGGCTTCTCATTCGCGAAGCAGCTTCAACAATCTGTCATTCTTTTTGGTTGCCTCATTCTCCTGTTGTCTCCAATTCCCACTATATACCCGCTGACTCCGATTCCTTCTCGTTTCTTTTTTCTTTCTGTCCTTTCACTGCACTCTGTTGCTGTCGTTATCGGCTTCCATCTTCACTGTGGGAGCCCTGACCCAGCCCCATACCAGCCCAGATCCACTAACTTTGGGGGTTGAATCGCTGTACTCCACTACCCATTCAATCGGAGCGAGTTCTTCTCTTCAGCCCTGATTTGACTTTGCTCTTCCTCTTCCATCATCTACAATCATCATGGCTCCGGACTCGTGGTCCGACGCCGATAGCGTGTCGCAGGCTTCGCAGCATTCTCAAATGTCTAATCAGGATACTTCTCTTGATCGGCAGCTGATCCGCCATTTGATGCAACGCTATGGTCGTGATGGCATTGCTCAATTGATAAACGAGGAGGCAAATTCGTCTTCCATTTCCAGTGAGTAATTAATTAATTTGACTTCCCGCCCTCACCGCTAACATCGTGTCTTCCAGTCAACGATGGAGCCTCTGTAGTTACTTCAAGTACCTTTTCTTCAGTAAAGTCCGAGGAAACCCCAAGCATCTTCGACAAAGCCAGCATCCGGACTTTTTCATCCGACAACTCATCGACTCGAGGCAGTATCATCTCCAACGTATCCGCCCGCACTGCCAAGCTTCTTGGTCGCAAACAGGCTGCTCGCCCTTCCATCACCCACGAGGAGGAAACGTCACCAGCATCCAATGAGTCGTCAACACCGGCACCCAAGCAAAAGGGCTCTTTCACATGTGGCTTTTGCAGAGAAGAGGGCATTCAGAAGACATGTACCCGTAAAAATGACTTGAAGAGGCACATTGAAGATTTCCACAATACCAACGCCCAGTGGTTCTGTCGGCAAAAGGGTTGCGACATGGTTTTTGACTGGCAGACGGCATACAAAACCCATTTAAAACAAGCTCATGGTGGTTCGCGAATGGCTCTTGATGAAGCCAAGGTCAACCTATGTCCTCAAACTGTTTTTGCTTGTGGTTTTGAGAACTGCTCTCAAGTTTTTGAATCTCCCAACGATGACGAAGCCGATACGATTTTCAAGGAATTTGTGGCCCATGTGGTCAAACATTTCGACGAAGGCTCCAACAGCGGAGAGTGGACTTATTCTGCCAGGATACGAAACCTCCTTCGACAATCTGGTCTGGTGCGTGCCTGGCAGGGTACTTCATGGGGCGAGGACGAACGAAGTCAGTTACAATGGCACCCTCAATCCAGTGGCATTCTCAGGAAACGCCTTGAAACGAGACATCTCGGTGACCTGCAACTTCTTGTTCAGTATGCTATCGCCCTTGGCACAGAACCCTCGTCGATCAAAGAGTATCGCGAAGACTTCATCAACCCTCTCAAGGATCAATGCCGCCAGGTCATTATGGGACACAAGTCTCGGGCACCCCCTCTGCCACCCTCGGGCCCGTCTCCGAGTACGGACCAGCACCAATTCCGCATCTCTCGTGGAACCACAAATCCCAATATGGCATACATGGCTCAGCGCCGCGCCTATGCCCATAGACCCGGGCCTCTTCGTTCTGGCCGATCCGCTCCGGCTCCGCGCCACACCATGCCTGTTAGTTCGGCAACTCCTGGAGCTATGCCGCACCATTTCCAGTACAACATGGCTTCAGCACCCATGTATGATCCCCGGCAACAGCAACAATTTGCGATGATGCAGCAAGCTAGCGGAGGCATCATTGCCGAGGACTTGCGGAGTTTCCAGTCTATTGCTGGCAATGTCCCAGAGCAGGACATTGACATGCAGGATACTGATATGATGGACTCTACATTCATGTCAAGTCCAAGCTTTTCAGGTCCATATGGACCTCAAGGTATTACGACCGCTGCTGATGGAGCATGTATTACATCCACAGACCCTATGAACCCACACATACAGTTTGGGTTTGACTCAACATACACGTAACAAAGCAGACGTTTGAAGCCCGCTTCATATTGATCTTGCAACTGTCCCTATTTTTTTCTTTGTCTATATATCTGTCGGTGAAACAGCAGACATGGCGTGTCCCCTAGCACCAGTTTTCTTGTGGTCATTTATGGATGGGAGTACTTTGGAAGTATTTCATGATTATGCTTGCTATTGCTCAAAAGCCAGGATTGTGTTTGAGTGTGTTCAAGGTATGGGAGTTTGTTTGGTATGGTTGATAGGTTACACATCTAAGTGTATTGGATTTGATACCCCCCTGCTTGAATGAATAGCATTATTTCCCAGGATACAACTGCATATGTGATTATTGTGAACCATAAGCTCCGTGCCATGTGTATCATCGTGATGCTTTGATGCCGTTATAGTCAGGACCATACTCGTTCAGTCAAACATGGTATGCCAATGTCGGATCCGCGAGGTCCCCGCTGCACGTTCCTCTCAGTCTAAGGCGGTGACATGTCCCTGTGGTAATCGAGGTAGCCGGTCGGCCTCGGAGCGACGGATATCAACTCCAAGCTTCTGAGTTTAAGCAAGATGTCGATCACGATATTACACTTCTGACAAAACAACTCTGAAACAAGGGACAACCTAGATCAAGGTAGAAACAAATTGCAATAGAGTTTGCAAGGTACGGCGTATTCCGAGGTTCACGTATCCCTCTATCGACTTGTCAGCGGAAGTGATGGAAGAAGATGTGAGTTACATAGTGTTGACGCTAGAGTCACAACCGCAACTGCCGTGAGTGACTGTGTCGTCAGTGACATTCCCTGTAGATACAAGTGCATGGAATGTCTTGTTTTGGCCATACGATCTGCCAAGAAAGTTAATGTTAAGGGAAAATGCAACTGTACATAGTTCTCCCTGACGGACGGCGTTGTACAGGGTAGCAGCCGTTGACATGGGAGTCGTGGACTACGAGCCAGTTGTCCCGAGGTTAATAGAGTTTACGCGGAAAGATTCTCTCCATCTGATAACTTATGTATGAAGATGAGTATCGAGATTCGGATCTTTGGTTGGATCTAGGTACCGAACTCGCGGTTTGACATGTGTCTGAAATGAGGTGATATAGCGTTCATCGCATACAACATCTCACCAACTAACAAAGTAAATCCTCCATGACTCCGAGAGAGTCACCTAGCTCTCTTCTAAAAATGTTTCATGGCGTCTTATTTCATCGTGTCAATGGCTAAGAAGCAGAGTCACTAAGTGAACAGTGCCGCTCTTTGGGATGAAAAATAGCGAGCGGCATATACAGGAAGGCTGAAGCACAGTCAAAAGCCCGGACGGAAACCAGCTTCACAGACGAGGCCTAAGCCCTCTCTACGACAAGGATCCCCGCGAGGTCGAGATAAGGACCTGGGGGGCTTGCGGGAGGCTCTCCCGATAAACCCAGAATAGATGATGCCGCGGCAGAGAAGGTTTATGGCGACGTGTCAATTCTTGATTACAGTGCATGCCGAAATGTCACAGAATGTGTTTACATGAGTTTGTGGCTTGACGTCCGAGAACATGGGCGAGTTAGAGGTAGGCAAAAATAGATTGTCAGCTTTTGGCGTTGTTTCCTTGAGCTCAATGGCAGGGTAAGAAGAGGCTTGAGAGGGTTATCCCTGACAGGGGTTCTCTGGACAATAGGCTGTATGTATGTAAGTTGGATGTCGAGTGAAACTCTTTGGGGATGCTGGAGATAGGGGACCTGCATAACCTCCACGTGGAGTGCGGACCAAGAAGGGGAATGACTGCGATGCTGTGATAAGAACTGGTGGACTTGGCTGTCCTCCAGTCGAGGTGATTGCTCGACACGGACACGGCGGAAAGCAGCCAACGGACGGACAAACTCGATCCCTCTGTAAGTTAAGGTTGTGCCTCCAGGTCTAGACAAAGATCTACAGGACGGATGGACCATGTGGGAGAGCGTTACAGAAGGTTTCACCTCTTTCACTCCACTTCCTTCACTCGAGTTTGATGTTGATGTTGATCGTGAGCGTGACTGATTCATCATCATTCAGCATCATCGACGAAGGCTTTCGTGAGGCTATGCTCCACGGTTGGATCTTGCTCCATAAGTCATGACGTTCCATCGTGGCGTGGTATCAGAGTGGTCTGGACTCTAGTGGTTGCGGGGATATGAGCTGAACAAGTCTTCAGGCCCTAGGGTACATGATAAATGAGTTACATGATGCCTTGGTTAGCGATGCACCAGCACGGGCAAATCGGAAGACTTGGGTGAATGGCAAGGGTTCCCGATAGAGGATAGGATGCCTCACAAACGACAGGAACAGAAGGAGGAGAGAGGCCTGTCGCGTTCTGCAGGAGGCATGTCACAACATTGATTGAATTGTTGGTGGGCGATTCATCAATGCAATGCAGCAGAGCACATCATCTCTCTGTTACCCCAGCCTTTTTGCCCTTAAACCTACAAGGGTACACCATCACGAGGCAACCGTGACCGTGAGAGCAAGCAAAAAGCACAAGCAAGCAAGGGCCAATCCAATGGCTATGGCTCAGGATCTACAGTGCTGATCATGGTGCCCGAAACGCATCGGTTGCATGAGTGAGCTACCCAAAGAGTACTATATCCGTCCCTCCATCAAGCAACGCATTGTAATTTCAACCCACTGATGCTCTGGCAAGTCAGCCACCACTCGTGTCGCGTTGGGTCAGAAAAAGGTCCAGAAATTTTCGAGAAGAAAAAGCAAACGCCACAGGGAAGCGGTCAGAACGTGAGATGAAACAAAGCAAAGCAAAGCAAAGCAAAGCCAACAAACAAAAAACCCTAATCAGCCAGATACGGCACAACGTCTTCAGTGAAGTGACTTGTCGCTTTGAGGTTTTGGGGCCTCCTTTCTTTTTTCCTTTGAGTTGTTGTTTCACGGAAATGGCGTTGCTGTCGACTCTCGGGGGTTCTTCAATTTACCGGGAACGAGGCTGCAGCAGCACCATCGTTGGTTGTACAGAGACAATCATCGTCATTATCATGAGATGGGTTGAAAGTGAATTCAATAAGTAGTCATCTTGCCAAGGACTCTCACCGTAGCTGGGCGAGCATTGGATGTCACCACTCACCTCACACCAGCCAGCATCCACACTGATCAAATGTTTTGACCTCTTTTTTCTTCCTCTCCTCTCTCTCGCTCGTTGAGGGTTCCCTTTCCTCTTACCAAAATCCCATTTACAGGGGGGCTCGCCTCCTCCAAAGTGGCTTAGACACTGACCAGGCTCGTGTCATGACCCCCCCATGCTCAGGCCAATACGATCAAAAGGCAACCCTCCAGACTCCGCACCGTAAAGTCTCGGCAGGCCATTCAGACGCCGTCTTTCACAGCAGAAGCCAGAGATTGGCCCATCGTCATTTCCCGCTGAAACAGGGTCGTCTGCTGGCCCGCGTTATTGCTGATGCGCTTTACTATTACGGGGTCTTGGCTCTGTCTTGGTCTTGTTCTTCTCTGAAGAGTCGAGTGGAGACGGCGACTGATCCTCGGAAGCCACGTTTTATGTATCCGTATGCTCGTTACCTTAGTTAGTTAGGGGATTGGTAGCGATAGGGTTGTTCTGACTAACGAAACTAAACTAAACTTTGTGTGTGATCAAGTGCTCGAGTTGGGTTTGATTCAGTTACGTACAACTTCTGGTCATACAGTACACAGTCTGCTCAAGGTGTCAACGGTTTTGAACGGCACTTGGACTCTTGAAGGACTCGAGAAACAAACGAACCCGAAGCGAGGTCGAGCAGGGTTCATCAGGTTGTCGATGTGATTGATTGAACTCACTGACCTCAAAGCACAGGACAACAAGACAAGAAAAAGGAGCCCACCAGGAATGAAATCACCAGCCCTCCATTAATTAATACTCCGTATAAGTATGGTATGTACGGAGTATGTAAGTACCTATGTGTTCAATGTTGTATCGCGCTGAAAAGCAAATGTCATGTAATCTCTCTTGCATGCAGCTTCTTCTAGAAAGACGGCAGAACTGTTTCAGCAGGTCGTGTCATGCCCGTCTACGTAATGTAATAATATCGAACAAAAGTACGTAATTTGCTGGCGCAGGCCCTTGATATTTTTGGGTACAGCACATCGCATCGCAGCAGACACTGACTGCACTTTAAAATTCACTGCCTGCAGAGGTGAGATGAGTTTATCGGTAGCTCCAGCCGAATTTTTTTTTAATGGGATCCATCATCCATCCTTGGGTGTCGCAATTCAGTCGGACTCGACTTGGTAGTCCCGTCCGTTGCTACCCAGCCTGACCATAACAGAACAGACCTTACTATACTAGTCTAGGGCAGTGGTCACTTTAGCACACCCAAAAAGAGCGAGGACCAAGTTGATCGGGCTATTGAGGATTTAGTAAGGCACGCCTGAATGGCTTAAAAGCCACTGTTGGGAGTATAGTTGAGTGCAGAGCCTACAGCGTCGAGTAGGTATCATGTCAAAGGAGCATTTCTGGGTCCCTGTTGATCACATCTCATGTGAAACTCCCAAAAAGTACATCATCGACAGGCACGTCACTTGATTCTCCGTCTCCTGCAAAAAACAGAGTTTCTCTGAGCGAATGACGTTCCTGAAACGGCCTTGGTGATGAGCAGGGGGCCCCCTGGCTGACGGAGTCACTAGCCCTCAGACTAGCCAGGACATGGATAAGTCGAGCGTGGGTCGACAGTGAGCGATCACTCCGGCAAGCCCGTTGTAATGTCTCACCCAAGTCCAGGGATTCGAAGAAAGCTTCTAGAAGGACTTTCCCTCTTCTGTCCTGTCTCTGCCTCTGCCTCTGCCTCTCTCTAGTCTCTAGTCTCTCTCTCCCCTGCCCTACTACTGCTACTGCCTACCTACACTTCATCCATCTGCTCTACTCTCCCTCTTCTGACTGACATTGACTGACACTGACTGACTTGACCCTCTCTATTGCCTGGCCTACCCATACTTTTATGTCTGCCTCCCCCATCTTCAAACAAGGACCCTTGCGTGTCTCGTCGTGTCTCGTCTATTCTTCACGCTTACATTAATTGATCTGCTCTGCTCTTCTCTGCTTTAATCACATACATACATACCCACAGACTTGCAACTATCGCATCACATTCCACAGCGTTCCCAGTTTACGACTCAACGACTAAACTACCAAACACCAATCGTCGCGGGCTGTCGATTTCCCCTCGTTTCGCACTCACTCACTCACACGACTCGACTCGATTCGGACCGTGTTTGCTGATCTATCATCGCCGGACGTTAACTCAACTTATCGACGCTCCTTGGTATCACCAGGCCTTCACGACGTCTTACAGACTCGACTGTCGACTCGACTTCGCCGACTCCAACTTGATGATAGTCACATCATCGGCGACTGTTTCCTATTGCTGACATCGACCTCGACACAAGCCGCTGCGCTTCTGTTCGAGCCACTGTTGATAAGTCACTCAAGCGCTGAGTGCGCGTTATCGCACCGTCGACCGAGTCTCGAGCACTCTTCAATCACAACATGAACATGTTTCCCTTTCCAGTTCAAGAGGACCAAGTGAGGCCTCTGTCCGAAGAGGACCAGCAGATCCTCTTGGGGCTTACCCGTCGCTACGGCGTCTCAAGTCTCGTATGCGCTCTTAGCGGTCTGGGTGCTGGATGTGAGTGATTTCCGCCACACACACAATTCAATGTAAGCCCTGCTAACAATTAACAGCCCGAGCCTCTACGTTCTCAGCATCAACACTCCTCAGCAACACCAGCGCTCCCTCACTCGCATGGAGCAGTTCTGAGGCTTCTCATGCACGATCCGATGCGGCCTCGATTCGAACCCAATCAACATGGCAGGATAACGCAGGCGACGTCCCCTCGATTCACGACGGTGAGATCGGTAAAGTTGCCGATCGCACATGGCTCGACTCGCCCAATCTCATGCAGTCACCCATCCCTTCATGCGATGTCACCTCTCACCCGTCGCCCCGGCATGTCACACCAACCTCAAAGAAATACCAGTGCCCCATGTGCTTCCTCGACAACAACCCCGTTGGTTTCGGCAGGAAAAGTGATTTCAAGAAGCATCTTTACAATTTCCATGGTGCTGATGTGACTTGGCTTTGCAAGACCAAGGGCTGCCATCTCTCTTTCGCTACTGAGCGAGCCTACAGCACTCACGCCAAGGAAACACACCGCATGGACGCCCTCCCTAACAGCACTGCGAAGACAGAGCTGTGCCCCCAGGTCGTCTTTGGTTGTGGGTTCGCCAGCTGCAAGGACCGTGTCTTTGAGGCTTCTTCCAACGACCAGGCTTCTGCCAGCCGCGACAAGTACTTTGAGCACATCGCTAAGCACTTTGAGGATGGCTTTGATGTGAACAACTGGGAGTACAAGGTTCAAGTCCACAATCTCATGCGTCAGTCCAAGGTCAAGTCTGTTTTCAAGACTTGCATCTGGCCCAAGGAGAAGAGAATGCAACTCACATGGCGCCCTCGCTCCTCCGGTGATCTCAAGCGTATGCTTGAGGCCCGTCATCTTGGTGAGGATATCTCAACACTTGTGCGTCTTGCATTCATCCTGGGCACATCGCCTTTCACCAACCCTACTACACCACCACCAAGCGAGATTGACCTGCAGTTCTCTCTGCCCTTCCGATCTCAATGCTTGATGGACACTGTTGGCCACGCTGATGGTGCTCAATCCTCGACGGCCGAGACCAGTGAGACCAATACACCGATGGTCACTGTGACGAAGCAGGCTCCTCAAACACCGGAGGCACCTTCGTTCCCTGCCCGACGCATCAAGCAGGAGACTCGACCCACGACACCAATGGACGGTCTTCCTGAGCCTATGGTTCACGATGATCTCACTGCTGGCCCTCATCCTGGAACACCGTTCCCCATTCCTAACGAGCATGTCTGGCCAGTGGACGCACCCAAGTTTGCTCCTGACCAGATGAACACCTTTGCTGATGCTTCCATGACTTACATCCTGCCTGGTCAAGAGCTTCCTCAGCAGCAATGGGACATGACTGGCATGCAACAGCACTTCCCTCAACAAGACACTGTCATGTCCAACGTCTACATGCCTCCTCAACAACCTGTAGCTGCTCGTCCTGCTACACCTATTCCTTCCAAGCGACCTGGGTCTTGGGGCAAGCGATTAAGCCTTGAGAACCTGCGTCCCAAGAAGAAGACAAGCGTGTATGGAAGCCCTGCTTCCGAGCACGAGGCTGTCCCTCCTGTGCCAGCCATGTATGCCGACATGATTCCCACGTCTATGCCAGCGGGCTACGAACTGCCAATGCGAATGGGCCATCCTCAACAAGGGTACACATCGAACCCTGGCTTCATGCCCCAGGCTCAGCAGCAACAGTTCGGCTCACCCACGACATTTTACTTGGATGACGGGGACATGAGACTATAAGGCGTTTTTTAATCTCGGAACGGAAAAGCATTCTTTGAGCATTATGATTTCATTTATTCTCTTTTTCTCAAACTCTGCATTACCATATATCTGTACTAATAATCACCCCTGAAGAGGAGGACGAGGAACATAACGACAGGATACCCATCCTCCACTATCTGACGAACTTTCTCTTGTTACACATTTCCTTTTTGTCTGCCCTGGATATACCAGGGCAACCACATACCTATTTCCTTTTTTCGTCTTTTCTTGAGTGTCATTGTTAGTCATTTGTTTGCTTTGAGATACCACGGTGTTGAAGAAGGATGGAATGAGATGAGACGGGAAACCAAAGTCATGGAACGCTGCATAGGGCACAGAATTGTTTGACTGCAGCATGTTTTTGTTTTCTCTCTGTTGAATGTTGCATCTTTCGGGCGGTTTTATGCGTGGATTACTATACCGGGATAGGCAGATACCCTTGTGTGAGGCCAGCAAGCAATTGAGGATATTTGCTCTGGCGGGATACATATGAATAGATAGGGAAGGAAGCATGTCAGCGAGATATATGAATTAATAGAATCTTGAAGATTATCTTTTGTGCCCTTTGCCCAAGTGAAGCCTCTGTATTGACCGACCGGACAACCAAACAATATCCCGCTATCTTGCGTGAATGGCAATGCTTTTCCTTTGCTGTAGCTCATGTGTTGTGTTGGTTTGATCTTGCAGCCATGCCTCGTTGAATCTGCTACTGTCCAGGACACACGTGTCCTGGGGTAACTGAATCGAGAATTGCGATCGACAGCAACCCGGTTCGATGTGGCATTCTCAACATGACAGACCTTTATACATCGAGATGTGGTGAGATCTAATCGGCTGAAACACCACTGGATGCCGCTTCCTACAACGAAGCACCATCGACTTGGGAAGCAGATCTCGGTCGTATCTCTGTCCAAGATACGTATGGCTTGGGATATTCCGCGTGAAGGGGCGAATGGAACGTCCACTACAAGCCGAAGCTTGATGAACTCGAGCTTGGTGATAGCCCCTGCATGTTATCTATTCCCCTGTGGTGATCATCCCCTCGAAGCTACTGACTGCATGATGCTCCTCTACGAGCGGCAAGAAAACTTAGGATCTCTATCCTAAAGGCTGAAAAGCTTAGGTAAGTTTAGTTGAACTTAGGTGAGTTATGTCCATAATGCTAGCTTGATATCAGAAGTTCTATCCTCCCATGAATCTCACGAAGTTCTCGTGAAGATGATGGAGAGCCAAAGCTGCACCGATAAGGAAAATGATACACCCAGAGGAAGGAATTGAGGTTCCAAAATCCACGAGTATCTTACGCATAAAGTCTGTTTTAGAAATGATGATGTACTGGCTGAGTGACAGTTGCCAGGGTCAAGGTATTAGCGAGGCGGGAGCACCATGGAAACAACTGAGCAATTGACAGTCAAGTCACAGATTAATGACAACGAAGAGAAGCCACAGATGATTTCGTCACTAAAAAGTATGTCTTTTCTGGAGGGTTTGTGAGGTGGCAGGTTTACGGTTTTGGCTGTGAGTCACAGCAGCCACGAGACATGGCTCAGCAGAGGACAGCATTTGTGACCATGAACTCTGTGGATGAATCGTAAGCTGCATTCATGGAGAAATAATGAAAGGGTGAAAATGCAGTACATTATTCTGTGGGAGATGTCGTTTTTGGACTCGCTGGTTGGGCATCACAATCCTTGAAGTCCAACCGGTGTTGGTTGGAGTGAGAAAGGAAGCCTCCAGCGATACCAGAGGTCACAATATGAGAAAATGGTAGTCCATAGATTGGTGAAAAGGTCTGAGAACATACAGGGTCCAGGTAGAACGAAAGTGTGGTCATAGTTGAATGGTAATGGGAGTCTGCCATGAAGCATTTATCGTGAGAAGAGCTAAAGTTATGTAAAAGGAGGCTTGAGGCTTTAAGCAAAATTTAAAGACGAAGCTCCATGTCAAATGGGATCATGTTGGGGAATTGGTGACCGAGTTACACCGTCGTCGTCGTTGAGGGATGTTGTGGATAGGAACACAAAGGCAAGTGATCATCCATGCAATGTAGATCACGATGCAGACAGGCAGAACGCTGTACAGTTTTCTAGAAACATGACATATGGGAAGATAGCCCAATAAACGATAAAGTCTGCCACAAAGACGTGTTGTGTTTGTTCGTGGGGCTGGACTGAGGTGGATGTAGTGCCTACATATATTGATTCAAAACAAAGCCTTTTACCAATAAAGCTTAAGCAAAGCAGCTTGGCGCAGTGGAAGCGCGGTATGTTTCTGCTCCACAATATAACTTAACGACAGAATACTAACATATCCCAGCCGGGCTCATAACCCGGAGGTCACTGGATCGAAACCAGTAGCTGCTATGAAGCTATTCTATTTTTGCAAGTTCTTTGTTCTGAGATTTGAATGGTGGTTGACGCCAAAAACCAGAGCCAGACTGTGATATCACCGGTTGGCGCCTTATATTTTTTTTGAGGCCTGAGCCGAGCATAAGCGGAACTCCCAAGCTCTACAATTATGGCTCCTGACACCGCTGGTTCCACGATGTGAGTTTCTGATCTCAAATCGATCTTGTGTGCCGGGTTCGGCACGGCATAAAAGCGAAGTGGATCCCCGGCGCCGGAACGGACAGCCGGTTCGGCATTCTACTGTAGAGGAGCCTTGAATGTGTCTGCGATAACTTGTAAATGCAGCATGAGCTTGATAATATTCCAGGTAATTTCTCCCCTTGATTAAGTGATATAAATTACAGACTGATAAATTCCCAGGCATTTACTAAAAGTGTCTCGGAACTTCAATTAACAACCCCACAGAAGTATGTTGACAAAGAGAAAACTGGTACTTATTAATGCGCCAACTGCCCCATCTGTTATCGCCAGCGGCTGAGAATGTTAGATAAACCCTCCATTAATACCACTATGTTCCCTGACTTATCATCTAGAGTCTCTTCCACCTCAGAGTGTTGGACATTCACGCTGTCACGTGGCCCGAAACAATAAGTGGACCCAGCGGCCAGCGTTGCCCCACCCACTCTATATTTTCTCCAAACGCGATACCCTTGTAACTCCATCAAAACGCATCGGATTGACATGAAAAATATCGCAATCGATTCTCCTTGATGAGAAGAACAAGTAAAAAATATCAGAAAAATCTAAAAAATCTCCCGATATGGGACTCGAACCCATAACTTTCAGATCTCAGTTACCTAAAAGTCTGACACGCTAACCAATTGCGTCAATCGGGATGCTGATTTGTTGAGCAGAGGTACCATAATTCTGAATCTATTCGCAACTGCGGCACGTGCGTAGAGCATTGCAGCTTCCTCTCCTCGTTACTTCAAGCTGTCGACAGATAACCTTGAGCTCCTAGCTCTCAGATCAAAAGTCTCACACTAACCAATTTTCTTGACTGTAATGCTTAATTCATTGGAACAAACATTTGAGTAGTAGCCATCAGGCTCATGAAACACCGCCTTGTATTCAGCCTAGCTATCACTGCCTCTATCCTGACCACAAGGACCGCAAAATGTAACACAGTCGTTATGGACCAGTAACCATGGGCAAGCCATGATGCACACTACGTTGCTGCGCATGTGCCACGCGACAACTACTTACTACGCAGCTTGCGATGAGAACCGCTGATGCTGGTGTGAAATTAGCAGCAGTCACCCACGAAAGGTGAGGGTCATGCAAATAGTTCCCTGCGATTACAAACTCGTTTATTTGTTGCTACAGTACTCGTTAACGTGCTCCGTGTCGGATTGGTTGATCTCCCTGTACCGAAGCATCGCATCAAAGGGGGTGGTTCAGTTTATGTTCAATTGGCCAGCAAAGATCTAAAGTGAGAATTTTATGACACTCCGTAATGCATTCAATACGCGTCAGTAGTCGCGAAGGACAGCTATTCAAGAAGAAAACTGTTATCCCCATGGGCGTGCTTATATGTCCATCGGCTAGATCCAGCCTAGTTGACGTTGGAAGCTTGACCACAGACTCTACCCGCCCTGGGCCTCCACTCCCTCGAATGCGGGCATGAGATTGGGAAACACGTTTTTGCCAAATGGCTGGAACTGTGCAAATATAACACATATGTTCAAGTTGCACATCACTGGATTATCGAATCTAGATTACACGCCTGATAGATGAATGGCAGATAAATGTAAATGCATGCATGTTGTGATCCTCTGTCTCTCTCTTTGGGCTGATGATGACCTTTGCTACTTTACTACGAGGAGCCAAATGTAATAACCAGTAAGAAGCAGAGGGAGCTGTTCTAGAGGAATAGATCTCCCGCCTGTCTACATTAAGTTAAATACAGGAGGCATAAGAAAGGCATGTAGCACAGTCCTCAATGTCACCGTCCTGTAGGAGTCACTCTACGTTAAATGGGCTGGACGTACTCAACTTAAAAGCAAATCAGAATAGATAAACACCTGATAATGATTGAAATAAGCTAGAAAGTTAAGCAAGTTAAGCGGTAATGACAGTAAAGAATTAAAGAGCTTCAGCTTTAGCTTCATAGCAAAGTCCCACGGTGATGTCCTTCAGCGTCTTGCAAGCAGAAAATAGCAATAATGAACGACAGCATTGAGAGAAAAGTAACGCAGCCGTGCTCACAGCCGTTGATTCTCCCAACCACAGAAATCAAGAGCGATAATTGCAGATAAAAACAAAAGCCCGTGGCCAAGTCCGACACTGTCGGCTTCTTCAAAGCGTAGCCAGCAGCCACAGCCAACTCTGTTCGTCAGTCAGCCCTGCGGATCTCCATGCTCCATACCTTCGATATCAGGATCGAAGGGTGCCTCCTCCAGTGGACCGATCATTGAACCCACGTCTCGGGAAAGGTTTACTGCGATACCAAGTTCCTCCAGGCTCTGGCCATGAACAAATAGATCCATGACGTCTTGTCCTGCTCTAGACCAAGTACAAGGACGGTTCAAAGGTCTACAACACTGGCATGAGTTGTCAGTAGGATCATACTTGCAGGCAGTGGTCTATGTAGTATGTTAGTTTACCAAGTCATGAGCAGCTGGTAATTGAAACTCACAGTCCGTTGTGAAAGGCACATGTCGCACGACTTGCGGTTGTTGGTGAAAAATCCCGGTGGAGGCTTTGCCCCAATGACAGTGTCGGGGAATGACTGGCGAGGAAACAACTGGTTGAGTCTCTGGGTATTCAGGGCCATGGTGTTGTCAGCTGGCCAAGGAAGTACTTTGCGCTGGACTGTCTCCACTACTCTCTTCTGCCCAAGATGGTCATATCGCAGGAACTGGATCTCTGTTGGAGAGAGAGAGTGAATCCAGGCTGGAGCTCCCGTGTAGCTGATTTTCTCAACATCACAGAGTACCATAAGACCCAAGCGGTAGATGCGCAATACATCATTTGTCTTGCTGAGAGCCTGCCAGAGTCGAGATCTTTCGATGTAGTACTCCTTCCATTTCGTTTTGCCAGCAGGAAGCCACTGGATCTTGATAGCGAGGGATCTGAGCTTCTCAAGCTCTGGATTTCTTCCTATCTGTGGTGGGAAACGGACGTAACGGAAAGGGTGAGTGAGATATTCATCACCTCTCTTGCGGATCTCGACCTCAAGATGAACTGACTGGCCGCCGTCCACTAGACCAGCATCGTGGGCAACTTCCAGAGGGATCTGTAGGCGTTCAGTTCCGTACCAGCATACATTGACTTCGCCCGCATTCTTCCAGAGAGTTCGGCGTGTGCGGTACTTGTAAAGATCCAATTCCGGTTCGTGCCACGCAACCCACGGAAGGTCGAACTTAGGGTGTTTGAGAACTGGAGTGTTCCAATTTAGGCCATAAGTGGGAGCGATGTTCCAGCCCGTCTCAGTAGAAACTTGTCGCATTAAGCGAGAGAAGACCAAGCACCCTTCGTGATCGATAGTATAGGCTCCGAGGAGCTCAGGGTCGCGGGGTTGGAACAAAGCTGCATACCAGCTTCGAAAAAGGCAGACCATAGAGAATTCTGCAATGTCGAGGAAACCAGGTGGTACACTGGTTGCCGTTTGCAATAAGAGAGGTATCATTACCATCTTATTGGCCTTTCTGGCGAGGTTGTATTGCACGGAGTTCTTGGTTGTGGCATTTCTGGTATGCGCGTCCTTGCGCTTCTGAAACTGGACAGTCTGGCCGATATAAATGGCTATGATATAGGTGGTATTTCCAGATTGACGGCCACCAAAGTCCTCGTAGATGATGATATAAACCCCGGCCTGCTTGGGATAGGTGCTTGAGACCGGTGGTAGAGTCTTCAGTTCTTCGATGGAAAAGTTGCCTTTGTCCATGATTTCACGGGCCTTTTTGGTGATACCTGGGTGACAATACAGTCAGTCTCTGGCTGAGGGAGAGGGAGGAGGGAAGAGATCAGACTTACAATTGTAGACGACATCACCGTATTGACTTGCGTTTCTGTGGAAGAAAATCGACTGACTCTGTTCATTCATGCCGGAAATCACTTCCTTGATGAGAGGCTGCTCGCTCTGAATATTGTTCCAAAGTGTTCGAAGTGTTTTCAGCAGAACGCTCGCGTCAGACTTGGTCTGAGTGCCCTGGGGTGCGGTAGATCTGAAGTTACGGACTTCTGCAGGCAATTCGATGGGTAGTTCTTCAACTTTTATCGCGCCCTTCTTCAAGATGTTAAGAGGTACCCAGCCTGATCATTAGCAGAAGATCTAAAGGTAGGAATGGCGGAGTTACCTCTGAGGTGCGTATCTCCAGTAGGTAGATGGATGTAGCCATATCCCTGGTTGATGTTGAAAGCCCAGACATTGTCGCCTTTCTGGACCTTCAAAGCTGGAGTGAGTCCACGAGGAAGCCTCGCCTTGAGGGCACGAGGATCCCAGTCTTGGGTTACCTCACAGGCGTAGACGTCTCTGGGAGGGGCGGAGCTTGAGCCCTGCGAAGCCATGCCGATAGGGTCGCTGGGCTGTAGAGTAGCAAAAGATTGAGCGATGAAAGGGCGATCAACGAAGTCCAATTGAAAGACGGCTGACCACAGGCGAGAAGATGTTGATGGATGATGAGAGAGGAAGAGGTGGAGGAGATGAGGAAGGGAAGGTTGGAATTCGGAACCTGATGAGCGGCAGGTGCTTGCTGCATTTTTGACCTAAGAGTCACTGAGGAAGGTATCATCGTGAGTGAATCATTACGGTACCTAGGTATATGGTAACTAACGGGTTCTTTCCATTGGGTATAAATCATCGTGACTCAAGCGCCTCTAAGTGATTACCACTACATACTTTAAGATAGCACATATTCCCAAGCATTGGTAATGATCATTACTGGTTGGCCACAATTGAATACCTGTGAGCTTCTGACAAAAGTCACGCAAGCGTCTTGAACTGAATACAAACTACCTGTAGCTTTTAGAATTTGGGGATTTAAATCTGAACACATGTATTTGTTCTATCTGTTCCGAAACACATCTGGCAACAGCAGGGCGGATAATATAACTATTCAGACATGTCTAGCCATCACAACGACCTTATTAAAAGAAAACCGGATTTCCCAACAAGACTGGCGCCAGATGCAAGAAAAAAGGACTAAGATTGAAGCTTCCTGCAGGTTCGTGAAGTCGTACTCGCCATAACTTAAGTAGGAACCGAGCAAAGTTTGACCTTCCCTTATCCATAGTTCCCATATAACTTTGGGTTCTTTAGTATTGGGAACCTTCTAGCTATTGCGAGGGCCGATTATTGATTACCTTAGTACCCAAGTTAAAAGTCGGCAATTATGCCGATAGGTAGGCGCATGCCTGGTGGTTCTGCATATACATACATATGTGTGCCACGGCGAATAAGGCCGGCAATGAGGACCCATGCAAACCAGATTGCTGCACGTTACTGTAGTGAAGTGATGATGTTTAATGCGACGACATTTTCGCCAAGCACATGGAATATACATGATGCTGTAAAAACTGATCCACGTTGGGATTTGGGTCTCTTTCTCCTTTCATTATGGGATCCATCGTGCTGTGTGTCGTGAGGCTATCGTTGGAAGGCTGTCGACACTGATTACTCTAGGCCAGATGAAGAATTGATTACATTACAGATACTTGTCAATAAGAATTCTGAGCGAGGATGCTCGTTGGTGCAGAAAAATAGGATGTATGGCAACATCAAAATGACAAGAGTGCCCCCGGGTAAGGAAAAACAATGGGGTGGCTTACAACCGAAAATCACCGATCCCCACCAAGGGCTTTCGGCGGGTTTTGTTATCCTCTAGAGCGAACAAAAAGCGAACTTGCCCTCACTCGGCTCGGATTCAACGTATCTACCATCGCTGGTCTTGTATCCGCATATGCTTCACCTCACGCTGACCAATTGCGTTACCGGGGGTTTGGCTGATCAGTAAACTTTTGGTCCAGGCAGCTTCATACCCCACTAATGTATTCGGCAGCGGTCATCAGTAGTCGAAACAGAGACAAAAGGCATTGCCCCTTTGCACTCTTCCAATTAGAGATCTGGCTTCGGCCTCAGACCTTCTGTACTGCTCATGTGCTTGCATTTGTCTCACTGAAGCCACTGCTTTTTCAGGGTACCTTGGACATCATGGTAGCATCGTCTTGGTGGTTTAGAAGCATGTTGGATAAAGGCCAACTCCAATGAGATAACGCTGTACACCCTTGCGCCATCGACAAGGGCTTGCAGGATCGGACTAAACAAAAGGTCTTTGGATTCCTCCTCGGACTACGTGGCCCTCTTACTACTGATCATTCTTCGAACTTTCTCCTGTTGTCGCAGGTTGAGAACTCTAGTAATGTCGGGCTATCAGCTTCAGTCACCTTGCCGCGTGGAGGATGGTCTACAAATTGCGCAGAGTCAGGTTTCAGCCTTCTTTGAAGAAGCATGGTGGAGATTATCATGGACTGACAGAACTCGTGAATCATTGATCCAGAGTATTGCAGATCGAAGTCCCAAGAACTTGCTCACCAAACGAGAAGTTCGGAGGCATCAAAAGATAGTTCACCTCGAAACTGGAGACATTGTCGGATATGCACGGTGGATCCTCCCCGAGTCTCACAAAGACGCTTGGCTTGAAGCGCAAACGCCGGACGTGAGCGATGAACAGAAGGAAGCTTTTGCAAAGCGTCATGCCGAAACCGACTGGAACCCACGCGAGGATAACGATAAGTTGGATGATCATATCGACGGTTGGAGAGAGAAGCACAAACAGGAAATGGACATGGGTAAGAATCACCAAGAGAATGTCGCACCAACTTGGTTAAAATTAACGCCGAATAGAATTACACTACCTCTGCGTCCATCCAGATCATCAGCAAAAGGGACTAGCAAGTTTACTTGTCAACTCAGGTCTCAAAGAAGCCAAGAAGCTGGGGATCGATGTCATAATCGTGGCCATGGGCCGACGAGCTCTTGGTCTCTATTTGAAGCACGGCTTTGAACTTCTTGAGGAGAAGAGCCAGAGTATGAGTTACTTTGGGGTAGATGAGCTTTACGAGACATTTTACTTGAGAAAGAAGGCCAAGAAGTGATGGCGAGCAACTCCTGTATCATCGACCATCATCGACTACACATCAACGACTTCCCTGCTCAAAGAAGCCGAGAGACGTTCAGTGGCTGGCCCTGTCATTTGTTGGTGCAGGGGGACTAGTTGAGATCGATCTGGCTATATCAATAAACTAATGCACGTCTTTTCTTGGCACCCGCTGAAAAACGAATCTCATATAGACGTGATTTGGCACTAGTAGACCCAACTCTATGCCTCCATGCTCTTATAAGTTGGACTTAATCTTTCCAGCAAGACCCTTAACCTCGCTAGTGAATCGATACACAATATTATCAAAGCTATCCTCGGGAAAAACGTAAAGCCAGCTCAGCGCGTTGTCGTTACAAAACACGCCGTGCTCAGCATCTCCTGGTATCCAAACAAGGTTGTTCTTGGAAACTGGGTATCTTTGCCCTTCAACTTCGACTTCTCCAGACCCAGATAGAATGTAGTAAAGTTCTGCTTGCTTGTGGCGGTGTAGTGCTAGAGTTCCTTGAGGGGGACATGTAGCAATGCCTGCAGTAAGTGAGGCCGTTTTTGTTCCTGGAGAAGACAACAGAGTGTGCCAGGTTGCGTCTCCTCGACCCTTCTCAGCGAATGAAGAGGGAGTATTTTGCGACTTGGCACCAACGTCGACGATTAACGGCTTGGAGGAAGACATGCCAATGATAGCAGAAGTCAGGCTGTTGACGGAAACGGAAGAAACAGTGACTGGATGAGACGATCCAAATAGTCTTATAGGCAGAACAGCTCAAGGGTTTCGACGGGAAGTCTACTTCTTATAGCTTAATGTCTATACCAGAGCCAATAATGTATTTCAAACTTGAGACAGGGTCAACGACGCCTTACACACATCATCTGGCGCAAATAGAAAAAATACACGGCCCGATAACCATAAAGGGTAAACAAACACGACTTGTCTGCCGGAAGTCTCCAGAATTATCTGTGATAATGATAAAAGAGCCACATCATTGAGGGGCTCGCACCAATAAACATCAACTAAGTTGTTGTGACATTTGCACTAGACTCGGAACTGACCTAGGAGATCAAGTCTTGCATTAGCTAATGGTTAGGGTTGCGATATAGTTTTCTTGGCTTGATAAATGTTATCTTTGCCCGTAGACATTGCTATCATCAGATAAGTTACTGGACTCCGTGAATGGGCGAGTGGTCAATTTTGACGAAATGATACGCTCCCAGACGAGGCTTGGAACTATCAGATAGTGGCGTATGTGATCGAGGCGTAAAGTAAAATGAATGAGCCAATGATTCAGAGGCATAGTGTTTGTAAACTAGAAACCTGGGTAGTTGCATGTCGCTGAGGTCTGTCTCACGCGTTGCACGCGGCCTTGAAGCTAGTTACAGTATTCTCGAGATGCAGCAACTTCAGGTATCTGTCTTGGCAAAAAGATATATTTCTCAAAGACGAGATGTCCTGACTCACAAGTATGAAGGGGGGAAAACTAGACAAGAGGTCCTCTTGAGCTTTGATTATCATGAAACCCTATGCAGTAGATTCTGGTGAAGCTAACAAAACCACCAGACCAAATCCTTCAGTGCTGGACCAAGAGCGAAAGAGAGAAGTCTCCTTTCGAGGGGATTGTTCTGGCTTTTCGTTCCTACAATAAGTCAATTCAAGTCGTCTACTACAGGAATGGCTTGCGTAGGGTTGAATCTCATGGCAAAGGACATCACTATGACTTGGATATCTGAAAAACGAGGAATCCAACTACCACTTTTCATACATCTCAAGTGAAATTAGATCCTGAAGAGAGTGACTTAACACGATAATATTGTTCTTTTACGAGTATCAGTCACCTGAGGCTCTACGGACTGTCGTCTTGTCCTAGCCAACCAACTCGGTGATATTGATCAGAAGAGATCTGCCTTGGAGAGCAACAAAACTTCAGATGCTGGATATACGGATCAGAGTAACTAGGTAGCCGAAGAAACACTTGGTCTTTTCATAACCTTACGATTTTGTCGCTCAGAATCGGGGTCTCAAATCTTACTTCCCTGACTACAAAGGATCTCTTTTAACATCCTACAAGTTACATGCTAAGTTTTCAAGCACGGGGAGGGCAAGAAAACGCAGTAGGGATGATGATAAAGTGGGATCGACGATATCTGCTTGTGAGCCTCACTCAAGATCAAGAGGCTGGAGTTTGTGGGGAAGCTGTAAAATATGGGCCTCGCCATCGCCGAAAACAGGACCAAGAGATGTCGGGCGTCTTCACAT
Organism: Fusarium mangiferae; assembly: GCF_900044065.1. Taxonomy (NCBI): domain Eukaryota; kingdom Fungi; phylum Ascomycota; class Sordariomycetes; order Hypocreales; family Nectriaceae; genus Fusarium; species Fusarium mangiferae. The sequence continues at coordinate 471,129 of NW_024573935.1, forward strand.
GGCAGCGGCCAAGATCCGAAATGAAACCGTCATCAGGGACAATTCACGGCGTTGATAATATTATAATCGACTGAGCCTGGTTCTCAAGAGCCCTAGCGTGACAGATAAGCCAGACATTGTAAATACTATTTTACTCAAGCAAGTACAATGCTGGGAATCCCTTCATGCTAGAAACAAGAGGCAAAAATCGGGGAGCAAAATGGTCCCGAATGCACAGATTCATATCAAGCTAGGGTGGAAAGGGTAGTGGAGGATTAAGGGAGCTGCAGGACCAAGTTCCCCCGCTTAGTCTACCTCTTCCCCGACGTCAGAGCACTAATGTCACATACGCCTTGCAGGGTCTGAGGATGAGATGGAGATAATGGTAAGCAGATTGTTCCCGTTGCAATGAGTCAATGTCCTCCAACGTCGGCAAATGTCATGGTCTGAGAAACGGTAGGTACAACGCCAGAACAACTGCCAGAGTACAAAACTGAGTCGATTTTGCGTTCCCTTGGTCCAGCTAACGCTGCTAGAGGCCCTGCTAGGCCGTTCTCGCAGCCAATCCAGCCAATCTGAGGGTCTGAGTAGGTGGCGATATCGGCCATTCATCTAGACCGTGATTGGCTTAGCAGGCCACCATCAGGTCTGGACAACTGCGGTGCCCCTGTAACCGTAATCCCACCTCGATTGGGCCGGGGGAGTTTCGGGGTGACAAAATATACCTGACGCGGGAGTTCTACACTGTAGTGCAAACTCACGTCTCTACGTCCTCGACCTTTTTGACACCACCAAGGGGAGTCACCTACCCTCAACCCCACACTTGACCTTGGCCCCACCCCGGCCACCGGCCCTCCGATGGACAATTGCTGAGGTGCTCGCTGTGATATTTTCCCCCGGGCTCGCCCTCGTTTCTCTGGCCTTTTTTAGCGGGCGAAACTCAAAACACTTTTTTCTCTTCTCGCCTCCAAACACTCTCGCGATCAGTTTTCTCCCCTGTCCCTCCCCTCCAGGTTTTCAATTGATCATCGACCCTTGATCTCCAAACCTCTTGCGCTTCTCGAGCCTCGTGGCTCCTCTCTAATTGCTCTTCCTCTCACCGAGCTCTTCACCTCCACAATGCTCCGAACTCGCCAGGCCGCAAAGGCCATCCGGGCCGTCGCCAATGCCCGATCCTTCACCACCACATCAGCCGTTGCTTCCGTTCAGACTTCAAAGAAGGTCGCCAGTACCAGGAATCAATCCACTGCTGCTGCGTAAGTTGAAGCTTTTGTTCTGGTGGCGGTTGTGCGTTGCCCCGCGTCTGGTACCTGACATGGGGGCAAAACTCTCACGCGCACTTTACAAAAAGTAATTGGAGACAGCAAATGCTAATATATACAATCGAAGGCCTGCACGCGATATCCCCAGCCCAGGATTCAACGTCGAGAAGAACCAGAGCAATGTCCAGCCTCTGGTCAACCCCCGGAAAAATGACATGGATGAGTCGTATGCAACCCTTCCAAACTCAATGTGATGACATATTCTGACAAACGATTGGCAGTTTCATTGGAAAGACTGGTGGTGAAATCTTCCACGAGATGATGCTCCGACATGGCGTGAAACACATCTGTACGTCCGCCGTCCCACATGCCGCAATCAATGCTGATTCAATATAGTTGGATACCCTGGCGGTGCCATTCTCCCCGTTTTCGATGCCATCTACAACTCAAAGCACTTCGACTTTATCCTCCCTCGCCACGAGCAAGGTGCTGGCCACATGGCTGAGGGTTATGCCCGAGCTTCTGGCAAGCCCGGTGTTGTTCTCGTCACATCTGGTCCCGGTGCTACAAATGTCATTACACCTATGCAGGACGCCCTTTCTGACGGTACCCCCATGGTTGTCTTCACCGGTCAGGTCGTGACAACTGCCATTGGTAGTGATGCTTTCCAAGAGGCCGACGTTGTCGGTATCTCTCGTGCATGCACCAAGTGGAACGTCATGGTCAAGAACGTTGCCGAACTTCCTCGACGCATCAACGAAGCTTTCGAGATCGCCACCAGCGGTCGCCCCGGTCCCGTCCTCGTCGACCTTCCCAAGGATGTTACTGCCGGTATCCTACGGAGAGCTATTCCTACCGAGACTGCTCTGCCTTCTCTGCCTAGTGCCGCTTCCCGCGCTGCTATGGACGTGACCAAGAAGCAGCTCGAGGGTGCCCTCCAGCGCGTCGGCAACCTCGTCAACAAGGCTAAGAAGCCCATCATCTATGCTGGTCAGGGTATCATCCTTTCCGAGGGTGGTCCCGAGATCCTCAAGGAGCTCGCTGACAAGTCCTCCATCCCCGTTACCACTACTCTTCAGGGTCTAGGTGCCTACGACGAACTCGACGAGAAGTCCCTGCACATGCTTGGTATGCACGGCTCTGCTTATGCCAACATGGCCATGCAAGAGGCCGATCTTATCATCGCTCTCGGTGCCCGATTCGACGACCGTGTCACTCTGAGCATTGCCAAGTTCGCTCCCGGTGCCAAGGCCGCTGCTGCTGAGGGCCGTGGTGGTATTGTCCACTTTGAGATCATGCCCAAGAACATCAACAAGGTTGTTCAAGCAACCGAGGCCATCGAGGGTGATGTCGCTACCAATCTGAAGGAACTCCTGCCTCTGATTGAGTCCAAGACCATGGAGGACCGCAAGGAGTGGTTCAACAAGATCAACGAGTGGAAGAAGAAGTGGCCCCTGACCGACTACGAGCGTGCCGAGCGCTCTGGTCTCATCAAGCCCCAGACTCTGATTGAGGAGCTCAGCAACCTCGTTGCCGACCGCAAAGACAAGACCTACATCGCCACTGGTGTCGGCCAACATCAGATGTGGACTGCCCAGCACTTCCGATGGAGACACCCTAGATCCATGATCACCTCTGGTGGTCTTGGTACCATGGGTTACGGTCTACCTGCTGCCATTGGTGCCAAGGTTGCCCAGCCTGACGCTCTTGTCATTGACATCGATGGTGACGCTTCCTTCAACATGACCCTGACTGAGCTTTCCACTGCTGCTCAGTTCAACATTGGTGTCAAGGTCATTGTTCTTAACAACGAGGAGCAGGGTATGGTCACACAATGGCAGAACATCTTTTACGAGGATCGATATGCCCACACTCACCAGAGCAACCCCGACTTCATCAAGCTCGCCGAGGCCATGCGCGTCCAAAATCGACGTGTCTCTAAACCCGAGGACGTTGTCGATGCCCTGAAGTGGCTCATCAACACCGACGGCCCTGCTCTGCTGGAGGTCGTCACCGACAAGAAGGTCCCTGTCCTGCCCATGGTTCCGGTCGGTTCCGGTCTACATGAGTTCCTCGTCTTTGACGGAGGTAAGTTACCCGCTCCCACAAAATACATACAAATGCTGACCCCTGTTTTAGCCAAGGACAAGAAGAGACGTGAGCTGATGAGAGAGCGTACCTGCGGTCTGCACGGCTAAGCTTGAACCCCAGCTTAACCACGAGCCGCAACCAATCTGATACCATCTATTCCATCATGTCCTTTTTCTTAACTTTCTTGATTCCATCTACTTGCGGAGTTTTATGTTTACTGGGTTTTGCCGGCGGGCAAAAGTACCTTTTGGGGTCTACGATGATCAGCGCATGAGAGACCAACGAAAAAGCTGGAGGCTGGATTGCATTGAGTGTGGGAGGAGGGACTTGTTCGTGTGTAGGATCAAATGTGCACATGATGCGCGCGAGGACGCGTGTAAAAAATTGAGGGTGACGAGTTACGCCGAGGGCGTTTTTATATACCACCACATAATGAATGCCGTTGTGATGATACCTGAGCTACTGCACCTTGGACCATGTGTACTTTGCTGAATATGTGAGTTTCTCCCGAGGCCATCAATCGAGGCATCTTTGTCAGCTTGGACAAAGTGATTGTCGAATGTACTCGGCTCCCAGTGTGGAGGTAAATGTTGACGGATGTGGCAAAGAGCAGTATCTTCTCCTGGAGCCTTGTTGAAGAGCATAACCTTGCACTCCAATCGCACTTAAAGTACACAAGAATTGTAGTGAAATGTAGATCGAATACCCGATTATAGATGGATGGAGAAAGATGTCGCGCGCTAACACATTGTCGTGTGCTTTGCTTGTCCTCAATTGCCGAATGCAGCATTTGGAAGTGGACGGCACCGACTGCTCAACAAGGCAGCCTCATTGCGGTTATTGAGACGAACAATTAATCATCTTGTCTTCTTACGTGCGAGAATGGACAGATGGGTAAATCATACTTGCTCTGACGTTCCGAATGATGGCTGAGAACGTACAGCCGTTGATGAGTAGTACCAAGATGTTTCATAGCCGCGATATGACGGCGCCATGTCAGTTTTCGTGTACCTTCCACTGTCAATTGAGGAGGTGAATGATGTAACACCTACGAGTTAGTATGGAAAAACTTCGTTGGTGATGAACTTCGTCTGAGTTGAGCTTGTTAGGGCTGCGATTGGAGACAACGTCGAAGCTTATCGATCGAGATTGCACAACTTGGCTTCCATTTCCGAGAGTGAGCGAGTTTAAAGCAATTATACTTTACTCTTAATTCAAAAAATGTCTGTACTGCTTTAATTCACCCCAGTAGTTGCGTTGTGTTTGAGTGTTTAGTGTTTCTATAGGATAGAACTCTGTAGCAGATGCCTGATGCCCCCAACCAACCGCATCGGCTTACTTTAAAGCTTCCTGGTACAGTCACATGACAGAGTGGGCTCATCATGTAGGCTGTAGCAAGATAAACTCTGGTGAGCCAAAATTAAGAAATGTTAAGTTGTCTCTGAGAGTGGATACACTCAAATCAAGGTATAAATAAATCGGTGCCTTGCCTTTGCAGTCCTGCTCGTTCGTCTGGGGTCGTGAGTTACCCGATGATGACGGGACAATCTGAATTGTTTGTTTATCTCTCTTCCCTAAGGTCAGTATCCAGTGAGCGGAACCTCATGTCACCAGATGAGCAGCGCAGGGACCGGAGTACACTCTATCAGTCAAGTGACTGTGGGCGACATTGGAGCAATATTGCAGTGAAGCTGACAAGCACCATTCAACAAGATTATAGACCGGGAATTTGGATGGGCAGCGTAAGTCTCCTCGTTCTACAAGTCTTTAGTGAAAATACATGACCTATCAAAACTTCACGCAACAGATTCAAGAGGGATGCCAAACTGGCACGGGGGTGGGAGGGGGGTATTTAGTACACAGGCAATGATGGGCAGTCCTCAATAATGGAGTTTCACTAAACACATTTGGACATTAACTGAGCCTGGAGATGGTGGCACATATCGGGTTTAACCTTCACGATTCAAGTGGACTTCACAGTGATATCACGGGGGAAATGTCTCAGCTGGGCCAAGCCCAGTGGGCGAGCCGAGAACCCAATGCCACGAAATGAGCAGGCTATTTAGCCAGTCACTATGGTGTCAGCATATAAGCCCCCGGTAAGTTAAAAGTGAGGGGCTATGCCGACAGGGCAACCTGAATTGCTCTCGCCCTTGTATGGGTACGGTTGCAGCCATTGAATGGACTGTCCGTTGACCAAGGGCGTGTGAGACGGTGATGATCATCGACTAAAGTCAACAATCTGAGTCTCACAGGGGGATACATGAAGGGCAAATACATGAGAACGCTGGGGGTACAAGAATGTGCTGAACAATAAACGATGACGCTGGATGCAAAAACGGATACGCTGAAGAAAGGACAGTACAAGAAGGGCAGATACATGAGGGCGCTGGGGAGTACAAGACTGGGCTGAACATGAATGAATGAATGAGTGAGTGATGATGATGATGAAGAAAAGAAGAAGAGAAGACTCGGAGACTGAGGGAACCGAGTTTTATGGTCGGCCACGAAGACCTTGAGGGGGAAGGAGCGTGGGTGGGCAGGATGGTGGATGACCTGGACCAGGGAGAAGGATCGAGGCTGTCTACTTCCCGTCACGATCAAAAGGAGCCTGGCCAGTGAGGCACCAATTACTTGCAGTAGTTGAACAATGGAAGGCGAGACGAGAGGCAATTGCGAGGCCCCTGAATAGATGGACAAATTGCGGTATCACATTATAACCAAGGTAAAGCTGAACGGGCTTGGTTCAAGACATCAGTCAGCCACTCACAACGACCTGGGAGCAATGGAAGCACTACTATGAACTAAGATAGCATTGATTGTCTTGAGAAGAGATTCAGATATTGCTGCAACTAAGAGATGGTCGAAAGTAGACAGCCGACACAAGCGACTCGAGTGTCTTTGCAACACCAATTGGGAACCGAGGGGGAGGCCACTGAGACGGACCCCATGGGCTGCTCAGGGGGAAACACCATCAACACTGATACAAAGTTAGGGAGAGTTTCTCCCTGGCAGTAAGGTAGCCTGAAGAGTCTCACTTGGAGACTACCAACACATGCCCGTGGGTTCTTGTGCACAGTGTTGTCATCTCATGCCTTTCCAGGCTTGCATTGTAACCTCACACCTTGTATAAGGGCATAAAAAGACTCAGGTGACGACACAAGTAGAAGTCCATCATATACAAGGTTTGATTGCCCATAATGTGGGCTTGAACCATCTATCCCTGGGCCCTTCGTGTGGTTCGTATGCTAAACAGTAACTCGCATGTGCCAACTGAGATGACTATAGTCCCAAGAAAACCTATTGTTCAATTTGGTACGTGATATGTAAGCAGCAGATTGACTACCTACTCAAAGTAGGAGACTACCTCAAAACGCGATACTACTCAACTTCCTAGGCAGAGCTCCAAGTGCAAGATAACCTCACAGCATCATATCCACCTCACCAAGGCATCAACAGACCAGCTCCAGTCAGCAATCCGACTACCAATGCAACCCCTGAGGCAACCCCTCCGACCTTTGACAGAGTCGACGCGGCATTATCATCGTCCTTAGCCTTCCCATCCTCGTCGTCCTTGGACCCATTCTTAGCAGCCTTGACATCTTCAGCTTTGTAGATCATCTCAACCGCAGGAAACTGTCTAGCAATAACCATGGATGCAACCAAACTGGGATCACTCCACCGTTCAGTCAATGCAACCGTCTCCGTAGTATATGTTATGTCAGGGAGGAAAGAGAGAAGCCCGTCTGTATCAGAAACAGGTTCACCCTCGACAGTGTGGACAGTGACAATGCCCGCGGTCTCGGCGACTCCCTGATAACAAGCGCTGTTGTACCCAGCTGAAAGAGCGGGGGCAATAGAGGACCTGCAATATCCGTAGGGGAGAGAAGCCCAGCCGCTGTGAGCGATGGGGTTAGTATACAGTACAATAGACTGTCTGAGAGGTCGACATACCTTGGGCAGCACCACGCCAGGGTCTCGGAAGGCCCCAGGACTTTGAGCCACCATTCATCAGAGCCCATCTGCAGGGGGTGCGATGAGTTTACGCTCGTCGTGGAGGTAAATACACCACTTCTATACGCCGATCCAGTCTTATCACCGTGTGCAAGTAATCCAGCGGTAGTCCAACCTTCAGGGCAGTGGATTCAGGAGAGTGAAACGCATGAATGCCTTGTCCAGACTTTGGGTTACTGTACTCTTTGATGATGGAATCCATGGCAGCTCCAGAGGGAAGACATTTTCCATAAGGGTCAATCACACAGTCTGGAGAACCAAATCCATATACCAAGGAGCTCTCGAGGGCATAGACGAGATGATCGGTTGTTGCCCTGGTGCATTCCGGAGGAGGCGTGTAGGTCGTAGTGAGAGGACCAATATTGCTGACAGATATGCCAAAGTATTCGGTAGCAGTAGGCATGTTGGCTGAAAAATGATCTGGTAATATTTGAATAATGTGAAAGCGCTGTGAATAACGATATTCCATGTATTGGTGTTATCCTGAAGCTTATATACAGTTTGATCATGAATATATCCGGAGAACTATCAGCTGTCTCCTCTCCACGGATAAACGGGACGAGTTTCCAGACAGCTGGTATGATTTTGAGGCTTAGGCATTGCGTAGCACATCATGTTTGGTACCAAGAGCTTCTTAGAGTGCTCTCTATGGCCTCAAGACCCGGCCAGTTCCCATCTGAGCTTGGTGTAAGGCACAGCATGCATACCCTTGCATGAATGCGAGGCTGAAACCCTGCAATAATTCGGGGAGGGAGCCAACTTTGATGAAATATACGAAATTTGGGTTGATTGAATCATATCATGATTTATTAATTGTTAATGGCCACTTGTTATGTCACTGCTTCGCCTGTACGGACTGTTGTGTGGCCGCGGTTTGGAACACCGTCTCATCTGCTAAACCAGGATTCCCATACTTGAACCCCCTCAATGATGTCAATATCTTCTATTTTCCAGTGCAAATGGTAACCAGAATAATAGTGTTATAACGCATTATCTTCTGCCAGAAGCACAAACAACTCAGAAGTGCCATAGTCTTCCACTGCATGCCCCCATTCCACGCCTGGCACCGCTACCAACAGGTTGAAAAGTTCCAATCTCGTACATGCGTTTCCAATCACCGATTCCAGTCCACACAGCCACAACCTCGTGACCATCGTTTGTAATTCCATTTCCCTGATCTGGTTCATTGTTGGGGTTGCCGTCATTAGGCTCTTCGGCTCCGTGGCCCAGCCGGACAGGCTTCCAGCCATATCTTGATGCTCCGACGCTTTGACTTCGATACTGTGGCAGCGCCTCCATTGGAATCATTCGATATGTCGGTCTGTGTCTTGGACAACTTGTATGCCAAACCAGTATCGGCCCCTGAATGTGTTCCTGTGCCATGGGATTACTCTGCCCGGTGATTCGAATCCATGGGTAGGGGGGAGGAGGATACCGCAGTCGATTCTTCATTTGCCTTCAAGCTCAATACCGGCGAGGATAGGAGAATCGTAGCTGGGGGTATCGTGTAAGAGCAGCTGCCCGAGCCTCCCAGCAGGAAGGCCTATGGACTCGAGGTTCTCTTTTGGATGTTTCCAGGCAAGCGATGATCTTAGTTGGGAAGCCCTTCTGGCATAAGGCGCGTAGTACCCAGGAAATACCTCGTCCGACCGAACGAGGCAACATTCCGGGTACGGATTTTGAGTCGGAGCGTCACATTGTAGTGATTTGAGGAAGGTGGTCGCAGGATCTCTGGCGTTGATCATCGTTTGACGAGAAGCGCCTGGACTTAAACGTTTGCCTACGCGTGAGGCCGATGGCTTGTATCTGTCGTGTCCTGGGAAAATAATAGCTAGTGAAACGAGAGAAGAGTTGAAGACAAAGCGCTCCATCTCACCAGGAACGGCGCAGTCAGGATGTCATCGATACAAAACCTCAGAGATGTGCTGGCTGTGCCGTAGGGAACCAAGCTGATAGAGAGGCATGCGTTGTTGTACTGCGCACAATCTAAGCCGAACACTCTGCAATAAGGCTGAGTTGACACGGGCCACTCAGGAATGCCCAGCATACATGTAGACTCCCGAATGCCTGCATATAGGCGAGTGTACTGCATAGCACAAGCTCAATGATGATTAGTTTGCTGCCGAGTTTACCATTTTCACAAAGTCAGTCTCGAAAGAGATTGCCGTGAATTGTGGCAATTAATGGTATGTGCTGATCTGTGGCTGGCCTCGACAGCGGCGGGACAAACACGTCACGTAAATAATACTATGGCTAACTGATGTGCATTTGTAGTCCAAAAACAGTCCATAAAGCCCAACGAGACAGTCATCAGAGGAAGAACTGTAGACGTGTAGCTTGCAATTGAATTTTGATTAATTGTAGAAGGCGACATAGTAAAGGACAGGCTATTCTCCTCTCGGGGAGGACGACAACATGGCCTTGAACTGGGGCGTCAAAATAAACCCAACACGAGGTATTGTAAACAAATTTATGCTAAGTTACCTAAGCCTTCTTGTCATTTAGGATCAAGGTCCCGAGTTTTCTTTCCTCCCCTAGTATCCCTCCCCCTGAATCCAGCTACGTATTTTCAGAGACTGTAGTTCAAGACACGCCCCCCTGGTAGACTCTTTGCTTCTATGTCTGTGTATTCCGAAGGATCCTCAACATCTCAAGCTAAAATAACACAGCAGAGGACAGCCTTGAGACATAACACCATAGCTCCACGATTTCCTCAGTCCCCCAGTTGGTAACTCTCCTCCAAACCCGAAACGCTACGCACCATGCTTGAACACATACGTGTCGAGGGTCAGCCAAGACTCTCTCGGTCTAGCCACAATAGTTGCTGGTGATCCTATAATTGCAAGTGGGTAGGCTGGACTTGACTTGTTGTGGTTGGGTGGACGAGAGCGAGACAGCTGTAAAGGGAATTGCAAGTCGATAAAATAACCCCCCCAACAGAGATGAAGGGAAGTAAGGTAGAAGTGCGTGAAATATCTCCCAGATCCACCTGTTTTGGATTAGGTTATGGGAGATATGCCATCTGCCGCTGAGCATGTTTTGCCTGGACGCTTGTGACCATGTCTTCAGGGATAGTGGTGAAGAGAGGGAGGTACGGGTATTGAGACCCGGCGAGGCTGGGAGAAAGGACAGTGAGACGAGTCGGAGAGTAGTGGCGAGATTCCCTTTGCTAAGATTGACGAGTTCCTTTGGGAAATGCTTTGACAAATTATTCCACCTGAACGCACATTGAAGTACTGTGATGCGTTCAAGTCGACACGTTGACTGCCGGAAGGCATCTCCCGCGACTTGGAGCTGCTCCTGTTGCGAGGGTTTGCGTCCATCCTGAAGTGGAGTTTTGAAGTGCTACTGAGTTTGATGCATCAGGGAGTGGGAACTCATTGCGAGCGTTGTCTTGTATTATCTACCAATGTGTTAGCTGAGGGTACGTTGCCCCTGAGAGTTGAAAGGTATACCTTGAACGAATAGTTGTGGGAGAGATAAAAAGACGAAAAGAGGAGTATTGATAGTGATTAGGCAATTGCAATGATACACCTATGGCGCTCCGCCACTGCTGTTCTTGGTGACAGTCTTGGAGTGAGTTTTGTGTGGTGATATAAGGCGGGCTTCCTGGACTTGGAGCATTGAAGAGAAGAATGTTTTGCAGACGGTAATTTTGCGCCATGATGGACAACCGGAGTGAAAGAGAACTTGAGACCTTCCCTCGCGTGAGTGTCCCGGCGACTATCCCAGAGACACCATTAGCCATGAGTGAAACGATGTCCATGAGATGGTTCTTACCTTGAGCCCCTTCTGGGCTTCGAGCGGCGGACAGGGCATACAGTAGGCGTAATGAATTTTGTTTATGCCCTGCCCGCCCGCCATTGAAATCCAATTAGAATGTGCCCCCAAAACCAAAAAAAGCCATGCTTCATTGGTTTGGTCCATGCTGAAGAAGTCAGCTAGGTTGGCGGCATCAATCACAGTATCAAGGACTCACCGGATTGCCCGCATGGACCAGCCCAGTGCACCGATTGCCACTTGAAATGTTGGTAGTGGCTATTGAGGAGTCAGTGTGTTCATGCCGAGATCGAAGAGACTAGAAGGGGTGGCTTTACCTGTGTTGCGGCCATCGGTGCACAGTTTGGGGGCCGTCCAGCATCAGGCTTAAATTTGCTGGATGTTTGATGATTTGTGGAAAGCCCGATACTGGACGGCTAGGCCTTGTTGATGGATGAAAGGCTTGTTGGGATAGAAAAGGGGGATGACAATTTGTGGTGTTTGTTGTGAGGAAGAAGAAAAGAGGAGAGGGGAAGAATGGCGGGTGGGCTTTTATAGGATGGAAACCCAGAAAGGAAGGCAGCACATGAAGCACTAAAGCCTTTGGGGCCCAGGGGTTCAGCCACTGAACCGCTTGATCGGGTGTATCGCCCTCCCTAGGTGCAGCCGTCACTCCTTTGTTTTTCGTTTGATATCGGTTTGTTGCAGACAAACAATGATATATTTTGTTCTTAGGACCCCAAATATCCATTTGATAATATCAAGCAAGTTCTAGATCAGCCTCCCAAGTTTGCATCATCTCGTGCATCTCCTGGTCGGTCTTCTATTGCTCGCTCGCGACCGTCTTTGAATTTCCCATCAAGGTAAGCATGCCCTACAGTTCGAACAGCCCATGCTGCGCTAATTCAGTGCATCAGATGCGTTCTGTATGCTCGTGGAACCAAATGCCCTGTGAAATAGTCACGGATCTCCTTATTGTCTACCCAGAACGAAACCTTCAGTACCGCAAAGGCCAAATCTGACCCCGCCCCGAAGAACACCTCCTTTCCTGAACTGCTTTCTATCATACTGACTCGCCGAATATGCCGATCGTCAGGTATCTTGCACGATAGTCTCCCTAGAACTCGCGCTCCACCTCGACTGTGCCGAACCTCGAAGCACGATGGCGAAGACTCCCTTGACTGCGCAGCCACGAGACGTGCCCCGAAGAGCAGATAGAAAGCTTGACAACAAACTAGAAGAGATTCGCCACATAGAAGCTATTTCCGGAAATCCCTCCCCCCGAGGCGAGATCTGTCCTGACCCAGAAGTCCTACCGAAGGACAACGACGCAACTCCAAGGTCAACCTGGGAGCTTCCAAGACAACGCTTAAGGAGCATGATTACGAGAAACGATGCAGCATTTCTTGTACCCTTTTGTCTTTATTTCCACGCAAGGGTGAGCTTGGTGCGTATCGTGGGCTCGATCTTTGCATGGAGCGCACAGAGCCAGGGGCTAGCAGAAGAATCGATACGGTGACCATTCACCCACTAGAGCTTTGAGATACAAGAGAAGACTCGGCTGACAAGTGAACAGTGGATTGGTATATGCTTTACCCCTGTTCCACCTCCCAGCCCGCAATCGACAATCAACTGGGCACTGGACCCTCAGCGTCAGGGTTAAGCCTCCCGACCCAGCATTGACGTAGGTTCTGAGGTGAGTACTAGCGTGCCGGCCACCCTGATAGTTCCTTTGAGTTCAAACCCCGAAACGTTGGAAAGCTAATCATATCCAGGATTCCCTACTTACGTCCCGACTATCGAGCTAACGGTCGTCTCCTAACTCGAGCGTATTCCTATATCGAACTTAAATAAGTCGGACCACCTTCGCATCTCAAGTTTGAAAAATACCACACCAACAAGTTCCCTAGTGTGCAATTCGAGGGTCACGACCCAAGAGGACCCCCTTTTTCTCCCCTTTTGGTGTACCAAACGACCACTAGGAACTCACCGGCCGCTGAACGACTCCGATCACATCATCTTGGCAACAGTCCTTCTATTTGTTTTGTCTGTACAGTTTGAAGATTGGAGGCTGGAAAGTATGGCGAGTCCTTTGCTTGGCGAAGCTATACGAAGTCGTGTTGCTTTGTAAGTCAAGCTTGTATTACTGTCCCACGACAAGTCACTTTGTTCCTCATTAGCAAAGCTTTGTGTGTGAAACAATCTGCCTCAGAACACCAAAGAGATCTTCAATACACAGCATGCTCGACTGCCATCACGCCTTCTCCTGAAAATTGCAGGATGCGGCCGTGTCTTTGGATCTGGTTCGTTGACTTTCATACCTTAGATACACAGAGCCATTCTGCCGGGAAACCTACTACGAAGGACGAAACCCCCATTACCCAACCCTATACGAGTGGATTTAGCCCCTGAGGCTACTCGAGCATTGAATAGAACCGAAACCTTCCTACATTTGTCGAAGTAATCCGATCAGACGGTTTGAAAGACGACGAGTTATTCGACGAGTTCAAATGCACGATCAGCGTACCCAACTTGAATAAAGACCAACGCAACACGACATCCTCACGAACGATCAATAGATTTACAAAGTATTTTTGGCTCATCTACTAGGAACTATCGACTGAAGTAAGAGAGCGGCGGCGATTCGCTGCTATGGACCGACCAGATGTCCATGCTGCTTACATGCGCGGCCATCCCAGCAATGGATGTAATGATATCTCGGGCCGTTGTGCATCAAGACGGAGGCCGGCAATTTATGGACCGAGTCTCTGGCCATATTCTCAGTCCCCATACACTCGGGGTGCCTTTCCTTTTCAAGGAGTCCCGTTTGACTTCTTCGCCAGTCTGTGTGGACCTTGGGCCGATTCGTTCCTAGAAGACATGAAAGTCTCTTTGTTTTTGTACAGGCAGCATTTAACCCATTTCCACCATTACTCGTCGGTCACGCGGATGCCCATGTTGGTTGAAGAGGGTAGTGGCTTGAAATGTATGACTCCATCTCGGTCTTCAAACACTCAGGGGCTTGGGGTTGGCAGGATGGCAAAGGTATCTGAAATCGAGCGAGTCGTGCTGACTCGATTTGCTAGCCAGATATCGAATTGTTGGCCAAGAGTACTAACTCTCTCGTGACCACTACCTGCACGAAGAAGTACCCAAAGAATAGCTGGCATTTTTGGGATTCTTCTGCTTGGAGGCCGACGGATGTAAGTGGACTTGCGTTCGGTCAGTCAACTGAGTCGGATGGAATAAACGACGAGCGTGGAAAGAAGGTCTACTGGGCCTATACTAGATCTATGGGAGTGTTTTTTGCTTGTTATCTAGGATAGTGATCACAAACCTCTCACTGGTGACTGAAAATGGAGACAGGCCGTGTTAAAAGGCCTTATTGGACATCCAGCTTGGTGACTTACTGTCTGTTCATTCAATCATGTTTTTCGAGTCTAATTTCAGATAGAATGTGTTCACCTTAAGTATCAGAATTCCCAAGGTTGGAGTCAGATGTACATGTAAACAGCAAACATAGACAACGAAAGAAACGTCTCAATTCAAGAGGCTAGCATTTCCATTTTCGAGTCTGAACCGACCGTTCCAATCCATTGAATCTAAGCAATACTTGCACGAAGAATACAGTAAGATAGCTTTCCCTGCCACGAGATCCTATCAGAGGAGCTCGGACACGGCCAAAACCAGGGGTATCATAGCCAGGACAAGACCAGGTACCAATCCCGCCGCAGCATTACCGGGAGTAGCTGTAGTGGCCGATGGTGCATCACTCGCTGTGGCGGAAGCATCGCTGGCTGTTGCGGAACCACTTGTCGCTGCAGTAGCAGTAGCCGTGCTGGTTTGCGTTGATGTACTCTCCTCCTTTAACGCCTTCTCGTACCGCTCAACGACAAAGTCAACGACCTCTTTACCGTACTTCTCAAAGTAGCTGCCATGGGTCTCGTTGTTGTTACCAGTGTCACAGTACACATCGCCTGTGTCACAGTAGGAGCGGAAGATGTCGCTGTAGTTGTCCTCGCACAACTTTGTCTCGTTGCTGGGACGTTCGAAGATCTGTCATCACGCGTTAGAGTTGAGACTCGTTCCACGACATGCCGCTGTGCACTCACTCCGTCGTTTTTGCTAGTGCCCTTGTCGTACGTCAAGTTTGCCACGTGGCTTGGGTCGCCGAATGCGATGACCGCAACGACTGCTTCGTTTAGTTTCTGTGTTTATAATAGATAGATGCCTGCAGGGTTGCTCATTACTCACCGCTGTCTTTGACAAGGCTTATGGTCAAGGGCTTGTTTTCGCTTCCCCCACAGAGCACATCGGTTGCAACTTGTCCACCCTGATCTTTTGTTAGCAGTGCGTCTTGAATCGTTCAAGGTCAACCAACCTGAGAGTAGCCAAAAACGGCAATTTTGCCATTGGGGCACGAGCTGTGATAGTCATCGAGGGCTTCAGACAGGGCCTTGACGCCGGCATCCTCGGAATCAAAGTAGTCTGGGTCTTGAAGAGTCGCGGGGTAGTCAAGAGGGCTGACAATTGAGCCATTGACGCGTTTGCTAACGTCCTCTGCGATCTCGCCGATTCTTCCAGACCCCTTGTCCTCGCCGGTGCCACGTACAGCAATCATGTACAATCCATCCGCGCATTCCGTCTTCTCGCCCTTCTTTTGACTGAGCACGGTGGCCGCAAAAACGGCAGCAGAGAGAGCGAAGGGACGCATTGTGGCGATGGAGGGTTAGAGTATGACGAGAATTTGTAAGGAAAGATCAGAGTTGAGAGTCAGAGCTGTGAGAAATGGGTCAGTCAATTTGCGGACAGGTCCGGTGATTGGGGTTATTTATCTCATCTCCAGAGGAACCAGCCTCTTCTAGATCGACCAGGTTTATGGCGTGAATATTCGTTTTTGGATCGGGAGCTTCCAATGGTGGTTTAGTTCGTAATAAAACGATGGAGAATCCTTGTAACCCCGCAGGTTGTGATCCGAGGTTTGTCTTAGCTTTGGTTTGCTATGGGGCTAGTGGATGAAATTCCTTGTGAGAGGTGAAAGGATAAAGAATGGCGAGACTTATTTGCTATTGATGTCGATAGTGATAGTGATTTGCTTTTGATGGTGCAAGGTTGCTTTGTTTACCTGCGATAGGTCAGAAATCAAACTTCACATCGACACTCTCCAATCATGCTGCACTATCCCAAGCCATGCTGACTGAATGTATAGTACCTAGTTGAATCCGATAGCGTAAATGTATCGAAGGAACAAGATGACTGCGCAAACAAAAAGAAAAGCCTTGAGAATTTTCATCTTTACATTTGACGAAGCATTTGGATCTGTATCACTTGGTGTTGTTGAACGTTGCACACTTTCATTACCTCTGTACTAGTGAGGCTAGGTACCCTACAGTGGTCTCAGTAGCACAATAGACTACAGCACTCTACTCAAACAATGGATGCGTTTCTAGAACAGTCACTTTGCAGTTTTTCGTACGCCGAGACACAATACAAAGATTGTACAAGAATTGCATCTGAAACATGCGATAGAATTTGATTTGTACACGTCAGAGCATGAATATTCACATCAAGGTTCTTGTTACACCAAACTCTTATGCCACAACTGGTACTGAATAACCATCTTAGCGAAGAAAAACAAGTGAAGCCCATCTACTCTCTAGAAAATGAAAGTTTTCGAGACTTTCCCACTAAGGCAGCATCTAGAGAGAAGGCTCTAAAAATGATAGCAGAAGCTGCCAATACTCGAAGGCTTTTATTTAGGGACAATTTAACAGATAAAACGTCCCTGAGTTGGCCTATGGACTAAGGGAAATTCATGGCTACAAAATTAGCGGCAATATGCCTTTGACGTTGGAAATAGAAAGCCGGGAACCATGCGACATTAGTATCCAATTCTTCAGATGAGTTCCCTTATGCTTTACAAAGTTGCTAGTTAGCTACGAGTCATCCGTTTGATGAGAAATCGATAGAGACGCTGATTAGTGCCCTCGCATCGGTCGTGTGATAAGTCAAGTCCGTTGATGAACCCCTAAATCGAAAGTTGCAAGACCAGCAGAAACATGGTATTACATCAGGGGGACCTCAGTGTTAACTCGAAGGCTGCGGGAACTAGTAAAATCAAACACGTTCTTTGGCTATTAGAGGATTGTCGTGTCACTGGCACGCAAAGGGGAAGGTAACGTAAGCAAGCATACCTAAGTTACTGGCGGAACATTTTCGGTTACGACCCGAGGTTGATACCCCAGCCAGAACTTGGTAACTCATCGGCACTTCTCTACAGACTTTCAAATATTGGGACGTCTTCGTTGGATTTGATGAAATCAATAAAAGCCTTTCCAACCACCGTTCGGCGTCTACATAGTATTCGAGTGTCAATGAAGCATGCCCCAGCCTATGCTATCTACCTTCAAGTCTCGAAGAAGCCAGGCCACGCCGCGCCGCGAATCAATGGCCACAAACGACTACCGACTTCAAGAGAACTTAGAACCACGGTACTGAGCGTGGATAAGAGCGACCCGAGAAATCACAGAGGCATCGGCTTCCAGTAGCGCTATTTGTTCATGGCGGGAACGCCTCAGCTACGACGAGAAAAACAAGAGAAAGATTGGCATGTGTAATGCTCTTTTGCAAGCTCAAACATCAAGAAGACTTGGCTTACTGTGACACAGCTTGAAACGACTACGGCCGAGCCATTGAATCGATCTCCGCAAGGTTTGGCCCGCGGGGCGAACTTCAGGGGCGCGTACCGAGAACGCAAATAACACCCGCCGGGCTACCCAAGAACAGAGGAACAAGACGATCCCAATCCCGATTGCTTTCAACTCGCCTAGAACTCGTGTCGAGAAAGAGGCCGGAAGCCGTCTGGGCACAAAGCCCCTGAAAGGTTGTCTATGGGGTTGACTGCCGCCTATAAGGTTAAGCTTTAGGCTGCGATCCTGAAAAGTTGTACGGCTGGGGAAATTCAAACCGCCCAAGGCTTTCAGCCATATCCGGATCCCAGTATCTATCAGGGAGTTGTGGAAAGTTCTCGACAAGATGAATATCTTCAGACAGTGGGAGTGTATATTGCCTTCCAAAAGCTGAAGTTAATTGGGGATGTCATAAGTTTTGACCATCAAACGACGAGTGGGAGGCTCAAGCACTTTTCGGCGTCAGGAGAAAGGACCACGGTAAATGTGACTATTTTCCCATTCCTGCGCCACCAGCAAAAGGCGCTTCTTAACAGCCTATTCCTAGATTCTGACAACATGGCCTGGTAACTGATTGTTATCTGCGGTTGCCTGAATCGTGTTTATGAGATTATTGGAGTTGGTAGACCTGACAGCCGATGCTTGCATCGCGCGGCTTACTCGTTATCTGTGGTTTCAAGATTCAGGGGCGGCAACCAAGGGACAAGAGCTTGATGCAAGCTTGTTTTGGAAGAATGGTTGATAATTACACAAATATAATCATACCCTATAAAATATTGCGCCTAGAGGGGTGGAATTTCGCATGCTTGGGTGCACTGTGCTTGTTCCTTTGCCTTCGCCCGTCTTGACCTCCTAAGCTTGGCCCTTCAACCTCCCTTCAACACAGCCACCAGGAACGCCCGGCACACGCCAAGTCTTGACCAGTTCGAGTCCAGAGGCGTCAAACATCTTCTGGAAGCCTGCTTCAGTACGCTCCTTTCCGCCCATCGTCATAACAGCCTGATCAAGAACAGCGGAGGCAAAATCAGCTTCTCCTACGCGAGGGGCGAGGACCATTTCGCAAATAAGGACTCGAGAATAAGGCTTCATGGCTTCGGCGATACGAGTGAGGATTTGTATTCCAACGGCGTCTGCGTAGTCGTGTAGGATCATGCGCATAAAGTAAGCTTTAGCCCCTGAATTCCGTATTAGTCTTGGTTCTTGTAAGTCATGGGTTGACAGGAGTAGCTTACCTTTTACGGGCTGCTCCGTCATAAAGTCATGCTCAACAAGTTGAACATCGTCCGGGAGGGTCTTCTTCGATTTAGCAAGCTGTATGACTTCCGGTCGTTCTTGAAGCACGCAATTCCGGGGTGACAGATCAGGATGAGCTTCGAGGATCTTGTTAAGGACCGTGCCTTCACCACCGCCAACATCCACAAGCTCTATGGTGGCGTTTTCTGTATCTGAGGATTCTTTCTTGAGGGTGCTGAAGTCAAAGTGGCCAGTAACAGGAATTGCGACATCGATGCCGGCCATGCCTGTCTGGAAAGCTTGGAATCTCTCGGGGTTCTGCATCATGATGCTCCATACTGGCGTTCCTTCTTGCTTCCAATAAGCAGTGTACGGGTTATATAGGGGGTCTTGAGGTTCCTGGTATTTTCCTTTCGATACAAGATAGTCGTCAAAGTTGTGCATATGTTTGAACCATTCATCGTACCTGCGAGACGTTAGATAAGCCTCAACGCCACTCAGCGCTCAAACTTACATTGCCAGGAACAAGTGGCCCGGCGCAGGCTTATCGAGGATGTAAGCCAATGAAAATTTGGTGTGCTTGTACTCGCCACCATCGGGCTCTGTTTGGTCCAGGAATCCGGAAGCAACTGCAGGAGGATGTGAGACTATGCTGACCAACGCTCTTGGCAAGGGAACTGACCTAACACGCGCCCCATCCGCTCTAAGGAGATTGGAATTTCAGCTACGAGTTTACCAGCCAACAGTGACAAGGATCCCTACCTAGAAGCGAGTCTTGGACACCAGTAGCTTGGGAGAGATCTTGAAGGGATATGGACCCTGTGGCGGGAATGGCATCGAGGACCTTGAGCTTCATAAATGTTCGGATAGCAACCAATTCGGCGATCTACGAAATGCGTGAGCGGCTGCATGCCTTTTGACCAAATTCCAGGAAGCTGGAGTGAAATCACGGCTTACATTGAGGCCGTGGTAGTTGGGCTTCTGATCTGGCGTGATGAGGGCATTTGTGAGTGTCCTTGCTTTTTCGAGGATCTGGACCCTGGACATGTAACCGTTCAGGTCTGGAGCATCGGAATAAGCCTTGGCGGCATCATTGAGGCTGCTGACTAGATCATTGATCTCTTGTTTGCTCGGGAGTGCCATTGTGACGGATGCTTCTTGCAGATGTTTGTGTTTGATCCGTTGGCTCCAAGGTAGCACTGTAGCCAACAAAGCAAAGACTTGAATGAGCTGAGGATAGAGGGGCAACCCTTCACCCTGGTCGTGACCAGTCCGAAAGGGGATCTAGAAGAGAGAAAATACGTACCATGGAGCTGGCTAAGACACTTGCAGTGGAACCATCCAATCCTCGCCATACTCTCACAGGTTTAGCCTAACAAAATACCCGGGTCCCCTAAAAGGCTAGTGGCCGCGTCCCGTGCCAAAAACAGGGGGTTGAAGATGATCCAACTCTTTTCACATTACGATTGATGATGGCATCTTGGCCATTTCTTCGCAGGATCTGACATATTTCGACAACGAGACCTCTGTGTCTGTCCGTGCGAGGAATATCGATTCAGACATCTTTTCCGTGTCATCATATTCCCAATGCTACCCCCGCTCCAAGATCAACATTCCCCAACCCGAGAGATCGGAGATGGTGAAGCTAAAGCGGGCCACGTAACATCAGACCAGGCCCGAGACCCAGATCGTGGAGATCAAGAAGAACAGGGGCTAGTGGATAGACCGCCGTCGACATCACCAACACAAGCTTCAAGCCGCATCGAGCCCGACATCTTTGACAACGATGACCTCGAGGATGAGCTCTACCCAGAATCAACGAACACGAGCTATCTGACGTCCATTGCGTCGGATATTCGACGCGGCATTCAAGAAAACGGTCGAACTTACGGTGTCTATGGCCTGCACAAAGCTTGGATCCCTAGTGATGATCTCGAGGTAAACGAAATGCGCTATTCGTCTCAGACGTCTCAGAAAGCTTGAATACTAATTAGAGTTTACAGGTTGAGCGCAATGATCTCCAGCACTGCAAGTTCACGATGCTCATGGGTAACGAGCTTCACTTGGCCCCTATTGTCGATCATCCGCAAAAGATCCTCGATCTTGGCACTGGATCAGGTATTTGGGCGATCGATATGGCTGAGCAATACCCTTCAGCCAAGGTAATCGGCGTCGACACAACTCCGGTTCAGCCTAACGTGATACCGCCCAACTTAGTTTTCGAGGTATGTCGGTCGACCTCCGTGGGCCTGCCTTTGATTTTCACTGCAGTGATACGCGACATTGAGCCATGCTGACGTCTCCAGATTGACGATGTTGAAGATGACTGGCTCTGGGGCGAAGGAACTTTCGATCTTATCCATGGCCGAGAACTCATCATGGCCATTCGCAACTGGCCTCGTCTGATGGAGCAAGCTTTCAACCACCTCAAGCCCGGCGCTTACTTCCAGCTCTCAGGCTCAGTCCCCGACTTCAAGTCCGACGACGGCACACTGCCCCCTGATTCCGCTTACATCGAGATGGGCAAGATCTACTTCGAGATGTCGCAGCGCATTGGCTGTTCAGGCTGGGAACCGACTCGCTGGAAGGAGCACTTTGAAAATGCCGGCTTCGAGGATGTTGTAGAGCGCGTCCTCAAGATCCCTACGAATCCTTGGCCCAAGGACAAGCATCTGAAGGAGATTGGGGCGTTTGAGCTTTCGCATTTTCGAGATACCATTGGAAACGTGTTTGCTCGTGGGTACGAGCAGATACTCAACGGCGATCCGAATTACTTCCAGGTACTACTGGCCAAGGCTCGAAAGGAGGTACTGAACCCAAACATGCACAGTTGGGTGCCCTTGTAAGTGCTTGCTTTTGCCCCTGTTTTGGAATGTAGTCAAGAGCTAACGAGTGTCTATCAGCTACGTTGTGTACGGCCGGAAACCAAGAAGCTCAACTACAGATCAGCCACCACATCAGAAGTCCGCTTCTCCGGACGCATAGTTGACTGGCTGCGAGAGCTGTGTTGTACTAAGCCAAAGCTGAGCAAGGGGTGTACAACAGGACTTGCAATATCAGCGTGGCGGTATAATCCATGGCTCAATGAATGATCCCCAGCGTACGACTTTCTATTTCTGAACCCTTATCACGTCTGGCTTCTAGGCATGTTGTAGTCTTGAAGATCGAGCATCTGAGACTTTCATGAAGTTTCAAACTTACGGTCAATCTCAAAACCAAGCACTTTCTATCCGATTTCGCCAAGATGCAACATCATATGTTACATTATGATAACAAAACGAAAGTTCTGCTCACGTCCTTGGGGCTGGTTGAACTAGTAATAGCCTAAGGGAGGAAGTGGTAGATAACAAAGATAATTTTGCGATAATTTCAGGTCAAACTCACAGAAAGTAGTAGATTTCAACTCCAACCATGGGTCAGATTTGGTTACTGTTAGAGCAATGTGGGCAACATGCCATTACAGGGGCGATTTTGAGGACAGGAGTGTTGGAAATCGACCACTGCCTGCCTGCACCGGGCTCCTAGCGAGGTCCGTTAGGGAGTTCGCCCGCACATCCATTGCTGTAGACACTTGCCAACCATAAGGTACCTTAATGCTGCCGCAATATAATTCAGAACACGATGCTCACTCTCGGGATATAAACTTGGACCCAAGAACTCTCGGTGACAACTATTGCGTCTTATATGATATCAAGCCACTGGGCTGTGTAGTGCGCTACCATACGAGCTTTCCTTTGGCAGTCAAATGAGTCATCCTCCAGGTTTTCTTTTTGTGCATTGATGCTGTATCAACTGGCCAGGAACTATGGCGTCATGTCAAAGTTGCGAGGTACTGAGGTAGATACATATTTTGCAAGAGACCTGTGGCTGAGAGTTCATATCACCATACGGCACTTGGAGCGTCACAACAGTGTCTTAGCACCACGACGATCACTGCGAGCAGAAGGAACAGAAAAGTGGGAGAACACTTAATTTAGTTCTCAAGTAAGTTTGATTAATGCATATTCCTCCACGATCGTATCGTAAGAACAGGTTCCCTGGGCGAGGACCAGATGGCTGGATGCTACACAGCTACTCCTAGGTACACCATCAAACAGCGTAGAAGGCTTTGGAAAGAAAAGAATCTGGTTTTGAATGAATCAGCAAAATGCCTCTGGATGAGAGGGCAAACAAGGAGAGTGTCTTACTGTTGTTGGCACTCGAGTCACGCTCAAGGCAAAGTTCAAAAAAAGCATTCACCATCCCGGGTAACATGAGCGTAAGAGTGTCAATAGAAAGTACAACGCGTTCACAATTCAGTCGGCGCAAAGAGAAACCGAAGGCTGTGGCTCGCGGGATAGTGTTTGGCGACATCGTTGGTCAGGGGGGCGTCGGCTGTGATTTCAAAGTCAGCCAAGCTTTGCATAACAGGTCAAGTTTAAATACTCACTGAAGATGCTCACCACATGAGATCGAGCTGGATCACGCCATCCACTCGGCGGACGTTGACTCCACGCTGGCGATCTGGGTTGGGAATCCGGTGGATGGCGACGCCGTAGCGAAGGACGAGGA
The DNA here is from genome assembly GCF_900044065.1 of Fusarium mangiferae. Classification (NCBI taxonomy): domain Eukaryota; kingdom Fungi; phylum Ascomycota; class Sordariomycetes; order Hypocreales; family Nectriaceae; genus Fusarium; species Fusarium mangiferae. The sequence continues at coordinate 494,707 of NW_024573935.1, forward strand.
AAATGAGGAGCCACACGGACAGCTCACCGAACCACTCGGCGTTGGACATGTTGTGGGTAAAAGCGTCCCAGAACATGTCGAGGTGATTTTGCAGTTTGTTTGGGAAGAAATCAGATATCGTGTCGTGTTGGAGTGTCTTGGGTGCAGCGACAAGTACAGGTGTTAGTTGCTGAGGGGAAATTTGTGGGCGGCCCTAGCAGGAGGTACTAAATTTTTGTAGCCCACTTTGGTCATGCAGCTGTGCATCCCGCATCTGAGCTGAGCTGACATGGGCTGGGCTGGGCTGCATCACTGCTATTGAGTCACTCCGCTCTCGTCCCATCTCTTCTCCCTCTCTCTCTCCAACCCACCATCAAAACAATCACTCAAAACAACATCTTTCGGGTGGTGATAAACAATCATTTCCTCTTTATTATATACGCAAACAACAACATCATCATCATCCTCTCTTCTTTTCAACTCGTATACATCACTAGTAACAAAGAAGAATATCCTGCTTCATCGGGCTCCTTGCTCCTTGCGCTCACCAAGCACGCGTCGAGGTGATCCTCTGCAAGCTCATCCTTGTTTTTCTCTTCCCCTCTTCATCTTTGAACATTACAAACTTCCTCTGCAATCCCTCTTTGTTCCCACATTCCAAACGTCTACTCCCTTGCTCTTCTTGTTTCCCTATCACAAAGAGACACTCCGCTGCACTACAGCAATCATGGGTGGCAAGGCCTTCGCTCACGCGAATCCTCCTCTGGAGACACCTCGAATGCCTCACGCGGCATATCTTGAGGCCAAAAACACAGTCATTCGACGGCTAAGTAAGAAATTCCACTGGATTAATGTTCCGATGGAAGGTCCCGGAAAGGAAGACCATGGCGACGTCGATGTCCTCGTCTGCGAAATGAACGGAATCGATATCCTCAAGGAGAGCGTCCTCGATGCCATCTCTGACGCCCTCGGCGCTGAATCTAGAATCATTGCAGGTGGCGCCAGTCACTTCGCTGCTCACTTCGCTATCCCATGGCCTGAGCATATCCCTATTCCCCAGGCAAAGGGGAAGGCAACTCTTCTTCCACCGGTTGTTTCAATCACTCCTCCGTCACCTCCGGGCCCTTATGCTCGTTCTTCTCTTACCATCACTCCTGGGAACCTGTTCAAGCCTTCTGGCGATGCTCCTGCAGTTTCTACTATCAGCACTGCTACTCGAAAGCCTCCCCTGGATTCAACCTTGCCTTCTCCCTTCGGTCCACACCCTAACCCCCTTGGTTCAAACCCTGCTCTCTACATCAAAGAAGCTTCTAGTCCTGACGCAGAGCCAAATGCCGAGGAGTACTCAAAATCAAACCAACAAACCGTAAGTCGATGGCCACTTGCATATCCCCGAGTGAAGCTTATAATATGTTTTAGTTCGCTACAACTGCAGTCTCACAGACCATGCCCCCATCCAACGATTCTGATGGCGTTAGTATCACCTCTTCAGAGCGTAGTCAAGCATCTGCTGCAACGGCTCCTGTGACTGGCAAATGGGGAACTATCTCTTATCTCAAGAGAAAAATGAAAACCGGCGAATCGTCTTCTCGTAAGGACCTTTTCCTTCTCGAGTAACTTGTTCTTATTGATCAAGCTGCTAACATGAATAGGTTCCTTTTCATTGTCTACAATGTTCAAGCGTGGCAAGTCAGGCCGAGATTCTGTTGCATCAAACTCTACCCGCGGAACTCTTGAAAAGGTATTATCATGCAAAGACTTAACCATGTTCGCTGTTTTCTAACGATAAACTCAGATCAACAGTTCTTCTTCAGAGCCTGGTGCTACCCTTCCAGCTGTCACTGGAACTGGACCTTTCAGAATCAAGAGAAGAACTGTCCCAAAGTCGATCCTGACTGATAACCCTTTTGTTCCCCTCCCTACGGTCCCTGTACACGAGAACCAAGTCCAAGGTTCTCCTCGTATCTTCATCCAGGTTGACGTCAGATACTGTCTTTCCAGAAAGCAAGCTAAGTACTTGCGCTTCTTCGAGTCGCACGGCGACTTTTGGCAGATCCTCGGACCCATCATTCGTCCCTATGGTCTTACCGTGGACGACAAAGGTCTTCACATCCGGGTGCCAGAAGGAGAACAGATCAACCGTAAGAAAGCTAAGATCCTACTTACCAGCAAGCCTGATGACATCCTGCTATTCCTTGGACTCCCCGTTGCTGAATACTGGCGTCCCTTTGCCACCACCGACGCGATGTTCAAGTACATCACCAAATGTCCCATGTTTTCTTTGCCTCGCAGCAGCACCTTAGAGGGAGATATGAGTCTCGGCACTTCTAATGATCGTCGTCGTATGGCCTCGCGTCCTGTCTATCGAGAATGGGTTCAGGAGTTCAAGCCTCGCCTCCGAGAGAGGGGGCAGTATTACGAGAACCCCTTGACCCGTGACGACATCAGGGATAAGGCGTTCAATACTTTCAAGATAGAATCTGAGTACCACTCCCGAGTTCGATCATTCATCCGGGACTCACAAAGAGACGAGCTCAGGAAGTACATCAGGTCGATCGTCCCCCAGGCAGAAGACAACTCCACCCAGGCCAAACAAAGACGATCCAAGACAATTAAGGCCATGCTTGCCATCGTCCTTGATGGCCTCGATGCTTCCGAGTTCGGAATCGCCGCTCCATCCAACCTCCTCCGGGGGAACGGAACGTGGGACATGCCACGCACCAAGGATTGGATCCGCACCAAGGTGCACTTCATCGGCCGCTATGCCAACATGAGCGCGACAGAAAAGGAGAAGTTGAGGGCAGAATCAACGAAGAGGAAGGAAGAGCGCGGCTAGGGTCGTCGCCGCCTAACCATCAACGATGTCCCCGAGGACCAACCCGAGGAGCCTGAGCCACTCCCCGACCAGCTCCCCCTGAGGCTGGCTCAACTCAACCTCGGCGCCAGCCAGTAGGCTGGCTTGCCAACCATCCTCCAACCAAAATTTTGTTCATGTTTTCAAAGGTATGTTTAGCTTGTCTAGATTGATATTTTCACGAAACTAACCATCCATAGTTCTATTCCACAATTTCCAACGGTAGTCGATCGACTACATACGCGACGCACGTAATCTAGTTTTTTTTCTTGGGGCAGTCGGGGTCAGGCTGTTTCTTTTCCGGGTGGGAGGGAGGGCCTATATAGGCGGAAAAGTGTATATACCATTTGCTACAATCGGAGTTTTTTTTGGTACCATTATCAACTGTCCCCCAAAACGCATCTTCTGTGATTTGTGTAATCTGTAAATCTGCTGTCTTATGAAGTCCTTCGCACTGTTGCAGTCTTTGTACGCCTAATTGCTATTGCTATTCTGCATGAAATGCGTATCACCAAATTGTGTGACAGCAAGTTAGTTTGATATCTGCCACTTTGTTGACAGCCTGGCTTCACAGGGGGCACGGATTTCGTTTTCAGTCGGTTACAGTGGGTGCCTGGGCAGTGATATGGTCTTTGTACTTGTGAGGTGCAGAGCTCAGATAATGCATATGACCTCATCACACTTCTCCCAGCTGGAACACTCCCCATTATCTCCCCAGCACCAGCAGTAGACGCCTCTGAAATTGTTACGCTAGGGTCACTGGGCTACAAGGTACTCTTCATTCTGTTCCCAAATTATTTCCCATCATGTTGCTGTGATATTACACGAGGGCTGGGGCCCCTTTTCCCACAGATTCAGCACCCAAAATCTAACGCCGAAGCGCGAGCTAGACGGGTAAACCTTTCCCGACTTCCTTCTAGCAAGTCGTCCCCAAACACAGTTTCCTTCTTTCCCACTCCCCTCCCATCTTCACTCTCACTTCCTCTCCACCTCACAACTTTGAGCCCACGACATTTCCCTGGCTATCTCTACTAGCCTTTACGTCTTTGCCGACGGGATATTTGGGAGTATTCTCCTCTGCGTTGTCGGGCCGCACCGTCCTTCTATCCGCACGGTCGGTCCTCTTCCAAGCCCTATTCAAGCCCAAGCGGTCCTCTGTTGCCGTGCTCTCTTGACACTTGAAATCTACAAACCATCAATACGTCCAGAACACTTCTCCTTTGAGATCTACAGAAACGGCGTTCACATGGGTAAGTTGCTCCCACTCTTTCTCCATCATCATCTCACGTAGAAATCACAACTCGCTGACTATCTCGTGTCCTTCACAGCCGTGGCATTGGCCACTTCCAAGTTAAGGCCACGATAAGACTTTCTCCTACGCACAACATCACTCTAGCTTCTGATTCTCCTCCAAAGGTATGTTTGCTTGCTTATTCTCCTCCATTTCCGTCTGTCTATCACGAGCATATCGTGTTCCTATGTTCTTCCTCTCGAGAGCAAACGTCGCAAAGCCTCACCTGCACCTCAGTTCCCTGTCTTTCACTCCTGCAGCTGGTCTACCAAAGTACCTTGAATACCGCTGGAGTGGAGGATGCCGGTTCCATGCCTTTCAAATCTTGCCACACCTTGAAACCCATATCCCTTTCTTGCAAATATCCGGCTACCTAAGTGTGGCGGCCTCTTAGCAGAGTCTGCTCTACTTCACTTTGTCTCCCGATCTTATTTTCAATCCTGAACTCGGCAAGCTAACCTTCTTTGATTCCAGAACTCTCCCACTTTTCTGGATCCCAAGTTGGGAATTCGAAGAGGAAATGCCCCGTCGTTGGTTTTCCGATCGGCTCCATGATGCCTGGGGACGAGTGGCTGGTCGCCGTGGCCGGCAAAGGGACCAAGAAAGCCAAAGCTCTCAACACTATGCGGAAATAGTGGCTGCTCCCGATGAGAGTCTGGATAGGGCCAACCACCTCCACCTCCGTCGAGGTGCCTCTCTTCCAGATCTCCTGGCCCGTGCCGCCCTGGGCCATATTCCCCCACCACTTCCTCTCGATAGCCAAAGCCTTTGGGACACTCCAGCACCTGCCCTTTCCCCTGTTCAATCCCAGTCAAGCGGTGCTATTGGATTCGGTACTTTCCTTGGGGAATGCGAAAGAGAAGCATCTCGTGAGGATCAGCATTTTATCCCAGCGGCTATCATTACGACTCGTAACACTGTGTCCATCGGTCAAGGGACTGAGGATCAGCCTTGGATGCTTCCCGGCCAAGTAAGTCTCACTCTAAGCCCTGACCCTGACAATGGATACCCCTTTTGGTCGTCGGACCTGTGGCAACAGAAAATTTTGTTATCAATGGGAGCTGACTATGGGAATAGGATTTCTTTCCTGAGAGCCAACCACTGGTTCCTAGCCATCTGAGAACCGGATTATTTTTGAAGTATGTCTAACATACGCTTTTTTCTTCTTACAACTCTAATTGTGACTTCTACAGCTCTCAACTGGAGCATCGCACGCTTGAGCCATGCGACTGCTGCAGCCCAAAGTTCTTGGTCGGAGATTGGCGGGCCTTGACTCTCGACCCCCTCACGAATACCTTTACTCGTCACGAATCTTTGGCATCGTCCTCTGAGCTTCGCGGCCGAGACCATCCCAAGTCCCAAGACAAAGTCTTTGCGATCCCAATCAATGTTATTACTAGTCAGCCAGGCTAGGGGCACCTGCTGCAAACATACATTGCCGAAGTTCACAGCGATGTCTTTGCACTCCTACTTGAGGTTCTCGTCTCCCCGAACGGCCTCATTGGCCAAGAAGACGAGCTCAACCTCCCGCTGTTGCTTTCCACATTGTCATATGCTCTAGACCAAGGCATGACCCGGGAGACTAAGAAGCTCAAGAGAACTATTGATCGTTACATCCCCCTCCGCATGTTCCACCACAATCCTCACACCAAGTCACCTCGTCTGGAGTTTGAGTATTACGAGTTCCGTTCCGAGGAAGTCTACCGAGCCTGGCTAGTAGTCTCTCAAGATGCGAGACTCCGTGATTACCTCTCTCCCAGTGAGGCGGTAACTCTTTATGTCTGCTTAGTGCCTGATTGGTGTTGGTCTGGCTGCATTCACGACTACGACGAAAGGTTCATAGAGGACACAAACACTGCCTTAGCCTCTATTAAGGGCGACCCTGGGAGTCGGTTTGAGCAAGTCTTTCAAGGCTTCTTCAACCGCACACGACTCGGATTGCATTCTTGGACTGGAAGCGATGCCCTCAGTGGTGGAGGCCAGGTCTCTGTGACCAAGACCGAGTCTCATGAAGAAGCTCTGCAAGCATTCGGCAACCAACCCCAAGTCCAACCAGACGGCGCTCTCACCCTCTATGGCGTCCCGTTCCAGGGAACTCGGAAGGCAGCGCATCGGAACCACCCTCCAGTAAGTGGAGGTGACTTGGAAGAAACCCTTCGGGGGTTTCAGGGGGGGCCACGCCGGGCTCTCGATGCACTTTTCATTGGTGCGCCTGGAGGTTCGGGTCACACCCCAACGCCCGGGACCCAAGGGGTGCCCTTCACGGGTGCTCTTGGTGACATGCGTGAGAGCCCACGCAGGGTTCTCGATGCACTTTTCACTGGTGGTGCTGGGGAGATTGCTGATGGGTCAGTTGAAGATGGGAGTTTCAATGGTATGCGGGAGGGTTCGGATTAAGATCAAATGCGTGGAGATCAAAATATCCCTTGTATTGTGCCTCCTGTGGCTGTATCTGACATTTCTGGTAGTTCAGAGCGTGGCATTCGTCGAGTTCGCAGAGAGACAGCCGTGTTCCCTCGGGTTGATTGATAGATAGTTAAAGCTTATGACATCTCAACGAGATATATCAAACCAACACGTTAAACATATTCCAAATGCAAGCAAACTTTCAAGACCATGTATATCAGGCTTCGCACCCGTTGCCTATACCATGCACTTGGGATTAGATTTCTGTCATTGGACTTTTTTCGTACTCCCCTGTCCAAGTTCTCGGTCATTTCACTCCCAGAATGACTCGGATGCAGATTCACCACATCGGTAAGGACACGAAGCCATAGCAACAGTGTTGTGGAACAGCAACAATGATCTTTCAGGTCAAAGCGAGCATGCCCCAGCCCACTTCAAAATCCCGTTCTGTGCTGGACACAGTATCTTGTTGTAAACTCTGTTTTCCTTCTTCCAGTGTAGTTCGCGCTTGGAAACTTATATCAGTCTGCAACATGTTACAAGAGAAAGGCTGCGTTCGATTTTCATCGGGTTGTGGAACGACTCGAGATGCTGTTCATGATCCTTGTAGACTGACTTCCATGATGTAAGACAGAGGAGGAATATGAAATCAAGTTGTATTGTCTTTTTGGTTGTTTGTCTAGTCTGCTCATCCATTTCTGTACATGCAGAGCTGATGTATCGTGAGATTCTATACAAACTTTCTTTATCCTTGGGACTAATTGAGTTCAGATGTAGTACTATCTACCAACCATGCGATTTTCCGCAACGCCACCTACAGCATGGGTCAATCTGTGATCAAGCAGACCACACCGGTTCAAAGACTTGTGACGCTTGTTCATTAGTTTTTGCGCTGTCTGTCATCACTCACATGCGCCTGCTTTCGTCAAGAAAATCCAGCATATTACAAGATCTTATGATTCATGGTCCTAAATCGTACCTGTAAGACAAGACTTCGACTCCCAATGCTTTTTCGTCGTAGGAGTAACTATTACAGGCTCTGGTGCCATATGCTCCCCGTCACTGTCTCTTCAAGCTTGCTTCAAACGACGAGACGGCTCAAGAAGATGCGAAAGGGGCAACCCCTCACGTGCAATGCCAGTGTCGCCATAAGTCGGGCCTCATCGGTGTTGCAGGGACGGAACGCACACCTAGTCAGTTTCAGACACAGCCGTTCGATGATAAATGCTACTTGCACCAGAATATCTCGGTCTTGGGATAGCTCAACCGTACACCCAAATGGTCAAGATGGTATCGATCGTCAGGGACAAGCGTGGGGTGTTTGCAAGTTGTCGGTTGAAAATTTCTTGTACTCAAGGAACTAGTCCAAGGTATCGATGTCCGCAAGCAGATGGGATAATCGTCACTAAGCCTTGGTCTTTTGTTGGGCGGCTGAAGATAGGCGAGCGAGAAAAGAGTTTGTTCGGGAAGCGGCGCAAGATAGGCGTAAATGTTTTTAATCATCTGTACTGATCATAAGGTCGGCTTAAAGGCTTTACTCTCGTTTCTTTTCGGCTGCAAGCCATAAAGTCTGTAGTTACTGGCTTCTTGTTAGCATCTAAGCTGTAACTCAGGGATTGCATAACCAAAGGGGTAGCTCGCCGCTCACTCTGTGATAGGCCAGTCTAGTAGACCTCTTAGGTCATACTAGCAAGCTCTTTGACTTAGAAAGCTGCGGTTTCTGATCGTCTCGTAAAGGGGCTAAAGTTGGGTGTCTCGACTTGATAGACTCAGAACTTTATTTGACCTTTAATTTAGTTGTACATGAAAGCCTTGATGAGGGAAGCCAGAATAGTAGAGGTCCCAGTCTCCGACTTGGGGCTCCTCGCCCGTATGGCTTCGTCCGTTTCCGTCGAGATGGCTCATCCACTAAGATTCTCGAACGTGTGCTCGCTTCCCTAGCTGAATCCTCAAGATTCGTCAGCCTCTTGCGGGGCTTTGTTCTGGTTTTCTTTCTATTGCAAGTATTGTTGGTCTTGGGCGACACTTGCGGTCATTCCGTACACGACGGGGAGTATGCGGTGTTTCCATATTGTCCCCAGGCAATATGAGCTTTTTCGTGGTTGTGAGTCGGAATACACTTGAGGATGCGGACATCAGGGATTGTTCGCTTCTTTCTTAACGTCAAGCGAGCCAGCAGAGGGTCTTTGTACTCGCACGGAGCTTTACACAACTCATATGGAAACCAGATAAAATCATAGAATGGCTCAACAAACCTGTATTGACGAGACACATGCGTAAAGATATCTGTCTCGGGCCTTGAGTGCGCCACAACAGACGGCACGCGCAGTCTTATGTGTTGAGTGATGTCAGGGCCTGACTGTGCCAAAATTCTGTGACCAGGAAGACAAGTCAAAGGAAAGACCTGCGACAAGCTAGCGTGAGATTGTCAGGCTTGAGCGTTTAGACGAGCCAGATGACTCGGGTTATCAAGGAGACACAGTGGCCGTCATTGTTCCATGATATCCTGACTGAAAGAAAGCGGTGTTACAAGTGAAGTTAAGGTAGAGAGGAGTTTTGCTGGTGCTGGATACCTCAGTAAGGAGGGTATGTGAAGGCTATCGGCATTTGATCCAGATTGCAAGCACTCCAGGTTATGGATTTTCGAATCTCTAAGTGCTTAATTAATGGCCCTCTGCGTATCAATTAATTGATACGTTTAGCTCTTCCAAGTTAGCGATACATGCTCAAATTTGGCTAGATGACAACTCCATGTATATACTGTATCTGCCCACATCCTACCACAACCCACTACAACAGGTTCAACCCGTTATCTTCCGTAGTATAGTGGTCAGTATGCAAGCTTGTCACGCTTGAGACCCGGGTTCAATTCCCGGCGGGAGAGATCCAGCCACCTGTGATACACAGGCGATCATTTTTTAGCTTTTTGGCCATCATCTTGACAATGTCAAGAGATATTCAATATGGCCTATTACAGATGGTCATTCAATTTTTGGGTTTGTTGGTTAAACCTGGAACAGTGACAACAGATCTTGGCGTGCGTCGCTGGGGTGTGCTTCCAGGGTCTTGCTGCGCTAATTACAGTTAGCAGATCGCAATGATCAACATTCATGCATTGCAAGTTTGCAGGACGAAGTCCCCTGATTCATGATTTGCCATTTGTTTTGTTTGTCGTGAGCAGCAATTGTCATGAATGCGGCCAAATGGAACACACATTGGGTCGTTTTTACTTTACAATCTAGTGATGGAAGTGTTGGTGACTGAGGATGGTTGTTCACTTTCGAGATATCAGATACAATGACAATGAACAAATATTGATAGAAGCAAATAAGTATTGAGCATGTACTCTATCCAGGTTCTATGACCCAATCAAAACGCTATTATAATGAATAACTGTGACCCTCTAAACCCAATGACCTCAACCTAGAGGTTATGCAAAAATATGTGCTAGAAACGTTCCATCATCAACCAGGCTTTACTCGCTGGGCTGGACCTGGGAGTACAAGCAGCCAACAGGCTTCTTAACCTTGGCGGCCTTGACGGAGAAGGGAAGGCAGTTCTTGTTACCGCCGGGGTTGTCAATGCTGTTGTAGACCCAGACAGACCAAGAGGTCTTCTCGAGGTCGTCGCCGTTGGGGCAGGCAACGAAGCCGGCGCCACCGTTGGTGAGGATGCCGTCCTTGTCGATCTTCCAGCCGTTGCGCTGGGCGTTCCTGGGCATGGGCTGAGCGCCAGTGGTGTAGCCGAACTTGCCCTGGCCCATGCCGGAGAAGTCGACGTAGGCCTGCTGGCCAGGGAAGCCGACGGAGTAGAGCCAGAGCTCGTCGTTGTAGAGCTGGAAGGTGACGTCGTTGTGGTGCTTGCCGTCGTCGCAGCTGGCCTCCTGCTTCTTGAGCTTCAGCTCGAAGGACTCCTTGTTGGCCTGGATGTAGCTGAAGTGGATGGGGCTGGCGGAGCGGAGGGCGAGACCGTTGAAGTAGGTGGACTTGGGAGTGCTGCTGGTCTTGGGGGCAGCAGAGACGACGCCGGCGGCGACGAGAGGAGTGATGAGAAGAGCCTTGATCTGCATGATGGCGGTTGTTTTGTTGTTGTGGTAGTAGTTTAGAGTGGTTGAGTGTTGATTGGGATGAGGTTGAGGTTGAGGATGAGGGTGTGAGTGATGAGTGAGTGAGATAATGTCGAAAAGAAGATAACATCGATAGTCTTATATACATATTCTCTCCCCTTGATCGTCTTCATCTCGCATCGTCATAGCTGAGACCGTCTCTGGCAGTTGCCCCAATAACGGGCTCTAAGCCCCAGCCCCAGTCCGAAGGTCCGCGGTGAGGACTGAAGGGACCAACGCTGGAGGGTCGCGGCATGTCGCCCGCCTCGCGGAAGAATAAAGAATACGAGGTATCTCCACAGTCCACTGCAACTCAACAATTATCACCCTGAAATAAACCCACTGCATCCCCATAATGCATTGAGAGCTCAGGCGGTCGAGCCGAGAACCCAGGTCCAGGCCCCAGAAGCGTTGCTGGACACGGCTAAAATTGTAAGGGTCAGGCCAGCCAACGCCAACGCTAGGGATAACGGCAGCCCAGAGCAAGCCACCCGTGACCAGAGCCCAACCCCAGGCCGAGCCAGCAATTGAACTCTCTAAAATTAGCAACGTCCAGTCTTTTCTAGAACCTATCGTTCGATGCCGAGGCACTCAATCTCGCCCTAGCTAATGCGTGGACCCTCCGCGCTTGGCTACAGACGTCATAGTCTCGATCCCTAAAGGCCTAAGCTAAGCTAAACTGACCTGACCTGACCACTGGCAATGGCATTGAACTTGTCTCTGGGCCACCGCCACAAATGGAGCTCCTCGTAAATGCGAGCTTCTTCATGCAGAGACACGTTGGCCAAGAACGATATTTCAGGTGGAATACTACTTCTGCTGTGATGCCGAGTTCCGCTATTCTGTTGAAGTTGAATAATGCGGAAAAGTTTCTTCATTAGGGGGCGGAAGTCTACCCGGAAATAATGGCCTGTGTTAAGGCTCTAGGTTAGGAGCACGAATATTCCATCACGATCAGTCACTCAACGTCTGCCAAGATCAAGCCCCATAGAATAGTATCTCAACATGGGATGTTCCTCGCAGAAATGTATATATTTGTGGCTGAGCATAGCATGAATAGGAGAATGGCAGTTTCTCCGCTACGATCCAAGGTTCAGAATGCCCATATATTGTGGAAATACAGGGACATTGGCAGTGGGCCATAGCCAGTTTCACCTATAGTGCCCCAGACTATGAAGTCCGATCCTTGGACTTTGCTCTTGAAGTGGTATTCCAAGCACCTGATCTGCAAAATCTAACGAGATTGGACGGAATAATACGAGTTCCAGTGCCGATCAGCCCGTATTCAACAATAACAGTTAACATGACGTTCACCATCTGATATCATTGATTGAGTTCCTTTTGTGTGAAGTGACAATCAAGTTTACAACGTTTCAGTGTCTCAATGAGAAACGCTCGTCCTTCGATTCCGATAGAATGAATCTGCAGCTAAAATAGGTACTCGCTAAGGTAGTGTTGATCTGGTGACAAGTGCCGTGGCTGGTGGATATAATTGTAGGTTTGCTAGGATAGCCTCGCTATACTGAAGCGTAATCAAGATAATCAAACCCAATTATGCTTTGTTCGAGAATAGCTCGCACAACGTTCAGAGCGCATTACCCACTCTAACTATCGTCAAGCAATCCCAAGCTCAAGGCACAGACATTGCCGCAAGAGCATAGTCGTACATGATTAGATTTTAATCCAATACATACTAGCCCTGCACCCAGCAATGCCAGCATATAGAACTATCAAAGTCACATCCCTGACAAGAATAAGAGGCTGCCCTAGGCTGCTTCTCCTTCTCTCGTATAGTGTCGATCCAACAAAATCAGAATCGTTTCGTGAGATCATTGTCGAGCCAAACTCTTGGCCGAATTTTCATTCTTGCTTTCACGATGATGATCTACGCTCAGGCGGTGGCAAAGCCTTACTCCCAAAGCGCGCCAATCGTGGGGTGGACCACGATGCACACGATTTGCTCAAAGGCACGTTACATTTCTTGGCATTGGAGATCGATTATCACAGTCGATCATTGAGGCTTTGGAATTGAAGAAGATGCAATAGTTGGGCTAGGCTCCGGACAATGCAAGGGACTTTGCTAACAACGAGCGTCGTCTTGCCGCTGTTGCACTCATCATTATTCTCTCTTCTCTTTTTCTGAGAAGCTGTCTACTAGCTGTAAAGCTGATTTCCCTGCTCTCATTCAAGAATATTTGGTAAACCAAACAACTATGATTAGGTGGATCACCCAGGGTTGCAATAGCTAAAAGCTGTTGAGGTCGTCAGACAAACGCCTCTGAATCTCAAATCATATCAAGATGTTAACTTCGTTGAACATATTCGATGCTTAGACTTCCGCTCACAGAGAATTTTGACCGCCGAGGGTACCGCTGAGTATGAGATTGACAGTATGGTTGCACCCGGGACATCCAGCATCAGGAACATACGACTAAGCCACGCCGAGGCCTCCGGATCGACATTGTGCATGGCTTTCGGGGCCCCCAAGGCTCTTTAAACACTCCAGATCTCTGTTGGAGGGCTGTGACAGAGAAAATCGGGACGCTATAGTATAAGATCCCAAGAGCTGGGGAAGGATTCTTCTTCAGCACAAGAACACCTTGACAGTTCTTGAGCTCGATATGTCAGAGTTTGGTCACACAGAAAGCAAAATTGGGAGAATGGTCGGATGGGGGACCTTGAGCAAAGAAGTGACGAACAACACTAGCTTGAGAGGAAGTCAAACAAGATCCCGATGCTCTGCCCCCTGATCTGGAATAATTCTTTCTCTATGAATATTTCAAAGATGAGAGTTATTAAATTGATCATCATGTTAAAGAGCTTTCCAGCAAGAGGGAATAAGGCAAAATATATGCAGCTAATGTCTACAAAGGCTACGAACTGGAATCCAAAGACGAGCCCTGGCAACGGGGAAGCAGAAGTCTGAATGGATTTAATTTGCAGTATAGTAAGCCATGAGCAATATTTGAGCTTTAATCAACAGTCAGTCAGTAAATAGGTGGTGCCTCACTCACACGGTGTTTCTCGGGCATCACACATGTCTTTGTTACACTTGACATTAATTCAGATTTCAGAAAATTATAAAAGCAGTTTACGTTTGAGGTGAAATGAGGTTAACATAGACTATATCCCAAGATAGTGGCAGTCTAACTGAATGAGGTATATGCGTAAGCAGACTCCAGAGATATCTTATCTCACTCAGCTGCACTTAAACTTCTCAACCTCGACTATTTCCATATTATCAAGGTTCCTGATTGGATCCCCAATTCTATCTCTGAAAGCGATAGCTGCATTTCAACACGTCCAAATATGACAACATTCTCGTCCATTCCCCCCTACATCCTCGGCGGCGCCTGTGTCAGCCGTGGAGTAATGGCTCTCCTCTCACCACAAAAAGAGTACGGCCATGTCGGTCTTCTCCTCGAACCTAGCAAAATAAACACTGAAGGCGGTTCTGTTTCACCTCTGATGTACTTCAAGGGTCTTCGTGAGATATCATACGGTCTTACGTTGATGGCACTGCAATATCAGGGCAACGAGAGCGCCGTGACGACATTTTCGGCGATCTTGTCAATCGTGAGAATTGGCGATGGGTTGATTGTCTGGATGAACGGCGGTGATGAGCTGAGATACAAAGCTGCTGGCCATTGGATTACAGGACTGGGATTTGTTGGATGGGTGATTTGGAGATGGAGTTACTAGAATTCCAAAGCTGAAAGAGAGGTTATATCGGACTGCAATCAAAGACACATATTGATTCCGAAGGCCAGGGAGGCTGCAACTTTTCTAAACGCGGCTCAGCTCCTCGCTCTTCTAGATACCAAGGAGTATGTATTGTGTCTCATATGAATTCTAAGTTGTGAACACTCGCTAAATTCTTCCGTAGAAAACATATTACAACCATCAGAGGCATCTACATAGAGTAAGTGAAGCTATTTAATCTACGTATTTGACCTGTATTCAGCCTTTGCCTTTCATCGTAGCCATCGGCTAAGAGACCACCCAAAACATTCAACCGATACGACAAGAACATCATCAACTCACACTCGACTGCAAACCTAGCTGTACACCTGCCAGAGGAACAAAAGCTAATAATTGCTAGCCAAAACTGAATTTACTCATAGTAAACTCAGAACGGGATTCATAGGGTTCGTGGTCACAATATGGATCGACGTCAAATGTTCAAAGAGTCCGAAAACGGAAAACCCGAGCATGAGTTGCACAATGACTTCGAGATACAGCCTTTAAGGCCTTTACGAGTAATTGAGCATTTATGTGGTTTCAACTCGATCGAGTGGGTCATCTGCGAACCTTTGGCGGCCTGCTACTCTGGCTTCATTTGGCGTTGTCTCGAATTATATGCAGCCAGACTGACACTTCCTTAGATAACCAGAACCCTTATATCCAGGCTCGTTCCCCCTTGTAACTTAGACACTCAATCGAGGTTTAATGCGGAAGGTCCTCTCCTTCGTATTGTTTGAGACGTGGTCGTTGTGAATGAGGTTGACGCAGCTGTAGGTCGCATGACAGGATGTCTCATGGATTGACAGCGACACGACAGATCAATTTCTGTTTATTACCGTACGGGCAGAGAGCTCTGTTCATAAGAAAGCACCGGGCGATATTTATTTCCGTGTGTGAGCTCTTTACAGCCATGAAAGAGAATGGCCTTGTTTCGATCTTCACCAGTCGCATTACGATGCGATGTCAACAGCTGGTCTGGATCAACAGAACGGACCAGCCTACCCTTCATGCATTTCCTACCAAGATACTACTGCACTGTCGATTCTATCAGCCATACAGTCCCACCTTATGATCACGCGATAAGTAATCTTCGACCATCAGTGCAAAGTTCCCTCGTCCTGTGTGAATAACGCACTCAACCATTGCCAAAACCAAGATGTACCAGTCTATTTATGACCTTTTTTGTTTTCCAGAATACATTTGAACCAGTCATGATCATCTTATTCATGTCTCTCCGCTTTGAATTGTGTCCCCCTCCCTTGTCCATTGGTATCACAAAACCCTACTCCGATCCCCAACACCAAACCACATTTTACTCCGTGCTCAAGTTCCACAGTCCATCGCCCAAATAATGCGCGTCCTCAATCACGGGTCCCTTACCCTTTGCCTTGACCTCCTTGGTACCCGCGACGAGTGTTCCCACCGCGCAGGCCTCCTCCTTGCCCTCAGCTATGACAACCACAGGCTCACCCTTGACAAGCTCTCTGCTCCATCGTCCCTCCTCGTCCATCTTCTGGTCCATCTCCTTCCCCTCTTGTAGACCCTCGGGGGCACCATCAGCAGGCAGTCTGCCTCCTGGAGAAGTCAAGCCAGGGGCCATGAGGGTAGCGCCCGAGAGGACGAAGCGAATGGCACCACGGTCTATACGAATGCTGGGGAACGCTTGAGGAAAGCGGTGTACGAGACGGAGGTGAGGAACAAGGATGCCAGTGAGATCCTGTTGGTAGAAGAGAGGTGTCGAGTCGAGAACGTAGAGGGTGTTGCGGTCGGTCAGCTTCATGCTCGAAAGGGAGGCCTTCTTGGGCAGAATCTCGTCGATGTAGGGGTTGAGGAGAGGGTATGTGTCAAGGAGGCCCTGGCGAAGGGAGCGCTGGACGGAGGATTTGAGCTTCTGCTTCGGTGAGCCCTGGATTCTGGTCATGGTTAGATGAGAGCTTTGAGAGGTTTCTTGTGGGGGAATGTACTCTTTCTTGAACATTGTGGTAGTTTAACGACAGTGCCGAAATAGATATAATACTGAAGTTGAGCTACGTAGTTTATAGAACAAATAAACAGAAAATGGATGGTAGAGAAGCTGAACTTGTCGTGTCGTGTCGGGACGTATCGTGTCTTGGTGGGGTGCTTTTGGTATGGAAAAGTCAAGTCGACAAGTGCCCCGCGGCATCGGTGGCGGGGTAAATCTCGAGATGCAATAACAGAGGCACAGCACCAAAGTCTCCAAGAATACCATCACAACTGGAACACACAGCACGCGATCACAATTAATAGACACAGCGGACAGTTTATAGGGGAAATCCATGATCCTGTTATTCTCTTGCGCCTTCGCCATTGCAGGCGAATCCTGTTCCCATCATTAAGGTATCGTACATTAACAATGCCCCTCCTTTTGGTGGAGGGGTCAAGTCTACCAAGCACCGCCAGATCAGCCCTTGACGACATGTGAAACAGTTCCGTCATCCTTGAGGTGAACGTTGAGCCTATCCTCCTTGAAGTCCTTTGTGACCATCATTCCTGGCTCGATGATGCGTGTCTCCTGGGGGAGATCTCGCTTAGCAAAGACCTGTTCGTTATCGTTAGCAGCGTGTTTATGTAGCGTAAAGAGGTTTCGTGTCAACATACAGTCTCGGTGGATGTCTCTTCGTCGGATAGCTTCTTGCCGACGAGCTTGTTCTGCCATTCCTCGGCCTTGTCGCCGGATGTTGAGTTGATACCAGGAACGACGAGAGGCATGGTGGACGTTGTATTTGTTGTACGTGAGAGTGGTAGATGGTTCGATAAGTGTAGTGAAGCTACGTTGCAGAAGAAATAGGATCAAAGAGTCGGTTGCTTCCTTTTATACATAAAGCTTGCGTGGAATCACTGCATTACATATGAGGCAAAAGCAAGAAGCTCACGCCAAAGTTGATGACGTAGACTCACATGGCTAATCCCCAGATTCAGTTCGATTGGCTACGCGTCGGTTACTCAAGGGACAATACATGACGTGCGTGTGAAAGAGGGGGAGCGTTTAAATCGATCAAGATCTCGGGCATTTTTTAATGGTTGTTCATGTCATTTGCTGGTGAAATAAATGATTGACAAGTGATGTGTCTTGGCATTAGAATTACGCTTTTCTGTCAATCTCAGGCACTGACCACTACAACCTAAGTGCTGCTCGGCATTTTCAGCCCCTGAACATCGGGCACCTTAGGTTCTTTAGCGAGCTGAGGTTGATTCGGCACATCCCGATGAGATAAAGCGATGAAGGCGGAAAGTATCAGGATGTTCTGTTTGCGGGCACGAGGTTCGTCGGGATATAGAATCAGATCCTCTTACTACCTACGACAAGATCAAATGCTTGTTAGCTTTGCTCATATAAGCTTTCCAGTATTGCTCATAGACCTTTAGCTCATGATGATATACCGAGAGGTGATTGTTCAACTTGGAATAGCCCCAGAGAGTTTGTAAGCGATGGACAATTATGAGGTCTTCCTTTTTCTTTCCTCACTCTCGCCTACTACTTGGCCATCTGGTGATGGGATGCAGCTATTTGATGGCGTCGGGATGCGCGACAGGGTCCATCTCAGCTGCATAACGCCTATGAATACATGTAAGCAGAGCCAGAGGCAGAGTAAGCTCATGGCATTGACCGCTTATACAACATCTCTTCTCATTCTGTCCAGAGACGTGTTTCTCCAGTCTGTAGTCCGTATTCCGTTTGATATGATACCTACTGTTGCCCCAACATACACCCAAACACATGGCAATTGCAACAAATGAAAGAAGTCGATTGAAATACCATCTCCTTCATGCTTCACCCCACAACCGTCGTCGCACCAGATGTCCAAAACTTGGCGTCGATTGGTTGCCGCAGCGCCATCCTTGCCATCCTTGCCAGCTGTGCTGTGCTGTTATCCGCTCTTTCAGCCACTTCAATCAGCGCTTGTGGGAAGACATGGCAAGGCTTGGGCTTACGTAGGTGGGTGGTTTGCGCAACGAGAGCCCCAGAGTCAGGTTTCAGCATGTCAGCAGTAATTGAAGGACAGTGACAACTTCTTGTAACACTTTGTACATCTTTGCTGTAGAAATCAGATTGTTCTCATAGCAATGTATGTAAACATGTCTCGATTTTGTTTGTTGATGTTTGTCTTTGTCTTTGTCTTGAATCCAGCTCAGCCCAGCTCCAGTGCTGGCTACCTTAGCGGGTTAGCTAATAAGTTCCCACCTGTGATCCTGCATCATCAGCAAAGTATCAGCATCAGCCGTCATCATGGGCATGCATTGGCGATGGATATTGATCAGACTCGCCCTTGGTGGACTCGATGGCAACATACATACAGACACTACCACTCCAAATAGTTAACAATATCACCGCTTCTGCACCCAAAACTTAACAGAACACTCACAGCCCTAACACCTGCAAAACAAAGAACAAGACAAGGACCCTCAATCTCTTCTCATGTCCTATCCCCTTTCAGGTTTAGCCAATTGTGGCTCAAGTCCTCTCACCCCCGTCTAGAAAGGATCCGTCTCCTCCTCTCCCCTTTTTTTAGCACAAGCAACGCTCTAAAGATCCCCATAATAATAATAAGAGCCTGTAACATGGACTTGCTGCTGCCAGCTTTTGCCAGTGGCCAGTACCTAAGGTAAGCACTGCCAGCCAGCCCAAAGGCCGCCTCATATCCCCTGCCTCTCTTTCGCTCTCTCACTGCCTCTTGTTTTTTTACTCCATTTCCAAGGACCCTCCCTCACCCAGAGAAACCAAGGTTCAGCCCAGAAAGAAACGGACGGACAATCCCTTCCATTTCCCATCCCATTCGCTTCGTCTCGCTTGCTCCCTCTCCTTGTTTCTTCCTCTTTTTTTCTTCCCTATCATTCCCCATCAAGACCACCAAACAAACCCACCCTCCCCCAATTTCATCCTCTCTCCCCTTTTTGGATTGAGCGTGTCTTGGTTTCAGGCGCCCAATTCGTATTCGACATCAGAAATTACAGAGCTTGCTGGGCATCCTCTCGATCGAAACCTAATCTCCAAAAAATAACGAAAAAACCGTTGAACCCGTTCATCATGCGCTTCTCAACCGCCATTCTCTTCGCTGGCAACGCCCTTGCCGCTGTCCAGCAAGAGTGTCTCGCCAACCACCACGAGGACCTCGCTGCCTTTGCTGACTGTGCCAACAAGGGCGCTCTCTCGTACTGCCTCGCCAACCTCAAGGAGACCGACGAGGCCGCCCTCAAGACCTGCTACACCTCTGCCGGCTGCTCCTCCGACGCCGCCGCCAAGGAGGCTCACTACACCTTCGAGCGATGCTCCGAGATCGCCAAAGCGGGCGAACTCAAGAAGCGCTACGAGGCCGCTCCCATGCCAGCCATCATCCCCCGCGTCGAAGCCGCCGCTGCCATTACCGACGGCCCCAAGGCCACTGGTGAGCTCAAGAAGCGTGCCGATACCTCGAGAGGAACCGACTGCTACACCACCTTCAAGAAGAGTACCGAGCAGTGCGATCTCGAGACCGTCTCGGATAAGACCAAGACCGCCACTTGCTACAGCACTGAGATCAGCACCAGCTCGTGCCGCGACGAGGTCATCTGCACAACCGATTCTTCCGCCGATGATATTTGCATGACCAAGAAGGAGATGGACACCGCCGGTATCATCATTGCCATCGTCTTCGCTGCGTCAGCCGCTCTTATGCTCGGCTACCTCACCTTCATGTGCTGCCGCGACCGCAAGGAGCAGAAGCGTCTCGTCGCGAAGTCTGAGGCCGTCGCCTTGGCCCGTGCCGCCACAAAGAAGCAGCGCGCTGCTCAGCGCCAGCCCCTCATCCGTAACGCCTCGGGCCAATCCGCCCCCGGCGCCGGCAACCCCTTCCAGGACCGAATCTAGGCGGATCGGTCTCGTCGAGGGAGGGCTACGGGAACGAGGCAGCTTCACCGAGTCTCCGAAGAGTATCCATTTCAAAATTGAGCTCTTCGGCTGGCCATGGAGCTGCCTCTTTCCAAGAACTCGCCATCTCTTTATAATGCCTGTGTGAATGCCAGCGCGGGGGAAATATCCAAGGCTTGGAAATCTTCAAGGCCGAGGATGACGTGTTTTTCGATACCTTGATATCAGGCCCGGAGAGGAACAAACCTTACATGACATGTTTGAGTATTTTGGAGCAATGGGAAAGGATAAAGTCTGCAACTTTGGTGCGCGAATGTATCTATTCATCTACCTTATGAAATGGGGACGGTCACAGCTAGACGTTGAATTAAAGTATTACGTGTGCTTCCATCTGGCCTCTCACATGTTGTTCATCTCGTAGCTTTCCACAAAAATGGTCACACGCGGCACATACTCGCACTCGCACCTGTTGAGGTGAGAGTTGTGATGGCTGAAAGTTTATGGCCAGCACAAGCCACTGGCGTTGGAAAGAGAAACGGTCAGATCTGGCTGGTACTTGGAGGCTAATTTTTGTGATCTGTGTTGGTCAATCATCGTCACGAACATTGTTCACATTCACAGGCCTACTGCACGCATTGCAAGGAGCCATTCAGGGCTGGTGGTGCGTATGATCCACTGCTTGAACAATACTCTTTCATTGAGCTCAGCGCTTTCTTTACGCTGTAGAGTTCCTCATCGCTTTCCTTCCAACTGCAACATTTGGCAGCAAATCGCACCTGGGTATCCATGCAACATCCTCTTCTCAACTCTGGGTAATATCCGAATATACTTTCGCCCGAAGAAAATGAGCTAACATGTTGGTTTGGCCGTCTTCTGTTGATGAAAAACGCCGGAATTTCATGCACTCCGCTGGTGCTGTCTCGGTGGGCCAGTCAGCTATATTGGAACTCACCCCGAATCGTTGGTTTGTGATCCATTGACTGAAGGATCGAAACGATCAATGTCAGATACGTTCGACGAACCCCTCAGGTGTAAAGACGACCTCCCTCTTTTGTGACCTCCTAGCAAGGTGAAAGGCTGGTTACAACTTGCAGAAGGTTCGGGACCTAGAGGGGTGCTATCTCGCACCAGATCTCTGACGGACAAGGCATTCCGGCTAGTTTGTCGGCCCGCCTCACGCTGCTGAGACTTTTCCTATATTCCCCCTCGCAGAGTTGCTTGACCAGCCACCGGGCTACCAATCTCACCTGGAGCGCCGACTGCTCGATAAAATCCATCATTTAGATCGGGTTCCCATCGGACGGCGTGGCTAAAACTTCCACCGTTCTGTCGGATAACTAGCGTACCGCCTCCGTTGTTGGGGTTTCCTTCGGTGTCACAAAGGTTGATGAGAATGGCTTCTGAGATACTGTCGCCTGACAGTACCTCAATTCTTGACTTCAGAATTGAGAGGTCAATGTAACCTTCTTGGTCACCCGAGCCAGCGAGTTCCTGGCATGCCTGGCAGAGCATTGCGCGAAGTTGGGGGAAGCTAGGGTGTGACGCGGTTCGAAGAGAGTTGATTGCAGGAACAGGAGACATGCCAAAGCCAGGAGGTGCACTTGGTGCGCCCCAGACAGGATTGTTGAGCCCTGGGGGAGGCAAAGGATGTCCACCGACACCAGGAGGGCCCCACGGGTTGGGGGCCAGCGGAAACGCTGAAGCCAAGAAGGGACTCGTGGTATAATCAGGTCTAGGTCCAGGTGGTTGGTTTCGCACCCCCATAATTCCTTCGACTTCGAGCGGCTCGTCATCTTCCAACAGAGCCCGACTACCAAGATGTGCAGTTTCATCTTCTTTTTCGTCAGATGAGCGACCAAGATTTATGCTTCCAGGACGCCCAATGGGAGCAGGTCGGCCAATGGGTTGTGCTGGGGTTGGTGGCGCGTCAAATTGAAATGAACTTTGGCGATGATGCGTTGATGGGGGTAAGTCCGTTGGTATCGGGAATCCATTCATGTCAAATTGATCGACTCCTGGCTGTGAGAACCCTGGTGGTATCGGTAAGGGGAATCCCCGTCCAGCTGGCCCATTCATCCCAGGAGGAGGCATCATTGCACCAGGGCCATGTCTAAACGCTGAAAATCCATCCTGTGACATGCGACTGGGGAAACCTGGTGGTGCCGGGTGGTGGTGCAATCCTGGGGGCGGATGCATTCCCATAGGAGGTATCTGGAAAGGAGATTGTCCTGGAAGTCTCGCTTGTCCATTTGTTGGAGATACCGAGTGAGAATGCTGAGTACTTGCGCTTCCGTGGCGCTGGCCAATTAGACCGGGGCTCATGATGGGTGTCATGGAGTGAGGTGAAGGGTCTTGGCTTGCAGACGAAGCTGTAGCGGATTGCGCTCCACTGTCTTGCTGCGAGAGGGTCCGAGGTCTTATAGGAGTCGGTGCTTTGGACATTACAGGAGTGGCGACTGGAATCTTTGGCGAGGCGTAGCTTGCAGGATTCGACGGTTGTTGTGGAAGAGCTGCCGGGATCGGTACCGGATGCTGAGAACCACGCTTCGGGATTTGGATTGGTTGTGATGGTTGACTTGCCGCTTTCTGGGCAGCTGCCTTCTCCTCCTTCAACTTCTCCTTGGCTTCTCGGGCTGCTTGGGCATCTTTCTGAGCTTTTGCAGCACGAGCTTCTTTGTCCCGCTTGTCGCGCTCTTGCTTGTCCTTCCGCTCCTGCGCCTCGCGCTCTTTCTCCTCCTTTTCTTTCTGTCGCTGTTCTTCCCTAAGCTTCTTCTCCTTTTCCTTGGCTTCGCGGGCCTTGCGGTCTTGTTCGGATCGCTCCTGGGCTCGACGTTGCCTCTCTGCCTCCTTGCGGAGGCGAGCTTCTTCGTCAGCCTTCTTCTGCGCCTCCTTTAGCTTTCGTTTCTCTTCGGCCCTGGCTTTTTGTTCAGCAACCCGTTGCTTCTCAGCTTCTAGCCGAGCAGCGTCTGCAGCAGCCTTCTCCGCCTCTTTACGTGCTTTCTCCTCGGCCAGTGCTTGCTTCTTCTGTGCAGCCCTGTCCTTCTTCTTCTGTGCGTCTTTGGCCTTTTTAGCTTTCCTCAATTCGGATTCTCGATCTTCGGCCTCAAGTTCTTCAAGCAGCCTCTGCTGGCGCTCCTTGGCGACTTTTTCCTTATATGCCGAGAGAACCCTTTGCTCAAACATACGGGCGGCGAATATCTGGAACATGCGTCGGCCTTCCTCCATTCGTTGCTCCTCCGTCATTTGGTCCTGGCAGCAACACTCAGTATGGGACTGGGATGGTATCACAGAGGGGTTTGAGTATACCTCTTCCTCCTCATACTCCTCATCCTGACTATCATCAAAGTCATCATCCTCGTCCTCTTCTTCGTCGTACTCGTCTTCTTCAGGAGGAGGATGATTATGTGGATTGGAGTATGAGCCATTAGGGTGACCGTAGCCCCTTGAGAAGTGTTCGCGGGCGTCTTCTTCCCTTGCCATCCTACGTTCGGCAAGCTGTTCCATCATTTCGATAAACCGCTTGCCGTCGTTTTTCAGGAGGTCATCCGCCACGGTGAGAATACCACCTAAGTCCATGTTACCATATCTGCGGAGAAGTGAATCAAGAAGCTGCGTACCCTTGACTTGGAGGCTATTGCCAAACGTCAAGAAATCGGCGACGTCCCGTTCATGCGAGTTTTGATATTCTTCGGGAGGTTCGTCGTCGCTGTAGTCATCGTCCTCCACTTCATCTTCGCTGTAAACCTCCTCCAGCTCGTCCTCGTCTTCGTCGTCTCCCACATGTTCGACTATTCGACCGCGCGATGGCGGGCGGTTGGCATAACTTGATGGCAGACCCCGGGGCGGTCTTAAAGCGAAATCTCGAGCTGATGGTAGCATTGGTGGTCCCTCGCCTTGGTTTGCAAATTGTTCAAGTTCCAGGTAGTAGGCATCGTAGAGCCCTTCCAATTCTTCCTCAATGGCATTTCGCTTCCGTCCGCACACAGTGCAGCTGCATGTATGCTTCTGTTGCTCCTTCATCTTCTTCAGAACAGCATCCTTCTCGACTTTGACCAAGGATTTCCGCTCATCTTCACCCAATCCAAGCCAGAACGCTTTTATACGTTCGCGCTCTTCTTGATTGCTAGTACTCCATATCTTATCGCGTGACATTCCAGGGCCTTGCGACGAGTGCGATTGGGGCTCAGATTCAAGAGTTTCGGGTACAGGTGATGTAGGATCAGCATTCCCTCCCTTCTTCTTTTTCTTCTTGTTCTTCTTCGATTTTGAATCCGAAGGGGGGTGCCCATTTGTAGTTGGGCCTGTTAATTCGCTCGCCAAGATATACTCATGCTCGTCGTCGCTTTCGACCTCTTCGTGGTCAGCGGGACCACGGCCTGGGGTAGACCCTGTGTGTGCACCACCACTCGCGACATTGTTGGTATGTCCGTTCGCAGCTTGCTGTGCGGCTTTTAAAGCAGCCTTCTGTCTACGCTTCTGCTTCTTGCGGTTGACTGTTGGAGCAGGGTCATTGTCGGGGTTGGAAGCCTCTAGTGGGGGGGCACTGGCTTTAGCAGTTGTGGGGGTCGAAGGCAAGGAAGACTCAGAGGTAGCGCCCTTAGGTACGGTGATAAACTTGGAGCCATCCTTGTTGGTGTATTTTGCCGTATTTCGTGGTGATACCGGAGTTTGGGCGGCCGGTCGTTGGTTGTTGGCCGGCATCGTAGGTTACGGAAGCAAAGCAGTCGAGGGCATGAAGATGCTGTGCGCGACACGTGTCTGTCGATGGGAGGACGGTGTATGAGGAATATGGTTCTGTAATACGCGAGAGCGTGTCAGCTTGGAAGCGGAGGGTATCGCGCGTGTCAAAACGGTGAAGTCGTGGTCGTTAGGCGGCTGCGGGCACGTTGCAAGTGGAGGGTCTCTGGGGGCGGCTCAAAATGAGGCACTCACAGTCGGAGAGCGAGCGGCCAAGGTCAGGGTTAGGTCAGCGATGACGCCTGCGGGGAAGGGACCCAATGGATTGATTGTTATTGCTGTTGTTATAAAATCGTAAGCGCAGTCGGAGGGTTTTATAGATACTTCGGAATGAAGATAAAAGAGTGCGAAAATGTCGTAACGTTCTTTGTCTGGCGTTGTTTGATGCTTCGAGGCTCAAGGCTCAAACACGATGGATGGGACTGTAGAAGTCACTCTTTGGTGGAGTTGCATAGCACCTGTACTTTCTCATGCAGCCGAACCTGCCCAGCGACACTGTGATGTGGTCAGGCACGCATCTGATTGACGGGATATGCCCCGCTATTCCCCTAGCCTGGCGTAGCCTGGTGTGATCTCGCACGTGATGTTGAGATCTGGCGATTTGGTTTGTTTGTGCCTTGCTGAGGGTGGGGTTGCAAACAGCAACCTTGATGTCAACGTCACTCGTCTCGGGGCTACCCTGAAGTTGGGGATGAAGCAACAGAGACAATCAATTCTTTGCTTGGCAATCATTAAAAGGCCCAAATTGTCTATTGTTTATTTCTCAACAAAATTCTGCATCATTATCATCTCTTGTCTGTTACTCAATTGTGCGCCAAAGGCTTCCAATATGCATAGCAAAGCAATCGTGGAGCAATTCATTCAGTCTCGTGACTCAAAATCCTCAAGGACCTAGCGTTTGCTTCTCTAAAAGTCCTACTGGGTAAACTCGATTAAGCAATTGATATTTCAATATTATGACAGGACTGTAACAGGGATCAGTGCATGTTTGACAAACAGACTACGGCTTGGTTGTTAATGGTGGGAAAACACCCGTTCCGTCTTCGCGAGACGATCAATACTCTATACACACAATATCACCGGGGAGCAACCAAGGCAGATCACCGTCAGAAGTATCAGGCCCGAATTAAGATCTTCACATCTCATACCGATGTGCAGAACAAATTTGACCACCAAACTCATCATCCACAGGCACCACGATGGTTGCCGACGCTGTGCAACATTCAACATGGCCAGCACAATCACGCAAGAGCCACATGAAAGCCTCATAGACTCGACTCTATCTTTCATCTCAACAGCTGGATGAGACCATGTGGAACAAAACTACGACATACATCTCGGCGCACAAACCCATGTGAGTGTGACAGGATACCAAATTGAGACGATGCCGTGTTGCCCCTTGTCTATGCAGGTTGCAAACGACGGAGGACAGCATCGACGGGAGAGGACGACGCAACATGTTTCGGCTATTTGTCCATACATAGACGAACGATTTTCAATTGCTGAAATCTGCCCGTACAAACGCCGCTTGGAGTACCACCCACACTGAATCAGAGCCTTCAGAGGTGACCGGAAGGGTAAACGGATGCGATCTCTGCCCATCAGACGAGGAGAATATGCAGGTGAGACTCAAGCAGCCATCGCGACGCTGACAGCTACATGCATTATTGGGACGAAGGATCGTGGCATCACTTGCAAACACCAACGCAGCCTTGTAGGGCAGTGAGTTAGTTCATCGCCTACTGTGACATCGGCCACGAGCCATCGTTGTTGCATTCGACGTAAGCAGGCAAAGACAGTGAGACGGGCCAACTAGCTCATCGGGTATGCCCGTACGGTATGCTGTCATCAGTCATGAAGGATCCACGCAGGTGAGAATTGAAGTTTTTCTACGCCAACATCAGAAAAGAAAACGACCTTGATGAAGTGACGTTTGTAGACATACGGACGTCAGCAATGCGGACCGCCGGCACAACTCACAAACACCAAGATCCTTCTCACGGAATCCATATTATCATGTTATTAGCGTGAGGGAGCCAAGATGATGGAGCGCATTAACGGGATCACCCATAAAATGGTCGAGTTGATCTCATCCAATGCCCTCAAGCAGCATGGCTCGAAGTCTTGAGACACGAACTAGGGTTCAGTTGCTATTTCTATTTCTAGGGGACTTTTCCATCATCGCTGCACGGCAGGCAATAAGCGTCAGTGCTAGAGTAGTAGTTCATCCTGCCCCTTGGTTTCCAGGGCTCCAGGGCTGGTCTGGTTCCTGTTTTTAGCTTACCGGCTTGCGGGTGTGGGTTAGTCTGCACAGCCTCAAATGGCGGCGGCCATGCATTTTTGCATCCCAGCAAGGAGATTGGCTGGCATGACGAGCATCTCAGAGCCCAAATGTTTAATCCTCCGAGCAAAGACAAGGGCACTTTTGATGTGGATCTGTTGATATGCTTGTCTAGATCTGAATTCTGTCGTTACTGTCGTATTGAAGGACACCTTGGCCCTGGCGCCCATGGAAGCCATCGATGCAGAAACAAAACCGAGACAGCTAATTCGCTGAATAAGATATGAGCATTGAAGATGAAAGAACAGCCCATGAGTTTTGTTTGGCTTGGCGGAGTTAGGAGTTGAGTTGAACTGAGAGGCTCCGTGACAACGAAAGTCTCCACCGACGTCTGTTTACCTAATTGAATCCCTGGTGACGATTTCCAATGACGGCTACCGAGGCGGAACGGCACTGCAATTTTGTTGCCAACCGGCCGTTAGAAATACCCTACCTATTCGTTCAGATTCTTCCCATTGAGCTGGTACAGGGCGGAGAATGTCAGAATTAACCGAGCTGGCTTCAATCATATTACTTGTTTTGGATATACATACAGTTGTGGATGCTCCGCCACAGCACAGGGGGCTTGCTGTTTGCTGCAAGCCCTTCAATGATGATCAACTCATTGATGAGATGGGCTATGCTAATCAGATGCTGCTGATGACAAAACCTCCAATTGAAGTCTCTCAGTGACTTTTCCCAAAGCTACATAGTCAGGATGTCAGAAGATGCCGTTGTAACGATCCATTCTCCGGCACATCTCGTGTACCTTAATCCATGTCGATCAACAACCACAGACTTGCCGTAGCATTGCAACAAGAAGCAACTCATGCTGTCGAAGCCCACTTTGTGATAATGCGCAGTCCACTCAGGCTGCCCAGCTGTCACAGAACCTGCCCGTACTAGAGAACTTTCAGGGCTGTCGTCCTCCACTAGGTAGACCTCACCTCATCCTCAGCTAAAAAAGGTCCCCCCCGGACCCGTTTTCTACGTCGAGGCCCCACATGGTCTACCCGTTCAGGGGAGCACCTCAGTACAGTCAGTGAGTACAGTGCAGTGAGTGTAGTCAGTGAGTCCGTCTGTCGGTCTCTCCACCATCACCGATGCCACCACCGCCGCCGTCGTAAACAAGCCCGGCTGTTCCAACAATAGAAAAGAGGCTGCCTCTCTAGCTTTAGATCTACCGCGAAGAGTATAACTAAGCGTTAGGCTCTTAGGGACATCTTGAATTGGTATCAGATTATCGATCTATTCATTCCTTAACATCTTGAATGACTCGTTTCATCTTTTCTTCTCTACACAATCTTCAGAACCTGATGCACATCAGCCCAGCCCAGTCCGCCTCAGCTCCATTTTAGACTGAGGCTAACCAAAGAACCAGGCCGGTCTGACAAAAAAAGAACAGCACCACCTCACCACAGTCCTTCACTGTCCTATCATCTCGGTCAATCAATCATCAGTCCTGCCCGTCAGTCTTGGTCTCGTATTCCCAACCCGTTAAACATCATTCTTTCATATTCTTTCTTGTTTCTCTACTATTCTACCTACTCTTTGAAGAACTTGTTCATCCAACCAGCTGCTTGGCACTCGTTGCGTCCTAGACATTACTCTCGCCATTAAAAACGCTCTGATCTCACTGCACAAACCCAGGACTGTACTGCATTGCATTAGTACCCTGGCAGCTGAACCGTATGCTAGCACCGTATTTACGTACTGCCTGCACCTACGCCTACGCCTACACCTGCACCTGGCCCGGCTTGTCCTGACCTGGCTGGTTCCATCTGGCCCTGTCCTCCTCGCTCCACGTCCGCGCGCCCATTCAGGTCCGGACGTCCCTTGTTACTTTACTCACCCATCCAACGATTCTCTTACCAAAAAGTCCGTTGGCAAAAAAATAAGGGGTCCTATCCCAGATCTCGACGACATTTCTCTGACTGGACCAACCTTACTCTCCAATTAATCATCATCACCTTCATATCACCCAATCCAGTCCTATCCAATCCCTTTCGGCCTAGCTTAGCTTGTTCCTGTTGTTATCACCGCGACGACGCCCTCTTGAACGCTGTAGCTCGTTGCTCTTCCACCCATAGTCAATCGACGGCAACGATTAACCGACGCATCACCCAGATCTGGGGCCCGTAGCAGACTCCAGATCCGATTCCCACCTACGATTAGTCTCGAAACGATATCATCACGCAGCCTCGAGGCCATATAACTCAGTCATCATGAGCGCAAATCCCAGCAACGTTATCCGCAGGTACGACTTCATCGCGCTCCCGAGCTCCGCTCCCCATCAGGTCCCAAAACGATACTCCTCCCTGCCATACCAATCATCACATGCTCAATATGTTTGAAGCTCAATCAGACCACTAACGACGTACCGTAGGAAGTTGGTCATTATCGGTGATGGTGCCTGCGGCAAGACCAGTTTGCTGAGCGTATTTACGCTAGGTTACTTTCCTACAGTGAGTCCAAATCTACATATCGTCATCAAATCATGCTAACCTGTTTGCAGCATTATGTGAGCCTCGACCGTAACCCCTTGCGACGACGATTATTGACCTCGTATTATATAGATCCCCACAGTCTTTGAGAACTATGTGACAGATTGTCGAGTAGACGGCAAGTCCGTCCAGCTTGCTCTATGGGATACCGCTGGCCAAGAAGACTACGAACGATTACGACCGCTCGCCTACTCAAAAGCCCATGTCATCTTGATAGGATTTTCCGTCGATACACCAGATTCCCTTGACAATGTTAAGCACAAGGTACGGCCCCCTCGGCATGCGGTATGCGCTTAGTGATGAACCCTGGAAAGCTGACGTGTTTCTCTTGCAGTGGATTGAGGAAGCCACCCGCCTGTGCATCGGCGTTCCCATTATTCTCGTTGGTCTTAAGAAAGATCTTCGAGAGGACCCCGTCGCGATCGAGGAAATGCGCAAGAAGTCGATGCGTTTTGTGTCTGAACATGATGGAGAGTCAATCGCTCGGGAAATTGGCGCGAAGCGATATCTTGAATGCTCCAGCTTGAGCGGCGAAGGCGTCGACGACGTATTTGAGGCTGCCACCCGTGCTGCTCTGCTGACCTTTGAGAAGGGCGAGGGCGGCGGTTGCTGCGTAGTGCTGTAAAACCGTCAGCTATGCGCCGCAGAACGAACCATCATCCACGCCACTTGGATGTACTCACACACAATACCAGGGACAATATACAGCTGTTCCTAGGTTTTATCTTTACGCGATCGATCACCACTTCGCCTCGGCCGCAAAATCAACATATGTTCAGACAACTGGAGACGAGTGTAGATTTTTGGATCATGAGGGAATCAATTTAGGATATAGAGGATTTATTGCTCGGCGCCTCAGGAGGACAACTTCCTTTCATATACTCTACACTCGCTCACTCTCAAAAACTCATCATCACGGAATTGAAGCAAAAGGCAGCATCACATTCCGGCGCTTCGGCCGACCCGATCCTATTTACTATCTATCTATTCCACGGCCGATCTTCTCTCAAATGCCGACATCCTCACTATCACGTTTCCTTTCTGGCGTTTTTCAGCAGACAATCAACATGTGAAGACTCGCTCATCGAGTCTTCTCAGACACAAACAAGTGACTACCATCCAGCCATACGCACCCTCATTTTCATTACGATCGAACTGCATTTTGGATCTATTTCGAATACTGGCCAATCTCACCTGTCACTCGTAATATCTGAGCGGAATTGCAAAAACATCTTTTATATACTTGGCATCCTGAGGAGAGACAAAAATTGGAGAGGAGCAAGGGTGCATGGGCAGAAAGAAGGATACTTGCATGATTTGGTTCGAGCGAGTTCAGATACGCATATTCACTCTCTGTATTAATAATCGAATAGCGGCATAGAACTGGCTTTGTCGAGCGTTGGAAAGATGAGAGTGAATCAATGACATGGATTAAGATGACGGGGAGAATGATTGGTGCTGTCGTTTACGGACCTGATACTTAATGAGAGTGATGATCTTAGCATCTGATGTGGTTCATACATAACTAGCCATGTTTCAAGACGTCCTTCGAAGGATTGAGTGGCCTCAAGTATGGACTTAATAAGAGTCGTAAACATTGGCTTTCTAGCTACTATCATCTGAAAGCTGCCTTATCATACATACAGTACAGTTTCTATTATAAGCAATTTTTCCCCTAGGTCCAAACAGCAAACAAAGCTTTAATCGTTGTTCCTCTTCCACTCGTGGTTCCAAGCGTTCTTAGCTGGGTGCTCTGTTTGGTAACGAGCATACTCAATGGGAATTGCGTCAAGACCCCAGACACCCTTCTTTTCCATAGCAACACGGTACAGGTAGCCCTCGTCTCTGTTTCCTGGGCCAACTGTTTTGCGCAGCTCTTCACAAGCATTGTACATGCCGCTGAAGATGCGGGAGCGTTCTTGCTCAGTTGCTAGATGCTGCTGTCGTCGGAAGAGTTGCCAAGCGCGGTGGATGGTCCAGTGGCGTAAATATCGAAGACGGGCCATTCGTAGAGGAGGGGGAGCGGGAGAGAACATATTTTGGCGGAGCGTGCGGATGCGGTAGTAGTTTTCGGATTTCGGAGCTGCGTGCTTTCGGCGGGGAGGGACCTTGCCGGCATTGGGGCTCTTCGGCGCGACCTTGGGAGGTGTGCGAGCAAGCATGTTCGCTGTGGTAGAGAAAAGACGGGTCGTTTGCGTCGTAGAAGCAGGCTGGCGGGTAAAAAGCCCGCGGAGAGAGAATATTGAAGACATCGTGAGGTTTAGCGGTGCGAAGCAGGCGGGGAAGTCTCAAGTTATTGACCAAGACATAAATAATCAGGTCAATCGTATTGCAAAAAATGATACAATCAACTAAAGTTCGAAGGGAATTGGCGGTAATGATCGTTCGGCGGTTCGATTCGTCTTAATTCTCTGGGGAGAAAGAGAAAGGCGCATTGAACGCTCGTGCTAAGAAGTGTCCGCCTTGCTTGACTTGTGCTCGGGCGTGACGCAGTTTTTCCTGGATCAATTGATCGTATGGTTGGAGTGCAGCTCGGCAATCTTTCAACCGGGGCAAGTTATTCTCAACACTCGGGTTGATACAGTCGTATTGGAAAGTCTGCTCATTGTAGAGGCTCCAGATGTCCTGCACGAGGAAATTGTTAGCTCGATTCGGTTCGGGTAAATATTTCACCGCGTCCAGCTCAAACCCAAATCAACTTCAACTTAGACTTCAAACTCTTGTCATAAGACGATGATGCCTCGAAGTCGGTGAAATTATTGTCTCAATCCAGACCAAATTGAATTTACAATTTGAGTGTTGCTGGAATAGACAGTAGTGGAAGGTTGAAGACTTACCGATTGCCCCTCGTTTTCGTAGATAAAGAGATCTCGACGATTCCCACCATGGAAATGCTCCCACGCCATTCTTTCCAGCCTGGAGTTCCAGTGGCCTGCAAGATCTTGCAGTGAGAGACCGGTGGCAGCTGTGAGAAGAATCTCTAGGTCTGGCGACTGAACACCTTCGTAGACTTCAGGCACATCTTTGAGTCGAAGTATAAGCCACGCAAGCTCCTGGGTCACGTCATGTTTCCAAATGTTGTCTTTGTGGTCTTGGGGCGGAAAAACCGCGAAGTTTTGGGAAAGGGAAGTCCAATCCTCTAGGATTTGCCTGAAAGTATCAGGATCTATCACCACTCTTGAGCGTAGGAATGCGTGTCTCGGGTAGTAGGCTGCGTGATCTACGCCCAAGAAAAGCGTCATCGAGCCGATGAAGATTTCAGACGCTGGCTTCCAGAGGGCCATGAGGCGTAGCTTGTGCTCATAGGAGCTTCGAGGGACTTGTCCTTCATATGTGAAGTTCATGTGGCTCGGCATGATGTTCAGTCCTTCAGTGAACGGTAAAGAGTTCGAGTATCGGAAAATAAAGGTCCCAGGGGAGTATCCGAGAAACCACCTCCCACGACGCATGAACGGAAACTGAATAACTCGGAAGATCTCAAGGCGATCTCCCATCGTGACATGTACCTGGCTCGCTATCTGCACCAGTTGATTGTTGATGAGCATGCTTGAAACGTCCCTGGGATCAACAACTCGGGGCTCCATCAGGGCTCGTCTCAAATAAACGAGCTTTGGCATGGCTGTATTCCAAAGCTGGTCAAAGTTTTCTGTGATGGTGTTGCGAACCTCTTCTGATAAGCTGGTCGCTGGTATCTCATTTGTGGTAAGCAGATCATAGGATGCGTGGTAAAACGCTTGATCGGCCACACTCTTTCTAAGATTGGCTCTGAGGCAATGCTTGATGGGGCTATATCGTCTCTCTTCGGACTCTACGCTCATGTACCAGATGGAGAAATTGTGAGCGTGCAAAAAGTCCGTGGAAGTACACGGGACCTGGATGCCCCGGCAAGGAACACAAGCGTTCGGATCCTGAGCACGTTGGGGACGAGCATTTACCCGCGGCCGGCCGCGGCCAGCCCTTCGAGATCCTCGAGGTCCAGTCATCTAGAGACAATGTTGGAGAGGCAACAATAGGAGCACTGGGTAAATATATGTGTTTGGCCTGTAAGGATATCTGGTTAGAATACCCGAAAAGATAGGTCTGATAGAAGCCGGCGAGAATGGGAAGATGCAGATGACAAAGGAGAAGTTTTAAAAGAAAGGCGATACGTTGGGAAAATCAAAACAGCGAGGAGGAAAGATAAGGGTGTTTTCGTCATGCTTTTGGTATAGGATGACTCACTTTTGGCTTTTATGTTCGCAGAGAAACTTCTGAATATGCAAACTTACCTAGGTAAGTGAGGTTGCTGCCTTCACGGAAACAAGAAATCTTCTGAGTCCTGACTTCTAGGTCCGTGGAACGGAAAAGAAACTTTCAGTATGCCTATGCTCGGTAGGCCTTAAGACTGCCCACTTAATTCTTTTGACACCTTTGTTCACTGTCAGAAGTGATGTTACCCCTGAAGGCCACCACCATCACTAAACCAAATGGGTGATAAAATAAAAACAGTATCGAGTTCCTCTTCAACTTGATCATTAGAAGAAGTCACGTTTTAAAGATTACTGCACATATGTGGTAGAATCAAACGCTGGAAGGTTTGTAGTGGCGTAGATTAAGAAGCGGAAGTATACCGCCGTTGACTAGAACCTTGACCCAAAATTTACTATAGTAGTCGGTAGGTAAGGACTTGGATTTTGTGACACCTGAGAGGCCCAAAAGGCGATTATTTGCCGAGATAGAAGTTCGAGATAGGATTGAACAGAATAGCAGAGTAATGTTACCTTTATCTCTTGTGTGGTGGCAGTATCGATGCACGTTGCGAGAAAAGGGGGCATTGATGACTTTGGATATCGTGGACCGAGACCGAAGCTACAATAAGAAAGTGTAACGAATACAGGTTTTGCGCTAGTTAACTTAAGATGTCAGAGAGACCAATAGCTTTCGTTTTTAAAAGTAAATTTATGGTTGTCAGATCATCATTCGTCGTAGATTGATCAAGTTCTGATATCTTGCCCAAGGATTCACTGACACTGCCATCCGTCGCAGCTTACTTTCACACGGACTAACACTCCCAACTTGTTCACCTTTTCATCAGTGTAAATCTGATATTTCCTCTGCAAGCTTCTATTGTTTCCCTTTCACCACAAACAAACTTGACCTTACGCACCAACAAACTCGTCACACACTTCCCTTCACCATCACCACATCCCTCTTCACACTTATAAAAGTGCCTGACAAGGTATTTGGCAAACATATTTCTCGGATACAAGCATTCACTCATCGCAAATAACTAGATAAACAAAATGGACAGTCCTTACGCCTCCAACACTGGCCTGTCTTCGGACTCTGAGCCTGGTAATGCCCCTCAGGCTAATGATTATCGGATCCGACGTCGAGCCCAGGAACGTTTACGGGGGCCTGGCGCTTCCGAAAATAGATCCAGCCCGGCACCCGAGTACCTAGAGGATGTCCCTCTTGATGACGACAACTCTGACCAGGGAGACCATGAGGAAGGGTACGACATCCTCGACGGGGCGCTCGTTCGAGGGGCAATGCATCGAGATCGCTCCATAAACGAACTCGCTCCGGACGAGGACTCCGATGAAGAGCCCTCCTCTGAGGAGCTCCAGTTTGACGACGCTGGAGTGGTTGGGTACTTTGGCGCTGAGATGTTCAGCGAGACTGAAGAGGTGCATAGCCAAAGGTATGATCCGTGATTGCTTTTAACTCTTGTCTCTCTGGCTCGTCTATGTTTAAGAACCTAGAAAGCTAACTCAAAATAGCACCTCTCAGATTATCCAGAACCCTTCTGGCACCGACGTCCCCCAAGGGGTTCTTGCTGCAACCGCACAGATTGCGCAGAACAACCTCGCTAGGTCATACGACAACCTCACCGGCGGGCTTACTTACACTGCCCAGCGTGCCCAAGATGCCATGGCGACCACTGCCCAGGCAGGGGGCCATCTAGCTGAAGGGGCCTGGCGTGCTGGCAATGGTGTCGCGATTTGGGCTCAAGAGCGATGGCCCAACATGCCTCGTGTTATCAACCGTAGGGTGTTGGGTTCTCTGGCCGAGATTGTGATGGAGGGTGTTCAAGCCTTGCCACCTTCGGACTCCATCATTCGCCCACAAGGACGGCGATGAATTAGGGGGTCCAAGGTAGGCTATGGCTTCCTGCCGCTACAAGTGTCGGATTGGGTGCAGGTATTTGGCTCTGGAAACTGGTGGGCGTGGGGAGTATAGGAGAAAAGTCTTTTGCTGCTTTTGTGTTTTCGTTTGTGGATGATACCATTATATAAGGACAAGGAGAGCAATCAGCATGGCGCTCGGAAAATGGAGCATGGAATTTGCAGGCGAAAAGTTAATCAGGATCCAGTGTTAATAAAGGGAAAGGAGAGGAAGCATTCGGGATCACGCATCAAGAGCCGGCGTATATAGAATAAAATTGCTTTGTTATGCAAAATACCATTGTGTTGTCAACAAACTACATTAAACTCCAAGTCGCATGCCGTAATCCTTTATCCATTTTGAACCAAATCATCATTAGTGCTCGTGTGTCACGTTGTTGAGATCCCTGAATTCACCGCGTAGGCTCTCGATCCCTTCTGCCTTGACCTCGTCGACAAGCTTGGCCACCTCAGGGGCAATGACGTTCTCATCAAAGCCGAAGTATTTGTAGGCGTCCTTACCAGGTAGTGATTTGCCAAAAGTGGCCATTGAGTAACCAGCATCGGCGTATCGTTCCCAGCCGTTGACGGCATAGGCCTCAATCACAACTCGAGGGGCGTTGGAGCGGTATTGAAGAACTCGGCGTTTGTACTCAAGGGGTTGGGAGTTGAAAAGGCGCTGACAAGGGAACGAGACCACACGGGCCTTGATGCCGAACTTCTCCTTGAGGACCTCGCAGGTCTTGACGGCGAAGACCATTTCGGCACCGACACCGATGAGAGTGACATCGGCATCCTCCTCCTCAATGAAGACATAAGCACCCTTCTGAACACCTTCGCGGCTGGAGTACGCAGGGTACTGCTCGAGGTTCTGACGGGAGAGGGAGATGATAGATGGAGTGTCCTTGGCCTCGAGAGCGGTAATGAAGGCACCGGCCGTCTCTTCGGTATCGCAAGGTCGGATGTAAAGGAGGTTGGGCATGGAACGGTACAGAGCAGGGAGAGCAATCGGTTGGTGGGTTGGGCCGTCTTCACCAGTACCGATCGAGTCGTGGGTGGCAATGTGGATGGCTTGAAGGTTCTGAAGAGCGCCCATGCGAACACCGGGAGCGGCGTAGATGTAAAACATGAAGAAGCTTGAGGTGACAGGAAGGATCGTGCCCTTGCCGTAAGCGGCGAGACCGTTGGAGATGGAAGCCATCGCATGTTCCCGGATACCCCAGTGAATGTAACGGCCAGAGTAGTTGCCATTGATGCCACAGGTGGTCTTGAGGTCGGGCTGTAACTGTGTTAGTGACAGGAAACTGGCTGTGCTAGGGGGGAACCTACATGTTGGAAGTCAACCTTGTCCTTCCAGATCATATTGACAGAGGGTGACAGATCAGCTGTGCCGACCATGAAGTTCTTGAGTTTCGCGGCCAGGGGGTTGCAGATGATACCGGCAGACTTTCTGGAAGGTGTAGGAGCAGTAGGGAATGACTCCTTGGCAGGAATGATGCTTCGCCAGTCGTCAGTAAAGCGGCCCTCGACACGCTTCATGAACTCTTCATGAAGATCAGGGTACTCCTTGCTGTAGGCATCAACAAGGCTCTTCCAATTCTCGACGAGGCGGTCACCACGAGTCTTGCGGTCGCGGAAGAAGTTATAGACCTCATCAGAGACGACGTAGTGCTTCTCAGGGTCCATACCGAAACGTTCCTTGACGGCCTTGACACCATCGGGACTGAAAGCGGCACCGTGGGCTTTGGCATCGCCGGCAACCTTGCTACCGACTCCGATGACGGTGTGAATGTTGATAAAGGTGGGCTTGTCGGTACTGGCCTTGGCCTTGAGGAGGGCCTTGACAATACCCTCGACATCGAAGCAGCCGTCCTCGACCTCGATAACGTCCCAACCACAGGCGCGCATCTTAGCATTGACGTCTTCAGTGTTGCAGAGGTCGACACTACCGTCGCAAGTAATCTGGTTGTTGTCGTACATGACCACAAGGTTGTTGAGCTTCCAATGCCCAGCCAGCTGAATGGCCTCAAGGGCGACACCTTCTTGTAGACAAGCATCGCCGATCATACAGTAAGTCATGTTGTTGACGAGCTCGTAGTTGGGCTTGTTGTAAGTTGCCGCTAGATTCTTGGTAGCCATGGCGAGACCGACAGCATTGGCGATGCCTTGTCCAAGGGGACCGGTCGTTACTTCGATACCCTCATGCTCAATCTCAGGATGACCGGGTGCCAATGAGTCGTAGTTGGATGAGTGGTAGGACTTGAGATGCTCAAAGGTCATGGCCTTGTAGCCTGTGAGATGGAGGAATGTGTACTGGAAGAGACATGTGTGGCCGTTGGAGAGGACGAAACGATCGCGGTTGAAGTAGTCAGGGTCGTTGGGAGAGTACTGCATCACGTACTTCCAGAGGGCGAGGCCAATGGCCGCCATACCCATAGCACCTCTGTAACTCAGTCAGTATATGCCATTCTTTGGTCTTTCGATGGCTGTGAAACGTACCCAGGGTGACCGCCCTTGAATTGCTCACAAAGATCAGCGATCAAGCAGCGAAACTGCCGCAGGGCAAGATCAATTGTGTCTGCATCATCGTTCTTGATCAACTTGACGACGTTGGAAAGAGCTACAGGCTCTTCCTGTGTCTCTGGGGTGATTGCGCTTGGTGCCATCTCGGACTGGATCTGGGACTCTGTGATACTCTTACAAGACGAGTAGATGATGAGTGCAGTTGAGAAACATCGAAAGTGACTCTTGAGTTATAGACATTTCGAAAAAGCATCTTTTGCGCGTGATCTTTCTCATAACGACGGTGATGTTCGTTGTGGCCATGGCACACCGGGTTACCCCAACAGGGCAGGGCAAAGCGCCGTGGGGAAATGTGCGTTTGCTATTTGACGTGGGGTTCTTGATGAGCTCGACATTATTGGATTGAAGGAGAATCGGATTCTGGATCAGGAAGTTGGAGGCACCAGATCACGGCTTTGCCTGTTGAGGTTAGAGTCGAGATTGCGCTTAGAACTGCCATGGACCTGATGCTTGGGGTATTGGCGCCTCATGATCGTGTGGAGACAAGGTTGCAATTATTTGGGTGACGGAAATACTGATGAGGTTAGTGTGTCGTCTCTAATACCTAAGTATTGTACAACTCTGGGAACCTGCATTTGCGACAGAGATTGCTAGTTGAAAGAAACAACCGGACTTGTTTGTAGAACCGAAGGCTAGCAAAAACAAACGGGCAGTTCAGGGGCTGAGACACGGTGGAGACATCCCCGTATTTGTGTCTTGCCCAACACCTGAGCACATATTTTTGTCCCTCCTCTTTGAGCCTGGAAATACTGGATCTCAGCAAAGGCCCTGCCTGTGTAGTGGGATGTGACAACCTCCGGCTGCAATTACCTCGTCGAATCAACCAAGAATCACTCTTCAAACTCAATTTGAGACACATCATTCTTCGCATAGAACTTCCAAATGGACCCTATGACGGCAATGCTTAACTCAACATATCTTCGGCGCCTCCAGAAATGGATATCCGTTGATGGTATATCCTGACGAGTGTGCGTCTCCAAAACCGTTGTCCCCCAGCCGCCTCTATTCTTTTCTTCACTTACCATTCTTTTACGACCTCGTTGATACCCATACAACTTCACTATCACAATGGCTCCCGCTATCGTATCCGACATTGAGCTCCCGGCCCATGTGCCTGAGACTAGAGAAACACCCGCTTCCAAAGCATCAACGTTCAAGCTCTTTTCCCTCGAGAACAAGACCGTCGCCATCACAGGCGGAGCTCGTGGTCTGGGTATAACACTTGCCATTGCCGTTGTCGAAGCCGGCGGTAGTGTAGCTTGCCTTGATATTCTCGAGGAGCCATCGCCAGCTGAGTGGGCACAGCTCAACAAGATCGCCACCGCCAACAAGGCTTCTGTCTCATACCGAAAATGCGACGTCACAGAAGAGCAGTCCGTCGAGACAGCGATGAAGGAGATCGCTGCTGAGGCTGACCAGTCTGGAGCGCCTTTCTGGGGCACAATTGCTTGTGCCGGCATTCAGCAACAGATTGCGGCGCTGGATTATCCAGCTGCCGACTTTGATCGTATCCTACGAGTCAATGTAACTGGTGTCTTCAATACTTGCAAGTACGCGGCACGCGTTCTGCGGGAGAAGAACAGCCCCGGAAGCATCGTCATCATTGGAAGCATGTCAGGCAACATTGCAAACCGAGTAAGCCCTCAAAGCAATCATCAGGCATACCCACAGACTAACAAAGGACAGGGTCTCTCCTGCACAGCTTATAACTCCAGCAAGGCAGCTGTTCAACAAATGTGCCGATCGGTCGCTCAGGAATGGGGTCAATACGGCATCCGAGTCAACACATTGTCTCCCGGGTACATCAGAACCGCCATGACGGACCAATTGCTTCAAGAGAACCCCGAGGTTGAGAAGACATGGATGGCGGGTGCTTTGCTGGGCCGCCTGGGGGCTCCCGAAGACTTCAAGGCCCCTGCGGTATTCCTGCTGTCCGAGGGTGCTTCATTTGTTCATGGAACAGACTTGAGGGTCGATGGAGGACATTGCGCATCAGCATGATTGATTAGAGCGTTTGTTAATATAAGAAACTTTACCACTTGATTGCGGGGTGTCCCAGAAACGTGCAACGGTCCGGGATCAACCGATCGACCGCCCATTCCCCTACCTTTAGGACCGAGACCGTTGCTAACGAGCGCCCGAAAGTCCTCTTTGAGCCCAATCAAGGCCGCATGAAAAAGAGATAAAGTTATTTACCTCATTGAGCTATCCGAACGCCAGGTGACCTTAGTCAATGGCGTTCACACTGCCACCACCAAAATCATGGCGCTAATTCAGCCTCTGGTGTTAGTCGCGGAAGCCTTGCGAGGTTGTTTCAGTAATTTGGCTGCCTCAGCTGAACCCATATAAAAAAGTGACAACTACCCATATTTGGTCGTTCCATTCAATCAAAAACACCACAGTCAATCGCAATGGCCTCTATAACCCTCTCAAATAATGCACACAAGGCGCTGGAGCCTCTCCACCTCCAAGATCGTATCACCGGTACCATTTTCGGCTCAGCGCTGGGAGACGCAATTGGCTTATACACAGAGTTTCTGTCCGCCGACATCTCGGCAAAAGCATACCCCGACCGCAAGTTTACGTTGCTCCCTGCTGAAAAAGCGACACCTTTTCGGCGCGACCACCACAGAAATTTCCATCGTACCGGAGAATGGACTGACGACACAGACCATGCTGTTCTGATACTGCTCTCATTCCTCCATAGCGATGGCAAAAAGCTTGATCCACGAGACTTTGCGTCGCGACTGTCAGTTTGGGTGCGTATGGGACTGAGAGCGCTGGATACCCTGCCTCTTGGCCTTGGACGTACAGTCGGCGGGATCGTACGTAGCAAATCTTACCTAGATGATCCTGAGGGCACAGCGCGCAAGTTCTGGGTGACGGGGAAGTACAATGCTGCGCCCAACGGAAGTCTGATGAGAACACATCCGCTGGGTCTCATGTGTCTTACCAAGTCCGTTGAGGAGACCTTTCAGATCGCAGCAGACTTCTCTGTCGTTACACACGTCGACCCAAGATGTGTGGTCTCTTGCGCCATCGGCACGGCTCTTATTCGTGGACTTGTCCTCGGCGAGACCTACGAAGAGCAACAGGTAGATGAGTTGATCGAAGCTGGCCTCACGTGGTACAACGAGCTCCGCGAAAAAGAATTGCAGGATCCAGATAAGAAAGATGAGCCTCGTCTGGACGTTGACGAATTCAGAAAGCATGCCACAGCTCAATCTCTCGCGGACCTAAAGTTGGATGAGAGTTACAAGATCGGATACGTTTACAAGACATTTGGCTCTGGTATCCTGCTTCTTCGGCTAGCACTTCGCCAACTCAAGTCTTCCGGGCAATTATGCTCCCAGCTTGCCATCTTCGAGAAGCTCATCACAGACCTGACAATGGAAGGCGGCGACGCAGACACCAATGCCTGCTTTGCTGGTGCTCTTTTAGGAGCATTACTCGGATACAAGTCCTTGCCCCCTCATTGGCGCGATGGTCTCCGTCATGGAACTTGGCTTATGGAGAAGTCGGAAGGACTCTGCGACGTGTTAGGTGTGACAAAGGGCTCATACTCCGGATCACGGGACAAGGATACTGCTGAAGACGGTGGACGCGGGTTCTTGACGGACGCACAGATGGAAGAGAAGTGTATGAGAATGCAGGCTTGGATGGCGCAGGAGGAAACCGAATGGAAGAAGAAGCAGGAGACCGAGAAGAAGAAACCCAATTGGTTTGCTTGGAAGTAGTGTTGAAACGATACCTTCTAGCCTTTTCATGACATATGTTCGACCGTTTCAGTCACTGGGATTATGTTAAAGTCCCTACTCTCTCAAACCGATGTGAAAAATGATCTTGGTATTTGCCAAGCTGATAGTAGATATAACACAGTACTAAATGATCCTAAATTGATTGCTATATTGTACATGCATGATGCAATATAAGCAAGGGTAGAACGGCCCTTCCTTTCGTTCGCCCGACGTCCTCCACCATTTTACTCCCTCATATGGACCTCAGTCTCAAACTTCTCATTACTCTCAGTCTCGCCAGTTTCACCACTGGCACTCTTCTCAGAAGCCTCTCCAGGCACACCCATGCTGTGATCCCAGTGAAGCAAGACCTTTGGACCGGTGAAGAGCTTGTCGATCTGCTCGAGAGACAATAGCCGAGTCTCAGGGTAGAAGAAGTAGATGAGGGGAACGAAGAAGGCATTGAAGATGCAGAAGTAGATGTACGTCTTCCAGCCAATACTTGAGATGGACACGGGAGTGATCTCGACGACGAGGAAGGTGAAGATCCAGTTGGAGGCTGTTGCAAGGGCGGCGGCGCGAGTACGGATTGCCAGGGGAGCATATTCGGCGGGCACTATACTTTGTTAGTTGGGCTGGTCTGGGAGACACCCGGGAGCGTTGACTTACAGAGCCAAGGGATGGCAAGTAACCCAACAGCAAAGAAGAAGTCTACCATAGAGTTAGCTAGGTTCATGTCATTTTCAGGGGCTGACTTACTGAACAAGAAGAGCATGACGATGGCGACAATACCTGGTCCAGGCTGCCCAGTAGACACTGTTCCAGCCAAAACAGCCATGCAGACTGCTTGACCAGCGGCGGCAAACATCATCAACTTGCGGCGACCGAGGCGATCAATGATCCAGATAGGGATAAGCGAAGAGAAGAAATAGGCAACTCCATTGAAGCCAGCAAGTAGGAGACTCAGGTTATGGGAAATGCCGACTGATTCTTGGAAGATGACGGGAGCATACTGTGACTTTGTGTCAGTCGTTCGGGTCTAAACGGATGTATATTTCAGTCCAGGGCACTCACGTATGTGATAAGGTTAATACCAGAAAGCTATTAGAGGAGAGTGTTAGTGAGGATCCAAGAAAGAAACAGTAGAATGGTGCCTTACCTGTTGCATGAACTGTCCACCAATACCGAGCATTGTTCGGTA
Source organism: Fusarium mangiferae (assembly GCF_900044065.1). Taxonomy (NCBI): domain Eukaryota; kingdom Fungi; phylum Ascomycota; class Sordariomycetes; order Hypocreales; family Nectriaceae; genus Fusarium; species Fusarium mangiferae. Next base: position 538,180 of record NW_024573935.1, read on the forward strand.
CAGGAACTTCTGCTCTCCATTCTTCCACATAGCCTTGAAGCTGCTCGTCTGTGCCGCCTCGCGCTCCTCATTGATAGCATGCTGAATCTCAGCAATGGCACGGCTGACTGTCTCATCATCCTTGGAGATAGACTTGGCATCTCGGCGCACAGCCCAAAGAACTTCGCGTGCCTCGTCGTGGAGATCATGGTTGATGAGCCAACGAGGAGATTCGGGAAGAAGAACGATGCCGATAAAGGTCAGGATGGCGAAAAAGATCTGGAAGGCAAGAGGGAAGCGGAACTGGGCGTCATTACTGACGTAGGACATGCCGTAGTCAACCCAGTATGAGAGCATTACACCGAAGATGTTGATTGCGAGTTCGATGGCGAGACCCTTGCCACGGTTGCTAGCTTTCATGAGCTCAGAGTGCCATACAGCTGAAGATTGTTAGTCGAGATCTGTAACTAAGTCAGGGGCAACTTACGAATGGTACTGGTGTTCATGCCGTTCCCGAGGCCAGCTACAATACGACCAACGATCATCTGAGGGATTCCAAAAGCTGATGCTTGAAGAGCAGCTCCGATGCTGAGAACAACACAGCCCATCATGATACACTTGCGACGACCAAAGTACTCGCCAAAGATGAGACAGAAGATGGCGCCGAAGAAGCAACCGATCTCGTAGATGGCGACGACTGTTCCTTGGAGAGATGAGCTGCCATTGCCACCATCTGTAGTGTCGATCTCGGGAAAAGTGTTGGTAAATGCTGTACCTGTCAACAGGCCAGACATGACACCCTGATCATAACCGAAGAGGAGGAAGCCAGAGCCAGCTGTAGCCGTGATGGCCCAGTCCAAGGGTCTTCCAACAAGGATCGTCATGGTGAAGAGTTGACAAGAAGTGAAGAGATGGAAAGAAGCTATTCAACAACCAACGTTGATGCTACAAGTCACGCAACAGTAAAAGATGGGGCGACTCCATATCAATATATACTCCTCCAAAGTGATAATTCGGCGTCGAGAAAATTAGATCAACTGTTGACTCGCGCGAAACAAGGTTCGTTCCAAGGCCGTGACATGGCGCCAGTTCCCCGTGGGGAGTCCACTGTACCGTAACATTGGATCATCTGGGGTTTTTGCGGGTTAGACGAACGGTTCCGATTTCGAGAGACGTGAGGCATTTGCAAGCGCTGGAGAGAAAATGGGGCATTTAGGCAGCCGAATTCAGGGATGGGGCTCGTGAGTTGCCCTGGTTTTGCGAAAAGGTGAGTCGTAGCCGATGGAACGATACGATAATTGTGAATTGGGGGTGTCATTGGAGACGGATGGTTTAGCGAAAATATCTGTGCACGCAGTTGATGATGTAGCAGAAGACGTGGTTTTCTCAGGCGGGATAGCTGCAGTATGCCTAAGCGTAGGTTCTCTATTAGGGGGTCTTGTTGATCAATTATTTGTGCAGCTAAGAAAGACAAATTCTTTATTGTCAAAGGATACAAGCACAAAAACTCTGGTAATTGCTCAATTGGTCGAAGTAAAGCCTTGGTCTTGATGCCAGAGCAATTTGGATGCTTGCCAAGGTCCGCTTAGACCTACCAAGATCGGCTGCAAGTTGGAGTTCCCCTCCCTATCTACATCTCCACTCCTCACTGCAAGACCCCAGAATGGGCGATGGCATTTTCGGTTGGGACGACACTAATTCGCATGCAGATGCCCTACACCTTACGCATTGTATACTCTCCCAGGGTGCGTACACTTCCCTTATCCGATTTTGCCGTGAGATATACTCAAATGGCTGTCTGAAGTTTGTGCTGACAATATCGCGAAGAGCATCAGAGCCATGGTCGGATTAGGAATCTGGGAACGCCCTACTGAGAACCATAAGATAAAGATGCCATTTGGTATCAAAGATGATATAATAGCAAACAATTCTTCTGCTTGACCAAGTGCTAGCGCTTTGTGTGACACCGACACCATAACACACGACAAACACACCTCACAATCATGACACTCGGTATGTGCTTGTGGAAGCAATACGAGCCAACTGTTGACCAAGAACCTCAGGAAAGAGCTTTATCAATGGCGTCGCCAACTCAGTCGAGCGAAGCCTGAGGAGCTGCATCCTCCACGACCCTTCGTTGAGTCTTATCCCATCAGAAAAGGGTGAGACCATGACCTACAACACTACGCAAGCATAAACTAACAGCCCCTTCAGTGCTTTACCGACGAACGGATCAGAGTAATGACAAAGTCATCCTTATTTCCGGAGGAGGCTCCGGCCACGAACCCGCGCACGCAGGATACGTCGGCGAGGGAGCATTGGACGTTGTAGTCGCTGGCGAGATCTTTGCCTCCCCTTCCGCTTCGCAGATCCTCACAGGCCTACAGACGGTTAAGTCGTCAAAAGGGTAAACCTATGTCCCATAGAAGTCGAGTGTCCGGCTAACCAGGAGTAGATCGTTGATGATCGTCAAGAACTACACAGGCGACAAACTCAACTTCGGCCTCGCAGCAGAGAAGGCAAAGGCTGACGGACAAAAGGTCGAGATGGTCATTGTTGGAGATGATGTTTCGGTAGAGGGAAACACGCTTGTCGGTCAGCGTGGTCTTGCGGGAACAGTCTTCTGCCATAAGATTGCTGGCGCAAAGGCAGCTCAGGGGTATGCCTATCCTTCATACTGACCAAGCCAAAGCTGACCTCCTATACACAGAGCCTCCCTCGAACAAGTCGCTTCTACTACAAGAAAAGCCGCATCGCAAATGGCCACTGTCGCAGCGAGTCTCGATCGATGTAGTGTTCCCGGACGGGCGATTCAAGAGGCCCTTCCCCATGGCCAACTCGAATTCGGTATGGGAATACACAACGAGCCAGGTGTCAAGCGTGAAGAAATTACGAGCCTTGAGGTTACAGTTGAGAAGGCTTTGAGCATGATGTTTACTCCCAAAGCCAATATGTGGCAACCGGGAAAGGGGCAGCGGGTAGCTTTGATGGTCAACAACCTGGGCGGCTTAAGTGTCTTGGAGATTGGTGTTGTTGCAGACGAGGTGGTAAAGCAGCTGGCTCAACGAAACATACATATTGAAAGGAGTCTTGTCGGCACCTTCATTACGTCTCTCGATGGACCTGGCTTCTCTGTTACTCTACTGTCACTCGACGATGAGTTGGCGGACTTGCTTGACGCTCCCACTACGGCGCCTGCTTGGCCACGTTCGATTCACGGCTGGGCAACAGACGCGGAGTCTGTATCGAAGCGTGAGACCACAGTCCCTGTTGCGAAGGCCAATACTAGGGAGACAGGAGTCAAAGGTATGTCGGGAATAAAGCTATCTGTTGTCATCGAACTGATCATTTGCAGTCCCGACATCACTTGTCAAGGTTCTCATCGAGTCAGTAGCACGAACAACAGCAAGAGATGAGCCCAAGATCACAGAATACGATACGCTTGCGGGCGATGGAGACTGTGGAGAGACACTTCTGAATGGAGTTACTGGTACGTCCCCAACAAGCTTCATCAATTAAGATGCAGCAATGCTAATCTTGTCGAGTTGCAGGTCTCGTGAAAGAGTTCGAAAACGACGACGCAGTTTCTCTCGACATTGGCCAAATTTTCCGCCGAACAGCAACAACTGCAGAAAGGAGCATGGGCGGCACGTCGGGTGCTATCTACGCCATCTTTCTCAACGCTGTAGCAAACCGACTCTTAGAATTGACTGTCAACTCTTCCTCGCTTACAGTCTTCGATTTCATACAACAAGCTCTTCAGAGTGGCCTAGACGAGCTATGCAGATACACGCCCGCACGAATCGGTCACCGCACACTAATGGATGCACTTATACCATTTGTCAAGAACTACTCCCTAGATGGCTCACTAAGAGCTGCTCTGGTAGAGGCGCGGAAGGGTGCTGAGAGTACACGGAAGATGGTAGCGGCCCTAGGACGGGCTAGCTACGTTGGGCAGGACAGATTCGACGAGGAGGGCGGCATTCCTGATCCTGGAGCTCTTGGTGTTGTAAGTATTCTCGAAGGTCTTTGTGATGGATTAGATACTCGAGCCAATTGAGGTGATTGGCGCAGTCGGCAATTGGATGGAACTGTTTCTTCGCTTACAAGTTCCTGGGGAATATCTTTATCCTGGTGATGATGGTGGTCTAGCCGAGTACAGTCAAGGCAGACCAGGGTGAAGAGCACTGTCCACCCACTAAAGAACGTCACGCTGCCTGTCCTGGGCACAAAAGGCAATTGTAAGCGGAGGTGAACTAATCCCAGTTCAGGAATGTTTCGAGTTGAAGACTTATCTAGGGGAGGAAAGAAAACATAATACCTCGATCTTGAGTGACAAAAAGACTTAGGTAATATAGCCTAAGCTTAGCATGACTTTTACTTAGTTTATTTTGACACCTCACAGCAAAGCTCGCTGTTTTCTTGCCCCCGAGGCTTGTATGTCGGGGAACCAGAAAAGACTTGCTTTTTTATTCTGTTCAGCATCAATTGCCTGCAAATTAATAGATCTCGTCAGTATTTTAATTCCCTCTAGCAGTTTTCTGGAACAATTGCCGATCACGAGTCTTTTTGGTACCGCAGGCCGGACCCCAGATTTTGGCGTCTACAATTGCCCTGCCCCTCCAACTTTTGGACATCTTCACTATCGCCTTCACTTTCATCTCCACTCGTTCTCCCAATAAGTCACATCACCCAATTTTCACACGGAATCCCAACTCCGGCTACAGTTGACTTATGAACCGTCCCTCCGCATCTCGGGCCCGAGTCCGGTCCGAGCCCATCAAGCATAAGCGGACCCGCTCCGGGTGTCTCAATTGCAGACGCAAGAAGCGTAAATGCGATGAGAGCCGGCCGGCCTGCGGAACTTGTCGTCGTCGCAATGAGTCTTGCGAATGGGGGCTGAAGATAGCGTTTCGAGCCGAGCATGCTCAATGTTTAAATGCGCGGCATCCTTCGATGCGGAAGATGGCGAGGAGGAGGCAGCCAAGGGAGTTTGAGATTCTGGATGTGACGGATGAAGTCATTCGTGATTACAACGGTGCTGAGACAGAGGAGGAGGATAACGAGACTAGTGATGATCGTGCGCGGACAAACACTTCTGGTATGAACACGATCTGCATCATGGGCCGTTTGTAGATCTGACATTCTTCTAGGTCGCTCAAATCTCATTGTTGGCGCGAGACCTCGCGCCGCAAACAATACACCAAGTGGCTATGTCTCTATACAGCGACCGCCGGTAGTCGACATCTCCTCACCGACATCACAGCGCCAGACCGAAAACGCCGTAGCCGACCTACTTTACTTCAGCCAAAACGGGCAATCTCATTCCTCAGTCGACATTGATCCTACTCTGCAGGTTTCCATGGAGGCGGTCCCAATTGACATGATAGCAGACTATCCTTACATTGACCAGATGCAAGCATTTACCCCTGAGGGCATCTCCGAAGACGGAATCTTCTTGCCAGGCTCTGCATACCACGAGTTACACTCGACACTCCGTAATCACCTCATCCAAGAGACGCGGTCAATTGCTCCAACAAGATCAACAACGCCGCATATAGAGGTTGAAAGCTCAGGCGGCGTCTCCTTGGAAGAGACCGAGGTCACAATCCCATTACAAGAATTTCAGCCCTCGCAGACACCCCTGCTCTCTCAGCAAGAGGAATGCTCGCTATGGAAGAACTACTTTGACGAAATCGCCCCTTGGCTCGACAAGTTCGACCGAGACCGTCATTTCCAGCAGATTATCCCTACAATGAGCAAAGAAAATGACCACTTAAGATACTCAATGCTGGCCCTCTCAGCAAGACAACTCGAACTTAAGCATACACTACCGACGAATCGCAGCCTCGCCCTCTATCAAGAAGCCATTCATATGCTCCTCCCACATTTGCCGACCCGCGGAACAGCTGTCATCGCCACGTGTGTTATCCTTTGCGTGCTGGAGATGTTGAGCTGTTCGCCAAAGGCATGGCAACGCCATCTCGATGGCTGTGCGAGTCTCATGGAAGCTGTTGGCATCAATGGGTTCGTAGGAGGGACAGAGCAAGCCTTGTTCTGGTGCTTCGCGCGTATGGATATCTGCGGTGGACTCATATCGTCAGTCAAGACTCTCATTCCTATCTGCCATTGGGCGTCCAAGACGTTGTCGATCGAAAACGATGTCGAGCTTTTCAAAAACGCTCCAACGTTTGAGGACTGGGCAAACTATGCTGTGTACCTTACGGCTCAAGTCCTGGATCTGTTAGCCGCCTCCCCTACTGATCCAACTCGCGACGAAGCCAAGTTCCGGACTCGATGGCTCAAGTTGTGGAAGTATATCTCTGAATGGTACCAAGAGCGCCCGGCTCCATTGCATCCCATCATGACAATCCCTTCGAGCGAGTCCTCCCCATTTCCAACGATTTTGTACTCGAACCCTGCTGCCATGTCAGGGAATCAAATGCATCACGCAGCATCGATTCTTATGCTACAGAACCAACCATCGACAGTACGGCTAGGTCATGCTTCCAAACCAAGAAGTATCCTTTGGCATGCAAGACAGGTATGTGGCATAAGTATGTCGAATGAGCATCACGGGGCATGGACGAATAGCGTGCAACCACTTTGGATTGCTGGAAGATGCATGAGCCATCCAAGTGAGCATAAAGCGATCTTGGAAATGTTGGACCGAATCGAAAGGGAGAGTGGCTGGAGTACAAAATGGAGAGTCGACGATCTGAAGGAATTCTACAAATGCTCCTTGTCAACTGTATGAAAGACATGATTTATGAAATCCGGAGTTACCCATGGGTCAAAGACAGACTGGGATATGTGCAGTTGATATTTAGCGTTGGTAAATGCAGCATTGGGACTTGGCTTTGGTTTCATGGAGACTGTTCAGATAATGTCAAGTGTATTATTGTACTGAGTCCAAGGTCCTTCAGGAGTCGAATGTGGAGTTTGGAAAACACATTTGATATTTGGGTTGCTGGGCGGAGGCCTTCTGCTGGGGCTCACGTGCCAATGGAAAATAGGTGAGACGATCATAGGTCAAAAATAATCCCACACTTCTTGAGCACAAGTCAAGACTGAGATTCCCCTCACTAGTCAACGCGAACCTGGAATCTCAACAAGCCATAATTCTTCCGCATCGCATCGCATTCATTTTCATTTTCTTTCATTTCTCTTCTCTATCTTCCTATCGTCATGTCGTTATCAAAGCCCGAGCGTGTTCATGATCTTATCGCCCAGAACCCTCGAGTTCGTGTCTGGGTTCATCCGCTCGAGTGGTCCGAGGTTCACCTTGAGCTTCTCAAAGCCTCTTTCGTTGAAGCTGACACCGATGAGACCTCTGAGAATCCTGAAGATGGAACAGCCATGGTGTCTGACTATCGAATCGTCAGACAGTTCGCGCAAACCTCGATGAAGAACAAGAACCTAAAGATCTTGATCTGTGACAACGGACCTCTCAAGCTCCTTCGGTAAGAATTGAGATCTTAGTGTCTCCATGCTTGAAATCCTAACTTGGAGATTCTAGTCCTCGCGGGTACTTCTGCTTCGGTGAAGAGAAGCCTCTTGATCTTCAGGGCGCGATCTTCAACCAACGCGGAGCTGTTAGCGATGACAGTTACGCTGGGGCATTCGCTTTCATCCAGGGGAACCTGATCAGAAACCTCCGTGAAGGTCTCTTCCCTCTTCCAAACCGTCTTCGTCATGACCCTGCCGCCAAGTGGTTACGAGAACTGCGAGTCAAGAAGATTGAGCCCCAGGATCAGTGGCGCGACCCCTACATCCTTTGTGTCCTTCTGGGACTTGCTCAGTCCCAAGCAGAGGATAAAACCTCTCCCGAGTACCCTTTCGCCGAGGATCATATCTTCAAGGTAAGCCTACCCCTGCTGCTTACATGACTCGTTGAGCATGTTGTTGACACTAGTGCAGACTTGTGCTGCCTTGACCGATGACAAGAACGAGGACTTCATGTATTTTTATACCGCTGAGTTCTCGGTTGCTTTTGTCAGCAAGTTCGAGTATCCCCTTGACCTAAAGAAGCCAAAGGATGGCATGTCCTCCGAGCTGTCCATCGGCATGAAGCAGGTCCTCTTCCGGCCCTACAAGACCTTCCGGGCTCGTCTCCTCGCGGAGATCTCCTCTGCCCTGTAAGAAGATGGAGCTACCTGTCGGTTCGTGTAGGTTCCGGGGCTTAGAACCTATGCATCATCGGCCGACTGGGATGAACAAGGCTATTTTGATTTTTTTGTCGGGACGACAACTTCAGCTGAATGGATTAGTGGCATCCTACTGATTATGGATGCACGATATACATGGATATGGCACCATTTTTCTCATTGCTGAAGCCCATATGGAATTTGTTTAGGTAAGTGCTGATTCTTCGGGAGATCGCCTATATAGGTATAAGACTATCATCAAGCTGACCACGATAGAACTCTAAAGTTCAAATAGGTTATTATCGGGGATCCCGATAGACGAAGGAAGCACCGAACTGCCTATTCGGTTGCGATTCATGTTACATGCTGTACGCATTAGTCCTCAAGAACCATGGCGGAACATGTATACCTAGTTACTTTCCACCAGTCTTTATACAGCTCGTCACTCCAATACGAAACTCTAAAAGCGATCTATCGTACTACAACGGTGCCATGGGCGGCTAAGTAGCCTGATTGAAACAAATTGGCCGGGGCCCCCCTTGCAAGGCTGGGATGGCTCCCCGTGGGATACCGAAACATCGGCCGAATTACTGTCTCTTCCTGAAGCACGCTCATCACGATCTAGATGAAACCGGGGTGTCTTTTGTTCATTGCTGGCGGTTTCATGGACGCGTTGCTCCGAAGTTCTCGACCAACTGCCGACTGGGAACCCCTGCTAGTTCCCGTGGGCTTCCCGGGTGGAGATTAGAGGACCTTGAGACTGAATCAGTTGAGGTCAGAAGTTGAATAGGTCAGTATCTGGTTTTTTGTGATGTTCTGAGTATAAAAGAGCCGGTCTAGTCATTGAACTGAAGATATTTTCACAGATCACTCACCGATCATCGACTACTCCCTTATCCAACTTCAAAGATCCTCCTCCGTTCTTCTCTTCAACATGAAGTTCACTTCTGTTCTCCTCGCTGGCCCAGCTCTTGTTGCTGGAAGATATCTTAGTGACGAGGTTACCTCTGGAACTTCGACTCACTACGGTGGCAATGTCTCTGGAGGCAACTGTGGCTTTGTATCCTACACGATTCCCTCTGGCATCTATGGCACTGCTTTCTCTGGTCCCAACTGGGACAATGCTGGGGTTTGTGGCAACTGCATCGAAGTCACCGGCCCAACCGGCAAGAAGATCAAGGCCATGGTGAGTACTCGTATGTTCTGATGGTTTGTGGAGTGTGAGCTGATATTTCTTGCTCTTAGATCGTCGACAAGTGTAACGAGTGCAACAAGGGTCACCTGGATCTCTTTGAAAATGCCTTTACTGCTGTTGGCGGCACGAACGGCCTTGTTCAGACCAGCTGGAGACTGATTTCTTGCGACATCACTACGCCTTTGGTCCTTCGTAACAAAGAAGGTGAGTTGGCAATATGCTCTGCTCCTACCGCACTCCAAGTTCATCAGCTAAAGTTGTCTCAGGTACCAGCGCTTACTGGTTCAGCATGCAAGTCCGCAACAGCAACCTCCCCGTCAAAAGCCTCGAAGTCAGCACCAACAGTGGAAAGACCTGGACTGGAACGACTCGAAAGGACTACAACTTCTTCGAGAACCCCAGCGGTTTCCAGGTCGATACCGTCGATGTCAGAATCACCAGCTCCACCGGCAGCACCATCATCGTCAAGAACGTCGGGGCCAAGCCTTCGACTGAATACCCGGCCAGCGGCAACTTTGCTTAAGATTACGGAGTTGTTTTCCTGTTCTCGTAAGAACAGTTGGGAGTGGGGGGTTGGTGGAACGCTGCTAGGAAGGTGATTTGCTGGCTGAAAGATTGGGGGCCGTTCTTAGAAGACTGTACATTGGGATTCTTCGTATATATCGCTTTTTTCATCGGTGGCATCATGAACTTGTCAAATTCGACTGCAGTGAAGACTTGGTGTGGACCTATGGCCACCTTGTCAAAAAGTGCTGATGGAGAATATGTCCGCTTACATGAGCAGTTCGAGATTATTTCTCACAGTAACCGTAAAGCCAAATCTTAGATATCGGATCCAGGCGCTGCTCTCAACATGATTGGTCGGCTTAATGTTGCTTGGCATCGGATATACGTAGAATCTGACGTCCCTTTTCCATCTACACAGACCATCCAAACACTTTCACCTCACACCATCTCATCTCAGAAATACCCGGCAAAAACAAGTGATGTCAGCTCTAGGCGTCAGCAAAGTGGCCATTCCATCATGCTGCGGGCGTGTATTTTAGCGCTTATAAGACACGTATGAATGAGCATTTCCTGATTTTTGAAAATGGATTCTTTGCAATCAGTCTGGACTTTTCGATGGCTATCTCCTCTCTCTCTTGATTTTAATTAGGCCAAACAACGTTACGAAGGCTACAGCCAATCTCCCTCTCAATATGTCCAGTCCAGAGGCAAGCGAGGAGACTCCCCTTCTTGATTCCTTCGACTCTCAAAAGACCCACGAACTCTACAATATCAAGCCCCATCCGATCACCGGCCGCCTCATAGGTTCCTACCCAGTCACTCGTACGAAGCCCATGCGCGTCTTATGCCTCGGACAATCAAGAACAGGAACCACGGCTCTCTTAATGGCCCTTAGGCAACTGGGCTACACGCCATACCACATGTCGCTCTCACTCGGCAGCCCCAAGACGAACCTTGATCTCTGGCGTGAAGCCCTCGATGCCAAGTTCTATGGGAAGGGTAAGCCTTGGGGTCGTGAAGAGTTTGACAAGATACTCGGACCATACGATGCTGTGGCTGATCTGCCAGCCATTTGCTTCGCCGAAGAGCTTGTGGCCGCGTACCCTGAGGCCAAAGTTATCGTCACTTGGCGTGATGTCAATAGCTGGCTTCGAAGTATGGACTCGACGGGAGGTCGAGTTCTTCGGTGGCCTCTATGGAATACTCTCGCGAGATGGGATACCGCACTAGCCGGCCCATTCTGGGAGTTTTCAAAGAAGGTCATGCCCGCTAACTTTCATACCATGAGTGACTTCTCCGACAAGTCACCAGCTCGCCAAGCCTTCCATGAGCACTACGACCTCGTCAAGAAAATAGTTCCAGCCGAAAGAATGCTCGAGTTCAAAGTTCAAGAAGGATGGAGTCCGCTTTGCAAGTTTTTGGATAAGGAGATTCCTGAGGGGGAGTTCCCGAAGCTGAATGATTCAAAACAGTTTGTTTTGGCCCATAGCTTGATGTGGTGGATAGCTTTTGCCAAGATGATTGGAAAGGCTTCCTTCATGACTGCTGTCTCTGGAGTCATCGCCTCGATATTTGCGATGTGGAAATTGAAATATGCTGTTAAGATCGGGGCTATGCTAAGGCCGATCGCCGACTTGTCTTGATTTCCTAAGTCTTGTAAGTGACGGCCACGGTCTCTTGTTTTCTTTTGCTAACCGTTGACTTGCAGCTTGATAATCTGATAGTTGAATACGGTTTCTTGTTACCGATATACTCATCTTGAGTGAGTGCAATGCTCAGGGTCGATCAGTATCAGTGGATCATTTACATCAGCCAGTATCTTGCACCATAGGAATCCTTCCGCTTCTACTAACATCCTTTTATCACAAACCCTCGGGACTTCTAAGAATTAACCAGCCTAGGACATCCAGCCTAATAGTCAAGGGATGGTTTTCGAATAGACTTGACCTGATCGACATCAACGTTTTCAGGCGTAACTCTAAAGCCATCCGTGCTCGAGACTTCCAGTCTAGGTCGGTCTAAGCATAAGGGCTGAGCTATTGAATTTTAACGTAGTCCGTCTGATAATTATACCTTCTCATATTAGCTCCAATTGTCCTCTCATCGGCTTAGTCCAACACAGCACAGTGTTTCGCCGTATCCCGCCTAGTTCCGCTCGGTTCATCTACCGAACGACCCAAATACCTGGGAATCAAGAGTCAAGACGACGGGCACTATCCCTAGTTCAACCACTTTCGAGGCCGTTTCTTTCTATACGAGCCGGGAGCCGGCTGTCACGGCCTTCAGGTCCAGGGTCCTTTAGTTACTAGTAACTATGCGTTGTCGTTCAGTGTAGCTTCAACCTTACAAGTAAATTCCAGGCACTGCGGTCTTTACGACAATGGGCAGTGGCTTGAGTTCCCTCGCGCTAATGCTACGGAAACCGTCTAGTGTTGCACCAATTCCGACGAGCTGGGGATAGTGGCTCCTTTGCTCTTGGTCTCGAATGTCTCACATTCCTCATGATGCAGTGGGCTGGGCTCGGACCTGAATCTTATGATTCAATTGCCACAATGAGAGCTCGTATAAGTTTCAAGGCTTTCACTCGAATTCCCTGCCAAGACTTTGTTCTGTATCATACTTCACATCTCAAAATCTTTCACCATGAAATTCATCACGAGCCTTATTCTCCTGGCCGCAGCCTATGTGTCAGCAAAGCCCTCAGGAACAGCAGAGTGTGCAGCGATCTACCAGAGATGTATTGAAACAATAACAGTACGAGAAGCCTTCCTGGTGTTGGTTCGAAGCTAATATCTTGATAGCCGCAAGAGTGCAAGAAGACTGATCGAGATTGTCTTTGCAAAGCTTGGGATGATGTAATAACGTACGTATCTGTTTGAATTCTGTTCAACTTCACCTAGCCTGGTACTAACGACGATCTCTGTAGATGTTTGGTCGACTGTCCAAATACTCCTCGCTACTGGTTAGCGAAGGAAAACGCCCGGGGCTTCTGTACATAAGATTGATGAATATACAAGCGCGCATTTCTTCTCTTTTCCAACCTTTCTTCCCGCCTCTGGTTCAGTCAACGGGACAACTGGGGCCACGAGAAAGGTCTCATGGCGCCTTTTTTTGCCTATTCAAAACATCTTGAGTATATCAGGGTGGTATTCATAGACCGAGCCTTGGATGAAAGGCTACAAGAACTACCAGACTGGAGAACACCGCACCCTCGACTCGGTCCCACGTAATATATGCTGGGACATGGCCCTCGTCTTTTCAGGTTGCAAGATAAGAACACCAAGGACATTGATCATGAAATAAACAATAAGGAGCCTGGTTAATCAACATCTTTTACTTGTACATTATGGTCAACTTACAAGTCGTGGCCCTTGAGGCTTTCCCAACCCAGCCCCCCTTTCCACTTGCCAATCTGGCATGGACATGTGCTACCTTGCAGTAGCTAAATACAAGGGATTCTACAATGCAACCTACTTAACAATATATCTGAAGTCTCACTATTGTATTCAAGCACTATTCATATCGGACTTGGCTTCATCCTCCTAAGAATTAGTTCGAAATGTCGTTGCAGGTCACTGACCTTTCGGCACTCTCGTGTCACTCCATCTTAGGATGATTCCACAGGACCAGGCCGACGAGGAGCGAGTGTTCCATGAGGCTCGGCTTGTTGGAGGTTCGATAGGGCATCAGAGGCCTTCGATCCGACCAATTCCTTGGGTCAGTTGTCCATTTCTGCCTGGCCCGGTACTTCGGCCATCCCCTGCCCCGTCTCTGGCATCGTCTGAGGCTTCTGGTCACGACTTTTTCGAGGTAGGTATATAACCGCAACAGCAGTTCCGCAAAGCAGAGCCAGTCCCCCAACGACACCGCCGACTATTGCACGTGTCACTCCCTGATTCAGATCGATTGTCATCAGAGATCTCGGCAGTGGCTTCTGTGGCGCTTCCCGACGAAGTGGTGCTGCTTGTCTCTGTTGCAGCTGTTGTGCCGCTGGAAGGTTTCGGTGTCTCACTTGTCGATGTCGTTTGTGAAACGGCTTTTGTCAATGCCGGGACTGTTGGGGTGATGTGACAAGTATCTGCTGCAGCGACGGCACCGCAGGCGACATAGGTGTATTTGTGACCTTCGTCCATGATCAGGTATGCAAAACTGCAGTATTCGGCCTTCTTGCTATCAATCGGTTAGTTACTTGGCCAAGCGTTACGAGTGCGTAGTTCTAGGATGGCATTCTGAACTTGGGGTTCTTCGTCTTCCCGCAGCCATCTGAGCAATCATGCTGGTCACGACATCGTCCAGCAAGGGTACATTTCGACCCCCCAGTACTCTTGCGCATACCCCAAGGGCCATTTGGGGTCCTGAAGCGACATACACTGTCAGACTCGGCTGTCGTCATAGCTGCCGGGCGGCCATTTTTGTAACCGCTGGTAATCATTTCAAAAGGTACAGCGCGTCGTTCAAGGCGTTTGGGCGCCTCGCTGGGCTGCAACGTCTCAGTTGCAGTGGGAAGTTTGGCGTAGAGTGCATTGTTGTGGCATATGTATAACTGAAACAATTGGAGAGTCCATATTATTTGCTGTATATTGGGCTGTTTTTGTCTCACTCGAGAGGGGGAAGAGAGACAGGAAAATGAACAGCGACAGAGAGGAACTGCACCTGATTTTATTGTTTTCGTGTTCTATTTCTGTTGGATTGCGGGGATAAAATGATGCTGAATTCAATGTACAACTCATCAACCCAGGATGATTGTCAAGGATCGCATGTGTTGGTTTGTGTCGTCGAAACGCTGTGTTGGTACCGTTTTAGACGGTTGTTGTCAACCGTTTTCATCGGAATTCGACGCCATGTTCCTTGCAGCAAATCGTTATCTTAACGCGGCGTGATACGGCTTGGCATCTGACTTGGCTCGATAGGGCAAGTTCCATTGCCATTAACCCTTGCAGAGTTTGTGATCCTTGTCTGCTGCAAGTTGAGTGATTAACCCATCCAAGCTCCAATGATGAGATGACAGGTTCGGTCTAACGTGCCGAGTTGAAATGAGACGAAGGAACAAGTAAAATTTGAGACGAGGAGGATTCAACTCTGCTTATATTTCCCGCGACAATCGTGCTCTCGAGGGGAGTTTGCGCTGACTCAAATCAGTCAGCAAATTGACCACGGAATGTAATCACAGATAGCTCATAATACCACGTCGCAAATAGTTAGAACAGGTCGTATAGTATCGACCCAATCCAATAATTGCAAGATCAGCCCCCTGCTAGCTCCCGTGTAAACGAGGTCCCCGAATAATGAGCAGTGGAGAGGAGACCGTGGTGGGCTGACCGCTGGCCGCTGGCCGCTGACGCTGACAGTGACCAGTCCAGCCCAAAGCTTACAGCAGGCAGGCTCTCAGTAACGTGCCCTCGGCCTTCAAACGGCGCTGCCGGGGTGTGTCCTCTAGCGCCTGTTAGCGGGCTCTCGTACTGGACGAGGCGTTTGTGTCTCAACCCAACCCTTCCCTTCGAGGCGATGGTGCTGTGCCTCGCCCTTCTCTCAGCCGCGCGAGTAAATTAATTATTGTTCTTGTAATTTTCCCCTTCTCTTTTCGTCTCTCTCATCATAATTTCATTCCTTTTTCTCTGTGATGGACTCGAATTGTTGACGAAATGCATCGCAAGGTCTTTGTTCTGAGCGTCCCGCTCGTCTGCTTCTTGTTAGTCACAGCGAGCTTGTACCTTGGCCGAGATCATATAACCAGATTATCTGAGGCATACCTACCGCTCCATGCCCCCTCCTCCCTTAAGACCACGTCTACGGAAACAATAGATTTACCTTTGAGTACCACGTCAGATTTGGTTGACTCGCCTGTTATCGAGGAACCTCCTTCATATTCGACCCTCGACACTTACACCACAAGTTCAATCGAGGTACATACTACACCAACCGTCTCCTCTACCACTTCCGCAGCGCCCTCACCAACAACAACAAAATCTGCCATCCCAATCGCAAATGGTGAGTCCCAATCTTCGACTTTCCGCTTAAGAGTGACTGACATGTCCCAGGCTCCGTCCTCTCTACAGAGCGCATCACTCCCTACATTCACGCCATCCTCGATCCCGCTTCAAAAGAGCGCCCACGTCTTCAATGCCCTCCCTTGGACACCAAGCGATACAAAGACCTTCAAAAGAAGAAGGACACTCGCGGAGACACAAACGACCAACATCCAATCGACTTCTTCTTTGCCCTTAATTTACGCAATATCGTAGACCTTCTTCCTCGTCTCATGGGCAGCATTGTCGAGGCCATCCAATTCCTTGGACCTGAACGATGCGCCCTCTCAATCGTCGAAGGCAATTCTCCCGATGGAACTGCTGACGTTCTTGTTGCTTTGCGCCCGTTCCTCGAGGAACTTGGAATTACTTACTTTTACAACAACTCTGCGATTAACCCGTCAAAAGGCCCTCGCATTCGCAAGTTGGCCCAATTGCGAAACTTGGCCTTGGAGCCGCTGTTTAAGAAGAAGGTTCCAGCGGCGGATGACACTACCGTCCTCTTCATCAACGATGTTGCTGCTTGTCCCGATGATCTACTTGAGCTTGCGCTCCAGCGTCGTAAGCTGAATGCCGATATGACCTGCGCCATGGACTTTACCTACGCTGGCCCTGATCCCACATTCTACGACGTATGGGTAAGTTTGATCCGATTTCCCCGACCAGACTGAGAAACTAACACGCTGCAGGTCGCCAGGACACTTGCTGGAGACACATTCTTCCCCATCCCTGAAGACGGATCATGGGACAATGCCTGGGACTTATTCAGAGGAAACCGAGAAGCACGAATGCGATACGACGCCCATCTTCCTTTCCAAGTCTTCGCCTGCTGGAACGGCGCAACAGCCTTCACGGCCGCCCCGATCCTCAACGGTCTACGATTCCGCGATCCCAAAAAGGACGAATGCTTCCAGGGCGAACCGCAACTATTCTGCAAGGACCTGTGGCACAAGGGCTACCGAAAGATCGCAGTGGTACCTAGCATCAGTCTGGAGTATACAGATGCGAGAGGCAAGGACATCAAGAAGCTGAAGGGCTTTACGAATGAGGTTATCCAGCATATGGAGGAGGATAAAGCCCATATTGAGTGGCAGTACGAGCCGCCGGAGAAGGTCAAGTGCATGCCGTCTTTTGATCGCCAGACGTGGTTACCGTGGGATGAGTCATTGAAACGATAGATGTTTTACGGTTGTTTTCTTTTGTTCTTTTCTGTGTAATTGGGGTTATACCAGCATTGTTAGACGTGGGTGGTGTTGACGGAGTTCATTCATGGCGGTCTCTTGTCTGTACCAAAGAATTATAAAATATCACGATGAAATCATCATACGATCCCGAGCATCAAGACAATGGCCTGAATGCCGTTTATGGCTAGTTCATGGATGACGATTGTCATGTGCAATATGGTTACATCGAGTCGGAAGTGGCATGTCCACCGTCTCGGTTCAACGTTAACTCAGATCGCCAAGGGCACGCTAATTCGCTGCAACTCACTGGGTAGTGTTCAGCCCTAGCGACTAATTATAGGCCATCGTAAAGTCAATGCGAAGCCACATCGAACACGGGCATGCCCGTTGCAATGGCTGCTTACTGGTCATAGGACACCTGAAAGGCGAAAGCGCCTGGCATGAGCACTCACTCAGGCCATCGACATCTCGGTTCTTGTGGGTAGCAAGTAAATTACAGCAATAATGTCGACAATATCTAAGTCATCTAAGTAGCGTCTCATGTCGTAATCTATCCGATGCGTTCTGAGGCCATTCGAGGGTATAAGCTAACGGGGAGCTCCCGGTGCCAACAAGCAAGACAACATAAATACCCCCGTCCAAAAACTTCATTCACTCCCATAGACAAATCCTTGTCGTCATCATTCATATCTCAGCCTCACATTCCCTTTCCCTGAATACGTTCCGCAGCAACACCATAGGCGGAGAGGGTGTCACCAACCTCGCAAGGATCCTCTCCGAACTCAACCTTCTCAAACCCCTGAGGACGATCCTTTTCCAAGGCCATCTTGCCCATTTGCGCCTGGCAACGAAAGCTTCCAAATCGATATTCGACCACAGACCGGCCGCCCTTTGCAGTGTCCCCCTGAACGATGAGTTCGGTGATCTCGTCAACCTCAAAGACGAAGCGCTCCTCGAAGAACTCTGTGAGCGAGCTGGGGTTCACAAAGGTGCTCTTCCCGGTGATGATGAGAACACGCGATGCAGGTCCCAAAATGCCTTGTTCCCCATACTTGACGCGGTTGTGGGTGACTCGCACAGGGAAGCCTCGAACACTGATACCCTGTGTGAGAGACTTTGAGAGAAGAAGTTGAGCAGGACCAGGGGTGAAGAAAACGACCTTTGCGGCTGCGGTTTCATGGCGCTCCCAGTCAGGCTCGTTGATGACAGAGCACCAGATGCGTCCGACATTGCGAATTTGTCCAAGCAGTTCATGATGAGTGACATCAGGTGGGAGATTGGTCAGCCAGAGGGCGCAATTCTGCTCAGGGGTGAGGCTCAAAGCGCTTGCATTTCGTGTGTTATGTTCTCCTTTGTAGTTGTCAGAGAAGACAGACTCGCGAACTTCGTCTTCACGGGCAGTGTGGCTGGCAGGGCGAGTGATAGCCGCCATGGGCCTGAAGCCACGGGCATTTTGTTGACGGGCAGCCAAACTGAGCTTTTGGTGATGGTCATCTTGGCTCTGGACGTATGGTACCTTCTTCAGAGCGTCCTCGAGCCAAGAGGGGAGAACAGGACGCGGAGCCTCTTGGATGGGAGCCAGGGGTGTCTGAGAAGGGGGGAGAGTTGTTGGGGTAGCCATGCTTTGGTGCTCGTTGATGTCGAGCTGGCTGAAGTGCCCCTTTAGGCCTTCCCAAATGGCTGGAGATGGAGCCAAGGCTCCAGGGAACAGGCTTCTGCTTGAAGCAGCATGATCGGGAGGAGGAGCAATAGGCTGGCGGATAGGATAGGCTGGTGTAGCTAGCCCAGCCACATTCGACTTGAAGGACATAGGGTTTTGAGGCATGAACCTGTAAGCTTCATGGTTGCGCTCATGCATAGAGATTGGTTTGTTTCGGAACTGAGGAGCTCGATAAGTGGGAGTTTTCTCGATGATAGCGTTCAGATTGGTCTGGGGAAGAGGGCCTCGATCCTTACGGAGACTGGGTGATTCCCCAGCAACCTGCGAGAAAGTCATGTGGGATTTGTTCTTGAGTTCAGAACCTGTGCTGATAGTGCTAGGTCTGGTGAATGGGCTGCTCAGCTCATTAGAGGGAGGAGTAACGTCGAGATCAGGGCTGCTAGAACTCTCTCGAGTGATTGGAGTTAGAGGCGTTTCCATCTTGAAGAACAGTCAAGATGGAACCGGTGGTGAAGATGAGTTGAAGATGAATAATTATGATATGCTGGATAAGTGTCGATACAGTAGGGTACAGTAGAGGAGAGTCGAGTGAGATGATGAGAATCAAGATTCGAAGCCGGTAGAAGCGAAGACCAATTTATAGTCCTCCGTATTTGAGAGTCGAGATTGCTTATTGTTGTGATTGAATGGTCCGTGGACAGCAAAATATCGTTGAACAATGGCGGTGGTCGTTTCTATTCATTCATCCCGCCTTCATTGATAGAAGCCGATGTATGAAGCGGGGTTCCGAATAGAAACAATAGTGAACGACCAAAGAAAGTAAACAAGTAAATAGAATCAGACTATACCGAGCTATATCATGGATGATTTGCTTCGCCAAACTTTGCACACCGCGCTGGTTGAGGTACTCGGTTTGCAGCCGTGGGCTTCGGGTAGCTGCGCAGAAGACGTGGATGAGCCTGCTGTCAGACAACAGACTCAAATTGCGGTCAAAGATATCGTATCAGTGAAAGAATGTTATTTGCAATGGTGGGATTTCGAGTTTGTGTTTTGACGTATGTCTTGACGATGTGGTTGCTATAGCATGGTAGCCTGGGTATGCTGTCTATGTCACCTGGCAAGCAGCTGTTAGTCATGTGTCGTTTTATATCGGACGATGACGTCTTACTTCACCTTCAGTGACCGTGAGTCAGGCCTGGTCAATGATTTGATTCCCATAGACAAGCGGTGTATGCTTCTAGAGGGAGATACGGCAACTTGCCGTTGAGTGTCACCATAGATTTCTGCAACTTCAGACCCAAGACCCTATGCTCTGAGGGAATTACATGATCTCCGTTTACTGCCCTGTCGATTCTCCATCCCAAATTCGATGATAGAACTCTCTGCGTGAGCTCTTACACTGTGTTCGAAGAGCCATGCCACACCATACCTTCTCCTGTGCTTGCCATTGCCCGGCACCCAGTGACTTCCCTGATCCGGGCAAGTATTGCAACGGCATCCCCAAGACTGCACTAGCCCTCCACTGCGTGAGCTGTTGCAAGTAATTCGCTTTGCACCCTCCAACGCTTGTATCTCTGCGGGATCGTGCGTGAGGTTTCACAGCCGTCAGTCCTTTGGCCTGGTAATAAAGATCATTACCCAATATCTCTTCCGGCAAACAGAACAGCCACATGTTTTCTAGAGGTATGCCCACAATTTCTATGGCAGAGAAGAGCGGAATGGGTTAGCCACTTGCTAAACATTGGGGCGAGTTCAGCTTCGATCTTGTTCAAGCAGGATGCACATCAGCCATGTGAAGGATGGCAAGTGGTTTAGGGAGAATTGTTGAATGATACCATTAATTTTGAGGTTTATGCAGGGATTTCCTGTCGAGACAGTGATAGACAGACATTTCAGGGTAAAGCCCCTCTGGCTCGTAGTCATGGCACCTATCAGAATGGATGGTTACCAAATATCTTCACCGCGGATCCAAGTTTTCATGCTTCTTTGGCTCGCTCCAATGCATTGCGGTATCTCCAAAATTGACTTGAGATGTCGGGTTGTTCATCCTTCCGTCCATGGCTTCTTCCTCGACTAGAGGAATCGCTTCGGCAACACGAGAAAGAACTGAAGGACAACTAGCCGAGTTTCTGAGTGCTGGTCTGTGAAGTCGTGCCAAGTTCCTCGGTAAATTCATGCTCGCCTCTCTCTCATTCAATGATAGGCATTTAGTCATGTCCTTGTTGGACTGGTGGATATCAGAATATCCGATACGCAAGGCCTCGTTGTGGCCCATGGACTCCAAATTTTGCACACCTCCGGGATGCCATTGCATTATAAGTATACTTGCCAATCTTTCATTGAAGATCTCGTGGTAAGAAGGCTGTTGAACTTGATAAGTGCTTTCACTTTCAGACTGTTCACGGCGAAAAATGGCTCGTCGGTCCATAGGTTGGCACACGATGTGCTTTTCCAGAAAGGCCCGGCTGACCACAAGGACTCAACAATTTGATTACTTCAGATATTCGATAGCTTGCAAATCTGTTCTGGTCATCGTTACCCATACGATGATGGATCAATGGGCGAGTGTGTAAGTTGATCAAGCAAATGCCCCTTCTGGAACGTGTGATTTGTAAAGTGCAAGTGCCGATAAAGAGAGCAATTCGGTCGACATCGCCTAGTAACGTATTTTGAAGAAGACTTCAGGAGTAAGAGGGATGAAGTGCTGGTGATCCAATTCTAGCATTGACGTACAAGAATTTGGCTGCGATCTTCATCTTCATCAATACCGGCGACGACCGACGACACTTGGGAATCGTGTAGCATTTACATATGGCTTGCAGAGCAACCAACCAACAACACTGATAAAATTCATGCACTGAAAGAAGAGAAAGGAAGAAGTCTCTTTCCTACCTACTGATAATCAACCAATACCTAGCTAGATATTGAAAAGAATATAACAGCGTGTTCATCAGTTCCTGCCTGGTAATAACGACTCCATGTACACATTCCCTCCCCACTTTCGTGCTAAGGTAGACACCAAAAAAAGAACTTGCGGTTTATGTGGATCGAACACATGACCTTCAGATATCAATTGATTGAAGTTTGACTTCAGTCTGACGCTCTCCCAACTGAGCTAAACCCGCTTGTTGAATTCCTGTGAATTATCGTTGCTCATGACCATCGAGCCCGAGGCACTACTCCACAGACGCTCGAAGAATTGCGACGGAGGGATGGCATTTCAGCCAGTACCCCAACGTCTGTGGCTGATCTGCCCCCCATCGAACTTTGCCTTATTATCCAAAGCTAATTGGTCGCTTGAAAGTGGTGTACAGTGAAAGCAATTCAAGCTCTGCCTCTCTCCTCTGAGTTGCAGATGAGGTTACACTGACAGCCGTGACAGCATCGTACAGATTAGTAGACTAGCGAGTAAATCAGTTTGGCTATAGTAGCGCACGACATAAATCTGGCAACTTTATTTTCCTCGCGTGGAGCGGCAAGTCTCACTTCACTTCCCGTCCTTGATGATATGATGCTGCCTCATGAAGTGCCTTGTGTTGAGCCTCCTAAGCTACCGAATGTGGATGCCTTGTGCGGGAGCTGGGCGAAGTAGGGCTGAAAATCCAGGAGCTTTAGACAAAATAATACGGGTATCTTCCGAAGGACAAGCCTGATTGTTGCTGTCAGTTTGATCATCTTGAGGCCTCTTTTCTTTCAGCTAACTACCAACACTTGCTAAGTGGCGGGTCATATTAGGCAGAGGCCCAAGCTCCCTTAGCGTGTCCGGGGAGGAGTCAGGACTTACAGGGGCCCGCACAGGGGCTTCCGAGCTGTAAGTCCTAGGCCAAGGGGTGGACGGCAAACATCATCTCACTCTGATCCTGACCATTGAGATACGTAACACTACCAACAATCATGCATTAGATAGACATACATCCATTTCCTGTTATATGTCTCCAGTTTTTCAAAGTATTGACCAGTAAGACGTGCTATCAAACTGCAATTGGCGGGTCATAGATGGTTATGGATGTCTTTCACTGAGGTGCCCTCATAAATGGATGGATGTACCTGTGCATGCAGTTTCAGCTGCTGCCGTAGGTACTAGGTAGGTAGGTAAGGTAGGCAATGGCTGACAATGGCGTCAAGGCCAACGGTGAGGCAGCAATGGCACCAGGCACCAGGCATCAGCAAGTCCTAAGCTATCGGATTTGACCCCTTCCCTGCCAATCCAGTCCTTGGAAGCCAAAGGAAGGCTGTGTTTACTGTAATTTACTGGCGCTAGATCTGCACTCCAAGCTAAAGCTTGTTTTATCTTCTCTTTCTCCCCTGCTAGGACGTTCTTGGGCTTTGAGCATGGAGTCGTCAAATACAACCACTGAGCCTACTTGGATCGTTCTTCATCGGACTCCCAGCCACATCGCTTCCTTCAACCGCAAATTCGACCGCGAATACGAGGCTTTCCTTCAAGCTAGAAAATCTCGGTCCAACATGCTCCAAAACGTTGGTGAAAACATTTCTGACATGGCATGGAAATGGAAGCACAAGCTTCTCCACCGCAAGAAGTCTCCTCTCGATGAGCCACTTGATCTTGAGAAAGAGTACAACGATGAGGAGCCCGAGGAGACCGACTACAGGGATCCTTCGTTTGGTGCCGACACTGTCATACAAACCCTCTACGAGGGGAAGCACTCGGACCCTGGGAGGAATAATTGGGACTGGCAAGACTACCCACCCAAGCAAATGCCCACGGCCATTGCCAAAGCACGAGACCGTGTTGCCATTAAGGTGTACAAGATCAAAGACATCCAGAAGGGCGCTGTCTCAAACCGATACCCTCTCAAGTACCACCAAGTCGACATCCAGAACCCTCTTCTTGTCAGTGCAATCGAGCCTATCCTGAAGAAGGAGAATCTCCATCTTGACGTCCACGATATCGCCGTCTTCAAAGAGCCTTTCCGCCCTCTGTGGTTCTGTCAGGATGAGATCCGAGACTTGTATCGCAACACCAAGAAGGAATATCCACTAAAGGGATATCTGCAACTGCTCCTCAGAGTTTTTGATGAGATCTTCCGCGATCTCAAGATCAAGCGACGGAACTTACTTGACAAGGATCTCATTGACTTCCGAACGGCATGGACTCTTTTTCCCAGGGACTCTACAGCCTATAGCTATGGAATGAACTCCGAGTTCATTGCAAAGGTAGATGGTACGGAGTACGACACCAACGAAGGTGTCATGCAGCTCGTTCTGACGGCCAAAGTCATGGCTTTCAACGGCGAGGAGTTCATCTGGAGGAAGAAGTCGCTTACGATCAATGAGTTCGCCGGAAACAAGCCCATTCGTGAACTTCGCCATTACCCCTTCGAAATGCACCCAGAGAAAGATGCTATTGAACAGCGCTTGGTGTCTCGCGGTCGCAAGGTTCTTGACCTACAGGGCTTGACGTATTGCTCATACAACGGCATTGCTCTTCACCCAGGAGAATCTGGCGTTGAAAAGCACAACGTGGAATGTCGTATCCTAGTCGACGTGGTCGGATATAACAAATACCACCTTGCCCAAGGAAAGCGTGAAAACAAGGACCCAGAGATTGAGGTGGTCGATGTGTCGCGCCGCCGCCATAAGCAGGATCTCGCCGAGGCCAAACCCGAGGGCAAACACCCCAAGACACAGCAGAAGAGGCTCAATGAGGAGGACCAGACCAAAAACAAGGAAGAGCTTCTTCAGAAGCCCAAAGATCTGGCATTCATGACCGAGCTCATTGGTGGATACGCCTTGAAGAACAAGCTCTGGGGTGAGATCACTGATACCTGATGTTTTGTGATTGTGCTAATCATTTATAGTCTATTTCTATGTCGAGGATATTGAGCCGATTGTCTGGAACGATCAAGCGTACTCTCATCTCGTCTTTGACGAACAGCAGAAGGATTTAGTGCTGTCTTTCGTTGAGAATCACAGCCTTGCCAACGGCGTCAATACGGCTATGGAGGATGTGATTGTCGGCAAGGGCCAAGGTCTCATCATGCTTCTGTCTGGTCCTCCTGGAACTGGAAAGACCCTCATGGCCGAAGCGATTGCTGATCGCACCCATCATCCTCTCTTCTACTTGCAGGCTGAGGATCTAGGTATTAATGCTGCCGCTCTGGGTGCGAACATCAAGAAGGTGTTTGAGATGGCAACCGAGTGGAACGCTGTCATCCTGCTTGACGAAGCGGATGTCTTCATGGCAGAGCGTAACCCCAATGATATCCATCGTAATGAACTCGTCAGCATCTTTCTTCGCGAGCTCGAGTACTATCGCGGCATCATCTTCCTCACCACCAACCTGTACCACACCATTGATACTGCGTTCCGCAGCCGAGTCAGCTTGCATCTCCTCTTCAAGTCTCTCACTCGTGAGGCTCGCGAGACCGTTTGGCGCAAGTTCCTCCAACGTCTGCCTGACAGCAACCGAATCACAGACATCACGGACGAAACCACTGCCACGGGCTCTACCACGCCTAGAAACGACGGCACAGACGGGGATGCTGGAGGAGAGATCACTGCAACCTATCATGACAAGCCGCTCGATGACGAGGACATTGCAGAGTTGTCACTCTGGCAACTCAATGGACGGGAGATCAAGACTGCTGTCAAGATGGTGCGAAGTTGGTGCGATCACAAGGGGTATATCATGACACTGTCGCGATTGGAGAATGGCATCAAGGTGACAAGCCCCCATTCGAACAAGGATGGCGATGTGGATAAGGATCTTTACGAGTGATTTGGGGTTTTCTTCCTTTTGTTTTCAAGATACCAGTCTGTTTGTTGATGGCTCTACTATGTTGCGATGTTATGCTTTATTACCGTACAAGTCAATGAAAATATCGCGATTCTTGAGTACTTTGATCCCAGATCAACCGGAAGCATATATGTGAACTTGTTGCTACCCCATGTACTCCATACAAGTGCTTTCGTAATACCGTTCCAAACCCATGCCTGCTCATCCCGGATACCATAATTTACAATAAACCTCAAAAACCAGATGTCCCACCCTACCATCCTTTATCGCCGAAACAAAAGTTTTGCATGTGTATATCAGACATTAATTCAGCCCCTTGATCGCAGTCCCCTTCGTACACCAGTTTGTGCTGCTCTTCCCGTCTTAGTCACGCCTGTAGGAGCAGAGCCCTTGGCCTTGGTGGCTGTGGCTTTGGCTGCTCCTCGTCCTCGCTTTGGAGCAGGAGCTTCAGCAGTCTTTGTGCTTGGGAGCTCTCCCTTTCCAGCCTTTCCCTTTGCGGGTCGTCCACGAGCCTTGGGCTTCTCTGGTTCGGCCTCGGCCTCGGCTTCGACAGCAGGCTCTGGTGCTTTCTTCGCGGCAGCCCGACCACGAGGCTTCGCAGCAGGCTTCGGCTCTTCAAATTCGGCAGCCTTAGAGCGAGTAGACTTGCCACGCTTAGGTGCGGGCTCTTCCGCCACTTCCTTGGCAGCCTTCGTAGACCGTCCTGTCTTTCGGCCTGTGGATTTGTTTGGTTCCTCAACGACTGGCTCCTCGGCTTTGCGTGTTGTACGTCGCTTCTTGGTTGCAGGCTCAGGTGCTTCGACTTCAGGCTCAGGCTCGGGTGCTGTGCGTTCAGAACGGCCACGCTTTGTGGTGGCGGTCTCAGCAGGAACATCTTCAGTGGCCTTGGCTGAGGCAGCTGCGCGTCCTCGCTTCTTGGGGGCCAACTCGGGCCCAGATGCAGTATTCTCGGCCGACTTAGTAGCTGTCTTGGCAGGTCCACGCTTCTTTTTAGGTGCAGGCTCAGCTACGGCCTCTTCTACGGCCTCTGAGGCAGCTGCCCTTCCACGTCGTTTAGGAGCCGGTGCTGGCATTTCCTCTGGGGCAGACTTAGCAACACGACCACGTCTCTTGGGCGCAGGCTCTTCAGCCGCGGTGTTCTCAGCAGCTGCAGCACGACCTCGCTTTCGCGTCTTCGGCTCTGGAGCAGATTCATCACCTGCTGGCGCCTCAGCCTTGGAAGCAGGGCGACCACGTTTCTGAGGAGCTTCGGCGGGTGCCTCTTCTTTGGGTGCAGCTGCAGTTCGGCGGCCACGTTTTGCTACAGGTTCTGTCTTCTCAGCTGCAGGGAGAGTAGCAGCAGCAGCCTTTCTTGTAGCTCGGCCTCGCTTGGCTGGAGAGGGGACTGTGCGTGGCTTGACCGTGCGGGTGCTTTTCTTTGTGGCAGGAGCTTCATCAGTCGAGTCGGCACCTCGCTTTGCCCGACCAGCACGCTTGGGCACTTCCACCTCTGGCTCGACTTCTTCTTCGTCTTCTGTTGGCAGAGGAGCGTTCTTCGGTGGCCTGCCACGTGGCTTTGGTGTTGTTGTAGGAGTCGCTGCGGCACGGAGTCCAATTGCAGTCTTAGGTGTCCGGGCTGTCGTAGCTTTTCGAGGTGTAGTTACAGCCTTGCTAGCACTGGCAACGAGACGGGCTCTAGCAGACAATGGCTTTGATGCGCTGGGGACAGTGATTGGAGTGGCATCCGACTTTCTGGGTCGGCCTCTCTTTGCGGTACTTGGGGGCGCGGCTGGAGTCGCTACAGCATCGCTCTTTCGCGGGCGTCCTCGCTTTTTAGGTGTCTGGTCGGCGAGAACACTTGCAGGCATGGACTTGCGGGCTCGTTTCTGGGCTGACGAAGGAGCGTTCTTAACCGCGGGTGAAGTTGGCGCAGAAGCAATACTTCGGCGGCCACGAGTGGGCTTTGTAGCAGACCCCGAAGCCTCTTCCACAACGCCTTGTGTGCTTCGTCGGCTCCGCTTCGGGGATGCTGGTGCAGTAGGTTCTTCATCGTGCGATGGCCCATCCTCAGGGGCAGGAGCTTGGGAAGTGAAGGTTGCCTTTTCAGGCTCCGACATTGATTTCAGTTCCACGACTAGTGAGGGAGTAGAGCCAGCTCTTTCAGTCTGTTGTTCTAACTGTGTTGAGGTGGCTCTTCGATTCTGGGGGGCTTCTGGTTGAGGTGTCGCAACGACTGCCGGAGGCGGCGCCGACATACGCTTCATTATACCTCTGCCAACTGAAAGCAATGCATTTTTAAGAGAGCTAGGTCCTGTGGCAGGGGCCGAGGCGAGCTCTGGTGATTTGGATAGGTTTTGCGCTGGGGTTTGTTGCCCATCAGTGGTCTTATTGACGCCGATCTCTTGTTCAATGGGTGTCTGGGTAGGTGTTTCCTCAACGCGATCGGCCTCGCCATTTTCAACAACATTGTCAAGTCCTTGTTGGGAAGGCAATTCTTCGGGCTCCTTTTCCGAGGACTGGACAATGGTCTCGGTATGCTCATAAATCTCAACGCGTGACTCCTCTACGATGGGATCCATGCCTCCCTCCGCGATCACTTCCTCGGTGCGATTTGACTGAATTAACGAGCTCTCTTGCGTGCCTGCAGCGGGCTCCTGCGGCGGCGAGAATGGGGCGCGTTCGGGTGAACCAATATGATGCGCATCAGTAGGTTCCTCTACGATAGCGGATTCTTGTGGCGTATCATTTTCGGGGGAATCAGAATAACGCGAAGGCTGATCAGGGAGAGCAGAGACATCGGGGGACTCGAGACCGTCACTGTTGAAGGTTGCATCGCGTTGCCAGGGCCAGCTGGGAGGAGGACCAGGGCTTAAAGCATTCGAGGGTGCACCTTCAGGAGCCGGGTTTCGGGGCATGAAAAGAGGATTGAATAAAGGAGAAGCCTCTGGGCGATATGACTCGGCGAAAGAAGCATCATCAGCCTCGGGCATAGTGTTGGGCACACCAGGTGACGAAGAAGCGACAGTTACGCGCTGACCAAATCCGAGCCAATTTGAAGAACCGGAGCCGGAGCCAGACGGGGCGTCCTGGTCAAAGTTGTAATCCATTGCTAAAGTTGAAGCTGTAGATGCGTCATTGATAAGAAATTGACTTGTCGAGAAGAGAAAGACAATTGAGGCTGAATTTTGTTTTGTTGTTTACTTGATTTGCATGATGATGTATGATCCAAGCCCAAGCTCGTGTTGCGACGCGCTTCGTGAGCGCGATTAGATTAGAGTGCATCTCCACTTTTCGATGAGCGATGACATAATGGGTCTTCCCTGTCTGTTCGCGCGAGCACTTGCAGTTGATCTGATCTTGGCGCTTGGCAATTGAGCTTAGCGTTGACTTCCAATCTCTATTCACCTCAACCTCGATTCGATTGTTGATGTTTCAGTATTAAGATTTGTTTTCGAGGTTCAAGACATGGATGACAGAAGCAACATGACTCAGGCATGGATTTTGCCCAGCCTCACATTCATGCCCACACCCTGTGCACTCCATCGGGACAGTTACTCACTAACGATCCCCAGTGTGTTGATGCATGGAGCTGCCAGAAAATACGATGCGTTCAATTAAACAACAGCGCTAGAGATACCTCCCTACAACTGTATCCGCTATAAAGTTATCTCTTTACCCCCCGAACCTTGAGTTAGGCATGTGATGCAGACCCAGCTAATCCTGCACTGCCACCGCCTAAAGCCCAATCAGGGATTCATCAAACAAAGCACCCAACTACTGTCATTGAAACGGTCTGCAAGTGACGTTATATCAGCCAAATCAGGTATCGCGAGGCCTCCTCTATGATACCCTCAGGGTCCTTTACCGCCATTCCCCTGCAAGAGCTGCGGTTCCTATCGGCCGTGCTCGATGGCTACCGGATGCTACCCCGGGCAGAGAGGTTCTTCCTTAACAATACCGTGACAATGTCCCGTCCATTGTCCGCAAATTGTGGTGGCCACCTACAGCCACTGCGTTAGCCCGCCAGGTTCTATTGTCAATGCACCACTTCCGCTATTGCAGATGCCTTCACAGCTGTCATCCCGGCTCCTCGGCTTGGCAATAATTCGCTCAAACACTGCCTGCTCGCACTCTCTTCTTGCTCAAACGAGTTGGTCTGCAACCTGCTCACTCACTTTCCTCGGAAAACGGCACAGAACATCCAGACCTTACGCCCGTCCAAGTTGCAAACAGCCCTGAAACACCTTCTCACTAGGGCATCGTCTTCGGCGTATTAACGCCAAACAGACGAACATGTGGCGCCCAAATCTCAATTTTGTCAAAATACACTGTGAGTGCCGTTCTAGTGACAAGGTGCCGAAAGGATGCGGCTGACAACGCTATCTGGCGGCACGTAGACATCTACATCATCTGCATGGGTCTGTCGAGCTTCTTGTTCATCTATCCAGAAGGCAAGCTGAGTGCAATTGATGCCTATTTCTTTGGCGTTAGCGCCTCGACCGTTACCGGTTTAACTACGTGAGCCACTTTCTACAATACTTGTGGGCTTCAACGGTGCTAACCGTTTTCACTACAGAGTCGATGTTCCTGTGCTGAAGACGTACCAGCAGCTGTTTCTGTATTTCGTACCGCTGGTTTGCAATCTTGTGACAATCAATATCATAGTTGTGGTCGTTCGTCTTATCTGGTTCCGAAGATACCTCAAGAATGCTGGTCAGTTCGTTCTCGCCTGTACTTGGCGGCCACTGCTGACATTTCGCAATATAGCTCCTGCTCTGCTCAGCAGACGCAGACCAGTGGATCTAGATCCTAAGGAGGATCCAGAGAACGTTGCTGATAATCCTCTTTCGGAAGTGTTTGACAAAAGACCGGGACTTGCACGATCTGTCACGGAACGCGTTCATAAGAATGTCGCGGAGCGAGATGCACTCCCGCCAATCGAGGCTCGTAGTCGGACTGATCCAGCTCCTGATCACCAAACCCAACAACGGCCGGTAGACATTCTTTCACCCACAATTAAGGAAGAGACGGCGAAAGAGGGAGACCAGCACGAAACGAGAATCACTTTTGATCCTTCGACTGATCACCATCCTCGCCATGAGCAGCAGGAGTCGACTCTCTACATCCCCGGTCCTCGCGCTCGAGACCAAGGTACACCAACTACTTGCTCCTTTTCTTGAGCCAACTGACGTATCCAGGCCTTCCTTTCGTCGAGTTAAATAACGGACGACGGTTCAGCCGAGACACTAGAGATGGTACGATCCCTGTCTGTTGCTACATGTATTGCATGTGACGTGAGCTAAGCCCTCCTTCTAGAAGATGTCATTGAACCTATTTCGCGAACTCAGTCCACCCCCGTTGGTACTCTTCGCCGTAGACGTAGCGCTGGCCTTAGTCTGGCTCAAGTCCGCTCCGTCGAGCGCGTCGCTACTGTAGCTTCGTCACTCTTTGTTATTGGCAATCCTGCTCAAGCGCCTAAGGAGCGTCCGCTGGCCAGGGCACCAACACTTGCCGTGGGCGACTTTCCACGTCTGTCTCGCGAGGTTACCATAGGGCGTAACTCCATCTTCCACAACTTGTCGTCTAAGGACCGCGAAGAACTGGGTGGTATCGAGTACAAAAGCCTGAAGCTCCTGCTCAAGATAATCATTGGTAATTCTTCGAGTGGTTGGCTGGGGACAACCTGCTGATGTCTACAGGCTACTATGTCTTTCTCCACTGCCTCGGGGCTGTCTGCTTGATAGCATGGGTTCAAAATGCTCCTCAGAAGTACGTTGAGTACATCGACAAGTGCGGGCAAAATCGGATTTGGTGGTGAGTTTCCTCCTGAGTCATGACCTCTGGCCCTTCTCACCTTTTATGCAGGGCAGTCTACTCTTCTCAAACCATGATCACCAACTTGGGTTTTACCTTGACTCCCGATTCAATGATTTCTTTCAATGACGCTCCAGCTCCCCTGCTCATCATGAGCGCCCTCGCCCTTGCTGGTCACACCTTTTACCCTGTTCTCCTCCGGCTTGTCATTTGGGCTACCTCCAAGGCCGTCTCGAAGCAGTCATCCCTTCAAGAGCCGCTACACTTTCTTCTCAATCACCCACGGCGGTGTTATACCCTACTTTTCCCCAGTGGACCAACCTGGGCGCTTTTTGGCATTCTCGCCCTCCTTAATCTCGTTGATGTTCTGTTCATCATACTCCTGGACTTGGACAACTCGACTGTGACGGTACTTCCTGGGTGGCAGAGGTTCTGCGCCGCTGTGTTTCAGGCCGTTAGTTCTCGACACACTGGTACAGCCAGTTTTAACCTTGCCAATGTTAACCCAGCTGTGCAAATGGCTTTGCTCATCATGATGTACATCTCCGTGTACCCCATCTCAATCGTCGTTCGTTCTTCAAACACCTATGAGGAACGCTCTTTGGGCGTTTACGAGCATAGTCTGCAATATGATGAGGAAGATGGTGGCTCATATTTTGTTACCCATCTCCGGAACCAGCTGAGTTTCGATTTGTGGTATATCTGTCTTGGGCTTTTATGTATCTCTATTGCTGAGCACAAGAAGATCATGGACGGCAATGATCCGGTGAGTATGGCTCCACCAGGCATTGGATACAACGCTCACCATAATAGGCATTTACAATGTGGCCGATGTTGTTTGAGGGCGTTTCAGCATAGTAAGGGTGCCCCCTTTCATCATCGTCGCCGAAGCTAACCGTGACATAGCTGTAATGTCGGCTTGAGTTTAGGATATCCTACCATCAACTCGTCTTTTTGCACCGAGTTTACGACATTTAGTAAACTCATCATCTGCGCTATGATGATTCGTGGGCGCCATCGTGGACTTCCCTATGCATTGGACCGAGCTATTGTCTTGCCAACAGAGAAGTCATTGGGCGCTGAGACTATCACCCAGCCTCGCGAGTCGCATGAATCCCACGAGCATCGCGAGTGATTTGGACAACACAAGGTTTCTTCTTGATCATACACGATACCGGTTGGATGAGATCACGGCCTTTTCCCTTCTTCCCTTTTTTTCTTTTCGTCGTTCATTTTGTCTTTCGTTGGCAGCATAGCGACGTCAGAGTTACGCTTAGAGGTATCCGGTGGGTAGATTGGGAGATCTGCAAGACTTTGAACGGCGCATTAGATGCGTCTTCGCCTTCCTGAGCTGTGGCTCGAGAACTCTTTTTTCACAATAGAGCAGAGGTATTGTCCCCAGATTTTCTATTATAGACAGGCCCGGCGCTCTGGATTATCAGCATTTAGGGATATAAGATAACTTAGCAAGACAAGCCAGAATCCTCAAATAGAGTTTTTTTGTTCTACCTTTTCTCATTGTGCGTGTGTTCTGTGACTCGTTGCTCGACATGGCAGTGGATTTCGAATAACTCAGCCAATTCTCTACCGAGTCCTTAATGGACAGACTGCAAAGCTTGATCCAATTCGCCCTTCCATCATTGAACACTGATATGCTGAACTTTATTGTGAAACTTTC
Organism: Fusarium mangiferae; assembly: GCF_900044065.1. Taxonomy (NCBI): domain Eukaryota; kingdom Fungi; phylum Ascomycota; class Sordariomycetes; order Hypocreales; family Nectriaceae; genus Fusarium; species Fusarium mangiferae. The sequence continues at coordinate 571,109 of NW_024573935.1, forward strand.
CCCTCTAACACTTTTACCTTCAAGCTCCAAGCGAGTTTAAAATCTCGTGCCTCTTTCTTCTTTCTGAGCAGTCATCTCACGACACATAAACCTCCTTTGCAATCGCGCTGGAAGCCCGAACTCATCTACATCATCCCTTACAACGGATTTTGGCCACTCCACTGTCGAGCCTCCCCAATCTTCTTAAGAACTTATACACAACTAATCATGGGTCTCTGTCTTTTCCCCTTCGGTGGGCTTGTTAGCTGCGTACAGACATTCCTTGGCGTCTCAACTGCGGTGTGCGTATAACCCCCTGACTTGGTATTATTCCACAAGCTAACAATATTTTGCAGGTCATGCTGCATTTTCACCTTAGGCGGCGGGCTTCAAACTCCATTCAATTCCGATGCAGAGGATTCAAGGCTCTGTGATGAGAAATCTCAATATGCCATACTTTGGTCATATGATGATGAGCCTGAGGTTTAAATCATGCAACATGGAACTCTCTCAACAGCCATGGGCTCGCGGCCTCTGGGGCAGGTGTTTTCTGCTGTATGCAATTTCTATCGTTGAGATTTCTTGTTCTTTCAAGTCTACTCTTGAAGGGAGTTGTATAAGTTCAAGGAGTGCAGTGGATGGAGAAGTCGGGGGCCGTTGGGCGCAATAACCTGGTTTTCAGACCAAACTTGGGAGAAGTCTGTATGCAAGACAGGCTTGCAGCTTGAGTGTTGGAATAGATGACTTGCAGGCTCTTAATGGAAGATTGTCGTTTTGTCAGCTTTATTTCCTTAGAAAAGACTCGCTTCAGAATTTTTCATCAGCTACGTCGTCCATCTCCAGCTGCAAAGCATACTTCAACCACCACCAGCCAACCAAAGCCTCATCTCTTTGCTTCTTTGCAGTCCAGAACTTCTTTTCCATTCAGTCTTCGTGCTTCAGCAAATACTCTGGGATGTATTTGTTGACCCGACCGAGAGCAGAGTCATGGCGTCTGCTGGTTGCCGCGTAATACCCTCAGCAAGCCTACAATAAAAAACCGACATACCTAATGCATCCTGCACCGAAACTCTGTGCTTGATAGAGATCAAAATTGAAGATCTAATCAAGTCCCGCTGCACCACTGAGCGCCCATGTATCATTTGTGTAGAAGTGTGATGGACGACGTGTTTGACCCCTGAGTTTCTTCCACCTGTCCCAGCTCAAGCTTCGTAATGCCACATAATACGTGACCTACAATGTCGGAATCAGGGCTTAGACTCGCTCATTCCCAGATCTGATGCCTCTTTGACTCGAAACTGGAAGTAGCTAGGCACTAACCATACCTACCTTACTACCAGATGCCATTGGGATTGGTGCAGTAGCCGAATTATAGCGGAAGGGGGTATCGTTGTAAGCGCATTTAATAAAGCATGTGCCGAACCGAATCCTCAAATTTGTAAGAACTCTCATTAGCAAAGTCCCGTATCCTTTTCTTTTTGCTTTCGATCATTCCCTATCTATCTTAGTGTGAGATCCAATGTCCGATGCTTTCAAACGCTTCAGAACTCAGGAGCTGCTCCGAGGGCCGTGGTTGCAACTCCCCAATGGATTCTAGGCATTAGAGGAGGCAGAGTGCTCAACTCCTTCCGAACTCATCGTCGCGGCTGACGCAACTCGTTGCTGGCCCCTTCCATCGTTGTCGTACTGGGAGTCAAACAACTTCAAGTCGGACGCCTTGGTAAACAACTTGAACCTCTACACACATCTCTCAATCCATTCTATCATTTACAACCCACCCATTTCCATCGGCGTATCAACGTTATTCAATATACCGCCCTCTCAGCATCACATCATCACCCTCCCTCTTCAACATGAAGCTCATAAACATTATTCCCATCTGCCTGTTCCTGTACTGCACACACGCTACAGTTCTGCCCAAAGATGACGCTCCTGGTCTTTCCAGAGACGTCCAGGATATCTCTCCCAAGAATCGCATCAAATGGACCCGGTGCAATCTGGGCATTCCTGAATACAAGGAATTAGAAAAGAACAAGGCAATCGAGTGCGGTACTCTAACTGTTCCTCTCGACTATACCAAAAAACACAGCACAAACACTACGACATTGAATTTGATCAAGCTCAAAGCGACCGGGAAACCGCCCAAGAGCAGCATCATCATGAACTTTGGTGGTCCAGGTGCTTCCGGAGTCGAATTTTTGTTGGGGATCTCTCCGCTCCTTTCCAATTTCATAGAAACCGGACTCTACGACATTATCAGTTTTGATCCACGGTAAGTGGCACCCCAGCTATTTCAAGTTAGTTTAAGTCAAATCTAACCTCGAACTAGGGGTACTGGAAAGACATTGGTCCCGCCTGATGGTGAAGGATTTCCGTTACAAATGTTCGAAGAGCTCTCATACACCGCTCAGAATTCAGCAGATTTCTTCGCCGATAAGTCACTCAGCGATGCTTGGGATTATATGAGCACCTTCACTGAAATCTTTCTTACGAAGGACACGGATCTTGGGAGGTTCCGTGGCACTGCATTCGTCGCCAGAGATATCGCTGAAATTGCCACAGCACTGGGTGAAGGTAACCGCATCAACTACTGGGGTATTTCGTACGGCACGGTCCTAGGCCAGGTTCTGGCTGGTATGTTTCCTGAACGAATTGAACGCATGCTTCTCGATGGCAATCTCCTCGTCGACGACTATGTTAAGAACCTCGGGGTCGATAGTACCCAAGATGCCGAGAAGGCCTTGTATCATTTCTACGACGAGTGCATGGCAGCCCCAAATGATACATGTCACTCGGCTACCAAGCTTCCCAAAGAACGAGATGATTTCATCAAGGTTCTCGATCGTGTCTTCATGGTTTGCACAGGAGTTGGGGCCGGTTTAGGCCGCATTAAATCACTCTCCATGAATTTGTGGCTTTTCGCATCTCTCTACCATCTCGAGGGTTACCTCAAGCTGGATGACCTGATTGATAGCGCTTTGGAAGGCAATCGTTCGAATTGCCCCCAGGGAAAGAATCCCTTTGCAGAGTTGACAACTCCATGGAACCCCCAGCCCGAACTTGCCCATCTAGCGATCTGGTGCAGTGACGTAACTTTCCGCGCTGAAACTGTTGAAGAATTTATCGACTTTTTCGATTTGTACGAAGGCAATCGGGCCCTTGATGACCGCTTCTTCCTCACGACCCTGCTTCTTCGTTCGGTGTGTTCTCGGTGGAGCATACACGCAGCTGAGCCGATAAATCTTACAAGCCTTTCAAGAGTCAAGACAAAGAACCCAATCCTTATCGTCAACGGTGAATACGATCCCGTGACTCCCTTGAGTCATGCCCGGAATATATCTGCCCGATTTCCTGGAAGCCAGGTTGTTGTTCACAAAGGTTCTGGTGTTAGTATAATACCATGTCTTGAATTGATGGTGATACTGACAGAAACTCATAGCATGGCCTCCTCAACCATTTTTCGTTTTGCACTATAGGGATTGTATTCAATTATTTCATCAGTGGAGAGTTGCCTCTCGAAGAGACCACCTGCGAGCCATACCAAAATGCCTTTGAGATCGTCGAATCGCTGCGGGGGTTAGAGGGAAAGGCGAAAATTCATAAAACTCCAATCTTCGTATAGGTAGTGCTGGGTTTCTTGGGTTTTGTCTGCTTGTGTTTGGTTTTTTTGTTGTGTAAGCCGAAATGAAAGAAGGCTCTGGGCTGATATAAACTAGCACAACAGTATTAAAAGTATACAATTATCACTTCTTACAGGCTTATTCCTTAGATGTTTCTGCGAAAAGAAAAGCTGACTAGTTGCTACTCATAGCTCAACTCGACTGTGTTGTGATGATGAAGTAAGTACAATGGGGATACTAGTGCTAACAAGAAGCGGTTGAGAGTCCAAATTAATGCTTGTTTCAATATTGCCTCCGCTGTGGTGTCTTATCCTACGATTCATCAACAGGCCTCGATAGCTATCAGCTGTCCTTATTGATGCTCCTCCAATACGAAGTTGAGGATCACATCTCAGCTATTGTAGGGTAGGCAGGGGTTCAGTAGCTCTAACTTAGCGTGTTGTTGATAGATCGCCTAGATGGCCAAATTCTAGAAGGATTAAACTTTGCAAAATTCCAATTAAATGGAGTCCCAACCCACTCCCTCAACCACGCCATAGATCAAAAGAGCAATCACATCCGCAACCATGAAGAATATTGCCGGTATCCGTATCTGACTGTCCGAAGCCCCCCCAGTCAATCTCAGATTGCACCATTGGCTCAAGTGATGGCGTCGATAAGACATTTCTTGCCTCGCGAAGGGGCGAGGCAAAAAACCGAGGCACCTCCTTTCTGAGTGACGAAAAGATTTAGGCAAGTTTGATATGTCTTTGCAAGCTGTCAGGCAGGTTTATTTTGGTACCCTTGTCCAATATCTGGAGTTTTCTTGCTCCCCGAGCTCGTAAATAGAAGACTTCTCTCCGCCAAGACCACGATCAATCCTTATCAAATATCCTCATCACCAACCAGTTCGGGAGGCGTCAAGATGAGCGCCGACATTCTCGCTGCTGGTGGAAAGGCAAGCCCGTCAATGGGCGTGGAGACGAGGAACGACAACAATGGCGATCTTGTGACGGCCACCGAGGAGCAGAGCCTCCAGCGCGGTCTGCACGAGAGGCATCTTTCTATGCTGGGTATCGCTGGCGCTATTGGAACGGGTCTCTTTCTCGGTCTGGGCCAGTCTGTTCAGACCGGTGGTCCTCTCGGCGCGCTGCTTGGCTATGCGACTGTTGGTCTCGTTGTGTGCGCCGTGCAATTCGCCTTGGGAGAGGTCGCTGCGTTGCTGCCGGTCACAGGAGCTTTTGTGCGACATGCTGAATTTCTCGTCGATCCTGCCTGGGGGTTCGCAATTGGATGGAACCTGGTCTATGGCAACATTCTGTCCATCCCTTCAGAAATCACGGCCATCTGTGTGTTGTTCGAGTTCTGGACCGATATCAATCCCTCGCTTTGGATCATGATCTTCATCGTCCTCACCACAGTCGTCGGTCTCTGTTTTGTCCGGGTTTTCGGCGAGGTTGAGTTCTGGTTCGCCCTTCTCAAAATCCTCTTAGTCGTTTTCCTCATCATCTTAGGGTTGGTCATCAACTTGGGAGGTGTCCCAGGGACAGAGCGAATTGGCTTCAGATACTGGAAGGACCCAGGACCGTTTGTTGAATACATCGCTTCGGGGAGCTGGGGCCAGTTCCTTGGTTATTGGTCTGTCATGACCAGCGCCGTCTTCTCCTTTGCAGGCGTGGAATCTATCGCCATGGCCGCAGCTGAAACGCGGAATCCTGCGCGTGCGATCCCCAAGGCCTGCAAGAACGTTTTCATCCGAATTCTGGTATTTTATATCTTGGCCATCCTCATTGTTGGCATGCTTGTGAGAAGCGACGACGAGAGACTAAACGACCAGCCCGGAGCCGCAGGCCAAAGCCCCTTTGTCATCGCAGCCTCCGCGGCCGGCATCCCTGCGATTCCCTCCGTCGTCAACGCCGTTGTCATAACTTCCGCGTGGTCGGCTTCCAACCAGAGTCTTCTCGCTGGCACGCGTGTTCTCTATGGCCTGGCACTCAAGCGACAGGCCCCTCAGATATTCCTCCGCACGACTGCGTGGGGTGTACCTTACGTCTGCGTGCTCTTCTTCACTTGCTTCATGTTCCTCAGCTTCATGAGTCTCTCCAATGGAGCTATGACCGTTTTCTGGTGGCTGGTCGACCTGACAGCGGCGGGAGTCCTGGTTTCCTGGGCGTCAATCTTGTTGAACCACATTCGTCTGCGCCTTGCGATGAAAAAGCAAGGAATTCCCATCGAAAAACTACCCTGGCACAACTCTTGGACTTGTAAGTGGGAGCCTAAAGTAATAAAAGCCTATCTAACAACAGAGTAGTCTACTCTTCGTGCGCCGGCTTGTTCATGACTTTGCTCATCCTCCTCACGGGCGGTTTCCGTGTCTTTACCAGGGGTAATTGGGATCCCGTTGGCTTTGTATCATCTTATTTGTAAGTGGTCCTGGTATCAGAGATCAAATCAGTTCTCATACTAATCGCTCTGTAGGGATATTCCTCTTGTTACCGCAGCGTACTTGATTTGGAAGTTTGTCAAGAAGACAAAGGTCGTGCCGTTAGCAGAGATACCCCTCCAGGATGCTTTCAGGAAATCGGAGGAGGACCACGAAGTGGTGACCGCTTAGATATAGGGGCCGCAGGGAGGCCGGGAGAAAGAGACTTCTGGCGTCAAACTGAGGTGCCAGAAGTTCCTGATCTAGGGCCATCTAGGGTCATTTAAATATGTACTAAACTATATAAGTTACACCGGTTTTACATAAGTCTTCTCGTCACTTAGGATAGAAGCTCTGAGTTAACTTGCCCGCCCTTGAGGGGGTAATACTAGCGTATCATCTTGAATTATCAAGTCTTGAAGACAGTAACGGGCATATAATTGCCCTTGGTTGCTCTTGAAGTTCCAGAGCGTGGGGCTCTCAACACGCTTTCCGAGCTGGTACCATTTCGATCTGGACACTGATGATGCGGTTGCTGTCAATTCTCCATCACTGTTCAGTTTTATATTCTTATTGTCGCATGTGTTTTGAGAATGCAGCTGCTGGCTCCGGCACTGTGGCCCTGGAGATAAATTCGTGTCGAGTGTAATGCCTGTGAAAGGGGACCAAGGTCGCATTGGGAACGCTTTCATACTGAACTACACCCAAGAAGAGTCTCAAAAGACAAGTCATGGCTGTCCAATTTTTATCTCTGTTCCTACCTAAAAATATCTTTCTTTGCTCAACCGCAAGTATTAGTCCCGATAGCCATCCTTGCGTCGAGCTCTTCCTTGATGTGCAGCCAGGAGACTATTGTCCATGATGTGAGTCGCAATCCCCCTGTAAATCCAGGCTTACACGATTGTCTGAGTGTAATTCTTAGACTATTTACCGAATTCCGTGAGCCTTATGGGGGATGGCTTGCGCGTGATGCTCAAGTTGCAATCCTCTTCCCTGAAGCTCTTACGACACTCGTTGATATCACCACAATCAAAGTCCAAAAGGCATGCATTATTCTATTTACTAATGTTTGATGAATCATAATTTTACTTGCAACTCATTCCTTGTTCATTAAGTGGCTATGAACGATTTTGTACGCTCCTGACCAATGTGTCTCAGACCCTCGTGGACATGTAATACTCTGGCATTGCTTCGGGGGAGACTCAAAACCTGCATGATAGCCGTGATTTCTATATTCTTGAGTACTAGAAACTACGTATGGACCTGTTTTCTGGGTGCACCTAGCAGGTCAACTCTTATCGAGGAGTTACGTGGTTGTGGCCTCATTCAGGGGAGCCGCTCAGCATATACAATGGAGGGCTCTCCAGCAGCAAACGTTGTGAACGTACACCTAAGTGTCAACGATAACTAGTCGAAGCTATACTTAAGTCTATACTAAACTTACCATAGCCGTCCTAAGTTGTCTTGCTTCCCCTTAGGGGGGTATACAGGATCTCAATTCTCCAAAAAGACCTTTCAAGCTACACACGATTGAGACTTGGCGTACATGACAATGATTGAGGCTATGCAAATCTTGGGTTCATGTCGTACGACGGCTTCTTCCATGAGCTGAATGTCTGGGAATAGCTTCACACCTCTCTAACGCCTCAGTGTATACTCCTTCAGGAAGCCAAGATTCACTCGGCCAAATGTACGGACATAGACTCGAAGAAACGTATGATCTGGTCGTTGGACATGTCTATCAAGACAAAGAGAACGGCATTTCCCAGCTCGGTCTGCCGGAACGCTCGAAGAATGTCACTCGGAAGCATACTTCCCTCCCAACCGCAGACGTCTTTCATCAGCCTCCTTTGCACTGTTCTCTTCACGATATTCTTAGAACGGGCTGATTTCTAATGGCACCAACCTCCAGTTATACTTCCAATTCCCCAGCTATTCCCGCGCCCGGGAAAGCCAACTCAACCGCCACTGACGAACATCCCCTCCCCCGCAACCCTCTCCAACCACAAAACACCAAATTAAGGGGATATTCTAACTTCGTTTCACTTCTCACGAGAGTTCAGTGGCTCAGATCGAAACCCTCCAGCCGCTGTCTCTTCAATGCAGGTGGGTTACAACGCGCATAACACGAACCGTCGAACTCTACCAAGAATATCGCGTGAAACACGGCTAACATGGTCCGAACGCCCCATGTAACAATGACACGATACAGCTCACATGTACAACTTCAGCCACAGGTTTTAATGTTGTTTTCTTTTCAGCTTTTGCAAATCCCCAAGCATAGCCTCAAAGAAGGTTAACTTATTAATTAGAGGGCCATGGCGATCAATGGCTTGACTCGCGGGCTATGGGCAAACGTGACACGTTCCCCCTCGCCTTGGAAACTATCGAGCGATGATAGTGTCCGTAAGCCCAGGTTTACTACGCTGTTTCTGGTTTGACAACATCTGTGCGATGAGGCCGAGAACAAGATCCGCCGGCGGGTTGGCTTACATGCCATGAGTCGTACAGCGTGGATGAGGAAATTATGATGATCGCGGGTTGGGCTGGGCTGCGGCTAAGGCTTAATGTTATCCTGTAGGCCAAGGGAGGCTTTGGGTTTGATGGGAGAAGGGGCTGGATCGTGAGAGATGCAATGGTCGGCGCCATCCGGGGGAGGAGACTGTGGCCGCAGGATCTACGATCACAGCTCGGACCGAGTTGAGGAGGAAGTCAAAGTTGAGATTCTAGATGCTGGCGTTTACGAGGGACTACCTTGGCTGTGTCACTATAGCTGAGGTATCTACAGTAGAGTAGTTACAGTGCACAGCCCATTATCATATCATGCAGTTGTGAAGGTTACCGGATCTGATCATCGTCCACAACTCAAGTTGCTTACCAACTTGGGAGATATCATGAGAGGTTGATATCATTCTCTCCAGGGGGTTGGTTCGGGTTGATTGACAATAGCGATAATTTAGCACTGCAAATCACAGCTGAGACGATCCGTCGCCATCATCATCATCATCATCATTATCATCACCAACCACTGGCAACGAGCCAACGGAACTGTGCTGTAGTGCAACTTAGTTCAGCGCTTGGCGTGATACGATACTTGACCAAGTCAGCAAGCAGAGACTAGAGTTCACAGACTCGTGCAGGCCACGCTTTGGGTGCATTCCAGTGAATGAATGGCAATGAATGGCTCTATCTCCCCGAACCCATCAGCCATCAATCTCCGTGGAACCACGGGCCTCTTGTTAACTTTAGTTGGTGTCAGTTAGTGCTCGCTGGAAGCTGTAAGCTGTCTAGCTGTCTGGGCTAGGCTGTGCCGCACACCCACTCCCCGAACCATGATCGACAACCAGCGCTGAAACCTGCTTCTTCCTCCCCCCAAACCAAAAACGAACCATCAAAAGGGCCAAGCCAGCCTTGAAACTTTGCCATCTCTTCCCGAGGCTTACGTTACGAGATTTAATTAAACTTTCTGGGCATTCTAAGCGAGACCTTGACCTCGTGGTCTCCCTCTCTTATCACCGGAAACAACCAAGGGAATGAGATGTGATCAACATGCGCATTTCTCAAAAGTCGCTATTTGAACTTTGACGTGCACCTCACCTCAGTCTAGGCAGGCAGTTCAAGGGGAAATGCCACCGAGTGGCCCGTGATGTTTCTTTCTCTTCTGTTTGAGTTTGGGTTTTGTGTGCTGCCCAAGCTGGGCATTACTCTACTCGAAACAAGGGCCTGAGACATTTTTTTGAGCGTCTTTTGAGGTTTTTTTGATTAGATAGCGGTGAGACTGAGGCCAAACAGACTATCGATTTCTTGTCTGTTATTAGTGACTGGGTTGTGATAATGCAATGCAGCAGAGTTCCATTTCCGTGCTTGTCTCACGTTGAGTGGTCGGCAGTTTAAAATGGCCTCTGCGGTGTATACTTTGTTATAACCAGGGTATCATAGAGTATCATTTAATTCTGTGTACTTGTCAGTACTCGAACGTTATCAGTTGTCTCTCATATTTCCCTGAATAGCTTCACCACCTTCACCACCACTACCACCTTCACCACCAACACCACCAACACCATCTTCTTGTCTCTGTGATGTGAGCAGTAAGATTGTCTTTCACTTTCAATCCTCATCCTTCATCCATCGCCCCAATAATCGTCTCTTCCTCATCACGCTACCCTCCTCGAGCTCGCCTCACCTTTTCACGTCTGCCCATGTAATTCGCTGCAACCATCTCCACACATCCATCCCAAAACTCATGCCGTTCGCCCTAACTAAACTATCCCTGCTCATTGGGCGCCACGTTCTCGCCTTGTTTTTTCCCTTCTTTTCTTTTCTTTTTTTTCTCGCTCTCGCTAGCGTTGCATCGCTAACGCCCGCCCCACGATGCACGACTTCCAGGGATGGTTAAGTTGCTTTTTTCTACTTCGGCTCTCATGCAGCTTGAGCGGGAGCACCGTAGTGCGATGCGGTAGTTAGACCGGGGTCTATAGTACGTGACGCTATTCCGAAGCCTTTGTGAGACACCATGTTGCTGTGCCGGTTGATGTTAGTCGAGGCAGCAAAGTCACTCACATTCACATGGCTCAGCAAAGTTGGGACAAGTTATATGAGTGAGGTATCTTATTGTGTGTGGTCTTTCATTCATAGGATGATCGGCAGATGCATCTCTTTTGTGCGAGGTGCCGTCTATCCCTCAGTAAACGTATGGTTGCGCAATATGCGCTGTGGCTATTGAGCCATATCCTCTTCGCTCTAATCTTTGCTTGAAACCGTGAGTCAAGTCAATATGACTCCTGTCCCATGTCAACTTCTTTTCCTCGTCTTCTTGAAGAGTCCCCATCCGATCCGTCATGATAAAAATAGTAAAGAGGTATCTCTGATCCAGTTCAAGTGCAAGCCATGGCCATTCTTCCCGCTTCTATCACAAAAGACAGACGCCTTCCAGACAGTAATAGCATAACAAAAACGAGGAGTAAAGGAACAACAGTCATTATCCTCTGGCATTCCTGGGCAAACAAACATAAGCTCTTCCTTGGGCTGGTAGAAAAAAGAACATAAACGAGGATCGGACAAGCAACAACTCCAATCTTTCCAAGTCTTCTTTTCTGTCTCTGCAGAAATGACAACAAACAAAGTTCGCCTCGCATAAAAGTCTCGATGCGCCAAACATCATGCTTCTACAACTGATATCTTGCCCATCCTCATAATATTCGAAAAGACAAAACTCCTCGCTTTTTAAATAAGTATTTTGTAAGTGAATGAGAAAGTTTATGACAAAGAAAATAAAAACCCGAAACAAGAAAATGTTGCTCCAAAAAGGGGAATACAAGGCCGAAGAGAAGCAATCCCGGACTGTCATTCAATGGGTCGTAAATAAGTGTTTTTGGTAGGCGTATCCTTGCACGGCTTTTGGTAGGTATTGGTTCCATGGTGATGTTTGTGGCCAAGGGTCGATATTAAAGTCGAGTAATATCCAAGGTGGTATAGAAGAATCAAACAGTGTCCTGGGCCAGTGGGTTTTGTAGCCTCGGTGACATCTCATCCAGGTGAGGTCGTGGTAGTAATAATAGTGGCCGTTATGTCGAAGGCAAGACACCATGTCGAAGGCCTTAGTAACAGCCTTGGAACGTAGGCATGAAGGGGACCTGTTGATGAAAGGGCACATGGTGCTGAAGCATGGGCACTTGTTGAACGTATTTTACCATATCCCAGATAGGGAAGTATGATTTGGGTTGACAAGGAGCTTGCACAGAGACAGGAACCTGAGCCTGTACTGGCATAGGGACCTGCTGGCAGAGCATGGGCTGAGGGGGAACGGCCACTGGCACGGGGACGGGCCCAGAGTACTTCTGGGGCACGAATTCCTGGCTGTGGTAGATGAGCTGATGTTCCTTGGGCTCCTCAGGGTCGAAGGCGTGGGGTGCAAACTCAGGAGGAGTCTGTGGCATCTGGCGTTCCTGTTCAAACTCGTCGTCCAGGTCGTCAATGGTAGAGTCGCTTGATGTGAGCGAACCCTCATCGTCCGAGGAGGCAGGCGACAAAGGTGAGTCGTACTCATAGTCGTCGATGATGGCATCCTCGGAGGAAACGTATTCAGTGATGTGGTTTGGTGAGGCCGGAGGTGTCGGTAGAGACGACATGGGCGGCACGGTAAACATAGAGCAGGCCATAATCCTGGTTCGGAGCTCAGAAAGAGTGATCCGCTGCTCGGGGATAGGCTCGAAGATCCGTCCCAGAATGTCGTTCAGTTCATCCGACAATGGGAGGATGGTCTTCAAGAAGTCCTTGGATCCGGCATAGGCACGGTAAGTAGAGTCCTGGAAGGAAGCTTGTTTCCATGGGTTGCGTCCACAGGTGAGGTTGACGAGGATAACTCCAAGGCTCCAGACATCATTGGGGGCGCAAAGATAGTAAGGCTTCCTAGCAGAGGGGTCCAGGCATTCTGAAAAGAGAGAAAGAAAACACGTTAGTTGTCTGTCCCATCCGTGATAACATCAAGATACAAAAAGGGTGCTTTCAAAGGGGAGAGGGAGGGGGGAGTAGTATGTACCTGGACTCATGTAGAATGTTGAACCGCATCCGTAGTCCTCGGATCGATCATCAGAAGTAGCAAGACCAAAGTCAGCCAGCTTAACAGTGTCTCCGTGGTCTGTCACTAGGATGTTCTCCGGCTTGAGGTCCCGGTGGTAGATTCCAAGGTTGTGGCAGTGTTCAACGGCATCCAGGATTTGCAGAAAGATATTCCTTGATAGTTCATCCTTACCAACATATTGACCGCGCTCAGTGATATTCAAGAAGAGATCGCCCTCGGGGCAGTACTCGAGAATAACATAGATGCAGTCAGGATCATTCACAATCTTGAGCATCTGGACCACGTTGGAGTGTTCCGATGCCTTCCAGTGAAGACGGATCTCTCGTTGTTGGTAGGCAAATTGTCTGGATTCCAAAGGGGTTCCATCGGGATTGAACTTGCTCAAGCACTTGACAGCGTATTTACCTCCGGTCTTGAGATCGACGGCAAGGTACACGACGCCATAGGCGCCAGTTCCAAGGATGTCAGTAAGCTGGAGAGTACCCTCAAGCACGCGGCCTAGCCTGGCCTCCGGGGCGAGAGGGACGCATCGGTTCTGGAAGTGTCGAGAGTGAGGGACCGCAAATGGTTGTTGAACTGTGCACTTGGGATGATCGAATCCTGGAGAGGGCGGAGGGGTTTGGTAACCGAATATGGCATGTTGCTGCATGTTATCTGGTTGGTATCTCACGAAGTAATCCTAGAAACTGGGTTGTATTCTCTGGTCTGAGGTTGAAGTAGATCCTAGGGCCGGCAGAGAGATAATCCAAAACGGCACGGCATACAGCAGCAAGAAAAGGAAAGAGAAGAAAACACAGAGTATTTTCCTACGGCCTGTGATGGGATCCTGTTCCAAAGTCCAGTCCGGTCCAGTGTAGTCCAAACGGGTCGTTATTAAAAAAGAGTTCCTTGGGGTGTAGTTGGTGGTCGAAGTAGTGGCTTTTGAGGTCCCGATGGCCGAATCAACGGGTCGAGAAGAGAGATGAGAGAAGAGCTGAGTTTTGTCGGCCTTCCAGGGGAGATATTGTCGAGTGGGAGGTTGAAGAGTTGTTGTTCGACAAGAGTAGACCAGAAGGTCACGTCTGCGAGAGAGTGAGAGAGAAGGTTGCCGGAAGGAGTGTCGTGAAAGTGGTGATAGAGGTTCCTCAAACTAGATCCAGCCGAGTTTGGAGATGGGCAGAGACGATAGATAAGTTAAGTCTCTCTAGCGAACAAGGACAAGGCGAGCGAGCGAGACACACCCCAAGACATTCCGGTACGTACTGTACAGGCTCTAGTCGAGCGAGCAGCTCGCTCACTCACTCACTTGCTCTGAGCAAGTTGCTCACACTTGACACATCCACTATCCATCCACGCCTCGGGCTTGGGATTGCGTTGCGTGGAGCAGGACCCACCGCCTCAATCATACCCTTGTCCAGTTGGAGAGATTAATGGGCATGGGTATGGCCCTGTCTTGGGTCTTGGCCTTGGCCTCGTTGTGCGGTAGCGTTAGCGTTGCGTTGCGTAGCGTAGCGTTGCGTTAATGCTCTATTCTTGTCTGGGCGTAGAACCAGAGCGAAGGGGGGGGGGGGGGCGTCCTCGGCTCGTGAGGCGTTGGACGAGAGGCAGGGATTGGACAGAGGACTTGATTTGGTGACGCTGAGCAATATACGAAAAGGCAAGGATCCGTTTAGAAGTGGTTCTCTCTGTGTCACTGCCTCCAGGCCACGTCCTCTCAGGTTCCTCCCAGGCCCACCATCATCTTTTTGGGCCTTCTGCTCTGTTCTGTCTGAGACTCTCACTCATCAGTCTCAGCACTAACGCCATCCATCGGCCCACTGCCACTCGAAGCCTGCCTCGGACCAGTCATAGGCTGCTGGTGGCAGATCTCTAGCAACCTGGGCGGTGCCTGTGCTGTCTGTGTTGTGCTGCGCTGTGTGCGTTTCTTGCTCTGCTGACACCCCCCAAGTAAGGGAAGAGTGCGCTGTGCCGTAACCGTCCTTTGTGCTGCGTGTCCTCTCTGTGACTTGACTGGCCTCTGAGGTCCACCCGTCGGGCGAATCGTCATAATCAACAGCCCCCGTGATGAATCACAGTTTGGCCGTAGCTTTGCCTCCGTGTGGCTGCCACTGTCCTCCCCAACATCCATCTCCTCTCCCGGCCGGGGCGGCGTAGGCGTACTCGGTACTCACTCTCTTCTGGAGCGGAGACGTCGGAGGCCGGCGTCACTCTGCACGTTGGAACTCTCATCACACACAGAGTTTGAGTCCGGCCGTGTCGTGTCTCCCCCCTACCTACTACACTACACTACAGTACACATACTTTTGCCGGACCTGCCTACGAGCAGCAACTGGAACGGAACAACAAACCTTTTTTGCGCCCAGATACGATTGAGTTTGCGGTTCGATTGGCTATCAGATGGGCGTCTGAGGCGCTTGGCGACATGTTTTGCACAAAAAGGAATGCATGAAGTCATGGAAACGGATGCCCACCCAGTTACTTGCCGTCTGTGATAGATAATCTGGGAGGGGGGCTGAAATGTGAATGTGAATGTGAATGTGAATGTCAATGTGAATTCAATGTAAAGTGAACTGGCACCACTGTTGCAGAATGCAGATGCTGAATTGCGTCGATCCCCTCGCTAATGAGGGTCGCTATTTTGCCCCTCCAGCCAGTGAACGTCCTTGCTGTGAGGCTAGAGCTGCTAGGCGCTGCATAAGTTTATGCCAGCTCCGTCGGTTTATGGTTGGTTGATTGGTTATGCCTCTCCTCTGCAGAAAGATAAGATCGACATTCTTGGTGAGCCATCTCTATTCTTCAACCTCGTACTTTTCAATCTGCCCTGCCACCCTTGAGCTTTGATTGGCCCGAGGCTAAAGTGTATCAAATATCGAGATATCATCCATGGTCACGCATCCTACATGCTATGCCCATGATAGCCATGTTCATCACATACGGACGGATACTGTATCCTCAACAAGGCTGACAAGGGGAAATGAGATTTGCTTGCTTATTCGAGGTTGATCAAAAGAAGCAAATCAGCAACATGGTGTTTCATCCATAAGCGATCCTCCGTCGGCGGGTATACTGTACTGACAGCCCTGCTTGTCTTTGTCTGACTTGAAGCGAGACGAGGCCTGCCATCAGATATCCATTTGGCTGTCTCTGCACGTATCCGTCTAACGGCATGTCTTCGAAGGGGCCTCAACCCGCCCGCTGGCAGCTCTGCTCTACCCTCTGTGTCTGTTTGCAGCGTCCTCACGGGCTGCTGGCCAAGCACCCCGGGATCCCATATTACTCGAAGCAGACAGGTGCAGAGCTCGGGTGCGTCAGTCAGTACCACCCAGCGGTCCCAGGCCGCGGTGAGATGCAGGTAGAGTGTGTCCCCCTGTCGTGTAGGACCAAACAAGACAGAGTTGCCAAATAGCACAGCACAGTTCACTTGCTTGTCAAAGTCAAGAGACCCCTTGAACAGGCCACGACGGTGACAGTGGCAGCTCTCCCAAAGCTACATGTACAGTGAGGCTGACTGATGGGAAACGGGGACGGGTTGCAGAAGAGGCGTCCAATGAGAAGCTGTACAGGCCCCAAGGAATGTGGCCCGTTGCCTGTCTTTATCGGCCTGTGATCTCTGTCACCCGTTGGATGCATGGCATGGATGGTAGTCTAACTGATAACGACGACGGCTTTTTACTTTACGGTGAGAATGTGAAATGAGAGTGTGAATGCGTACGTCGGCTCGGGTTGCTTCCAGTTCAGTTCCTGTCATGTCATCGGATCCATGTGAACGGGTATCGTACAGTGCCTTGCCTTTGCCTTTGCTTTTGCCTTTGCCTTGCCTGAGCCTCGAACGAACACCGGATCTGAGCGAGCATGGACTGACACTGACAGATTGAGGAGGAATTGAGGCGATGAGGCATTCATTTCTTACTGATCACTTGTTTTCAACCTCAATCAGTTGTTCCAGCCACGAACCATTATCGCATGATTTCAGCTCCCCCAACGTGTTTCCCTATGCATCCAAGTGGAATTATTGATAGAACTTCAGGTGAAGCAAAGTAAAGTAAAGCAGCAGCTTGACAATTGTCGTCTCGCCTACCCTATTCCATGTCAATAAGTCCGAATTCCTCCAAGGGCCCCTGGTATTCCAGCTCAGTTGAGTGGTCCCCTAAAAACAAGACAGTGTCTCATTGTTAACAGTTGTCAACCCGGGGCGGGTCGATTGGATGGTAGGATGGGCCCGAGAGAAGCGGTCAGGGCATTCGAGAATGGGCCTTTGACCGTGATTACCGATCAGCCATCAACTGCATCGTCAAAAATCACGGGTGCATCTAAACCCTTCGAGGGTTAGGCCCCTGGCACTCAGATCTCCAGCAATCATCTCCGACTTGGTTATTCCCCGTTGTGGCCCTGTTCTCTACGCGCACTGAGCTCTAAACATATCATCTCGATCCACTTGACACAGAGTGAGGCCGCTGTCTGATCCTTGAGCTACAGGGATATCCCTGGAATCGACCCATCTCTCGCCAGCGAGCACTGATTCCTCTGACGCCAATGCCACCTGAGTCAAAGTCAAAGAAAGAAAAAAATGTTCTAATTAATCTCCAGTTTCTGAGTCCGGGGCGTCGATCATACGCCGCTATCTACTGTAGCTGAAGCATGGCGTTGTTTTTTTCATGGCCTCAAACATTGCTTCATGAGGGTTCGTGCTTTTCTTTCATGGCGATGACCATGACCAAACCAACGTTATGCACTAAACTCTTCTGTCTCAGCATATGTTATGCATGGGCTGACCGAAACCTGCTCGCCTCTACTACTGTGCTGCTGTAACTTGATTGAACCACTGGCTCTCGCACCAAGCGACGGCAATGCAAGAGCTTGCTCCATCCTGGTTCGATACCAGCTGCTCTTATGCATTCATTGTTGGTTGGTTTGGCTGCGAATAAGAGCAGCCAGCAAATCGGGATGTTACTCTGGCAGTTCCAAGCAGGAAAAGGTTAACCACATGCCCTATCGATCCAATAGGGAGTTATCCTCAACACTGCCGTCTATGCACTCACTTAGAGAAGCTACGCGCATCTTGAGTCATGGTTATGCATCTCTACGGTTGAGTCCAGTCCAGCTTGCTACGGCACAAGACCTCAGCCATAGTCCTAGTCCTAGGCAGATCGGGAGATGCAGAGACACACAAAGGTAAGGGCAGCTCGGGCACTCACTCGCATTGAGGATGAGCAATCGAGAGCACACCATCAACTGCCGCCAGGGCCACTTCCCCGGGAACATGGTTGCGGTTCGTCTCTGAACCGGCCGGCGCTGGTATCACCTTGGCTTGGTTTGCATGATATCTTTGTCAAGTCTGGTGTTTCTAGCCCGATTGAGAGACCCTTGCTGTTGACAATGGGGACTTTGGAGTGGAAGCGAGAGCTGGGACGTGTTTC
This sequence comes from Fusarium mangiferae, assembly GCF_900044065.1. NCBI lineage: Eukaryota > Fungi > Ascomycota > Sordariomycetes > Hypocreales > Nectriaceae > Fusarium > Fusarium mangiferae. The sequence continues at coordinate 589,085 of NW_024573935.1, forward strand.
TGGTCTGATAACGATCTGAAGATCGATCGTTGAGAAGCGTCTGGGGAGATACGACCACCATCACATGCAGTGCCGAATCGATCAGCAGTTATCTCTTGGAGATAACGACTCACTACGTATCTCCCTGTAAACATTCGTCAATGAAGACGCCATCATGAGATAGAAGACCGTCTCAAACGTCAAGCTGCACCACTAGAGCCAAGACTGCCCGTTTCGAGGTGGGCTGATATCAAAGCCTCTGTCTGTCTGTCTGTAGATTCACCGCCAAAGGCTGGATGTCTGCAAGGGCTGTTCATGCGTAGCGTGTGGACGCAAGGGAGGACAATGCAACACACAGGATTTGTCACGGGGCCCCGAGAAGGGACGGGCTAGACGGGACATGAGAACATGCTCATTGATCAGCTCGAATACAATTTGAGATACCAGAATCGTATCTCATCATGGCCGATCATTTACGGGCTCGTGGCTATCACAAAGAGAGACCAACGTTGTCGCCTTGTCCAAAGTCTAATGCACTGCCGGTCTCGACTCTCAACGGCGCATCACTAAGTAAAAGAAAGTAAAGTAGGGGCGGGGACTTTATTGGGTGGTGGTGAAGCTTACGGGATGACATCCGCGGCGCCTGGAGGGGCCATGATTTGCATCAACGACTTGTGAAGTTGAAGATCGAGTTGGACCAATTGTAGCACGATCCAGAACCAAAGGCGTAACATTGACTCTCGCTAGCAAGTTCAAGATATTGATGATGGTCAGCCGTGGTCTAGAATTGATACAGCTCCCCTAGAGTACAGACTAAGTATGTGGCATAAGGGAAGGGAAGGGAATGGTCCGGACACACGAGGTCAAGGGCCGCTCATAATCGGCCTCCTTCTTGTTCGAATCGGCCGTGCCATGTTCATGTGGAGCTGGGATCTGGAGATGCCGTCACGGAGCGGACCCGGGGTAGGACACGGAGCATCACAATCACAAACACAAACGGTTATGCTATGTTATGTTACCCTGTATCCAGCCAAGATAACATGGTTCTTCTACACTCACCGTTTGCCAGGGCGGGTAGTACATCTCACAGCAATTCGTTGTCCATTCACAGTTATCGTGTCCGATCACACGAAACATCATAATTGTCGCATTGACCAGATCATCATCCAACACAAGAGAACCCTCACCACGAACACAACCCGATCACCACGACGTGCTGTAGGTCTCCCGAATCACAGGCTAGCAAACTTCTACTGGACGGATCATCTCTCCTCATGAAACTTGTAGGGCAATCAGCAGCAAAACCCAGCAAAATTGCACCAATGAATATCCCATCGAAACAAAACCCGCCGATCCTGACGACACTCTCGCCACAGCCCGTCATAATGTCTCAAACTGCCCCTGCGATTAAAGTGAGGCTGAGAAATCCCGAATCCACTCTGATTTCATCAATCCCTCAAGCTCAAGGGATCCTTGCCCTGCTCCGAGCCCGAGTCTGGGCGCAATCTCCGTCGCAGGTTCTGTTACAGGTGTGTATGAGAAGGGTGTTACAATCAACAATTTATTCCTGCACATCATAATGCAGGGCAAGCAACGCTTCGGTACATTCGGAGAGAAGCGATAAGATCGCTCAAGACAAGAATGAGCGACGATCTGCGACATTGTTGATCAAAGGAAGGGGTATTGGATAATGGATCATCAAAAGCCTCACCTTTGAGCTCTCGTGCACATCGCATCACGACAATCACCGGCACAAACGTCACAACTTGCTCGCCCTGCTCATCCCCTCTTCTCTTCTGTCCCACTGACATGATCTGTGTGACCTCATTGACGTCAACTTCTCAAACACAAAGAACTCTCTTCTTTGATACCCTGACCAACCACTCTCCATCCCGACCAAGCGACTTACACAGACCACAACCCGTATCCCCCAAACCATCTACAACAAACATCTCAAATGTAACATCGGCTGCCAGCAATCAAACCAAAGCAAGCAAACCACAATGTGTAATCAGCCCTGGTCGTTACGCCCCGTCTGGGTTTCTGCCTTCTGCCTATCAGGCTGTCAAACTAGAACCTGGAATGAATAATGTAGCCTAGAAAATGCACAACATTTTCACCTAGCGTAGGCTGCCTGGGCCTGGCATGCCCACGCTCACGTTCACGCGGGTAAGCAAGCCCACGCCTGCATCGCCACTCCGTGCCTGGGAGCCTCAACGGCTCAACCTCAATACCAAGCCCGAGCATGTGGATTCCTCCCGTATGAGCCGGGCGTTATGTGACTCGGAATACAGCGAGTACAAGGTCACGCATCGTAAAAAAGACTCAATCAGTCATCGGCGATCATTCATCAAACAATCCGAGCATTACTTAGCGATACTTAGTAGCGATGTTATTAAAACTCTGTAGGCAGTTGTTTTAGACCCTCGTAAAAGCTCGATACTCCAGAACTCCATCAAAATTTCTAGCATCCTTCTTCCAAGTCTAGACTCCAATAACCTCGGCCTTATGCGAGACATAACAGACAAGGTGAGACACAGCAAGGCATGACATAAAAACGGCGGTGACACGTTCAGAGACATCGATCAAACCACCACATGTTTTGAACCAGCCATTACTCTCCCTTGCTTTGTCTAGCCCAGTAAACATCTCCCACCCAAAAAGAAAATCTCTCATCCCGCGCCTTTGATTGTCTCAAAACAGCGTCATGAATCCATGATCCGAATGCTTGACACCCTCCTTACCGACGTACATGTCCCGCCCGTGCAGTAAAGAAGGGATGGCGCAGTGCATCAGCCGGCTTCATCCTTTTGTCGGGATTGAGTGTAAGACAGTGCTCAAGGAGATCAATGAAGTGGTTCAGGTCCCTCGTTTCCGCGTCATTCATCCCTGACGACGCAGCCATGAGTCTTGTCCGTAGGTCCCGGGTTGGCTTTACCACCGCCAAAGTTCGGACGTTTGTCTGTAAGCACAGTTTGTTAGTTATCCATTCCTGACTCATAGTTCTAAAATGGGAAAAGGAATTCTCCATGTGAATGCGCATGTCAACAAGGGCTGAGCGCTTGGCCAAACTCTTAGCAGCCGTTGAACTCGTATGCAAGGGATATGTAGGTCATCGTGGCTGACGCTGAGAGGGAGTCCGATCTACCGAGACAAAACAAGTCATGCGACCTGATCTTTAACCTTGAAAGGATCTCGAGGCGTTCTGTAACCCCATCTCATCACACCATCCATCCCTTGCTGAGTTTGTTCGAGAACCCCGCAAGGGCGGCTGAGATCAAACATGCCTGATGACTGTTGTTTTGATCTATCGACCGTTATGTGGGTGGTGTTGGTCAACGTCAAGTTACCCCACATATCCCGAGCGCTTCAGCCTGCAAGGGATCTAGGCGCTTACGCTCGCAGAGCCCCATGATGGAACAGCCCCCAGCCATTGTGGCAAAAATAGCATAAGCTTCGCGTGGGCGGCCACCAAGAACGTGGCCATATGGCGCTTGTAGGCAGATGCAAGGAGTGTGATGGCAAAAACAACAACAGAAACAACGTGGAGGGAGTGAATGGAATCACAACATACCTTTCCGAGAACCTTGTCTCGTTCGATGCTGACGAATTGTCCCTTGTCATCGAAATGAGCTGGCGATAGTTGACCACGCTTGAACAACTTCGGCGTTAACCTTCCTCTGATCTCCATAATTGCCTTGAGCATCTGGTTGTTGCTGTCTCCAGCAAAGAGGATTTTGCCGGTGTACATCTCATACAACGTGCAGCCGATGGACCACATGTCGACGGCGTAATCGTAAGGAATGCCCAGAATAATCTCCGGCGCTCGGTAGAATCGACTGACGAGGTATGGAGTGACATCCATGTGCGCTGTCGCCGCATCCGTCTTGTCGATAGCCGTACCCAAATCACAGATCTTGAGCACGTTGTGACTCTCGTTTACCTACTAAAGTTAGCACTTGCGTGTGTTAATGTTAGCATCGTGGGGTTACATACCAAGATGTTGTCCGGTTTGAGATCAGCATGAATGATACTGCACTTTCGCATGTGCGCAAGAGCGACAAAGATCTGGTATGCGTATGCTCGCGTTGCTCCAAGATTGATACCCACATTGTTACCAAACTTCCGCAAAACCTCTCGCAAGTTCATGCTCAGGTTCTCGAACACCATGCACAGATGGCCCTTGTAGTCGAACTGGCGGATAAACTTGATGATGTGCTTGCGTCCCTCAGGGTCGGCCTCGTTGAGCTTCTCCAGAATAGCAATCTCTGTATATCCTCCCTTTCGGAGGGCGTCATTGTTTCGCATCATCTTGATGGCGACGAGCTCCTTCGTGGTGATGTCGACGGCACGGGCTACCCCTGAGAACATACCCCTTCCCAATGCTGCCTGGATCTGATACCGACCATTCAAGACTTCACCGATGCGAATCTTGTAGTAGCCATCTTTGTCGTCACCTTCGAGAATACCTCCCTTGATAGCTGGGACATCAGGGGCCTTGCCGTCGCCATCGATAGGCGCGACCGGCTCGACAGGTTTTGTGGCATACTTTTCCTCGTCAAAGTCTTCCGCAAACATATCGAAGTCATCATCGTCATCATCACCGCCGGTCTTTTCGGTAGACTCTTTCTGAACATCTTCCTGTGGCTGTTGTTCCGTTGCAATGGGATGCTGCTCACCATGAAGTACGACGTTTCCGTGCCGGAGCTCATGTCGTCGTTCATCCTCCTTCATGTCTCCAGTAGGATCGTAGTCAGCGGCTGAGGGGCCATCCTCCTCGTCTGGCTGAGCCTTCCCGTGGCTGTTCATCAGGTTTCTGTCATCGAGAAAGTTGATGCCCCCAGGGGACATTTCGGTATGTGACCCGGGAGAGCGCGGTGATGCGATGTCTGCACCTCTGGTCAATAAGATCCCTCCACTAGATGCTGTTGACATACCTGATCGGGGAGTGCGGGGGCTTTCAATGTCGGATTGTGCTCTCATGGGCGTGTCGGGCGCGGTGGACGCAGGAGAAGCTCCGTGAGCTTTACTTGCAGCAGCACCTACAGCATGGAGAAGGAGAGGAGTCGCAGAACTGTGCTTAGCCAGGATCTCCTCACGTCGCTTGCGGCGTCGCTCGATTTCAGCTTCTTCGTCAAAAGGCTCAGGCTCTTCGTAGTCGGGTTCTGGCTCAGGTTCCGGTTTTCGTTCGGGTTCCTTCTGAGCTGCTGACTCCCTATAAACATGTCAGTGCTTCGTTCAACCAAGGAATGTGAATCAACATACCGCTGAGAAGCCTTGGAAGTGCCATGTCCATTTGTAAGGCCTTGTTCAGGTTTAGCATGATGTCCTTGGGCGCGTGAAGCCTCTCCTACAGTCGTCCTCTTGGACATAGAACCGCCATTTCTCGAGCTGTCTTCATACTTAAGTTCCCTCGGCCCATCGTCGCGACGATCGTATTGGCCTTCTCTGACAAAACGATCAAACCTGCCTCTATCTGAAGGTCGAGATCTTTGAGGAGAGCGACTCCTGTTTCGAGGTCGTTTGTTGGAATACCGATCTCGGTCTCCATCGCGGTAGTTGTCTCGGTCGCGGCTCCGATCGCGGCCCCCGTGGCTGAAATTTGATGTGCGCGATGCAGGTCGATCTAGGTCATCGTATTGTCCTCGCGGCTTGCGATGGTCGTCACGTCGCGCATCCTCGTAGTTCCGGCGATAGCCTTGGTCGCGAGGCCTGGAGTTGTAGTGATCCCTATCCCTGTCTCTTTCGTCGTGCGATCGCTTGTAGCCACGGGGTGAAATGCTTCGTCGTGACCCGTTGCTGTATCTAGAAGCCGAATCGTGATCCGGAGTGGAAAGTCTACTTTTGTTTCTGTCTTGACGGTCAACACTGCTTCCTCCAGTATGCTGCAGTGAAGTTGCCTTCAAATCTTTAGCGGCGTTCTCGACGATCTCGCCTTCGTCCGAACTCGACGCCATGATGACGACGGGGCTATTTAGATCCTCAAGGCCTTAAAATGGAGAGAAGCAGGAACTGTGTCAGCGCTGGGGACTAGGAAGAGCAGAGTGCAATGGGAGAAGAGCCCAACCGGATCAGTAGTGACTCGTAGAGGCTCAGAGCCGATAGGGGAGGTAATGTAGCGGATGAAGGAAGACTGGAGCGCAGTCCAGATGGAAAACAAAAGTAGTTAAGCGAATTGGAAACTCTGAGGCGAGGGAGGGGTTGCAAAACCTAAGAAGGTATCGTGACGCGAGATGAAAGTTATTATCTGAACCGAGTATCTTTAGACTTTTTGACGTCAGGTAACAGCGAAACAACTGATGGATGAGGCTACAAGGCCCATTTTCTGGATTAGCTAAGCCCCGAAAGACCCTTATCCATCTTATCGAGCTTATCCCCGCGGTCGAAAGTGGGCTCACCGCTGCCAGCCAGTGAGTGGGCTGGGCTGTGCTGAGCGCGAGAGGGCCTGGACAAAAGTCAATAAGCGGGAGGCAACTTTTCCCTCTCGCGACAATCTTTGTTTCCTCAACCGCAGCTTTGCCTCCTTTTAAACACAACTCAAGACTCTCTTTCACTCTACATATATCAAAATGGGCGGCGCTAACCGAGAAGGTTTGCTCAATCTCTCCGACTAAATTCCTACAGAGACAGAAAACTAACCCCTCCAAACCACAGGCGGCAAGGTCAAGCCCTTGAAGCAGGCCAAGAAGGCCCAGAAGGACCTCGACGAGGATGACAAGGCTTTCCTCGAGAAGAAGCGCGCCGGTACGAACCTCAAAAGGCGAAAACCACAAAGAAACATCACACTAACAACTGCGATACAGACGAGAAGGCTCGCAAGGAACTTGCCGCTAAGGCTGGAGGCAAGGGCCCTCTCAACACCGGTGGCCAGGGCATCAAGAAGAGCGGAAAGAAATAGACGTTTCGCCTGGTTCTAGCGACGATTGAGCGAAGACTCGAGATATCCCTGGCGGCTTTGGATGGCGTGAGCGCATCAGACAGGCAGCCTGCGTGTTTTAGGCGTTTTAGACATTGGCGCTCACTGATCACGATATTTTCGCGCGATGGCTAACGATAAATGAATTCTATGCTGACACAAATGCTGACTGCAGTGCCTCGTTATTTCCGTGCAATTCAATTTGAGAGTAGTCATGATCGTAGAAATGCTAGAACGTCGATGTTATGATGGTAAAACCTCCACTGTATTAGTGCACCTCGCTTGTGGATTTCTCCAGTGAACAGCAGATCTCTCGCCAAAGACTTTCATCTCCATTTTCAAGTCCATCATAACTTCTTTTGCATTAAAACAGGGTCTTCGACTAAAATCGAGTGGAACTTCTACGACGCTTCTAGAGGCCTTCTTTCGTTAACCGTCCATCATCGATTTGTCTTTAGCCTCGGAGCACGTTGCGTGTCTTTTCATGTGCTTGTCCCAACAAAACTACCCTGGTCCAACAACACAACAATAAACGACCGGAGAAGTGGAACTTGGTTCATATATAAATCGAGAACTAGGACGCAGGGACAAAAGCTAATTGTCGGTTAATGATTCTATGCAAAGTTCCAGAACCTAGCTGCCTTTGTTCCAAGTCTGGATAGCCTCATTTCATCATGGCCGAAACTCAGCCCTACGGCGTTCGCAATCGCCGGCCTTCAGCCACAGACAACCTTATCAATGCCGCCAAGAGCTTCGAATCAAAGGTCGAGCAATCTCTTCTCATTCTCTGGGATGAACTCCCAGCCTGGCGTCGCGACAATGCCTTCATCCTTTCGGGCTACCGCCAATCTCACGGCTCTTATGCCCATTCATTCCGCTCCCTCTTCTACCTCCACAATGAGTCCGTAAACATCTGGTCTCACCTCCTCGGTGCCATAGTCTTTCTCGCTAGTGCAGCATACGTTGACCGAGCTGTCCGTCCACGGTACGAAAGCGCAAGTAGCGCTGATGTACTCGTCTTTGCATGCTTCTTTGGGGGCGCTGTTGTGTGTCTGGGGATGAGTGCCACGTACCACACTCTGTCGAATCACAGCGATACTGTTTCGAAGTGGGGGAACAAGTTGGATTACACAGGCATCGTGGCTTTGATCGTTGGAAGCTACGTTCCAGCTCTGTATTACGGCTTCTTCTGTCTGCCTAATCTGATGGCCTCCTATCTATGGGTTGTAAGTCTATGATGTTGTTTACTGATGGTAGAGAAATTCACTGACAAAGTAGATATGTATACTCGGTCTTGGATGCACAATCGTTTCATGGGTCGAGCGCTTCCGGACCCCCGCATGGCGTCCGTATCGTGCAATGATGTTCATCGGCCTTGGTCTATCTGGCGTTGTCCCTGTCATCCATGGCCTCTTCATCTATGGTTACCAAGGTCTTGAAGATCGCATGAGTCTAAGCTGGGTTCTCCTCCACGGTGTCATGTACATCTTTGGCGCTGTACTCTATGCGGTATGTCCTCCCTGACTCTTCACGTAAAGCATCCAAATCTGACTTGATAGGCTCGTTGGCCCGAGAGAAGCGCACCTGGCGCCTTCGATATCTGGGGAAGCTCGCATCAGATCTTTCATATTTTCGTCATCCTTGCAGCCGTTACACACTTTTACGGTATGGCCAAGGCTTTCGACTACCACCACACCATTATGGGTTCTCAATGTCTCATGGACTAATTTTCTTCCTCTTCTGTTATCGTCAAGCCGAGATCTGTGATCCTCACCAGACCTGAGCCCATCGCCACAGCAGCCCAACATCCATACTCTTCGTTAGGATTCCATTCGGCCACCGTGATCCTTGTCAATGGCTCGTAGATGATGGCTCGGGTCGGATCCATGATTGCGCCCCCTTCTTCTTCATCGTCTCCGACAGCTGTGTCGGTATCCTTCTTCTTTGGCTTCTTCCCTTTCTTGACCGGCGGTTTATGGGCCGAATGCTTAGTTAGGCCGCGCTCCAATATGAAGCCTGTCGCTATTCTTGACACTCCTCGTGCCGCCGCGGGTGACCCGGCTGGGAAAAGCTTTGCGGGGCGATGCTCATGATGGAAAACTCGGATGCGGTCCGTGGGCTCACGCCTCGTGGTGAAGAGTTCAACTTGGGGATTGATAGCCCACAGTGAGCCGTCTAGAGAACCGACGAGGAGGTATGGGTGTGTTCGTCCGACTGCTAGACAGGAAGGGAAACTTTCCCCTGTAAAGACGCGGCGCGCAACAGGGAATTGCGAATGGTGCATGAAGCCGATGTGGGTATTGAGCACACCGGCAGATGGATATATGGAGTAGAAACCAAGCAGGTGATCGCTGTATCCAAGCAGATTCGGTTGTGTTCCGACTGTAAGGTTCTGGACTTCGGTTGACTCGTAGCTTGGTGCACGGAGGTCAAGCAGCTTGACAGTTCCGCCGACAGGGGTTGAGGCAACGAGATAGGGCATTGCTGGATAGCCAGAGACGAGATCGACCACGATGTTGTGGTGGACAGGATGTCGAGATAGGAGGCGATGAGGACGGAGGGACCAAAGAGCAATAGAACCGTCAGTATAACCTACAACCAACCGATTGAAGTTGATCCACGTAAGAGCTGTCGCCTTGGCATCTTCATCTGGAAAGCCAAATACAGCTATTGGCTGCACAACCTTTTCTGAACACTGTTAGCTATTGGACTGGTACCAGTAAGACACTGAACTCACCATAACTCCCTCCTCCGCCGTCACCAGCTTCCACTACGTACACGTTTCCATCGTCGCAAAGAATGGCCAAGAAGCCGCATGCAGGACTCCATTTCACTCTTCGAGCCCGCCCAAATTCGAGACATATCGTCTTGCGCAGTATCGGAGGTTGCATTGAAGGTCGAGCAAAGCCATTCTCTTGCCTCTCTCCGACGAACTCCCATAGCTGCACAGTACCGTACTTTTGGAACTCTGGATTCAAAGATTCCTGTTCGTAATCGTAGAGTTCCTGATCGGAGTGTGGAATAACGCACAGGGCTAGAAGTTGCGGCGAGTTGGCGTTGTTCAGAGGCGCCCAGTCCATACTGGTGACGATACCGCCGGCATCTAAAATCCACCCAAGGGGCGCGTCGTCATTTTGCATTGGGAGGCCATTCTGAGATATAGAGTATGCGTCACCAGGTTCGAATTTGACCTCTTGTTGCGATATGGGCGGCCCTAATAATACTGGCATTGGCTCTCTCTTAGACTGGTATCGTGGAACTTCCTCAGTCGACAGTGGTACCATCGCGTCGGCTTCTGGCAAACTCTCCCTGACGCGCTCATACCAATGCTCGGCGCTGTAAGCCTCCCTTTCGAAATAGCTAGGGGACCAAACACCTCGATCTTTCTGACCCTCATCATCCTGAATTTTCGGAGGAAGCACTGTCCAGTCCATCCAACGATCCAGCATACCCGTGACCAATTTGACACCATCCTCATGACGTCCGTACCATGCCTCAACGAGCTGCTTGCCTTTAAATCCGCGGTCGTAGGGCCCCCAGTACGATCTCACAATGCGTCCATCCGCCACAGGCTCAAGATCGAGGTATCCAGTGACGCCCGCTGCACGAACGTTGAAGGGCCTAATAGGCTTGACCCGTTGACGCGAAAATCTGTCCAGAATGCCATCTGGTTCGCTCACAGGACCGTCGGATTCTGCATCATCATTTTCGTCGTGCTCTTGACCAAGGGCGAGCTCTTCGGCACTTTCTTCTGCAGCGGCAGCCTCATCAAAGTTTTCGTCCCGCTCTGCGTGCTTGGAAGCGCGATCTAGAGCTTCTTCGTCGGAACTACCTTCGAAGTCGTACTTCTCTACTGTATATCGCTTCGTGCGATTGGACCTCCGAGTTCTCATGATGAGTTGTGAGTGATAGAGATGGAAGCAAGCTGGGTTGGGATGGAAGTGTACTGAGACAAATTTTAGTGGGGAGGCTACCCTGTGCAGCTCCGATGACACTGGTCTTACCACTGACTTCAGGTTCAAGTCCCTACCTAACTGAAGGACCCAATACCTAAGTATGTACGAGGTTGCTAAGGTAGAGTTAGAAAATAAATAAAAAGTTGTCGCATTTACTAGACTGCCTCAAATGTGATTATTATATTAATCTGTAGCTTGTCTTGCTTAAGAACGCCATAGTCTCTGTCGTCCTCTGGGCGCTTTTCTTTCTCACCAACTCTAATTAACACTGGAACACTTCTTCTTATCTGAGAAGTGAAAAGTCTCAAAGAATTGGTTACATATATTGTAGCACTCACGAAAAACATCGTCTTAATCCGTTGGGCACGAGGTTTTATGGGGAGAACAAGTGATCAAGTGCCTTCTTCTTCCTCTCTAAGAACGTATTTCTGTCACCCAAAGGCCTGTTCGCAATCTCTCAATGTCCTCTACACGTTTCTGGTGAAGCAAGAATGAGTTTGCTATAGCTAGCATTGCCAATAGCTCAGAAACAGGGCTTGTAGGAGACACATGAGCCGTGTCTCTTAAATAATGGGGTTGATGGTATCGAATTGTCTGATCTGGTTGCTTAAGTATCCCATTGACATTGGTCAAGCTACATGATGCCCTTCTTTCGTCGTGGCCTAGCTGCGTGAAGATTTGTCCGAGACGTCAATGGTGAGGTAGGGTACGATACGCGATAGATTCCTCGTCTTGTTGGCCGTGCGAGAAAGAAACATACTTGGACCCGTTGATGCTCCCTACAAGTATTTCCCGTCGCCACTCTCTGCGAGCTTCAAGCTTGGCTGACTAGAGATGACAATTAGTAAATAAGAGATAAGATTCATGTATAGAAGTTTGGAACTTACGCATAAGCCTCTAATCCTGAGGTCGAATATCGGTTTCCTTAGGAGGAGTCTTAGGTGCCAGACCCTGGTTCGTCAGGTCATCGAGCATCTTGTTGATGGCATCAAGCCTGTCTTTTATGGGCTGCAGCTCCTCATGAAGGACACTCTTAATGAGTTCCTCAAGTTCCTTCTTTGAAACGCGTACAATAGTACCTGGCATGGCTGCGCTTTGCACGCAATGTTCTTGTCTTCTAGTGATTGAAAGGCTCGGTGAGGTGTCTAGACTGACTGGTCTGGTAGATAGAATTGGTGATGATATCTGAATGAATAACTTGAGATTGTATAGTGGATTGATGGATTTTTGGTTGATGGTGTGTGCTTGCAAGAAGAAAAAGACGAGAGAGAAGATGAGTAGAGTCTATTGGGATTTTGTGAGGGCTAAGTACTGAGGAACCTTTCGTTAAAGCTTGTGAAGGTGGTTTGATAAGTATTGAGTTCAGCCATTCTGTAAACTTGGCAACTCTACGACATCATGCTGGTCGTTGGGGCCAAGATGGTCCAAGTCTGGCTGTATGCCGGGACATCAACGGGGAGGGTTGGATCAACGAGAGAGCTTCTTACTCAACGACACCAAGGAAAAAAACCAAAAAAACCCCCCAAAAAAACCTCGTTGATCGAGTTGACGGACAACAGACTCGTGTTGAGATTCAGAAGGATGATCCGGAGTCAGTGTACCATCGTCCAGATCCTTTACGGATCAAACCCTGCGTCCTTTACCCCCCTGAGGTAGACATCGCTTCGAACCTATCTGCCCCCTCTGGCGTGAAACAGCAACGGGCTCAGTCAACAGATCCCATCTTCAAGCAGGGTTCGAACTTGTTATCGCGACACACTGGCTTGACCAAGGCGAAGGTTTCTTCATCATCCAGCTTTTCATTCGCACTGATGCCCCGGTTCTAAAATATGCCCCGGGAACACCCAAAGAGCACCTTGGTTTGGAGTCGGGCAGTAAGCCATTTTTCAGACAAGACCATTATGGAAGTCCCGATTAGAATAGTGGCCATAGAATCTGTGCGGCTCGCAAACTTCACAAACCACGTGGAGATTGGCCTCTGCCTTCGATGCCTTTCCACAGCCAAGGAGAGCTTCGTTGAACGAGCGCGTTACTGCTTCACAAGGCGGCATCTGTGGTAAGCCCACAAACAAGGAAGAATGGTATCAAGTTTCGTTGGACGACATCGGGATATCGAGAAGCAACTTTCGCGTCTGTAGGGATCATCGATAACATCAATCACGCAAGCGCCTTTCGTCTCGACAGGAAAACCTTGTCCCATGGAGCCTTAACTGGTAAATGAGAACTGGCTCAACAGCCTGGGTGTTGGCGGACACGTCGGCACCTGGTGCTGTGATATTCGATGTTCTAGAAGGCTGAGTCAATCTTACAGTGAAAAGTTAGCCGTCGATGAATGTTTACAATGACAATAAACGAAAGACCTATGCGAATTGCTAGAGTGACACCCATAATCGTCAAACCATAAGATAATCGTGAGCTTACAAAGACATATTTCGCCTCCGAATCTTACCTAGGATCCTTCACCCTCCACAATCAGGCCATATTTACATATCGCTATATGAGCCCAATGAGCCTCACAGCAAGGTCAGTCATCTGGGATCCGATGGCCTCGATCCAGACTGACCTAGCGCGATGCAGAAGCGTCACAACACCCATTCAATCGGCTCGCACCTGACCTGCTCAGGATGATCCTGAAGCTCGCTGTCGTGACGAATAAAGCTAAGATCCTGCCAGAGTGCAAGACATTGTCTCAACCCAGTGCAAAGGCATCCGTATACATAGATTCGCTATTGCCAATAAGACTGGTGCGCCGCGACTTCAACGCCATCATCAAGAACATCTTCTCATACTCCGGAGAGGTGGTGTCAAGAGAAGACCTCGACGCCTTTCAATTTGAGAAAGAGTGGTCGGCACTCACCCCCCTCAGCCCCGAACGCAACATCCAAAGAATCTCCAACACGACGATACCGCGACTCAAACGCAGCAAAGACGCGGTTCCACCCACATCACCAGCAAAACGCCTTATATATATCACCCGAGACCACACCAATGTGCTCTATTCCATGCCCAAGCGGGAATGTATCGCAATGATAATTGCGCTCCGGGTGCTCTATGGGTCAGACATCGAGTAACTCACTGCAGAGCCTCGGGGCATCCGAGACGTCTGCCTCGGCAAATAAATATGACATGGTGGAGAGGTTCTGCCCAGCGGCGACAACAACCCAGCCAGACCACCAGGCCGCCTACCTGTTCCGATTGGAAAGGTAGTTCTTCAGTATCAGCAAGTCTTTTATTCGGACAGGCAGGTCTCTGCAAGCCAGCATCATGCAATAACCATCGCAGTAAGCTTCCACGACGAATTTGACTCCACATGTTCAACAGTATATCGTCCCCCAAGTTCATCTGAGGATGTTTGGCTCATGTTGCGCGCCACGTCCGAGGCTTGCGTAATGTTTCCTCATAACAGAAGATGACCAAGTATGAACCTAGGAAAGTCTACCGGCCTCCAAATCTATTCATCGACTCACATGGTTTATCGCGGCAATGAGCTTTAAGAAAAAGGGTATTTTTAGTTGCTACAAAACGTTACCTAAAGATGCCCACACTGCTAGCGGCAGCACAACTTCGTCACTTACACAGTCAAATGAGTGGCTTGGGGGGAAGGACTGAAACTGCAAAGAAAAGCTTGATAAGCTGCGCTTTTTACCATATGAGATTAAACAATTGAAGAAGATTTCAGAAAAACAGAACAAAGAGTACATGGAGATATGAGGAAGACTTTATTTACATTATAAGCTGCTCATTGTAAACAGTGACTCGGCCTGGAAGTTCAGGGCCTCCTAGATACCGATTTCTATGTGATGTTTTGTAAGCCAGGATCAACGCTCCAGAATATGTAGTGAATAATACGAGTTGCTTTTGAATATATAACCAAAGAAAGCCAAACAGACTCTCCAAATTCGCTTCTGTATCTCGACACATGAGAGGCGCAGCCTTATCGTGAACCAAGTAAACAACGCTAACAGTGGCAGTTCTCGTACACTGAATCCCCCTTTCCGTCATAAGAACCCACCAACTTGAGTACTCCTGGCAGAAAGAAGACAAGGTAATACTGAATGAGAAATCTTACTAGCTGATTGAAGTGCTGGAACATTAATGCCTCGTCAGATGAAGTCAGAAGGGAGGATTTGATGCCCAGAGCTTGAACATGGAAGAAGGGTCACACGGGCGATGGAACATGGTGCATATTTAATAACTGGGATTTATGAAATTGATAGACTGACCGGCAAACTTCAGGCGGTATAGTACAACATAAATCCAGTCTGCATGGCTGAGCTGCGACGTAGGTGTCAAAGGTCTGCTTCCCGCCGACGATGTGCTTATAGGTCTTGGTGTTCTCTTGGATCTCTCGAACGAGACGGCATAAGCCTGGGGAGGTGGCGAATAAGTTACTTCGTTAGGTACAACTGGACTTCACCTTCGAGCAGCGCTTGCACGAGGAACGAGAGCCGGCGATATATGCGATGGGATGGCCGTATTCGAGAAGACGCTGGATGCATTCCTTGCAGGGTACATTAGGGCCTGGGAAAGTGTAAAGTTGGAGTCGTCTGAGTCTCCTTAATAAAGGTAGTGCCCAACGGCACGCTTGTCGCTGGGAGGCCGCCAGGGGAAAAAAACAAAACGTTTAATTACAAGCGTCTAGTAACATGGGCAGAGAAGTTATAGACCGGAAAGCATATAATCAACTAGGATGCTTGTTCCGCCACTCATATTAAAGACCCAAACTTAGCATTGAACCATGGCTTGCCTTTGTCTTGCATTTATGCAGGTCACTCTTCCTCTCCGCCGATGTATCTGACATGGCCAGACTCCCGTGCACCCGCCAATGCGTAGATTGACACAATCAACCAGACCGGTGGTTGGATGGATTGGGGCAACCTGGCTGCATGCCCACGGGATCGCCTGCCGTAATTTTGAAGCACCGTAGACATAGGCCTCCCTTTGGATGCCCCATGTGCTGTGAGAGTGCATAGTGAAACATAAGAAGGGCCGTTGTTCTCAAAAGTCAGCATCATATCACAACAAGATAAGAGGATGTATATTGGTAAGAACTCACTGCCTAGCTTTAGGCCTAGGCCGACAACGTGAGTCTGGTGAGCCAGACGAAAGATCTGTGCGTGGTTCATCTTTACCACGACGTGTTCGCTCATGGCTCTAAACGAACCTTCGAGGTTGAACCAATATGAGGCCGTCATCAGCTTCCAAGCTTGGTCGAGGTTGACTGGCTCGCAGCTCATCCAGCCAGTGGCAGCCATGGAAAAACGAGGCGACATATTGTATTTGTCTGCGAAAATGGCGACTTTCTGGATCTCATCAAGGTCGAGGAGTAGCATGTCTGGGTCTGACCCATAGAGAGTTCGTAACGCTTGGGTGGTCGCCACCCCGTCGTCTTCTGGGAGCTTGATCTCGACTGGTAGCTCATTACGCTCATGAAACCTGTTGCATTCCGAGAACTTTAGGTGCAGCATCGCGTCGAAAACCGGGGATGCCTGAATGAGGAACTCCGAAGAGACCTGGATTCGCTTCTTGCCTTGGCCGACGACGAGAATGATATCACCGCCGGCAATGACTGATTCGTCTGGGACTAAATGTGCTAGAGCAGACCTGGAGTACTGGAGGATACTATAACATACTGGTCTCTGGCGACATGGTTAATGGAGTTGAGGAGGAAAAGAGACAAAGGCGATGATACAGGACTGAGAAGCGACGGTCAATAATTTGTGGGCTCGGTTATTCTGGTTTCATGAACAATCACTGAGTGTTAGCTGCCAATGACTGACACCCGCCGCCGAGCATCCATCTTGAGGCTGCTTAATGTTAAGGTTGTCCAAAGACCCTTCGCGGGACTGACAGGGCTGGTCATGTTCATCTGGGGTTGACTCCATTAAGTCTCAATCGGGACAGCGTTAATTCGAAGCCGGGTCTTGGGTATATTATAAGTGAGACACAAGGGAAGATGTACGAACACCCGCCAGAGAGCACTTGATCGTACCGCAAAACCGTCTCCTGAGTGTTATTGACAGCAATCCCAAGTTGGTCCATTTACCATCGCAGTCTTTCCATCCTGGGCACAATATGAGGCATCAGGAATGATTGTTTCATCGTGTGTGTGCCTCATTGACTTTCATTCGCAAAGTAATAACGACTTAGTGTACGAATAATGGGGAGCATAGAAACTGTAATCCGGAGATGCTTATATAGTGACAAGAATTAAGAACTTGGAAGTGATTTTAATTCGCCATTTTTCTTGACCGACGACGAGGACTACGTCTCCGTTCGGGATAACAACTTCGTCAGGGATGTTGTTTTCTGCTGAATATCAGAGCAGACCCGGAATAGCAGATGATACTATCACATACCTGTTTCCGACGACATATTAAGCTTGTAAGGTTGGAGTAGAGAGAGTTGTATACCTAGATTTATGAAGAAGGAAAAGTTCAATGAAATTGAGGAAGTTAAGGGGCAAAGACGATGATACATTGTTTCAGCGTTCTGAGCGGCAAATTGGTCGGCGTTTATAGACATAGTTGATATAATGGGAATGTGTTGTGTTTCCAAGACCTGGCTTGAGGCTTGAGGTTCCTCAAGCTTTATAGGACTGAGAAGGTGAGCAAGTCAATAATTTGTGAGTTGCTGTTCCATTTTCATGAACAACCGCCGAGGCTTAGCTGCCAGTGACTGACACATGTCCAAAAGTGGTATATAATAAGTGGGACAGTAAATGTAGATATAAAATATAGTGCACATGACTGCGATGACCACCGGCAGGGCTGATGGCAGGGCGGTAGTAGGAAACAGCATACGGAATGACTTGGCTGCACTGGACAGGCTTGAATGTTCTGGACGGCCAGGGAAACTTCAAGTCTCTCTATCACCAGCACCATATGGAGTACCAGGAATGATTGGTTTGGTGTGTTTGTAACTATAAACTGGATCTCTGTTATAGAAAGACTTAACCAAAGGGTTGGGCTCTGTTGATCTCTGCCTCTGGTGCAACACCAGGGCCTTCCGAGGCTTTGAGGACACTCCAGGGGTGTTCTGCGGAGGTCATGCTGTCCGTTAAGTTACGAACGATAGACAATAAGAAACTGTAGCCCGGAGATGCTCATATAGTGACGAGATTGAGGGTCCAGTTGGAGACAACGGTGAAGCCTGAAAGGGAGCGGTATTGTGCAGAAAATACGGAGATATCTCTCTCGCAAAGAAATGATTGGGTTAATTGAGCCCTTATGCGAGCTTCACCAGTGGCGAGGACAAGCATCCCGTTTGGTACGAGTAGAGTTACTGAAAGAAATTAACTTCGTCAGCTGCGCGAAAGCAGGGCTCATACCACTCTTCTTGGTGTTGGGAAGAATGAGGAGGAAGTTTATGTCAATGGCTTAGAACAAAATCACCTCTATATTATACCAACGGTCAATGTATCATGTTCTATGAGTGTTTGTACCCCAAGGTGAGGCCATCTTGTGGTCTCTTGCTGTCTGTGCCTCAAACAGGAGTGTCGTAGCTCTGACATCCTGCAACGGCAAAAATGAACATGTTTTTTGCAAGACTTGAATAGAATACTTAAGTAAGAGAAATTTAATAGGATGCCTTGATGATTTGAAGACAAGTAAAGGAATGTTTTAACGATGCTGAGCGAGGGCGCTGCCTTGTATTTATAGACGGTCGCTGTAAGTTTGCTGACCTTGTTGACCCCCTTGTTTGTGTAGCCTTTTGCGATAACACTCTTGTTTCTTGTCACAGTACCGACTGATTGGTTATTGGATTGCTCTGAAGCAAGCCTGAATGATGTAGGCTCGGAGTCGTTTGACGTTGACCTCACGCAAACTTGATGCTTAAGACCAAGCAAGCAACGGAAAGGTGTTTCATACTAATTTTATGGTAACTTATGTTAGGCATTGCCAATAACAAAGCACTAAAACTCATTCACATTCTGTGACAGTTTGATATAAAGATTGCAATTCTATCCTACAATCAACATGATGATGGCAAATATCCGAGATCGAAGGGCGAGTCAATTCTGGGAGTCGGGTAATGATTCACTGCCAGCTGTTGGCACCTGTCGGGTGCTTTCAGACCGAACCAATCTTCTTATGCTTGGAGTAAGCCGTGCGAGCCTGGAGAATCAGAATATTCTCACAAACGGCATCTCTCTCTGTGCCCTTCATCTTCACCCATCATCTTCAACACGCACATTCGCGAGATGGAGAGTTCGCGCCCCGTTCTCAACGCCGACGGAGGTGATGTTCAGGTTATGTTATAGTGGTATTCCATCGCCCAGCTTTGAAAATTACTAAAATCTTAAGTAGAAGGTTCTGTAACCCAAAGCATTCCCGACGGCGATGTTATGCTCGTGGTTGGCCCAAGCCAGCACAAGATTCAGGTCTCTTCGCACTTTCTCAAACTCATCTCCCCCGTCTTCCGAGCTATGCTCAGTGCACCGATGAAATAAAGAGAAGCCCTCGAGAATAAATCCGATCATGACGGCCCTATTGAAATCATCCTCCCCGAAGACAAGGAACAGCCAATGGACCAGGTATTGCGCACCCTTTACAGCTCAGACCCAGGCGCCACGAAGTTCTCGATGAGTGAGGCCAAGGAGATCGCCATTCTTGCAGACAAGTACGGAATGGTCGAGCGTCTCCAGGTGTTCGCATCCTTCTGGCTTCTCAACGCCGCCAAGACCGACAATGTGGATGTGATTACCGAAAATGAATGGAACACCTTGGTTGTGGCATACATACTCAAGGTCGACTGGGCATTTTTCGACGTAACCAAGAATATGCGCCCGAAGACTACTAGCGTGATCGAGTTCATAAACCACTTTCACGACAAACATACTGGTCTGCGCCTTGGAAGTAAGTCACGAACTATTACAAGACATTGGCATATACTGACAATACTCATCTAGTGGCCATTGAAGAACTGCGCAACACACACCTCAAGTTGCAGGACAAGCATAATTATTGGAGTGATTGGGGCCTCTGTTTGTTCTGCTTTTCTCACGCAACCGAGTCTTTTACTCAGCAGTGTGCAGGATGTAGCTATCCTGATCGCCATGATCCATGGAGTCGGCTGAAGTAAGGGAAATTTGGGATGAGTGCATCAGTCTTTGGGGAGGCCAAAAGGAAAAAAGGAATATTTGGACCGAGTCTCCCTCAATGAACATTCTGATTGTACGCGATTTGTTTTGGACCAGTTTGAGCTGAATTCCCCTACTGCGATCCATCATTAAGCCGAGCCCTGTGCGCGATCTCGCCTCACATCTTTTACCGTGAGTAGTCCAAGATGAGAAAAGGTTATCTAAACCGAGAAAAAACAGTCTAAGATAAGAAAGACCAGACATTTACTTGCTAAAGTCAAAATGAAAGAGACCAACAACCCAACTTTTGACCAATTTTGAACTTCCTCCAACTCTTGGTAAATTCTGTGAAGATTTTGGTACTCATCGAATTCAAGCTCTCTTGAAACCCGCTAAAATAATTGTTCATGTTCTTTATGTTCAGGGCCGACACAAGTAGAAGCTTTCATAGCGCCATGTAAATATTGATTCGATGCATGGTCCAGCGCCTCCCATACAGCGAAATTGACGATGTTGTTCCAGTTCTATTGCGTACTTCCGCCTGGCCTCACGAATCGAGTCTGGTTCGATTCAAGTCAGTTATGCATTATGAAGGGGGATGAGTATCTTACAGTAGATATCGACTTCAATATCGCGAGCATCTGGCCCCGGTTCTAATAATCGGGCATTATGATATGAGTCCCTGTCCCTCACCAGTCGCTCGCTCAGTTTGGAGAATGCAAAATGGAGATCAGGGAGAGCATCGGGATCATCTAGACGCATATAATGCGCTGCCATCATCAGGTGCCAGCATTCTCCCAGACCAAAGAACTCATGTACCGGATGAAGGCTGATGCCGCAAAATCTTGGGCGGAACCAGTTTGGGGCAACCTTCTTGAATTCGGGAATCATCTTATACTTCCTGGCAAACACGACCACATCGTAGATCTCTGCTGGTAACAGATCGTCCGCATGGGGATTGCCAGGATAGATGCTGCCAAATGCGTTTCTAGTCGCGGTAGGACTGTCGTTTGGAAGCAAAAGCTCATGAACCCCACCCGTATTGTCAGCGTCAGTGATATCGAGTTGATCAAGCATGTCTGCAAGAACACTTGAACACACGCGGGCAGCCTGAATTGTGATTATGATGCGCTTTTTATCTGGTCCGACGACAAGTACAAGATTACCGTCGCTTATTATGTCTATCTCGCGTTTTGGTGTCCCTAAAGCATGGTCAGTAAAACGAAAGGAGCAAGCAAGAGGTTCCCTACCCTCAACCAGGCTTACACCCTCTTGGTTTGGCATGCTCTGGTTTGAGTCTGGCCGTGTGGTAGAGGATTCGGGACTGGGATTTAGGATCGGCATAGTGGTGGTTTAGAGATGCCAGGAGTCGTATATGTGACTTTGGAATGTGACTGGGTATCGGCGGGGGTTGTGGGAGGATGAAAGGGGAAAGGACGGAGTGCTATATACTGCGAAGGCGGATAACATGACCGGAACAAAGTGACAAGTAACAAAAAGTATCGCTTCAAGAAGACCAATGGTTTCGAGAGAGAGAAGGATCAGGGATTGGACGGGGCAGGAGAAACGAGAGCACATGGATAGGCAGTACAAACTACCAGAGAAGTCTGTGCAGAACTTTCTCGTCAAGGAAGTTGAAGAGCGAAAAGTCGACCAATAACAACAAGAAGGACGACGACGGCGTCGTGTACATGGGAGAAGCGTTGGCGAGAATAATGGCAGACGATCCCGGACCACGAACCCTTGTGGTATTTAGACGGACAGGCAGTATATACTGCCAAAGAAATCTACGCGGAGCTTGAGGATCGTGCGAGGCGCGTGATGTGAGCCATCAGCTGTGGGGGCTATCAACTCAAAATAACACTCTTGAGCTTGAGGATCAACGAAGTCGAAGAGCGAAGAGTCATACGTAGAAGTAACTAGAACTGTTGGTTGCCGGTATTGATAGGCCAGTGTTTCTCCATCTGTGGCAAGGGCCATGAAGACATTCTCAGTCTGGTACATGTATGTCACTCAAAAGCCACGCCACGAGAAAGCGCAGACACAGAATCACGAAGACGAAAAGGCAAATCAAAAGTCACTCATTTGATGCTCAGATATGCAGAGAGTCACGCAGAACGAGAGAGGCTTATCAGAGTCAATTGGTTGCGTAAGGTAGTCACGTATCACCGAAGTCAAGGTACGAGACTTCCGGAAGGTGAGCATATGCTTCAGAATAGACTCTCAAAATCTTGGGAAAACAAGATTGGAAGTTTGGACTTGAACTTTGACCAGTTTCAGCTCCTTGAGATGCGTTTGTCAATTCTTGCACATTTTCACGGTTGTTGTCTTGTCGAGGCTGAAGCGCAGAGCATGTAAGCAAGTGATGCTACGACAACGAGGTCGGCGATGATCATGAATCACCCTCCTCCAGGGAGTCCACCCAATTATAAGACCGTGTCCTCGGTATGGCTAGAAATTGGCCTACCACTTTGGCAAGCAGCCTTCTCCTCTTCCAGACTCCAAAAGACATGAGCCCCGTTGAGCATTTTGCTACACCAAGCAACACACACACACCCTTTTCTTCTTACTTGCAAGGTGCCCGCTACGCTTGGTCTCAAATGGATCTTACACCCGATCAATCGGTCATGTCGATCCCAGAAGAGGCCAACGAGACTGTGGCACAATCCAGATTTGTCCGGGACTTGATTCCAGGCGGCGATTTAATCCTCGCCGTTGGTCCCCACAGAACTCTCTTTAGAATTGCGTCTGCCTTTCTGTGCGAAATATCGCCCGTATTTGCAGTAATGTTCGGGCCCAATTTTGAAGAAGGCGACCGCCTGCGCGGTCGCCAGCCTGGAGATCCCGAAATGGTTCTCGAGCTCCCCGATGACGATCCTCTCGCTTTCGACAACACGATCCTTGTGCTCTACGGGGCCAATCCCTCGACACAAGACTTTGACCCCGAAGATATCCAGAAGATATCGATTCTTGTGGACAAATACGATTTGGTATCGCGGTTTGCTTTCGCTTCAGTGTATTGGTTTGCGAAGTATGCTTGGGCAGACGACCCTGAAGAGACGTGGCAACTCACTACTGCCGCCTACTGGATGCAAAACCCCGATGCTTTCTTTACCTTTAGCAAGAAACTAGTCAAGCAGCTGCAGCCTTCTCACTTGAGCTATGTCGCGGGAATGCCCGACAAGGAGCTTGGGCTTCGACTTTGCTGTAGGCTACCCACCAATTGTCAAACTTCCCTTCTTCCCACACATGATCAGTTGTTTGGACGGGCCTTGTGCCATTCGTGTTAACCCGAAACTAACTTTTGTCAGTGGCAATCGAAGAACAACGTGTTCACAAGCTCGCGAACGAAGTTAAAGCAAAAGGTCTCTGTTTGTACTGTTTCGGCCGGGCTAAGCTTGGGTTTACTTCGCGTGTCAAGGGGTGTAAGAATCGCAAATACCACTGATTCTGGAAGATTCCGTTCTTTTTAATTTTCGATGAACAGCCATAGCTTATAAGAGCGCGCGTGATTGCAACATTGTGGGATAGATTGCTTGGTTGGTCTGCAGTGGGCAAAGGATCAGAGCTTGGGAGGTTGTGAAGGGACACGCCTCAGGGAGCAAAATAGCATTATACTTCAGATTAGGTATCGAATTAAACTCAGTAATGGGTATCCCATACTCGTCCTAGCCTTATCATGTAGAACCGAAGTCCTGAGCTTTCTTTCCTCCCCTACCGAGATACGGTAGATAGGTAAGTAGTTTCACTGGCGATTAGTAAGTTCTAACGCATGGATGGTTTGCTACAATCGAACAATTTGGATAAGGTAGGCGTAAAAATTGTGCTCTTTTTCGCGTTATAACTTCCGAATTGTTTGCATTTGAGTTCTCACGACTTGACATTGCGAAGTCGTGAGTTGTTGTCGTTGGAATGGATTTCCCGGTGATTATCCGAACACACCATGATGCAGCAAGATCACAGGCTTCCCTTCATCAAAGGGCATCGATAATTCATCAAATACGAGGCCATGAGTGAACCGCAAAGAACAGGGAGTCAAGGGCACTCCAGAAATAAGTCCATCACGAAGAGTACGCCTCAGAATGATTCCCGTGGGAGACGTTGATGCTGCATGAGCGGGGCTTCTCATGTCTCCAAATGAGCATTGTTAACATGAGCGATACCGGTGCGACACGGCTAACTCTGTCTCAGCCCGACCGAGATCCTCTACGAAAGGACCTCTCGATCTTGATGAGTGAGTAGAACGTTATTGATGAGATGACGACCCGAGGTTGACACCTAACCCACAGTGACCCGTTATTGTCACCTCAACAAGCGAAGACCCCTCAGCGAGTAGTCACGCACCGCAATAGGATATCATCGCCACATCCGCGCTCATCTACAGCGACTCCAGTCTCGCAACTGGGGGAGGCTAGACCCAAAGACTTTTCATTTCTTCTAAGGCCAGAGATTTATCACCCTTTGACGCCTCTCAATGTCCCTGTCGCATTTCGTAACCCACAGAAGCAGCCCGATCCTGAGGCTCCCATTGAGGAGCTCCTTGCCAGCGGTCACTTCAGAGCAGCGGCTATAGCTGCAGTTCAAGAACTCACAGGCTCTGGAGCCAGTGGAGGAATCAACCCAACAGATTCCAAGAGGATATTCGAGCTTCTTTACACTCGACTAGCATGTCTTACTCTGATTGATGCGACTCCCTTGGCTGCTCAGGAGGTCAAAGCCTTGGAAGATCTCAACGACATCAGGAGGTATGTAGACGAAACTACTGGAGAGCACCTAGTGCCTTGGGAACTAAGAGTTCTCAATATACGCCTTCAGTCGCTTGGCTTCGGCGATTATCGCCGGGCTGTTATGAGTTACCACGACCTGGCTCGCGAAGCTCGTGACCGTATCAGCAAAGCGGCGGCCCAGCACGACAACTCCGCAAGGGAACTCTGGAAAGCTCGTCTCTACGATCTCGGTATCCAGGTTGCTGGAGCTCTGATTGAGCTCGAAGACCTGACAGGCGCAGCGCATCACCTTAGCACCCTGCGGGATCGGGGTGATGGCAAGATGGCACTTACCAAAGCACTTCTATGGCTACACTTGGGTGACGTTGAAAGCGCAAGATCATGCGCACGTCAAGCCATGGAGAATGATGAAAATGTCGAGAAGCTAATCCTGGCACTCTGTGACATGGCAGATGCAGAGTACGAGACAGCTCTCGAAGCATGGAAGGAATTGAAGGAGAGTTTGGACGACGAGATGGTCGGCGTCAACACAGCCGTGTGCTTGTTGTATCTTGGGCGGATACAGGAGGTATGTTCATCTGTGATACACGTGATGGCCACGTACTTAAACTTCTTAGGGACGCGCAATACTGGAGGGCCTTGTGGAATCTGGCTTATCGTCTCATACGCTGTTGTTTAACCTATCGACCATGTACGAGCTGTGTACCGAGAGGCATAAGAACTTGAAGCTCAAGCTTACGGAGAGGGTCGCTGGCTTGGAGGCTTCCACTGCAGGCTGGGAAAAGACAAACAGCGATTTCAAGCTATAGTTGTACAATCTGAACAGATTTATCATTCACTTGGGTACCTATATAGACAGGCCACAGGAAGCAAGAAGCTCATGATAATAAAACATTGTGCCAAAACTGGACTGGTCTCAAGGTCTGCAAATATGTACTAAACTTGCCCAAGTCATTTTAATAGGGGCCCCAAGTTTTCTTGCATCTTGTAGACGTGATACACCAACAACACATATTTTCTGAAATGTACCAACCGACGTTTCGAAGCCAAATGATCAAGTGTTGTGCAAACGACGCCAATCGGCCTCCTCAAAATCTCCCGAATCGTTTTCATGAAAAAAATCGTCAATCGCGATTAGTTCTTGGCTATGTGGGCGTCTTTTCCAACTGCGTCTCTTCCACTCATCCAGTGAACTGAATGAGCCATAGTCGTGCGTTGCATTTACAACAGCGCCGTTCTCCTTGGAGACGCTGAAATCGTAACTTGTTGAGCATGTTATGCAAGAACCACGAGGTACACGACTTCTTTCTACTTCCCCATTCTGAAGCGGCGTTAATTTGCGTATCAACGACCACGATGCGCGCCCGTCCTCCTTCATCAGCGACCTACCACCCAAAAGAGATATGTGGCTGCAGATAGGGACGAAAATGTACGGGGGGACGAGAGATGCAGGGAAGTCGGCTTGGAGTTTCCATTCTTCATGTAGGATAAAACGGCCATTCTTGATCTCAGGCGTGGCAGAGAAGTGCAAGATTGGTCCCAAAGAGCCGTTGGAGCATGTTTGTCGATAGGGCTGCATAATTTTTGCAGCTGCATATTTATAGAATCCTCCAAGTCTGTTGTATTTCAGTGCCAGTTGAACGTGCAGGTGTTGTAAGTCGTAACCGGTCGCACAAGTGCGCCGATGGTTGACCGAGTAATCCCAGCAGAGACGTGACTTTATTGAGGGGGCATGGCGGTTGAAAATGTGAAGCATGCAGCACTTCCCGCAGAAGTAGTGGTCTGGCATTACGTATGCGAGACCAAGCAAGAATTCGGCCCTGTCTTCAAAGTTGGTGTTGGCCAAGGTGCGGAAGTCCCTCTTTGCCAGGTACCGCATGGTCCTGCAGGTCTGTGAGAGCCAGTACAAGCCGCAAAGCTCTGTGTGATCGAGGATGTACAACACAACTTCAACTGGGAGTCCCAGAAGGCCACGGCTTCCGGAGTTTGTTGACATGATGGATAGTTGGGCTTCGAGTCGATGGAAGGATCCGGATTGAGGAACTTGGAAGAAAGGAACCTAAGGCTTGCAAGAATTTAGATGAAGTTTATTGTTGTGAGCCCTAAATTACAGTTTTTATCTTTCTATATAAACTCTGAAGATAAGAAGATATGTGAACCTAGAAAGCATCATCACGAAGTGTAATTGGGGGCATGGTACGGAGTACGGCCGGTACATTTCAGAGAAGAAGTATCGATGAAAGCAAGAATCTCAGGATACCAAACCCTTGAGATGGTGACTGCCTCTATCTCCGTGCCGAAATGATATTTCTATACAGAAATACCGAAATTCAACCAAGGTATAACTTATCATCAACGCTGATATATCACATCTCCGGGGGAGGGGGGCAAAAAAACCTGGGACCTTCTTTGGAGGTGACAAAATACTTAAGTAATTCAAGGATATTTTAGGCATTTTCACTGCGGATTTAGTGCATTTTTAGACTAAATATTTTTGACTGTCGAGGTCAAGGTCAGGATCTTTTTGCTCCCTAATGTTATCCCCCGTCAAGCCCGGAGCTACCCCACATACCGCGCCATTGAGCCTCGGCTCAAATGCGTCGATCTCGTCGATCCCCGGGGCCATTAAAGGACCCGAATCCGGGGAAATGTCCATGATTTATGGTCCTGTTCATTGTTCCAACAATTTATTTGAATGACCCAATAGCACAATCAATACACAGCAAATCAACATGTCGGACCGTGTTAGTCAACTCGCTGGTCATCTCAACTACCCCAAAGGCCTACTCGCTGGCCAAGTAGCTATCATCACAGGCAGCGGCCAAGGAATCGGTGCAGAAGCTGCCAGGCTCTTTGCCAAAGAGGGTGCGAAAGTTGTTGTTGCAGATATCGACGCGGGTTAGTGGCCTTGTTCTTTGCTCATAAAACATTAGTGTCTAACTCTGGCTCGAATAGAAAAGTCCAAGGCTGTTGCTGATGGCATCAATAAAAATGGCGGCCAGGCTATAGCTGTGCCCGGAGATATTCTCAAGGCAGAATATGTCAATGATCTGGTCAAGAAGGCTGCAGAATTTGGCGACGGAAAGATCAATATCATCGTCAACAATGCGGGCTACACTTGGGACGGTGTCATTCACAAGATGACAGACAAGCAGTGGGACACTATTCTCGCTCTTCACTGTACTGCCCCTTTTACTCTCGTCCGCGCAGCAGCGCCTTACTTCCGTGTACGCGATGGTGCCCCTCGATGCATCGTCAATATCTCATCTACATCTGGAGTGCACGGCAATGCGGGACAGCTCAACTACTCTCTTGCAAAGGCAGGTATCACAGGGTTCACAAAGACGATTGCAAAGGAGTGGGGTCCCTCCTTCGGCGTGAGAGCGAATACTGTTGCCTTTGGACATATCCTCACCAGATTGACGGCGGCGAAGGAAGACGGCGCATTTGTTACCGGGCCGGACGGTGAGAAAATCGCACTGGGTATTCCAACAAAGCAGAAGGAGGCAGCAGGGGATAATGCCCATGCAGATATTCCACTGAGGAGACCTGGTACTGCGACTGAGGCAGCGAGCGCTGTTCTGGCTGTGGCGAGCCCATTGTTTTCGTATGTATCGGGCCAGACCATCATGGTCACTGGAGGTCGTAATATGTAGAGTATATCCAGGCGACGAGTTAGATAGGACTCCCAGATCAGTCGAGGAGAGCATCAATTGACGAAGAAACGTGGTATTAGATTAAACGGTACTATACTTCCCCAAACGCCCCCATCCAACAAGATGTGTCCCTTTTGTGCATGTCATTCTCATTCTTAGACCTTGAGCCACAGGTTGAAGACACCCTGGGCATACTGAACAATCTCATCACCACCAAGCTTGCTCTCTCCATAAAGACGATCGACGAAAGAGATGGGAACCTCAGCGACGGTGCATCCCATAGCCTTCGCACGCACCATAAGCTCCATCTGGAAACTGTATCCCTTGCTCTCGGTGCTAGCAATAGCCTTCTCCAGCGCAGCACGCTTGTAAAGTCGGAAGCTGCCCGTGAGGTCACTCACGCCAGGGCGGAGGACAGTATCGGCGAACAAGTTGGCGCCACGGCTGACGAACTTGCGTTTGAGATCCCAACCAAAGACACCGCCGTTTCCAGCGTAGCGAGTACCCGTGACGATATCGTAGTTGCCCTTGGCCTGGAGAGCGACCATCTCGGGGATGAACTTGGGGTGGTGGGAGAAGTCGGCGTCCATGATGATGACGAAGTTGCCCGTGACGAACTTGAGACCGTGGACATAGGCTGTGCCGAGACCGAGTTTGCCAGCGCGGGGCTTGAGGACAACGTGGGGAGAGTAGACCTTGACGAGCTGCTGGGCAACTTCTTGGGTTCCATCGGGGGAGCCGTCGTCGACGATGATGAGTTCCCAATCGAGGTTGCTGTTCTGGTTAGCCTTTGCCTGTCAAGCCGCAGGAAGACGGTACTGACTTCTCAGTAAAGGTGCGGTTCAACAACCAGGTAATGATGGGCAGGTTCTTGCGCTCATTGTAGGTTGGCAAGATAACCGAGTACTTGTTCTTAGTTGTGGCCATGGCGGGCGATTAGAAGGGGGATATCGTTTCGAAGAAGGAGATTAAATGAGGAATCAAGCCGAAGAGAAGGAAGATCAAAGTTCGATTGCGAACGACAAAATGAGCGTGGGAAATTTGGGGGATCGCGTTTGGATGACTCGTCGTTATTCGCGTCAAGCCACTCTAAGGGGACACCTTGAAGCTGGCAATTGGGGATGGACAGGGGTGACTAAGCTCACGATGGCTGCCCCTGAATTGGATGTGGCTGTGCGCGACTTTCTGTGGCTGGTGAGGTACAAGCTCTGGTTTTGCCGATGCCGATCTGCTAACATGGATTGATTCTGGACCATGACATGACTTGCAGGTTGCAGGGCTTGCGATTGTCAATTCTGCGTCATGCTGGTCAGCTTTTGAGACCGCAGAGGCTTTGCTTGGCTGGTCACTTGAGGTCTTTTTGTTGGGTCATCGGCCGACTGATCAATATCAACCACGGCTTAATGTTGTTGAACAAGAACGTTTCCTTGCGTCACTGGACATTTACCGCCTGGTGCTGAATGAACACAGAGCCTCCCGTATCTTCCTCTCCGCCGACCTCGCGTCCACTTCCCCAGCAAAATCAAGTACCGGTACTAAACCCGTCCTGTGTCTCACTGGTTCCGGCGGTCCACACCTCAAGTCCTCTGTCTTCCCAGATCGGTGGCTTACAATTGAAGCTTGTGGTTCCTTCGAGGAGCTCCCGACCCACCAAAGCTCCCTCTTGTTCCCCGCAAAGCACGCAAATGCAGCTGGGAAGCAAAAGGACTGGGAACTGGGATCCTTGACCCAGAACCCAAAAGCCAATCCGAGATGACGACCAAGTCCGTCCCGATCTACAGAGTTCACACCGTCAAGTACGGGTGTTCCTTGGGCTAACCTCACAGTCCACAGAGTCGCAGTCGAGTGACGAAAGGGCGCTTTTCCTTGACCCAATGCGTGCTATGCGTTCTCCTCTTCCAATTCCCTTGCTCATCCCGTCCAAGTATCCCGTCACTCGTTCCCCGCGGGTGAGGAACCTCGATGCTGTTTGTGCGCCCTCCGCCTCGGCCTCGGAGCTACCCATGCCTTACCAAATTGCTTCTGGCTTCTCTCTGTCTGTCCATGCTGCTTCTGTTTCTAGGCAAGGTAGGCAAGGTAGCTGTGGATGGACATGGCTTTGTGGAACCGACCGTCGTGACTTGCCTCGTGCCTTTCTTTGCCAACCTCACTCCCCTTCTTCGTGTCTCGTTCCCCGACTTTGACCTCCTTCCTACATCAACATTGTGAAGCTTCCTCACTCCTGTAGCCTCAGAAATTATCGCAAATATCTCTCGTATCCATTATTGACTTCGCTGCGTCGCGCAAACACACGCTCATAAGCTAGAGCCAGCCTGCGACACCAATTGTTACGTCATCATCATGTCGGACGGAATCGCCCCAGCTATAGACAAAGGTATGTCCCATCGCCAGTCGTCTCAATGGCCTCCTTTCCATCGCGTTTGATGCAGCGCTTCGCAATTGGCATGTTGGCGATGTCCGTTTCGACCTCCGTGGCTCAAGACTGCGCTTATACACGGAATTCTGAGCTGACATGCCCTAGTCGGCGCACCTGAACCCACGGCCCCCGAGGCCGAGGGCGGCGCTCCCACTTTGGACACCGCGACAGCTCCTTCGGAGCCTGCCAAGCCGGAAGAATCCAAGCCAACTGAGGGACCCGGTGGTCTCAGCGCCCCGCCGAAGCCCGTTGAGGTTGCGTCTGTGCCAGAGACACCCGTCAACAATATGACACCCGCAGGCGGCACGCCACGACCCGTGCTCAACCTCGAAGAAGAGCCAAAGGAAACGCCAAAGAATGAGGACGAGAATGCATTTATCACTGATGCTCCAACATCGGCGCCTGCTGTCTCCGCCCCAAAGGATGTCCCTATGACTGACAATGCCGCCGACGACAAGCCAGCGGGCATCAACGGCGCCAGTAAGCCTGAGGTCAACGATGTCGCCGAAGCGGCTGCAGGCGAAAAGCGTAAGGCTGAGGAGCCTCCTGCTGCCACCAACGGCGCATCTAATCCCGCTGCGACAGAGAAGTCGGAGTCGGAGGAGCGTGCGGAGAAGAAGGCTCGCGTTGAAGACGTCGCAGATGAGCCGACCGCCACTGAGAGTACTTCGCCAAACGGTAAGCACGAAAACGGGAAGGCTGCGAAGAAGGACAAGAAGGTCACCCCAGTTGCTGGGAAGACGGCACGCAAGACGCGAAGTCAAGGTCCTGTTGAGGTTTAGTAGCAATGCGAATTCGCAGGCTTTTCCTTAATCTATCATGATGGTTTATGAATGCTGCAGCACATGATTTAGGGGTGGGACGGCGAAAATGGCGGATGGGAACGGGAAAAGGAACATCATCCCGAGATCTGCCTGGTTCAAGGATTTGTGAGTATATTTGTGCGTCAGGTAGTAAACACTGTTTGCATTTGCCATTTCATTAATTATACAGTGCTTTATTGATAAGAATGGTCTATTAGCGATTGCGTCTGCCCTGATATTGCTGTACTAGACTGATAACACCTACGCTGCTCATTCAAGCTAAGCCCAACCAAGTACCGAAGACCCATCCATAGTTTCCTCCGTCCATAGCGGCATTCTCGGGGATCCGCCTCGGAGAAGTGGAGTAGGTTCTGAACGTCAAGGCCGGGATGCAACTTTCGTTTGCCAATTGGCGGAGTTTGTGTTGAGATTTCATGATAGTTCGTAGGGGCGAGGTGAAGAGCTGTCTATATGCTGGTTGATTTGTTTATGGTAATCGTGAATGAAGTGAGTCGTGCTGAGCTGACAAGGAAAGAGAAGAATGAAAGCATCAAGAGATGCCTCAACAAATTGGTACCGAGAATGCTCATTATTGCTGAAGCGTTGTAGTAATTCTCATGATGTACTTTTCTTTGAGCTGTTGCGGTCGAATTCTGGTGTTGGGATGATGGAGAGAATGACTTGAGAGACATGGTTCTTTGTGGACACTTCGCTCTCGAGTGTCCAAACCTGATCAAATGTTGGCGCCGACAAAATTGATACCGGTTTGGGTTGGTATCTACCCCCAATGAATAACATTTTGTGTGAGATCTAGTACCAATAGTACTGCACGGCAGTAAGATAGAGATCGTTTATCTCCTCAACCTGCTGAGCCTCAGCCTCTGGGGATCCGCGTCTGCCATATACTGTAGCAAAGAGACCACAAGTTGCCACGACCGCCATAAGAACCAGGAACTCCAGAAAAGACTGCTTGCTCTTGAATGGCCAGAGTAGGCAGTGTAGCCCCTCTTCAATCGCGAAGAGCATATTCCCGAACAGCACGAATACAGCGACTGCGAAGAGCGTCTGTCTATAGACGTGGTGACACAAGTAGTACTCGAGGCGGTGGATAAGGCTGAGATGGCTGGGAGCAGCTGGCATAGGGCCAGTGAACATCTTGAGGATGCAGCCGTAGGGTATAGCCAAAATGACCCAAAGTGTGTATATCACATACATGACTGTTGGTTTCGAAATGAGGATCTCGGTATGAGTAGTAGTGAGCTGATATTGTATGCGTAGCTTGCCGACTCGCGAGTTCGATGCTGGGATTCTTGGTGTGAGGGAAATAAAGAAGAGGGAAATGAGTGACGACGAGTAGCAAAGGAGTGCTATTTATACCATTGTGTAAGAAACAAAGTTCTCAGACTTTGCTCTGTTGCCTTGCACAAACATCGATAGGGTTCATACAAGTGGAAGTTATTCACCACCAATAAAGACTTTTTCGAAGCTTAAAAGGCGAACCTCGAATGAGATGAAGGGAGTTCACAGAAAGTTTTGTGAATATATGAAGCTTTGCGATGCGCAAAAGAATGAGGCAACTTATTGTCCATCTATCAATCTTTCTCCAATGGGAGAGACTCTAACTTAAGTTCTAGGCACCCAAGTGGAGGCAACAAACCATAGGACCTCCATCCCAAATGATCGAAAAGATTTAGGTTAATTTAGGGAAACTTAGGGGAGAGTCAGAAGGCATTTAGACTAGTTGGCGTTTTTAACATCTAAGCTTAGGGTCTGAAGTTATCTTACTTCCCGAACTACCTGATGAGTTATGGTCCTGGCTGGAACTACGTGCAACGATTCTATAGTTGTTATCGCTCAACGATGTGTGGTAGCGAGTGTACTTACCTATGTTGGTATGAAGAGAAGAAAATCCACGAGCCTTGCAGTGAGGGAGAGCACAGTAGTAACAGACTGGTGGACTCATGAAGTTGCGCGTTCAAGTTTGGGTAGAAACTGCATCTTCAAAGACAATTCAGTAATGTTAAATGTAGAGGGGCCAATATACACGATCAAAGTAACAGCTTTGACACTGCTATTAGGATACAGTCTAAGTAAGCATCTAAGTCTCGACGAGGTCACGCAGTGTATCGTATGTTGCTTCTCTCTACTAACCATATCTCTGAACTAAATCTCTCATAACGTCAAGAACCCTGTAACACAATTAGGAGCTAACCATACAACAGTTCAAGAATGGCCTCACTGTGTGCGAAGTGTCTCATTGTCAACAAAAAGGGCCGACACGTGAGTGTCAAATCTGCTGGCTTGACGTCAGTCCCAGTGATTAGGAAGAGATATATTTGCTTCTTTACTCACAGCCTATAGAGGTCTAGCCGACCCTCAAAATCCTCTTCGGGTGCCGAGATCTGGGCAAATGTGTTGTATGCAGCGACGTACTCATCTCCAAACCTATTACAAGCTGGTCGCCATTGGCCAAACTCATCTATGAAAAAGGTTGGTTAGCACAAGTGATATCTTCTGTCGGGTAAGGAATTCCGGGAACGCACATTCGTTATGTGCAAAGAAGCAGCATGCATCGAAAACAAGAGGTTGGTCGCTCTCGACATCAATCCCTGCATTTGCATACCAAAGGTCGCCATGAATCAACGAAGGTTTCACAGTCCGGCCGCCACTCTCGAGAGGCCTCAAGAGCCTCGGGATAACCTTCTCGAAAAGCGCTTGCGAAAGAGCCTCAAGCTCATCACTGTTTCCTTTCACCGCGATCTCCAGGTCAAGAGCCTGTCTCATTGACTTGGTAAAGAATTTCTCCCAGCTATCTTCCCATGCCACGTACTGGGGCAAATTTCCCGCGTAGGTTGTGACGTGGAAGCCGAACTTTCCAATAGGTGAGGCACTTTTCTGGTGCATCGCTGACAGACGAGAAGCAAACTCGTCAGGGTCGGGCATATCCTCCGTCATTTCTCGAAACTCACAGACGAAGAAGTGCGTGTCTGGAATGTTCTCGTAAGTGCCGCAAGCGATGGGCTTTGGGACGAATTCTGGTACGACTCCATGTATCGCGCTCATCGAATGGAATTCCCCCTCTGTCATGCTCCTGCCTATTTCCTTCGATAGGACTTTGATGAAAAACGACTGAGGTGTGCCATCTTTGAGAAGAACTTCAATTCGACCCGTCTTTGCCCAGAAGCTCACACCATGGTTCTCGATGGATGTGACTTTGCATCCCTCTGGTAGCTCTTATCAAGCAGTCAATACGGGAACGATCTTCCAAGTCCATAGGGCTTCTAAGGTATAGTAGCTTACCCCTCAATACGGCTGGGTCAATGTTGGTGTTGCCCGAGTCGAAATCGTAACCCTTTGCATCGTTATAATTCATTTCAAATCTCTTCGGATTTTTTTTATTTCATTGCCTAAATTGCTATGTTTGTCCAGGCTCTTGGGTAGGGAATAGGTTTATTATACCTACCTACACAGCGTTTGTGGTTGGCGTGCTTGCACTCACTGCTAACATTGGATGGTCGACTGGTCCAATCGATAAGCGCCCATCACGAAACCTAGGTAAGTATAGATGGCGGCTAACGGCGTCCATAATCGGTCACTGTTGCTATGGATCTTTATTTGATTTGGCAATGCATGAAAATAAAAACTCCTTGCTTTTAATAGTCATTTGATACGATATCTACTAGATATGAGGCCGGAGTTTTGTGAGAAAATGCAATGAGGCTACAGTTCTTTGCATCATACGGAGTACATTTATGTATTTACGGCATCCCTCTCCAAAGTACTAAGCGTACCTAGGTTTTGTCAAAGTCTAGTGGCTTATGCGGGCCGTTCCGGTGCACCGGCACCCTTATTCTTCATCTCAGCGCAACCAATTCAAGTCTTTCAATGTCCGGCCATTGAGATCTCCATGATTCTGTCGTGCCAATGTTCGACGGGATACACGACCTTGACACCATGTGCCTCGAGTCTTTCCAGTCCGTCATTGTTTGCAATAAACGTTCCAGGTTCCCTGATGCCCACATAAACAGTCTTGATAGCACCCCTGAGTCTCAAGATTCTAGTCGCGCAAGTCATGTTGCCGCTCAGCCTCTCATTGCAAGGCTCCATAGTTGTGTACAGCACAGTATTTGGTGGAAGGACTTCGTGTATGCGTTCCTCGGGAAGGTTGTGCTCGTCGGCGATCTTGATAAAACAACAGTGCTCTGCGTGTGTGGTGCCTGGATCTCCTTTGTAGTCTCTCGGATATTCAAGCGAGTACCCTGTCGATAAGACCCTGCCTTTGGCTGCATCTACAAGTACTGCCCCAACACAGAATTTGTTGCCAGCTGGCGGCGACTTTTTGGCTTGGGTGAGGGCAAACTCCATGAAAGCTTCATGGTCGCCAACTTCGAACGTCGGACTGGTCTCAGAAGCCATGGCAAGTGAAAATGAGGCGATAAATGAATAATCTGTTCAGTGAACGTAGTATATTTGCTGGTATCGGAGAGAGTCCTGTTGGTAATTTTCATTTTAGAGCGTCGTACTTGTAATTAGCCCCTCCACTTACAGATGGATAGAGCCGAGAGCCGCGACCCTTTGCATCAGTCCGAATAACGAAAGTTGACGCCCCACGCACGCACTGATGCACATCAAGTTTCATGGGCTACAATGGTTAACCTACTGCCTGAGTAGACAGCTATTGAAAATCCGTTTGCTGACTGTGGCTGTTATCGAAAGCAGCGGCGCTCAAAGCCTGACCTGCATCCAAGCAACTCCACAAGCAGTCGCGACTCGACCAAGAGCCTGAGGAGTTTATTTCCCCTGTCGAAGCCGCAGTCCAGGACCACAACAACCCCGGACGAGCAATCAAAGGTCGATAAGGGACCCCTAGGCCTAAATCTTCTATATTGCCTAACAGAGCCTGAGATCGACCTCATGTTCGTTCATGGGTTGGGAGGCAATTCAAGAAAGACATGGAGCAAGTCGTTCGCAGACCAGCTTCACTACTGGCCCGAGGATCGGCTCTCCCAGGACCCAGCATTCAGAAATGTCCGTATCCATAGCTATGGATATGTCTCGTACTATTTGAAGGGTAAGGAGGATTGCTTGAATGTTCATCACATTGGCAAGTCATTCCTAGGTGCGGTTAGCATTGCGCCATGTATTGCTAATTCCAAGACCTACATTATCGTTATCGGCCACAGCATGGGTGGACTGGTAATGAAGAAAGCGTACATCCTGGCGAAGCAAGATACAGAACACCAAACTCTGGCTGGACGTTTTGCCGCTTTCTATTTCCTCGCTACGCCACATAGTGGTGCCAACTCAGCAAAGATGCTCAAGAACCTGCTCAAGATCGCGTACGACCGTGCCTATGTTGGCGACCTAGAGCCGAACTCTGAAGCAGTTCAAGTGATTAATGACGAATTTCGCCACTTCTCGGCTGACCTTGAGCTCTGGTCGTTTTATGAAACACAGAATATGAAATAGTTCAGCTCACTTATTGTCGATCCTGAATCAGCCGTCCTTGGATACCGTGGGGAGAAGCAAATACAAACTGCTGACCATTGTTCAATATGCGAGTTCGACACACCTCAGGATTCTAATTACACACTCCTAAGAGACTCACTTGCCTCGACAGTGACCAAGATCACTACGGCATTTCCGGAGAAGAGGCATGAAATGATCAAGAACCTCAAGAATTACCTACAAGTTTTCGATATGTTGGACGATGATCTAGCAAACGTTTGCGAATCTCGGATGCCTGGATCGCGCGAGTGGATTTCGAACAAAGACAATTACATCAAATGGAGGGACGGTGAAGAAGGTGATGGCAAAGCGTTATGGATCAAAGGCAGGTCCGCAACTGGGAAATCCATCCTGGCTGGTTACGTTGTCGATCAGCTCAGGGAGTCTGGCCAGACTTGCAGCTACTTCTTCTTCAAACACGGAGACAGGTCCAAGGCTTATCTGGGCCGTTGTCTCCGGCGTCTGGCCTTTCAGATGGTGGTATCGAACGCTGAGGCTAGTGATACCATTCTAAAGATGCAGACGGATGGTATTTCTTTCGACGGCATCGACGAACGCACGCTCTGGAGGGTCCTGTTTCTTTCTGGTATTTTCAGGGTTCCCATGGCTCGGCAATACTGGGTCATCGATACGTTGATTGAGTGCTCAAACCCTCTGGTGCTTTTGCAGGCCACTCTTTCCACCATGGACGAGTCCACACCACGAATCCTAGTCACTAGTCGAGACACGGTCGAGTTAGATCAAGGTGTCGTGGTCATCCCACCAAACATGGTCCAGATTCTGCCAGTAACGATAATGGATACAATCAGATCTCAGACTCTTGATCGAAAGTCGGAGCCAGGCCTTGGCAATAGCTAGACCCCAGGACCGAAGCGAACTAGCTGAGACGATTTTAGATATATCGAGGGGGTCTTTCTTGTGGACGATTTTGGTCATCGAGGAACTCCAACACTGCCACAGTAGAAAGGAAATTCACCAGATTCTTGAAACGTGCCAAGGGGCATGAAATCACTATACAAGCGGACTCTCGATTACATGTCACAAGTCAGTCGAGGGAAGGAGTTGGCCAAAGCCATTCTATTGTGGGCAGCATGTGCGGTTCGGCCAATGACGATCGGTGAGCTAGATGGTGCTTTGACTTTGGATATCCACGACTCGTTCCCGGACTTGGGGGAGAGCATTGCAACGCTCTGCGGTCAGTTGGTGGTCGTTGATAAGCAAGGGCGAGTTAACATGGTGCATGAAACAGCCAGAGAATTCCTCGTATCCGGTGGGTCAAGATCGGAGTTCTCAATTGACGAAACTCAAGCACACACTCGAATGGCTGAGGTGTGTCTGAGTTACCTCGTGGGAGATGAAATGAAGCCCCCAAGGAACAGGCGTCGCCGATCTGCGGCGAACTTGCCAACAAGACAGGACTTTGCTATCTATGCATACACAGCATACTCATATCACCTGTCGAAGGCTGATTCGTTGGCTGCAGGGACATTCCAGCTTGTCACTCAATTCCTGAAATCCAATGTGCTCACTTGGATCGAAACGATGGCCGGCTCCCAAAATCTCACGCCACTCATTCGTGCTTCTAAACATCTCAAATCCTACATTAGTCGGTGTGCTGTTGAACGCTCACCACTAGACCCTCAGATGAGGGCACTGCAGCAATGGAGCATGGATTTTGCTCGAATTCCTGCCATGTTCGCTAATGCTCTCGCGGTTTCACCCTCAGCGATATACTCACTAATATCCCCATTCTGTCCTTCTGAGTCCATGATATACGGATTAGGGAGCTCAAATCAGAAACTCGCAGTCCCTGGTGCGTCCAATGAGCAATGGGATGACAGAATATTATGCGTCGATTTCCGTACGGGTCAACTAAAGGCTTTACGCTATGGAAACGGCTTTCTAGCTATCGCATTTGGCTCAGGGACAGTCATACTGTAGTATGCTGCAACCCATCAGGAGTACAAGGCCTTTGAGCATGGCGAATCTGTCAACTCGATTGCCTTCAAGACTGGATCCGACCTCATGGCAACGTGTGGTATCAAGATAACCAAGATCTAGGATATCAGAACTGGGCAAGTGGTCCACACCCTCGTCAACCCGCCGCGTCCGCTGGGTATGGAATTTGACGGAGATACGCTCTTCATTGCAAGTCGCAAAAACTTCATAGACAGTTGGAAGTTGAGTCATAATGTCCAACCCGAGTTGGTGCGCAGACCATGGGGTGATGCCAATACACCAGAGACGAACAGGATACCTCTAAGCGGGGTTCCGTGCGCTCTTACTCTCTCCACCAGCCATGGCATGCTTGCTGTCGCCTATAATGGTCAGCCTATTATCCTATGGGATATGTAAGAGGACACTTATGCCGGTAGCTGCGGAAAGAAGCTCTCCAGTGGGGAGACATCCACGTATGTCATCGTAGCGCTTGCGTTCAACCCCAATTCCGACATGGGCCTTCTTGCAGTCGCATATCTCGACGGTGATCTCGCCCTGCTTGACCCTTATACCGACCGGCAGCTGGAGTGTTTTCGGGCCAACTGCCAAACCCTCGCCCCAAGCCCCATTGGACGTTTTCTTGCAGCAGGTTGTGCCAATGGAATCACCCATATTTACGAATTTGATACTTTTAAACTCCTCTATATGGTCAAGTCAAGTAACTCATATATCAAGCAGCTTGCTTTCTCCAAGGACAGTATGCTACTTGCCGATATATGAGGTAGCCAATGCACAGTCTGGAAACCTGAAGCACTGTTACGGGAGTCTCGAAGCGATGACAGTAGTGGCCTAACTTCTGCAACATTGTTTGAGACGGTTTCCCTGGAGGCGAAAGCCAAGATTACTTCTATGGCGGTCCATCACAAGTCTACAGTCATCCTTTGTGGCAAGGATGATGGGTCGGTCGAGCTATATGAGCGAAAGAATGCAGCAAGTTTGGGGATCCTCTACAAGCACAAATCTGCAGTTCGTTTGTTGGTTTGGATTGAAAAAAAAGATGCTCTCCTCAGTGTCGATGCTTCTAACCGGATCTTTTTATACATGATCCAGAAGTCAGCGGACAAAGGGTGGCTCAATGAGCCAGCAGAACTCTTCGAGACCCGCCTCGACTCTGAGAAGGCCATCACAGATGTCTCAGTGGGAGAGGCCGCAGCCAAATTCCTGGTGTCAACTCGCGAGTCTGACCATCTATTCGACTTGAAAGACGGCAAGAGTGAGATGGAGCGAACACACCCACAAATACCAGGCACCCGGAAATGGCTCCCCCATCCGAAATCCGCCCAACATCTGATCTGCGTGGACAATGTCAAAATATGCGCCCACAGCTGGTGCGACTTGACTGAAGTCTCTTCAGTGAAATTTCAATTGGACGACCAGACAGGAGAACTTACGAATGCGACCCTGTATTCACTTAGTCAAGAACACAGAATCATGCTCCATTTGGTGCATCCAAGAAGTTCCACAAAAACCAACAGAATTGCTGTCATCAACCTGGACCATCTTCCTGTCCAAGGCAGCGACCTTAGCCTCTCACAAAGGAAGCAAACATATGATTTGGCGACAATTGCTCAATCTACCACTGATGGAGACAAGGGAGATATGTTCAAGCCGTCAGACCTGCCCGCCGCACTTAATTGGCGTGTGACTCAATTTGAACTCGATATTGCTCATTTCATAGGAGTTGATGACTCAAGCAAACTCATATTCCTGAACCAGTCTTGTTGGGTATGCTCCGTTGATCTAAGCGCCAGCGGATTTGATATTACCCAGCGTGAAGGCGACTCTTTAATAGAGGTTTCTGAGCACATTTTTATTCCGCACGACTGGTTTGCTGGAAAAAAAGACATTGTTTGTGTCTTGGCGAAGGGAGATGTCGCACTCACCCGAGGCGGCGACCTGGCAGTAATCCGGGG
Organism: Fusarium mangiferae; assembly: GCF_900044065.1. Taxonomy (NCBI): domain Eukaryota; kingdom Fungi; phylum Ascomycota; class Sordariomycetes; order Hypocreales; family Nectriaceae; genus Fusarium; species Fusarium mangiferae. The sequence continues at coordinate 630,039 of NW_024573935.1, forward strand.
TGGTATTGAGTATAACGAGGCCGCGTTTCGTACGGTGGTCTGGACTGCGACGTGATCTTTTCAGGCTCGGATATCGAATAGTTATTTAACAAATAACATATCTGCAAGGCTGCTGCTTCAACTTGACTTCCCTATTGCTTGGGTCTCCTTCACAACAGACACATCAAACCGTCCATCACTCCTCGCCGAAGATACGTCGCCCGCTTTTCATGCTTCTTCAATCTTAGGATGAATAATCCAAGAGTTTTTCTTGTGTTCCCTTTCTAGAGGGAGCTCCAAAGTTGCGTAACACCTTCGGCTACAAGCCCACTGCCTGCTCCGTCTCACTTCACTTACATGGCTCGCTACTAGTACTATCTGTCTCATAGGCAATGCTTAATTAAGTTCCTAGGAATTCTCTCTGTCGGATGATTTGTTGCCATTGAGGCCATGAAAATGGGTAGCAAAGCCTGGGGGACCGCGAAAACTGAGTTCCCAGATGATGGCCCGCAAGTTACAAGAAAGCACTGCTGCTTGTCTTGCCTCTAACATATCCGAGGCCAACCTTCTCAAGAAATTGCAAAGTGGTGGAAAACAGATACTCTGTATTAAAGCTTAATCTTGAGATGCAAATGACAACGAGTCTCACTGTGATGGCGAACGAGCCTAATCTGAGTCTCTACCGGTTTTCTGGCAAAGTTCTGGCAAATTTAGTGGTTTTTATAAAGACAATTACTATAATCATCTCATGTATTCCGAGTACCAGCATGATCAAGCCGACTGACACTGGTCTGACATCCAAGAGAAGAGGTCGGACGATCAAGTCAAACTTATTCAGCCCTATATTATGCCACAGATAAATTTAGACAGAGTCTGACCTGAGTTCTCATCCACTGACATCACCCGTCTTATGACTACGGAATCCTCCGCGTCTTAAGTTAGAGTGAGAATCCGCAATCAAGGCCATCGTACCTCTGAGTGATCCATTGCTAGGAAATTATGAGCAGTAATGCATTTTAATTTCTTTTTCAGTCTACAAATGGACATTGTAAATTGGGTTAAAATCTTCATTAATAAGTCCGCGTGAGGTAGGAAACAAGATCCAACGCCAGATATTGAAGGCGGTGATGCTTGTCAGCGAGATTCGTTGTCGCTCAAGAGAACTTCGTTGAACTGTAGGACACAGAATACCATTTGTCCTGTTATATACAGCTGCGATATTCTGGTCTGGGTATGCCCCTCTTCCTTGTGTCCCAAATTCTGAGTGTTATTTTCTCTCGCACCTCCCCAGGGTTTGGCCCAACTTTGATGTCTCTCTTAGCAATATCAGAACCGCAAAATGCTTCTGTGAGCTATGGATCTCCTCCCCGACAATGCCCGGTACCTGAACGTAGGTCCAGCCGGGGGCCAAAACCACTTCTTCATTAGTTTGGGTCCCCCGGGCCCGCAGATTTGGCCTTCGATATCGATTTAAACGACCAAAGCCCCTTCTTCATCAGCCTGCGCTTTCAGCTCTATCACCAGCTTCCAGCTTTCAACTACAGCAGTGGCCAAAACCACTTCTTCATTAGTTTGTGCTTTCAGCTCTATTACCAGCTTCTAGCTGCAACAGCAACCAAAACCACTCCTTTACTAGCTTGTGCTTCCAGCTCTATCGGCCAGCTTTCAGCTACAACCAACAAGACCCAAAACCCCTTCTTCATTAGCCTGTGCTTTCGGCTCTATCACCAGCTTGCATCAATTACAGCAGCGGCCAAAACCACTTCTTCATTGGCCTGTACTTCCAGCTCTATTACCAGCTTGCAGCTTTCAACTACAGCAGTGGCCAAACCCACTTCTTCATTAGCCTGGGCCTTCAGTTCTATCAACGTTACGACTGCCGAATCCGCAATGGACTTGAGTGCGACCCCTTTCTCTCTCCATCAGCAATATCTGTCCTCCAGCGATACAACATTTTCGAGTTATTGGTATGTCTCAAGCTCTTATTACTGTGAACATAGTCTAATTCCAGCATAGAATGCTTCTCAAATAAGCCGGCAACCAGATCTTGCTCATGCTTATTTGCACTACGACCATACCAGCAACCAACACCCACATGCAGGATGCCAACTGTGCAATCCTCGAGTACCAACAACCTTCGATGCCCTAATCTGTGGATGACACCAACTACACCAAACTTCTGGCTATCGAAAAAAAGGACGCTTAGAGGCCTCTGAAACTCTCAATCGAGCTCTATGAGTCAACGTTCATGGACGCCCGCCGCCGGGCATCCAGTTATTCTGGACCTCTTTCAATCAAGGCTTCACCCCTACAAGTTGCTCTCATAGTCACCCCAAACAACCCAACAAGCACCCTGTGGCGACATAGTTTGCAGCGCCTTCATTGGCCTTCTAGAAGTTTTCAAGTGCTAAGCCTCTCAACCCTATATTGATGGTCGTTCGTGGGCAATGCCGCCCACAAGGCACCCAGCCATCACTTCTGAGGCTCTCAAACGGCGGTATTTTGTTCTTGTCCCCCTCAAAATCAGTCCCAAACGGAAGGCCGCCCTTACTTCCTCATCATAGTCGACTGCCAGATTCATACTCAAGTTCCAGGGGCTGTTTGCCTTCAAATCCCCTACAGCTGCCAGACGCCATTCCTTACATCAGCTTCCTTGGGTTCGCAAAGGTACCGCATTGATTCTATACTTCTCTTCTCAAGAACAATCGCTCGCGGAACTTCTCCACTTATCCTGGAGCTTCGACTGCGATTTGATGTTGCCCCTTTTCGGGAACAGCGTGGTTCAGAAGTCCAACCTTGCATACTCACCTGTGATACTATATCAGCAAGAAGATGTACAATCTGCCCTACCCGGGCCATTTGTAACCGAAATCTAAGCCTGGAAGTGTCTCTTAGCCTGCTATCTTCGCCATACTGCGGCTTACCGGTGCCTGTTTATCAATATGTGGCCGCCTTTACTTGGAGAGCTTGGGAAACATGAAGATTATATCGGCTCTCGGAATGCTGAAGTTCTTTGATCACCGTTCCTTTCTAAATCTTACCCTGATGGCCGGACCGCTTCACTCAGCTATGTGACCAGGACCAAGGGATCTTGGTATCAATCCTCATTTGTGAAGGTTCTGCAGTGGCCAGTGGAATAAATTGGTGTATTTCTCCTGTTCAAAGTGATACTTCGAGCCCATCCTCAACAGAAGAATACAGAGGGAGTCCATAAGATAGCTTCGGCAATGTTAATACAGACCGAGTATCTATTTTCCTACACTTTTGCAGTGTCTTGAGAACGTGGGCCTCAAGGACCCAGCAAACTTCCCTACCCTAAGCACCTGAGTCAGGTGCCAAAAATGTGAAGGATTCCTCAACATGTGAAGATTTTGTTTATAGCTTTTCATCACTTCGGATAGGTAGAGATGCTAAGCTTCTTTTTCACGATGGGACCATAGTTGCGTAGATAAAAACGTACCTCGGATGAGGCCTCGTGGAATCGTACACGTCACGTGGCCACATCACGAAGAGAAAATGTTTTCCTTTTTGTTGGTTGTTTCAGAATTGCGAACAAGCTTTGGTAGCTCGACGGGCCACTCGGCACATAAAACGTGAGATATTTTTTGGGGGAGGGACTTTGGGTTTCCCGATTTGACACGATTTGTTTTCCCAATTGCGATCGGGTTGCGTGTCGATATGTCATTGAGCATGAACCATTTTACTAACTTGTAAGTGGCGAGTCGCGGCGGGTAAAAGGGCCTTGGTACTGGGCATCGATCAAGATCCATCTGGTTTTTATTTTTGTTACAGGGAAAGGGCGTGAGAATGAGAATGAGTGAGATTCAGTAAATGAATGAATGGTAAGGCGGTTGAGGCGCAAGTGTCAGAAACTGCGATTAATTAATTATTTATTATCATTCATGCCACTCAATCCATGTCAGGAACAATGCATGACATGTCTCTCAAAGGCCACCTTGAAAGTCAACAAAGAGAGAGAGCAAAAAAAAAGATCGGCGTCGTATAAAGGATCGATCGCCAAAACTTTGACATCAACCGTTTGGCCAGCAAAGTGCCAGTGCCAGTGCCAGCGCCAGCTAGAGCATCCCATCACTTTCCCCTTCTGGAAGAGCAAGTCTGTTGGAATGTTCGTATTCTCAGCGTCTTTCGAGACGCCAAAAAAATTCACGTCCCAGTTCCAGGGGATCCATCCAATGCAGGGGCAGAGGCCGAGAGGCGTGGCGTATCCAGAAGCTTGAGGGAGGGAGACGATTGGCTGACAGGGGTCTCCCGGCCCGTGCTACGGTTGAAGAGGGTCCCCACTGTAGCGGGTCGAGAGGCGTCAAAAATAGCAACTTGAGAGTCTGAAGCTGGGACTTGGTGAGGTCTTATCCCCACGGAGGCCGCGTGCCAGGGTAAACAGTTGGTTGTTTGTTTGTACCTAGTCCGTACGGAGATGGTATGAAGACTGCAAGAAACCAGCAATACATCGTATTTCTAGGAATGAGAATGATGGTGCTGTTGGCATTTTTATGTGGTCATTGACTGACACTGTTGATCACAGGTCTCGATCATTCTATCATGGCTAGCGCTTGGTTGAGCATCTCTAAAACAGGGGACTTTTTATTGGCTTCATTCACTCGCTCGCTCACCCTCACGCTGCCACATTGATGCATAATGGTTGCCAAGCTTTTTCTACTGATGGCTTCCCCAAAAGAAAAAAAACTGTCTACCTGACTGTAGAGTCTAACCCCCATGATAATAGGATCCATCCCATGTCATTGTCATGGCTCCTTAGTTCTTAGTCTTGTCTTAGTCCGAATAGAACCTCCACCCCCAGCCCTACTTTACTTTTACCCTTCTTTACCTTTACCTCCTTCTTTACTCTACTTTACTCAACCTTAACATCACATCTCTCCGTACCATCGGACCTTGTTCAGTTCCTTTGTTTCTTTCTTTTCATATTACCCCATCATCGTCGCCTGTCCCTGAGTGACGCCATATTCCGTTCGCTTCGCCCCTTTTGGCGCCTCGTCCTTTCGCTCACGGACCTTCCCGACTAAGCTTCTTTAACGACACAGCGACTCTCGTTTACCAAGGGCTCTTTGTTTACGACGATTGATCTGTCAAGCGGCGCCTCACCTCGAACATCTACATCTCTCCAGTTGCCCCTATAGTCTCGTACTCATCAGCTCTTATCTTGTCTGCGATCCATCCATCCTCTGAACCCCTGCGAATACGAGACTATCCCCAGTTGAACCAGTCAATCTCAACTCTATACACGTGGCCGACAACAATAAAGTCGGAGAGCTCGGGGGAAAGTCGCCGCGCCATCCACTGCAGCGCCGTTAGACATTCGAGATAAGCTCCAACGTCTTCGCCTGTTGGCGCAGCTCGCGCGCCCAATATGGATTATACAGCCCACCCCCTCGGTCGGCGGCAAGAAGAGGATCCTGGCAAGCAATTGCTCGATCTGCTTCAAGAACCCTTCAGTCAACAGGTATGTCCTGACCCAAGATATCGCAAGTATCCGTCCCCGCTAACGCCGCCCGTCAGCTCCAAGCTGCCTCGGTGTATTCAGCTTTAGCTACGTCGATCCCAGTCACAATCGGCATTGCCATCATCTTTTCGATTCTACGACCATACCACCAGGCTATTTATGCCCCCAAGTTGAAACATGCCGACGAGAAGCACGTACCGCCCCCTATAGGAAAGGCCCCGTGGTCGTGGATCACGACATTATGGCAGACCAAAGAAGAGCAGCTTGTACCATTGATCGGTATGGACGCCACTGTCTTCCTGCGCTTCGTTCGCATGTGCCGCAACATGTTCTTTACCTTGTGTTTCACCGGTGTTGGTATCTTACTCCCAATCAACTATACTAGGTGGTTGGACTATAAGGGTGATAAAACAGCCAACTGGGTAATCAACATCACTCCTCTCACTGTATATGCTCCGGCAATTTGGTCCCAGGTCATTATCGCCTGGTGCTTCAATTTTATCGTCATGGGCTTCCTTTGGTTTAACTACAGAAAGGTTCTCCAACTCCGGCGCAAGTATTTTGAGAGCGAGGATTACCAGAAGAGTCTTCACTCTCGAACTCTAATGGTAAGATCAGAAAAAGCTACCGCCAGCAAACGATTACTCACATTCAATGGCAGGTATTCGACATTCCCAAGAAAGGCTGCTCCGACGAGGGTATCGCAAGAATCATCGATCAGATTGCCCCCAACTCATCTTTTGCTCGAACCGCTGTTGCCCGAAATGTCAAGGAACTCCCTGAGCTTATCGAGCAGCACGACCACGCTGTTCGCAAACTTGAGAAGGTCTTGGCTAAGTACCTCAAGGACCCCAAGAACGTCCCAGCTGCTCGGCCCATGTGCAAGCCCTCTAAGAAGGACCGATCTTACGGAACTTATCCCCGAGGCCAAAAGGTCGATGCTATAGAATATTACACCCAGCGAATTCGTGATCTCGAGATTCAGATCAAAGAAGTGCGCGCCACGGTAGACAAGCGAGGCTCGATGCCTTACGGTTTCGCCAGTTACGCGGATATCGCAGAGGCTCATGGTATTGCCTACGCTTGTCGTAAGAAGAAGCCTGTCGGTGCCACAGTCAGACTCGCACCTCGGCCCAACGATATCATCTGGGAGAACATGCCTCTCTACAGCAGCACCCGAGGACGAAGAAGGTGGATCAATAACTTCTGGATCACTCTTCTGACTCTTATCTGGATTGTACCTAACCTTGGCATTGCCATCTTTCTCGTCAACTTGCAGAATCTGGGCAAGGTTTGGCCTGCTTTCAGAACCGAGCTCGCTCAACATCCCAAGGTGTGGGGTGCTATTCAGGGCGTTCTCTCCCCAGCGATCATGTCCCTGATATACCTCGTTCTCCCTATGATCTTCCGTCGCCTCTCAGTCAAGGCTGGTGACCAGACCAAGACTGGACGAGAAAGGCACGTTTTGGCCAAGCTTTACTTCTTCTTCGTCTTCAACAATCTTCTTATCTTCTCCATCTTCAGTGTCATCTGGAGTTTCGTGGCCAGCGTTGTCAGGGATACGACTGGGGAGACGAAAGAGGATGTGTGGGAGTCCATCAAGAAGAACGACATTGCGTCTTCCATGTTCATTGCTTTGTGTAACAACAGCCCGTTCTGGGTGACATATTTGCTCCAGCGTCAACTCGGTGCGGCAATAGACCTTGCCCAACTCTGGCCGCTTGTGCAAGCGTTCTTTCTGAAGAAGTTCTCAAGCCCAACACCCCGAGAGCTTATTGAGCTCACTGCCCCGCCACCTTTCGAGTACGCCAGTTACTACAACTACTTCCTTTACTACGCTACAGTCACCATGTGCTTAGCCGGTATCCAACCTCTGGTCCTACCGGCAACAGCTCTTTACTTCCTCATCGACTCGTGGCTGAAGAAGTACCTTCTCCTCTACCGCTTCGTCACTAAGACTGAATCCGGTGGAATGTTCTGGCGAGTTATCTTCAATCGTTTCATCTTCGCAACCATGCTTTCCGACCTGGTCGTCATGTTGACTTGCTGGGTTCGCGGCAATTCGGGGTCGCATATCGAATTCTACAGTCTGGTGCCGCTGCCATTTATCCTGATCATCTTCAAGATTTACTGCAACCGCGCCTTTAACAACAAGATCACCTACTACAGTATTGTGGACGTCACCAAGACACCCGAGAACGGCATCGACCCCAAGGATAACCGTATGCGTAGTGAGCGATTGGCGAACCGTTTTGGCCACCCTGCACTTTACCGACCTCTGATTACTCCCATGGTTCATTCGAGCGCACAGAACCTTTTGCCTGCTATCTACAAGGGTCGCCTGAGTGATGGCAGAGATGTGGATTCGGGTGATATGATGACAGTCAGTGGTTACTCGGATATGGTTTCTCTCGATCCTATGCAGAAAGGACGACCAGGCAAGAGTGCCAACAACGTTCCCGGTTTCGAGTTCGTGTCAGACAGCCAGATGGACTTTGAGTATTACAAGAATCGAGCCGAGTTCGCAGAGGACCATGGTGGAGGCGAGATCTACGGCCGACCTGGAGAGATTGCTCGCCCTGGTACTCCTGGATCAGTCGATGGTAGCGATTTTTCACGACCGGGCACGCCTGTAGGCCGAACTGGTTCTCCCTTTGCAGGTGGAGCAGCTCAGCAGCAACGTCTCATGTCTCTTGCTAGCAACACAAGCGGCGACACTAGCTATGCAGCATACCGACCAGGTGGCGCGCCCAACACCGGATTTACACAGCAAACGACTCTAGGCACAGAGCCCCCCGCCCGTGGCCGTAGTCCCTTGTACTCGCAAAATAACGGAAGCTCATCGGGTCTCGGATTAATCTCGAACGCCGCGGCTCCCGCATACAGCAATCTCAGCACGCCAGGCCGCATGACGCCTGTGCAATCACCTGGGCCTTCAGTCGGCGCTATGGGCGGCGGCCCTCAAGGCTACAGCGGTCTTGCACAGAACGAGGAGCCTTCATACGATTACTTCCGCGGTAATAACCGCGCGAGGAGAAATCCCGGTGAGGGATGGTAGAGACGCTCCGAAGAGGAGACGGTTTCGTTGCATAAAATTTGCGAGGCGTTTGGGTAGATTGGGAACAGGTCCTTAAGGACCTCTTTTGAATTGAATTCTGGGATGAGGTGGACTGATGTGAGATGATCTCGGCACACCTCCAAGAATAGAATACTTTGGATTATAGCTTTTAATGCACAATAGCCCTTAACATTTCATAACGGGAATATGAATACTTTTCTGAAGAAGCATAAAGTTCGTATCGATCTATGTTAGAGACTAAAGACTTGGCTTTGCGCTGATCTTAAGCTTCAAGTGACATGGGCATGTCCCAGATCTCGTTTCATCCCTGAAGGGTCTTCGGGGTCTCCTAGAGGTCCGGCATTTTCGGGATCCGACTTGGCCGTACCGGAGAACCGTGGAACCCGGGATCACTCTCTCGCCGAGTTGCCGTTCACAGCCTTGAGTGACACTTACCGTAGACGGGCTTGAGCCATTCCGATCTTGTACCAAGCTCCCATGCATACGCCAACCCTACTGTGGCTCGCATCATAACCTTTCAGGCTACGACTCATCAGTGATTATCCCCGTCTCATGCAGCCGCCTGAGATATGTTGCAAGATCTTCTTTCAGCCCCTCAATGATCCCGTCTTCCACAAAACCATCATTCCATGTGATTCCCATCGTCAAGGGACCGTTCTTGACACTTGCAACACTAACACTCATCGGATCACTTGCAACCATGACGCCATTTGTAAACAGCATGCGATGAATGCTCCTCTTACCTGGTTCCTCGGCAGGAGCTGGAAGAGTGCCGACGTTGCTAACTTCCCACGATCGAGGTCGCGGCTGGCCATCCTTCTTCCGTAGAAGTGCTTTCCAATCAGTGATGGTCGCGAGCACCAACATGTCGTCGTCCACAGGGATTGTAGATGTCTTTTTCTTGAGCTCTTCTTTGACTCTCCTTGCGTGGCTCCAAATAAGGTCATTGATCTCATCACCCTTTGCAGCTTGAAAGGCGGCCACTGCTGATGAAGAGTGCTCGTGTGACATACCGGTCACAGCACCGAACAGTGCGTCCTTGATAGCAGGGTCAGCATTAGGTGATATGTAGGGGCGCATGCTTATGGGTGTCGACGAAATGAAGGCCGGAGCAGTAGGGATTCGTCTCGATAATGATGCAAGGACAAGCGCATGCAAAAGACCTGTCATAGAAGTCCCGTGAGCGCGCGTCTCTTTGAGGGCAGTTGATACGACTGCAGGTGGGATATCCACGGCTACCAAGCGAGCCTTGTGGCGATCGAAGTCAACCGGTTCGCCAGCCCATATCTTGGGCGGGCCAGGAGCGAGGAACCAGGGTCGGTATCGTTTCCATAAAAGAGCAGCTCGGCCAGATAGCGTCGACGTATAGTCGATGACCTTCTCCTGTGGTTCAGGGAGTACTGGTGGTTCAGGAAAGGAGAGAACCTCTGGGGTTGACGGGTTCGAGGGCAGAGAGTTCAGTTGGGCGAGTAGCTTCTCATGAAATAGCCTTCCACCCATGCCGTCCATAAGTGAGTGGTGAAAGGCAAATGAAATGTTCTCAATGAGAGGTTCTCCATTATCTTCTCTGGCGCCGGGCGGTCTGCCAACGACGACCCGCCACGGGGGTCTCGTCTCGATGTTCTGCCAGAACTGGTCATGCAGTTCGCAATGTAAGTCGTTCAGACACTTCTCATGGTCTTCTTCAGGACCCCAGGTACGAAATTCCACGAAATCACCCAGTCTCATCTCAGGCACGTGTGTGAAATAAGCTTCCATATTGCCTTCGCCCCGAATGCCCACTCGGAGCATAGGATTCTCATTGATGAGATTTGCTACGGCAGCGAGAATGGCTTCATTTGGAGATATGTTTGGCGGGACATTATAACGCGCTGATATTATGACACAGCGATACAAGCCGAACAAGTGATAAGCTGCAGAGCCAGTCTCTCTGGCCGCTGGTTAGCAAGCGCTGATTAGGTCGCGAGGTTGACTTACAGGATGCCTAGACGGCGGGCAGTGCGGATCTCACGGCTGTTTGTCATCTTGACCATTAATTTGAACGAAGTCGAGATTTATCAGCTGTAGTGGTTTGTGGCAACTCTGCACCTTATGCCCAGTTTGACAACAACCAACAACCAACAACTAAGTAGTACGATATCATGTGTCGTCATCTCACTGATAGATTAGGAAGGAGGAGCGAAACAAGACGAGTTGGGACGAACTAGGGTAGCTACTTTATTCCGTCTCACATCAGCGTTTGGGTTGCATTCATATAGAGGTAGCAGAACGTCTAGGCTCATTGTACAAGCATAAACTTGAGCTACCTCCTTTAATCAATCTTGATTTTTGGAAAAGGTGCAATATAGCAACTCATGAAGTTGTGCCAATCTGCTGCTGTGAGCATCAAACAAACATCCTTTACTAGAGTTAACTAAGCTCAAGCTATTAGTGATAGGGCTGAGAAGATAGCAAGGTGCCCAACCATGCTTCAAGCAGATTGGAGGATATTTTAAAAGTTTCAGCGGATATTGAGACGGACAAGCTTCTTATCTGAGCCAGTTCATGACCGTAAAGGTCATTAATAAAGGGTGTTATTATGACACATGCGGTAGCTGTAGGTTAAATTGGTGGATGATACCGCGGTAACGGTGAGACGTGGTCGGTGGAACGGTGACCCCACCTCCGTTAATGACGGGACGGGTACACAATGACAGGGCCCCCATGCTCGGCCACTTTCTGTAGCCTCCAACGCGTTTAAACCACGACTCGACAAAAACATTTGGTCAATTAATTTATCTTTTGCGCGCGCTGTTGATATTTTGTTTCGCGACTGTACAAGATACCCGACCCCCAGCTGAACGAACATTCAGACACACTGTTACGACTATTACACCCGAGCGAACATATTACCATATCTAAATACTTTTAGTCGCCATCGCGATGCAATGAAACGCGTTGCCTACGACGACAAATAATGTGCTATCGACCTCACCATAATTACATATAATCACACCCAATTGTATCCCCGATGGATCGCGACAAGAGCTCGCTGGCCGAGCGGCCCAGCCAGCTTATTGTAAAGCAGTCCGGAAGGAAACCTCTTTTCGCAAGCAACATCCCACGGGGGACCGACAGGAACAAAGAGAATGGCCAAGCGCAGCAGAACAATTCAAGGCTTGGGTCTAGTATACAGAGCAATGGGTTCGCGCGATCGACAAATTCGGATATCGACAGGCGAGCGAGCATCGGTAGTCTTGGTTCGCGCGACAGCAAATTACCTACGCCGGGGTTTTCCTCCTCCACTCGAAAACGACTCTCCATGACCGATGCTTTCCGTCTCGCTGCAAAGGAAATCGAAGATGACAGCGATGGAACACAGCCAGTTGATGCGTCGCCTAGTCCAGCACCTCGAGTCTGGCGCGAGAAACACGAAGGAGAAGGAAACCAGATGCGGCAGATGTTAAGTCACGATCACCTGGACACGAAGGCTCCGAGTCGCCCCTTTTCCCGAGGGTCAATTGCTTCAAGAATACCCGAAATAAAGAAAACGCCAGACAAGACCGAATCGCCGCGACGACGAAACTTTTATGGCAAGTCCAGGGCAGGACTTTCCTTTACGCCTAGAGAGCCGACCCAGGAGAGTACTACGCCTGTGCATGCACCTCCAACTACAACTGTCAATGGGATTAGACCAGATAGTCGGCCTGGGAGCGCTGCTGGACTGCGAATAGGGTCGCACTCGTTGAGGCAAATGCCTTCTAAAGACGACCTGACGAAACAAGGACGGATTCCAGCTCTTGTCCCAGGTATTGAGGAGTTGTATCCGTCGATTGAGGGCCAAGAAGCTCAAAACGAGGCACCTGGCCTAGCTTCTCCCGAAAAGAGTTTCGCATGGCAGGTGGATGACGACTTTACGGCTGGGGAGTTACAAGTTTCAGATAGTCCAAGGCTTCGCATGGGCGCGCGTCCGTTTGCAAATCGCATTCACTTCGATGAAGGGAGTGAAATCGACATCAACTCGCGAACGAGGGTGGCGCCGCCTGGAGCGAGGAACACCAAACTTGATGAGATTCGGTCAAGGGAGGTCAAGACAGGAAGCGATATTCCTCTCGAGCCGCCGCGGCCACATAATACAAAGATAGACGAGATACGGGAGCGTGAGGAAAAGGTCGAGCACCAAATACCCATACCTGATCGAAACGCACCAAGACCAAGAAATACCAAATTGGACGACATACGACAGCGGGAGGTTAACGGCTTACCTCGGAGGTCAATGGCATCAATCAAGTTAGAAGAGATTCGTGAGCACAATGCAATGAGTCGCTCACGCTCTCCAGAAGATCGACCCAGGACAAGCCGAGGGATGCTCCCAGAGACAAAGACGACAAGTGAACTCGAACCGAAAGAGCCGTCGCCTCGACCTCGGTCTGCTTTTGAAGGCGCTGGTGTCAGTATCCCCGACACGCCTGTGACGATATTCAAGTCGCGACGCGAGAGCGCAGAATCGGACCACCCTAGGGAGGATAGTGACTCAAAGGACGAGACAAGTCGTGCGCGACCAGGTCTGTCGCACACACGTACTGATTCCCGAGACTTACTGCGACGTCTGGCGCGGGCTGCCAGTTCCAGCCCTGCGCCAGAACCTGAGCCGCGACAGGTGGCCGACAGTGACAAACCCGCTCCGTTGCCCCTAGAACCCAAGCCTGACACTGCTTCTGCAATTCCTCAACCTTCAACCAGCAATGGCTACAGAAATCGTCAACATCGCTCTAACAGAGATTTCAGTCCCAAACCTAGTGTCGCATTTACTGGCCTGTCTCGAACTCGTTCAACGGAATCTGTTAAGAGCAAGAAATCCATGAATTCGGAGGCGGATCCCACAGACCGCATTGAGGCGGAGGCCAGTCTGTTTGCGCCTGGCGATAATCACTCCGAGAAGGGTTCTATGAAAGCCCCATCTCCAGAGCCTGATGTCGACGACGCAAAAGATATCGATACGACACCGCGACCGACGAAGCCGGATCCATTAACTATGCCCACGCCAAAGGTCACGGGCGCATACGTGGAAACACCAGCGACAGTCAAGGTGGAGAAGATTGAAATAAAAGATAAACAAGAAAAGCCAAAGAGGGAAGAAAGGCCATTGCGACAAAGATCTGCATCGTTCCGTGATAAAAGGACGGATCATGCTATGAGTAGTAGCGATAGGGACACTGCATCAGACCCGGGGACAGACGACAAACCGAGCACCAAGACCTCGTCGAGTGGGGTGAGGAGACGGCGCACTCGATCTCTTTCACGGCGCCGAGGAACACTGAAAAACTCGGCCAAGCTTCCAACGGTCAAAGACGACTTGAGAGAACTCCAACGAACACATCACATCGAGGACTCGACGCTAGATGATCTTGAAGAGGTTATTCTCGGTCGCAAAGCCCCATCTCAGGAAGTTGAGGCTCTCCTTGATAAGCTACCTGAGAACTCATCATTTGATGACGATTTCGACTTCGACTTGGAACTTGACACCAAACTGAACACACGAACCAACCAAATCGATCCTCAGAACAACGACAACTCGGATCTAGATCGAATGACTCGCATGAACAATACCCTCAAGAACAGCCTGTTCGGGATCCATACTGCAGCAAGGGGCATTGAACGTCTTTCTGATCAAGTCAGCACCAAGAATAAAGCTGCCGAGACCAAGGTCACTGAAGAGAAGTCATCTGAGCTCAAGACACCTAAAGAGGAGCCAACTGAGAAGGACCTCCTTGACATCGTCAAACCCAAGCCGCTGCCGGAAAAGATGGCCACCCTTCACGACAACCACGGCGCTAGTACCGCCTTCATCACGCACTCCGACGGCAAGACGGTGTCTTACGTTTCACTACCTCTCCCATCACTCTTCCACCGCAAACCATCCTTCCGCTTCACAGCCTTTGGTTTTCTTCTTTTCCTCCTTGGCCTTTGGTATGCTCTCGAGTCTACTATGTGCCACGCCTTCTGTCGTCCTGTCAGTTGCAGCAGTCCTCCCTGCGTCTGGTCCGTCGATGATCCTACCTTTGGAAAAGCCATTCCGGTGAAGCTGGACCAGTGGGTTACTGGCGGCCGTGGTCGCACCCTAGCTGGACAACTCGTAGAAGAAGCGGTTGACTGGTATGCCGACATGAAGGACGTCTGGTACGATCGCGAGATCACCGATATTGACATTCACGGGCTCTCATTTGACAAGAAGCGCCAGCATCGCCGTCGTCTTCGCAAGAAGGGCCTCTTGAAGCGTCGCATACAGACATCCGAGGAGCGAGCACGGCTGGAAGCATGGAAGCGAGCCCAGGAGGAAGAACAACGACAGCAGGCAGCGAGAGAGATGGGCTATGAGATTCGAGTCGACGATGATGAGACTGTCGGAGGAGATACCAGGGTTTGGTGAATTAAGCGTCTACAATGGTCAGAGTGGTGGTTCTATACAAGCACTAAGGGGCAGTTTACATTGCTATTAAATGCATATCGGAGCGGGCGTTCAAAGATACATTATTGCACTCCTCAAGTAGTAATGATAATAGATGGTGGTGATATTCTCAGGTGCTATCAACCTCGTGCCCATATATAAACAAGTTGGGCATATCCGTAATACATTTTCCCTGTCCCAACGCCATGCGCCTGCAAAACCGGCTCTTAATCGTCAATACCACCCCATTCCTCATCTTCCTCCATCTCATCACCACTGGCAGCCTTGACCCACGGCAACCTCTCATCCTCGTAACTCTCAACACAGCGCGCCCTCACAGGCTTAACAGGGCATGTCTTCAGCGAAATAACAAGATCGCCCACGCTCTTCACAAACTTCTCAGCCTCGGGGTGCTCCAGCGCCTCCTCACGCTCCAACTCATCAACCCAGATATCCAGCGCATGCAATCTGATGCCCACGGGGCTCTTTCGCAGATCACCCTCCTTCTCAAAGGGATACTCCTCCAGCACAGCCACGATAGCCTCGACATCGCCGTCCTTCCAGCCCCGCTCGCGAGCTAGTCGTACGTGGGAAGCGAAAACGCGACGGACGAGGAGGAGGAACTTTTCAAGACGGTAGACGTCGATAGCTGTCCACTGGGCTCCGACGATGGCCCAGAAGGCGCGCAGCCAGGGGATGGCGCAGACGGGCTTGAGCGAGAAGAGGAGGTTGGCGAGATCTGTGGCGAGACGTTGCTGGGGGATGGGTCGGTCGGTCATCCATAGAGCGTAGAAGAGGCCTTTCCATAGCTTCTGGGCGTCAACGTCGGAGAGGCTTGAGCGCGAGGCGAGGAATGTTGAGAGTGATTCTAGTGAGGACATTCGAAGTTTGCGTTCTGCAGAAGTTAGTAAGATTCGTAAAGAGAGGATTGGAGGGACGGACCGCTTGAAGCGAGGTTGCGAATAAAGGGCATTTGGGATTCGTGCTCGGCCATTTTGGAGAGTAGAGCTTCAATTGCTCTGTTGGAAAGTTTATGGCGATCGTGATAGCTGGGTGGTTAGACTAGGGCTGTGGAAAGAGAAGTGTTGGTGATAGTCTGGTTGGTGTTGAAAAATGTCGAAGATGCTATGCGATGCTGGGCAACTTTTTTTCTGGCATGGATGTCGGATCTAGTGGGGGCTTCACCGAGAAGTGGGGCCGGCTCTTGTAAGGGACTTTTATATCAAGACTGAAGGGCCATGATCATGACTACAATGCAGTATGTGCCAGTATTTGTATTAAATAACCAAGAGAATATTACATATTCGTGATGCAATACGTTTTATATATTCTGAATAACAATATCGCCAGCTGCGTTGGCAGATATCCTTTCGATCCAGTCAGCCAGCCTACAGACTTCAGCTCTTGGTTTGAGTTGAGTTTTCCATATTTCACAACTCAAGGAATACCAAAGGTCATACATTCTATATTCCAATGCCTAAATAGAATAAACCCCGGCTTGTATTTGAAAGGCATTAATATCAGGCTTATTCCGCTTCATATTGTATCGACAGACTCTCTCAGCGAATGACCCCGCGCGGGGCATCCACATCGACTTGACCGCGCCCAAAATTTTGAGGTCTCCATTTCGTCACTTTTCATTCCTTCCATACCCTTCTAAACACCACGCTCTGCCTCACCGTCAGCCCAGGACTCACTTTATCAACCTCAGTCTTCAGTAATAAGGGCAAATAACTGAATATGGCATCTGCCTCCACAGACGAAGCCTCCAAGGCGTCTTCGCCTCCCGTCGCTATTGTCGTGGTCGGCATGGCAGGTGAGTTACAGTGCTGATCGTTGCGCAACCTTATCTAACCCTTCTTTAGGATCTGGGAAGACTACTTTCATGCGACGTATCAACGCTCACCTCCATCAGAATGATCAACCTCCATACGTCATCAACCTCGATCCCGCTGTGTTGTCTGTACCATTCGAGTCCAACATCGATATTCGAGACTCGGTCAACTATGAGGAGGTCATGAAGCAGTACAACCTTGGCCCCAACGGCGGAATTCTCACTTCGCTCAATCTCTTCGCTACAAAGGTTGATCAGGTCGTCAACCTGCTCGAGAAGCGCACCCAGCCCGATCCCGAGAAGCCCGATCGCAAGCCCATCGATAGAATTTTAGTCGACACGCCTGGTCAGATCGAAGTTTTTGTCTGGTCGGCCTCTGGAACCATTCTTCTTGAATCCCTTGCGTCTTCTTTCCCTACAGTCATCGCCTACGTTATTGATACCCCACGAACTGCCTCCACTTCGACATTCATGTCCAACATGCTCTACGCCTGCTCCATTCTCTACAAGACCAAGCTTCCCATGATTCTCGTCTTCAACAAGACCGATGTCAAGGATGCGGCGTTTGCTAAGGAGTGGATGACCGACTTTGAAGCGTTCCAGGAAGCGCTACGAAAGGATGAGGAATCGGATGAGCTAGGTGGTGCAGAGGGTGGCGGTCATGGTGGAAGCGGATACATGGGCAGCCTGCTCAACTCGATGAGTCTCGTGTTGGAGGAGTTCTACGCGCATCTGAGTGTTGTCGGCGTGAGTTCGCGACTAGGTACTGGTGTGGATGAGTTTTTCGAGGCCGTTGAGGAGAAGAAGCAAGAGTTTCTGCGCGACTACCTCCCGGAGCTTGAGAAGAAGAGGGCAGAGCGTGAGGAGGCAAAGAAGGCTGCACGAGAGAAGGAGCTAGACAAAATGATGAAGGGCATGTCAGTCGGTGGTCTACCAGTCGCACAGAAGGAAGAAGACGAGGTGGACGTTGCCAGCGACGACGACAATGATACTGACTCCGACGAAGAGGCTCAGAAGCAGAGTCTCCAAGATCGATACTCAGCCGCCATGGACGATAACGAGGACTCGGTCATGAAGGATGCAAGTTTCGCAAAGTATCTCTACAACCAACAGAAGCAGCAATAAGGGGAAAATAGCATATAGCGGCGTTTGGGGTTTACATAAGGATCTTGTCTAGTTCACGGTTTAAGTTATGCAGGGTAGATATCGCAAGGCGACTTTGAAGGAAACAAAGAAGTAATCAATCCATCACGCAGACTGTAACTCGTCACACGCAAATCGTGTCGCATTGTCTATTCTTTCATTCGACGTAATTCCCAGACCCCTAAACTCCCATCTCGAAATATCAAGTTTGCCACAACACCTCTCGTCTTTATGCTTTGCAGGCTTTTTTTTCTTTGGTATAAAAATCATCGTCGGTATGTCTATCGGGCCTCGAACTGAACCATTCTACAATAACGTTAGTCTCGATCCGTCTCAAAAAACCACCAGTATCGCATAACATACCGTTTGGTGCGCTCCTTGTAGAGAACACGGCCGGCGCAGTGAGGGCACGCGACGGTGGCATCCTTTCCGAGGGTGACGCTGCCGCCGCAGTCGCCGCAGATATAGGACATAACGTGACGGACTTGGTGGTCGTCTCGGGTGCCGCCGCGCTGACCGGCGTTGGCGGTGGGGACTTGATACTCTTCACGGGGCATTTTTGAGGCTGTTGGTTTGGGTGGTGGTTGGGTTATGGATGTCTTTTTGGTGGTGAGGAAAAGATTGGAGGTGGCATTGGTCATGAGGGCGGTGATGGGAAAGTTTGGACGGCAGAATTGGGCGGTGAGTGTCCTGGTGGGAGGTGAGTGGGTACGTACCGTTTTGATAAGAACGGCGTTTATGGTGATCTGGGCGTTAAGTGCTCGGCTTTGTTTTTATGGCTTCTGCTATGTATGAGAGGTCTAATGTAACTCGAAGTGATGATATTCGATACGGTGTCTTCTTTTCGTTTCTGCTCATATGTCGTCGCTGATGATCATCTCCTTCGTGGCAGGGCTGTGTTGTAACCAAAGCACGACTATTTCTCGGCGATGCACTGTCCCAGGGAGTGCTTATATCACCCAAGTATAGCTCAGATAAGGACCTCTTTATCTTGTTCCCGTCTATAGATAGTATGCAATGCATCCTATTCTCATGGTGACTTGTAAGCACAGGCCAGTGACTGTATCAGAGTACAAGTTACCCTTAACGATAAGCAAATATTTCTCAAGCTCTCCCATGGTTCAATCTTGAGATACAGTGCCCACGCAGTTTTATGACAAGGACATGGCTCAACACTTCTCTCATGCTGACCTCAAGCCGGTGAGCTAATGTTGAATAAGAAGCAAGCGTTCCATTAGCGGGCAGTTGAAGTACCCCACAGAGATTAACCTCCACTAGATGCACTAAATTAAACACCCCAGTTCCCGATCTCCAGTTCCTGGCAAGCCCCGGTCCATCATCTCAACCTCGGTACCATCTCTTCACGCTCATGAACTTGGAACATCATCAACCTCAACATCGACGTCATTAATTTCACTCAATTCTTTCACTCTTTACCCAAACATATCTAAGTTCACATCAGCTCATAAACCACATCTAGAGGAGATCATCGACCATGTTTGATCCTTCAGCTCCTCCGACATCATCATGTCCCTTCTGCACAATCTCATCCACCTTTGAGCCATTCGACCCCTTAAATCCACCACCATCAACATCCTCACTCATCAACCCAGAGCTTGTATCACCCGCCTCCTTCATCGTTCTCTCAACACCAGTTCTCGTCGCCTTTCTCGACATTCTACCGCTAAGTCGCGGCCATCTACTTCTCTGTACGCGGCCTCACCGTCCTAAACTCAGCGACGTGACAGCTTCTGAATCCGCGCACCTGGGTCGCTATCTGCGCGTTCTATCAAAAGCCATGGCTCGTGCGACAGGCATTGAAGATTGGAACGTGGTGCAGAACAACGGGGCTGCTGCTGCGCAGGTCGTACCGCATATGCACTTTCACATCATCCCCAGGCCGGAGATTAGAGCCAGTGGGAGGTTTAGTGAGAGCTTTACTATGTTTGGTAGGGGGAGGAGAGAAGAGTTGGATGATGATGAGGCGGTGGTTTTGGCGGAGGAGTTTAGGCAGAGTGTTGCCGCCGTGATGAGAGAAGAAGAGGAAGAGGAGAAGCAAAAAGAGAGCAAGGCTAAGCTATGAGAGTTGAAGACGTATATCTTGTTACTTTATTGGCGTTCAGCGATCTAGGAGAGGGGGCGGTTTGCCAAGTACTTGGCGTTGAAGAGATTCATAGATTTCTATACTTCTCGATCTAATACCCTTTGATGAAGATGCATCTTCATCGAATTATCACAAACCTTTACCCACTATATCTAATGAATTCCTTAGTCGGGGAAAGGTCACACCTGGCAGTTCTGAACCTCTTTCTTAGGCTCATCCAGTACCTCTATCTCACAATCTTCTACCTCCCTCATTCATGTAAGTTCTGGTTGGACTCTCAAGGCGTGACACTACTTGGAACGACAGTCTTGCCTGGTTCTAGCAATACTAACTACTAAATGTATCTTCTTTATTTGTCCTGCCATTTTTAATTACCATGTAGAATTGATCAAGCTCATCCCAACCACGGAAAGCCCTGCTACGTATGCCTTGGCAAAAGCTAGACACCATCTTCGTTTCGAAGTCGATACCAGTTACCAGAAATTGCGGCCTAGGAGCTCTTGAACGTGATTATTGGTTCAATCACACTCGACTATGGTGTCAAGGTCCTGCGGGCTCTTCTCAAAACGTCATCGAGCTTATTGAGAATGAGTCCTTGGACAATACGCAAGGCAGTGAGACATCATCCTTGAACATCAGGTTTAAACGAAAATGACAAGCAGCTGAGATTAAGTATCTAACCAATCGCACCGGGCATATAGTTTGCACACTCAAAAGGTCAACATAAAGATATCCATCCTCCAATGCGTAAACTTCAGTTCTAGTACCGATGTCAAAGCAACTCCTAAACCCATTAACCGGTGACCGCTAACCTTTAACCATCCAATCCAAGCATACTTTGTTTTTTTGTGTTTTTCTAATACTTTTTTTTTAATAAATAATGATCTGATCCGCAGTTTTTTTGTTTTGTTGTTCCATGTTCGCCATCATGTCCGATCATTTGCCTAGGTACCTTACGCCAACCCCCTTTTTATCCATATCCTTTACCCATCCAGTACCTAAGAGAACTACCTGAACATCTCTAAACCAAACACCTTCGTGTGTCGGGAGCAATGCGTCCCCGGAGCTCTCGTCTTTCTCTTTCTAACCTCGCCGTCTGCTTCTCCAGCGCGCGAATTCTCTCACGAGCAAGGTCAAGCACTTCGGCTTTGCTCACGCGACGATCATTGGCGATACCGCCTTCTGTGCCTGGAGCAGGGAGGACAGCGAGAAGACGCTCGAAGTGGGTATTGAGACGCTTGCGGTATTGCTGCTCAACTTGGTTGTGTGCAGCCCGCGCTTTGACTTCCTCTGTAGTCTCGCTGGGATGTCTAGGTTGAGCAACAACGCGCTTCTTGGGAGCACGCGATGCAGTGCGGAGCTGGGTGGGATTACGTTTAGGTCCGTCTTTGTCCTTTGCCCTTGTCTTTGTTGCCGTTGAGCGCTTGCGCTTCTTGCTCGCTGGCTCCGAGTCATCGTCGTAGTCCTCATCGTCATCCTGGTTATCTTCCTCAGGCTCAGACTCAGCCGGTGATAGCTCGTCTGCCATGGGCGGCGTGGGTAGGAATGTTGCCGCCGGAGAGACGTGAGCTGGCCAGACGGCGCCGAGAGATGGGCTGCCTGTGGATAGGTCGTAGCCTTCTGAGAAGGCGGATGAGGTGCGATGAGGAGGATGGACGGGAAATTGACCCGGTGTCGTGGAATGGATGGCGTAGCCGTTGGGGGAGAAGTCTCCAAAGGAACGGTCAAGGTAGGCAAGGTCTGTTAGGGGGGAGGGGAAGACGGTGTTATCGAGACTGGGCGTCTCAGGAGACTGAAGAGGGTTCTGCTGCTGACAAGGGAGTTAGACATGTCTCTTGTGAGTTGGGCAGTTGAGAGTGACTTACTGTAGAAGCCTCGTAGGGGGCATCTAAGCTGGAGAAAGGCATGGCGGTAGTATCGATACCGTTCATCCAGTCATCGGGCATGCGTCCAAAGCGCGCAGCTCCGTCTCCGTCGCCGGCGGACTCGAGGAAAGTCGAGCTCATCATCATTGTAGGCCGCGTTTTTTTGTTTAACGGTTATCCGCAAATACTAGATGTAGCACGAGGTTGTCCTTGAACCCCGTCATCACGAGAAGGGAGTGGAACAACGATCCCGAAGAGTGTTTTCGGTTTCTCTCTATGCTTTTTCTGTCTTTTTGCTGGCTGAGGGTCTTTTTTAAAAAAAGAAGGAAGGGGGGGTTCTTGTTATAGGCAGTTAAGAAGGCGGCAGACTCGTAGTCGCGAGGCTGGTCGGATGTCTCTTGCTGTCGACAAGCCGCAAGCCATAACGTAGCTACTCTGTTTTCTGTTCCTTGTGATTTCTTCCGTTTCTCTCGTCTAGCTTTTTCTGCGTGATGGGGAGAGAGAGCAGTAGACGGGAAGACCGTGGGTATACAGAGAAGGATAAAGATTCACAACTACAAACCTGGGCTGAACAGGTCCCCTTTTATAACAGAAGTCTAGGGCACAAAAAACTCGAAAAGATTGCCAAGACCCAATGCTCGTTCGCAAAAAGAGAGAAAAATACGACCATGCATAACTACCACCAACTAATCCATCGAGGGTGGTGCCAAAGTATGAAAAGAAGCGGAGGATGGGCCAAGGGGGCATGGCATGGCATTACGACACGGAGACAAGAGGCACGGAATAATACCATAGTATGGCATGGCACATAGTTCTGGCACAGCCAGGACACAGACGGCCTCGGACCTGAGGAGCCGTGACCGGAGTAAGAGGGTGAGGGTGAGGGTGAGGGAGGGACGGGCCAATGTGATGCATCACAAGTTCAGGTGCTCGTTATCCTTCGCTTAAAGCATGGGCGTGAAGCTTGGAAGGGGAAAGATGCAATGGGTAACCAACCAATGTAAAGATTGATAACTTACACGCCTGAGTCAAGAGTATTCCGCAAAGGCCAATGGTCTACACGAGATGGTCTTGGCACCTGTCAAGGATGGGCATTCTGTTAGTAAATCCGGGCCCTTGGCTACCTAATAGCCACGTAAGAGCGTTTCTGCAAGAGTTTCGTCACAGCGTTACTGTGTCTCTGTTATAGACAGCAAGAGAGACAATACTCTTACACCTCAACTCTCACCGAGTCAGAAGAATATAATCAACCATAACCTCCAAAGTCGTGTCGTCGCGATAAACTAATACAAGAGCGGAACTTGACAGGATAAAAAAAAACCTTGGGGTGGCCTGAGTTTATCCCCAGACGCTAACAGGCCCTCTCAGGCGGGGCTGATCCCTGTAGGATGGGGTATCGTTGACTAACCTCAATCTCGTTTGCCTTGGAACAAGACTCAAGTCGTGGGGAATAGCCTCCTTCGCAAAGGCCATGTTTAGTTTTGCTTTGCGCCCTGTGAAGTTTTGAAGCAAGTGGTCACGAGCCGGCCTCAGACTCTGACAAATCCCGAAGCCCCGAGTCCAGTCGAATCGAATAGAATCCGCTGTCTTTTTGTGTTGGTAGCCTCTTGGGTAATGAGATCCGGTTGTTGAGTCACCGTGTAGTATTCATGCCATCATTCAGAGGTAATTCAGACTTTTACTGTTGTATTTTTGTTTTGCAGAACCAATCGACCGAGGTTATCATGACATGACTTCAAAGTGAAAAGCAAGATCCTGCTCTTGAGGCTTGACCTTGTTAGGTCTGCCGCATGCCGCGTGGTACAGACATTGGCATGCAGCAACCGATGATCGCATCAGACCACCCTGCAACGGCTAATGTTGCTGTATTCATTGATGATCTTACGGTAGGTACTCTACCTAGTGGAGGAAAGAAAACTCAGGACCTTGATCCTCAATGATAAAAAGACTTAGGTAAATCAGCATAAGTTTAGGATACCTCTTGCTGAGTTCATTTTGACACCATATATCAGGGTCTGATGTTTTCTTGCCTCCCAACGTCTCCTCTAGGTACATGCTCAGTTCTAAGAAACTAAGAGAATCTGGGGTAATTGATGGACAAACGTGGCCCCCGTTATTTGGTGGTGTTGGCACTCGTCAGCTAAGATCAACGTCTTGACAGTTCAACTCCCGAGTGCTGTGCTGTACCCTCGACAACTGGCCAGCAGCCATTGAGAGGATATCGTCTCTTTCAAATAGTTTGTAACTCTATTCGTTTCATACACTTCTATTCTCCCTCAGGTTACAACTCGTTAATGCCTCTGCTCAATCCTCTCTTTCACAAGGGCTTCACAGGTTCATCCTACCTACGTACCATAAACACCCAAGAAAATATACGTCTCCTACGACAACACCCCCTATCAACCCCAAGAATAAACATCATGACCGTCAGCCAAACCCTCAACCTTCCCTCAGCCCTACCCGTTGCGGAGTCCCCCATGCCTTCTGAACCAATTACAACACCATGGCAGGGGTTTTGCGTCTTTTTTTCATGACATCCCCCCTGGGGGAAAAGAGAACGTCTCGATGTTTATTTCCAAAAACCTTATCTAAATGGGTAGATCGGTAAGTGGACACTGCGTGCGTGGGTAGATCAAGATTAGGATCAAGATCTGATCTGCCTTGGCTAGATCTGTGTGTGCTCGGGTGCATGATCATGAATATAATACTGACTTGTTAGTAAAGGGGATGATAAAGGATTGGTACACAGGGAGAAGGGTGTTATCACGAATAAATGACTTCACAAACTCCATCATCACCCATATCAACCTACACTCAACCATGGCACAACTCAGAGATAGTGACACTCCAAGCAATAATATCCAGAAATAATTCAATGTGTTGAAAGATATATGGAGTAAAAAGGGACGGATTGGTATACGATACACGAGTCGCCTCGTAGGTATTACTCGTCACCACCAGCTGTAACCGCCTTGGGCTCTGGGGTCTCAGTAGCAGCAGCAGGCGCCTCAGCAGTCTTGACGCCGTCCTTGGCTGGAGCGGAGACATCGGCAGTGTCTTCATCGCCCTCGGCGTCCTCCTCGTCGCCTTCAGCTTCAGCGTCATCGTCACCCTCTTCCTCCTCTTCTTCCTCCTCCTCGGCGTCGCCATTGGTTTCTTTGGTGTCTGCCTCGGCTGTCTTACGCTTCTTCACAGGAGGCTCGGCTGAAATGATGTGGTCAGCATTTTGGCTGGATATCATAGGCTGGTTGCTAGGCTCTTGGAAGAGACCAACTGATAGATGGGACAAAATCGATGGAAGGGATGGAAGTATGTATTGGTGGCGAGCTCTTCCAGAACATCGATAATAACTCACCCTTTGCATCAGCTTCGTCATCTTCCTCATCTTCCTCCTCCTCCTCAGCGTCCTCGTCTTCTTCGCTTTGCTCTTCTTCGTCTGCGGTGGAGACGTACCTATTCACATGTTGTCAGCCAATCGTCATCACCAAAATACAATCAACAACATGTTTCGATCGCGAAATCGCGCAACAGGAAACAATCCCAAATGCAAGGAGAATCAGATTGCGATCGGAAAATGTCGCAAATGACACGTGGGGATAGATTCAATCGCGAGATGGTTCGCATCGCATTGGATCGCATCTTGTGGTGGCATGCGACATCAGCCCTGCGCGCGCAGCTTGGTAGGTCGCGCAACGAATAGCGCCACGATAAAAATGCGCGCGATTGGACAATCGAGAGCTCCTCAAAAAGACGATCGCAACAAGGTAACATGCAAAAGGAAGGCAAATGGTACTCACTCTTCCTCCTCCTCACCATCATCGTCTTCAGGGAGGGAGACGAGCTCCTCCTCCTCCTCTTGCTTTCTCTTGCGGGACATGGTGATGGTTACTGGTCTGTGTGATGTACGGGAGTCTGTACAATGCGATTGACAGGTTCAGGAGATCAGGGCGCTTCTCTCGGGGGTAGAGGAGGGTTTTAAAGGTAGACAAGGCACAGCACGAGATAGAGAAGCTACGTAAAGCAAGAATAGAAGAGAGGAGAGAGAAAGAGATCCAGGGGGAGTGGGAACGGCAAAGGGTGGGAGAGGCTGCGCGTGCGCACTACACAAGAGCGAGAGGAGAGGAGCTGGAGCTGGAGGGCGAGAGCAACAGCTACAGTGACAATGGAGCGACAGACAGCCCGAGAGCTTGTGTGAGAGCTCTCAATCCAGCCAATTGCGGTCGTTACAGTCATCCCAACATCACTGGATACACTCCACGACACTATGTACGGACATCACTAACGAGACTCGTGTATGAATACATGGGAATGCAGGGAAACAATGCGACGCCCAGAAGTATAGTCCCACGAGCCTGTCATCGAAGGATGGATTGGGTGGCCCAGCTATGGTGTGGACAAGCTACCCGGAGGTAAGCTACCTTACCTAGTACCTTGCCTTGCCATGCCATATTACGCTGCAAGGCAAAAAGCTTCTGGCTGCTTGCGAACCACCAGATCAGGTCCGATCAGGGCGACCAAGACGCGCAACAGACGTGCGTCCAATCAAGAGGGCGCTAGCCGAGTTTATCTGCTGTACCCGGAAAGCATCGATGGCTCGGATTTGGGTTTTGCCTCTCCCGTCTTAGTACCAAGGAACAAGAGGAGAAGGGACTGTAGGAAATGCAAAAGGCGGGGGAATGGCCGCAGGCTTGAGGAGAGAGTGAGGGAGACAGAGAGCTTGGGGACGCCAGTTAACTTCCGTCCGAGTGGCTGGGCAAACAAACAGCTTCGCCGGATATGTGACGTAGGACTTTCACATTGTAGCCCAGGCTTAGAGCTGGGTGGAAGTGTCTCGGAAATTCATACTCGCCGGGAACTGGGTCCTTTTGTTTGTTTGCCGTTGCCTTTCTTCCGCCTTTGTTTCGTTTGATGAGGTGCTGTACGAGTGATTCATGGAACCAACGTGAGAAAGGCACAGTGCAATGGTTTCCATTTTGGTTTTCTATTCTCGAGGGGCTGATACAGGCCCTTGTCAGCAGCTGTCGAGTCAACAAGGACGAACGGAGCTCTCTTTCAAGCTCTGTAACATCTCACTCCTCCAAGAGCTTGGGGGAAGCTTGGACCTCATTCCCTCTGGGAATAAGTAAAACCGGGAGCGGATGGCGGCGCAAGTTTCTCCGGCTCGTAATGCCTCAAGGATGATGCGCAGGTGAGACGAGTAGACGAGTGCCCCTTGAACCGAACCGACGTCGGCGTCGGAGGGTTCAGTGGTGCGGGCGAAACACAGTTGGCGTCATCGAGCAGTGATATGATGAGGAGCTTGATGTCTGGTCACGTGTTGTGCTGGTCCATGCTTCGACATAACCTACCCTGAAGCCATGACCCATGATGAGATTCTGGTTTCGATTCATAGCTGCGCTCAAAATTGACGGCCTTTGGTGACATGTTCTTTTTGGTATTTACTTTCTAACTTTTGCTTTTGTTTTGATAACAAGCGTTACGCGCCCTGGCACGTGAGGTTGACGCCGCTCAGCTGCATGATATTACGATTTTCCCTTGAACGATAACAGCCATGTGCTTGATTCTGCGCCTCTCGCTGGCTGGACGACGAGACCAAAATCCTGACATTACTTAAAGAAGAGTATTAAGATGATCAATGCAGGAGTCTGATATCGAAACAAGGCAAGGGAAGGCAAAAAGCAAAAGAGACACGGACAGTCTCAGGTCTGAGCGGAGACAATGTCTTACTCTCCCTACTTCCGTCCCGCGTTTCCGCCTGCCCTTTCCTCGCTGGCGTTATTTCCAAATTCTGATGTCGATCTCAACATTGCATGAATAGCTTATTTGGATGATTACAGTGGCTTGAAAAACAATTGGCTCTGGGCATTGCAGCTGTGTCAAGTCACGGGTTAATTGATGCATGCAGATATCCATATCATGAGGTCCCGGGTAGGCCGCCGGGTCGCTCAGTATGCAACCAGAAATCCCAGAATACTGGACTCAGGGCTTAAATGGTGATACCAAGCCACGATAACCAAAGTAAATTGAAGACCCTTCATTTGAAGTTCGTACTAAAAGACATTTGCCATTTGACGACTGAAACGTCCGTTCCCGAGCGAATCGGGGTTGGACGGAATTCAGCTGAA
Source organism: Fusarium mangiferae (assembly GCF_900044065.1). Lineage (NCBI taxonomy): Eukaryota > Fungi > Ascomycota > Sordariomycetes > Hypocreales > Nectriaceae > Fusarium > Fusarium mangiferae. The sequence goes on from NW_024573935.1 coordinate 658,074, forward strand.
ATACCTTGAACTCGGCAATGACCCTTTGCGTTCACTTCGAGTCTAGCTTCACCTCAACTGTCTCTATTATCGACAGGCCAAGACGGGAACCGTTGTCTTTGCCTGCGCAATCTGGATCTCTTGAACGAGACGAGACTCTTTAGTATTGAATGAGGCGTGATCCGTTGGGTTGCTAGTTCGGGGTGGCTGCGCCTCGGTCATCATATCGAGACACGACACGAACGCGCGTGGTATAGTGGTTTGTTTGTATTTGCATAAACAGAATATGTCACTCTTCCCTGGGCGACGGGCGGGTGATGACGACGGGGGAACAGATCATGACCCGGTGGTTCGGAGTGGGCATGTGTAATTTGGACGTTACCGAGATGAGCTTCGGCATCTAGTATGGATCTCAGAAACATGCATGATTTCCTGTACGCTTCTTCCAAGTTGTCTCACGTGCTATTAACGCATGTCTTGTATAGTCTCTGAGCTGGAATGTGAAATCTCATATCATAAGGACGTCTGATTACATCTCGATGGAATACGCAACTCTGGCGAGCTACTGTCCAAGCCTCGCGATCCTTCAATTAATCTGTGCTCAGCAATTGTCAGCATACGTACTCGAATGCTAGCAAGCCTCCTTCGCCTAAAAGATGCACTTGTCGATGGATGCCTCGTGCTTGACGGTCCAGCTCATCCCACTGACAAGGTTTACACCCAAAAAGCGGGGAGTCTTAGCCGACTTCTTCAAAGGGTTCCAGAAGAACGCGCTCTGTTGATGACCAAGTCACGTCAAGGTCAGTCTTATTTCCGATCTTAGGTTAATGTTATGTTTACTTTTTAGACTTTGTAGCTGCAGAACAGAGAGATTAGCAGAGGCTTAGATGCCCCGCATGAGTGGTATTTCTTGACTGAACTGAGTCTGCACTAAAGCAGTGAGATGGAGTTTGTAAAACGTTGAGGTTTCCTTTTTGTCAGGCTATTTCGCCACGCTTAAGTCATTCCTGCACTGAAGATGCTGCGTGTTGGGATTTCCCCCTGAAGCCAGTGGAAATTATCAAGAAATCGCCGAGCGCGAGGCAGACGCAGAGATTCTTCCGTTGACGAGACGAAATAATCACGGAGCACGGAGCGAGACGAGTGGACAGTTACATAATCCCTGCGTGTCATCTCGATTCCATGTAGATCCAAGAATTCGAACTTGACCAGAAGCTCACCGGAAGCAACAAGGGTCAGAATTCCACCAGAGCTGATCGGTCTTCCCTCCGCATAAATCGATTTCAAATCGCTGGGAATGCAGTAGTAATGTAATCGTGATAAAATCGAGATTGGACAGGTAACCCGCGCGGACTCATCCATTCATATTATTATGGTACGTCAGCAGCGCTATGCAACACAACACGGCCCCAGGAACATGGACTCGGTGCACTTGGGTTAGCTCATTCTGGTTAAGTTCGCTGGGATCATGGATGGATGAATCAACGGCTAAATGTTTCTTTGTTTTGTGCCTTGGAAGTTGTTCTCTCATCGACGTAATAGCTGATGGATAATGTCGTGGATACCACCTGAAGTCATTTCATTAATTTCCAAATGTTTGGCTTAGCTAAAATGCATGGGGATGAAAAGAAAAACCAGGGTTGCATGGTGTCCCTGCAGCGGAATAAGATCCAGGTACCAAACCACTGTAATTGGCTGCCTTTTTTCTCACCCACCCACTCTTGATCTGTCTTTTGACGCCATCAAATGGTCTACTCTCTAATGCTGCCTCCAAGGCAGAATAAGCCTAAGCAGAGCCTTTTTCACACTAGCAGAAGAAAAAAAAAGGGAGATGACTACCCGATGTGGGTAATTACCAGTCGGGCATCCAGTCCGCGACGCCGCTTGTGTTCCTTTTGGACTGACGGAGAGACGTTAACGTGGACGGGAGGAACCCGTTGAGACGGTGCAGCGCCTTTGGGTCGGGCCCCTTTGCCGGAGGATGGGCTAACGAGAATTAGAGAGACGGGCTTGAGACGGTGGTTTTCAAAAACTCTCTACGCGAACAGATGCATATTATTCGGATTGCCTACTATGGAAATTTCTTACCCGGTTTACCTGTGAGAAACACCTTTCGTCCAATGAATTGTTGAGGTGGTGGTGCCGCCGCATCTCAATGGCTTCAACTTGTGTTCAGAGGCTGTTTTGGTGAGAGGGGCAAGTTTAATTTGCATCTCATAGTCAGGAGGGGAAAGTACTTTAGACCCCAATGAGGCTTGAGTGAATGAGACGAGCATAAGGGATGAAAAGTAAGTATATGTTGCGTGATATTATATGCTGCCTCTAAGATATAGTCGATGCAGGCCATCTCATAGCGGCGCTATAGTGTAGATGATATGGGCTGCGGTATGTGAGAAGTGACAGTCTATGACTGCTTTGCTGATGATCTGTTGCTCGTATCAGCCAACCCTGTACCTCTTTTGAGATTCATCAGAAACACCAAATCGTCTGGATTGCCTCTGCCTTTCGGTGTGGCTCATGTTGCGCTGGCTAAGACTGTTCTATCCAGAAACGCGTTCCCTCCCTTGGAGTTTGAACATCCTCGGATTCACAAGCACCGTTTTCGCATATGACATGAGACGTTAGAACCCCTGTTTCTCACAAGCAGAGCACTCAGTACCTATCACAACCAACACCAATAAGCATATTCCTCCATGATTACGCCATTGAACCAACCATTTCGATCTTGTCTGACTGACTGTTTGTTTCTCTCTCTATTCTGCCAAACCTGGTTCCATGAAATCACCCTTGCTCTCATTCCCAGACCCAGACCCCCCGCCATCCAGGCCTGTTTAGGTCAACTGACTCGATATTGGCCCCCCTCTCACCAACAATTTAGCGTGCGAAAAAAGAGACCTTCCCAGCTGAAAGGACCCAGCAAAAGAACCAGAGTTGCTTCCCCCGGGGCACCATTCGGCCAATGGTGTTGTCTGTGACCTCTTGGTCGACTCATTTTCGTCTTGGTCATACATACGTAGCAGATGGGGGATAGTTAGAGTTGAGAGAAGAAGGAGGGTGGCCATCGGGATAGACCAAACGGAAAAGACGCCGCAAGGCAGGGTGAGAGTGAAAGTGAAAGCCACGAGGCATGCATGTGCCGCAGTCCATACAACCCAACGGTCACAGTCGTACAAATCACATTGAATGGTAGCTTGGAGGGCCTCGTTCGACCTTTTTTGTCAACCTCGCGCCCCTTGGCTCCTAGGGCTCCCTTTTTGGTGGTAGATGGTGGATGGAACCACCATTGATTGATTGGATTTTTACTTTTGATGTGCTTCTTGGGTCTCGTCTCGTCACATACTTCTTTTCCCCGCGCCACCTGCTTCTGCTACGGCTCTTCTGAGTGAGTCCATTCGCTCTCCCTTGTCTCATTTCTCTGTTCCTTGGATTTCTCTCCATCGGGGCTGTCCACTCCACCCAAGACAAGACTTTTTGTCTGATATACTACTATATCCCCCGTTTGTTCAAACAACAACAAAATAAATGCACGATCCGAGCTTCCTCCCTCCCTCTAGCTTCTCGACTTCCAAGTTTGCAAATCGATTCAACCTCCGATTCTCGGTTCAATCACTCGTTTGGGTACATCTCGTCTCCCTTTAGAGCCGGAGTTCTCATTACAGCGGCGCCCAAGCTCCCCTGCTGGTGCTGTTAGCGACGAATTAACCCCCCTGACGGCTGGTTTTTGGGCCTGGGCTGGGGCTGCGGAATATCCTTGTCGTTGAAATTCAACCTACCCGCCCTGCCAATCCAATCCGGCTTCCCCGTCCCTGTACTGAAAGTTAACGCTCCGTGCAGGGTGCTGGCTGTGCTTTCTTTGCGTATTTGCGAGTTTTTCGCTCTTAATGTGCTCTTGGACCTGGACTTGGACCTGAGCACAGGCTGAAGCCATTCATTTGTTCTTCTCATCACTTTCGAAGCTGGAACTGGATGCCGGCTGGGTTGTTTTGTCTGTGTCAAGACGAAATTCGGCGTCCTTTCTTTTAACCTAACCGTGGGGTCCATCCAACTCTCGACGCCCATCATTTTCCACAGCAATCATACAGCCCACACCGAATCCGCCTTTTCTCTAAAGACCGACTCTTTCTCGCATTCGTTCTTCAGCACCGGATCGACTTCTTGGTTAGATAGCTGTGCTTGTGACTAAGGTTCTCGCCTTCATTTTTTGTGCGGCTTGTTTCGAAACTCTGGAACGATACTCGACCCTCGCTCACGAACCGCCGAAACCTTGACTACCAAAGCAACCGCTTTTTTGCTTCTGGCCCAGCCTTTGCCAAATTCCAGTTGCGGACCCAATACCTTGTTATAGGACCGACAGCAATGGCCAAGAGCTACTGCTGCATTTTCTCAAATACGATCTCTTCATCTTCAGATACCTGCGCTGCTACGGTCGGCGCACCTTGCCGGAGGACGCAGTACAGTGACTAACTGAACGTTACCAACCAACCGCATCACCGACGAAACGACGAACACGACCAAGAAAAATTCGATACCCTTGCACACAAAGCGAAACCTCGTTTTGTAAAGCAAATCTATACCTGCCCGCTGGGCGACCATAGTTTTTGCCAGCCTCTGGCGCCCAGCAGCAGCATCCTGATCCCACGACTGCCAAGTGCATCACACCATGGCTCCCCTCGCTATTTCTGTACCCGACGCTCCGGGTTCACCACATGCAACCCGAGGCAAGTTTACCTTGTATGGTAATCGACAGCGGGATAGCGAGAACAGTAGCCTTGCACCAGGTACCTCGACAAGTGATGCATCACCTTATGCATCGCCCATGACTTCACCTTCAATGTCTCCGTTAGCATCTCCTCGGGTTCAGATAGTGCCGTTTGGATCCGCCTACCGCCATACTCGCCAACCCTCTGATGAGTCTCTGTCACATTTACCTCCTCTGCCAGTTTCACCAAGATGGGATTCAATGTCAAACCCTTCAAGATTTATTCTTGGGCAGTCGATATCACAAAGAGCAGGATCACCATTTGACTCTCCGCACTCCCCGTCACCTTTAAGCTACGATACTGCGGCAAGCACTCCTGTCGAATCTCGAAACACGTCTCCGACATTTCTGACATCCAAATCGTCACTGGCTGACCTGCGCGCCTACGACAGCCTGCCACCCACCGTGGAGAACTTCTCGCGGCCGCGGAAGCAAAGTATCCGCCAGCCAATGACAGACGCGGCTAAGCCACGTCCAGTCCACAACACCCTGGTTACCGCTACCGCTACCGCGACTGCGACCGCTACATCGCCCTCTACCCCCGGCCTCAATCCCGCCGACCAGTACCTCGAGCTTGTATCACCTTCGCAACATCCCCTATGGCCTGCTCCTCCACGTCCCCGCGGTCCTTCGGTTTCATCTTGTCAGTCTTCATCTACTTACCACTCGGTCTTATCTCCACCTTCCAACGACTTTTATGAGCCTCGAGCGCCCCGTGCTCGAGCGGCCAATGGTGCGACAGCTTCCGCCGCACGGCCACCATTAAGCTACTCCAACCCAGGGTCGGCCTCACCGAGCCCTGTCGTCGCCCCGTGGATGAGTGGTGAAGAATTTAGATCGAGCTTTCGCTCTCAATTCACAGAATCTACTGCTCCAGGAACTGCAGTAACTGAGAGAAGTAGCGTCCTTACAAAGGACAGCTCCGTTACATCATTATATCCGAGCCCTGAAGGCGAAGGGGAGGAAGAAACCAACCCCGAACACGACGAGCCGAGCCTTGAGGATGTTATGGGCATGTACGAGCAAGGTTTCGACGACGACGAAGACGACGTGCACTACCCCGATTATCACAACAGAAATTCTCGCCCCGTGACATCAACCTCAGACATGGATCAGCGACACAGCATCAGAGACGATGCAGATGACGAGGACTTCCCTCAACGCAAGGTTCAAGAGTCCAACTCGACCCTTGACATGGAGATTCGAATGTCCAAGATGATCTTCACCCACCCAGCCTTCACATCATCAGTTCCTCATATCGCCGAAAACTACGGTCGCGGAATGAACGAAAAGCGAGATTCGGCAAAGTCCCTGGATTCTGAGCCTTCTCTTAATGAACAACCTTCTCCTCCTGTCGATCCAACTCCTACAAGCGCACCACCCGTCTCCGCGCCCCTCTCACTCGTTCGTGAGCCTTCCGAACGACCCGAAACCCCTGAATCTGGACGCAATATGGCCTACTCTTCGGAGCCCGCACCTGAACCAACACCGACAGCAGCACCCGCACCCATTCCTGAGCCTCAGCCTGTACCTGAGCCAGTATCCGCCCCTCCACCACCTGTTATTGCTCCTGAACCCGTCGAGCCTGAGGACCCTGGCGCTCGTGACCGATACGGCTTCAAGAAGGAGAATCAGTACGTGACGCGGCAGCAATACGATACCTGGAATGCTGGATACACCGAGTACCTGGCACGCCGTCGGAAAAAGTGGAATGCCTACCTCAAGGACAATGCTCTCATGACAGATCACCCCAACCGATTCCCTGCTCCCAACGCAAAGACAAAACGCTTTGTTCGCAAGGGCATTCCTCCCGAATGGCGCGGTTCAGCTTGGTTCTACTATGCTGGTGGTCCCGCCATTCTGGCAAAGCACTCGGGTCTCTATGATAAGCTAACAACTAAGCGAGCTAAGGACGTTGATGCTGAAGCTATCGAGCGAGACTTGCATCGGACATTCCCTGACAACATTAAGTTCAAGCCTCCCGGCGGGATGGATACGGCATCGAGCAGCGCTAGAGAAAGCCAGTCAACAATGTCGGACTCTACTCGGGGATCCAGCCCAGCGCCTCCCAATGTGGACGGAGAGACACCAATCATCACTTCTCTTCGCCGCGTGCTCCATGCCTTTGCTGTCTACAACCCTCGCATCGGATACTGCCAGAGCTTGAATTTCCTTGCTGGTCTTCTCCTTCTGTTTGTTGACACTGAGGAGCAGTGCTTTTGGCTTCTCAATGTCATTACACGCATCTACCTTCCTGGTACCCATGAGATGAGTCTCGAGGGCTCCAAAATCGATCTGGGCGTTCTCATGACTGAGATGCGTACCTCCATGCCTGCCGTCTGGGACAAGGTCGGTGGCGAGCTTGAGGCTGATCCCAACTCACGGCCCTCGACAAGCAAGTCGATCCGCCTCACTCGTTCGCGTCGCAAGGAACTCGCACGCATGTCAACACCAACTGACCGACTCCCACCAATCACCCTTTGCATGACGGCTTGGTTCATGAGTTGCTTCATTGGAACGCTCCCAATTGAGACTACTCTCCGCGTGTGGGATGTCTTCTTCTACGAGGGCTCCAAGACGCTGTTCCGCATTGCACTGGCCATCTTCAAGCTTGGCGAGAGCGAGATTCGGGCTGTAGCCGATCCCATGGAAATGTTTGGTGTTGTGCAATCGATGCCACGCCGACTGATCGACGCTAACGCGCTTATGGAGGCTTGCTTCAAACGACGGAATGGCTTCGGGCACCTCAGCCAGGTCCAGATTGACGAGAAGCGCCAGCAACGACGAGCTAAGGCGCAGCTGGATCGAGTCCGTCAGGGCAAGACATGGAACGTCGGATAGTTGGAGTCGGAGGACAGCCACCACTGTCTACATCGACCCGAAACACCAGGAAATTAGACCTCTGAGCCGCGTCAACATCATCATATCATCACAACCCCTTCAACACTCCTTCATTATCTCCTTTTACTGCCTCACTTCTTTCTCATTTCGGCACACCCTGGCTCGCACTGAAACAGGTGTGAGCCACCGAACCTTATCATGGAATGGCGTTTCAATGGAAGGCATGGTCTATTTCTCGATTTAGCCGGCATTGTGTCTTCGTTTTTTCTTTATTCACTTTCATATTCAACCCTCCTTTCAAAATTTCCTTGTATTTCTTTTTCAGCTTACCCAATATCTGGGGGAGCTCATTTACAATGTCTCAAAGCAGCGGGGAGGGATCAGCGTTGGACGGCTGGAATGTACAGGATGGAATGGAACCCAAAAAAGGAACACTGTTTTATACTTGATGACGATGGTTTACGGCTGCATTGCGACAAGACAAAAAAAAGCATCACCAACCTCACAGCACTCTTGTAGGGAAGAAAAAGACTTCCTACGGAGGGAGGTATGGCTATGATGCAAAGGACTGGCAAAGCCAGGCGGTGTCTGGTTTTCATATAGATGGGGGGGAGGAAAATTACGTATGAACTGGGTAGAACCTTATTGTCGAGGAGTAGATTTGGGGGATAACCTTTTTTGATACCCTAATGGAATGAAAGATAATTACATGACTGTTCGTTCTCTTTATCTACGCGCGTGGTCTAATGATGTCTCACCTTTTGTCCACACGCTTCGATCTGTCTGAGACAAAGGTGATCGGGAGATTTACTCGTGATGAATGATAATGAATGTCTCATGATGAGTCTTGTGAGCATGGTCAAAGTGAGACAAGAATCAGCCATGTTGCGCTGGAATAACAGAGGGATTGAATAGGTATGCTGACACTGACGCTGACCCTGACATTAAGGTTGGAGTCTTGTACTGGAGGATGCAAAAATAAAACGTCAAAGTTTAGCGTTCACTGCACGAAACGCATCTGGTTTGGATTTCTGTCGCTTCGGACCAAGGTCTGAGACTTCCATCATCTAACTTCGGCTATGGTAGCTTCAATTAGTAGCGAGTTTCATGACAAACATTATTGCCCCCATCCTCGCCATTGAGAAATTCTACGTTTACCATAGCACGTCTTTTGCCATGATCACAAAAGGATTGGCAAAGATTATCTGACATGCATGAGTTCACGATGATTTAATGGACTTTGTGATGAGAGAAAAGTCGTCTTTCGTCGTTGTAATTCATCTGTATTTTCCTTTCCAATAATGATATACTGATAGAAAGCCCTGAGAGGCATCAAGACACATCCTGTGCGTTCGCTATTCCCTTTAGCTGATCTCGCTCTTTTCAAGCATTCGCTATAAATTTCACAAGTGCCTAGCAAGACGCCTCCTGATGCGACGCCACCAGTTTCTGAACCTTCCTCGCTCTTGTTGCTCCCCCTCCCACTCGTCATCCGATGAGCTGATAAATTGCGCTATATCAGCCCAGATTTGGTCTCGTCGTTGTCTTCGTGCTTGCTCTTCTTCTAGTTGTCTTTGTGCTAATTCCCACATTGTTTCCCAGGCTTCTTCTCTTTGCTCTGGACTGTGATGTGACTGCTCATGTCGTCTGAAATACCATTCAGGTGCAGGAGAGAGAGACTCCGACGTACTGTCAGGTGCAGGAGAGGGAGACTCCGACGTACTGGAAGGTCCTGGTACTACGACGTCGCGCCCGTCATTTCCAAGACTGTCATTCTAGGCAACTGGAGGGAAGTCAGGCGAGCCCATTGCATACATCTCAACATGTTTCTTGGCGTTCTTATTGAATTCGGCACGATTGTTCTGATACTCTTGAGCAATGCGCTCCTCAAGAGGGCTGTCAATCTGGGGCTCCTCTAGGAGATTTCGAAGGCCCTCGAGGACGGCGCGGAGCTGCGTGCTAGGTTTCCAAGCATCGGGCTTGAGGAGGCCAAGGCAGATGTTGCCTTGGCCGTCGTTTGTGACGTTGGGGTGATAGATTCGAGTGACGAACTTGACGACAGGCGGCTTGAAGGGGTACCCGGTTGGGAGGGTCAGGACGATTCCGAATTTGCCTGGGTGGTAGGGAGTTGACTCAGGTGCCGTGAGAGTTACATGCCAGGTGTAGATGGACTCATCAGGTGGGAGGGAAACGGAGAAACCCTCTGGCGGGTTTTGGGAAATCTCAGCGAATTCCTGGAAGATGTTAATGGGTGGTATCGAGGATGGAAAGGAGGAGGGAGGGTTTACCTTTGTGATACGTTTGGACATTGTCGGACGATGTAGCTGTTACCTAGCTTATGGATGGGGGATGATGTCGTGCCTGTACTTGACTTGCAGGGCTATTTTCTTGATGGTCTCGATATTAAAATGATGAAGAGTTGAGCGATAGACTGTTTGCGTGATGTAGATGTAGATGTTGTTGTTGGAAGCAGGAGGTAGAAGGAAAGAAACCTACCTTAGGTAGTAGGTAGGTATGACGATGGTGGGGTACCTTGAGGTGCTGTTGGAGGCAACAGCTACCTACGAAGCTTAGCGTACCTCACCTTCCTTTACCTGTAGGTAATCCACCCCTAGGGAGTAAAAAGAACTTCTGATGCTAAGCCAGGCTGCCAAGATTAAGGACTGCTACAATATACTAAACATCCAATACGTAATTCTTTATTCTTACTGAGGATAAGGATCCTAAGGTTTTTGTCTTCTCAAGCTTCTGTGGGGCGGGCTCCTGGATGAAACTAGTGGGGCAGTGAAACTATGAGCAAGAATCTCTATGTTAGGTAGGTACTTTGGGGAAGCACTTCCATTACCATGATATATTGGCGGGACTTTGGAAGAACTGACCTGAAAGACTCAGGGAACCCTTCAAGTGTTAGACCCTGATAAATAGTTAAGAGAATCTAAGTAATCGGATGTAGGATTGAAATAGATGCACGTTGGCAGAGATTGGACGCTGGAGCATAGCGCATGATGGCACCCTATTTCTCGGGAGAAGACTACTTTCACCCATGAGGTAATGGCTCCAGCTTGAGAGGATCGAGTATCGAAGCTGTTCAACACAGAATCAAGGCTACAGGGGCTTCAGACCGAGGACAACCCTGACAACTGAGGGCCATGCTACTCATACAAGTACAAATCGCATTACTATTCTTCAAACACTGAATCACACATCACCCAGAAACTCCCTGAACGAAACTTTTACCCTACCAAGGACTTGAATCGTCAATTAGCTTGCTCCTATACCACGCATCTCCCCAGTGTATATCTAAACATCCATCATCGACAAACATCCTTTTGAAACAGACCATATCGCTCAATCCTAACCGTCGGTACCACTGCTCCTGAATGTTGCGCACAGCGCAGCATAGTGATGTGTGAGATCCAGCACATTCTGCGGCAAGCTAGTAGCTTGAATGATGCTTCGGACCTTCACTGCTCCCTCGTCCTCGATTAGAGTCCGTATCGTGTGCAGCAGCTCCGGGCTGAACTCGCTGTACCATCGGTACTGCCATGTCACTAGTCGGATGACGGATGCCACCGTCTCCCTTGTGCTCTTGGTCTTTTCAAAGACACGTAGGATGCCGGCGAGGGCCTTGGGGCTGAATCGGATTGATAGGCATGCGCGATACGCCTCGACGGCTTCGTCGACGTGCTGAAGACGCTCGGCGAGAGAACCAAGGATCTCCCACTCCTCTGCCGACTTCTTGTACTGCATCTGCTGGGCGCGGTACTGGGCCATCTGGGTACGCCAAATTGTGTAGACACGCAGGTCTTCGTAGAGCACCATGAAGAGGCTGTCTAGCCAGCGCTCACAAAGGCGCTTGGTGTTGAGCTTGGACAGATGCTCATCATTCTTGGTTGTCTGTGGATTGTTAGCTTTGGTCCTGCATGGTGTGAAAATAAAGCCTACCTCGCTGTCCGCCTTTGCCTCGCCTGGGTCGATAACATTAGAAGGCTTTTCGATCTTGCCCTGTTCGCTGGTACCGTTGGTGGCAGGGAGCTCCTCGCCAGCTTCCTCAGCTTTGGAAGCGGCCTCATCAAGCTTCTCTACCTCTTCGTCCTCAGTCTCTTCATCTTGGTTGACAGTCTGATCAGGTGTGCCCCGCAGACCATCTGTACTAGGAGTTCGCTTTGTTGAAGAGGCTGGCTGAGTAGCCTCCTGCTTCTCTGTGCGGTACTCATCCTCCATCACAAATACATTACTCCTGATCTTCAGCAGCTGGTCCCAACCAATCTTGGCGGTCATCTCGGTCAGAATATCGTACGCTTTCTTAAAAGTGCCCCTGTAAGATGCCGCTCGTAGGTTGAGCAAGCTAGGATCAACCTGTTCTGAGTATCGAGATTCAGGCTCGCTATCAATCTCGTCGAGGCGAGTTTCAGGGAGAGTTGGCAAGTGAACTTCCTTTGGTTCTGGCATCAGAGGCGTATCCTTGTCTTGGTAAGTGAACATAGGGCATGAGTTGAGAATGGTAAGCGCATTGTCCCAATCTTCCATAGCTACGTAAACCTGGGCCAATCTCGCCCAGGTGCTGAACTCGGTTGGGGCGGCGACGGTAGCGCGATCCGCACAACCAAGAGACATTTTCAGTCTTTCGTCTCTGAGTTCAGGCGTAGGGGCGCTCTTGGCCTTGTGCAACAAGAACTCAGCTTGAGTGTCGAGCATGACATAGTCCATTGGGGTCTCTTGCAAAGATTGGTGAAGCGTTCGGACGCCAGCAACCTCCTCGTGTCCCATGAACATGACCTTTGCCAGCAGAGATGATACCTCGACGCTTTGCGTTCGGAGCTTCTCAAACAAGTTGATTCCAGAGGCATAGCGTCCAGTTGTCTCGAGGTACTTGAGCAGACCCGTAGTTAGGTGATTCGACACGTTAGTAGGCACCTGAACCACAGAATCGGAACCCAGCTGCCATCCTAGAAAGTTGGTTAGCCTACGTAGAGTAGCCAGTTTGGGGTCGCATACCCCTGAAGAAGAGCTGTTCTGCGGCATGGAGGAAACGATGCTCAGTTTCAGTGTTTGTCACAGGATTGAATCTTCGAACACCCATAATCTTTCGAATAGTATCGCCGCTACCATCGTCTGCGTATGAGTAAGCTCGAAGAACGCTGCATAGATAAGTCTCCAGCCAAAGCTCCTCCGATGCCTTCCTCTTTTCGCCTCGTTCGTCGACGCAGTAGCTTTCTACGGTTCCAGGGATCGATACGTGTACGCGCATGTCGAGTCGCGAAAAGGCATTGTAGCAGCTATTGAGAATTAGGGTCTGCAATCGCGGATGCAGGGGCGCATAGTAGTCATGACGTACCAATAGACACCCTCGACAATCTTGTTGGTCGCATTTGGCCCAGATTCTTTGTAGGTTAGGGTATTAATATATGCTGCTAGACTCGCAGAAGAGGATGCATCGACACCGGTAACATGGTGGTAGACACCAGTCTTTAGAAATCAGTTCCTGGTCTCCCTTGCGCCGAGAAGCTTGCATACCTGTTTAGCTGGGTTTCGCACGGCATGCTTGAGAAGATGAACAAGATCGGGAGGACCAAGTTCTCTTAGACCAGAGAGGGATTCGGTTCGTGCATCGATCGACTCGTGGAGGATCTCCTCGGTGATTCTATCTCGAGATTAGCTATATGAACGCCAAGGATATCGATGGTGTTGCGCACTCAGGGACCGCTGGCGCGACCATGACGACGGGCTCCTCGTGAACCGCTAATGATAATCAGAGTCGAAATTGAAGCGAAGGCTGTCGAAATTGACTCGTCTAGGGAATAAAGAGGGGAAAAGTCGAGGTCGGTTGCGATCTCTTTGTTCTCGAATCGAGAACTGCGGAGCTGGCGTAAGATGTTGAAGCCAACCGTTGTTGGTCCCTCCCTAAGATCTGGCCTTGCTCCTTGCTCTCCTTCATAGCTGGAGCTACGTACTGAGTTAGTCCAGGCCACGTTAGGGGCCGTGCAGCTCTAAACACCGCCACATCCACGTGCTCCTACCGCAAACCGAGTCTCTGTGTGGCGTAATGGGGCTGAAATGATCCGCGTCTTAGAACGCGCTTCGTCAGGGCAATTAATGAGGTGGACGTCCGCTAAGCACACCCAATTGACCCCAAACTCTCATCAAAATAGCCAACTTGTTAAGATATATCCCCTATCGCACACACGAATGTCGGCTGTTGCTCTAAAAGTATTGCGACCGCCAATATGGTATGATGCCCAGATCTGAGAGAGGATATTTGCTAATTAAATGTTTAAAGCCGGCATTCCAAGCAATCAACCTCGAGCCCGAGGACAATATCGACGAACAAATCGATACCACAAAGGAGATCCATGTGAGATTGACAGCCAACGAAACAATCGCGCGCAATTACTGACCTACTCCAGGTCGACGAAGCTCTAAAAAGGTTCCAAAATGCCTTGAAACTCCATGCACAAGGACCCCGATCGCGCGAAGCTGCCGAAACCGCATACAACGAGCTATTCGAATCCGAGATCTTCAAATACCGAGAAGCCAAAACCGACTACGAACGAGCAGAGCGACATGCAGACGGTCAACCAGATGTGTCCAACTTGGATCATTCCCTCACAGATGGAGGATTAGATGTCGATGCCGGAGGGGCAGATGGTGTCGCAGCTAGTCTTTCTCAAGCGCTCTATTTATCGTACAAAAACTACGGCCAGTTCTTTGTCGACAAGTACAAGGACGAGTCGACCTCAAATCCGGCATTCAAGGAAAAGACCCGACTGAAGTACCATGACGACCACGCAAACAAGGTTTTGGATAAATGGATGGCTGCTTTGGATCAGGACCCGTCTGATCCAGAGCTCTGGAGAAGGGCTGCTCGATTCGCCGGCGCCATGAATAGCCACCGTATCAAGCGGTATTGTCTTGAGGCTGCAATTGAGTTGGATGACGACCCTGCTGTTGTGGAAGTTGACCCTCCCTCTTTAGCAGAAGGCATGGCAGGTGAGCAGCTGAAAGACCATCTGCAGCTTCTTGGCGACGACATGGCTCTATCGCATCCGATAATGGCTCCCTGGCTTAAGAAGAAAATGCCTGCTCTTCTCAAGCGCCACCTTGATCCCATCCCTTTTCTACCCGACCCGACCAAGTCATTAATACCACCCAAAGATCCCATTGCTCAGGATCAGACAGCAGAAGACACAGAAATGAGAGATGCCGAGAATGCCAGCCGCAGCGATCCTAAGACAGTGTCGTCCTGGGCAAGTCTTGGTGATGAAATCATAAATCGTCTTACAAATTATACAGAGGTATTTGATATATTTGATGAAATCTTGGACAGCAGCGTGGACGAGGCTGTCGTTGAAACACCCTCGCACGATTCTGAAAGCATCAGTTCAGAAATTCAAGTCGCGATAGGAAGGCCGATCCAGCCAGCGGAATCGTCTGAGAAGAGCAGCCCTGAAGCAGAACCCAAGGATCAAAAAGCTGCATCTGAGGCCACCGACGACAGCCAAAAGGCTGGTGACCAAACCAAAAAAGAAGCCAACGGAGTGTCAACACGAAAACGATCGCAATCTGCAGCGGGACTGCCAGACGGCGCGGAAGAGGAGAATGCGACCGAGAAACGCAGTAAACGAGTTCGACGAAGAGAGACACTACAAGCTGAGGAATCAACTGATCCCAGCACATTAATTGCTAATCAATTACAGCCTTATCAAGGCGCTGACCAAAACCTATTCCAAATGACCAAGAGCGTCCTGGAAAATCTGGGCGTGGACGACAAGTCGACCTTCGATTTCATCACTGAACTCATTGATTCATGTGCTGTTGAAGACCGGCCAGGCAAGATTGCAAATCTGGCCGCAGGGGATCTGAGCAGTGCCATCGTTGACTTTCGCGAGGAGGTCGCCAAGGTGTTTTTGCACAAGAATGAACAAGCCCCTCTCGGTCCATCATCTTTCTTGGAGCATGCGAAGACAAGTTCGCAAGACCAGAACTCAACGCCGACTTTCAATGAGACACAGGGCTTAAGGTCGTTTGCCACTAAGATCGGAGAATCTCGATCATGGATGACCATTGACGATGTCGCATATGAATGGGTCAGAGCTGTTAGCCAGAGCTATGCAACAACCAAATGGTCCGACAAGATGAAGTTATCTGTAGTCCAGATGCTCAATCATTCGGACGCAGCGTTACATCAAAGAATCAATGAAAAAATTGAGTTGGCTGCTGGCTCACCCGAGAAGCTGGCCGAGCTCGAAACCATTGTCCCTATGATCTATGAACTTCATATCGACATATACGAGCTCATCACCAATCCCAACAGCGTTGTGGATTATGCAACTCGTATGAAGACCAAATATCGACTCGGCCGGTGGCTCAATGTTGCTTCTGCTTACATCCAGGCACTCGATCGCCCTTCAAATGATGAGCTCTCAGCACGTTTCTTATGGACCTCAGTTCTTGTGTCTTCACATTCTGAGCGTCCTGTGCGCGAACACATCCTTCTCATGTGGACATCTCTACGGGATCACCTGACAGATGAGAATATTCCAACCATTTCACTGCCAAACAACGTGGTCATGCCGACGATCTCCCCAGAAGCCGCGGATCGCGAAATCTCCAAGCTCACTACAATGGACTTTTTCCTCGGATTATTCCAGGACAACATGGAGGATCCAGTCTCTGTCATTGAGACGCTAGAGCCTGTTCTCAACCCTTCTTCAGTCTGCGTCCCCGATCAGGAGACAGAACCCGAGAGTCCAGGTACTGAAGACGATGATTCAAGCTCAAGCTCAAGCGACAAGCAAAAGAAGTCGCTCTCGGACTGTGCAAGTCAGAGCCTGCAAGATTTGTGGAAATTTCTTCATAACAGTAGCACAGAGCTTAGGTTGTTTCTGTGGTCACGTTTGGGAACCGCTTACCACGCTATTGGTTATCCTACCAAGCAATTCTCTTGTTATCTCAAGAGCATTGAGTTGATTGTATCAGATCTGGAAAGCGAAACATATGCCAACACTCCGGCCGACTCCAGGAAGTTGCTCTTTATGCGCACTCTGAAATCGCTTGATGAGCTCCTTATAAGTGCACTGTATGCTGCGCTCAATGATAACACCGCTTTCGAGATTATTGACGACGCTCACATCAAATCCACCACTGCCGCGCTCGCCAAGGTCAACTGTTTACTGCACGTGTCAAGCCTCTGCGAAGATGAGGTCCGCATTGGCCTTAAGACAGAACGACCTGGCAATGCTGCTTCAAAGGCAGCTCTCCAATCACTCAAGAACAGGTTGAAGGAGATGCAGATTCGTGCATGGTGCCTTCAATACACCATGTTCAAGGCTGGCATCAATGAGGACAATTGCATAATCGGGCCCGAAAAGGACCTGGCCGACTTCCTCGCCGCCATCCACCAGGTTATTGGCATTCGCAAGTTCTGCAAAGCCTCTAATAAAATCTTCCTCAAGGTCATGCGCGTCGAACTTCTCAAGCTCAAGAACATTGAGAACTGGGAAGACTATCTTGGACAAGTGCTCTACGATTTACATGGCCTCAAACTTGGGGCGGGCGTTTGGGAAGTTCAGGATCACGCCTGTCCTCCCGAGAAGCTTGAGAAGCGACAAACCATGCAACTCGTGGAGAGGGTTACTATCCTCGCGAACCGCATGCCGATGAAAGATCTTCTCAAATCAGATCTCAAGACAACAATTGATCACATGCAGCAGACTCTTGGACAAGCAAAGTCAACCTCTCAGATGTACCACAATCTCCGCAACTTTACCGAATACTTGAAGAGGCCTATACACCCACTGCGTCTGTACCGAGCCCTTACTGGGGAAGTCTCAGTCGACGCTGTGTCTGTTAACACGCCGGAGACCATCCTCGCGACTCATGGCTGGTTCTTTTTGCTCGGCATGATGGCTCTCACCAAATTCAAGGGTGTCGACTTGAACCGTAGACAGACCCCTGGCGCAACCGACGATTTGCGTATTGGTGCGACTTTCTTGAGACTCCAACTTCAGTTCACTGCAGACAGGTGGGATGCCTGGTTCCGGTTGGCCGAATGCTTTGACTACGAATTGGACGAATCGGTTCTTTGGACTGCTGACAAGATGAACAAGGACCGACCTGAGTTGGTTAAGTTTCAGCGAAATGCTATCCATTGCTATACCCTCGCGCTTTCACACTCCCGTAACGTGGAAGTTGAAACGCACGATGGAGACCCTTTGCATGACCTGTATCACAAATTTGCTATGCGAATGTATGCCTCGAGCCGTGAGCCATTCGCTATGGAACCGTTCCATCACTCTGATCAAGAAAGGTACTTTATCGAGGATATGGGAGCTGGAACCTTCAAGAAGATTTT
The DNA here is from genome assembly GCF_900044065.1 of Fusarium mangiferae. NCBI lineage: Eukaryota > Fungi > Ascomycota > Sordariomycetes > Hypocreales > Nectriaceae > Fusarium > Fusarium mangiferae. The sequence continues at coordinate 676,007 of NW_024573935.1, forward strand.
GCACCCGCAAATGAATGAGTACAAAGTCTGGAAATTCGCAGCCAAACTGTTCAGAATGGCAATGCAACGAAAGCCAACCGATTGGAAGTAAGTCGAAGCCCCAACGTAGGTGTACGCCGAGTCTAACAGTAACAGGAACCCGTACATGCTCTCCAAGTGCTATTGGAAGATGTACCAGACATCTGATGACCAACTCGACGTCAAGGACATAAAGTCCAAGATCAGTATTGAACTACTGATCCAGACACTTCAGAAAGCAGTCACGGTAGCGCACAATGCTCGACGGGGTAGGAACAGCGATCCTATCCTCGAGCCACACTACAAGATAGTTTCCATCTTACACAAGCTGGTGATTCGAGGAGACTTACCATCTAAAGAGGCTGCTGCGATCTTAGCTGAGCAGCCATTTGGCCTAGCTGTCAACCCTGATGACCACTTTGCATCTTTCACAGAGCCTGAGGATTGGGAGGAGTATATCATTCGCAATCTCACCAAGCTCAGAGACAAGGATAAGTCTAACTGGCAGCATCGCATCATCATCAGGCACGCCAGAATCCTGTTTGATGAGGCCAACGAGGCGCAGGGCAGCGACAGATTAGTGGAAGCAAAGGCTGCTTTCGGTATTCTTCGGGACAGCATGGTCACTAAAACGATGGTTATGAATGTCTGGAAGTGCGATGCGGAGCGACCCGGTCGACATCACGTTTACACAGAGCAATACGTCCGCTTCATGACCAAGCTGTTGGTCATTATGTCAGATCGCAATAATCTGGAGCAACTTCTGAGACGTCTTCGAAAGAAGGGTGCAGACTATTACCACTTCACCGATCTATGGCAGTCTTGCTGCATGGCTTACCTCAAGCTCTTGCGAGAAGGTTACCAAGTGTCACCAGTCTCGGACGACGTGTTCAAGTCTCTTTCCAGTGAGGAGTTCGAGGTTATTGGAGAGAGAATCGCAGACTGGGCTGCAAGCGACGGTGCTGACATTCCATTGTTCAACTGCATGAAGGAAACCATCGAGTTGAAGAAGCTGAATGCTAATCTAATGAAAGTGGCCCCCATTGATGATCTTCTCAATGATTGTTACTCCAGGATCTACTCTGAGATAGCCAAGACACTGCCTGGCCCTGACCCTAGCAAGGTTGTGGAGGAGCGACACCATGCCAAAGAGGTTGCGGCCCAGCTCGAAGCAGCGCAAGCAGAGGCAAAAGCCACCAGCTCGCTCGCAAATATCCTCAATGCGCCCAATGGACAGGAGAGCATCACAGGCACAGCAACTCCCATGGAGACAGAGAAGCATGAGGCTGCACCACGGGCACGAAAGCTTGGCGTCAGACGACCCGATGTCTTGCGCAAGGCTGAGCAAGCAGTCGTCCGAGCTCTGGAGGCGCCCAAGTCAAGTAAGAGCAGAGTTGGCAGTGTTTCGAGCGGTAAGCGTGGTAGCCACACGCCTATTCAGCATGCAAGCGATGCGGGCAGCGACGAGGAAGCTGATGCACAGATTCGGAGAGAAGCTGGTCACAACGTTGATGTTGATATGAAGGATGCTGGAGATGAGCATGAAGAAGAACATGAAGAGGATCACGAAGACCATGAGGAAGAGCATGACGAGGACCATGAAGATGGCGCGGATGAAGACAACGGCGAAGAGCACGCCGCAGATAAGGCTGAGAGCGAGGAAGGCAGCATTCATGATTCAGCCGATGATGAGAGTGACCTCAGCGATGTCCCCGAGGACTACGATGAGGAGGTACCTCCTGGACTTATCTTCCCTAATCTCAGACGGCATAACGACGAGTCCAGTGGCGAAGACGCTGATAGTGAAAGCGAGGGAGACGACGAAGCTGAAGAGAGCGATGGTGAAGAAGAGGCTGAGGAGGTAGCCGAGGAAGAAGAGGAACACGACGAGAGCCGTGAGGACGGCGAAGAGACTCTGGGCAACGAGGATACAGAGTTGGTGGATGGTGAAGAGGAAGAAGATGAGGTCGACGGCGATGAACGACGAGAGAATTGGGACGCGGACGATTCCGTAAGGGCTGAAGCGTGGTGATTATGTTTTGTGGACGGCGAATTGGCGTTTCAGGGCAGTTCTACTGGGTATCTTCATAGATATTGGTTGGGATTGGGCTGACTATTTGCTATATCATTATTAAATTTAGAAGTGCCAAAGAAACGATTCCTTCTTGTCAAGAGCAGGACTCAAAAGGATGCCGTGGCACGCTTTTGAGCTTGGTAACACTTGGATGGGACTCGACGCTGTTATGAAGAATATAATTTAATTCCTAGGGTCAGATCATATGGATAAGAGAATAGAATGCCAGTCCTCCCGGAAGAACTTGATCACTACTCGTACAATGCTCAGTGCGTTCCGGTCTATTCATCGACAAAGATATCGTCCTGAGCGCCATCCATGAACCCCATTCGCTGGTTGTAAGTAGGAGTCTTGCCATTAGGGGGGTTGACGTTGTTGCCTTCAGCCTCTGCACGATATTAGTCACCGACAGCCACAAGTCGACAAAGATAAGCTTACGGTTCCATGCCATCATCTGCTTGGGTCCAGGGACACACTTGGTAGGGTTGTCTCGGCAGTAGACAGGAGGCTTAGGCTTGCCGAGCTTCTTGGTGGAAGTACTTCCAGTGACCTTGCAGCGATGGTTCTGCATGTACATGTTTGGCTGGCCACCTTTCCTCGACATCAGTTATGCTTTCATATACGAGAGGAGTGACTCACAGCCATCGGGGATCCAAAGCCACGCGCAGTAGCAGCCTTCTTCAGGGCACACAGGCATATCGGCTGGGACGTCGTACCAAGTCTCGCGAAAGAAAGGAGAACTGTTTCGTCAGTTCAGGACCGTAAGTCTTAGACTGGAGTCTTACTAGTATCGCACAGAGAAAACAACAAGGTTATCTATGGTGACCTTGCTGATATCGCTCTCGTACGAGATAGCCCAGGCTGTTCCACCAGTTGACTCAATGTTCTTGGTGTGCAACTCTCCACCCGAGCCATCACCACCATCCATGAGACAGCCACCTTCAGGGCCTCTCCACGGCATAGAGCGATTCTTGCCGTCCTGCCATTCTGTAGTCAACTCTCCCTTGTAAGAGAGTGTCGTGAAGGCGCGGTTGTTGGCGAGTTCGGTCATGAAGGATTTACCGGCTGGAAGCTCGAGGAACTCGCCCTTAGGAGGAGGCACGACATCACAGCCCCGGTCGGCTTGCATCCACCATTTGGACTTGGGGAGATCGTAGAGAGGGTTCACGGCGAGGTTGGTGTTGGCATTGTCGACAGAAGTGTCATTACCGCCCTAAAGAGTCAGCATTGGATGATGAGTTCTAGAGTGAGACTTACCTTGCAGTACATGCCCTTATTCCAAGAAGCAATGTGAGCATTCGCCGAAGCGACGAGAGTGAGAAGAAGAGTAGAAGTATACATGATGTAAAGGACGTAACGATATCAAGATCAATGAATGAATGAACGGACAGTGTAATCAATACACCTATAACGAATGGAACTACAGATCAAAAGCATTTCTCAACCTGCATTTCGTCAACTTATATATATACAACTTTGCTACACGAAACAATTACACCAAAACTCCTTTCATCTCAAGATGGTGCAACTTCTGGGAGCGGCCGCCTTTAAAACAACAGGGATAAGAGATGGAGTCTGGCGCTGGCGAAACAAATGCTGACCTGCCTGGGGGGTATTAGAAACATGAGAATCGCGGTCACCAAACCGATTTCTCGCGGGTTTGTAACCCCGGGGCCTGCGCGAAGCCATTCGGGGTTAAAGCACGAGCGTTGAAACTTATCGAGATCTTCGTGATCCCTGCATAGAGCGGCCGCTTTACTGGGACGGGGTTGTTTCAGACTCTGCTTGGCTGGGGGAGGACCGGATGATCTTTGGGATGATTCATAAGGCTGAAGAATGAACAGTTGGACTTGGAATTGAGAATATCACTAGATCAAAGGCTGAAGTTAATAAGAGGGTGCCTAAAGCCCAGTCAGTCCATTCGATTGGGCTTGATCAAGTTGGACTCTTGATGTTTAAAGCTTTGACAAGAAGAACGTAAGCGGGCTTGGCAGGCTGGGCTGATGAGCTGTGATTAAAGTGGGAGAGCTGAGTGCAACTTTGAAACACGAAATATCTTTAGTGATAGTAAGTAAATGAATTAACTCGTCATCTAAATTAGAGGATCCTCCGTTGACGCACTCATCGTATAATCTCGAGCAACCTACAGCCACTCCAGGTTACAACTGAGTGATCCACATCTCCTGGCCAAGATAGACATTGAAACACTGAAGCAAGCATCGAAGAATCCTTCGACTTTGATACTTTTCCCCCAACCTAAACAACGCCGAACTGCCAAAACTCCAGTCCAGGCACCAGCTTTTAACCCTCCTCCTTGTCCATGTCGTCTCTCCCTCGCTTGCCGCCCTTCTTGCGTCCTTTTAATGTGCTACCCTTCTTGCCTCTCTCTTCAGTGAAGGACTTCATCTCGACTCTGGCGTGGCGTTGCGCTTCCTCGACACGGGTCTGGAAAGTGAAGACCTCCTCCTTCTCGGTGGGATACTCTGAGAGCTTCTTGCCGAGGGCAGCCTCGATTCGAGTGAAGATCTCGACGTCGTACTGCGTCACCACGCTGATGGCGATACCAGACTTTCCAGCTCGGGCTGTTCGTCCGACTCTGTGAATGTATGTCTTGGAGTCCTGGGGGAGATCGTAGTTGAGAACAACATCAACCGAGGGGATATCCAGACCACGGGCGGCGACATCAGTAGCAACGAGAATATCTCGCGTGCCGGAGCGGAACTTGTTGAGGGCGCCTAGACGGGAGGTTTGAGAGAGCTGGCCGTGCAGAGGAATGGCGCCGAATCCAAGGGTCCTTAGCAAGATGGAAATACGCTGTGTCTCCCAGACTGTTCGAGTGAAGATGATCGTGGACTTTCCAACATGCTCGTTGATCAGGTAGATAAGATAGACGTCCTTGCGAACATGAGGAATAAATATGTAGTGCTGGAGCAGAGTCGAGACGGTCTGGTACTTGTTGGAGCTGATGCTCACACGAACGGGATCTCTCAAACTGGCACGCTGCAGACTCTCAATCTTGGAGCTGATTGTCGCAGAGAAAAGGTATGTACGTCGCTCGCGGGGAATGAACTTGAGAATCTTGTCGATACTAGGTCCAAAGTCCATATCCAGAAGTCGATCAGCCTCGTCCATGATCAAATACTTGAGCGTTCGCAGCGAAAAGCCCTTTGTCTTTTCAAGGTGATCCACAAGACGACCAGGTGTCGCAACAATAATATGGGGCTTCTTTCCGAGGGCAATGGCCTGAGGGACCATGTCCAGACCACCGACAATCACAGCACATCGTAGAGAGATGAGCGATCCGAGAGCTTCGAAGGCTTGGCCGATCTGGGTTGCCAATTCACGAGTCGGGGCGAGGACGAGACCGAATAGAGGCTGGGGCTTGTCGAGAAGAGCCTGGAGGACGGGAAGAGCAAAGGCAGCTGTCTTTCCACTACCTGTTTCGGCGAGGCCGATAATATCACGGCCTTCGAGAGCGACGGGGATGGACTTTTCTTGGATGGGCGTGGGGTGCTTGTAGTTGAGCTTTTCGCAAGCTTCGCAGAGTGCGTCGACGATACCCTGACAGTTGTTAGACACAGAAAGTCAATTAGTAGTTATCAAGACATACGAGATCCTTGAAGGTTTTCTTGGGGGCATCCTCAATTGCCTCCTCAGCAGAAGGCTCCTCTAGAGTAGCGGACTCTTCTTCAGATTGCTCCTCCTCAGAAGATTCGGGCTCAGCTTGAGGGGGTTTCTCCGCAACGACCTGTTTCTTCTTCTTGGGCGCATCGTGCGCGACCTTTCTTCGTTTTGCGCCGAACATGATGAACGATGTGTAAGTAAAAAAGAGTTCCCAACTCAAAAAAAAAGATCATCTTTTGTCGAGACTTCACATAAACTTTAGTGGGGATGGCTTATCGCACGTGCGCTAATCTTATCGTAGTCCCCGCCAAACTTTTTTTCTTTTCTGCCATTTGCGACAGAGAGCAGCTCGAAAGCAACTTTTCGACAAGTACCCTCGAAACAAACAAATTTCTTTACAATGGCGCGCAAACGAACAAAGAAGAGAACCCACTTGGGTGCCAGCAATCCCGATGTTGACTCTGCCGGCCATGCATCCGCGAAGGATCCCAAGAGCATGGTTATTCGAATTGGCGCTGGTGAAGTCGGTTCCAGCGTTAGCCAGCTTGCGGCCGATGTGCGAAAGGTCATGGAGCCTGGTACTGCGGCTCGATTGAAGGAGAGACGCGGGAACAGACTAAAGGATTACGCTTCAATGTGTGGTCCTTTGGGTGTTACTCACTTGATGCTGTTTTCGAGATCGGAGAGCGGGAACACCAATTTGCGAATGGCCTTGACGCCTCGAGGACCTACGATGAACTTTCGCGTGGAGAAATACTCGCTGTGCAAGGATGTTCAAAGAGCTCAGAAGCACCCCAAGGGTGGCGGCAAGGAATTCATCACTCCTCCTCTGGTAAGAAGTCATCAATTGTTGTTGACAATGCCTTTGCTAACCATCTGTAGCTGGTCATGAACAACTTTACCCGCCCAGACTCGACTAGCAAGTCGAAAGTTCCTAAGCACCTTGAATCGCTTGCCACGACCGTCTTCCAATCCCTCTTCCCTCCCATCAACCCCCAAGCTACACCGCTCAAGTCGATCCGACGAGTCCTGCTGCTGAACCGCGAGCAATCGGAGGAAGACGATGGTACATTCATCATTAACTTCCGACACTATGCTATCACAACAAAATCCACCACGGTATCCAAGCCTTTACGGAGACTGAATGCTGCTGAGCAATTCGTCACTACAAAGACAAGCCGGAAGGGCAAGATGCCTAATCTGGGTAAACTTGAGGATGTAGCCGATTTCTTGATCGGAGGCGAGAACGGTGATGGATACATGACAGATGCGACTAGCGGCAGTGAGGTGGATACGGATGCTGAGGTTGAGATCCTGGACTCTACAACCCGAAAGGTTTTGTCTGCAAAGGCTCGACAAGCAGCCGCCCAGCACGAAGCCGAGCCCGAGGCGGAAGAGGAGAACGTTGAACGCCGCGCCGTCAAGCTCGTCGAACTCGGACCTCGAATGCGCCTCCGCCTAACCAAGGTCGAAGAAGGTCTCGCCGACGGCAAGGTCATGTGGCACGAGTATGTCCACAAGAGCAAGGAAGAGATCAAGGAGCTCGAAAAGCGATGGGAGAAGCGCCACCAAGAAAAGGAGGCGCGAAAGAAGGAGCAAAAGGCCAACGTTGAGCGCAAGAAGGCAGCCAAGGCCAAAGACGGCAAGAAGGATGACGACAAAGAGGACGAGTTTGAGTATGAGTACGATAGTGATATGGATGTGGATGAGTTTGACAGTGAGGGCCTGGCAGGTGATGCCGAGTTCAAGGTCAATGAAAAGATGGAGGAGGATGGAGAGTGGGAGGATGAGCAGGAAGAGATTGCCAATAGCTGAGCGGGAGACGGTTAGAAGCTTGAGGATTGCATGCTTTGGTTTGGCGTTGTGTATAATGGATTGGGCAATGAATACCTTTGTGATTCTTTGTGATTACATCATGTCTCGTGTGTTTTTGTCAAGTTTGCCAAACCGTTGTGCATTCTAGAGCTGCTCATGATTTGTGTAGATGGTATTGTACCTACCTTGTGCTGTCGCATCTCATATTGAACCGAAACGTGAAAGTGCAGCCATCGCCCTTGCATGACTAGTTTAGGGTAAGCATGAGGCCAGAAACGCCATGTGAACCATTTGCAAAAGACAAGGTATTCGCTCTTCAACTTCCAACATTTCATCATCAAATTCCTCAGTTCATTTACTGGATATTCTCACTTCATTCGTATCTTGAGGGGTTAGAGACAGCAATATCTGCCCACCACAGCCTCACTTTCGCCCAAAGACCAGGGTCGAGTTGTCGTGCCAACTGTATTCCACGAAGAGTCTCATCACGCGCCTCACCGTTCAACACGTTGTCAACTACACCAGAAAACATGTTTCGCATACTGTCCAGAACTCTAAGGACTTTCGGTCCATCGCTCAAGCGAGCACCAGTCGGCGTGCGCTTCTCGTCAACGCAGACATCGACGTCCAGTAACGCTCGTTATGTCTGGTCATCCGCAGCAGTTGTTGGCACTGGCACTGGTGTTTATCTCTTCAGCGATAAAGGCGCGGCGAAAACTTTAACAAATGAAGTCCCTAACCTGAGGGAGTTCTCTTCGGAGGAGCAAATCCCGACTAATTCACCTGTCAAGGAGCTCATTATGGAGGACGCAGATGCCAAGCTGCGTGAGGATGCTCACACTTTTGTCTTCGACGGGAACGGAGGTGTCAAAGGACGAGTGGACTTTGCTCGTCTTGGCAGCAATAATCCGATGGAGGATGAATGGGACCTCAAGATAGCCAAGGGCGTCGGCGGAACGAACACTCTGTATGCTGGAGTTTACGATGGACATGCGTGAGTGACCTGGAAGCATTTGATGTGAGTGATGCTAACACAAGCGAAAGAGGATGGGCAACCTCCAAAGTGTTGAGAGCTGCTCTTGTCCCATACGTGTCGAATGCTTTGTCAAGCATCACACCCACCAGCTCAAATGAGCTAGTAGACGACGCAATCAAGAAGGCATTCGTCCGTCTTGACGATCGCATCTTCAAAACCGCACAAGAAGCGCTAGAATCAGGCCAAGAACAAGGGTCTGCCTCCGTCATCATCGCCGTCGCACCCGCTATAGCTGGATCTTGTGCCCTCCTAACCATGTACGAGCCCAAGACCTCCGCTTTACGCACCGCTGTCGCAGGCGACTCCCGTGCTGTTCGTGGCATGTGGTCTCCTAACACAAGCAAATATGAAGTCGATGTTTTGAGCAAAGACCAGACTGGCTTCAACCAGGACGAGGTTGAAAGGCTCAATAAGGAACACCCTGGAGAGATCAAGGACATGATTAACCCAGAGTCCGGTCGACTCTTTGGAATGGCAATCACGAGGGCATTTGGTGACCACAGATGGAAATGGCCAGAAGAACTCATTCGCAAAGTTAAGGACGATTTCTACGGTACTGCACCGCGGCCAAATGCCAAAACGCCGCCTTACATGACAGCCCGACCGGAAGTCACAACACGAAAGATCCAGACAGAAGACTTCGTAATTCTCGCATCTGACGGTCTTTGGGATATGATGAGCAACGAGGACGCCGTGTCGTGCGTTTCGCGCTGGTTAGTTGCCAAGAAGAACGGCAAGCCCGAACCCTTCAAGGAGACCAAGTTTGAGGGAAGACTGGAACATGGCTGGGTAGCCACGCCAGAGCATCAGGTCATTGAGGATCTGGACAACGCGGCTGTTTGCTTGGTCAAGAATGCACTTGGAGGATCAAGACGGGGATTGTTTCTGGGAGCGATGACGACGTATCCGCCCATGAGCCGGAATGTGAGGGATGACATGACTGTGCAGGTCATATTCTTCAAGGATCCTTACGAGAAGAACTAGAGTATGTCGTGAGTGATTGTTCTCACTGTGGGTAGTGTAGAGGTCAAAAAGAAAGGTCTCAGAGGGAGTCGAACCCTCGCTGGCGGAATCAGAATCCGCAGTCATAACCGTTAGACCATGAAACCTTAGATCTTCGGGTAGCAGCGGCATTGCAGAGTGCTCTCAGATTCTGCTCCGCTCGCGTTCGACTCGATCAATTGTATAATGTTCAAGGCACTTCGGTTTCTCTTATTTGCTTCATTGTAGACTTGAGCCGTAGGCTAGTAATAGAGGTGTTGGCATATACTTTGAGGTTCAGATGGTGACTTCTGGCCATATCTCGATCTCTCAAAGAATCACCATTAAACGCTGCCACTTACACATGCAACCTTCAGCTCCTCTTCCTCAAGAATTGAACTTCAACCTTGCCATCCTCGTCCGACTTCCTGATACCACAGACGTCTTTGTCTTTGCCAGTTGCCTTAGCCCACTTCTGTATCTCATCATCCAACATCATATAAGCCCCGTTGGTGCCGTCAGTCATCTGCGCTGTCTGCGCAAGAGTATGCCAGGTATTCCCAAGTGCCGAAGCCTTGGTCTTTAGCACAAAGAGAATAATCGTTGTGAAAACGAGTCCAAGATGTACCGCAACAAGTACAAGAACAATAATAAGCCCAGCCCATCTAGTCGGTATAAGCCTATCTTCCGTATGTATAGTGCCCACAGGGTATTTGAGGTCATATTCTTCAAACCAGTTGTAATAGACCATCTGATACAGCCGAGTCATCAGGCCTTGAACCGCTGTGGCAGGATCTCCAGTTTCCTGTATAATGCTCTGGAAGAGCGAGATATGCGCAAGGTTTGCTGACCACCCTTGCTCGACTTCTTGTGCTGGCGACATCATGCCCCAAGTCGTATTGGACATTGATGGATGCTCGAGCCCCAGAGTCCTGTAGTATGGATCGTGGGTCGGTCCGTCTTCCATCGGAACGCCCTCCACAAAGTCTACAAGGCGAGAACTGACGTTCAGGCGCCGTCCGATATCGAGGTCAAGAATCCCACGCTTTGCGAAATCTTCCCCGTTCCCAAGTTGAAGACGAGCGCTGTCAATCTTGCCGGCATTGAGACTGGGTTCCGTGGTGGTTTGACGCCCAGACATACTGACGTTGTATATCTGCGCAGGGTATGTGTTGACAGAACAGAACGTAACACTCAGAACATGATCCCCATTGGTATCGTATGCTTTGGTCCATACATCCCCCATCTCATAAGTTAGATTCCGTAGACGTTTGGGCGGGGGACCTCCATTGGTATCTCTAAACCCGTCTGCAGCAATGTTGGTTGTCGCATTGACGACGAGCATTTGCTGGAAGCTGTGTTTTCTCTCTGTCTTGGGGTCTATTGGAAGTTTGGGCTGGGGCATGAAAGAGCCAGAGTAATCGCAAAGAGACACAGGCCAGCCTGTCAACTCGCCTCTATCTCGACAATACAGCATACACTGAGACGGACCTGTCGTATTTAAAACCGCGGACACACTATCTTTTGCATCTCCGAAGTGCGGGCTAATCATTCCGTGGGCGGAAATACTCGAGTTCTGCAACGGAGGCGCGCGACAAATGGTACGAACATTGGCAACCAAAGCAGGTCCATCGTAAGACTCAAGCGATGTTCTCGAGGCCGCTTCCGAAAATGGCAGCATGGCACGATAAATATCTCCGGTATCACCATACTGAGATTCCCCAATTCGTTGCTCTGCGAAGCGCCATTGCGCATATGGCCTAGATCCCCAGTACATAGGGCCCTTGTAGTTGAATCGCCAATCGGCAGGGTGTTTGGAGGCGATGGCATGTTCATGCGTCACGCCCGGGGAGGCCACCTTTGCTGTAGTAAAGTCAGAGAGAAGAATGGTAGAGATAAATGTCGAAACCGCCATGATAGCCAAGCCCAGGATAATAATGAGAGAGTACAAGATGCTCAAGGGATTCCTTGTAGTTTGCCTGAGGACTGCTGGATAGATGTTGATGAAGCCCGACTTTGAAGCTCTCTCGGAGGATAGGATTGGAACGTCGTTGAAGCGAACGCCTGTAGTCTCGAGAATAATCGCCGAAAGTGCGGCTGCAACGACACTGGCCTGGACTGCGATAGAGGTGCGTATGATTGCAGAGCATATGGTGGCGACTCTGGCGGCCCAGCCGGTTGTGACTATGGTCTTCCAGAACTGAGGCTCATTGCGATCACGCGCCAGATCAGCACCACGCCAGAGATATATGAGGACACCACATGAGGCAAGTGTAAGAGTGGTCCCAAGTACAAGGGAGAGAAAGCTAAGGAGCCCTATGCTCTGCCATAGAGTGAAGCGTCGTCGTGAAGGGCATACTTGCTCCGCCGAATTCTTGGGAGTGAGGCCTGGGTCAAGTAAGCTTTGGCGAGAGCTGCATTGAGCCTCTGTTGGATTTGGATCCTGAGATTCAATTGACTCGTTTTGACCTCGTCTATGAAGAGTTAGAACCGGAGGGCTGAGATAGCAGAGAAGTTAGGGTAGGAAATACCTCGTGGACTCGGTGCGCTGTGCTTGGTACTCAGCCATATTTACTCAATCAATACTCTACCAAGCCTGATTGAGTATCGGAGAATTAGGGACGGGGACAGCCTTGGAACTTGGATTTAAGCATGTTTAATGCTCCTGCCTGGAATCAAAATAGTTCAAGATCGACATTGCTGACAAGCCCCCAGCCTCAGAGGCTCAGCGGAACATGCAGCTTTCAACCTCTCACATACACCAATCAACTCAAAGCCGTACTGGGATCAGTGGATGAGCCGTGAAACCATACGTCACTCCTCACTTGGCAAGCGAGCCGATGCACACATACTCGCATCTGCATATCATTTACCATTTCTGTCTTAACGTGGTAGAAATGAAACGTAGTCTTAGGCACCGAGAACTTCCGCCCTTAATATAACCCCGTTACTAGAGGTTTACTATTATGACAGACTTCATTGGGCCTCTATGGATACGATTATGTGATGTAATGGTGCAAGAGAACCTGGCTGTTACATGCAGTATTTGATCTCGAAACGTTCTACTTCTTAGGATTATTGACAGGCGTTATGGGCGATCCGGTCTTGAAAAAAGCCTTGATGTTCTCGAAAGCCTCTCGCTCCCCTCTCTGAAAAGCGACATCTGTCAGACCACCAGCATGAGGCTGAACGACGACTTTATCACTTGTTCTGAAGTAATCGTTCACATCAGGCTCGTTCAAAAAGACATCCAGTCCAGCACGTGTAATCTTGCCACTTTCCAAGGCCTCAATAAGGGCATATTCGTCGATGATAGCTCCCCGTGCAGTATTAACGATGAAAGCACCGTCTTTCATTGCTGAAAATTCTTTAGTCGAGATAAGATTCTCTGTTTCCTTGTTCAGAGGACAGTTGACTGAGACGACATCCGACTGGGAGAGTAAGTCATGCAACGACGGGCAGTACGTAGCGCTGTACGTTGCTTCCTCTTCAGCGCTCAACTGTCGACGATTGTAGTACTTGATCCGCATGTTGAAAGCAACAGCTCGCTTGGCAAGATACTTCCCGATGGCGCCCATGCCTATGATCCCGAGTGTCATGCCTAAAGGATCTCTACTGGGAACAACAGGACCTCTCCAGCTCCCATCGCGCACTGAGCGCTCACCGCGGTATGTGTCTCTCACAACAGCTAAGATGAGAAAGAGAGCCATATCAGCGGTGGCTTCAGCGACGGCATCAACGCTGTTGCAGAGCCAAATCCCCTCTCGAGTTAACCAATCGACATTAAAATCGTCGTAGCCGGCTGCTGCCGAGGCAATGATCTTGCAGTGAGGAGCGAGAAGTTTGAAGATATCTTGGAAGGGGCGATAAGGAGCTCTGCCCATTCTGACGATGAAGGCATCGATTGGGCCGTGTTGCTGGAGCATGAGAGGGAGCTTCTCTAAGGCGTCTTGGAGGTTACTAGCATCAAGGACCTGAGCTCAACTGGTTAGCACCCGGGGCGAATTTGAGCAGGTAGAAATATTGAGAGGATTATTTTGACTAACATCATAATCAAAATCTTTCTCGAAGTCTTCGATGTACTCATCACTGATGAATTCGGGTTTTCCGAGGGCGACGACGCGGGGTTTTTTCTCAGAGTCGATTCCTGATGCCATGATGGTAAGGATTCTTAAACTGGTAGAATTTGTAAGAATTATTCCAAAAATGAAGTTTACACGGCTATCAAAATTCTTGACGGGTATAACCTGCGAGCACTGAGTGTACAAATTAAGAGGCACGAGGTTGTTCAATTTGAGGCTGAAGTGGAGATGTATCCGGCATTCAGAATAGATGCCGATCCATGTTGCAGACTACGAATGATAGCCATTCTACACCAAAAGTGCAAGAGATATACGAAGTTCACGAGGACTGATAGAAAATAAGCGTTTCAACGGTCATAAGCGTATATGCAGGCCAAGTTATAACTGTCAGCCTTTTTGAAAGCCTAAAACGAATCTATCTGAACTTTTGAATATCGCCTGAAAAACTACCACTCAAGCTCCATACAGTATATGAATTCGAAGAAAGGGATAAATTAGGACATTGCAAGAGATACCGGGGTTTTATCCGACGATGCGAGATTTATTCTCCCTACCAATTAGAGTATATACCCCAAATGAACAAAAAAGAAAGATTATGGTAGATGAGACAAAACAATCAGAAGTTTCCTCAGATGGCCTGTGCACCCTCAAGTTCCCTACGGATTTCCAGTCAGCATGGGCTTCTGTCAGGTCTTGACTTCTCCAGAGTGGCTTTTACACTTCACCTTCACAGCCCATTTCTAGGTAAGACACCAAGTCAGCCTCATGAGGGGTTGGCCACCTCCCTCTTGACCTGGATTACCCTGCACAGCCCAGCTTTCAAAAACCCTCGCCTGTGGTCACTCTCACTTTTCTCTTGATTCTTTTCTCTCATTAAGTGTAAGGAACATGTCTACCAGCAAAGATTCTCGACTCTATGCGCCTCTAGATCGATCGCGACGACAAATCCGCCTTGTCGAGATTCTCTCTACGAAACCAAAAATTGTCTGCAACCTTACCACCATATCACTCGACGAAGCTATCGAATTTAGCGCGATATCATATCTCTGGGGCGATAAAGGAGAAACAGAATCAATCACCGTTAATGGCGTGGCGCAATTCATCACCCCAAGCCTTGCAAATGCACTGAAATATGCACCTTATCACTGGGCCAATGCATTTCCTGAAAGAGACCCCAAATCATGTCGACTTTGGGCAGACGCACTCTGCATCAATCAAGACGATGATCTCGAAAAGGGCCATCAAGTGCAGCTGATGAAGTTGATATATCCTGCCGCGGAAGTTGTGTTTTCCTGTCTTGATATGGAAGCTCCACAGTCGGATATTCGTCTCGCTTTTAAGGCTTGTGAAACGCTTGCCAAATCAGCTGTAGAACGCGGTCTCGTTAGTTCACTCATCGACATAGATGCAACCATCGAAGAAAAACATATACAGGAGTTGGGATGGATCTTGCGGCATCCGTTATTGGATGAAAACTACCCAGCCAAGTCCCAGGAATTCGCGGACGCAGACCAGGCCATGTACAGAATGTTGAAATTGAAGTACTGGGAGCGAGCTTGGGTTTTCCAGGAACTGGTTCTCTCGAGGCGGGTCGTCGTGATGCATCAGCTTCTGTCTATTGATTTGAAACTCCTGCTGGATGCTCAATCCTGCGTTGACATCATCAAGGAAATGGCAAGCGGACCAGAGACGGACCAGGCCTACCAGTACTTCTGGTATATATATTGGCACAGGTTTTTGACGCTGAGACAAGTCGACTGGGCACGGGTGTGTGTCCACGAGGCTGCAAAGGCTGATGAATCTATCATTCGATCGATGCGGAGCTTTCTGCTTCTCGTGGGCGGGATGTATCGCGCCAAAGACCCAAAGGACCATGTCTACGCTTTACTAGGGTTAACGACTCTTTGCATTGAGCCTGACTATACTAGCAAGACGACTGTTGCCTCCGTGTACACTGAGGTATGCACGGAGATATTGAAGTCGCAAAAGTCGGTGAAAGGTTGGCCGCTTTGCTTTCTTTCAGGAGCAGGTCTCGCAAAGCAAGGGCAGAATCAACAGTATGAATTGCCGTCCTGGGTATATAATTTCCCCGAGACATTCAAGGGAAACACGGTGGCCCATTTCTTATTCAGAGGCTACGAGGAGCCAAACTACCATTGCCCGGAGGAGTGGGATAGCCTTGAACCAGCGAGTATTCGTGGAGATAGTTTGACCTGTTCTGCAGTCTTCTTTCACACTATCATCGATGCAAGTCCAGCGTTGGAGGAATCGTGCGATAGCTGGTTGAGCTTTGTCTCTGCTATTTTCAGAATGATACACCGGCCTATGGGGAACACAGAAGACCCTCATCCACTTTGGACACTCGCCCGAGCGTTCGGGGCCGACGATGATCAAGTAAATATATGGGAAACACCTGCGGCCACTCGAATGGTTCGGATACTTCAATACCTTTTATTAACCTGCGAAGTACCGACTAATGATGACGGGAGGTACGAAGCCGATGCAGCCCAGAAGGCCGAAGAGGTTGCACAAGGCATTCTTGACAAGTTGCCCGAAAACATCATGTACCAAGACAGCGAACAACCACCAGAAAACCGGAAAAGAAACGAAAGCACCAGCAAGATCTACCGAGAGCTCATTTCTCAGATCAGAGACAAAGAGTCTTTCTGGGACGACATGGACAATCAACAAGTGCAGCCAGATATCAGTGCTTGCCTCAAGTTAGAGCTAGCAGTCGGTCTTACAGACAGCGGCGAGTTTGTTCTACTTCCACGAGTGGCAGAGATAGGCGACCAAGTGGTTCTAATTCCAGGATATTGGCAGCTTTCATTGGTACGGAAAGAGGACAATCACTTTGTGCACGTCGGGGACTGCTGGCCTTGCAGAACGATGCAACAAGTCGCGGAACTGGCCCGCGCAAAAGAAATGAAAGTGATAGAGATACGGTGATGCAAGACAGACAGACAGCCCAGATTGCAGAATGTTCTCAGTATCCGTACAGTACGGGCAGTACGCGTGGACTAGACCCCTGAGCACACCATCTTTAGGCCTTGGACACGAATTGCCCTGCAAGGCCAAGCTACTTATTGTATTACACTAACGTTTAGATACAGCCACTGATGTTCTTAGCTTCATAATGGATGATAAGGGGGGAGCACTTGAGCATCAAATAACTTAAGGCTTAGATCACTCAGAGGCAAATGCTAGTTCTTGATATTTATTAATTAAATCGCAACGAGCTTAGACTAGAATTCACATGAACAAACCCAAGTCAACAAGGTGCTACGTAATGGGGCACCCACTGACTGCACATCCGGCCGTGGTTGCCGAAGTGTAGAGACCCCTGTTTTGAAGCTTGTACGAGAAAAGAAGCTGTTTTCTCAAGTCGAATGCGGCTGGAATTTTAGCATGAAGCTAGTGATTCAGGAGAACGAGAGCTTTTCTTCCAGGATGATGATCCCATTCAATTAGAGGCGTCAGCATTGGCATGCCTTGTATTATGTATATCCGAATGGCAAAAGAAAGAGGTCGATATAATTGCTTTTGTCTTTTTTCGTTGGTACGAGATCTGGATCAAAATCGAACGATTCAAAAGGTCAAAACTCCGAACCAAGAATCGCGGGTGTGCGGGCGCCTCCGGGTGCCGTTTGGCTAGAGAGCGGGAGCCCTGGGGGGGAGTTAGCCACTTCGGGGATTACTACTGACGGGTTTACGTTTTGGTGGCGGGAGGGAAATTTCTGGTTCTGTTTTGGATGAGTCGTGTTATGTAAGGGAGAAAGAGTTTTAGGGAGTTTTAATAAAAAGGAATGGATTGTTACATAAAAGCTTTTTGGCTTGTGAAGTTACTCGACTCGTGAAACTGAAGACTGCAGGGCATCTAGACCTGAGAAGCAGAGAATGTTGATGGCTGAGAAGAAGTCTTGGCAACTGCCAGGAACCATTTCGACGAACCAACTGAGTTACAGCCTCTGACCGACCAATGGCATTGTTCAAGACTCGACGATATCAAATCGACGTCCCAGCAAGTTGGATCATGGATGGATGGCCGTCGTACCGAATATCCAGAGGCACAGCTTCCGCAGCGTTACATTGTGTAAGCGAGGTTTGATGCCATCCAAGGATATCCCATGTCCATCAACCTAACCCACAGGGGCTCTGGGTAATGGTTCCGTAGCCACGGCTCAGGTACCAAGATATTTTTAAGTTTCACAAGTGAGAACGCGAGACTGACACCATCGCATCGCATCGCAGCGCAGCAGAGAACAGGCATCATCGTATCTGTTGGTTCAGCTGAGATTCTTCAATGTAGATCATTTTCCAATTCTATCCAAGATACGAGAGATTTTTCTTGATCAAGTCCACACGCCAGAAAACTAAATCTGCATCTTAAAACTCTGCTGCCCCAAGGCTCAAGCCATGTGTGTCATATCTCCGCTAGCTGCCAGGCCCCTCACGCAAGCCACCACAGAACTAAACTCCTTCTAGACCCCAAGTGCATTTCACAACACACCACTTTTGCTTTCGCTGCAGCTCCCAAACTGCCGAAACAGAGAAAGTGGGTGGGATAATTTACGATTCCAGAAGGGACAGAAAACTCTGTATCAGTGACAGTGACAGTCACGATAACAATAATAATAATCTGCTAACTGTGAACGTCCGTAGCTTCCGCACGGGTCAAGCGTTCCGTTTCCGAGCTCACTTCTTCCTCTGCTCCCACTCGGTCGCCGTCGCCCTGTGGAGTTGCATTACTGTCCGAAATCCTTTTAGTTCAAAGGGGAGGAGAAAGCAGGAAACGTTAGGTTCCATTTACTAGGCAGTAAATTAATAGATAGCTTGGGCTTGGCTTTGTATAAGGAGTTTAAGTCACCCGCGATCCAAGTTGGGTTCTACGGTTTCCTCTAGTTTCTTGCTCTAAGGAAACAAAGATTTGATGGTGCAAGAAACCGTCTCTTTCATGGCGAACAGACTCTAAAACCCTACGCTCCATCTCGTTCGCTATGACGGACCCTAAAGTCGCCCAGGCTATTGCCGATGGACGAGTCCCCAAGGGAGTAACGGCGGCGTACCTCAACCAGTCCAAAGATGCACCCGCCATTGTGGGTATTATCTTGGTGACTTGTATAACGAGTATTATTGTTCTTGGCCGTCTTGCATCGCGAGCATTCCTCATCCGACGATTTGGTCTCGACGATTCTCTGACTTTGGTATCATGGGTAAGTTGTTCTTCTTTTTCTCTTAATTCTCCGACCCCATCGCGGGTGCAGATCCCTCCCCACTGGTGTAGCATCGTCAAGAAACTGACAGATCGGTTAGGTTTGCTTGGTAGTATTCGTTGGCCTGTGCATCAAGCTCATCCAGCTGGGTTCTGGACGACATTTCGACTATATCCAATATGTTCTCGACATGCCGACGATTGAATACACAGAAGTTCTCGACTTTGGCGCCCATATCGTTTATACCGTTGCGCTGCTGTTCTGCCGAATGTCCGGTTTGGCGTTCTACCATCGACTCTGCGCTGTACACGACCGTCTTCGACTCTCCATCAAGATCGTGTTTGGTATCTTGATCGCTGGATTCTTACCGCAAGTTTTCCTTATCATCTTTCATTGTACGCCTGTTACGGGACTTTGGCCGTATGAGTGGCAGCCTGATTTTGACAAGTATACCTGCTTGCAATGGGGATTGGTCTACAGCGTCAATTCGTCGGTGTCGCTGGTCTGTGACTTGTTGCTGTTTGGTATCCCAGTTGTGATGCTTCGGGTGTTGGAGATGCCAAGAAAGCGAAAGATCCAATTGGGATGCATTCTTTTGCCTGGTATTAGTGTCATTGGCATCTCTATCACGCGGCTGGTGTTTGTCATTGAAGGGCAATGGAACGCTGACATGTCTTGGGCTTGTAAGTCAATCACATATCAGCAAGAAAACTTGTCTAACATCTCGCAGATAACCCAATGCTGGCCATTGAAGTCAGCGAGATCGGCGCCACCCTCATC
Source organism: Fusarium mangiferae (assembly GCF_900044065.1). Taxonomy (NCBI): domain Eukaryota; kingdom Fungi; phylum Ascomycota; class Sordariomycetes; order Hypocreales; family Nectriaceae; genus Fusarium; species Fusarium mangiferae. The sequence continues at coordinate 695,630 of NW_024573935.1, forward strand.
GCCCTCTCAGTCCCAGGCGTCAAGCCCCTGTTCGACAAGTTCATCCTCCGACGAGACATCACCCAGGGCGAGAGTACAGGAAAGTCACGATATGCACAACAACACAGTTCCAAGGGCGGCACAGCATTACGGTCGCTACACTTCCGCCCCGAACACGATGTTCTCACCAGTCGCGACACGTCTGCTGAAGGGATCAAGACGTATCGCAGCACGAAGAATGTGTCGGCGGATAACACGAGTGAGAACAGTGCGGATGGCATTTTGGTGCAGGTGGATTTTAGGATAAAGGAGGACACGCAGGACTCTAAAAGTGGGAGCGATGCTGGACGGTCGTGGAAATAATGGATTGGCCTGGTTTCTTTGATGTGTTATGTATAAGTAAAAGTATTGGGATGGACTGCAAGCGATGACATTCAGGTCGGCAATGATCGAGCGACTTTTATTATTCTTCTTCATGAATACGCTTTTACGATACGGTGATGTTGGAATATCATGAATTGAATCATTTTATGTGCTTCTTCGTTGTTCGAGTCCTGAAGCCTCTCTGCCATGGAAGGGGAGGCATGAAAACCCAGGACTTCTGTTCTAAGTGACAAAAATTCTTAGGTAAGTCTAGTATATCCTAGCGAGCCTTTGACCAATTTATTTCGGCACCTGGTTTCATATTACACAGGATCCCCCTGAGGCCCTGAGGCCTGTCTCCCGACAAGCTGGAACACGATCTTCAATGCGAACTGTCACCATCCTTCCGAGTTCAATGCATGCACAACAATTACATGCACGTCAAATCCCACTTCTAGAAGGATTCATCTCTTCTTTCGTAACAGAAACACGTCCACCTTCCATATTCATTTCATCTTCTCCATCAAACACGGCATCAACGACCCGAATATGAAGAGCCATTATCAATCTGCGCGACTTTTCAAGCCTGACAATGCCTCGATCGAGTTTAGGCCTACCGTAAACCACAGTCCACTAAATTCTTTAGCGGCGCAGTCCGCTAAAAGCTTCTGTCAGGGTCCCCCTCCCCGGCTTGGCCTCCCCCCGCCCATCCCGGCTTGACTGATCCGTGGTAATCTTTCCTAAAGACGCGAGGGAACCAGTGACATGACATGGGCAATTGAATTGAATGCAAGGCCATGACATGACATTTTCTGTTTAGTTCAGTTGACGTTGTCTAGCGGCCGAATGTGCTCCCGCAGCCTCCGTCTTCGCCGATTCCCCAAGTTCGCCGCTGAGGCGGGCGGACACCCTTGTAGGAGTAATTAATTAATGTGCATAGCTTACCTTACCTGTCTAGGGAATAAACAAAACAGCTTCTATTCCCTCCCTCTCTTTGCTCTGAACACCACAGCCTTTCCGTTGCTCATCAAGTCCTATTCACCATGAAGCTTCTCGGGTTGTCGTTGGCCACGGGCCTCATCGCCCAGGGCGTGAGCGCTACACCTAAGCAGTCCAAGAATGAGCCTCTGTTCGCGATCCAGCCCAACATGATCCCATTGGAGAAGAATGCTGGGTCGCCTGATTTGTTCCCCATGCCTGATTGCAATGGCTTCAAGCTTGAGGAGGCTACTTTTACGGAGATGCAGGATGCTATGAAGGCTGGCAAGCTTACTTCTGTTCAGCTTGTGACTTGCTACCTCATGCGCACGTATCAGACTAAGGAGTACCTCAAGTAAGTCGACTGAAATGACCAATTGCATGGTCAATTGATGCAATTGATGCCTTGAACACAGCTAATATTGCGCAGCTCTGTTCTCCAGGTCAACCCCGATGCCTTCGCCATCGCAGCAGAGCGCGACGCCGAGCGCGCAAAGGGCAAATGCCGTGGTCCTCTGCACGGCATTCCCTTCACTGTCAAGGACAACATCGCCACCAAGGACAGTCTCGAGACTACCGCCGGCAGCTGGGCGCTCCTCGGCAACGTCGTCCCCCGCGATGCGCACGTCGTCAAGAAGCTCCGTGACGCCGGCGCCGTCCTCTTCGGCAAGGCTGCTCTCAGCGAGTGGGCTGATATGCGCAGCAACGATTACTCCGAGGGTTACTCTGGGCGCGGTGGCCAGGTTCGCAGCGCTTACAACTTGACTGTTAACCCTGGTGGTAGCTCTTCTGGCAGTGGTGTTGGTGTTGGTGCTAATGTGATTGCGTTTTCGCTGGGCACTGAGACTGATGGTAGTGGTGAGTTTTACTGAAGCTGTATGCTGTGGATTGCGCTGATGATGTCGCAGTGATTAACCCCGCCAACCGCAATGCCCTCGTTGGTATTAAGCCCACTGTTGGTCTTACTTCTCGCGCTGGTGTCATTCCCGAGAGTGAGCACCAGGACTCTGTCGGTTGCTTTGCCAAAAACGTCAAGGACGCTGCTCTTGTTCTTGATGCCATCTACGGTATTGACAAGCGCGACAACTACACCGAGGGTCAGAAGAACAAGACTCCCAAGGGTGGTTATGCGAAGTACCTCACTGATAAGAAGGCTCTCAAGGGCGCTACTTTTGGTCTTCCCTGGAAGAGCTTCTGGGCTCTTGCCGATGAGGACATGCAGTCTCAGCTTCTCGAGCTCGTTGACCTGATCAAGTCTGCTGGCGCCACCATCATCAATGGCACTGAGATCACCAACTACGAGACCATTGTCAGCCCCGATGGATGGAACTGGGATTACGGTACCACTCGAGGCTTCCCCAATGAGTCTGAGTATACCTACATCAAGGTCGACTTCTACCGCAACATCGAGACCTACCTGAGCGAAGTCAAGAACACCAATGTCCGCAACCTTGAGGACATCGTCAAGTAAGTGGGCTGGGTCTCAATCGTCTAAGTAATACTAACTGTGCCAGGTTCAACAAGAAGTACGATGGTGTTGAGGGTGGCTACCCGTATAAGAACGGCAAGGGTATTCCCGCTTTCGCCTCCGGCCAAGACGGTTTCCTCGCCTCTCTCGAGTCCAAGGGCATCCAAGACGAGAAATACTGGCAAGCCCTTGAGTTCTGCCAGACATCTTGCCGCAAGGGTATCAACGACGCTCTCACCTACAAGGGCAAGAAGCTCTCCGGTCTTCTCGTCCCTCCCCAGGTCGCACAGGCCCCTCAGATCGCCGCCCAGGCCGGTTACCCCGTCATCACCATCCCCGGCGGTTACGCCAAGGACTCTGGAATGCCCTTCGGCCTCGGAATCATGCAGACTGCGTGGGCTGAAGCTGAGCTTGTCAAGTGGGCTAGCGCAATTGAGGATCTTCAGCGATCTACTGATGCTCCCTCAAAGCGTCGTCTCCCCAAGTTCCTTGGATACCTTGAGCGCAACGTTCCCGTGCCCTTTTAAGCCGCGAGCCAATTGATGCGCATTTTGGATCGTATATAATAGTAGATAGCAATACGTAACTTTTAATGATATTATGGCTGAAGCCTCAACCAATGCTGTACGGTTGCAATCGGACTTGTGTAACAGAGGACATTCCATGACAGTATCACGCTGAACTCTATGACGCGCTCCAGTAGAACGTGAGCACCCACGTTTAGGAAGGGGGCCATTTCTGCAAAAAAAGTTGGCATGTGAAGCAAAAGAAATAGAGTAACTGATGGCCAAAAGGTGAGGTCCTACCCGGGTTCGAACCGGGGACTTCGGAAGAATTTGAATGGTGATCAAAATCCAACGTCCTAACCACTAGACTATAGGACCTTCGATAAGATGGCAGGCTCCAAATCAAGTCTAATACTCAGTCCGCTCTACCGAGGAGCACAGGCAAAAAGCGAGGTCCTACCCGGGTTCGAACCGGGGTCTTCGGAAGGCTTCTGAGGGTATCAAAATCCGACGTCATTACCACTAAACTATAGGACCAGACGATGCAAAGGCGTCACGATGTGGTATTTATATACGCGAGCCGTGCGTCTTCGCGACGACAGACTAAGAATCGATGGTGTTATTTACTTTATTTTAATGGCAGCATGTTATATAGGTTAATATAATTCAGTTTTAGGTTTGGCACGTCACATTGTTTCATCAAGTTGTCAAAATGGGGTCCAGTATCATAAATGTCAATTCTGCTCTCTGTCTACCGTTATACTCCACGGTCCATCGTCCTACTCCAGATCTGCCTGTTCAGAATGTCAAAACTCCAGAAATGTCACTTACCGTGCCCTTTTTATCTCGGCCATCAAATGTCGATCTCAAGCGATCCTCATCAAAACCCGGTTCAGCCAAATGCGAGTCCCTAGACGTCATCGACACTCACCCCCAACAACTTACCCTTAATAAGGTTCCTCCTGATCATAAGGCCGCATCTGGTACCAGCCATTCGCCTTGATCTGATCCTTCACAGCCCGAGGGAGAGCTTCGACTGGCACGCGACGGAGATAGCCCTCATCCTGGAGGCGCGCGATCAAGTTCTCAGGCTTGGGAAGATGGACCCGGACGGTAAGCTGCATGATGTCGCCGAAGACGGTGAAGGTGTTGCGGCCATAGACGAGATCGAGGCCATCACGGAGACGGTCTAGACCGAAGATCAGAGTTGGGTTGATGTTGTGATCGTAGGTTTCACGGCCACGAGCGGTATTCTTACGCTCAAGGCTGTCGCTGCGATTACGACATTCACAACGGTCATCATCGCGGCTGCGGTTGCGCTTGGGCATCTCAGAGACCATTATTGCAGCTGAAGTGAAAGAGGCGAGATGAGATGAAGATGCTGAATGCTGGTGGTGAGTATATACTGGTGTTGACAAGTTGTGTGTGATAGCAGTTGATGGAAATCTGGATGTGAGTGTTGTTAACGGGGAAAGAAATGACTGAGAGGGACGAGATGAAGAGGTGAATATATACGATCATTGAACAATGGAACTGGGATACTTTTGCGTGACTGTTCTCCAGTTTCACTGTATCTTTGGCACTGGCATATATCCTGGAATTCAATCAGAGACCCTGTTCTATGTACTGCTGTTTCGCAGAACACTGAGTAATCTCGATCATCCAAACAATAATCTGACGTTCGCCCAACAGTCAAGAAATCCGATATCGCGACTCAAACTAGCAATGAAATAAGAGTAATATCATTGTGAGCATTCAAGCCACCTTTCCCTTGTTCACACCGCCAACTCCAACCCCAGCCAAGAACAAAGCCCTCACAATAGCAACCCAACCAGTGAACAGATAGTTCCCCCAATCCTGCCATCTGAACATTGACAGTTCCGACCGACCCTGTTGTTTCATGCTGACAAAGACACTGATCAAGATGGCAATGTCGATGAGAAGCACGCCGCCAATGACGACTCTCCATACTTTGATATCGGAGCTGACTCTCAGAAGCACAGCCAGCATGATGGCGACAAACGCGAATAGTGCAGCGAGTTGGTGGAATAAGAAGGCCTGGTCTGGATTATACGCAGACATGCTGAGTGGAATGAGGCCATCGAGAATGAATTCGGGGGTGAAGATGAGAGCGTAGACGGTTGGGAGGACGGTCAGTGGGTCAACCCAAGTGAACCAGATGCGGTAGAAACTATAGACGTTGAGCTCAGACATGGTAGCTACTTCGGCGATTTTTTTTTTAACTTTCTGGCTATGGGACAAAAGAATGGTTTTGAAAGCAGAATTTATAGGAAGTAAACCGTAGCCCGTAGGGTAGCGTCAGCAAAGAAGCGAGACCAGATTGCGCTTCACGTCTTATGTCAGCTGACAACCAGATTTCGGAGCATTGCCATATAAGGCAAGGTTCCTACTCAAGAGACGATAGTGATTAAAAAATGTCTTTCTGTTGTTTAAACTCTTCCTATGCCGTCATTTCGCCTGCTTAAAGGATATGCGTGATGCTAGTGTCCAGGCTATCAGGGTTAAACCACCACTCAAGTACTCCAGTCCAGGGCATCTCCATCCAAGTAAATTCTCCTTCAGTCTTTGGAGGTACAGTACTGACGGCAGCTACATGAGGAGGTATCTGCACGATCTTCCCCGGCCTGGTCCCAACAAACAGTCCCCTTGAATCGCCTCTTGTAAGCGGTGTCTCAGCCCAGTCAAATCGAAAGCACCCAACGCTAGCCTCACCACCATCAGCGTACCGAAGCAATAACCCAGCGACCTTCTTATAAGAAGTTTCAACCATACGGCTGTTTTCCAAATCAAATTGTCGAATCACACCCATGTCCTTCTTATTCTTACTCTTGCAGACAAGAACTTCTGTGATGTTCTCCAAGGACGAGGAAGAATAGTGTAGAGTATGAAGCGGGTTGAAACGTGGCACGGCACCAAGCGGTGTTTGTCTCGGCGAAAGGGCGGCAATATGGTTGTATAGTACTCCTGGTGCAGCTATCAGAGGAATTCCATGGTCTGACGGAGAGAAAAAGACTCCAAGTGGAGTGTTCACGGATGTTTTCGCTATAAGGTTCCAGTGACGATGGTTCGAATATGGCGTATATTGTCCATGATGGTCTGGGAAACTCCCGGCAACAATAGTTCGGCCTTTGCTTGTGACAAGCTGAGGTATTGTCAGTTGATCGACTCATTGACTTTGAGAGTGATGGAAAATCTTACCGCAAGAGCTATGTCACTGGGTCTTTTGTATTTTTGTAGACCCCATGGTGTCGAAAAATGATATCGCAACCCGCCTTCACCCTGAGATGGGAGGGGTCTGGTTGTATCATATCTCTCGGACCCTCGAAGCCAGACCCCTTGAACGAACTCATCTTTTTGAATCGGATAGTATGTCCACTTGAGGTGACTTCGGTCTTCATAATCAGATTGCCCATCCATTAGTGTACGGTCGGCTTCGTGATGTTCCATGTTGCGATGAACATGAATTGAGACCATCTCGTCGTTGGCCCAACAGACGGAATATCCAGTTGTACCAGGTTCATTGAAAGTCAGTGTTCTTAACCTGGCCTCAAGACACCCTTCGCCCCAGCCAGCATAGTAAAATGTCATTGGGTCGAGTTCAAACGGTGCTACTGGACGAGGCCAAAGAACTCGAGGATAAATCGAAGGAGTCAATAGCGTCCGAAGCTTGAGGCCCTGCGCATACTGAGTTAGCTTCTAGTACACCTACATCGACTCGAGGACTTACATCCCCGTGGAAAGTGAGCATTTGGTTGTTCGCAGATACTGTTTGCCAATAGGTTGGATACGCAGTATCTGAAGTGGCTTCGTTTGGAACTAGAATGACCTGCCTGATACCCAGGTGGTCACTGGAGATGTATAGGCTTTCAGAAACTGACGGATCCATCAATTTTGCAGTCTGATGATTCGCAATGCGGGGAAAATTCGTCAGTGTTCCGACGTATTCCACGCCATCCATTCTGACGACTGTGGTCAAAATTGTGACCGACGGATCAACAGACCACTCAGTCTTGTGATGCTGCAGAGATAGCTCTGCTATGGCATAAAGTCTGATCAACTCGTCGTCATCGGACACAATGTGCCAAAGTTCTGATGATAGCTTGCCATATGCTTTATGCAGGGCATCCTCTATGAATTCCCGAACACGGCCTCTCCGTCGTTCATGCTTCAATGAGGCATGACGATAAGAGTGCTCGGTAGCAAGGCGGTACTCGTGAAGAGGTGTTCCAAAAGGAGCGGCCATCTCAACGCACCCTGTATGGAAAGCGATTGCGAGTCCCTTGTCATGATTGCAGTATGGATAGACGCAGTGCTTGAAAGAGATTCCGAGAGACATGTCGACGTGAAGAGGCGAATAGCACTTCTCGTAATAGATATTGAACGGCGATGATACTTGATTATCCGGAGTCACTACAGTTGGTCAGCCAAACCCCAGAGACGCCACTTAATGTTTTGAACTTACAAGCAATTATTGTATCTGTTTCTACTTTGATAGGGAAGCGGCAGAGTCGGCAGAGGCTTGCATCGACACATACTGGATTTTGAAGTTTCTCACAGGACATGTTTGATAAGAGAACGAAGGCGCCCTCTGATCCAACTTCCGTTGCTCCCGGAGGAAAAACCATAGTATTTCAGAGAAAATGTCACAAATTAATCGTGGAGGAGGATGAGTCTGACCGACTCCGAGGAGATAAGACATTTTGAGGGCTGAAATGAGGAGAGCTGAGACATAAGCTGAGGTGGTGACGTAGAACAACCAACCACGAGACGAGAAATCTGATAGCGAATCGCTAGATCCCCTCCTGATAATTGACCCCAATTAGTTGATTTGTTTGCTTTTACGAATAAACTTATTGTATTTCTATCGCGAGGCAAAGTTTCGCTGTTCATGATCTTTGAAAATAACATGCTATCTTCTGAAGCTATCTTGGCGGTTCGTGCACCATCAACGCTTTACATTCTGTTCAGGCGCTCAACCTCTGCATCAGTATCTAACTCTGGATAGTCTAAAGATGTCTTAGGGCGTTCCAGCCGCGGCGCTCTCCATCGCCTTGGGGCAAGCTTCCTTTCCCAAATGTCTCTATAAACCTTCTTAACTGGAATGGCATCTCCTGGGTCTATACGAACCGTGTTTTCGGAGGTTGGTAAGATAGTGACCGGACACTTGATAATGGCGTCCTCGGTATCTGCGAGAAGAAAGGATATCAAGGCCGACTGCTGAGTATCGAGAAGCTGACAGACACGAAACGTGACTCTTGCGCGGCTACACTGAAAGTATAAGTTGGGCTCGTCGTCATTCGTCCATGCTTGTGAATGGTCAAAGAGTGCTACTCCGCCTAGGATACGATTCTCTGCCCAATATCCAACCATGTCACCGACACCGTTTGGGTACCGGTCATAAGCAGTGAACTGAGTCGCAATGAACATTGTCGGCTTTGGTGTGAAGCGGCACAAATTATCAGGAGGTCGCTCCCACTTAATCGTAGACTCAATATCATGACCGGCAGTTGTAGCAGGGTCGTGGACTTTCTCTACCTGTGACAGTTGAACACCGATTTGATGTAGTGCACACGCAGTCATCTCAATCAGGCGTAGCTGAAAGGATCTAGATGAAGGTTTCGTCTTTTGATACGCATTCAATTTCTGTCAGATGTTAGTAAATGGAACAAGTGATTGAGAGTTACGGGAGAGCATACCTCAAGATCAACCATCACATCAGCCATGGAGAACTGTGCACGGAAACCTTTAGCCTTCTCTAATGCCCCTTCGCAAAGCGTTTTGTGATTGATTATAGGATGAGAAGGTTCATATGTGGCCGAATATCGGTCCCAGACAACATCAGCGGTCGGCAGACCATCAATAATCTGGGCGAAGGTCATAAGCGCGATATCGGTGTTAAGAACATTGCGGAGGGCTAGAGATAGAGAATCGTAATGATGGCCCTCAAGTCGGTCGAGCCCAACATATTCTGGAGATGACATTCTGGTCTACGAAAAAGTAAGAGTGATCTGTATGATCGCAAACGATGCACAAATGGGCTTCGAAGAAGGACGGCAGAGGAGAGTTCCATTGAGTCAGCCGATTCCCAAAGCGCGCGGCTGCCTGCAGACCTGTAAATACTAGTTGTGGGTGGGGCAGAGTGCACAAAGCTCTATGTTGGTCCAACGAGCAGAAACTGCCCGTCATATCTAGATTAAGATAAACAGGGGTCAAGCTGCAACATTTACCGGGGTTTGGTTAGCAAGAATAAGGTCCCTATTTCGTCACCTAGAATGCCGGAGAATACATAGTTGTTGGACTCTGGGTAACCATGGGGAATACTTCGCGTGTTAATATTGCTAGGAAACTGACCCTGGTTTTATGACCATGGGGCTTATGCTTCGGGGAGGATGAGAGCATCGATTGCGAAAACTCATCACTGGAGTAGCTCCGAGTTTGAAGCTCCAGACTATCTGAGTACGAAAGTGTTCCGAGTTCAAGCATCGACAGGAAACAGAAGCGGATCCCTTATAAGCCGCTCCATATCTTCTGACCTGATGTGGATAGAAATATCAACCCCATTATCCGTCCAGTACTTCCCCAGAGGACCCGATGCCTCTTTTATCAACACATTCCCATCCATTTCCGGAACTACACCCTCAGCATAACGACACGTGGATCCCAACCCAAAGTCAACTTCATATATCCCCGCTCGTGCCCAAGTCGTCACCAATATATGCCGCCGACCCAAGAATGCTTGCCATATCTGTTGAGGAGACTTTTCAAAAGCTAGGCTGTGTAGATGCGCGGCCATATTGGAAGGGTCGGAGATCGTCTTGAGTGTGTTGCGGACTTGAGTTGCTACCTGAGTCATGCTGGATGGGTTGGTGACTTGGCAGGCAGGGAGTTCGATGTTCATCATCACGACTGGAGATCCAAAGAAGTCTTCTTTGAGTTGGAAGGAAGAGCGAACGCCGTAAACTAGATCGCAGTGAATTGGGTCTGTGTCATTTTCAAGGCCGCGAGCGCGAGCGATGCAGGACCAAATGTGAGATAGTATTGCATCGTGCTGACTCAACTTCTGCGACGAGTTCTCATTCGCCTGTTTCCAAAGATATGTCACCTGTTTCTTGCTCAAGTGAACAACGTAATTTGAAACAGGCTCGGCAACATTCCATTCAGCCCATGGCATTGGTTTGCCGGCGGGCTCAAGCTCCTGTTTATCAAAAGGGGATGGGATCTTGAACGGCCACGGAGGTGTCGAGTCTGGGTGCCACCAGTCAAATCTATGCATTGGTAAACTTCTTGCTCGTTGTATGATGTCCATGTCTGGTTCGTCGGCATTGATGTCTCCGGTCGCCTGATTGTCGATAAGAGTAGGATTGAATACAGGCATTGAAGTAGAAACATTATTCCCTAAACCTTGGCGACTTTCGTTCGCCCAGTGCTTGATGAAAGAGAGAAGAGTCGTGGCGTCTGCGAGAGGATGCGCACCATTGAGAGCAAGAACAAAGCCCCCGCAAGAAAATTCGGTGGTTTGAATGGCGAGAAGAGGATATAGTTGATCATTTTTGTCCTTCACGATATCCCTCAGTGGCTGGGCGATCGTGACAGGGGCCACGAGCTTCTGAAAGACACTGGAGTCGCACTTCCAGAAAGGCTGCTTTGATATCCTATCTGCGGGATATAAAGACTCAAGCGTAGCATCGCATTTGGCATGAACAAACTCCACGCCAGGATCATTATCAGTTCCATAATGTGCGTAGAGACGTCCAAACCGCCGAGCATGAGGCGGAAACGTGCTTGCTTCAGGCGGAACAATGCCATCTGTCGACTTGACAGCTTTCAGATGGCCGCCCCATTGCGGATAAAACCGAAGAGTCCGAGCTAGCGACTCACGTAAATGGTAGGCTAAGTTGAAGTCGTCCCGAGTAGGCTTTTCAAATAGCCATATAGCGCTGGCGTTGGAGAAGTTTGCGGTTGTGCTGTCGAGGAGAGATAAAGGAATGGCTTGTTCTTGGGAAGTAGGAATGTTGAGGCGGTGAGCTTCGATGACTGATATATTGATGGCGGCCATGATTGACTTGAGGGGATATCATAAACTAGACTGAGCACTTGCATGAGTGAAGCCATAAGAACAATGGCCATTTATAAATATTTTGCAGATTGATCCACTTCATCAGATCTGGAGCGTTCCGTTTTGGGATGATGGGGGATGAATCATTTCGGCGAGCCTAATTAAGCAACTGGGTCTCACTGAAGAGCTATTCCAAAAGTTCTGAATAAAATGCGATGCATCTCATCAAAATAGTCTATGTCGTTATTCCTAGTCGATATCGCGTACAACAATTTGTTACAATTCCCAACCTTATCTTGACAGCCAGGACAGAAGATTTCGAATAGAATGAACACTCGCAACGTCGTGTTCTTGAAACACGCCGTCTAATGTCGCATCTGGATGGTCCTCAATCTTGCAAACTTTTGCCTCCGGCCCCTCATTTGACGACGACCGCCAATGCTTCAAATCGGCGATGTTTTCGCACTCGTCTTTTGGGTCGAGTAATACAGGGTTCCAACCCGCATTGGCTGACCCAAGTACATCGTTCGAATAATCATCACCAACATACACCTTCTTCCATATGCTAGTCTCTCTTTCGGCTTCACTTAAGGTCTTTCCACTACGGGCACTGATGACCTGGGCCAGCATGTGTTCTGCGGCGCTGAAGATGCGCTTGTCTGGTTTCTCAACGCCCACGTCGTAAGACATGCAGTGGAAGTCAATATCGTAGGTCTTGTCGCTGATTTTGGCGAGATCTGATTTTGTTCCGTATCTGAATGGACTCACGGCAAGACCTAAGGATGAAAGAATGCTGGGAATTCGATCATCTGAATTTGTAATAACGCCAATGACAAGACTGTCAAATTCTTGAGGCGGGTTTCGCCTCAACTTCTTGAATGCCTCAACGAGACTTGGTTCAGTGTCATAGCCTTCCTTGGAGGAGAATCGATGCAGTAGCCTCGGGGCTAGATCTTTTGGTAGAGGTCTGTCATCTTTTGCCAAAGATGTGAAGGTATTATGAATAACCTGAGTGATGTTAGCTTTGTTTGTCTGGCGAAGCTCCCGCATACGAACGTTAGTCCACCAATTCGTCGCTCCTAACCCCGTCTTTTTTCCAAAATTCGGATTCGTCTTGGACTCTTGTTTAAAGGACGACTTGAAGGCGGCGTGTAGCTCATCGTCGTTGAAGTTGGTGAATCCGCATTGGCGAGCGACGTCAGCGTATTGCTGCGCAACTGGTCGAACAGGTCTTATTAGAGTTCCGAATGCATCGAAGCATAGGAGAAGGTTTCGTTTTGACATGATTGGCTGGATCGTAAGGTTTGCTGTTGACGGGAAAGGGTCAAGTTACGGGTTCAAGAACGGCATTGTTTTTGACTCCACCAGATGATTACGTCATCTCGCGACGTCGTTCAACACGGGAGCTGATAAAACATGACATTGGAGTCAGGAATTACGAAATAACAATCACGTACGTGTTGATGGTGAGTGCCCAGCAGTTCGAAATTACTAGATGTCAACAATCTTTGCACATATTTCAAAAATATGTGTCATGTCAGAGCCGATACCAGTGGGGTATTTCACAGTTGCAAGCTGGGAATTAGTATGCCTGAATCACGTGTATCTATTCAGGAGGGACTCTGAGTTTAAGATCTAGCTGTCTATCCGTGTACTTATACAGCAGTCAAGAAGTTCCGAACCTGAAAGTCCAAACATCTACCCATGTCCAAGTTCAACATCCTAAAACTCCTCGTGCCGTGCTTGCGCATTTGTCTTGTGACTTCTTCATGTCTAGCCTAGACTCCGACCGAAACACTGTGGCCGAAAAAAAAAGAAAAATGGGGGAGTGTTAGTTATTCATGCCGCCTAAATGCGAGGCTGAATGAGATACTGGCGCATGCCAGAGTTTGCAGCCTTGCCGAGAGTCTTGACGTCTAGGCCCTGAGCCTTGGCGATGGCATGGATCTCGGCCTCTCCACGTTTCCAAGAGGGAAACATGGTATAGACCGTACCCTTCTGAATGAAGTAGTCGTTGTAGCGGCGACAGACCATGTCGTGCTGAGCGACTACCTTGAAGTAGTGCATGGAGTTGTCAAGCTTCGACTCGTAGGTCCAGGCGATGCGAGGGTTGGCGTCAATGTCGGCGTGGGTCTGAATACCCTGGAGGTAAGAGATGAAGAATGCATCGTATGCCTTAGTCTGGTAGGCAGCATGAGTGGACGAGGCCTCAGTGCCGGAGGGACCATCCTGACCGACAATCAACTTTGAGTAGGGGGATCCAGAGAGGTGCTTGGAGAACTCATTGCATCGATCAACGCACATCTGGTCCGGTGCATTGAAGAAGATAGAGCCGAGCGACAAGAAGATTCGGGGGTTGGGGAGAGTAGCGAAGTACTTGTCACCCTGGATGAAGTTACCCCACAGGCCAATGCAGGTGATTTGAGGGAAGTCGGCGGCGGACTTGTTGACATGTTTGGTCAGAGACTCCTTGCAGAGGTCGAGAGCGATGTAGATACAAGGCTTGCCCTGCTGGATGAAAGCCTCGACATAGGGAACGAACTTTCGGGAGTTGGCAGCTCCAAGGTCGATGATTACAGCACCGGTAGCTGGCATGTCTTTGACGACATCGGAAGCAGTAGACTTGATGATGCTAAGTTCATCCGTAGTTTGGTATGAGGTATCAGCAATCTCGCACCAATGGTGCATGCCGGTAGTGTATGCAACCTCCTTTGAGAAGTAGCCCTCTCCTTTGAAGGCGCTAGGCAACTGAGTGTCAAAGGTAGTGTTGAGGGTCGATCCACCGATATCGATGATCTCCTTGTGAGCTGGGGCCCATGACTTGGTGTAGAGAGGTGACATATTGTATGATGTCGGATGGGATGAAAGTTTTGTTCAGTGTTTTGAGACGGTAGGTCTTCTTGAGAGGAAAGATAAAAGGTTGTTGTGAATATGGGTAATGTTGATAGGGAGTTGGGTGAAAGATGAGATGGTTGATCGTTGTGGTGAGCAAAAGAAACAGTCGAAGTTGATGGAGAAGAGATGGAAATTTATACGGTGGAATTTCTAAACATTCTCAGGAAGATTCAGAGGCTGTTTTGCAGCTTTTACTCTGTTCTGCCAGTGCCAGATACTCTGCGGCCGCATTGCCAATGGTTACTGTGGTGTTCGAGCCGTTTGTTCAAAAATGGTAGGCTAAGCCCTCTGACACTTGCAGCTACGTCGCGCAGTGCTCCTGGCACTGGAAATTGTTTGGCAGTGCTGTAGCAGCTTGTGTTGTTCCATGGGTTGTCAATAATTCGAAGGAGAAGCTCTTTGGAGGCGTCTGGGAGCTTTGAAAGAAAGGCATTGAAGCGTTGCACATTGCTTATGAACACTATAGCTCTTTGTGATATAAGAAAGAGTACATCAATAATATGAGAAGCCCAACGCTTTGCGAGTTAGAGTCTATTAGTTTGGCTGCTCAACCTGATAGGAAATATCTAAAATTGAGTGCTATTATCCCCCAAGCCCCTGAACTAATTCTCGTCACAATGCTGGATGTAACTCGTGGATTGTTCGTCCCCCCAGGTCTCTATGAACACACATACTTGTAGAGACACGAAATAGGGACTGAGGGACTGTGATGCCAATCATCTTACTTGATGTAAATTTAGAATATCACAGCAAGCTGTCTAGCTGCCCAAGAGGGCCGACCAAAGCCCCAACCCAAGAGAACCCCCTCGGAGGGCAAGAAAACATCATGTTTTAATTAAGGATGTCAAAATAAATTCAGCAAAGGGTATCCTGAAGATACTCTAAATTTGTGCTAATTTGACTCAGTATCTTGGCCTTTTAGGATCAAGGTCCTGTGTCTTCTTTGTTCTCCTAAAGAACTAGCCATTGACAAGATTACTTTATTACAAAGACTCCTACGTATCAGATGAAAAAGAAAAACACTATTTCAGACGGTTCTTGGTTGACTACTAGTGGTAGTCAAGGAAAAAGTCATTGCAGACGTAGATAGCAGTCCGCGCTAATGCTTCGATCATGGCCTACGAGGTTTGACAGTTTTGTATGAATACGAAAGGCTTCTGAAAACTGGATGAAAAGAAGTGACAGATCAAATGTCCCCGCTGAAGCTTACCTTCATTCAGTGTTCTTTGCAAGCTGTCTTGATCAGGCCAAATGTCCAATATTCGTTGCAGGGTAGATGCACTCAGATGGATGTCTTGGCAACGCGGAAAATTGTCAAAGTTAAAATACGAATAATATGCGAGATCTAGGGGTCCTGAATTGCACAGTCGCATCGATTGTGGCGATCATCCGATCAACGTTAGCATTGGGCGGCCTCTGGACAAAACTGGTTTTACAAGACAATGACTTCGTTGAAA
This sequence comes from Fusarium mangiferae, assembly GCF_900044065.1. NCBI lineage: Eukaryota > Fungi > Ascomycota > Sordariomycetes > Hypocreales > Nectriaceae > Fusarium > Fusarium mangiferae. The sequence goes on from NW_024573935.1 coordinate 711,353, forward strand.
CGTTGTGATATAACCTTAACAGGAGCTCGCCCAGAAACGTCTTCTCGAATGTTAAGATCTTACTCCCAACTCTACCGCCACTTGCGAAATGCTCGTCACCAGAAATGATGGATGTGTGGCTGGGCTCACCTCCAGGAAGCTCACGCCACAGGGCCTCGCAGCAAGATCAATGTGCTATTAAGTCATGGAGTAGTCATTGCGCGTTAGTGGCAGCTCCCAAGAGGTGATCAGCGGTGGCTGAGGGGTTCCAAGTTGCGACCAGGTTGAATGACCTCATCATCCTTCGTCATATTGCAACGTCCATCCTTCGATAAGCCTGATTGACATTTGAACCGTTATCTCGCTGTTTCGTCAATCCAATTTTGTCAAATCCTCAATAATTGTTCATTCCTATAGTTATTCACCTTCACAATGTCGATACAGGCTGATCACCCCTTTGGCAAAGACAAAGAGAAGCGCTCAAAATGGAAGATCTTTAGCTCTTCGAAAGACAAGGACAAGGAGAAGGACAAAGACAAGCGCAAGAGTCAAGAACTTCAGATCCCAGAAACAGCAGAGACTTCAGGCGATTCGACATACGGAAGCAGTGAACCAAACAACTCATTGACAACAGAGGGCGATCTGAGCAACACAAAGAGTAACAGTGGATTGAGCCCAGGCAAGACACCAGACAATGCGACGCCTACCCCAAACCTCAATCCAAACTCAGGACCAGACTCTTACACCAGCCCGACGATCAAAAGAGAGACGGTGACCAATCCAAATACCGGACAGACAATTACAACGACGACAACTACTACGACTACTACCACGACGGTCACAAACTCCAATGGCACGACCCAAACAATTGAGGAGCCTCATCCTGTCATGGAGTTACCAACCGTCAGCAACCAAGACGTCACACCATCCCCGCATCCACCGCCTGTAACACAGCCCGAGCCCGTACAGCACATAACGCCCACGCCTGTTGAACCATCCCCAATTACCCCAACAGCACGTCGCAAGAGCCTAGAGACTCCAGGCCGACGCCTAATTCCACCCCGCGATCCAATTCCCTCTCAAATTTCCAGCTCGGATAACAATTCACCCGCAATTCCAGAGCGAAACTCCAGACGCTCAGCAGAATTCGTTCCAGCGCCTTTACAAGTTGGCCAGGGCGCTTTCCCGCCCCCGCCTCCGCCTGGGGATAAACCTGCTGCTGTGAATTATTCCCGACCTGCTAATAAATCGACACTTGCGAATTTGAAGTCCGCTGCTGCGGGTATTCATGTAAGTCCCCTTCAATTGACCCGCCTCAATTGATACTGACGAGCTCTACAGGGCGCCGGCGAAACTCTGCGCGGGACACTAAACTCCAGCGTCGACAAACACTTCGGTGGCACTTCCCAAGCAATCGAGAAGAACCAGGCAGCCATCGACGCAGGCCGCTACGAGATTGACAACCGCACATTCTACCACCCAAACGAATACCGTCTATCACGGCCAGAAGGCTCCGGTCCTTCCCCCGAAAGGCCGCCCATTCCCGATGCTCAATATGACGACCCACCGTTCAACATGGGAAACACGACAGGGAGCCCTGCAGTGACGGATCAGGAGAGGGAGAAGAGACACAGTAGACTGGGAAGTTTGTTCGGTAAGAGTGGAGGACGGTCGGCGTCGCAGCCGGGCGCTGATGCGACGCCGAGGGCTGAGAGGGGGAAGTTGAGAAAGAGGAGTAGTTCGGGGCCGGGGACGCCGAAGTTGAGTGTCGTGGGAGAATAGTATCATGCCACGGGAGTTGTATCATATACATAGCTTAATGCCACATTACGTACTCACCACGCGGAACAGATTGAAGGCTGTAATTCAGTGATAGTAACGCCGCTTGGTATTTGGCGCCCTCACATCAAGACACGAATGTTCATAACGCCAAAGCTCATTATTGGTATCTGAAGATAAAAGAGATCTAAACCTTGAATGTACGACTAGTTAGAAACATAATGAGCGACATATTCAACTTCCATATGGTTTCCAATTCCATCCTTGGTGCTAGAGTTAGGAACGCCAGGCTATAATCTTGTTAGTCAACGTCTCTCTTCCTCGGATTATTCAACTTACCCAATCTCCACCAACGGCAACATTGAAAATGACAAACATGGGACTATGGCAAAGCCTCTTCCAAACCGTTGCATTGCCAATTTGAGCACCCGTAACACGATGGAAGACCGTCCCGTCGAGATACCAGGTGATAGACTGAGATCTCAGGTTACTGCTTCGTCGATCGAACTGGACCCGCCAGACGTGATACTTGCTATCAGGGAGCGGAGTATTCGACGCAATACCGTTAGGCTCATTGCAGATTCCACCAGGTGCCTGATCACAGTGAACAGCACCGTAGCCAATCTTCTGCCCGTTGACATTCTCCATGATATCAACCTCTCCGCAAGTCGGCCACTCAACCCCGTTTCGGATCGCGTCACCCAGGAGCCAAAAAGCCGGCCAAATTCCCTGTTTACTCCTCGCCGAGTTACCCCCCAGACGCAAGCTGGCCTCAACTCTAGTGATCTTTCCAAGCTTGGGCGTAAGGGTATACGTGCTCTCGATGCGAGCAGACGTCCACTTTTTTGTCTTGCTGGAGAACTGGGGGATCAACTGCAGCGTGTTCTTGCCAGACTGTCGGAGAACACTGGTACTTTTCACGTAGGCTTGGATTTCATTGTTGTAGTTCTTTACGCGCTCGATGATGTTCCATGTGCTTGTACTGGGGAATGTGTTGGCTTGGCCTGCGAAATCTTGCTGCCAGACGCGCGTGTAGCCGCTGTAGGCTGGCGGCTGGACTGCTGCTGCGATGGCGAACAGACATGTGAAGATGGTGAGGATCCAAGGAGAGAACATGGTGGGAATTTTAAAGATAAGGGGAAGATAAGGAAAGGAATGATGCGGTGTTACCGCGTGGAAGGGAAAGGGAAGATAGTGCAAAGCGCACTTTGAGGAGAGTCGTCACGAAGTTGGTGAGAGTGAAATACCGTGAACACCATCTTTTCCAGGGAACTCCCCTTGAATATATAGATTGCCCATCTCCTTTAAGCTTACGAATGCCATGTCGGTCTAGAATGCTAGACGCCGTTCTGATAACAATAGCTTGGTGCCTGGAACATGTCTAAGGCCGGTTTCAATCCTTAGATCCAACGTGGGCTAACCCGGAACAGTAGAGCTAAGCCAAACGCAGCGCATTTCTCAACGCCACCATCTTCAATAGTCTCGTTTCTTTGATTGAAATATTGGAATTTTGTGGAATTGTGGCTTAATGGCCCTGGGCTATTGTGGTATTAAGCTTTGGTCCCTGATTCCAGGGCAAAAAGAGGTTAATGGATCTGGCTAAGCGCAGCTGCGCATGCCAGGAACGCGTCACTCTATTGGGTTCATGGGAATGATTGAAACTGACCAGGAGTCTGGGCTTCGAGAGAGGGCTGAGAATGAGATTTCCCATAACCTTGAGATAACCTTGATTGTATTGGATGAACCCTGAATACGGGATACACTAAGCTATACATCTTGTAAAGCATTCAAACGGATGTTGTGTAGCGTTTCTCTGTATTGACAAGAGTCATCGCCCCGAACACGCACATAGCATGACGTGCCCTCAACACATCCCTCAGGTGGTGGTCATTCTCGATAGATCCGTCAAAACTGTACTTCTGACAAGAGTGAAGAAGCCCTTCATGTGTATAAGATAACAAAAGACGCAGGCTACAGGAATCACTATTGGGATTGTGCCCCAGATCAAATTCACATTCGTCAGTATCCGCAGAATCACGATCCCGAGCAATGTCCAAAAGCCAGGACCGACCATTTGGATATCTGAAAAGTCTTTCAGTGGGATATTTTCCACGTACGGACCAACTTCGTAACTCATCGCCGTAAAACACAAGCAGAGGCTTGTGAAGAGGAGCATAGTGTCAAAGCCGAGGATTATCGAGGTAAAAATGTGGACTATCGAACCAGTTCTGATTAAAACGTAGAATGATACCGCGTTAGTGAGGATGGAAAGGACAAGGAATGCGACCAGCAAGCGCTCGAGACTTTCTGCTGATTTGTAGTCGATAACATGGTTGCTGATGGCTTTTTTGCATGGCTGCTCTAAAGTCTTATTCCAGGGTTCGCAGTGCTTGAAGTTATCGATGTCTTGGAAAATAGCTTCTGTAAGGTTGAGCGATCCGGGGAAATGGCCCACGCAGGTCTTTTTCGCCGTACCATTGATCCTACACAGACCTTGAAACTTGAATTAGTGACTGAATGATGCAGATAGTAAACCAAGGCTCGATCGAGCTTGTGATGCGTGGAATGGTAGGTTACCAGAAATTGCGAATTGGTACACGTCCGGTACGACATCTCTCATCGCGATCGCGCACTCTGGCCCCTAAACAAGGTCGATCGTTTCGTGTTTCCAGTTGACGAGGCTGTATTGCGGTGCTGTTGGCGAATCGCCTGCTGATAAAAAGCATACTTCAAATGCGAAAATGACTAGCCCCAGATGGTAAGCAGAGAGCGATGGAGGAGAGAGAATTGCCCTCACCTATATTCAAAGTCATAACTCCATAGATGGCTGCCATTGTAACGAATGCGAATAATAGACTGTGGATAAACCGTATGGTGTCGGATTTGCGTTGGATGTAGAAAGAGGAAATCGTTGCCTTTGGCGGAAGTTGTCAACGAATGACCCCGGAAGGTAAGGAAAGAGGAAGTCACTGTGGACCTGCGACTGGAGGAAAACGGGGTAAATAATGTCAGACGGTCTAGAGATGCAGGCAGGGAGAGGCAAGAAAACTGAGGACATTTATCCTAAGTGATGAAAAGACTTATGTAACTTAGCCTAAATTTAGGGGAATCTTTACTGAGTTTATTTTAGCATCCTCTTCTACAGTATCATATTTTCTTACTTTCTGAGGGCCACAGAATACCATCCTTAGTGATCACCCCTAATCTTACAACTGCCGGCCAGTGGGAGGAGTTAAGCTTCTCTCGTAAGCTTAACTCAAATCTGCCGACCTCCGTACAGGCGTTTCCAAAGATTATAAGCGTTCCATCCTGGTAGTAAAGTGACAAGCGGCTTCTAATTCTTGTATATATCAAGCTATCTTTCTAATCTAATTCGCTAAATCATATTTTTGCTAGTCATAAATCCAACTCTCCGTAAGGATGAGCCACCTGCGACAAAGCAGGCCACTTGTACAGCTTATGCTCCGTATCTTGAGCAGCTTGCTGGAAGTACTGCATAACATCATTCCACAGGCTATCCGCATTCTCCTGCTTGCTCAAATCAACAGGCTCCAAGTTATTAGCGATCTGGGAAATTTGGATTCCAGCTGCAGCAAGTCTCTTGAGAACATCATCGTGGTCGAATCTTTGCTCCATTGTTCCAGGAATCGAAACCTTCTTGAGTGTCTCGACAAATCTAGGTTCTTGGGCACTTGCGCGGCCGATGCCAACGCCATCAATGACCTGGAGAGAATCAACCATCGCCTTGATACTCTTGAAACCTCCGGTGGAAAAGATCTTCGTATCACGCTTCAAGACCTTGACGATCTCCTCAGCTTGAGCAAGGAAGTAGTTCTCTCGCTTCTTGTTCTCTTCTCGCTCGTGGGCAAAGGCAAACTTCTCATAGTTTCCTCCAGAGAGCTCAATAAAATCGACCTTGGCGTTCTCGAGAGCGACGGCAAAGGCCTTGACATCTTCAATATCAATACCGCCCGGCGTGTACTCGACAGAGTTGGCCTTGATACCAACGATGAAGTTGGGGCTCACACGACGCTTGATCTCAGCGAATACCTCGAGAACAATACGCATTCGGTTCTCGCGGCTACCGCCATACTCATCGGTTCGCTTGTTGGTGCGAGGGGAAAGGAACTGAGCCAAGAGATAGCCGTGAGCGCCGTGGAGCTCAATGCCGTCGAAACCAGCCTTGTCGAGGAACTCAGCGGCGTGAGCAAAACCGTTGATGATGTTGGCGATGTCCTCCTTCGTAGCAGGTCGAGGAGCAGCGAAACTCCTTCCAGACATGCCAGAGTTGACGAGCTGGACGTCTGAGGCACTAATAGGATGGGGGTTCACCCAGTCCTCGACCTGACGACCAGCATGAGAGACCTGAGCGACCAAAAGACTACCGTTCTTCTTAGCCTCGGTGGCCATCTCCTTGAAGCCGTCAAAGCGACGACCCTCGAAGGGCTCATCAGCAGGGATAATGAGGTTGCCGGGGGCTTCCAGGTTGATGCCGTCGATGATAACGTTGCTGGTCAGGATGGTTCCCCAGCCACCAGCACCCCAGTTTCTGTAGAGGGTGATGAGCTCTGGTGTAGGGTATCCTCTGGCAGAGACATCCTTGGGGTCCCATGTGGCGAGCTTCTCAGACATGGCTGCCTTGAGAAAGCGGTTGGGTGCTTGTCGCTTAGCGAAAACATAGTCGAGAGGCTGTAGTAGGGGCGCAGAGTCAACGACCTCGTTTCCATATCTTGCGGGTGCCATTTTGAGGTATTAATTATAAGTATCGTAAATAATTGGTATGGTTCTTAAGAAAGTAGGGTGATATCACTATTTTAGACCTGGCGCAACGACTCTTTATATAAACTCTATAAAATTCTATGCAAATCTCGCACCATAACAAAAAGAACAGACCACTCCGCAAGATCGTGACAAGGTTACAGCGAAAAGTCCGCTAGTGGAGTTGGCGATGGGGCCTTTGCCTCGGTACATGAATCGTTTAGTCCTAATCCGACGGCCGAGTTACTCAGCGGAGTATATGAGCCGTGCCCATCGAATATTCTGTGACGTTACCGATAACGTTATGCCGTATTTATAAGCTAGCGTTAGAACAAAGCTTGTTGCTTTCAAAGGTTGCTGGTTGGTGTTCAAGCTTTTATTGGCCACATTCAGAGCAACGTGGATCAGTCGTTGGTGATGTTGGTCAATTATATGCATGTTTGACGTTCCGAAACCTCGAAGCGTTTTGCTTTGAAATTGTCATAATCTTGTTATTAATTCTCGTCAAGGTTTTGTATCAAGTTCTTTACGAGGTTCTATACGTCGGGGCAATTGTTGCACCGAACAGGCACGGTCCCACAAGCATTGACGCACTGGCAAAGATTGCCGCTGTATCCACTTCACCGCCATGGATTAAGTTTGAGGCGATTGATGATCAGGTATGCAATGCATGAGACAAAATGGCATGGCAACGTGATGCTATAGAATCAATGTCATAAAAAAAAGCCTGTTAGAGAACGACTGAAAGGAGTCACGTAAATATCACACAGCCCCCCAAAATTTATACTCAGTTTGGTCTCCTTTGCTTCATTATCATTTATTTTCATGCCCTAGACTCGGTTTGTGAAACAGAACCTATCGATCATCTGGTGCTTTACGGAATCATGACTGAAATCTCCATGGAACAATCCTCTTATGAAGCATTGTATGCTGCATTCAAATGTCGGAGACTTGGCCATAACCCTGTTTCAAAACCTGAATGCTTTGAACAGGGTAATTCATACTAGACTATATAACCCCCTAACGGCAATTTCTACCGCCCGAACAAAAGCTCATCCCTCCCGTACCAAGCGAAGCTTCAAGCTGCATAGCGTAGAATCTTCTCCAAGCGTGTGACCTGGGTTTGTTCACCAATACACCTCGATCTTCTCGCCAACAATTTTTGCATTGAACCACTCAACGATCTCAATCTTATCCCGAACAATCTTTGCACCCCGAAGAACATCACTTCGAATCAAAGCCTCAGCCGCCCACCAAAGCCCAGCAGACGCAAGATTCCGCGCGATGCACTGCCGCGAGCCAGCTCCGAAGTAGAAGCTGTCGCGCAGCATCTCCTGAGACGGATTCAGCCATCGTTCCGGCATGAACTGACGTGGCTCTGGAAAGACCTCGGGGTTATGGTGCAGCATGAAGGCGCCGGCGCCGACGCTGGTACCAGCTGGAATTTTGGGGAGACCGGGAACCTGCATTCCACCAGGAGGGACAATACGAGGGAAGCGGGTTGGGTTAGCCATGGACAGACGTAGACTTTCTTTGACGACACCTGTGAGGTAAGGCAGGGATTGGGCGTCAAGTTCAGTATTTTCGATAACTTCCTTGTAAACGCGGTCGTATCTTGAAGCAGGGTTAACACTCCCCTGAAAGACAACGGGGTATATGGCTTACTTCTCGGGATGCTGAGCCAAGTTCCAGCACAGAATCGCCATTGTCGTCCCAGCAGCGTCGGTACCAGCAAACATGACATCGACAACTTGAGCTATAGCCTCCTCGCGCGAGATACCAGCAGCCAGCAATCGGCCTTGGAATGTCTCTGGTTCAATGTCCTTCTCTTCCACGACGCTTCTATCAACCACTCGAGTAGCATACTCTTGTATCATGTTAGTACTCTGGGTGACGAGCAGCTTCTTCTTGTCAAGCTTCGCAGACCACTCGTCCACACAGTCATAGAACCATCCCGGTAGGTAAAAGAAGCGACCCCCAGCGACGAAGTTATTGATGAATTCGGTGACACGGAGGCCACCATTACTGATGCCGTTAAAACATTCACCAAACAGATACACGGTCACTGTATCCAAAGCGAGTGCCCGAGACAGGTTGAGGACATCTACCGGGGTACCGTTTGATTCATCCTTCCTGCGTCGCATCTCAGCCACAAAAGAATCGAGAACCTTGTCGACGGCTGGTTTGCCTTTTGCAATTCGTTGATGGGCAAACATGGGTGCAACGGCTTTCGCCCTCGGTGCCCGATGAGCCGGGTCCAGAGCCGAGAAGATGGTCTCAAAGCCATTGACGTCGTAATTACGGTAGATAGGACTTTTCATGTAGCCACCGTTCTTGATGTATATGAGGTTGAGAGCCGCGCCATCGGATACGTCGACTTCATTGGGGGCGATTCTCACAACCGGGCCATATTTCTTGTGAAGCCTGTCGATGACGCGGCATTCAACTCCTTTCCAGGTGAGCCACCAGAGCCAGATGGGGGTGAAGCGGGCGACAAGAGGGCCTGGGATGTGACCGAGGGGGTCATTGTACAGCCGCCAGAGAAAGGCAGTCAGAAGCGCCACTGTGATAGCCGCGCTGACGTGTAGGGGGCTTGCGAGGCCTTGGATATAATTAGAAGTATCGACAGCCATGGTGTTTGAAAGGCGAAGGAGATTTTCGGGCGGAAAGGAAACGTCAGGTCAAGTCCGAAGCGAAATGAAACAAGGGGTGAAGTCAGCTAATAATGGCTGTAAGGCAGAGTTGAGGCTTGAAGCGGGGGTGCGTTGGTGACGCCCGGCTTTGGTCTGTATTACCTAGAGGAGTGTCATTGAATGTACCTACAGGCATGCCCAACGTTCAAGGTTGTTACTCGGTCCAATGAGCGTGCCTGACACATTGTGTTGCACCTCAATAATGCGGATGGCTTGTCATGGGGAGCAAGAAAACATCAGACTTTAATGTAGGGTGTCGAAATAAACTCAACAAATATATCCTAAATTAAGTAAAAGTATCCTAAACTCATGCTAGTTTACCCAAGTCCTTTTGTTATTTAGGATCAGTGCTCTGAGTTTTCTTTCCTCCTCTAGGCTTGAAAAGACGGAAGTGAGAGTCCCCAGCCTGATTCTGTACATCTGTCGAAGTAGAGTAACACACCACGGATATGCAAGTGCACACCGGTCATCCACCGCCAACCCAATAACATCCAGCCTTCCACTGTAACACAATATGCAGTCGTACCTAAACGTCCCATACGGGACATGTGCGCCCGTAAGCCTGTCGCCAACTTACGACTGCCCTCCATGTGTGTGTAGGTATTACTTGGCAGGTGCCTGTAATACAGGCACCCAGTCCTACTGCAACGACACCTGAATACCTGAGGCTCACTGTAGCCATGCTCTAAGCATCCAATTCCCCCTCTCCAATATCCACAATCTCTACACCTACATCCCATCATCGCTTTCATTTTAGCCGCTTCTCACGTTGCAACAGAATTACAATCTGCCTTGCATGCATCCACACACAATCCGACACTATGAGTTTTGGTTTCTCCGTGGGTGATATGCTTCACCTGATTGAGCTGGCCCAGAAGACTCGGAGATCATTCATTGATGCGCCAGCTCAATTCAGACAAATATCCGAAGAGTATCACAGCCGTCGGACCGTATCCGTAGAGAGTATTCGACTGACACAGAAATCAGAGTTAGAACGCTCTCAAATGTATTGCGCGACCTTGAAGACGTTATTCCCGAGCGAGCGCTGCCAGAGGCTCTCTCCGAGTCCCTTGGGGACCATGTCGATGTTTGTACCCGCTTACTGGAGGAGATACAAGCGGTATTACTCAAGTACCACTCTCTAGACGGTAAGAATGGTAAAACAAGAAAAATATGGAGGAGACTTCGCTGGGAACCAGATGACATTAAGGATATGCGACAACGATTAACCTCCAATATTGTCTTGTTAAGCACCATCAACGATACATTGAATGGGTACGTGGCTCATCTCACCTTAGAAAGATCCAAGCTGACATACCCGCAGCCACTCTCTTGTCAAGGTACAGGAGAGTATTGATCGGCTTCACAACTTCAATGAAGACCAAGAGTTCACTACTATCACGTCATGGCTCTCGTCACTACAAAATGCAGCACAGCATAACGATGTATTGACCAGACGCCACTCCGGCACTGGGAAATGGTTCCTCACCTCTCAGCAATATGTAGATTGGCGAGAGTCAACTCGCGGCACGCTATTCTGCCCCGGCCTTCCAGGTGGAGGCAAGACCGTCATTGCTGCATCTGTTATTGACGACTTACTGCATAGGTTTGAGCCAGAGGACAGAGTTGGTGTCGCGTTCATATACTGCAGTTACAAGCGACAGCATGAACAGAGCGTCCAGGATTGTATGGCCAGTCTGCTCAAACAGCTTGTTCAGCAACTACCCAAGATGCCCCCAACTATACGCAGTTTGTATCGCCGGCATAAGAACAACCAGACAAGACCATCTTTGGATGAGATTGTTCAGGCACTTCAAACTGTTATTGACTCTCGTGAACAGGTCTACATGGTGGTAGATGCTCTAGACGAGTACTCCAAGACGGCTGGCGACTTGACGAACTTTTTGAACGGAATCTTCCAGCTACAGTCAGAGCGCAATATTAGTATCCTGGCGACATCGCGGCCGAATATTGCTGGTGTCAGGCGTTACTTCAATAACGGCATGGAACTGGAGATTAGCGCCCGGGAGGAAGACGTGCGTCAGGTGCTGGAGAACGCAATGCCTGGGATGCCGAGCTGCATCTCGAGCAAGCCGGCTCTCCAGAACCAGGTTGTTGAAGGGATTGCCAAAGCTGTCGATGGAATGTAAGTTTGTAGCCTACGGTCCCTTGGCCAACCTTCCATGCTTACCAGCCAGGTTCCTGCTCGCACGCCTTCATCTTGATTCACTGCGTGATAAGTTGCGACGAAAGGAAGTCCTCAGAGCACTTGAGAATCTTCCCACTGGAGAAGAAGCTCTCAACATTGCATACACAGAAGCCATTGACCGCATCGACTCGCAGCGACCGGGCTGTCGTGACCTGGCCAAGTCGGTCCTCACGTGGATCAGCATTGCTCGCAGACCTCTGACCACATCGGAACTCAGACATGCGCTGGCAATTGAGCCTGACGAGACCGAACTTGACGAGTGCAATCTTCCCGAGCTTGAAGACATGCTGTCTTTTTGCGAAGGACTTGTCGTTGTTGATGAGAAAAGTAACATCATCAGCCTCGTGCACTATACGACCCAAGAGTACCTTGACCAAGTTAGACACAGGTGGCTTCCTAACTCCCATAAAGAGGTTGCCCTTAGCTCCCTTGCGTACCTGTCATATGATGACTTTGCCGCGGGTGCCTGCGAGAGCGACAGTGCTTTCGAGCATCGCTTGCATAAGCATGCACTACTAGACTACTGTGCCAAGAACTGGGGCGACCATGTGCGCGATGCCATCGACGAGGAAGTCGATGAAGCAGCCCTTGAGTTTCTTGAAGACGATCGGAGAATCGCTAGTGCGGTACAGGTGCGAATGGTGGCGGGCTATCATTTCCAAGGTTACAGTGCCAAGGTGCCTGTAAAAATTGGTGCGGTTCACATCGCTGCGCAATTTGGGCTTACCAAGATTGTGTCTCAATTGCTTGACGACGACGCACAGGCAGATGTCAAGGATGACTTTGGCAGAACACCACTGTCTTACGCTGCCGAATATGGACACAAAGATACCGTCGAACTGCTAATGAAGCACACGGACACGGACACGGACTCTACAGATGAGCAAGGCCGTACACCCTTATCGTGGGCTGCAGGGCGCGGACATGTCGATGTACTCAAGGTCCTTCTCAATTGCCCAGCTGTCAGTGCCAACTCGAAAGACTCTCACTCTCAGTCGCCGCTCTCATGGGCTGCACGGATGGGTGCTGCAAGTGCAGTGAGATATCTAATCACGAGAAATCAGGTAGACAAAGAGTCGCGCGACAGAAGCGGACAGACTCCGTTATCCTGGGCCGCTTACAACGGGCACCTGGAGATCACAATGATGCTGGCTGAGTCACCTGGAGTTGACATCGACTCAAAAGATGACTTTAGTCAAACGCCGCTCTCATGGGCAGCTCACAACGGTCATATTGGCGTTGTTGCTTATTTATTGAGTACTTCTCGCGTCAGTGCCGATACACCAGACGCAGATAATCGCACACCGTTGTCGTGGGCGGCACACAATGGCCACGCCTCTGTAGTCAGACTGCTGGCGTCACGATCGGACGTCAATGCCGACAAGAAAGACAACAGCGGACAAAGTCCGCTTTCTTGGGCGGCGCGCGAGGGTCATATAGACGTGGTCGAGTTTCTTATGACTCTCGACGACGTCCAGATCCATGCTGCAGATCGACGTGGAAATACGGCGTTGAAGTGGGCGGCGTGGAATGGGTATGCGGACATTGTGCTGGCCTTGGAGGCGAAGAGACAACGCGGTAGTGCCGCAAGACGAATATCGCTACTGAAGTCCGAGTTTGAGACTACGACGGAGCATGTAGAGGACATATCAGCGCCCCATGTTCAAAGGACAATGTGAAGTCGCTGGCGTGCGGTGTTGTTCAAATGATTGGGGTTTGTATATAGACACTGGCCCTTGGACCAGTTTCGGAGAAACAGGCTATCACGATTTAACGACATAATGAGTGTGTATATAGATAGTTGGAGAAATAGGATCTTTGAGGGTTTCCCATCAATCCTGCGCGCCTCCATTGAGGTGTTTGATGTCCAACTCGTCCACGTCAGCACTCATGGCTTTCCCATCGTACACAAACTCAGCCATGATCTTCCCAGTTCCCGGACCATTTTGTATTCCCCAGCAACTATGCCCTGACGCGACCCATAGTCTTTTGACTGATGTGCTGCCCAAAATGGGACCTGGAACATCGCCTTCGACATTGGGTAAGTAGCAAGCCTGTCGCGACAACACCTCACTGGTCCACAGCTCATCAGAAATGGCGCCTACATGTGAGAGAATATTATCACACGTTTCTCCATCTGGTAGCACCTCATCAGCCGTCTCCGGGATGTTGAAAGACGATATGTCATCGGTATCGCCTGCTGCCCAGACTGTGTTGTTGGGTCGGGTGAAGATCTCGGCTGTGACATGCTTCGCGCGACGGACACCTGATGTCGCGAGGGATATTTCCGTGAAGAGCATGTAGCCTGACAGCGGGCGCGGTCGCGTAGGGCGCATTATGACTGAGTGTTGGCGCAGGCCGACAATTGGCGCCTCTGGGAGGAGACTTCGAGTCCACGGTCCAGCGCAGAGGACGACGTCTGTCGCTGAGACAGTGACACTTGCGCTGTAGTCTTTTGGGACGTAAGTAACTGACTTGACAGACCCGTTGATAGTATCAATGCTCATCGCCCGGCCCAAGACAACATTGGCGCCTTTCTCAATCGCCAAATCTGCCATGGCCGTGGTGAACTCATATGGGATCACCTGCGCTGTGTTCTCCGGCGTGCCCGTGGACCGATAGCTATGCACATTCTCAACATGAAGCCAGTCCAAGTCCGCCGGCACCGTCGGAATGACCATGTTTCCTCTTGCGCCGGCATCCGAGGCTGAAGCTAGTCCGGAGCGCGTCCGGCCCCGAGCACCGAGTCTAGCGCTATGGATCCGCCGATAGCCCCATTTCTCCGCTCCGCCGTGGTGGGCCGCGAGGTCGGCGTGGAGCTGGAAGCTGAGAGGGACGATGCAACTGGGGTATGCTAGGTAGTAGGAGTCAGGACAAATCTGCCTTGCCATTCAGAGCTTTAAAATACTCACCCCACAGCGCTATGAGACCCCCGGCTTTGCCTGATGCAGCGGCTGCAATGCTTGATGCTTCGAGAATTGTAATTTGATCTCTTTGGGGATTGTAGGCTGGGTGTCGAGTTATGTAGTAGGCTGTACAGCACCCGATCACGCCGCCACCTACAGATCTTGTTAGCCGTTCGTGTTTTACGTACCTACTCAGGGTGAGGATAGATTACCGATGATGACAATGTTGTGAGGTTGATGATCTGAAGACATTTGCACCAAAATTGATTGTATTTGCTTCGCAGCGATGTATGTGAGGGCTGTCATTGTCGTGCAACAGCTTTAATACCAGATGAATCAAGCATTCTCTACTCTTCTCTTCAGCCGCAATGAACAGCGACAGTGAGATCCAAGCTTGGCGACAAACCCGCGAGTGTCACCACCTCTCAGCCATGTACTGCACATGTCCCAGAACGGTGGTGCGCATCCAACCCTACAGGGCTGGCTGGCCCCCTCGCCTCCGGAGGGGTGCATTCATTGCGTAGGTTCCCCAGGATCGCTGATCGCCCACTCTCGATTCATTCCTTGCGCCAAATATCAACAGTGGTGTGACTCTTGATCCCTCCTTGCAGGTATGGCACTCGGTCAGACCGAGAGGATGTCGCTGGCTACCGAAAAGTGGTGAGACGTTTCTGGGCACTTGGTGTTCTGAGACCGCCGTAAGCATACCGTGTGGTCGACTTGCAGTGCGGGTGGAAGACCTGGGGATCGGCGATCTGGAGCTAGCTGAGGCTCTGTGTATTTGGTGTGTTAGGAAGTTAAATCGGCCCGTCCGATGTCTCCGTAGGGTCTCGAATACCTTTTGAAGGATTTATCATGGTGCAAAGCATCATTGTTCACCGAGGTTCGTCACGTCCAAGACCTGGTTCTGGATGGTCACAAAAACAAGAACACAGAGTATTCAGTCGTCCATATTCAGTGGTTTTCTCTTACTAGAGACACTCCAATCCCTTCCTAGCTACTCTTACTACTTAGCCTTGTACATCTCCTCGAGTGTAGTTCGGATTTGTGCAAGGAGATCATCCACCTGTTCCTTGTTCCCAACTGTGATCCTCAAGCATCCAGAGCAGCCAATCTGCTTGCTACGATCCCGGACAAGAATAGGTCCTCGAGTAGCCAAAGAATCTTTGAGGGCCGTTGCCGTAGCATTGTCTGGTACACCACCCTGGTCCGCAGGCTTGTTAAGAAACTGGGCCAATACAAAGTTGGTGTGGAAGTCACCAAGAAATCTGCCAAAGCCTGGAATCTTGGGAAGCTCTTGCAGGAGTCGATCTCTCTGCTGAACCATCATGGTTCGATTCTCTTCCATGACACAGAGTCCCTCCGGGGATAGTGCAGCGCTAGCTAGAGCCACTGTTGGAGCAGACATGTTGTACGGTCCACGGACATTGTTCATCAGACGAGCAATTTGAGGCTGAGAGTAGGATATACCCAGCCGAATTGCCGCGAGACCAAAGGCTTTGCTCATGGTATGTGTAACGATGAGATTGGGCCAAGTGTTCACCTCAGAGACGAAACTGGACTCTTTGGGCGCAAAGTCAATGTACGCTTCGTCAACGACCACAATGCCATTCCACGTCGGATGCTCCAGAACCTTGACGATATCAGATCTTTCGAGAAGGTTCCCAGCTGGATTTCCTGGCGAGCAGATGAATACCACTTTGATAGTAGGATCTGCAGATAGAACCTCGTTGATGGCATCAGGCCTCAATGCGAAGCCGTTGTCAACATCAAGATTGACCTTCACGATACCTACGTCGTTGACGTGAGCACTGACTTCGTACATGCCATAAGTTGGGGGGCAAATGAGAATCTTGTCTTTGCCGGGGGTACAAAACACGCGGATGATGATGTCGATGGACTCATCGCCTCCAACAGTGAGACAGACGTTCTGTACAGTCAGAGGCCTCCCGCCTTCAACTTGGCGAAAGTCGCAAAAATTCTGCCTTAGTTGCATTGAATGGCTTGTCTGATTGTTAGAATAATGGCTTGATTCTGGTGGTTGAGACTTACGCGTCAGGATAGCGATGCAACTGTAACCCTTTCGGGTCGACGGTCGGTTGCTCAATGACAGCAGCCTTGTTTGCGCCCGTTAGGTTAAGAGCGGCGTATTCTCCCTTAGTCCCATTGGACTTTGAGCCATCTATACTGAAATCAATGCTCGGGCCAAATGCATTCTCATTTGCATCAAGAAGAGTGATGTCTGCACCAGGTGGATAATCGCTACAATTGTTTAGTACCTTCAGTGAAATTAGACATTAGCGGGTCAAGTACTCTCTCTCACTGGTGTAGGGCTCCAAAGCGAGAATGTTGGGCCGCGCACACTTTGTGATGTCAAATGGGCTGTTTCTTCGCATCTTGGGAGTGAGTGGGTGACCTTTTCGGAATATGATGGGTAGCAAAAGTATGGAATTACTTGTGAGCGAAGGAACGGGTAGATGGTGACCCAAATCCTTAGGGGAGGGTCGTTAGGTATAGAGAATCAGGCTCTGGCTTCTTACCGCATATTGGCGCCGGGTTCGGCCTCTGTGAGAAGTGGCGTACGGTGACATCCAGGTGATTGGCAACTTGTACAAGCTGGAAGACGGGGCTGAAAGACGGTCGCAATCTAAAGTGCTAGTTGTATCTGCCTTGTACCAGATTCTTGGTGCGACGAGCTGAAAGGATCATAGGTAGGCTGTATGCCCCGTGGACCGTGGTATCACAACTCAGAGCCTAAAGCTCCGTGCGACACTCCAAGCCCCGAGAGGCCAAGTAACCAGAGGCAGTGGCTTAAAATGACGAAAGTATAGTCCCTCCGATCCAAGATGTCAAGTCTTGCAGCTCACCGATGCCAGGGAGGAGCGGCCATCTACAACGCATGAGACACCGCTAGATTCGGTTGAGAATCTCGTCTTGTTTCCTCCGCAGAGCCTCATCTATCTAAAGCAGCCAATCGTATAAGACCTTAGTTCCCTATGCTATACCCTGTACCTCCATTCCAGGTCGTGGCCTACGTGTTTCTGGCTGCAGCCGGTGTGATAGAGACAATGTAATGCTGTGGCACATCTAACATAACTGACCAATACCGTTGTTGGAGAACGGATCAGGCTCGGAATGTCTTGTATGACAAAGTGAGGGGGAGCGATGGTGTGCGGCCATTCCATGCTGTGCTACCCCAGCCTTTGGATGAATTCTGGATCAGCAAAGCATAATATTGCTTGGCAGTTTGAGTAAGACCCGGTGTATATACTGTACACCCTGTTGGGTTGCATTGGTCAGAGATTGTTCCATGCTGAACCAAGCCAGAACCTCGGGACCCCTTACCAAGGCACGTTGACAACATTATATTAATGACAAATACTTTGGTCTTATCTTTTCAAAGCGCATCATGTGATTTATCACGTTACTGAGCATGATTCTCAGGCACACTAAAGTTTGTTGTACAATATACGTGAAGAGCAACGGCGCATCAAGGTTTAATTGACAGCACGTGAGTAAAATACTTGATTAATGGACACAATCAGATATTATTCTAAAAAAAAGCGAAATACCCTGCGATCGAAAAGCGTTGATGGCAAGGTGAGGAAACGCCACTTACTCAGGGTTCATTGGGCATACACACCGAGGCAAGGCTCTTGATCACGAAAATCATTTTACTATTTTATGGAATTTCTGGGCTAAATGCCACTTTCTGGAGGAATTCTATAAACTTAGATACTGACCAGTGGCCTTTGGGCATGAAAACATGCCAAACCTTGATGCCACATCGCCTCCTCTAGGCTTAAGGTTAGGCCATAACAGGCTTCAGACGACCCAAGAAAGAAGCTGTACAGCCCTAAATTCTTGATACGATTTAGCCCCATAAGAGAGTTTGAAGATTGAAATAACTTTCCCCAAGCTGTATTTACGAGGTCTTCCGATTCACCTTGCAGACAAGTCAACCTAACTCCTCATCACACCTAACGACACCCCTGAATGCTTTGCCATGCGACCACGTATCACGGTGAATCTGAGAGCCCTTGTAGCTCCTAATAGCGGCATACTTTGGGTGACAAACTCCAGATTTCCGCCCAAATCACCATCGAGTCTCGGCTCATCTCCCTGGCCCGAGACCGCATCGATTAGACTCTACGAGACATTGAAGAAATATCAAGAATTGGAACAAATGCTCAAAGAGAACCGAAAAGCCTTGGAGAAATTGAATGCAATGGGGATGAATCACTCGCTGGAGAGCATTGAGCGTTCCATAACTATTGCGAAATGGCTTCGAAAACAAGCCCAGGAAGTTTGTAAGAGCCATCTATACTCTGTTGAGAAATACTGACTTTCGTAGATGATAAACTTTCATTACCTGTTCGGAAGCTACTGGAGTTCCGTCGATTGGCTGGGGAGTATGCCTCGCGATGGTTTGGGACGAGTGACAAGTGAGGACAGACTGTTCGACAAATGTTTCTTTTTTTCTGGTGGAGACCTTTCCCACGCAGCGGTCAGTCATGTTGAATGGAAGGAAGCTTTGGGTTTTTCTATTCCACCGCACGACAAACCCTTCGGCAGACAACTGTGGTGGAGTTGAGGATGACTCTTAGATGTAATAAATTGTATACCCTATCCTCAGGAGACAAGAAAACTCCCGACCTTAATATAGGGTATCCAAATGAACTTAATAAAGAGTCTTTTTAGCTTAGGTTAATTGAGTAAGCATTTTCGGCGCTCAGGATCAAGAGCCTGAGTTTTCTTTCCTCTCCTGGGTTATTTATAACTCTATGTTAGAGGCTCAAAGCCTTTTACACTCAAACCATATATGTAGCCCAACAAATGACAGGCCATTCATCAGAAATGTAACCAGTATAAATAAATGCATTGCTTTCATTTGTCCCCACTTCTCCCCCATGTGCCCTTATCCTCATCCCCCTTCCCCCTCTCCCATTCCTGCATCGCGACACCACCCCCTCTAAGTCTATTCCACCATGCATTCTCCTTCATCATGCAAAGCGTCGTGGGATAGGTTGCCTAGCGAAATCCGCCTTCTCATCCTTCAAAGTTTGATGCAAGATGGCTCTACGCTAGCTTGCCTGGCCGCCGTATCTCGAGCGTGGCAGACTGACATCGAGCGATACAATTTTAGTCGCATCAGATTGACCCCATCGCGCCTCATGGACTTTCGTTCCATGGTCCCTCGCAATCAAGCTCTCGTCCGCTATGTCTGGTTCTGCTTGGAACTGGATGGCTATGATTGCACTCAGTGTGCTCCTAGGAATGGAGTGCTCACAGGAGAGGAGGTGGAAGATGCGATGAATGTTAGCGACACAGAACACTGTCCTATTACCACGGCCTTTCAGGGTTTGTTCTCGACTCTCAGTGGATGGAACCAAGCCAGCGAATTAATGCTTGACATTAGCATTTACTCGCCTAGTGACGCTCAACATTGGTTTCCCTATCTGACCTTTATGCCTGATAACCCTTCCGATAGGCTACATGGTCGTGGCCTAGAGCCGGCCACAATAAACCAAGGCTATCATGACCCTCCCCACGGCTGGGTTGATGGTTTTCGACACTCAGCTCCACCTCGGGCAGCGGTCAATAAAGTTTTCTATCCTATCATGGAGGAGGGACCGTTTGGTAGCGAACAGTCAGAAATCGAATGGTGGAATCAGCTCCCTTCAGTCTCCGCCGTCACGAGTATACTTCTCCGGCAACAGAATCGCCGTAGATGGAAGCCAACCGCGCTGGCCCATATGTTTACCCGTTTCCCCTGACTCCAGGAAGTCTATTATGAGCCATGGAGGGAGTGGGACGTTTTCCAGCGCCATACAGATAAGGGTAAGCATCATTATCCTTTATTCTTTGATAGATGTTTACAATTCTTTGCTATGGCTTACAACTTATATTTATGGTCTAGAATATCTATATCTTTTCGAGTCGATCCAACATGACCATTATCCTCTTAAAAGGTTGGTGGTCTTTGAGAACTTTAACCAACAGTACCCAGTATTTATGCAACGATTTTATCAAGGGGAGGATTTGGCCGAGTGCGACAGTATTCGTAACCCATCCCCAGCTGTTAGCCGAACGATTGCAATCACCAGCCTCCCGCTAGAGCATCTCGCCGCCTCCTTCATTGTAGAGGCTCGCCATTTCTTCGAAATTGACCCGTCTTGGGAGTGGCCCAAACTAACCTCGCTGGTATTGACTTCCCGACTCCTCAAGCCAGAAGAGGATTCTACCAAGATAGGCGCTCTACTACAGGCAGCGGCGGTAGCGGCTCTTAGGATGCCACGGCTAGAAACCATGGATATCTGGAACGGACAAAAGGGACTGGCGGCGCTTTTCCAGTATCGCGTGAACCGCGTTTCAAAGCAAGCCAGAATTCTTTGGAGGGGCACATGGAATTATGACATAGTACCCTCTGTCCTTCAGGCTTGGGAAGCCGTCGGAGATCTACATGCCACTTGGAATCTCGATATGGTCCAGGAACAGGTGGATAAAGCTGCCATCCGGTCACATGGTGATGCCTTGCACCACCTAATGCTCTCTGGCCAAGCCATTCGGTCTGTCTCGTTGCAGCAGATCCGGAGGGAACAAAAGTGTCTGGAGGGTGTGGAGATTTTGCCGTGATTCTTGACACTACGTCAACAAGGACCACCTGATAATACATCTGAAGTCATTTCGTCTCCTGCAGTCTCTTCGTGTGTGAGTATGGTTGAATTAGACGATGTCTTCACGGAGGTCTCTCTACCAGTAGTGGGAAGATACACGGGTACGAGGCGGAAACCCAAGGCTTTGGTGGATGTTGTCTTTATATTAGACTCATCGTTCTTCTCTCCATACTTCTTAGCCATTTGTTGGATACCAAATAATTCACTATCGCGCTTCTGAATAAAGGCGTGCACTGTGCCGTGGTAGAAAATACGCTGGCTGAAGGAGTTCGTAGGTGAAATGAAGGGATCAAGCTATTCCATTGAAACATGACATGGTTCAAGCTCCTATATGCTTCCCAAATGTCTGCCCAACTTTGAGTACCGTCTCAATGTGCTGCAAACTCAGCTTGACCTCCTCAAATCTCGCAAGGGTTCTCGCTGTATTTAGAGCATTGGATATTTCACGTCCGTTAAGCTTATGATGTATCAAGTCCTCGGCTGCCTTGCTACTTAATTCCTCCCCACCAATCTCTGTCTCGTCGATGGGGACAGCTTCAAGGTTCTGTTTCCAGATCTGGCGGCGAACCTCTGCCTCGGGAGGACCGAATGAAAGCGACAGGTGGATGCGGGACTTCATCGCAGCATCTATGCTGCTGAGGCGGTTCGTCGTCAGAAAGACAATGCCTGAGAAATATTCGAGGTGTTTGAGAAATACGGCCACAAGTGCGGTACGAGTAGTGCTACTGGAAGTCAAGTCTCGGCTCTCGAGGAAGACGTCGGCTTCGTCGAATAAGATGATGGCGTTCCAGGTTGTGGCGTACTGTAGAATCTGTTTGAGCCTGTGTTCGAAGGCATAGGCTCTTCATTTTGCGATAAATCAGTACATATTTCTCCCCTCAGTCGTTAAAGGGGTATTCTTCACCTGTCATATCTGTTAAGCTCGCTCATGCTTGTGGACAAAAGAGCTTTCTTAGACATCTCGGCTGCTGTTTCTGCAGAGAGCGTTTTACCGGAACCAGGAGTTCCATGCCTGAACATTGAGTCAATACCACTCATCCTGCGAGTTCTCAGCTAAGACTTACAGAAGAACCACCAGTCCTTTGCCCTTCTGTTCTGACAGGCTCCTGACTCTCTCTGGGTGTTTGTGTGACATGACAAGAGCTTTCAAGACCTGCTTTTGTTCCTGGTCAAGAATCAGTGACGACCATGCGTTCTCCTTCCATGTCACATCTCGCAGATTATCCACTAGATAGCGGCACCACTCCTTTCGGCCAGTTGAGTACCCCAGAGCATATGGCGGGCAGAGGAAAAGTTCCGGATCATCAACCTCTTCAATCATGGTAACGTGGCTATAATTGTCTTCTTCGAACGTCTTGCGATCAAGTACGACACGTCCGGTTTCCTATTCTTATAAGTACTATTCATAGAAGCTGCATACACACTTACCGTGAATGGTAGCCAGATAGGCGGATAGTTTGCCATATTGGGATCAAAGAAGTCGACTGGAGGCTCTTTCAGCCACTCTGCGATGCCATCATAGTCTTTGGTCAATATCCCACGATTGGTGATGAACTTCTTGCCTCGCTCAAGAAGCTCGATTTCCAGGTTCGGGCCACGGTCACAGAACTTTCGTGGATAAACGGGAAGTCTTTTGATCTTGGCTGGATGGTCTGACGCAAAGTAATCACTCTGGAAGATGTTCGTAGATCGTTGGGCTTCCCCAATCGCGTCGTCATTGGCGTCGCAGTATTTCATATGAATTGTCACGTATGGTCCTCGGTTTCGGCTTGTCCCATAAGACACTTTTTTCACGCGCGATAACCACGACTTTCCCAGAACTTCACTGACAACAAGATCTCCAGGACGGTAGATTACCCATGCCTGCTTAAAGGTGATCATTTGTTTCTGGAGCATATGCTGGAGGGTGCGTCTCTCGGGACCCATTTCTTCTTCCATGAAACGGAAGAGTAAGTTGAGGTGTTGCCGCATCCGAGGAGATTCGGCCTCATCTCGGTAGGCTTCTAGAGGATCCCAGTAGTGCAGAAGGATTTGAAATGGGCTCTCAAGCTTGAAAGAGCTCTTGAAATCTGATGCAACCGTTGGGTAGGAGCCGATGACATCTTGAAAAGCTTTATGAATCAGTGGCGAGTTGATGCATACTGAAGTTGACTCGACTTCTCGCTTCTCCGAAAATCGTCTTCTGACAATCAAGGCATATGGGCTGTCCTCGTCGTCTTCAGAGTTCTTTGTTGGCTCAGAGTCCTGAAGCTGTTCTTTGCATTGGTCTCTGCCATCTTTGTTCTTAGTATGGTGATACACCTTGGACTCGCAAATGGATTCTTGGGAGGCTGGCTCAGTGCCATTCTCATGATTAGGGTGCAGTTGATCAGAAGTCATCTTGCGACAGCGAAGACTAAGAGAATGTCGTGAAACAAGAAGTCGACGCTATGATGGCGTGCGACCGAAGAACGTAGCCACTGGGTCTTGTTGTAGTTCCATTTTTCAATGAAGATAACGGGCCGAGATCTTGTTCGGGTAACCAACTCGGTCAGCCTGCATCAATAGCGCAAGCACGTCAGACGAATTTCTGTATACGTGGCGCAGCTACTGCAGCTAAAGACGCATAGGTAAGATTATCTGTGAGACCAACGGCATATGTATTCCTGTTCGGGGCACGGCATTAAATCACGCGCAGAAATCAGACCATTCAATTGCGAAACATCCTTGACAGCTGAAAAAAACTTGGTGGAGATAGCTAATCGAGACCTTGACGGCAAATGACAAAAGTCTTTGACCTTTCGGATATATCGGGATAAATCTGCAATGTTTCGTGATCATTTGGTCTCGGCCAGCTGAAAGATAAGTACAGTAAGGTCAGGCAGGGTTGAGCGCGGGGTTGTTATTTTCAATCCCACATTCCGTGCATGCATAATGAGACAGACACTTCTGCCTAACCTACACAACCATCCTCCTCCACGAGCAGGAGGCGACTTTTTTATTCTTTCCTCGACATCCTTCGTGAGAAAGGCACGGTCAAGCCTGGCTAGGAAGCCAGGATAAACATGTCGACACTATCTTTCTCCAGAACATCATCCTTCAACACGACCGAAAATGGAAATTTGTTCAACACTCTTTGCGAAACTGCAATCAACGAGTTTCTCCGAGATCCCGAGACACTAAAAGCTACCGACAATCCCTTCGTGCAGTACGTGAGCCACAGAAAGGAGCAGATCGAAAAATGCAAAGAGGAAGAGCACAACGACCCCATCGAAGAGACCCAACAATGTATTCGCGAAGTCGAACAAAAGTGGACAGGAAGCAAGGCTCATCATCTACGGGAAAAGGTCAACCCATTCGTCGAAAGCATCACTGCCTTGACCAAGTCATGCGAGAACCTTCTTCAACCTGCACCTTTTGGTGTCGCAATCGCCGTTTCTGGGTTCCGAATCGTCTTGGAACTTGCTACCAAAGCCCATGGTGCCGTGGAAGATATACTCGATGTTCTGGAGGAGGTCTCTCCGCTCTTGGACTGCTACAAGATGACTGCCATGTCCCAGCAGAGTTCTCCACAGATATCTAAGGCCATCAAGAAGTCATACAAAAATATTCTACAGTTTTGGGCTTACTCGGCTAGGGTGTTATCCAAAAGCTACACAAGAGTCACTTTGTCGTCGACGATTCGACCCTTCAAGCAAGAAATACAGACTTTCCGGGAGAAGTTCCGTGATGACTCGAAACAAGTTAGCCAATTGCTCATCGCAAGCATTGCAATTGAGAGAGCCAGGGAAAAACAGGAGAGAACAAGAGATGAAATCCTAAGGTGGATAAGAGGTGGCGAGAAAGCCGAGTCATTTGATGCAGATAAGGACCTGGAATTGAGGAATATATGTCGCACAGAGGGCACCTGCACATGGTTGTTTGAGAGACAAGAGTTCAAAGATTGGAGAGACGCTAAGAGGAATTCTGTTCTTTGGTACAATGGGCCGCCAGGCTCTGGTAAGAGCGTTTTGGCATCCGCTGTTATTAACCACTTGCAAGAACAGCCCGAGTCAGAAGTTGTTCATTTCTTCTATTCATTCAGGGCAGCGTCCAAGCGGCAAGAAGCTTGTGGGCTACGATCTATCGCTCTGCAGCTTTTGAGCAAAGTTGATGTGGCCTCGAATCCGTTAAAAGCCGAGTATGATAGGGCAAGGAAAACCTGCAAGCACGAGCTGACTAACAACGACGGAGAGGTAATGGTCAGACTTCTGCATGCACTATTGAATCATAGCCGTTTTCCCCAGGTTTATGTGGTTTTAGATGGGTTGGACGAATGCTCCGTTCGAACTCATGGCAACCCTTTGTTTCACAGCTTGCAGCAGCTTCTCAACTTGGATACCCTTGGGACCGTCAAATGGTTCCTTACAAGCAGAGACGTTCCGGAGATACGGTCCGTAAAAGACGCTTTCAAAGCCGTCGAAATTAGGCCAAACCTCACGGACACTTCTAAAGACATACGTGCCTTTCTCGATGCCCAGAGGATCTGCCCAACCCACGACGAACCCTATTTTGACACAGACGAACATAACTTTCTCTATGCAGCTCTGATTTGTGAGATTGCAAAAAACAAGGCGTACAGAACTAAACAAGGAACCATTGACGCCTTGCAAAGCTTCCCTAGAGGTTTGGAGGATTGCTATATCAAGTCATTAGCCAGGATTGCGGGACTGCCATACCACAAACAGGATCTAGCCAAGTGAGTTTGATCTATAACTCTACAGGAACTTTGAGGTCTGTAAGCCGGCCAATGATGTTGACTTGCTGGTGCAGGCGAACCTTTCGAATTCTCACATTGTCGGAAAGGGAACTTACACTGCTGGAGCTCGTCGACGCCCTCCAACCTTATACCAATCCTTCCAACGAAGACATCAAACCGAAGGAAGATGCAATTCACGTTTACGATAGAGTAAAGGACGTCTGCAGCCCTTTGATCACCATGGAAGACATCAATGGTTCTCAGAAGATCTCACTGTGCCACAAGTCAGTCAAGGACTTTTTTATCGACCCAAAGAACAAAAAGATAATCGAGAAGTACCTGCCAGACTTCTTTATTGACGAGGCCAAAGCGTTGGAGGAGCTCGGAGTTAGTTGCATCGAGTATCTCAGTGAGGAACGGTACCAAGATCCGTCTGATCTGAAAGCGTTGGTCACAAAGTCGGATTCATCTTACAGCAATGCTTTCCTTCGCTATGCCGCCGTCTTTTGGCATATGCATATGCAGGATATAACTCCAAGCCCCCAGACCCTGAAGATTGTTGAAGATTTCCTCAAGAGCCCTGCATTTTGGACCTGTATCTACGTACAAAGTCATGCAGCCCCCCATCTTTTCGCTCGGTACAAGCGGGAAACAAGCCATTATAAGCCGATGCTGGGAACAATACCTAACGCGGCTCTTCAATTTGGACTTCCCCTGCCGCCATGGAAAGAAGATTCTTCGTCAGCCGATTATGTGTCGCTCGACCACTCATTTTGTGCTTTTGTTCTGGATTGGGGCGAACTTCTTACCAAGAACCCTGATCAGCTTCATCATGCTGTTCCGCTCACTCTTTATAAGCCCAGCTGCCACCTCAAAGCCCCCAGCGGACTTCAAAAGGTCCACATCAAATATGTTGCCAAGTCACTCGAATCAACCACCGAGATGCGTGTATTGGAGTCGTCATTCTCTTCTGCGGGTAAGAAACGTGGCAAAACACTGCAGCTTCGGATCATTCGAGAGGACGATTCGATGCCACATCGTCGGGTCAAAGTGAATCAAGTGGACGTCTTCTCTCGGTCAAAGTCTGATCAAAATAAAGAGTTGGTCCTCGACTCAGCAGCCCCTGATAGCGAATGGATCACCACAATCGCCCGGAATAGCAAGGGCGGCTCCTTTCTCCAGAGCTGGAAAGTGAACAATCGTGATCTGAGTATTACTCGTTGCCTTCTGGACGGCAGGTCAGGAAGCCGAATTGATCAGGCCCCTCCCCACGTCTTCAAAGACCTGGACCTGGGGCTCGAAGGCAAAGGTCAATGGAATCTGGTGCAGCTTGACGTCGTGACGCAACCGACTCGGAAAGACTCGGATTCGATGACTCGACTATTCTATTTTCGCAAGGGTCAATGCCTAGTTCATCACCATGAGAGGGCAAAGTTACCAAATGATATTATCGCTAACCACTCAGATTCCCAAGATAGTAGTTCAGACTCCGATGACGACTCTGGCTGGAGTTCTGACTCTGATGATGACTCTGATTCAAGTGAAACGCAGAGCAATAATGAGGGGAGGCCACGAGGACAGGAAACCTCAGATGTTCTGCATGAACAACGCAACGAGCCGATGACAGAATGTCTCATCGTGGTAAATGACTTTGGCAGACCTGTTTGGCGACCAATCCAGACCGACCGTTTTTCGTGGTCTAGGATAATGGGCGCTCGTCATCCGACATTGCCTATCGTGGCTGTCTCTTATAAGTCTGGTGGAGTCGACCTACTCAACGACGAAACTGGCTCCAGCACAAGTTTGGAGATCACCGAAGAGTGGCAAAACGAAGCATTGAGGCCGATGGCAATGTCACGAGGTAAAGCAACTACTGGCTCATCTTGCTACAGATGATGAGGACTCACGCTGACATTCAAACAGAAGTACAGTTTTCGCCGTGCGGGAATTTCCTCACGCTCCTGTCTATCAGCTTCTACCAGAAAGACGCTTGTGCGGAGTGTCAAGTTATTGTGTCATGTTTCGGATTTGTTGAAACTGCTTCTGGATACAGCCTTCAGACTCGCAAAAATGGCACATTGGCAAGCTTCAGCTACAAATTTCTGGGAAGCATTGACGAACTACCTCGACCTTACATAATGACAAACTGGACAGCTGAACACGTTGTCTTGGTTCTGCCTCCATTGACCTATAGTCCTAAGATCATCAGAATCTCACTTTCGCCTCTCCAAGATCAGGCAGATACACCGAGAGACTCCACGTCGAAAACATCGACACTCACACATCCTGTGTTCTTCCCGCAATCGACCATTTCCCGTGACCCCCATATTATGTACGGCGATGGAGGCTCACCCGAGAAAGACAGTTACTTGTATCTCGTATTGGACACTCCAGATCCATCATCGTCATGTTCAGAATCGACGCTACGCTGCGGACCTGGCCACTTCCGAGGACTGGAATTCCCGGCAAGCGTATGCGATAACAAGAAGAGAGGGGT
Source organism: Fusarium mangiferae (assembly GCF_900044065.1). Classification (NCBI taxonomy): domain Eukaryota; kingdom Fungi; phylum Ascomycota; class Sordariomycetes; order Hypocreales; family Nectriaceae; genus Fusarium; species Fusarium mangiferae. Next base: position 739,568 of record NW_024573935.1, read on the forward strand.
CAACGGTCCAGTGGTAATGGGTTGGAAACTATCAGGCACTGGCAAGGTCGGGAAAAATGGGGATGGTGAAGACGGTGGGGATGCTCCTGGAGAAAAGCTAGCATGGCGAGAATGGAGCAACGATGATGAGCTTTCGGAAGATGTCAAAGCCAGTAGGTCAGATACGGATGAGTATATGCTATTGCGTGGCGATTTCGTTGGAGAGACATATTCTGTCCCTATCCGATCCGGGTTGAATTGGACCAAAGAGGGTGTTCTTAGTTGTTGACCCATCTTGTATCTGATACTGATATGTAATCATAATATCATTGGTGGTAGAGAATATGTTTCATAGTTGACGTGAGTGTGTCTACCACTAGTCTACTTTTGGTTGAGCTGCTATGAGCTTCTGCAAGTTCTGATCACGCTGTGCTAGTGACTCTGCCGTTGGGCGTCCATAAGCCTGTTCCGTTTCTTTCGTAATCTTATCTGTCCAGTCCTTATCACCAGGTCCTTGTCTAGGGTTTGTCGCAGACGTTCCCTTGAGACTAATATCACCTGCGTCATCCCAACAAGCTTCCATGGTATCGGCCAGATTATGAAGAAACGCTCCGATTCCTCCCGTTCCACCAGCACTGTTGTATGTCTTGAACGGCCCAGCTACGGCCCAGCGCGGCGCTATGCTGGCCTCAACGATGGTGTCAAGGTCTTCGACTGATACAACATCATTTGAGACTAGATGACAAGCTTCACGGAACAAGGCAAAAGCTAGACGGTTTCCGACGAAGCCTTGGGTTTCTTTGTTGATCTTGACGGGGCGGTGGCCGGAGCCGAGATTTTTGAAGTAATTGATGGCGAATTGAGTTCGTTCCGGGTCTGTATGAGGTGAAGGAACGACCTCAATCAATGGCATTATATGAGGCTGGAAGATCGTGTTAGAAGGAAATTTGAGATGAAGAGTTGGACGAGCTGACTGGATTGAAAGGATGAACCACGAGGACTCTAGTCTTGTCCTCTAGATCCTCCACTTGTCTCGATGCACTTATCCCAGACGTGGAGCTCCACAAGTGAGCATTTGAAGGTGCGTATTTAACGACCTCAGCCCAGTTTGACTTTTTGAAATCAACACTATCAGGTCCTTGCTCTTGGACGATTGTTGCCCCAGAGCAAACTTCTTCGATTGAAGAGCATACAAGCAGTCGACCATCGGCAACGAGTTTCTCGACTGTAAGATCGGCCTGTGAATTTTCTTTCTTTGTTGACTCAAGATAGACTGGCAAGAGGCTCTCGATATGCTCCTTCAAATCACTGCGGACATCGTACAGTCTGAGGTTGGCGTTTGAATAGCGTAGATGCAGTGCGGCGAATGAGAGGCCAATGGTGCCCAAGCCGATGAGGGCAATGACTTCCTTGTTTTGAGTGTCAGACATTGCAACAGATTTTGTGATCATGAATGAATAGACGGTTCAGAAGTCTATGGTGTGATGTGATGATAGCGCGAATTTTTGAGGCTGAAGTCTTGGTGGAGAAGAGGGGAGAAACTGACCCGAGGTTAAGGTGAGCGATCACATTGGAGCATAATCAGCTGACAAACCATTCCTATTTCTCAAAACTAGTCTTCTAACTATATCTCAAAACTTTTACAAAGTCTAGTTTATATAGTTTTATCATCTTTTACAGAGTGACAACGATCTTCTTGGCCGAAACGCCCTTGGCGAGCGTGTTGATGCCAAGCTGAACAGCCTCCAAGCCCTTTCCAACAACCTCCGCTTCCGGGACAGCCTTGAACTTGCCCTGCTCCAGAGCAGCGGGTATATAATCCCCGAAAACAGCCTTGGCAACAGGGGTGTTGATGATACTAGTCGAAAGAATAGTCTTGGCCTCGACGCCCGCGACTTCAGAGGAGGCAGATCGCACGCAGATGAGTTTGCGAAGACCGTCGGCGTGAACAATTGATTGACTTGCGCTGTTCATGCCGTCTTCTGAACCGCTGGCGTCAAATGCACCAGCAAGTTTCTTGCCGGTGAGGAGAGAGGCGATGTCTTTGGTGACTTGGGGAGACTTGTATTCAAAGACGTGGTCTGCTCCAAGACTCTTCACGTAGTCGTGGTTCTTGGCAGATGCAGTCGTGATGACTTCGTACCCAGCCGCTTTCGCAAGCTGAACTGCTGAGCCGCCGACACTGGATGAACCTCCCCAGATGAGAACCGTCTCCTCAGTAGGCGTAGGGTTGAGACTAGGATATCTCATCGCGAGCGTCACATCGCCGAAAAGCGACCACGCAGCAGTAGCAAGCGAAAGTGGCAAAACAGCAGCCTGTTCAAAACTCAAACCCTCTGGGATTTTAGAAGCGCACTCAGCGCGAATGACCGTGTATTCCTGGAATGCGCTGTGGGCATTATCCTTGGTGGCGAGTGACGTCGCATAGCCCAGGACCCTATCGCCGGGCTTGAAGGCGGTGACATCAGGGCCTACGGCTTCAACGGTGCCAGCGACGTCTTCGCCGAGAATAACAGGGTATTGAGACGGTTGGATGAAGATGCCGACGTATTGGTTGGCGATATCAACGGGGTTGATGGCTATGGCTGAGTTTTTGACGAGGATGTGGCCTGCAGATGGTTCGGTGAGGGGGGCTTCCTTGACCTCGAGTGGTGACGTCTTTGCGGCGACTAGCCAGGCGGCGTTGTTGGAAGGCATATCGGCGATTACTTCAACACTAAAACAGTGCAATTGAGATAGATTTATCAAAAAACAAAAAACAGGGACGTAGGTGTAAGTGCTTGCAGATGTGAAAACTTGGCTACAAGTAAAGACAGACTGACATCGAGTGGTCTTCGTCATTCCTGACAAAGGGACCCGTTCATCACGTCAATTCTCGTATGGTTGGCTGGGACTTGGTCCACGATCGGTTTAGCGGTGTCTAACAGAGTTTTTGGGCCTCGGTACTTGCCGCGCTATTGTCTCATTCCGAACAAGTCCAGTGGATACACGATCTTCGATCCTAGCTTCTGTTTGGTGGTATTAGCCAGTGTCAGATCAAACATGTTATACCCGGGGCATCCAGATGCTCTCTGGCACTGGACTACAAGCATATGCGATATTGTTCTACCACCAAGCAAGCCTTCTAACTACTCGAGCATTAAACATGAGTCTCATTCAATTTTCTCTCTCGGCTCGCGAATCATGTATATTTTGGGGCTAGCTGGTCACGAGGTTTGTCTCCTGGTTGTAAGAGGACTCGGCCAGAGATCAACTACGTCCGCTATAGACTGGACTATCGGAAGTATGCTCAATATATATAGAGTTGTGTATGATATCACCGCTAGTACTATCCCTACGCTCTTGTATCAGAGGTTTTAGCGTCTGAGCCTTATTCTTCATCTGTTATTAACATGTTCCTACAACCTGGAGGGTCGCCTGACCTTTTTCGCTGTCCTGGGGAAGTCATGCATGACAAACTGGCAAGAAGCCGCAGCGTTCATCGTCTCATTATCTCTCAACCTCTCCATGACAATCGCTTCACCCGCGAACATGACGCTTATCTCCCCATTATGCCAACGCGGGAGGAAGGTAATCTCGCCCAGAGGGGGTGTTCGGCCAATATACGGTTCACGATACGCCTCGCATCTACCAAGAGCACCCCAATGCTCAGCTGCAGCTGGACCAAGACGCGTGTGATCGGTTGTAAGAGCGTCTAGGGGTCCATTTGGGACTATACCGGGGCTGAATGGATGCATCTGTGCCACTTCCAGCATCTCGCGGAATGTCTCCTCACTCCAGTTGTTGTTACTGCTGCGAATCTTGGTAGCCAACTTAGCTACAGATCGAGGGGAACAGACGTGGAATCCATTGGTTCTTGCGGCGACTGGGAATAGATCCACACATGTTGGCAGGTAGTCGAGAGGTAAGGGAGGTGTAAGACGAGACCGAACATTTCCAGCGTAAACGATGCGTGTCGTTTCGGGTACAGGTTCTGGACCAGACTGATCGGGGGCCCATTTTGCTTCGAAGAAACGTTGCCAGGTAAATGCAGTTAAGCAATCAATTGCCGACAACCTTGTCTGTCCTGATGACCCTTTCTGAGCCATGAAATCAAAAATCTGCATCGACGATTTTGGAAATGTCCATACACTAGCTGATGGCTGACGGAGTTCAGCTTCATCAGCGGAGGCGAGATCATCATCTGTCAGACGTGCCGTTGTGAAGAGGTTTTCTAATGTTGAAGCCATTTTCTCTGGGTTTCGAGGATCAAGCATTGTCCAATGCGGAAGATTTGCTGCCCGAGCCGCCACTTTATCAAGATCATGTTCGATCTGTGCGTTGGCCATCATTGGCGATCGATCGACCAGATCCGGCGCCACTTGTTTTGGCAGTGGAGGCTCTGGCTCACTTCTCATCCGAGCATTTGAAACAGCCTGCGTCTGGGTAGCCCAGGACTTTATACAGTCAAAATATTGAACCAGATCGCATATTGCGTGGGCGACGGAGACTGTTAGAACGATCCCACCTCTGAGAACATTGAAACGTGTGATGATAACAGGATCACCCGTTTGGACACTTGGAAAATTCTCGGAGCAAAGTTTGCTGAGCCCGTCTCTATTGCCATCGGCAAACGGAAAGCCAAAGCTTCTGAACTCTTCATATGAAGGTATTTCCCTCTCATCCCGATGGTCGTAGTATTCAAGTTTAGCACCAGCGTAAGGTGCTGGAGGGATTTCAACCGAGTTTCTTCCTGTGGCATCTTTGATAATTCTGCCGCATAGATGAGGCTTCTGATATAAGTAACGCGCGAGACCCCGTCTGCAATCGTCATAAAGGTCCAAGGGGTTTACACCTGGTTTTAGGGGGAAGAATAATGTTGGTGAAGGGTAAACAGGTGCTGTCAAGTTGTCCATAGCAGATAGTTCAATAAAAGCAGGACTCACAGGGCCTGCTGGTTCGATCCAGGAGGTATCCAGTAGTTGCTGATTCATTGTTGTCTCCATGTTTGTTAGAGTGAAATTTGAGTGATTACTTTCTGGACTGTTCACATCTGTTAAATTCAAATTCAACTTCTCGTTTTCACTCAATTATAGGCTGCTCTTGGACATGTTGTCTTGATCGAACGCTGATCGAAAAGGATAAACAAAACAATACGTAAGTAAATAGCCTGAGATGGAATGCGTGTGCATGCTTCAATCCATCCCAATATTGAGACAGCCAGTATGATGCAACGTGAAGTTTCTTATGTATTGGTTCTTCCAGATCTCAACAGCTGAGTCGTTGTATACGCGTCGATGTCTGAGAAGCTCCCTGGATCAGTGGATACCGAGATCGACATGTTTGAGAAGACGAAAATGTCAGCGCTAATCCTAGTTTCTCGTATCGGAAATAAGCGATGATCAGGCACTGTATAGAAACTAGTCCCTTATTATCCTCGATCAGTCAGTCGTCAATTAATCAATAATCATTCGTGAAGCATAGACACTGTAGATGATCTAGTTTACATAATCAATGTCAGGGCCTCATCAGATATTCGAAAGAGGAAAATTGACAAATGGGAATTTAAGAAGCCTATTAGAATCTACCTAATTAAACTCTTGCAGAATGTTCTCGCAAATTCTGTTGTAGATTACCTGGAACTGTAGATAGGGAGATGCGGGGAAGTGCATACCCTTGTCTCTTGGAACCCTTGGGGCGCGGCACAAAGATTAATAGCTAAGACATAGTGGAGGCTCTTTAGGAGATGAATGAAATACTATAGCTACTGCACATAGCACCTCTCAACAGTTGACAAAACGCCGACTGTAATGTATTCACATGCCAGCTCTGAGGGCAAACGATTGTGAACTCTTTTTACTGGTTGGGTGAACGCGTGGCTAAATGAGACAATAGCCCTGGACCCCAGCTTTGCTGAATCAATTCACGGCTTAAATGACTCCAGATGAAGGGAATGTATATGCCGTGTCTCACCCTTGAAATGGTCCAAGATACCTTCGTCATTCTGCCACGCTTGACAAGGCCCCTACTCTAGGGGTAACGATTGAAACAAGTTATTATGTTTAAGATGTGTATTTACACTGTCCTTTACGATGGTAGGCTAGGCAACATGACATTGAACCCGGTGTAATTGTAAGACTAGTTTCAATTACAATGCCTGCTCGAGGGTCCTGACGATTGTCGATTAGTAGACCCTGGCTCAGAAGCACCGAAATATTCCTCCACGATCCAGCTTTCATCTATCAATGTGCCACTATTGGCCTCACTGGAATAACACCCGATGCCATTCTGGCATTACTTGCAGGCCTCCATAACTGTTTAATCGCCCTCTACTTCAGTTTAATCCTTTGTTATATCTTTTCTTTGACCACGACGCCCCTCACAAACCACAAAAGCCAAAAGAACCGCATAACACCTCCAAGTCGCCTGTCATGGCAGGTACTTTAAGAGTTGTGCCTGAGCTCTCTCCAAGTTCCGTTGCAGTCATCCGAGCACATCCAAATAGTCACGGTCAGGTAGTGAGGCTTTCTGCCATTGATCAAATTGCGCCCAGAGACTACATATCAACATGTCTCTTTTTTCGACACAGTCCCGATGCAGACAAGCAGCAGATCTTTCTTGCTCTGCATAAGGCTCTTTTGATGACTGTGAACGACATTCCTGAGCTTACATGCTGTGTGCAAAAGCGTGTTGACAATAGGCGTGAAGAGGTTGAGCTTGTCTTTGACTCTGCTAGAGGCGTCGAGATTTACTACAAAGACTACAATTCTCCTCAACTCTGCGGCCTATGGACCTATGGAAATTTTAATCAGCTTGAGGAGGAGCATTTCCCACATAGCAAAATGCCCAGGAGCCTTGTTTTTGGACCTTCATCTAAGCTAAAAGACGATGTGAAGCTCCCTTCTCTTATCGTGCAAGTCAACTTTATTCCCGGGGGCCTCATTCTTGGGAGCCAGTTACATGTAGGTTTCTGCATTTAAAGCTGTTGGACCGCAGACTAACGAATCAATAGCATGTAGCGGGAGATGGTCAATGCAACTTCATGCTTTGGTCCACTATAGGGTCGCATTTTGCTGCCGCAACTAGTGAACCATCAAGCGAACAAGGACCACCGGTCCAATTATTGGACAGACACGACATCGTCAAGGGCGACCTCGATGCGTCCTTGCAGGAGTTTCCCCACTGGAAACTGGCAGAAGATGAGGACAAATTTCTCAATCCCACGGAATACGATTCAGACGAGGTGTTTGAGAGCGCCACTTACTTTATCCCAGCTGATAAGCTTACACAACTCAAAACACAAATCTTGAGCACTATGCCTCCTGCTACCAAGGCTGGAACAGTCAGTGCATTGTGCGCGTTCCTATGGCGTCATGTAGTTGTGGCCAGAGACATCGATTGTCGAAAGTATCCTGAGGCAAAGCTAGCTATTACAGTGGATGCAAGACCCCGTATGAAAAGCCCGGTGATACCATCTACGTATTGGGGCAACTTTGCAGAGCCAAACGCCGTGGCTCAGCTACCTGTAGCTAGTCTCCAAGAAAGCTCGACTCTCTCATCGTTATCGTCACAGCATTGCACAAGCACAATCTACGGTCAGGCCGCACACATTGTGCAGAGGGCGATGGCTGCAGTGGATGACAAGGCGGTTAGACGACTCGTCGGACTTTTAAATCAGATGCCGAAGAGCACCACCTTGACCTGGAACGCCAATCGTTATCCAGGTCCTGATATGCTCATAGTGTGCATCCAGCACCATAGGTATAACGATATCAACTTTGGGAAAGATATCGGTTATCCTCTCGCTATGAGATTTACTGTTGGGGATACAGAAGATAAGCCCGATGGCCGTTGTCTAATTCTACCACCACGGCGTGCTGATTCTAAGGGGCTGGAAATATCGCTTCAGTATGATAAAAGAACTTTACGGAGGCTCAAGGACAATGCTGAGTTTTCAGAGTATTTCACGAGAAGGAATTAGTTGGGGCTATTCGTTTAGTGAATCAAGTTTAATTTATAAGGAAAAGCAATCATTCTTTCCGGGACTTTGAATGTTTATGCCTCACTAACTACGTCAATCAGCAAGCGATGGGCACGCGCATTTTATCAAGTGCATAATGTTGCGGCGTCGCCGAAGCCTTCTCATATTGTTTTCATTTTTCCACTTGCCCAGCTGCACACTTCAGATTCTAGTGTATTATGTTGGTATTAATTCCGTCTTCTCTCTGACATTCTTCTCTTTATATCGCTTACTATTCTTCCTTACACCGTCAGCTGCTACTGGAACGAGGGAAGCAGTCCAATTCGACATGGGTTTTCTATTTTAGCCCCCAAGCAACCCCACTCGTGTCAGCTCACAACAGTCAGCAAAATGAGATATTTTCAGTCTCACTCAAAGTCCCTTTCGTAAACACTAACTGCCCTGATCCGTTTTCGCAATAATGTTGTGCGCAGTATGTATGTCCATCTTTCAGACCGACGCGAAGAAAGGGCTTCACCACAAAGATTATGAAAGTATTGCCACCGCCGCAAAGAATGGGTGCAGAATCTGTCACTACCTGCGCAGTAAGCTTTCCTCTGAGGATTTGAAGGCTATAGAATATGAAGCCAAGTGGGGAAACGCATGGGAGTTTCATTGGGAAATTGAATTCTATGAGGTTGGCACCGGATCATCAGTCGACGATCACAAAGCCCGAATCTTCTCAGACTGGTGCGTCTTTGTTGATGTGTCTTCCTCATCAAAACCTCCAGCTGGTTATGACCAGTTCCTCGACGTTGTTGCTGCTGATCGAAGCTCTGAACCGACGCGAGTCCGAACAGAATTTCCCTCGTTGCGGGATATTCCTGATAACACCGGCCACCAGGATGTCGCACGGCTGGCTAAGACGTGGCTTCAGACCTGTACAGACCGTCATGAGTGCGGATCTTCTTCAGAAGACGGCTGGTATCCCAAGCGACTCATTTCTGTTGGCGATGAACAACAGTCTCCAAGATTGATCATTTCAGAGAACGAGAGACCGGAAGGCTGTTATGCGGCATTGAGTCATTGCTGGGGAGAAGACCCAAAGTTCTTGATGTTAACATCGGACAACTTGTTCGACTTTTGCAGTAAAATCCAATTACAGAACCTCCCAGCCAGCTTCAGAGATGCAATTATGACCTGTCGTCGAATTGGCATTCCCTACATCTGGATCGACTCTCTTTGTATCCTACAATCTGGCCTCGGTTCTCACGAAGATTGGCTCTCACATTCGGAGGACATGCATCTAGTTTATCACAACTGCTCTTTGAATATTTCCATCGATATCTCTGGGAATCCCCATGGAGGTGCTTTCAGGTCGAGGGATCCGACGTATCTGCAAGACTGCTATGTCTGGAGTCAGTTTTACGCATCGCCCGAAAGGACAAGCGAAAGCGATCACGAGATAGGTGATAGCTCAGAAAGTTCAGATATCTGGACTATCTGCTCCATATTCACCGCCGACGACTTTTCTTGGGCAAGGGTAGATCTCCCTCTTAGTAACAGGGCATGGGTATTCCAAGAACGACTTCTTTCGCCGAGAACCTTACATTTCGGTTTAGATCGCATATCCTGGGAGTGTGATAGAAGCCGGAACCTCACTGAATATCTTCCAGAGGGCGTGAACGACGATAGATGGTACGGCTTCGATTGCTTAGCACAGAACGCATTCAGCGTCCGTGACAAGGGAGATATTTTCACATACTACTACGATCTGGTTTTCCCATATACGAACCGCCAACTTAGTCATCCGGATGACGACAAACTTGTTGCTTTCGCTGCTGTTGCCCGACGTTGTATATCATGGTTCGGCAGCGACTACTGCGCTGGAATATTTCGCAGCACCATGCCACAAGGTCTCCTTTGGGAGATGTCTCCCGTTGGGAGGCTAGGACGGTCGGAGGTTTATCGTGCGCCGTCTTGGAGTTGGGCCAGCTTGGATTGCCGTGTCAGATATGATATCCTGGACGATGATGGAACTGTTCTGGCCGATGTAGTTGATGTTATGGTGGAATTGGTTGACCCAAACAACCAATTCGGCCAAGTAAAGTCTGCTTCTTTAATACTGACTGGACCTCTGGTAGCGTCTGATGAGCTCATCCTCAAGGAAGCCAACGATGAAGAGTTAGTGGCCGAGGGTAGACGTGGTCGTAATGGCTACCAAGACATAAAGACTGTGCTAGGACACACCTTTGGCATCAGTGCTGATACTGTGGACTTGTGGGAGGAAGGCGAAAGGAAAGCTTGGCTAATATCCCAAAAGAACATGTATCTCCTTGCAATTTTGGAGACATCGAACAAACCTCATACGTATGGTCTTCTCGTGCAGAAGAACGGTGATGGTACTTTCACAAGAGCTGGATACTGGGAAGCTGGGCCGGGGTTCGTAGCAAAGCATGCAGATTCGACATGTCGATTTATATCAGAGACAATCACAATAGTTTGACCGTGGATGATCGGATGAGTCCACATCCCGGCCTGACTGTTTGACATTACTAAATCTACCATGATAACCGGGCAAGCGACTTGGCAAGGGATGATCAGACTGGGCCCTAGCAAGTAATGGGCCGATATCTAACGGGGAAGAGTGTTGTGCATATGAAACGTTAAGGATTAGCCAACAGGCCAATCGGTTGCTGTAAATATCCCGAACCCAGTCATTCAGTGGATTGATGCAACCAACAGAGTCTCAAATTAGAAGGTTGCAATAACTATTTGTGTGAAAGGACGTTGTTTCTCTAATCTGACCAGTCAAAGATCATGAAGGGATTGGTCGTTGATGATGATTAGTACGTTGCAATTCATATTTCAAAAGTCGCCAGGAAGAACGAGCACATTCGCCGCACAGACTTGCGTAATGAGACCCCTGTCCGCGGATTATCCACGGCGACAATTACATGCGGATGGCGACAAAGTGACATTGGACATAGAATGCAACATCCTGGCTTCCATGGTTGAGTGATTGGATCGGTAGAATCCTGCGGCAATGGCAGGGAATAGCCGGTGTAATCTGATTCATTTCCTGTTCTCAACTTCTGTTTCCCCTCAATTAAACTGCAATCTGTCAGAAAGCAGTAAAAAGAATGGCTTCGCCAAAACCTGACAGCGAAGGCGCAAGTCCTTGCGATGGCGTAACGAAGCAGAATGTCTCACCCGGCAGTTCTCCCGCTGAAGGCCCTATTGTCGCACAGGTACCAAGTGCGAATTGGCTATTCGTCACGTCTCATATTAACGGGCTTACTAGGAAGACACCGACGGAGATGCCAGCGACTCAGCATTCGGAGATGATGCGTCAGTTTCCTTCGGGACCATAGGAACTATAACTAACCATTCCCTACAGAGAAAGCTCTACTGCCTCCCTCTCATCGAGCATTCTGGAATATCGCAGATTTCAAGGACGAACCTTTCATAGCGAGAGGTATAATACAGAGTATTTTACACCGAATGATGAGCAGCAGAGAGATTCAATTGATATCACGTAAGATCATTATAATGGCCACGGAAATTACTGACACGACTAGGCATCATGTTCTGACACTGCTCCTTGATGGAAAGTTGACGCCTGTCCCTTTGAAAGATGATACTCAAGTTCGTGCTCCCTCTAGACACCGAAACACGTCAGGAGACTCTGACAAACTGAAGCGGGTTCTTGATGTCGGTACTGGAACTGGTATGTAACAAGCCCTAACTCAACTATATGAGGACTCACAAATTCAAGGAATCTGGGCAATCTATTCACCTCTGAAGCTCCCTAGTGGGGCGCTCATCTGATGCTAACTGGTGCAGTGACTTTGCCGATGAACACCCCAACGTTGAGGTCATCGGAACAGACCTCTCTCCCATCCAACCAAGTTGGATCCCTCCAAATGTCAAGTTCGAGCTTGAGGACGCAACAAAAGATTGGAGCTGGCCTGAGAATCACTTTGATCTCGTCCACGTCCGATTTCTTATGGGTGCGATAGCAGACTGGGGAACACTTTTCAAAGAGGCTTCTCATTGCTGTACGCCAGGTGGTTTTGTCGAGTCTGGGGAGATCAACCCAACTTTCTACTCTGATGACGGTAGCATCAATGAAGTTGAGGCTCTACAAACCTGGAACAGACTGGTGATCGAAAGTGGTAAGGGCTTTGGAAGAAGTTTCACTGATATCGAGAATGACGCTCAACTATTTCGCGATGCTGGTTTGGTAGACGTGCAGAGCTTTGACTTCAAGGTATCCAACCATATAGGCCTCTGACAAGGCTTCAAGCTAAGATTATTCAGGTTCCCATTGGGGGATGGCCCAAAGACGAGAAAATGCGAAAGGTCGGCCAATTCCTCCGAGCTTCGATAGAAAATGACCTTGAAGGTAAGTCGTCCTTCTTCTGAACTTTTTACCTACAGATGCTTAATGTTCAAAGGATACACAATGATGGTTTGGCACCAGATCATGAACTGGCCCGAAGATGAATACCAGGTATTCCTGATGAACATGAGAAAGGCATTCAAAGATAAGAGAATTCATGGATACATGCGTGTTCGATATGTTTATGGTCGAAAGCCAGATGCTGAGAAATAGTTCTAAACTATTTGATGGTCTCCCATCATCCTCCTGTAGTCTAAGATGAAAGTTGTTCCTAAGATAAGGGCGGTTGCCCCGGGTTCAGTTAACCGAGGATTCTTGTTTTCTTGCGGATTAAAGTGGAAATCTATAAGCCCACTTGAGAGGCGATTGTGGGACTGTGTACTAAGTTTATTTTAGCATCCTCTGTTCAGGTTTGCGGGTTTTCTTGCTCCTCAATGGCCCGTCGTAAGGAATCATCATCCTATAGCGAGCGTTTGCTATGTGTATCACCACAATTTCGTGCATAAACGAGCAGTCTCGGCAATATTTTCAAAGTAACCCTGTTTTTCGTATGATAAGACGTGCATCATCTCCACTTATAAGTGTTGGTTGTTGGCTTATTGATATGCAGTTGGTTCAGGACCCTGGATTTCCTCCATCCTATTGCAGAAATCATTCCAAAAGTCGGACAAGTTTCCCTTTTTCTCTCTAGTATAACTTTCTAAGCGAGGTGTCGTCTGAGGAGGATACGAGAAGGATGTAACTACATACAACAGACCTTAGCGAGTGGATGCCACTGCATTCTCGTCAAAAGGATGAGGGGGTATAAATACCTGCAAACCAAGCAAAGATGACTTTGACAAACGAAATATTTAAGGGATCTAGCATCGCTTCTTGTTTGTTCTTCGAAATATGGGGCCCACTCTAAGTTCACTCCGATCCCGCTGGTCTCATCCCCAACTGCGGAAGCCAGTCTCAGGGCGAGCGGAGAGGGACCTTGAGCCCAAGCTCCAGGATTTGAAGTCTTTTATAGAACCTCTGATAACATCCTTTGCCGAAGAGATTGGTTATTCTCCTCTCAAGACTACTAGCAACGATGCCTTATGGAAGGCCATGCGTGCACATGCAGACAGCATAGGTGTACCCTATGAAGAAGGGACGCACTCATGGCTGATGTTTAAGGTTGGATATGTATACCCAGTCGTAAGTGTCTCATGGAACTCTCAATTCAAATGCTAAGAACACGTAGGTCTGTTTCCCTCATCACCCATTCGAAGTTCAGCTCTATATCGGAATATACTCATGGCTCGGCCTTCTCCTCGATGACCAAACCGTGGATTATCTTGAAGAGTTTTCATTGTTTCATGAACTGTTCTGCGCAGATGAAAAACAGTCCATCCCCCTGCTACAAGCTTGGGCAGATCTCATGAAACTAACTTTGAAGTATTGGGATCCGCTTATTGCCAACTTCATCATCACTGCATCCCTCAACTTCCTCAACTCTAATGCTCTTGAAGCCCGTGATGAGTTCCATACGATAGAGCGTACAAAAGCTGGTCGAAGCTGGGCATGGTTCCTTCGAGAAAAGCACGGCGTTGGAGAAGCATATGCTTGGTTCACGTTCCCGAAGACACCTTGCCCTGACATTTCACTTTTCCTGGAGGTGGTGCCAGACCTCTCCATATGGATTGGACTTACGAACGATGTACTATCGTAAGTCTGTGGTTTCTAGTGTGTCGACACTTACACGGAGGCTGATTAATTGCAGTTTCTACAAAGAGGAAATGGCTGGCGAGACTCATAACTATATCCATAACAGGGGATGGTATGAAGACAAAGACCCAGAATCCGTCTTTGCAGAGATAGTAGATGATATAACTACAAAAGCCCAGCAAAGTAAGTGCATACAAATGCCCTCACTTCCCATTGACTGACCCCTCATGTAGTACGACTTGTACTGAAAGGTCGAGAGCCATATCTCAATCTACTGAACACTCACCTCCTCGGATACATTGCATTTCACAACCTGAACAGCCGTTATAGACTTTGGGAAGTTGGCCTAGGGGAAGATGCCACGGACCAAACTGTGCTGGGGTCTTAATTGGCACATTCCTCGCTTTGTAGAAAGACAGATCAAGCTTGGATTTCAGTTTTCACTCTACTTTCTACGTATTTGAAATAAGAACCCAAAGTCGATCAAATGTTGAACTTTCTCGCCGCCAGATCTTCATCATTTGAAAGCCATGGATCACAATTTTCATAAAGCTCTGATTCGTAGCTTTTGGTTGAAGGGGGCGTATTCCGCCCAGATGTGCTTGTAGTCTCAGACGCGAAGTCTTCTATCTTATGTGTTAGCTATGTGAAGTTCATTTTGACACCCTGCGATCCATCCTCTTATTGAACTCACCCAGGCGTGCACATACTTCCTCTAGCCCATCTTTAGTACTTTTCACATTGGATGATTGACGGTGTCTCATGTTACACGACGTGCGGGTCGGCGTCTGAAAACCATCTGCGCGACTGTTAGATCAATCAGTATACTCAACTAAGTAACTCACCATCATCGGGTTGGTTCTCTTCTTCCTTGTCTGGTCCCATTTCGGAGTATTGGGTATTCAAATGAATCCGAGGATCAGCAGAAGCTGCTTTACTGTGATCGCAGCTGCGAGATTGCGCAGACCTCAGTCGAAGTCGATCACTCAGAGATAAAAATCCGTTTTGCAGTTTTTGGCGTTCAAGTATGCTTTGCATCTCATGCTCCAGAGCCAGCCTCTCCATAATGTCCTTTGCCTCTATCTTTAACTGTTGTACGCGCTTGTTTGAGGCTGCCAAGTCTATCTTGCAGATTTCTAGGTCTTTAGAAAGCTTGTCAGAGATATTTTGTAGTTCCTCAAGACGAGCATGCTGTAGGGACGATAGGCTTCCGCCGCTGGCTTCCCAAGTCTCAAGAATGGTCTTAGCCAGTGTTTCCCTGGCCATCTTCTCTCGAACGCCAGTCTCAACGGTCGATTGATATATGTGAGCCTTCTCCTTGTCGACAGTCTTTAATACTGTCAGAAGCTCACATTCTTCCTGCTCGAGCTGACTTGTATTCAAGGCCTTCTCGTCCTCCGAGCCAATCTCGCTGGAGTGCTCTCGAGTGAGCGTGATACCTTTGGTCTGAAGCAGGCGTTTCACCAGGACCATAGCAACATTCTCCGGAACTCCAAGCTGGTTCATCATTTCTTCTTTGCACTCCTTCGAGGGAGATGCTGATAATCTTATGGCACACGATACGAAATTCCCCGTATTCATAGGATACTGATCGAGTGGTAGTTTGGTATCGTTCAGTGTCCGCGTGATCAGGACTAGACTCAGTTTCCCTTCCAGTCTCCTCATCTCAGAAGATGCCAAGAGCTGAAGAAACGGAAGCTCCAGATCGACAGCGGCAGCATGAGCCTTAAAGGCAGTGGCAAGCTCTAAGCAGTTTCGCTCATCTTCCGTTTCTCCTTCTGGCTGGAGGTACTCATATTTATCGGTGGTTAGGTAATGAATGAGTATGTGCCCAACTGAGAACGGGTAGTCTTCGATATCAACAGTGTCGAGTGGCTTGGAGAAGATGTGCTTCTTGTCCAATCGCATGGCAAGTTTTGGACATTTTTTGAGGATAGTTCTAGTAATCTGAAGAGGCCCTTGGGATCTGAATAGGATGTAGCACATATCCCCAGAGTACTGGCTTTTCTCTGTGTTAGTATCGGATAGCTTATTCGTAGGTCAGCGCACGTACGACTTTTCCGGGGACATCGTATCGCCTTGATCTATGACTTGAACTTGTTTGTTTCCGGATGATGCAGATCAAGACCAAAGAAACAAAATGAGAGGTAGAAGACGCCTTCTCTTTTATTTAACATTTTTGTTGTGTTGGTGCTGTGTCTATGACGTGTCCTGGTAGGCCTCCCGCATCAGCCAGTAATAACTTCATTAGATATTTTCAGCGGCGCCCATACTGTGTACCAGTTAGAGTCATATTGTTGACCATTGAGTTAAGGACAAATAGATGATTTTGAAATGCGTGGTATCGGATGGACGTCACGCCACTCATAGGAACAAGTAAAGCAACGACAACGATCTCTAGACAAATGAGGGGGGGCCTGTGAAGGGAGAGGAAACTTCTGGATAGAGTTCATAGACATTGGCACTTTTTCCTGTGCATCTAACTATCTGTTCGATCAAGTAATTCTCAACCATCAGACATGTCAAACTTGGGGGCGCAGAAGTGTCGGTGCGGCCCCAAAAGTCTCTTATTGATGGTTGAGTTACTAACCAACGACGATATGTGATGCGTCATCTCCGTTTACTTTCAGCTGAGCGCTATGACCCACTAGGGGAAGGAGTTGGCTAATAAGACTCCATTCACGGCGACCGGGCAATGCCAAGACTGCGATCCCTGTACTCGGAGAGTGCCGAACCTGGGCTTACCTTACCTTAGCTAGTGTAAAGACGTAGTCAAAAACTGTCCTCTCTCCTCCGAATGGGCTGCATCAAATAATTGTTTATTTTTCCATCAACTTGAGTAAGCTTCCCAAAGCAAAGGTTTAGAGGAAAGCCTACGCATGCCATTTGTGTCTGTATGGACGTATTTTTCTCGTCTTCAGGGGATGACTGCGCATGCTTCCTATCTTCAAGGCTGTCTCTAGATTATGTCGATCACTAGTCAGTTAGCGCAGTTAAAATGAGTGTCGGGTGTATATATCGTGCTCCCTTAGTCTGATTCTTGAGTCTTTACCCCGCTTGGCATGGGACCTAACGGCCCAAGTATAAGTAGTACAGGTCGTATATGTTGCGCCCAGGTCTTGCAGGTCTTCCTGTCTATTATTCCTATCAAATCTATACCTAACAGCCCTTTGACGTCTCACATCATGGGTTCCGGTGCAGTACTTGTCATTGGCGCAACCGGCAACATAGGTGTCGCTGTTGCTATAGCTGCACTGAAGACTGGCCGTCAGGTGATTGCCCCAGTCCGTAACAGCGCCAGCGCAGCGAAGCTTTTCGAACATGCTGGAACGCGCGATGGTATTACCACTGTAGAGGCAGATGTGACCTCCGAAGACGGTATACGACACATCGTTGAGCGCGTCGAAGCCGGAAAGCTACCTGCATTCCAACACGTATACTCTAGCGGCATGTCCTGACACTTTCTATCATTTGCCTCAGCTAACCGAGAATTGAAACAGTCGGTGCATGGAATCCCACCTCGATCCTGAAACTCGATACTTCTTCTTTTCGATCTCTCATGGCCACAACAGTGGAGGCCAACTTTTGTACGTCTTCCATCAATGAACTACATAGACCTGCTGGCTGAGATAGAGATGAAGTCGCCTATCGAGCCACTATACCATACCTACTGAAGCAAGCTGATCCCGACAGCACTTGGACTATTGTGACAGGCGCAGCAGGGGAGCTTGGTGTGAGTCTTTTACCACTTCAAAATATTCAATGGCCCAGAAACTAACTGAAACAGGCTGCTGGGGCTACCGCTGTGGCTCAAGGCGCTTTGTTCACGTTGGCCAACGTGGGGTGTCGCGAATTGGCCGACACAAACGTTCGCTTCAACGAAGTTCACCTCTCTTTCCGTGTCGATTATGATGCTGTCGCCAAGCAAAAACAGGGTGGTAGTGTACCCAGTTCGCAACTTGCAGCTCACTACGTAAACCTATTGGCTCGACGTGATATTAGTGGTTCACGCATCAACTTGGGCAAGCCGGAAGACATAGAAAAACTTCCTTTCACTAAGAAATTGGGTTAGAATTGGCTTAGGTTATGAAGTTCTTACGTACAGCCGTTGTATCAGTAAAACATAATCATTAACTCTTTGCTGGAAGATTGTCCCTTTAACTTGGCCTCTATTCTAAGCGTTAGGTTTACAGAAATCGGTAACTCCAACTGGTATGCATGCGTCCTTGCTTGATTTCGGCTATTGATGTTGCTCCTTACAGTAAAAAAATGGTTTGTACACGTCATTCTTACTTATACACGTTGTATACTGGTAACTTAGGCATATGCTCTCCAACAGCAACTGTTGAATGGCTGCAATACAGATTCGGCAACAAGCATGTTGGAAGATCTTCAGAACTTTGCCCGACACCTAAGATGGCGGCTTTAGAATTGCTGATGTAGCCGCTTCTGATAGATAATTCAGATAGCTATGATACACTGCGAAGTTCGGACACTAAGTTCTCCATGTCTGCGCAAAGTCCGTCTTTATGTGAAGAACGAACCGACTTTCGTTCCGTGGTTCAATACGTATCAGTTGCCGTTGATTGACAAGTCGAGTGACGTCATGAAGTGAAGGTTTTGTAGCCGGACTTGATTGAGGCCCGAACACGCCGACGCTATTACCCAAATGCGGAAGCCGGTGCAATAAATTATCCAGCAACGTTGCCATCAACGGTTGGTGTTTTCGTCGGGGGTCTTGGCAATGCCCGAGCTAGTGACAGCCAATAACAGAGTAAAACATACACCGGATTAAGAGCCGGTCTTTCCAAAAAAGACCGTTGGATGTCATAGATTTTGTGGTTCCTCTACTCCACGTACTAGCTAAATTGATTGCCGGTTCAGGATCGATCAAAGTAGAAAAACCCGCCAAGTATGTACGAAGTTTGCACATTTGTGTTCCGCAACTTTTTCATCTCATCATCATCGACGATACAATTACCATATCATTTTATTTACATCGCCCTTACTCAAAGCCATGGCCATTACTGTGGGTGTTGCTGGAATCACTGGCAAATTTGCCCGCCTTGTGGTGAAGAACCTTCTCAATCACCCTGACCTTAGCATTCGGGGCTTTTGTCGCGATCCCAGAAAATTACCAGAACAAATAAGCGCGTCGACCCAGGTGACAATCATCCAGGGTGACGCAAACGATCTCAACGCATTGCGCCGCTTCGTCAAAGGTTGCGAAGTGGTCATATGCTGTTATCTTGGCGACAACACCTTTATGGTGGAAAGCCAGAAGCTGCTTGTTGATGCCTGCGACATGGAGAATGTTTCTCGGTATGTCGCAAGTGACTATTGTCTTGATTTCACCAAGCTCCAATATGGCCAGCTGCCTGCCAAAGACCCCATGAAGCATATCAAAGCGTATCTGGAAACCAAGAACAACGTCAAAGGCGTGCATGTACTCATTGGCGTGTTCATGGAGACCTTCTGGAGCGAATATTTTGGCGTTTTTGACCCGAGAGACTGTAAATTCTCGTTCTACGGAACCGGTCATGAGATTTGGGAGTCAACCACATATGGCACCGCAGCTGAATATGTTGCCGCGGTTGCCATCGACCAAAGTGCTGCAGGTATACTGCATTGTGAGTATCCTCACATTCTTACAAGTGAGAATTTGCTAATGAATACAGTCTTGGGAGACCGAAAGACTATTTTTCAAATTGCGGACGAATTCGGAAAAATATATGGAAAGGAGCCACAGCTCGAGCGGCGAGGTTCCCTTAAAGACCTGTATGACACGATGCACGCAACATATGAGAAAGATCCTCAAAACATCTATGCCTATCTTGCAATGTATGTTTCTTTCATCTTCATGAGCACCACGAACTCATACCTTTCGGGACACTGACTAACATATCTGCAGGTTCTACCAATATTACTGCACTAACGGTCAAGCGCACCTGAAAGAGGATCTAGACAACCTCAAGTACCCTGATATCAAACCGATCACGTTCAGAGACTTTCTTAAGTCAAATAAATTGGAAGACCTGAACGATGTGTACCATCAATAGGAATGAGAGACATTACCCTTGTGCTTCTTTGCGACTACTGCCAAAGGTTCTGTAGGGACGATAGACGGGCCAAGAAATACATAACATAGGTACACGCCGAGAGCGCCTTGAAGAAACTTCATTTCCAAAGATAAATCGACTTCAAGGCCTACAATTTCCAGTTGCCTATAGCGGTTTTACAAAAAGAACGGGCGTGGAAGTAAGGCTTCTGTAACGGACAAGCTTGGCTGTCATCTTACATGGATTAGTATCCAGACTATTCAAAGAGGCCAAGATTATAACCTTTTTCTAGTTATATTATAGGCACTAGCATAGGGTAACATAGTATCAAAGACTTGACTTAATCTTTCAGATTGGACAAAGTGAGCAACGACCAACATATGCAACGTCTGTCGCAGCACAAACACCTAAGCTGGTCACTGGTAGATAATGATATTACCAGCGGTCGTACAGCAAGAAGTGATCCATGCTGTTTGTGCTGCCCGATCCCGCCGGGCTTGGTGTCATGTTAGGTTCAGGACTTGACTCGACAAGCACTCCCTCATCGTCAGAAACAACGGCGATAGTAGGCTCTCGGTCGCTCTCTGAGGTTTCGGATTTCTCGGCCTCGGGTTTCGGTACCTGCCAGTCAGCAGCCGATGATTTCTCAGCCGCTGAACCATTAGCCAGCTGCAAGCAATTCATCGGGATTATGTATTCACTTACCAACAAAGTCCTTCATACTTGCGATGGAACTCTCAAGTTTAGTGGTAGGAGGGTTTGCCTTCTTTTCACCGTCAGCACACCTGCCGCAGGGAGGCGAAAATGGACAAGGCCAGCCTCTCACCCTTGAAGGCCCAGATTGAGCTTCCTTTTGTCCCTTTGCACCACGAGACTCAAAGTGAGAAACTGGTATTGCGGGTGTCGATTTGGGGACATCTCGTCCCTTACCTTTGTCGTTAGGCTGCGGGCTATTGAGAAGTTGCTGAAGATCTTGAGTTCGACGCTTGTATGGAAATCGCTGCCATTCAGGTTTTGCAGTGCCACGCTCCACCGTAGAGGTATAGGATGTTGAAGGACAGACAGGCAAGTCTCGGGCTTCATTCTCGGGTTTGGGCTTCGCTTTGGGTTCACTTTTTGGCTCATCTCGGGCAACCATGACCAACTTGCGAATAAGCATGTCTGTGATGCTGTTTGAAGTAGCCCGGTGTAGGAGGTCGCTAGCAAATTGGCTGTGAGGGTTTGCGAGCACTTTTTCAAGGTGAAATGCGATATGTTTCGTAAGTTCGGGGAAGTTATCGTAGTCGATGTTCATCTTCCCCAAGATGGCAACAAGATTCAAGAGATCCATTTCATGACATAGGCGCGCGCACTGTTCCTTGGCCAAGTCCACCAAAGTAAACAGTTGCTTCTTTCTAGCAGCTTCAATGACCTGCAGCGACACCCGGAGCTCATATCCCTTCGCAATATCGGCAGATGTGCCCGAGGGTTTGATGCAGTCATACTGTTTGGTGTAAAAGTAATGCAAGATCACATGGGCTATGTCATTCCCAATGTTCTGCATATCCAAAATGGGCGAAGCTGACTTGGGTCCAAGTTCGTGCGTACTCTTGTTGGATAGAACATTGTCTGGGACGACTCCTCTATGAATCCACGTGATCGACTTTCCTTTTAACAGAACCTTCACAAAGCTGTCTGCATAGGGTCTAAATATTTGTTAGCTTAGAAAGATGCACGTCAGTCCACCATACTTACGATGTGATGAACTGCGCGGGCAAATCAGGAGACATGGTGGCTGAATCTTGAGACATGGTGCTCGACCTGTTACCCATCGAGCTGGGCAATGAAAAGGAGATGATGATGAAAAGGAGAAGTATGTGAGGGCAGTGATGGGGGCGGTTTGCGGAATTTATATGTGTGGCAAGTTTTCCCGCATGGTTGATAGAAGCTTAAGACACCACTCACGCAATATAAAGTATCTCTCCTCAAAATGGTCTGAACACCCAATCATATCGTTGGCTTGGTGGTGGTGATTATTGACACTCGCCTCTGGTAAACTCTGTAGCCAAAAGACTTCCGATAAGCGAATCGACGCGCGATTATCTGAAGCTCAAAGATCCACTGAATGGTCCGACCTTTCCAGTAGATTCGATATCTTGCGGGGTCGAAGTAGGTACATCATGTGTTGGGGCGTCAAGCTTTGTCACCTCCTACCTTTACATTCAGTGGTGGGACTGGAAGAAGATTCTGAAGTTTATCGGGAGCCACAGGTCTTAACTACGAATGAAGGTCACGGAGGAAAAGTAAGCTTTAATTAAATCCTTTCCACTTCTTATCAAAGAGAGTCAGTGACAGAGAAATTTGTCATCACTGCGGAAATAGGTTCCGCCACCTCATCCTGAGTCACCCCAGAAAGCACAGAGTCTCATGAGATGCTTATACTTTACTGCCCAGTTTGATTCTTCAAGCCATTACATTACTTATCTACCAATCACCTCGAGGTGCAATCAATTATTTCCAATACTTCCATGTGTGTTATTATAAGCCATATCTACCACTATTGTCGTAGGCAAACTGCGACATAAAGACAGTTACGAGAGTCCCCAGAATAAACAATAGGCGATTCTAGCAGAAAGCAGTAGTAAGATTAAACGGAGACCTCCAAGTCATAGTACCCATTCTACGGTGTCTTCCAATCTCACCCTTCGCATTAATTCGACTCAATCTATATATCCATCTTTCCAATCAAAAACATTACCAAATTTCAAAGACTATGGTCGGATTCGGATGAACCCGAATCCCAATCCATGGACCCCTTGGCTTCACCAGGGTCGCCTTCCAGGGTAACGGAAGAAGATGCAGACGATTGCCAAGGCTCGTCAAATGAGGGCAGAATGCACTCAGCAAAATTCAGCTGGGATCCTGTTGGTGCCACTGGCCGATCGCAAGCTTCTTCAGCCTCGTCTGCAGTATCGTTGTCGAATTCCGCAGCTGATTCTGACTCAAGCTCGCCCGATGCAGTAGAAGGATTGGGATCTATACTTTTTCTCCTTGGATTGTGTTCCTTTCGCTGTCGATTCTGTTGAATATGTTGAATATGTTGTAGCATAGCCTGCGACATGGCGGCCGTTTGGTCTTTGTGTCTCATCGGGCGGTCATGTTCCATCGGTGATAGCCTGTCACAGTGAGGGGGTGTTCTGCTTCTCGACCTCTTCGATGTATCTCTGAATGGCGAGGGCGTTCTGCTTCTCAACCTCTTCGATGCATCTCCGAATGGCGGGAGAAGCCCTGTTCCATTATTTTCAGCTCTAGGAACCAAAGCAGGGAGAAACATCTGGGGAGGACGAAACCCGGGCTCTCTTGGAAAGTCGAAGTTGGAATCGGGTACGGCCGCTCTCTGCAATGGCTTTTCCTGGTGATTTTCCATCCTACTTCGGTCCTGCTGCCTTGCCGCGGGACCGAGGAACCGATCATCAACTGACTTGCTCACTGGCGCGGACTCATTCCCCGGTTTGATCCAGCTCGTCTTAGGTAACTTGCACTCTTCCAATCCAATGACCTCGGAAACAACCGTTGTCTCAGCCACCTTCTTTCTGTAGGCTTCATCTCGCATGGAGTCTTGTTTGCCCGACATGCACTCGATGTTGCTAACCTCTGTCATTGCTTTCAAAAGCATCTGAGCGACTGAGAGTGATGGTTGATCTCTCAGTTCGATGAAAGCCCTCAGGCTCCCTCCCGCACCGTAATCCAAAGCGGAACTAAGCAGTCGCTTCTCCAAGTACACAGAAAACTTTGGAAATAAGTTAGACCGGTAGTTCACTTCTTCAAGGAGTTTGAGCAGTTCCACCAGGCCCATGTCTTGAGCCTTGCGGAAGATCTCCCTCGCGGAGTCCGACTTAAGGTCCTCCATGCCGAACTGGTCTGCAAAATTGTGTACATGGATGATACTTTTGAAGTACTCTTCTCGCCTCGCCTCGAAGGGATTGCCCTGGAGACCCAACGTTCCGAATACCAGATATTCCCACAATATGTGTCCGGCACCTTGTGGCACAGTCTGCTGATTGATGTAAAGAAGTCCGGGACTCTGGTAGTAGATACATCCCAAAACATTGTAAGCGTGGTCATAGATATATGATGGTACATGACAGGTTATCTGCCTGTGTAGCTGGTGGTACTTCTCGATATTTGTCAAGTCGACATAGAAGATTTCGGGTCCCTGAACTTCGACGGCGACTAGTTGATTATCATTGCGCCACCAGTTCGCAGACATTGACGTTGCCATGATGAAGTAAATTTGGTGTTTCTGTTTGCTGGGCGAGTTTCTTACCGTGATACGGCGTAATGGGGAGAGAAGATAAGAGAAGAGGAGGGATTCAGCTGTTGCACGGGGCATGACATGGCATTAAATACATATTTATTGATCTTTTGACTCTTTTACGGCTTGACTCTGTTTCAGAGTTCTGAGATACTATTGGCTACCCTTCTCGTGATTGGTGACCTCCAGCTCACTAAGGCTGTTTAAGCCAGGAGAACAAATCATGAAGCGCCACTCATTGGAAGCTTTGACTGTGAAAAAGTCTTTTTGTTCTTTTGGGAATCCTCTAGCCACAAGTGAGCCTGTGAAAGTAAAAATCATGCGGTACCCAATCATGTTGAAAGGGCGCAATTACAGTTCTCGCATGGCATCGCATGCCTTCTGATGAGGCATAAAAAATTTTAAGGCTATAGACATGAATCACCATACTTTCTGGCATACTCTCGCTTAATGAGAACCTACTCTTGCACAAACCTTGATGTTGAGTAGGTAATGTCTAGTGCAAAATCCACAACATACGCCGCGCCACATTGCGATAAGGCCAATCCAAGCAGACCCTACGGAGACATCGTTAAAGGCTTATTCTGGACGTATTTCCTTACTGAGTATTGTTTTCGCATTTCTTGATTGATTTCTGTGCAAGCTGTATCTTTCGCTGTCTAGATGATAACCTGTGGAAAACGATGGTCACGTGCGTTAGGAATTTGCAATGTCATTACCACACCCTCACCAACAAAGATATCTCAAGAATACATTGAGTCTACCTAGATGTAGTGTCGTCACCACCTTTAAAATATCAACTTAGATTTTTTTTTCTCAATCTTCTTACTCGTAGCCATTTGACATCCGGTGCTCTTTTGTTCTCAGTGAATTCTTTGTACGTCGTTCAGATCGACTCACGTGCTTTGCATGATGCAAATGACAAGTGGAGCAGATTCGCGACCGTCTTGATAGCAAGCGAGCTCAGAGTGAGGGGAGATTCGATTTATTCCGAGCTAACTTTTGGTGCCCTTCATTACAACCTGCTACTGTCCTCCTTTGACATCCCATTGATCTCAAATCTACCATTCCTTCCGCAATCCTGCGTTTCCTGAATCCCGAAAGCCCAATCACCAATCGCAGTATACTTCGTCCATTGACGAGCTCTCAAAGGAGCCAGGTGTGAGCTCATCGGTCGAGCTGCGATCGCTGTGTGTCTCATTGTCACACTGGCTGTGTCCCTCGAAAGCCTTGGGCTTCCAGAATTCAGACGACGGTCGGGGGGAATCGGGGACGGGTCCATCAACAAAGACTGCGGCAATTAGTATTGGCTTTGACTATGCAGCACAGTGATCGATTCAAGCTCGTTTGAAGGTGTTACTCACCTTCTGTGTCAAGAGGCTGTTGAAGGGACCAGCTGCTTGCATTCCAACGCTGTGCGTCTAGCTCTCTCTCGGTTGCGATTTCCTTGGCTCTCTTTTCGGCTTTGTGCTCAAGATCATAGAGTCGTAGACGACCCCAGGGCGTGAGTTCTGTCTCCTGCTTTAGTCTTCCAAGTTCTTCTTCATCGGATGCTGCCTCAGCGTTTCTGAGTGAAACCCTTTCGGCCCTTTCCATGGCCTGTTTGGTAGGGCGCAGTTGAACTCCGGGATATTCCCATGAAGCCTGGTAGGTTGGCTCTTCCAGCTGACGACTTTTCGAAGCCTTGGAAAGCAAAATGCTGCGCAATAGAACCTTGTTCAGAGTGTCCGGAGCACCCAATGCAGCCAGTCTCTGGTCGACTAGGTCTGCGACGTCATCAATTTGAGAGAAGGACAACAATCGCGATTCGACATAAGCGGCAATTCCTGGGTTCTCATCAAAGGACAGGGCAGCCTTCTCCATGACGTTGATCAGAGGGGTCAAGGTGAGCTGGTCACCCAGACGAACGATCTCGTCTCTAGTCATTTCGCGGAGTTTGGTCAAAGACAGCTTGTCGGAAGCGACATACACACGAATAGCAGTCGCAAGCTCGGCTGAAATCTTCTCCTCGCGATCTTCTTCCTCTGACTGGAGGCACTGGTAGGTGCCTGTGACCAAATAGTGAATGATGACATGGCCTACGTCAGGCGTGATCTCGTCCAGCCATAACTCGCAAAGAGGATAAGCAGAATCATCATTGTCTCTGAACTGTGCAGCGTCCATCAAGTTCTCGGGGAGCAACGAACGGGAGATGTGCAGAGGACCCTTGCATTCGAAGTAAACAGCACAGGTACCACTCGCGTAAGGCCTGTTCGCCTGTCAACACAAGTTTCATTTCAGACAAGCAATACTCACGAGCTTGTTGGTCTGGTGTCGCCATGTTCCGCCATGTTGTGCTGAGTTTCGATGGTGCACCAACAGAGGAATTTGAGATGGAGGGGAGAAGAGATGCGGGAGTGGGAGAGGCAGATTTCGCGAGGGTTCAGTTGTGAGGTGTGTGGCGCTTGGTCCTAGCCCTGGTGGAGCTCATGGAGGAGGCTTGGTGTCACAAGGCTGCTCAACTCTGCCTGGCAGTGCCGATGTCACAACACGCGGATGCCATCCTCACACAACGGCGGGAGTCTGATTGGTGCTTCAATTCTCGATTTACTGGCTTGAAACTTCACTTGAGACCAAGATACAGCATCTTTAATCATTCCAGGTTAATTCTCACGATCAGTTTACAATCATTTTCACATGCCATACAAGATCTCAGACATTGGATCCAATCGTATGTATCATCATTATCAGATCTAGCTTGCCAGTAAACAAGAATCAATAACGCTCGTACTAATATCCATAAAAACATGTGGCTCGCAATTCGCTTTCCAAGATGTGATAGCCATGTACTCAATTGATGCAGAATATTTTCCAACCATTTATGCTGATAGGTAAGTATTGTTGTTTTGTGCGTGTAGCGCATCGTCCCGAAGCACGGGGTTGACTTTTGTGACCGAGTTACTCAATGGCCATCACTGATATGCTGGTTGAGAATAGTAGAAAGATCTGAAAGACAGTGTCTCTTGTGTCGCCTCTGGCTCCAGATTTGATGACTGCCGAGATAAGTCGCAGTGAGTGTCAACAATATTTGTAGAGATGTATGTATGCATATGTGATGTGGTAGTCGAGCTTGAAGAAGGGGCATGGGTGCTGCTCGATGTAGACACCCATCCTACATCCCTTGTCTCACTCCCCAATGTGAGAAGGGATGGAAGCAGTTCCAGCTGTATGTACTGTCGCCGGAACTTAGATGCTGAGCTCCATGATTGGAGGAGGCTTGTGTGCCTCTATCATCTTCAGAATGATCTGGTGAAATAGAACGGATAATAAAAATGTACCTGCCTCTCTTGGCTGGCTTCTCCTTGTTTCGGGTAGCGAACTTCTGGCTACTGTTGATGCTTCCGACCATGGCGCGCATGACTTTTCCGCACTTGATCTTGGCACTTGGAATGAAGTGATTGAACGGAGGCTGAAAGTGCACCTCGTCGTCATCCCCGACGTCATCCTCAACATCATCCTCAACGTCATCCTCCAAGGGGGCGTCATCTCCAAGATTTATCTGCTCCCTTTCTTGTAAATATTCTTGGCGAAGCTGCATATATTCTATCAATCCTGGCACGCGAGTTGGAAGTGTCTTTGCGACCATATCCCAGCCTCGTTCTAAAGCCGGCCCCTCGGCTTTCTGCATGACCTGGAGCATCAGCCACAGCCAACCCAATGTGTCTGGAGGATCCATGCTCAAGAGAAACTCTGTCGCCAGTCGCCTAGTCGCCGTCTGCAGGACTATCTCTGTGTATTCGTCAATCAGGTGGATAATGCCGGGAATATGCTTCAACGCCAAGGGAGCATCAACTATCGCCACTAGTACGGAGGCAGGGTTGATGATAAGCTCAGCCAATTTGATGGCATGTTCTTTGGATAGCAAACCCAGATCAATGATGTCATATCGGCATCCGATAGCACAGAGCGTGAGTGCCATCTTGTACTCTCTCAAAGCCATGTCCTGATCTTGCCCTGCGGTCTCGTAGTCAACTTCATAGGTCTGTGACATTATGTACTCCACAAAGACGCGACCAGTCGACTCGTCAACATCTTTCATCTTGTACTCGTCCTTGTGTTTGAAGAGTAAACCAAGTTTTCCAGTCTTGATGATGAGAGTAGTAGGGATACTGAACGTCGTATCTTCGAAACGAAATTGGCACGATTTGCCCAGTTGGCGTTGGGTAGTCATGGTGGCGAATGAAAATAAAGGTCGAAATGTGAGAGAACAGAATGACTGATGTACATAAGAGAGAGAATTATCCTGTTCTGCAGAGGGGGACGACGCTTACTTAAATAGACGAGAAAACAAAGTTAATCACTCACGGACTCCCTGCAAAGACTGGTCAGGCTTCTAGCTTCAAAGCAAGATGCTAAACCTACTATCACATGGCCACTGTATAAAGTTGTTGTAATAAGGTTCGGAAACTACCAATCCATCATTGGCTATGAAATAACTTTCACATCGCTTTTCAATACGTATTATAACTTTATACTTCAAACAACACTAGTAAAAAGCTAAATGAGACACCACAGCGATGAGTTTCTTTGGGTACGCAAGGACCTAGATATCAGAATACAGATCCCTTGAAGAATCGAAATATAAATCTACGGATGAAGGATTTTGAAGATTGGGACAAGGGTCAGACCACAAATGGCCGCTTTGTTGGCTCTTTTTGACACAGATTATGATTACTTGACTTCTTGTACTCTTCTTACACTTGAGCCTGAAAGTATGGCTAGTCAGACGTTTGAGGAGAACAGCCAATCATTTAGACAGAGTTTGCATTCAGAAAAGGTTAACAGATTAGCTCCTGGTGCGTCATTCGTAGGCCCTGGAACTACTGTCACGGTGACGCTACTCTTCGCAATCCGTTGGCCAGTGGTTTGCTCCATCTCAGTCAGACGTCATGTATAAGTGTCTTGTTGGATCCGTATTACTAACACACACCGAGGTAGTAGGATGTAAGTAGCTGTAGCACTGGGCATGGATAGCTATTACGAGACCCAGGCTTCCACCTGCTTGGGGGCCTCCCTTTCTGTTATGAGGATGACTGCCGCCTATAAGGTTAAGCTTTAGGCTGCAAACACAGGTGATGAGTGAGAACACGATACTCCCTTTCTGCAGAAACTCCCAGTTCTATGTGTCACTTGATCTTAGGTTTGCTTTCCTCGCATCATCTCAGCACCCATCTTGCTCCAGCAGAAAGTCTCATACTCTATAGTCAAGTTCCAGCGCAAGACCGGGCGAGAGATAAGGCGTGACTTTGTTGACGTACCAAACGATGCAAACAACTTTGATCTTCCCCCACTCTGAACTTGCTGTCGCGTCGGTCCACTGGTTCCCATCTTCACCAGTCTTGATTTGTTTCACATCTTCAACACCTGGCCACGGTACGGTTGTGACTAACGTACAGTCGGACAGCAGCTAACAGTGCGTCATCGGGGCAGGCAGGACATTCTTTAAAAGAACACAACAGCCTCTTCTATCACCACGGTCCTAGCTACTCTGAGACAGGCATTCACGGAAGGGTGACTTTGGTGAAACTTTTGACCTTGGGCTCAGATAGCTATATTCATGCATTAGAACCATCTCTCTTCGAGTACTCTTGTTCTGTAAGTCTTCATCGAATCTCTGTCTGTAGTTTGACGGATGTGGTTGTTCTGGGCCTGTAGACGTTGTAAGTAGCTTGACATCCGGCATACAATGCGCTAACAACAAGGCGATCGAGTATTTGGCCCGCGACTTTCCCAATAACTTCACAAGCAATAGTTTGACTAAATTGGCTGTCATCTCAGAACAAAACTCATTGCCACGGGGGAAAAACATAACTACTTCATAGAACTACAAATAAATAGAGATAGCGGTTGCAGCTTTCACCCAGTGTATGAGATCAGCTTCCCATCAGACCCTCTCAAATGCCACATCTTCCCACTCCACCCTACGTCAGCACGATTGCCTTTGCCGCCACCGCCAGACCACGATGGTTCCCCTCTGTTACTTGCGTGAAGTACAGGCTGTATGTGGTATTGTGTTCAAGGACGTAGTCACTCGAAGTTGCCGTTTCCTGTCGAGCCTCGGGCCACAAGAGAAGAGGGAACAAGCATCCTTTGATGGTGTTTTTCTCACGATCTGAGAATGGGCAACGCTCCATATACTCTTCGTCAAAGGGCTCATCTGACTTATAGTAGAAGAACTTGAGCCGTGTGGCGGTTGTTATCAGATCCAGCTTGAACTCCAAGGCTGGTGTGAGAAAAGAACCGAATTTAAGTTTTCCCGGGGGCACTTGATCGAGGTCATCTCTTCTGATCCCTGGAGGTGCCCAGGAAAATTCCAAGTGCTTGTAGAGTATACGTTCCAGTTCTTTGACCTTTCTTTGGATAATTTCAGCCCTCCTATTGCCTGTTACTTGCGGGAGTACCATGCAGTCTGCTTGATGAAGTCCATTGATTCCACCTGGATCACGTTAGTCATTTCCCTGTTCGGTCCTCCGTTCACTTACCAATGTCCATAATAATTTGCCGGTAGGCTTCTGCAATGGGGTTTGGCGGGTGAATGAATGCTGGGAAGGCTGGCTCGAATACCATTTCAATGACTGCTGAAGCGAATAGTCCTAGGAGAAACTCCACTTTGAAGTTCCTGGAATTTTTAAGTCGAGGAATACAATCTTTGATCTCTTGTCCAAAGACCTTTAGCGCCCAAGACTCGACGAGATCGCTGTGCATAGTTTGTTCCTCCGGTGCTTCTGGATATTCCCGGCATAGTCCGAAACATGTGTTTTGCATTTCCCGAACCACCGTCATGCACATTCTGGAAATCCTTTTCCCGTTCATACCTGGAATATCTACGTTGAAAAGCCTACTGCGGCTGGCCCTGGCTTCCGCAATGTCCAGCGTGTGCTCGAGGATATGTTGCACGCGGGCGTCAGGTTTGTGCTTCACCACAGCATCTAGCTCTCTCTTGAGTCGATCTTTTTCGATCTCTGACGCAAGGAGCAGGGTTTCAATCTCCCAGATTTCTCTTCCCTCGGGCGATGGGTAATTGGTGAAACGTTGCTCGACAGCTGTTTCAGCCCCAATGGGGGACGGGCTGTCGGCATTTTTGTCTACCAGGCTGAGACGCGATGAACTGTGAGGCGAATGTTGCAGCTCGGCGGGTTGGCTGGGTTCAACGGAAGAGCCCTCATCAGCCTGGTTCGCGGTTTGGTCTTTGTCTTCATCTGGCAATATCTATAGCAGCATGATCAGCACGAGATGAGCAACGAGCGGCAGTTGACTTGACATAGTCGTACTTACGGCCTTCAATTTCTCCGGGGAGACCATAAAACTCACCAGGAGCCTCTTGAGGCACCATTTTGCAAGTGCGCTGCCAGCTTCAGACCGGTCACCGTTTATGTCGGATGGTATACTGTTGAAGAACTGGTCAACATCCTTGGATATCTTCTCTGGTAGGTTCAGCGAGTCGAGGCCAAATTCGAGCAAGTTCTCGTGGTCATTGTCGCCTTCCATCTGGCCATATCGTCTTGATAGATACTTCAGCTGCTTCTCAACCTGATCGTTTGTGATCGTTGTTGGTTGGACAGCGTCCTGAAATTTTGGAAACGTGACACTCCAGAAATCAACACCATTGCTGAAGCTCCAGTGAAAATAGGCCAAAAGTTGGCAAATCTCTTCATGCTCCCAGGCCCTCTGCTCTGTTCCTTGTTTTCCGCCAGGCACGAGCTTCTTCCTGGATTCCCGCCTTGGGCGGTTATCGGCGTACTGTACTGTCTTGGTCCTTTTTCTTAACTGGTAAGGGGCTGCGCTGGCCCTTTTGGGACTGCGCGAGGTATTTGGATCCATGGTTGTAAAAGGTGAATTTGACACAAATCTTTGACTGTGTTGTCGTCTTTGTTGATAAATGCGAGAGGCGGGTTTCTTTGTGTACACCTATGGGGTACGGATTTCTTTGTTTGTCAGGTAGGCACCTAACAACTACAAACACAGCTAGAAAAGTAACCAATCAATTGACCGACGAGAATATGTAATTACCTAGGCACCAACAGTTTGACGACATAGCAAGCAGTACACTCAAAGTGTGTAAAGCTGTAAGCTCAGATGGAATGTGACATGTCAATAGCCTTGGCATGCGTATATTACTCATAAAATAACAAATTATGCATTTTTATCAAGGTATGGACTAATTACAGAGACTAAAAATCAACAATACTTTCCTTTGTAAGAAATAATGTTACAGGGCTAAGTTTTTATTTCCTCTCGTTTGCATAAGGCACTGACTGGTGCAACGTGAGACAAAGGTGCTTGCTATCTCAGGGAGCATTCACCTCTCTGTACCATCTATGCAGTATAGTGGTCGCTGCGAAATATTTATCCTTGAAGGCTGAATCTCTGAATCTCTTTCTCTTCCTTCTCCAGACTTCTCTCTTCCTATCAATCACCATCGCCATGTCTCCGCAACTTACCGACAAACTTGTCATGGCCCTTGACTTCGGTGAAACGCATTCATCTGTTTCTTACACCTTCGTGCCCGACGGAGTTCTAGCACAGAACTTGCCTCAATTTCACCCCAAAACAGTGTTGAATAACTTCTCTGGGATGACTGATTGTAGAGAAAGTTCGTCGCATTTGCAAGTCCCGAGCCTGCTTCGGTATCCCACGGGCTGGATTTTCCAACCGCTCGACGAACTCAGGGAAGAACCACTTGGCACCATCCGCTCTGACCATCACCAGATACACTGGGGCTTGCAAGCCCAGCAAGACATGTCCAGAGTGATGTCTCACTCTGACGATAATCAGATGCTTCTTCACGGTTTTAAAAGCCTTATGACCGAGTCAGGCCACCACCAGATGCAGAACGAACGTCTAACTAAAACGCTTGCCCGACTATCCAAGAAAAGGACTTGTCAAAGGGAGATTTCCACTCACGAGATGCTCCTCTTGGTAGTTATCGACTACCTCACGAAACTGCTCTCCCATGCCAAGAACAGTATCGCAAACAGCAATACTATTTCTACCACAGAGATGGTCATCTGCGTCCCGGCATCCTGGAAGCAAAGGGTACTGCGTGACATGCAAACTTGTGTTAATATAGCCATGAAGCGGGTCAACTTCCCCGGGGTTGGATTTAGGGACGGTTGGATGGAGAATGTATTCATGATACCAGAGCCAGAAGCTGCGGCGACACGGCTGCTCTCCGACCCATCTTTCATCAAAGTAAGCAAAGGCTTGAGCTTGATGCAAAATCGTTCCAGCTAACAGATAATAGGAAGGGGATGTTTTCACGATCCTGGATGCCGGAGGAGCCACCTGTGATGCCGTGACGTATACTGTTACGCAACAGCTGCCTCTCAGGCTGTCCAGGCAGGCCGTGCATCATAGCGGTGAGTGGTGTTATGATTTGGAGGTTCATTCTGACTATTGTCTACAGGCGATTCATGTGGCTCCAATGCACTGAATGATGCATTCCAGGATCTGCTACGGAGTTTGCTCGTAGGCCACGAGTATCTGAACGAGGGCGGGGCAACCTTAGAGGGCCACATCTGCAAATTAGCTGTTCATGACTTTGAACACTTTATCAAACCCATATGGTCTGCCACAGAGGATCAAAACAGAGACCAGGTGTTCGAGATCATTGGGCTTAAATTTGATGCTGGCGATCCCGCCCAGGCAGAGAACCCTCAGCTGTGGCAACCCAACCGCTTGACAATTCGATCGTAAGTGCCGCCTTAAATGCACAGTATATCTGTACTATATTCTGGTTCTAACATAGTGATAGCGAGTATGTGGATGGTATTTACAAAAAAGTTTGCGAAAACGTATCTGCCATTATGAACCAGCAATTGCATGCCTCAGCCCGGAGCGGCCTGCAAGTTTGTGTGAATATCTCCAATGCTCGTGGGAAAGAAACTGTCTAACAGCGAACAGAAAATTGTGTTGGCCGGTGGATTCGGGGAATCGATTCCTCTACAGAGCCATCTACGTGAAACTCTCGAGAGTTTTAATCTTGCCAACGATTGCAATGTACAACTTCATTCTTTTGGCGAGCATCATCAGTCAGTCAGTTCGGTCCTCTATCTTACAACCAGGGACTCACGATAGTATAGGATCACTACAATTGATGCCGTTTCCTTGGGGGGCGTCTTCAGGGCACTCGATAAGTCGAATGGCCCCACTAGAGTTGCAACATCTAGTTATGGCATACGATGCGACGAACCGTTCGAGTATTCGAAGCATGCGGGACAACGGGCAATCCAGGGCTTCCAGAACAAACAGGAGCTCTTTGTACAAGCTATACAATGGATATCGACAAAGGCAAATTTTTACTGTTTGTATCTCAGAAAAAGTGGTCACTGACAAATCCACTAGGGTCAAGACATCCCGCCATCGTTCAAGATATCTGCCCCGCGTTACCAAACGTTCCCTTTCTGGAATGGCGATACAATCAACCATGGGCCCTTCATTTGCCAAGACGAGATATGGGTATCGGATGAGGCCTACCTTAACAACCACAGTTATCTACATGAGCATAATAAAGGTAATGGTTCCTGAGACATGAGCCGGCCGCCCAGCCTCAATCAACCAGCACTGACATCCATTTCATCTTAGATGCTGAGATGATAGGCATCCTCAAGACGGATGTCACACGCCTACACAAGCTCTTTGTGCTTGAGCCTAAGGGTGCGCAACGTCCTCGTAACAAAGATATGTACTGGTCATTCCATTATCAGTTGGTCTTGACTATCGACGGCTTAAACATGAAATGTGAGTTTTTCCTTCAGGTCCACTATCCGGCTTTCACGCTACCATCCGCACCGTCATACGCTACTTTGCAGATACTGACCACGGATGAATAACAGGTGTTCAAGTTTTCGAAGGGCAGCACATTGGAGAAATGAATGTGGGCATCGCTCCAGGATTCGCACCAGGGGCCAATTGATCGTGTCCTGGTCCAGGCAAACAAACAAACGCATTAGGAAGCACAGGATCTAAGAGCTTCGACCCTCTCATAGGGCAGGGAGTTTTGGAAGACTTCAGGATACTTTAGGGAAAGAAGGAGTCTTGATCTTTTTTCATTTGTCTTAACATCATTTTACCCGGGTATTTTACATCATTCTTCACATTAGTCTCTGATCTAATAAAACCCAGCCTCTCAAGCGTAACGCTCAGCTGCAGGCTGAGTTGCTGTCATAGGTTCCTTGCCATTTCCCACTTGCGGTGGTGCCCAGTTCTGCATGGGGATACCCTGCCCTTGAGGAGGTCCGTAATACTGAGGCACCTGCTGGAAACCTTGCGCTCCGGGGCCCCAGTAAGCCGGTCCTCCGAACACCATTGTAACAGGTCTTCTCATTGCGGCGTTTCGCTTCTGGGTATCGATACACGCGCCGACGAAAAGGATGAAGTGCCAGAGCCAGACGAGGCAGGTAAACACTGACAGTGCAATGAAGAGCGTGCGTTTGCTACCAACTTTGTCGCTGCTTGTGCAAATGTAACGTCCTTGTGTAGAATTGTATTCGCAATCTTCGTCGAGGTAGTCGAACTCATTATAGTATGCGCTGAAAGTGCTCTCGAGACCGCCGACGATAGCAGCACCAAGCCAGATGAAGAGGGAGATTGCGACGTGGGCGCCAGGGTGAATACCGGCCTTCCATTTGCGACCGAAACGAGTGGCCAGTTCGGCGATGTCCCAGATCATTGCTACGACGAACTAGAGACTGTCAGTACATGCTAATCAAGGGGTTTAGAGAACCGTACAAGTGGGCAAGCACCGAGCGCGACCAGACCCAGTGTTTCAGTACTTCTGAGCGCGCCCGTAAGACCGAGTCCAACAACACAGCAAACGATATCGATCCCGTGGAGTGTGAGCTTGGTGATCATCCAGGCCTTAGACTCGGCGACTCGAGGGGGCGTCCACTGCTGCTGAGCAGGCTGTTGCGGGTACGGCGCGTAAGGGGGTCCATAACTGCGAGGGTCTTGCTGGAAGCCAGGTTGCTGTTGTTGCTGTTGCTGCTGAGCGTACGTCTGAGGGGCATGTTGCGCGGTGGGAGGCACAGCAGGAGAAGCTGCTGGCGCAGGATCCGTTTGGGTAGAAGATTCAGGCGCCATTGTGCGAAATACGACGGATTTAATATATAAAATGGAACGAAAGGACGCGGCGTGTTTGAGCCCCGGGAATGAAGATAACGCACAGCGATAACGAGTGTAAAAAGTGAACGAATGAATGGCCAGAAACGAAGCGAAACGAAAAAGAAGAATCTTGTGCGGAAAGGCGAGTAAGATAGACTTTATTATTTAAAGGAAAACAGAACAATTAGCTCGCTTCCAGCTGTGAAACCCCCAGGCCATCATTCGAGATTGAGGCGTTGGATCAAAGCCCCTGGGCCTTGCAAGGAGTAAAATCGTGTTAGTCCCTTGTCCCATTGGCCTTCCTGCAAGCAGTAGCGCGATGAGTGGAGGTGATGATCCATGCGCGGTGATCTAAGGGGCTTGTCGGTTACGGGAATGGCGATTTGTTCGAGTGCCTACGGAATGGGGTTTTCAAGAGCCAAATAGTACCAAGGCTGCGTCTTCTGGTTCCGGAGCAGAATCTGCTAGAGCCACGGTTGTGTTGGGTGTGGCTCTATCTTTGTTCAGGTCCTTCATTTGAGGCTGCATAAAACATAAAACATCCATGGCCGAGATGGGATCATGATGCTGGCAAAAGCACGAATTGTCGGGAATAGAAACCAACATCTTTCAAAACCAACTAACAACAGAAACAAAAGCGAAATTTTCCTTTCATCCTTGGCGGCCACCGTTAAGAATCTCAAGATTAGCCGCTTTGGGTATGGGTCTAGTTACAGCTAAGATTAGACCTACTAGGGGGCAGCATGAGGAAATCGCCGAACCTGAATGCCAATTCTTTACGGAGTAGGGCTATTGTACTACTCGTAGTGTGTCCCTTTCAATGAGTCAGTCAAACTGAACTAATGCCTAGCCTTTGGTCAAGTGCCTGGCTAAGACGGCCGACGGATGTTGTGACATTGTTACATAGCTTCTGCCGCCTTGGCACCAAAATGTCCCATTGAGATCCTTCGTCTCTGTCGGGAAATCACCTATATGCTCGTGAAATTGATGCAATGGGTATCAATCGGATCGTCTCTTGGCGCTACTCGATGACAATGCAGGCGCTTGTTTTGTATATATAACATTCAAGATCTTCTCGTCGCATACTCCGTACATTATTTATTCTCGCTGTAGAACCACCATAAGACCCATAAATCCCAACATCACTGTCTTCAGCCAAGGGTATTCTGATAGAAGAATCGTCACGTAACCGACGAATGGCATGTATCCCACAACGCTTCCAATAATGTCACTTCGTACGAGGTAGTCCTGGTTCTTGGCGTAGAGCTCGGTATCGTCCGAAAGGTTGTTGTCACCCTTGGTGAGAAGCCGAGCGGTATCACTGCACATCATTAGCCATTGCCCACAACTCTTGCACAAACAACGTACCCCTTGCCAAACTTGCGTACAACTCGGTGCACGATAGGAATGTCCTTGTCCTTGACGTTGTAAACGACAACCTCGCCAATCTCGGTCTCCTGTAGCAGGTTTCGGTTCCATAGGAAGAGAAGGTCGCCTCGCTGGAAGGCGGGCTCCATGGAGCCAGATAGAACGACGACGATCGGGGACGGTGAGTCGCTGATAACGGAGAGGCCTTTCCACATCTGCGACTGGTTAGCTTTCGTCCGGGAGCTGAACAAGACACGTTCGCACCATGAAGGCCGTGGAGAGGATGAGCGCAAAGTTCATGAGCTGCGCAGCAGCTTGCCGCGGGTTTCCGAGAGCCGACAGCATAGTGAGGAATTGTATATCGGTTTCGTGGGGTGAGGGGAGGTTGTTATAGAGCTTGACAACTCCACGATGCAACTTTCGCGCTGGAGCGAAATGGACATCTGGCTCATGGGAGCTCGAGGAGCACGGGCCACCAGACCTGGAGCAGCTGGGGCGTTTTTGAGGCTGGTGATTTGTGGCGGTGCTAGATCAAGGTAGTCCCCATAATTTCAGGGACCTTGACGCTATAAATGGCCTAACGCGGGGGTGTCATGCTCGAAAGAAGGTGATGTCATGACTACATGTGAAGCATGAGATCGATGTCATAGGCGTTGTAGGCGAGTAGGGAGCTTGGTATTTAAAATGGTCGTCTTCTGGTCTTGTTCATTGTGTTTACATTCTTCTTCATAATCTTCAAGTTCTACCGATCCAAGCATTTTGATCCTCACCAGAACCAACCCAAGCACCTGCACTTACATCAACCACTACACTCAAAATGGCCGACAACAACAATCAGCAGCCCGGTCTCATCGGCAGCCACGCCCAATACGTCAAGGGAGCCGCAGAGGTAAGTCTTTCTCAATCTCCCCCGGAACATCTCACTCACACCTTCCAGGCTACCATTGGCGCCATTACCGGCTCTCAGCCATGGAAGGCCTCTGGTGAACAAGACAAGGCAGCAGGTCTTGCCGATATGAAGAAGGCTGGCGAGCTTCGAGCGCAGAGCGACCCGAACCACGAGAAGGGATACGGAAAGGTCGAAGAGGTCGCTGGTAGACTTACCGGCTGCCAGGGTATGGAGCGAGAAGGACACGAGAGCGCAGCACACAAGCAGGAATAAATGGGCTGTATTATTGATGAGTGTACGATAGAACTAGCATTGCGATAAGTCGAACTGATTGACTCGGCTCATAATACTGAACTCTTCATAAACTTGGGGTCCCAAAACGTGAGGGCCACTCTCTCTTGCCTCCTTCCGTCTAGCATCGCCTCTCGTGCGCTTTCCAGTTATGACTGCCAACATCACAGCACCTTCTTTCTTCAGCTGTTGGCTGACACTTACCTACCACGATGGCTTCGTCCTCTCGTCTCTCTTCTTCCCAGCTTCATCATCGCGTATCTTTGTCTCGTTCAGCATCGCCCTCTTCGACGCCTGATCCCCTACATTTCTTGGCTTCATCAGCTCCTCGCTCCAGCATCACCTTACTGCAATTATCTGTTTCACCGCATCATTTAGATCATCGATCTGCACCCTCATCACCTTCTTTGCCGTTTCCGCTGAGTCTTCGCGATGGACTCGGCACCTCTCCTCCAGAACGCCGATGGCCTCCCCAGCCCCAACGTGATGCAGGACCATGTAAGTCATTTCCACGATGCTTTGGGCCATCTTTTTGCTGACATGATGCACTTGTAGCCTGCTTTCCTTCGAGCATCCCACTCCCCGTGGTCATTCATTCCGCAGAATGTACTCGTTATCTTGCGTGGAATTGTTTTGTCGCTTGTCACAGCCGTGGTGATCCTCGTCCTCAATTACGAGATCCACGAAAAGAGCGAGTTCTCCGATTGGCGTATCGTCTTTGACTTTGCCAATATCAGTCTGTTCTTTGTCTTTCTGTACCACCTCAAGACCTTCGTGAGTTTCGCCTGAGGATTGCCTCCGCTGTTACTGACTTCTCTAGTCTTGGACATTCACCCACCTGTACTATCCCCACCACCATGATCGGCACATGGGGGGCTTGGAAGGATGGCTCATCCGAAGAATGTCGCTCCCCAAGCACATGGGTAGCCTCCGCAAGCAGTTCTACTTCACACTCTTTTACACCATCACTGCTGTTTTCGCTTTTGCCAATTCGACCATCTACTTCTTCATCACACGCCAGCACAAGAGTGACGATGCCAGCGGCGAACCTCAACCAGAGCCTCAACCTCCCAACGGCACCGCTTCGCGCGTCTGGGCTCCATATGCCGAACAGACGCCTGCTGCTCCATGTCAGAGAAATCTTCGTATTGCAAGTTATTCAACTGACCATAAATAGTCACCGACATCTTTGGCGAGGGATGGTTCCGTGCCTTCATCATCTTGTCCTTGTACGCGTTCGGTTCTTCGGTGATGGTGTTTGAGATCCTTGTTCTCAACAG
This sequence comes from Fusarium mangiferae, assembly GCF_900044065.1. Taxonomy (NCBI): domain Eukaryota; kingdom Fungi; phylum Ascomycota; class Sordariomycetes; order Hypocreales; family Nectriaceae; genus Fusarium; species Fusarium mangiferae. The sequence goes on from NW_024573935.1 coordinate 779,905, forward strand.
CATTCGACGTCCATGGGTAGGTTGGTGTTCAGTCGCGATAGCAGCTTACTGACCATATCACCAGACTGTCGGAATCCACCTCATCGGCATCATGTTCTCGGCCACAGCTTACCTGGGTTGGGCGGCCTTTGGTCACCTCGTCACCAAGTATTACCCATTTTTCTGGCTTGACAAGAACGAAGTTGGGTCGGATGAAGCGATTACTCTTTACTCCATTGGCTTCGTGTTCTTGATGCCCATCAGTGAGTTGTCCCTCTGACCTGTAAGGTGTAAATGCTGATTACCACAGTGTACATCCTCATGCAGGGTCTTATCGCTTCCCGGGAGAGCGTCACACGATCAAACTCTGAGGCTCGCGCAATCGCTGCTGCCCAAGCAGCCCTTGATTCCTGAAGGGGTGCGAATTGGGAATGGTAATGGGTGCTGGAATTTGTTTGGTGGCTAATGATGAATTGGGGAAGTCTGCCGACTGAGTGACTTGATGTGATATAGATTGATACACCTAGATGGGGTAGGGTTACTCGAGACGTCTAGTTAACCTGTCGAACCTAAAATTGACTCGACTTCGCACCAACGAGACGGATGTAAAACGTTGAGCAACGGCCTGTGATGATATTTCGCCGAAGTAACTCCCATGAGTTTACTCATTCGAGTTGAAAGACACGGTGCAATGCCCGTAACCGACAGTCGAACAGTCGGGGTTCATAAATGACTTGGTTGTGAAGCGTGCAAGATGCACCTGTAACATTACGGCGTCGTGAAGCTACGTGCGACAAGGACTTGGTGACACCACCTTGGATGCAAATCAACCAGCCCCGTTGTAGGATATTCACCAATCACACGCAAAGATCTACTGGCACAGATGGCAGGGCTCCGTAGTGTCTTCACACAGACCGTCGATTGGGTACCGGAGCAATGAGTTGGTGAGGCACCACCAGGACCACGACAGGGCATTTTACTGAGTGACATTGCACGGTCACATCAAGAGGTTGGAGTGGCGATAACACGGATGAATTGATTGGTGTTGACACGAAACGAGCCTTGTTTGATCGCGGCGGTGCAAGTACATAACGACTAGGAAGAAAAGCCGGGGAAGGTCAAAGATGACGGTGAGTTGAGTTGGGCATTGACTAAGGTTGTTTTGAGCTTTTACAAGTTGCAGGGGTCTTTGGTTGAGATAATAAACGTGAAGTGAGTGTTGGCAGAGACTCATATTTGAGCCTGACATTGCAGCCTCGACAACGAGATCAATGCAAGATAGACTCGGGCTTCCATATCACAAGTGCTTTGAAATCAGATTATTAATTCCACCCATTAAAAGAACCCAACAATGGACGTCGGGTTGCATTGCAGAGGCTATAAGTCAAGGAGTCGAGTCGCTGGCTGCCTCATGCTCACCCTTGAACCCCGCGGCGTGAGACACCATCGGTATAAATACAGGCCTATCCCCCCCATACCCCCGACTTTCTTTTCTCTTCCTCCCCCCCCACACACAACCAAAAAAGGGTCGCAAAGTTTCACCAAGAGGATATCGTCTTGTCTTGAAGGACATATTTCTCCGCCCGGGCCCATTTGTCAATCGTTTCTGTTGTGCGTCGCTCTTTTCTTCTTCCCTTTTGCTCTCTATCTCTTCGCTCTTTTCGTCACTCTCTAGCCAAGCCGATCGATCGATACACAAAGTTGGGAGTCGTTATTCTCCCTACAATATCCTGTCCGAGTCGAAATTCCCGTTACGAGTCCGTTCTTTATTTACCGATTTCCTCCCATAACCACCGTAGCCATGTTCAAACGCTCGTTTAGGTCGCAAGACCCCAACCGCGTCGACAAGACTGCGAGACTCAAGAGATCGGGCTCCCACCGGGATCACACGAAAATGTCGAAGCTGCAAAGATCGCTCAACGAGCAGGACGCCATTCCCCAGAAGCCTGCTCCAGCACCCGTCGCGCCTTCACCCTCGCCCATCGTCACTCTGACTGTTGGTCAAGATGGCCGGCTCTTTGCAGCACATGAGGATGTACTCCGCCAGTCGCCTTTCTTTGAGGCCGCCTTGCGCGGAAGTTGCTTCGAGGCACAGAGCAAGAGGATCTCCATCCCCGACGAAGAACCCGAGGTGTTCTCCGCCGTTCTCGAATATCTCTACAAGGGTGACTACTACCCACGTCTGCTTCACAACAAGCAGCGCAACTCTTGGGAGCTCGAGGACCAAGGCCGTACACCTCACACATCACCCAACCCCGAAACTGGAGGTGGCCGCGCAGGCGCTGCGTCTGAAGCCACCATCTACCTGTCGAGTCTCGATATGGCCATCCTCCGCGACACAGTCGTCTACTGCGCCGCGGACAAGTACGGCCTCGAGGAGCTCAAGCGTCTGGCCCTGCGTAAGCAGGGACTGCAATCCGGCATCGATGTCGGGACCATTATAAGGTCAGCTCAGTACGCCTACGCTCACACACCCGACTCAGACAGCCGTCTGCGCGCTCATTACCTCGCCCTGATCATCCGCTGCCGCAAGACCTTTAAGCGCAGCGGGACCATGCAGGCCGAGATGGAGGCGGGCGGCAGCAAGCTCTTCTTCGACCTGTTTGTAGCCATGTGCAATCACCTCGACGACGTCATTGACGTGAGCAATGCTCGCACGCCAAAGACTGTCTGAGTGGTTCAAGATAACACAAACACACACTACTCAGGCCTCCGGATGCTCCGTGTGTTTGATCATAGCTGGAGGACAAGCGCGAAATGGAACACCGCCAAATCCGCGAAAAGAGAAAAACCTACAAAAAAAGGTGATGCTTACAGGAACAGTTGGAAGTCGGCGTTTGGTTGCTTTTCATGCTCCGTCATCAGATTGAAGTCCTAAGGAGCCTTGTTTTATTACATCACTCCCCTTCTGCGAGGTTGGCCGACCGAATTTTGATGATACACGAGCTGAGAGGGTCTAATCAGACGCACACGACGTCCTTCACATCCTCTGCCCATTTATTGTGAGCTTACTTATCGCGAGTTTCTGTTTCTGCCTTGTCATTTCAACTCTGCTTTGATACCCACTTACACACGGACACTGGGACATTTCTCCCCTACTCTGCTCTGGCGTTTTGTTATCCACCAAAAAAAGACCGGGTTGTCTTTGGTTCAACACCAGAGTTTGGGGGACATTTTGGGAAGTGGAATGCTTGACTGCTTTTCTACACCCGCGAGCAAATGCCCCGAGATTGGCTAAAAGCATGCATTTGTACCATCTTGGAAATTTTTCACAGAAAAAAAAAGGATCTCTTCTGGTTTTGTTGCTGTCTTTTTGCTTTCACGTTTCATGGCAGGAGTTTTCTCTTTTGAACATGCTTAGAACGCGAAACGGATACAAACATCTCCTACTCGGATTTTGCACAGCAAGGGACGACCTTGAGAACGAGAGGCTTTAATAACATCTTAACCTCACACACTGCGTGTGTGCCTCGCCTCTTTAGTACCGGGTCGGCCCTCTTTGCTTTTGGTTCGCATCTACAGACTGATACCTCGAACCTGTCCTTTTGTTACTGCTTTCCTGTTTTGTTTACTGGAGGAGATGGGAAATGGAGATCCTTTCTGCATGGGTTTTGTTTGGGACCGGCGAGACGCCGATGAGAATGAAGTTACGATCTTGATGATTATTAACAACTCGGGATCGTTGAACGATCCTCCCTGGCGCAAGCACCGTCAGGGTAGAGGTAATGAGAAATTCGGCCACCTCGATTGATGTTCCTTTGCATGTGATGTCTGTGATGTAATGCTCAAAAGATAATGCGGTTTGTTGTTAGGCGGTTTCATCCCACTCAACCTCGAACTTCTCAAAAGTAACCTCGAGATCCTCCTTGATCTCCTTCTTGGGATCAGGTCGCGCGACAGCAGCAGCAATCTCTAGATCCCAACCTTCACCACCATTGTCACCATAAACCCAATTCGTCTGCCTCAACGGCGTCTTGTCACCATCCTCATCAATCCTGTACGTCCACATACAAAGACCCAGCGCATCCTGCACTTTCTGCACCTTTACAGTAACACACTTCTCACCATTCCTCACGCCAGCTTCATTCTCAGGCCCGACCTTCTCAACGCTCCAATCTGCCCACTGATCGCATGTGACGGTTGAGTAGCGCGGGTGATCGTTGTATAGCTCGATGCCGGTCTTGATCCACTTGCGGGGCGTGGGGGAGTTGGGGTTTGTGAAGACTAGGAGAAGACAGGCCTGGTCGTACTGATGGATGTATTTTGTGCGGAATGTAAGAGTCGCGGAGATGAACTTCTTAAGAGGGTTTTTGGAGTGTGTAGTGAAGGGTGCTGGGGGGAGTTAGTGGGTGAGGCTAGTCGTGATGGGTGATCGAGAGGGCGCGTTTGAGAGTGAGGGAGGGGTTGAGATGGACTCACCAGTGAAGACGTCAGTAGAAGGAGGCTGTTTCCAGATATCACTACCGGGCGGTGCCGACCACTTGAAGGGAGTCTCCATTATAGCTAAGTATACTTTGAACAAGAATAATATGTAGTGATTCTAGGATCTTGACGAAGTTCCTATTCAAGGGACACGTCGATGTATTTATAGATCTTCTGAACGATGTCTTTGACCAGAAATCGCGGGGCAGACCTGACGTAATCGGGGAAAGCCGAGCAAACACGCAGCGGAAACTCCGCTTCAGGGTCTCGTTGGTAGAATCGAGGTGAATATTAATAACCGGTTGTCACTTTTACGGTTAATTCTGAAAAGGTTCTGGCTTGACAGGGTACTATTTGTAGGGCGTGAGCTTGATGCGGATAAAGTGATGATGGGTGGAGATGAGCTGAATGACGAGATACCTTATTTGGAAGGGGATATTTGTGGCCATATGAATTGAGAGTGTGTAAATAGATGAACACATTAACTTAGCATATTCAGAACCGGTTTACGGTAATAAAAAAAGAGATTACTCCGTACATGCAGTAAGATATCATTAAATCAACTCGATGAATTGCTCAGTGACTACCCTGTACACGCCAACTTTGAGTTTGTGGGGATAAACCTCGGCTCTCTCGTCACCAACCGCTTCAGCAAGTTTGCTCGCACAAACAGACTGCAACAGTAAATCTCCTCTTCATTTCTCCTCATCAGATAAAGAAGCCTCAACAAAGATTGACGACTCTAGATCGAAAATACCCATCAAAGATTCTTCTCGCCATCTTTTGCGCGGTGTCGCGACTATCCCAAAAACATCACGCACTGGTGTTCGAACCGTCACTGCCTTGGCCCTCTAACTCAGTCAAATTGCAGGGGCTTGCTCACGCGAGTGAAAACTCTTCCCCACTCGACCATAGACACTCATTTCTTCCACCCAAAAAACCCCGCCTGCACCGAAACTCGCGATTTCCCTTCACCACTATCTCACCTCGTCCATCCCTCTACTTTCCACCCCTTATCGCGATAATCTTTTTTTTGTGAGAGCTATCGCAAGCAGACGCTTTCGACACCGCGGCACTGGAGTGCTTATAGCCTCAGTAATCAGGCCGTTTGTCGGCTTGGGGGAGAGAAGGAAGATCAGTAGCGAAACGACTTTCAATTCATTTCAACTATATTATACAATACTGCGAATATCTTCACAATGTCGTCGTTTCTTACACCACCAAAATCAGGGCCTACTGGGCGCCCGGCTGCGAAACCACGGTTCGGAAAGCCCAACCCCGTCCGAGCGATGCGAGAGCGAGAAGAACGACGAGCCGCCAATGCAGCCGCCCATTCAAATAGCCTACGAGTTGCTGCTGTGAATCGAAATGCTTCATTAGCAAAACCGAATCGTCCACAATGTCCGAACAAAGCGTGTCCAAAACCCAATGTCGTCGATGGGACATGTCAGACTTGTGGTCGTATCTCGGATGACAGTAATATCGTGGCAGAAGTCACCTTTGGAGAATCGTCGTCGGGTGCTGCTGTTGTACATGGTTCTTACATTGGCGCTGATCAAGCTGGTGTGCGAAGCATGGGTCCTGCTTTTCGAAGAGTTGGAGGATCTGAGGACCGAGAGAAGAGCATCAGGGAAGCAAAAGGCTTGATGCAGGGTTACGCGCAGCAGCTTAACGTCAGCGACAGTCTGGTCACTGCAGGAACGCAAGTCTTTAAGCTGGCGTCAAGCGCAAACTTTATCCAAGGTCGTACATTGGCCAGCGTCGCGGCTGTCTGCCTGTACGCTGCCTGTCGAGCAGAGCCGCCGTGCAAGGTTATGCTTATCGACCTGGCGGACTTGGTGCAGCTCAACGTTTTCAAGCTGGGTCGCATCTTCAAGAAGCTCAACGAGGTGGTGCCAATTGGCAACGACGGTCTCATTCCAGTGTATCCGGAGGATCTTATCTGGCGATTTGCAACAAAGATGGAGTTTCACCAAGACACGGCCAAAGTTGCCGAGGACGCTGTTCGTCTGGTCAAGCGAATGAGTCGAGATTGGATGGTCATGGGTCGTCGACCATCAGGCATCTGTGGAGCTTGCCTGCTCATGGCGGCACGAATGCACAACTTTCGACGAACTGTGCGAGAGGTTGTCTACATTGTCAAAGTCACCAATCACACAATCCAGAACCGTCTGCAAGAGTTCAAGGTCACCGAGTCCAGTCGCATGTCGGTTGAGGATTTCTTGAAGCAGGATTTCCTGGAGAGCTCTCACGACCCACCTTCATTTTACAGGCAGTCAGCCGAATATAAGAAGCAGTTGGCAGCGAAGAATAAGAAGCGAAAGAGGCCGACAGATGCTGATGCTGACGACAATGAGGAGGAAGATGACAATTTGGCCGACAAGATTGATCCGCGGTTAATAGAAGGAGGCGCTGATCTTTCGAAGGCTCCTGTTGTCGAATATCGCCGTGATGATGATGGATTTATTATCCCGCCCATACCATCCAAAATCGCCAAAGATCCATCGCTTGTCAACAGGCTGAACGAGAATGCAGAGGATGAAGAAGCCGAGGGCGAAGACACGAATGTTCAGACCCTGGATGGCCTAGTGCAAGAGTTTGGAGATGCGATGGACGAGGAGCTTGCGGAGAACGGGACGCAAGAAACCAGCCAACGAAAAGGCAGTAAGCCACAACTACCCATCAATGAGGAATGGGAGCAGGATGAGCAAGAACTGGAGGGCGTGATTGAGGAGATCTTCAATGATCCTTTAACATACGAGCACGCCATGGCCTACACAACTGCCGAGCAGCGAGCGCGAATTCACACAGTCTGGGCTCTACAGCAACGACCCCAGAAAGAAGTTTCCATGTCGGCCGATGTCACAGAGGATGAGTTTGCCGACGACCCCGAGGTGAACAATTGTTTGTTGTCGCCTGAGGAGGCTCAGATTAAAGAAATGATCTGGGTGAACCAGAACAAGGAATGGCTACGAAAACACCAAGAGAAGGTGTTCCGCAAGAAAGTCGAGGCAGAACGACCGAAGCAAACACGAAAGCGACGTAAGCGAGCTAGAATGGGTGAAGGTCAGACCAGTCCCGCCAGCTCAGCCGCCGAGGCAGCCGTCAACGTCGCCAAAGATCGCGCCTGGTCCAAGAGGATCAATTACGACGCCATCCGCAACATCTTTGACATGCCCAACCTCGGAGGTCCAGGATCAGAAGCCACAAGTCGCAAGACCAGTGTCGCAGGAAGCACAAAAGGCGGTGATGATGCGAGCGAAGCTGCCGACGAGAGCGTTGCTGGCGACGAACCTGAAGCGCCACATGAGGAAGAAGAGTTCGAGGAAGAGGAGTACGATGAGACGCAGAACTTTGGCGATGGTGAGGAGTTTGGTGGTGGAGGTGATGAGTTTGGCGGCGGGTATGATGAGGATGATCCGGAGATGGATGCTGAGTATGGTCTTGAGGAGTATGCTTGAGAGGATTAACAAGGGAATGAGTGAGTGCTGGGATGGTAATTGATACCCATATAGATAACAGGACTGCTGTAGCACAGACGCAAATAAGCGATTGAGGAATAAATCTGTAAAAGTCTTACTCTGTTTGTCCCCTTCGGTGTATTCTCTTGATGAGTTTAGTCCAATCTTAGGCTGGGCGTCCTAAACTTCTACAAGCTTTAGGACAGTCACATCGTGAAGATGTAAGCCACAGCTCAATGTGGAGTCCTTCGGGATGAGATGGAGGCGTGGTTGGCGAGTGTCAGTGGTGGCGCCCCAGAATCTGTTCCCGTATCTCCTTCGCCCTCGCTCACATGAGATTGACACTATCCGGATTACTCATAATACATGAGGTCTACCCAGTTTGAACTGATAGATGACAATCAAGTGACATCGGGCATGTCTATCGATGGGTGTATCCGTACCTGCATGTCCGTAAGTGGTTTGGGGCGTCAACACCATGGCGATCTTCCCCACATGGATCTGTCTCACTTGCATCTCCACATTCGATGTCAGCCCAACCCAAACTATTGAGCCTTCTAATAAAAGACAATCCTTCGACCTTGCTTGTTGTTTAATGTGTCTTCCAAAAAGATAAACTGTCGTTGCAATAACTCAAGTTGACTTGGTGTCGCCCTCCCCCAAGGCCGTGATGACCTCAAGATATCACAACACCAAAAAGGAATCATCTCGATGTACCCAGGACTCGAACCTGGAGCCTTTGCCACCGGAAAGCAACGCGCTGCCATTGCGCCAGCACACCGGGGTGTATTTTTGACGTTCCTGTTGTTAATTAAAACTATACACATGATATTTCGTCAACCTCAATATCTGGTGTTGACCCAAGATTTGCACGTCCAAACCCGCGCTCAGGCCATCACATACAACAGCCAAAGCCCGTATGACCTCGCACTGTCAAAAGCTCACTACCAAATTTGCTTTCTCTACATTCACTTTAGCCTTAGTGGCACGGCTCTGTTATGCTTTGAACTGTCGTCGTTGGGTGGCCGGCGGTACGTACCAAAGTCGGCCGAGATTGGACCCACATCTCGCCCGGTAAGGCTGAGCCATTCCGGGCCGTTCTCAAGCTTGGTTGCCTGAGCGGACAGCAAGTCTTCAATTAATTCTTGAATGACCATGATCTCCAGAAGCAAGGAAGTCTTCTCAAACAAACAAGCCGGGAACGTACCGAGCGCGGCATCGTGAGGAATAATGCCTGCCGGCTTTGGTGCATTGACGCCGCGGTAGCACTTTTTCGTGAGGCATCTTGACGGTGCATGGGATTTGTTTTACGGGGTGATTGATAGTACAGTGATTGGCTCGCGCCTCTCAAAATCAGCGGCGTCACCAGAAGATGCCCTTCAAATTGGCACCGTTCAATTATCTTACTACATGAATAGCAGGATCGTTGACATTGGGGCCCTACTTGCCGAGGGAAGGGCAGCTTCACCAACACCAGAGGAAGTGAGCCATCGCTGAGTGGCGGCGGCAATGGATACATGTTTAATAGCTCCTTTGCTACTGATTGTGCTCTCGCGAGAGAGCATCCGCGCTGGAACTGAAGAGAGGCAGTATTGGCCTTTGAAGGCGGCTCATCATAAGCCGACTTCAGGCAGCACCTTGGAGCAAATTGTCCGTAGGCCATTGGTGACGCCTCAAGAGCGGGCGTCAATTGACGAAAGGGCAATGACTCACTCGTCAGTCAGAGATCATCTATGAGTCAACATCACTAAACTCAAGACCTCTCATGGTGCTGGCAAGCCCAGGGACTAAGTAAGGTTACTTGACACAGGGTGCCAAAATAAACTCATCAAAGAGTACCCTAAACTTATGCTAATTTACATAAGTCGTTTTGTCACTTCGCATCGAGGTCCACCCAGTATACTCTTTTGCGTCCCGTAGGGATGTAATCATCGATTGACGCAAAATTGCCAGACCATAATTCTCACCTTGCACAAAGTTGTGAGTCAGAATGATGACAACAAGGACTTCTGAAGTTAAACAACATCCAAATCGTCGCCGAAGCCACAAGCCTGAGGCGCTTGATGGCCACTGCGCCCGTCACAAGGAGCAGGCCCCGGTGCGCCGTGAGAGTTGTTTGGGCTTTAGACCGATATTGTGTCAAGAAGGATTGGCAGTAACAGGCAGCAATCGACCGGTTGAAAATCCCATAGGCATTGTATCACGTCGTACGAATCGCGTAGCTACTACAGGAGATGTCGCAAGCCGTGATAAACCGGAGGACTCGAACGACGGCCCCACTAAAAATGAGGCCGTCTTGCACGACAGCTTCAATTCACATCAGATCACAGAGAACGACACAGTTACGAAGTATTGAGAACACTGAATGAAATTTTGGTCGCGGCTTTTATCTACCTCTAGACCCATGGACGAAAACACCAGTAACGAAAGACAATTGATAACTTTTTGCCCATATCCGACATCAAGAACATCAAAGCATTAGCGGCATTAGACTTTTTGTTTGTCCCATGCAGGGTCGCTCGCAGAGCAAACACCTGCCCGACCACCTGATTGACTATTACAAGTACAACAAGGCAAGTCGCTGATTCCTCCGATACGCTCACCCGGCTTTTCGACCGGGCTGGAGCTGCTGGGGTATCATCTCCAAAGAAAACATCGTCCCTGTCCCTTGGGGGAGGGGGCGTGAGCAAGCACGCTGTAGACAAGGGTTTCATTCAACCCAAAGAAAAACAATCAAGGAAAATTTGTTAAAAAGAGAGTAGTGTCGAGGCCAGGGATAGCGACAGCAGGCTATGCCGTCCTCGTACGTTTTTGTGCGTGTGCATTGCACTAGATGTGGAGATAGTTCACATCCGAGATGCTTCTGTGCCTCTTGTGGCCGTTGCCAGCTTCGGTGGTGGCCTTTCGTTTTTGAGACATTGACTCAAGGGGGCTGCGTGTGGCGTCGCTCATCTGCCTCTTGTGGCGACGGGCGGGTGTTAGGGGGATGGCAGCTGTGTCGAAGCGGTCCGATTTGAGACCCTTGAGTGCGGTGTAGTTGTAGGGACCACTGAATGCGAGGGAATCCTGGGTTGCCTGGTTGCTCAGGATGAGCTGCTGGTTAATTTGGTTACGGCGGAAAGCTCCAACAGTCTCAGAATTGATATGGCCATGAGCCTGCTTCTCGCTAGTAGCTGTGCTGGGTCGCGCAGGTGTTGATGCAGGATCCCAGTTGTCGCCCTCTTCATCGCCAGAAGAGTCATTTTCCTCCCAGGCGATAAAGTCGTTGAGGTCTAGATTCAGTTCAGCGTCTTCCTCTTCCTCATCCTGCAAGCTAGGCGCGGTTGAGCTCTCGTCGGCGGTGTTGGGTTCAGAGGGGAAGGGGAAGAAAGCCTCAGCGGGTCCCATAACCTGAGCCGTATTGAAGAAGTCACCGAAGGTGTTGGAGGAGAACATGGCGCTGAGCATTAGGTTTGCAGAGTTGCTCATGATGGGTGACTCGGGCCCCTCAGTACCCCAGGGAAAGTTAAATTGTTCGGGGGAGAGGTCGAGTTGGTGGCGCCGGTGAGGCGTAAAGATCATCATCTTTCCAGTGACGGGGTTGAGGACAGCAATTGGCTTCTTGTCGGAACGGTCAAGGTTGTATCGTCCCAAACGGGGCTGGCCACGCTCGGCCTTGACCGGGCTGTCGGCGTCAGAGTCCGAAATGTCGCTCATAGGCTTTGAAGGGCGTCGAGTCTTCCTTCGGACAATGGGTTCGGGTTCATCTTCCTCGGTGGTATCACCATCAGCTGGGCATGTTAGTACAGGTAATGACGCCCATATAGCCAAACTTACTCTCGTAGCCATCCAGCTCGGTGGATTCCTCAAAGCCAAAGGGAATTGGCTGAGGGGTAGAAGCAGCAGTGGCTGGCTGGGAGGCCATTGGAGTGGCAATAGGGGTGTCATCGTCAATTTGTCGGAAGATTTCCTCGGCATCCGAGTCATCATCTTGCTCGCCGTATTGGTTGTTGAAGTCCCAGAAAGATCCCGAGTCGGAAGACTCATTAGGATCGTTCTCAATCTCACGGCGGAAAGCGGGATCCAGGTTGTTTTGAGAAACAAAGATATCAGGGAAGAAACCCTGAATCTCATCCTCGGTGTCGGTAGAGTCAGAGTCGCTGGAAGGCACGTCAAAGTGAACGTGGCGCTCCAAAGGCTCCTCACCAAAGATATTGGCGTCTTGGTAGACGTCAGGCTGGTCCTCATCGTCCGTAACGATGCCTCCCCAGCTAGCAGCGTCGTCGTCATCAATATCCAAGCCCTCTTGCTCATCGTCATCTTGCTCCACTTCCTCCTCCTCTTCTTCTTCGTCATCCTCCTCAATAGTCGGTTGCGGCCGAGGAGCTTGTGGTGGGGTGGGGGGAACATGAGTTTCTTCTAGGATGTTCTCCTCCTCGGCCGCAGCAACATCGTCCTCATCGTCGTCTGAAGAGTCGCTAATATCTTCAACGGCAGAGTAGCCGCCATCGTCGGAGAGGTCTAGGGAAGAAGCAGAAGGAGTGTCGGAGACCCTGCGACGGCGCTGGGCGGTCTTGGTCTTTTTGACCGGGGTGGTAAACTTTTGCTTGAGATTGCGAGACATTTTGGAAATGCTTCAAGATGTTTAGTATACTAGTTGTAATGATCGTTCGAGTTGTCTTCAAAGTGATGTAGAGGATCAAGCTCAGATCGAATGTTTTCTAGCAATGCAATGCAAGACTTGTTTTGTAGTAGATATATGCGTGTATACGCTTTCGAACAACTTCAAGTTGTTTTAATCGTCTTTAATAGAAAGATAAAGGTAGGGAGGTGGTCGGGAGAGTAGAATGGTAGTAACTGTATCAAAGGCCCTTCACTATCGGGCAAGTTGCAGAATCGTTGGTTTCAGAGACAGACTCTCGGTAGAGCATTCAGCTCCAGGAGCGGGAAAGCCTGTAAAGATCAAAGTCGAGAGAGAAGTATTGACTGGTTAACTCGGAGAACTGCTGGACTGCGAGCCGGGACAGGGAAAACAGCCACGGCCCGCAGTGGGCGTTTACAGCTCAGCGACGGCCGAAGGCATGGTTACTCGACTTTGTTCTTGGTAGGGGTAATTCTCTGGGTGATGCTGGAAAATGTCGACTTCGTTGTCTTTTGTGGTTTGGGTTTGGGGTTGGTGATAGAGAAAGAAGAGAGGAAGCGAGGGGGAGAGGAGGAGGAGAGAAATATCCCAAACTTTTTTCGTCTTCTAAGTGGGGTCGATCCTGATTGGGCAAAGTGTCTCGAGGCAGGCAGTGCCGGGGGTTGATTGATGATTGAGTTAGAAGTGGAGTCGATGGAGCGTGCAGTGCGGGAGGGAAGGTACCTATGTGCTAGTCTATTTTAGGAGGGACAATACCGTCACCGCTTTTTGCAGCCTTAGACGAAGCCCAACGATAGGAAGACGATGTACAAGGAGAAGCGCTGATGTGTCGAGTGAGACACTGCAAGGAGACCAATTCTGTGCTATTTTGATGCTACGTATGCTATATAGAGCTTGCTGCAGTTGATGCTGCAGTTGAGATGTTTGCCTGTCACCGAAAGTTGAGAACAAAAAGCTGGGACCAAGTTGAATCATGAGTGACTTGACTTCAAACATTTACCCCAGGCTCCCTGGTCCGTGAGGCGAACAAAAATCACAATCAAGGGACCAGTCAGGCCCCAGAATGGAAGCACGACAGGGAGCATAGAGCATCAATCTAATGTACAGTAGGACTCGACTAGGGAGAGATGCAAGAAATTGATATTGGATATCGGAGCAATCTAATCTTGGGAATACGACAGACAGTTGAAGTGATGTGGCTTTACAGTACCTACAGAGAGCACATTCAGTGGCTGCATATCACTCCGTAACATGCCACCAGAGCCATATCCCAAACTCAGCCATGTCACGAGAACAGCTCAATCGTTTCATTTCCAATGATCTTTCGAGGACACTGGATCCAAGACCCCATGCTTCATGCACGGCAGAACAGACGCTGGAGCCGGGATACGCAAGCAAGAAATCAAAGACCCCTCCTCCGTCTCCCTCCAACAGAAGGCCAAGCATTTTTCCAAAAAGCTCCGCACCGAACAAAGCTCCACAGTCAAACAGGGGCAAACTCTGGCGGTTATGTCAGTGGCCAATGCCAACTCCCCAAAAAAGTCTAGTATCAAAAAAAAAAGGAAAAAAGAGGATTCCCATCGGCATCAGACGAGAAACATCGTCAGTCTTCTCGCTTATGCTAGAAATAACGCCAGAAAATGGATACCGATGCCTCGGTCCCCGAAAAAGAATAAGAAGTCCCAAGCTTCTGCTGTATGATGTTGCCACGGACACTGGTGGGGTTATTACTGAACTTTTTTTTTTTCTTCTCTCCGCCGTCTAAAGTTTTTAAGCGACAGCCGGAGTTGACGAGGACTAATTACTCAGTATCCGCAGTCTCGACGCAGAAACATCCAATGGAGAAGAAAATTTCTTGTAAAGCAAGCTAAGAGTGTTACGCGCCGTCTCGTGCCTGGATACCGAATTCTGTTGATAGTTACGTAGAAGAATTGACCGACAGTAGATGCTTGCAACACTTCACTTCGTTCTGGCGGTTAGACTTTTAGGCTCAACTCCAGATGCCTGTTAATGGGCAGTACCTTGAGACACACTGGCCTTTACGTCTTGTCGTCTTCAAAGTTCAATGCCATCTGCTGGTCCTTGCAGCTTTTCCCATTGTCAATCCAGTATCAACCTCAATCAGCCCCTCATTCCCCTCTTCTTCTCGAAAAGCACCTCCGTCATCAAAACTCTTTAGCGCCAGACCAATACTTTAGAGTCAAAATCTACTCATAGCGCAACTTCGCCATTGCCCAGTAAACGGCGCCCCTCTTGAGGATCTACCTCAGAGATTTTTACCAATGGCCGCCTCGGCATTACTCGTTACGACAATGAGCGTAACAAAAAAGCGGCACAGTCGAAATTAAGGTGGAAGCTTCTGCAGTATGAACACGTAAATACATTTGGGATATGGCTATGACTCTTGGGTGAGTCAACCTCCCCCGGGAAATCAGCAGCTCTGGAGATTATGCCATTGGCTGCGTTAGTTACACTCGCACACCCCCTTGTTCATTGATGACTCTTCCTGCCACGCATCCTAGCTGCCACGAAGCTTCAAACATGCTTCAGACTGGCATGTGAATTGGATCTCAGCTTACTGCAGACGCAGAAGAGAAACACTTCTCGATAAGGCATCTTCCGATTGAGCTCAGCTGGGAACAAATAACGACACAAACTAATCGTGATCGCTTGAACCTTACGATGCACCACTTCAAGTGACACCACTCAAGCAATTGGCTTACATCCTTGTTCTTGAGGCCAGAACAAACTCAAGCCTGAGGAAAAACCCAGCTCCACTCAACTTTTTTCTTCTCGATGGCGTGAAAGCTTCTGCATGGCCCGTGCAACACCCGCGCGCCAAAGCGCTTATCCTATCTAATCTTATCTTATCATCCGCCCCTCCAACCGTTTTCAGCCGTTGTCGTGCCAGCCAGCACGCCAAGGGAAACTGGAGTAAACACTGGACCTCCAACCAGGATTGTAACGTCAACGCTCCGTTTATGAATCCACCGTCCTAAACAAGTCTCGTCCACGATCCATTCTGTTCCTGCATCTTTGTTTAAGCGAAAAGCATATCATCGTGTCTAGCAGCATCATGGAGCGAAAAGCATCTCATAATCTGTTTGAGGTTTATCTACGGCTACGGCCCCCGCCTACGCGACATGGTGATGGCGATCGCATTCTTGATGTTGAGCCTGCTGAGGATGGTTCACATCCTAAGCATATTGTTCTGAACCCGCCTACAGATCGACGTAGGGCGATTGAGAAGTTCGCGTTCACTCAAGTTTTTGAGGAAGATGCAACCCAGCTCGATGTCTTTCATTGCACAGAGATCGTCCCCTTCGTTGAAGGCGTACTTGCGCCTGAGGGCGGCGAGGGAACAGATGCTGTCGTCGCTACCTTGGGAGTGACAGGTTCCGGCAAGGTGAGTACCATGTCAACAATGAAACAGGGAGACTAATAGACGAAGACACATACGATTCTCGGAAGTAAAACACAACGCGGCCTGACCCAACTCACGATGGACGTCCTCTTCCGCTCAATCGGCGAAAACATTCTCGATTCCAACGCCGCCTTCACAGCTCAAGACTCCCTTCAAGCCATCGACGGTGCCGAGTCCTCCCTTACAACCGCGTCCCACTTCTTCGACCCTCCCTTTCGCGACTCGGTTGCTTCACGAGCGCCCTCACGCGCCGGTACACCAATGCTTGTACGACAGACCCCAAAGCCTTCCTATGTCAACATTCCCGCCTCCAAGCTGGTCGCCAACCTCCCAGGCGCGTTCCCGGCAGACTGCGCACCAAGTCCGAAAAGTGTACGGCTTGTTAGCGAGGCAGAGGAAACGCGACGTCTCAAGGAGCGATAGGATCGTTCTTCTGAGCGTGGTAGAAGACCTCTCGAAAGCCTGCCTGCGTCTCCTAGCGCTCTAAACTGTCCCAAGACGCCCAAGCGGGGTCTTCGACATTTCATGTCTCTTACTACTTCAACCCGTGTAAAGAATGTTACTAAAGATGATGTCAAGCCCGATGGTGTTATGTCCCCACCACCTCGACGAATTACCGTACGCCCCTCGGCTCTTCCTCAGCTCCCCGATGTGAGCAACATCGACATTTCTTGCGATCCCTCGGCCGAATATGTTGTCATCATCTCGATGTACGAAGTGCACAATGACCGAATCTACGATCTCCTTACTCCCGCAGTCAAATCCGGTGCCACAAAAGAAGTGCGACGGCGTCCTTTACTCTTCAAGTCAACAGAGCTATCGCCAGACCGAAAGGTTGTCGCTGGCCTTCGAAAAGTCATCTGCTCTAATTATAACGAGGCATTGACCGTCATTGAGACCGGTCTGCAAGAGCGCCGTGTCACCGGAACCGGAAGCAACAGCGTTTCAAGCCGAAGTCATGGATTCTTTGTCTTTGAAGTAAAGAAGCGAACCCGCAGCAGAAGACCTGGCCCTTGGGAAGGAAACAGATTTACCATTGTTGATCTGGCGGGCAGTGAGCGTGCGCGCGAAGCCAAGACAGCGGGTGCCACTCTTGCAGAGGCTGGTAAGATCAACGAGAGTTTGATGTACCTAGGTCAATGTCTGCAGACACAGAGCGAGGCTGCTAGCTCCAGCAAGGTAAGTCATCGAAGTGATGTTGGACGGACAGCGACTAACTTGCAATAGCCCAACATCGTTCCTTTCAGACAATGCAAGCTCACTGAGCTCCTCTTCTCAAACTCATTCCCCTCATCCTCAACCTCTCACTCCCAAGCTCCTCGCCGTAACCCTCAAAGAGGGGTCATGATCGTCACCGCCGACCCTCGCGGCGACTTCAACGCCACATCTCAGATCCTTCGATACAGCGCCCTTGCCCGTGAAGTCACAGTCCCTCGCGTCCCCTCAATCACAACAACCATCCTCGCCCAACCACCACAAATGGCTCAAAATCGCTCCGTCAGCCCAACACATCCTCATCCACGACCATTCATGCCCGCAGGTGGAGGGTCGTATAGAAACTTCTCTCCACCAATGAGCTCAGATGAACGTGCGACAATGGAGATTGCAGCGCTTGAGATCGCGCGTCTTAGTGAGGAAGCGGATCAATTGCGTGAAGAGGTTGATCGTCAAAGTGAAGCACGAGTCGCAGCTGAAGCTCATCTTCTCACCATGGAGGACCGCATGCTTGATCTCGAAGCAGCAATTCGCGAAGAATGCGCCATGGAGTTTGAGCAACGTCTTGCACTAGAAATGGCCCGGTGGAAGAACTCCATGGCCATTGAGCAAGAACGCACTGAAGAGCACTGGGACCGCAAGGTCGAAGTTCTCGAGCGTGGTCTCGCCTCTGACGAAGATTGCGATAAAGAAAATGTTCTCATCGAAGATCTCGAAGAGGAAGTGGATCGCCTCCGTCGCGAAAATGGTATTCTCAAGCGTGAGCTCGCTTCCCGCAGCCCCACCAAGCGCAAGCCCCTCGAGGAACGGGAGGACTTTGCGCCTTCTTCCAAGTCAGCTCGCGGCGATAGCATGACCAATCTAGGACGCAAGCTGGAGCGTATGCGTGTTAGTGGTGAAAAAGCACGCCCGGTACCAGTCAATGGGAACGGCAGCCCAAAGAAGATGCGGAAGTTGGGGACGAAGAAGTGGGAGCATGAGGATGATGAGCTGGCTTAGTATGTCTAGCTGTGAGCGTGCTTCTTAGGGTCATGGGTGGGATGGAACGGGACGGTCGGTCGGTTTGTGTTATAGAACTGGTTCGGATTGGATGGGTCGGACGGATAATGGATGGAGTATACCCTTTGCGTAATGTCATGCAAGTTCATTCATAGCATCGTAATGCACTTCTTTGTTGTTCGTTTGTTGTACTTCTCAGTTCGTTCCATTGCATCAACAGGGACTTTCTTCTGGTATGTGACCCTGAATGGTGCCCCCCGATCCTTTTTCACCACCTTAAGCTGTACATATATACTACCTAGTGATGCATTCCTGAGAACATGATCCGTAGCATATCCGGATACCCATGGGAAATTTCGAGGCACCACACACTCCGTAGATATTTTGATCACCCTCTCTACTGTCTCGACAGCCACCTTCGCTCCTCGTTCCAGTATGAGATGCACGCATTCTGTCACCTGGCTGTTTGCTTCAACGAGGCTTCTCTCGATAATCCCAATACCTCCGGCAAGTAGCTCTTCCCATGCTGTCGTCCTGCGGAATTTACTTTTCTTGATCGCTTTATTTGGCTTCGCTCCTTTGTCGAGTAACAGTTTGATCACTGACGCGCTTCTTTTGTCTGGTAGAGGAAAGATGAGAAAACCCACGATCCTTGTCGATTAGTTATTGGGAGGAACGATCAGCTGGCGAAGATGTTCGAAACTTTCACCAGGTGAAGTGATGGTGTTCATTGGGGCAGAGATGGCGAAGTTCACAAACTTGGTGATGAACTTGATCCATTTGATCATCTGCTTGCCATCCACTGTTCCCTCATGCTGACGAAACTCGATCGTGTCATGCTTTTGTAGAGAAGTGAAGTTCACCTATGAAACAATTAGAAAAGGAGTCAATATAAAAAAGTCTCCAAGCGTACCTTGAAGAAGCGCGAATCATGGTAACCATCATAGTTTGTCTCACCAGGACAGTGGTTGACAAGCTTGCAGACATCCTCGATGCTGCCCGAAGCACCAATTCTGTCGTAGACTTGGGAAATGCTGAGATCCTTTAGGACAGGGTTCTGACGGTTGGACATGATGTACTCGTTCTCCTCGCTGCGGTGCGCAGTGAAACTCATCGATAGCAGCTACTCAAATCAGCACCGTGCAGAAGAAACAATAGCAAATGATTAATACCTTCAAAGCGACAGTAAAACATCGCGATCTTCTGGACTTCGACCAGGGAGTACTTGGTAGTGTCACCTTCACGTCCAACGTGGACATGAAGGCCAGTGCTTCGGTTTGCCTTCCAGCAAACAGCTTTCCCAACTGCATCAAGCCCAGCATGGAGTTGAGCCATCCAAGCATCATCTTGAATGTTTCGAAAGATGGGAGTGACGATTTCAAACCCAAAGCGTCGAAGAAACTTGGAGTTCTCAAACTCCGAGCCAGAGGTAAGTTCGCTCACAGTAACATCCATGGTAACATTCCAGATGCTGTAGTCAGGTCCAGCACCACGAGTGGACGAAGGCAGGTAGACGCGAGAAGAAAGACCGGCGCGGCGAAGACTTTCGACAATGATGAAGAGTTGCTTCTCCGATCCAGGAGGGAACTCGAGAGCAGAGTTGACTGGCTTCAGAGCCACACCTTCGATTTCCAGGCCAATAGAAAGAGGCATGATTCAATGTTGGATGAGTGTCCAGAGAAAAGCAAGAAGTCGTGTCGTTTCAGTGAGTAAGTAAGTAAGTGTTCAGATCAGGAGTGAGAACGGAAACATCTATCTCTCATATAGATATCTCAGACAACGCAAACAGCTATAATCAATGCTATAATTGCTTGCATATGTAGTAAGTTATTGTTAGACCTATTCTTCTCACCAAGTTCGACATGACAATAGGCCATCTGGATATTATGACCAATGTGATGATGATAATAATAATAATACACGTTCAAAACACATTGTATAACAACTGGATCTATTGTTTGCGTAGTGCCTTAAACAACAATTGAAACTAATTCTTTGCTTAGAGCTTTTTTTCCATATCCTCCAGGCCCGAGTAACCCCCTCTGCTATGTATCATAATACCATAAAAAAACTCTTGCAATGGGCAATATGAACAAAGGGCTCTCGCTGAGGTAGATCGAGGGTACGATTGGCTATGTTACTTCATACCAGAACTACAGTTACAATCTTAGGTATTTATATGCCAGTGTTCACAGCATCGTGCACAGGTTATCGAGCATAAATGTAAGGCAAGCAGGGGTAAGACTAGGACTGTGTCAGTTCTTTTACCACTCTTACTTCTCTTTTTATTTTTGAAATACTATTTTGCAGTTCTATAGTAGATAAGAAAGCTATATATAATTTTCTAGCAGTGTTATATACTTAAAGGGTATTTAACTTTTATTTCTTCTGGCCTTGGTTTACTATAGTTAAAACTGCCAGGTATACTATTAGTGATATATCTTGATAGGATATTATAAGCTTTAACCATTAATTAGTATACTATTAGTAAATTAATTTGCTACCTAGGCATTAGCAACGTTAAATACGTGCAACTAACCGATTGTGGCAGATAAACCTTTAGATTTTAAATTTTGTAATAATGCCTTTCTATAGAGAAGCTAAAAAAAAAATAGCCTTACATAAGGATCCAGTGGATTATATCAAGAATAAAAGAAAAATAAACTCTGGAGTTTATTGATTGATAACATAAATCTCACCACTGGAGTTTCGCACCAAGAATATAGACTTTTGTTTCTGGCACGCTGCGAACCATAAAGCGGGTGGCCAACTTCTGTCTAGGTATTTAATACAGCTTTGCCCCGGTTTGCCTGCTCGTACTTTTCCTTCCTTACACACACATACACACACACACACACACTATCAAAAGTTTTGATCACTATGGCCGCTTCTTATCAACCACGACCTCTCTTTGTGTACGGCACGCTTCGGGCGCTGCCCTTGCTTGCTTGGGCGTTGACGGGAGATGCCACAAAGATAAGCACTGTAGAGCCCTTTATGCATCCTGCTAAGGTCTCCGGTTATGCTAGGTATACCGTCAATTATCGTGATTATCCTGCAGTCATTAAGAAGGATAATCATGAGGTTGACGGGTTTATACTTCTCTTAGAAACTAAATCGCAGCGGAAGAAGCTAGACGACTTTGAGGGCGATCTCTATACCCCTACGGCTATCCTTGCGACCCTTGATGACGGAACTACCATGGAAGCAGACATCTATCTCTGGGGTGGTGATTTTGAGGCCCTCTCTACGGAGCCTTGGGAGCTGGACACTTTCATTAAGGAAAGACTTGAGGATTGGCTAGACCTCTTTGAAGGCATGGAGTTAGTTGGGGAATCCGACACAGAATAAGGTGCTGACAGACTGACGGTTGAGTCATGGATCGAACGTCATTTGCTGGCTCGGAAACTAAGGACCCGAATGTAGCAAGTTCAGCCATGGCGAAGAACATGCGATAGAGTTCAAGATGATACGATTGAAAGTGTCACGACTCTTTACATTCATAAATCAATCTTCATTGCGGCCGATTTCGGACAAAGGTGTTCGCTTATTTGTCCTATTATTCTCTAATGCCTCATGGTGTCTGTGTTTTCAGCTGTTGCGGAAGCAGGCTGTACAGACATGGCGGTGTCAATTGATTCGGCAGGCATCAGGTGGCTTGCACGGGTGAATTCTCGACTCAAATGGCCCAATGGCTACTGAGGAGAAAAATGTTACTATTTTGCGATTGGGAATGTGGTTCGCCTTATGTCGATATTTTGTGGTTGTGTCAAAAGATGGCCAAGAGAGTCGAAGTGGATTGCGCTAGGTTCTATAAATCTGTCGCAACAGCAGGAGCTGGGCAGGAGGCCATGATGAGAGGGAGCAAGATGAAACAAAGGGGGCATTCTTCATACAAGGCACGCGATGAGGCACGAAATTTCCGCTATTATCAAGTCGCCTTGGCCCATCAACGACTTCGTTAGCTATAACATGTTCAGTCCGATATCCCAATATGGTCTGCAGTCACAAATACGGATCAAGTTAATGTGCGGTACCTGGCGATCATGGGCGGGAAGCGGATGCGCGGGTTTAGAGCGGCTACTAAGTTAGTAGAGGACCCTGGATCTTTCACACACTGGACAGCCTTCATTATTCATGACATGGCTGGGAAAGCGATAAACTCAAAGTCGAAGAGAAATCAACAAGATCACCATTATACGCAGAAAGGTTGCGATAATGTGAAATGCATCTTCAGTCTTGCAGTGTGCCACGTGATCGGCACTCAATGGCGACCATAAAACGCAGGCAGCGGAAGGATGCTGCTTACAAGGTAAATCCCGTTCTTGAATCGTTAGCGAGCGCTTATTGGCCCAAGAATTACAATACGACGACGATAGTAAGCTTGGTTTGCGACACGTTTGGCTGGCGATACGCCTTACAGCTGCCGAGAGTAGCACCGCCTCAATGTGAAACGTAATAGCTGCTGCACGCTGTTTCCAACATCGCCAACCGTGCGCACTACAGCTACATTGTGGTGTCAACTACATCGCGCTGTTGTCCTGCTCGCCTATTCCTATGTCTGTTGGTAGCAGTTCTGTAACAGATCAACGGACCCTCGGAGCCGGTGTGAGCCCGTGAACCTCTGCCCGGCCGGGATCCCCGGAGACTGATCCACCATAAAACCACCAGGGTTCAGTATCAGCACTTAATCTAAGCACACAGACTTCAATACTACGAGGTTAGTAAAGCCAAAAGACAAGGCCAAATTACGGCATTAAATACGGTTACATTATGCACTCGTGTAACGGCCGTACGTAAAGTAAATTCCCAATCTTGCATTTGTAGGTCAGAGGCGTTTGGGTCACCGCACAGTGTTAGTCCAATGCCCAGATGAGGGGCTACCGCTGATGCCTGGCGAAACGTGGAGAAGAATGCTGTCTGCGACACTGTTTGAATATCGTCAGCGCTGCACTGTTGCTTTTCCAGCTGAGACTGGACGTTGGTCGCATGACTTGATGATCCATCCCATTCCGTTCCTCCATCTTTCCTTTTCTTCTCTCAACAACACACAAGCTTCTTTTCATATCGTCGTTTTCTCTCTCGATCGCGAGGCCTATGAGAAGCGAACAGACTCCCAGCATCCCCTGAACGCCAAGATCGAACTGTGCGTCGCGAGAGTGGGATACCTGTCGTCATTTTTATAGCGAAGAACCCGCCCTCGAGACAGAGGATCCGCCGCCGTCATTCCTCAGCGCTTGCGCACGGCAGATCAATTCTCACTCCTGTTTCTCTTCCCTTTTTCTCCCTTTGTATCACCACCGTCAAGGGATTAAAATCGCATCGTGTCCCTCCTTGTGCCCCCGGTTATCTCTGCATCTCTTATCGCTTTTGCCTCAGATCTTTCTCGATATGACGTGGGAACTCAACCAGAGGCGGTTCATCCGCTCCATCAATTCGAAGTACATCTACGGTCGCATCGTAAGTCGAAGCTCACTCACCCACGCCCTGTTTTTCCCAACTCTATGATCCGTCGCCACTTTAGCTTCCCCAGTATTTTCCCCAACTACTGTCCAGCTCTATCGTCATCGCTACAAGCTCTTTTTTCGCTTGTTCATGATATCACTTTGCGCACTTCTCTACTTTTTTTTCGTTGCTTCTTTCATCTCTTTTTTAATCTCCTTGTCCTTTCTTCTTTGTGCTGTTAGGCCTTATTTGTGCGACTCAACGCTGACGACATCATCACCAGCCTCTTCTGCATACCATCGTATTCTTAATCGAAATGGCATTCATCGCACGACTTACAGCTCGATTCAACTCGTACTATGACGAGCGACCACGTACGCTACAATAAATACCTCTCGCCCGATGCGATATAACTGACACCTTCCAGTCATGACCATGATGGTCACCAACGCCATCCTCGGAGGCGTCGCCGACACAGTCGCTCAATCCATCACCGCCATTCGCGAACGAGCTCTTCGTCAGCCGGGCGGTCTTAAGAAGAACGACGGCATCGCTATTGAGATCCACGAGCTCGACCGCAAGAACCCCTTCTACGATCGCGACCTGATCCCCGACTCGGTCGGCCTTCCTCCACCTTTCGACTTTGAACGCCTCACGCGCTTCATGGCATACGGTTTCTGCATGGCTCCCGTGCAGTTTAAGTGGTTCCGCTTCCTCGAGCGAGTCTTCCCCGTCACCAAGACCAGCGCTTTCGTCCCCGCAATGAAGCGCGTTGCTTTCGATCAGCTTATCTTTGCGCCGTTCGGTTTGGCTGTGTTCTACACCACCATGACTATCGCTGAGGGTGGTGGCCGTCGCGCCGTTTCGAACAAGCTTCGAGATATGTACATTCCAACTCTCAAGGCCAACTATGTTGTTTGGCCTGCTGTGCAGATTGTCAACTTCCGCTTGATGCCTGTTCAGTTCCAACTGGTACGTCATTTTTTTGCGCCCCAGAAAACCATGATCGCTAACATGCTTGCAGCCTTTTGTGTCAACAATTGGTATTGCTTGGACAGCATACCTATCCTTGACAAACTCAGCATCTGACTAAGTTCATTATATGATGCCTGGTGAACGTTATCAATTGGCCTCGAGCTGGTTGATCGATGATGAACATTAAATTGCGTCGACTGTTACTGTTTCAGCCGTCACATAGAAACGGCGTTTGGGGTTTTTTACATATACTGCACGATTTGGCATGCTGTGGGACCTACAATGGAGAGTTTGAGACTCTGACCCTTTTGCGGCAATTGCCTTGCACGGCCTTCTTTTATGGGTTGGGTTGGGTTGGGTTGGGATACGGACCATGTTTAGAATAACAACGTGAGTCTCGTTTGGAGTATCGGTAGATTTTTACAATGTCAAGACGAAGTGTGTCTTTTTTGTCTTTGACACTTGAGACCCTGTTCAAAGCCGTGTGTATCGAATCTGAAAGCAGCATTCTATCCAGTTAGGAAACGGGTTGATCGTGGATGAACGTGAATCGGGTGTCCGGGTAATAATCATGATATGACATCGAGTAATCCTTTTGAATTGTAGGGCTGACGGGTAGGAAGTGATCTCGGCCGTTAAGTGAGCGTGTAGGTTAAATGAAGATTGCAAGGGAACCCAGCAAGGTGTGAAGCGTGGTACGGTCTGTCTTGATATAATTCACCGAGACCATCCAGTGGTCTGAGAATTTGTGGCAATGCTTTTCAAGCTTTGATACCCATAGATTTAACAGTAATGAGAACGTGTCAAATCGAATTTCGCTATCAGATCAGCTAATCGATATTGTTTCAACATGGGCTTCTTTCAGCTTCTACCCCCGCTAGCTTAGACCTCATATCATGCATGGATGCATCTTGGTGTCGCAATTCATTACATACAAATGTTCAACAGGGTAACTGTACGTAAAAGGCGTGGTTCTCGGCGGTGTAGTTACGGCCCGTGTCTGTCCGGGGCTGCCGCATCCGCATCGCCAGAAGCCGGAGGGCGATGCCCGTAACCCGGCGATGTTGACGGCTGCATGGGCTGAGTGTTCAGGGTAGGCTGCTTGAGAGACGATGAAGTGAAGGGGTGAGTGAGTGATTTGACAAGTGGACCGACCGAGACGAGACCGATCATGTCATATCATGAATAGAGGAATAGGCAATAGTCCACTGACAAGTCGGCATCTCACGCCAGACTCATGGCTAAAGTGTTTGCTCCAGGGGCATTCACGGGCCTCATCATCCCACCATCTGCGAGTGCAGCCGCGAAAGCCCCGCCAACGCCAGCGGCAGCGTCATCGCGTTGAGAAGATTGACCCCCACCTTGATCTTAGCAGTGCTATTTACTACCTGACGCTCCCCTCCATAAACTCTCTTCTTCCCTTCTTCTCCTCGACATCACCCTTTGACCTACATCCCCATTCACTCGTACTTCGCATCGAAATCATGTCGCTGTCTAACAAGCTCTCCATCACTGACGTTGACGTCAAGGGCAAGAGAGTCCTCATTCGAGTAAGTTGGCGAGGAAAAAATGCCCCGCGATGGAATGAAGCTGTTGAGCTTGGTTGAGCTCCCCGCATCATATCATCAGATGTCACGAACAATTGATCGAAGGAATTGCACGAGATGCACCTCGATCAATTACGTGACCAGCTCTTGATTAAGCTATAGCCATCAAGCTCAACGGTTCAAACGTCTCTCCCAAAAAGCCTCAACAATACCCCGCCATCTCAAACTCTAGCTAACAAAACCCCTCTCAGGTCGACTTCAACGTCCCCCTCGACGCCGACAAGAACATCACCAACAACCAGCGAATTGTCGGTGCCCTCCCCACCATCAAGTACGCCCTCGAGAATGGCGCCAAGTCCGTCATCTTGATGTCCCATCTCGGCCGCCCCAACGGCTCTCCCAACGAGAAGTACTCTCTCAAGCCCGTTGTCCCCGAGCTCGAGAAGCTTCTCGGCAAGAAGGTCACCTTCGCCCCCGACTGTGTCGGCCCCGAGGTCGAGGAGATTGTCAACAAGGCTGAGGATGGTGCCGTCATCCTCCTCGAGAACCTCCGATTCCACATTGAGGAGGAGGGCTCTTCCAAGGATAAGGAGGGCAACAAGACCAAGGCCGACAAGGCTCAGGTTGAGGCTTTCCGCAAGGGTCTGACTGCCCTTGGTGACGTCTACATCAGTGAGTCTCTAATCGAACAACAACCCCACGCTACGTGATGCTAACAAGAACAGACGACGCTTTCGGCACTGCTCACCGTGCTCACTCCTCCATGGTCGGTGTCGACCTCCCCCAGAAGGCCTCCGGTTTCCTCGTCAAGAAGGAGCTCGAGTACTTCGCCAAGGCTCTCGAGGAGCCCCAGCGTCCTTTCCTCGCCATCCTCGGTGGTGCCAAGGTCTCCGACAAGATCCAGCTCATCGACAACCTCCTTGACAAGGTCAACACCCTGATCATCTGCGGTGGTATGGCTTTCACCTTCAAGAAGACCCTCGAGGGTGTCTCTATCGGTAACTCCCTCTTCGACGAGGCTGGCTCCAAGACCGTCGGCAACCTCGTTGAGAAGGCCAAGGCCAAGGGTGTCAAGCTCGTCCTCCCCGTTGACTACATCACCGCCGACAAGTTTGACAAGGACGCCAACACTGGCTACGCCACCGACAAGGACGGCATCCCCGACGGCTGGCAGGGTCTTGACTGCGGCGAGGAGTCCGTCAAGCTCTACAAGGAGGCCATCGCCGAGGCCAAGACCATCCTCTGGAACGGTCCCGCCGGTGTCTTTGAGTTCGAGAAGTTTGCCAGCGGCACCAAGGCCACCCTCGACGCCGTCGTCGACGCTGTCCAGAAGGACGGCAAGATCGTTATCATCGGAGGTGGTGACACCGCCACCGTCGCCAAGAAGTACGGCGTCGAGGACAAGCTCAGCCACGTCTCCACCGGTGGTGGTGCCAGCTTGGAGCTCCTCGAGGGCAAGGAGCTGCCCGGTGTTACCGCTCTGTCGAGTAAGTAAATAATATCCACACCTGTTGGAGTACGATGTCTATGAGAACCTGTTGATGACGGGCTATGAAAATGGAAAAAGGTCGGGCGGGAAGGGCTAGTCTGTAGCAAAGACTGAACAGATCAAATAATTAAATACCAAATACCAATAGAGGCGCGAAAGCGCTATAGAAACATTACCTACCATTGAAGCAGTTCCGATTGGTGTACTCGTGGGAAGGCCTTGATGGTGGAATCTGAAGTTTGCAAATGCAGATGTTTGAGATGGCTGCAAATGGCCAGATCGTACAAGCTCGTGTTGTTTCGTGAAGAAGAATGAAACAAAGATTCTGCAGCCAGACCGATTATGTTTGCCGTTCTGGGAAACCATTCCAACATCCTACGGTCGTACATAGACCAGTGTCGGTGTGAAGTCCCGATCTACAGGTTGAGGTTCCCAATCCCTGAGGGATAAGGCCAAAAAGACACCAACAAGAGCTTACTTATTCCACCGTGAATCTGTCCCGATATTTCTGTCACCAAGCAAGCATTGGTGGTGGATACGTCGTTCAACACAAGCTGACACAGCCATAGCCCATTCAAAACGTTCAAAGATGCTTCATGGCGCTTTCGCGCGCCTCTATTGGTATTTAATTATTTCATCTGATCTGTCTTTTCCACAGACTCGCCCATCCCAATCTATAATTCGGTTCGAATCGCGGTATCGTCACAACATAACTCTATCGGCGTTTAGCAGCCTCGACCTTCTTCAATTCCTCGCTATGTAGATATTAGCCCCGTTTAAACAGTGTTCTTAGGTATTGTACGCACCGAAGTTGTTGCGAGAAGTCGTCGCTCGTGTCGTCGTCGTCCCAGCTCTCTTCCCAGAGATGCTTTGTCTCGCCGCTGCCCTTTGCAGCCTCGGTCTGATCCTCTGGCCAGTCTAAACGTCATTAGCACTCAATGTCAACCTTGAAGTGCTGGTGGTGGGAGTGGTACCTTCGACAGGGAAGTCCTCGAACTCGTCGTCCTCGCCGAGAGCGGCGGGCTTCTGCTCTGGCTTCTGCTCAGCGGGCTTGTCGTCTGTGGTCTTGGGATCTGTGGATGCCATGATGGATCGAGGCGGATGTGTGATGTGTGATGCGGTGCTTCGATTTGATGGGAGGGAGAGCGATTGCGGTTGTTGATGGAGCTGGAGCTGGCTTGAGAGGCTATGGAGAGCTTGATGATGATGCGGTAGCTGGAGCCTTGTGGGCGAGGCGGGAAGGTGGGGCTCAACGGAAGAATGATCGACCGTTGTTAGAACTGCAAAAGAGGATCACCCTGACATTCAATGGCAGACATGAGGATGAGGCAGGAATATCTGAACATAGAGAGGTAAGAGAAGTATTTGTTATTTTGTATTATCCTGTGACCGATCTATGTTGTGAAGTAATACTCCGGGTCTTGATGATCATTCGCTGGCATGAAGCTCTGGCGCTGTTCAATCACTCGCAATGGATTTTAGTACTTCAGAGTACTTCAACTCGAATTCTTGGGATGATAGCGGCAAAAGAAATAAATAGATTACATTATAAAAATAAGTAAATGAATGAGATAAAACATGAAGTCATAATCTGGAGACCAAATCTCCAAAAGGAAACCCGCGAGGGTTGTTGGATGTTTGCGACCGAGGGGAATCGAACCCCTCTCTAACGCTTGGAAGGCGTTAATGCTAACCACTACACCACGGTCGCTTGTTGGTTGTTGAAAGACGAGTTAGTGTCTAAACTTATATTCACAGCCAACGAAGCGGTAGATTAAACTTGACGTCGAAAAGAAATCGCGAAACCTCGACCTATTGAGTTATAAATGAGACTAATCTTGGCTTAAGGAAGCTAGAGTGAGGTTTTATCTTGGAAATATCTAACACCTATGTAAATGAGACCCATATCTGGCCAAACGGGCAGAAAGACAACCACCAACATGATCCTATGGAGGCGCCATTATCAACCACTGGCCATCAAAACCCTCGAACTCCTCCTCGATAAGCCGCGACGTACTCTCCCACGGCACTTTGAATGCTCCCGAGTTAAACATTGGGGAGTAAATCACCGGCGTAGCCTCAGCTTCCTGCCCTCGCTCCTCCAATTGCACCCTCATCTCCTTCAACGCCGCCCTCGTCTGCGCCAAAATCTTGGCCGCACCGTCCTTCCCAGGCTTTCCCGTCCTTGGATTCGCTCTTCCATACCCATAACTAGTAAATAGACATACCATATGTATCCTGGGAGCTCCTCTTGCTGTGTCTGAAGCTTGAGGCGGAATGATGTAGCATTTCCCGGCTAGGCTTCGTGACGGCCACATTGATGCGTCAGGTATGGTTGTGTTGCAGAAGGTTTTGTATTGTTTACAAGCAGCTGGGAATACAGTTGCTAGTTCGGCAGCGATCCCAGCGCCCCACTCGGCGATGCAGTTTGTTGCGTGGACAAGGTAGATGTCTGAGGGGAGGGACCGGATGGCGTTGAGGGGAGTTGTCTCCAGTACAAAGATCGGAGATGCCATCTTTTGAAGATATTAGAGGAATTATGGAGAAGATTGAATATACGTTGTAGTAGACATAGGGATGAAGAGCGGTTGATATAGTTGTGCAGGAGAAAATGCCTCTTTTACATGATTTAGCTTTGGTGTTGAGGGTTGTCTTCAGGCGTGACTCATCGGCAAGGCAGCCAATTCTGTCACTTCCGTTAATCAACGGAGGGCAAAAAAGGACATTAAGAAAGTGAAAGAGAAAAAGAAATGAATACTGGATCTTTCATTAGTTACGGCGAAGTATTACCGGCAGTTGTCGTGTGATCTTGATTGAAGCCTCGGTTGGGCTGGACCTGTCTCCGGTCGCTTCAACCCACCTAGCTACAAGATCACGCGAGAATATGAAGAGATAACGTAAATTAAGGATATAACCGCGATCATAGTTCATGGGCGTTCATAGGGGAAGAATGATATAGGGAGTGAAAGCTGCTGAACGTGCAGTTTATCCCTCAGCTTCAATCACTAACCCGCTGCTAAAAGCCGCGAGTAGAAATGTTAGGTCTCGACGAAGAGGCCGACACCGACAGGGAAGATTAGATGAAATGTAAGAACGGCCCCTTAAACCGTAAGTTAATCAAGCTCATCACTCGGCCTCACGAATCGGTAGTTGTGAATTGCCCCTCTGCTGCGTTCTCCTATCAATCTCCCCGACGATGTATGGGAACAACTGCACATTTGAGACAATTGATGCTGCTGAATATCATCCGAAAGGCTTGTAAAAACAAACAAATGGTAGATTAATACTGAAACTGTGATGCTGGTGGAGAATGTAGATAGTGTCCAGCCTCAGACGTTCTCGCACATGATGGACTGATTTAGGCCGTGCAGGAGTTTAACACTCCCCTTTCGTCATTCCTCAACGGCTGCATCTATAAATTCTTCGGTAATATCCAGAGATAGGATAAAGTGCCTCAAGAACTTGCGAAGATGGGGGCCCATGCCTTGTGTCTCGACGGCTACTTGGCCAAAACAGTTCAGTTCTACGAACAGCTTTTTGAAAAACTGAGACGACAAACCTTGATGGTAGCCATAACCTCAACATGGTTGATAATTCGCCGAATCCATAGGTCAGGCCAGTTTGTAGCGTAAGGTGAGACCCGAGTAGACTTTCTTTGCCGGTAAACTCGCTACGAACTCGTTGAGTATTGATATGACAACATTCAGGGCTCGATACAAAAATAACAGGGCGACGTTTCTCTTAAAAGGGAAACAAGTGACGTGTCTCCCCAGTACTTAAGATACGAGTTACAGAGGCTATTCAGAGCTTGCTAAAGGATATGAAGGCTCGCTGCCCGGCGGGGACGTGGACTTACGTGACCCAAACGACGGGTCGCCATAGTTCGCTTCTGTACACTCAGCGAATATATGATGAGGATTAATTGAACGAATTTGATACGGAATACCGTACGGCCAACTCACAATGGTTTCCTGGACCAGGGCGTGTACCCAGCTTTGTCAGACTCGACCAGTTTGGTCATGCTTCGCTCCTGAGCTGGACGACTCTCGCAGCAACGGGCACCAGTTCCTCCTTTCTTGTTGTAAATGATTACTATTTCATTAATAGAAGCTCGGTAAGTATAGAAGAGGGCCTTGGGATGTTGCAAAGAGACCCGTGAAGAGACGTTGCTGATATTTGCGATGGATGACAGTGATTAGCGCGTGTTGAGAGGAAGGGTTTGTTGTTGAAGCTGCTTGGGACATAACACGGAGGTTCCCACGGCACATGGATGAGTCTTGATCATGACGTAGATGAATCTAGGTCTGTTTATGCTGGGTAGTTAGTATGAACCCTCGACTCCTATGAACTGACGTGGGCTGACGTATTGGCACGACTTCCACATCAAATCCTGATCCAATACGCAGAATAAATCACTTGGCAACAACCAGCTTATTTTAGAAGAGCGCTGTCACTTACGGGTTTAACAGCTGCTAGCTT
The DNA here is from genome assembly GCF_900044065.1 of Fusarium mangiferae. Lineage (NCBI taxonomy): Eukaryota > Fungi > Ascomycota > Sordariomycetes > Hypocreales > Nectriaceae > Fusarium > Fusarium mangiferae. Next base: position 811,961 of record NW_024573935.1, read on the forward strand.
TCGCCACTGCCCATGGCTCGCCTTCCAGTCCAGTCAAACACAAACTCAACCCGATATTAACTTCAACACAAGCTCCAGACACGTCACAAGGCCCCAATAGACACAGGGATAGTGTTATATACCGATTCCACTCAGTATTCCCTTGTCGTAGAGCAATGACGGAATGGCAATGGCCGGTGTCCAGAGCTCTACGAAGGTAGGTCACAACAACAAGCGTTGTTGGTTCGAATCCTGACCCGCGACCTTGTGACCTGTAGCGTAGATAGGCAGTAGGTAGCTGTGATATGAGTAGATGTAACCTGTATTACTTAGGTTCCATGTGACATACTACTATATATTGCCATATATCTTCTGCCATCTTTATAATTTTGCTTATTGTAAGCACTTTTTGTCTTTACCTCCTTTTTCTTTTTAAAATATCTCTAAGACCTTACCTGTGAACTGCTTTTATAAATGTAATTTATAAGCCTTTTAATAAATAAAAGTAGTTATATCTCTCTTTAATAATTGTAATTATTAGAGATCTTTATTTTACTGTAGTTTACCTAGATTCTCTGCTACTACTGACTGCTCTGATGTGACGGAAGTAGCTTTACAGAAGAGTTCATTAAGTCTTGTTTTTTGGTAACTTATTATGATATTATTAGATATTACACAAAACGACCAAGAGCAGCTTGTGTGTCTTATTAATACATAAATAACCAGACAGTGGCTACCTAGCGCATTTGTCTGATGCATTAAATGCATGCAAGCACCGCTATGTCTTAGTAGCGTTGGACTGCTATACTGCTAGTCGCTGGCTTGTAGAACACAGACAGACAAAACAAAAAGTCAGACCATACAGTAGAACACGGCGGATATTGTTAAGAAGACTCTATGAAGTTTTGTCAGTGTCTTCAAAAGTGAACCGAGGTGATGAAAGCCAGCTATCGCCGCCAATTCACTGAGGACAGGGCGCACCCCTGCAAGTTTCTCTGGACTGTGAAGTAGGCAACCTCTATTGATCTTGACGTCTCCAAAAGAGCTTTAATAACCCACGCGCTTTCCTAAGTCCTTCCCTTGAGCAGTGCCCATCTCAGATCTCGTAGCCTGTTGCAGCATCGCGAAGTCCGTCCCAACATGAACCATATCAAATCCAGCCTCGATGTATCCTTTCGCCTGCTCCGCAGATGAAGAATAAATACCGCACTTCTTCCCCGCCTTACGCGAAACTTCAAGAATGCGGTTAATGGCAGCCTTAAGCTCTGGCTTCACAACACCGTTGAGGATCGGATATCCAATGCTGTTACCTATGCGATGTAAGCCCCCAATGCAATCCAAGTCTTGCTTCTGAGTTACTCACCGAGATCAAAAGGACCGATGAATAAAACGTCGATGCCTTCGACGGCTGCAATGTCTTCAAGGTTATCTAAAGCAGACTTTGTCTCGATTTGAACGAGGGTTAGTAGACTGTCGTTGGCCTGTTGTAGATACTCATCCGATGTAGGGACGGGTTTGAAGCGATCCATGGAGAATGGGCTGCCGAAACCACGATTGCCCATGGGAGGGAATTTAGCGGCCTTTACGATATCGCGAGCCTCTTGCGCTGTTTGCAGGAGGGGAACGAGGATCTGGAGAGTGTTAGCAAGTTGCTCAGTTCAACTCGACATACTTGGTCTCCCACTCCATGCGCACCAGCATCCAGTGCCCCTAGGTAATCGTTAGTAACACCCGAGATAAAGCTAGTCAACAGCGCCTACGCTTAATGAGCCATGGCTCTGTACTCGGGATCCGCACAATCGGCGATGCGCCAGCTGCTGCAACGGCCGGGACACACTGGCGCATATCTCGATCTGCTCACAGTCAGTGCTATTCGTCGAGTCCAGCTCTGTCAACGAACCGTCAAGATCACCGTGCTCGCAGTCGATCAACACCCAGTCACAGCCAGGCGTCTGCGCGAGCATGCGTGAGATGTTGGTGCTGGGCATCATCTGCCAATATCCGAGGCTCGGCCCTGCGCCTATGTCAAGCGCTGCCTTGAAGAAATTGCCTGAAGCCATTGTCGACATCGTGAGAAGTTAGAAATATCCTCGTATCTATAAAACTTGCTGTCCAGGTTGAGCCCGATGACACGAAGATCGGTGCAGTGTTTTGGCGTCAAGGGCTTTTGAGGTGCAGACGAGGAGGGGTTCCTTCGATCTAAATAATTCCAATCCACTCACAGTCTTCGTATTAGCTCATTTGCTACTCTTTGAATTTTGGCGGGTTTAAGTTGGTGATTCGACGGTAGACAGTTAGGTAGTTTTACGCAAACCGAGGTTCGGGTCGGAACGACGATGGGTCGGCTTCTGTTCCCGACACACATTTAGATAGACTAGACCACCTCTATTTCATAGACAGAGGATAAAAGATCAGAAGTTGAGAATGCGCAAATCAAGGCTACCAGAAAGCCATCAGCTTATTTGAGAAAAGCACGATATATCCGACTGGTGGTTCTGACACCGGAGTAAATCCCTCGGCCCCGGGTCATTTTCCCAGAAAGCGGTGAGCTAGATATGTCATTTACAGTTGAAACTTATGTATGAGAGCTTAAATCATCATACGAATCAGTGATTATAGTGAAGCCAAGTGCCTGGTGATCGAACAGCTCCGAAGCCAGTCCATGAAGGGCTGCTCAGCTGTGATCTAGTTGACTGAATACTCAAAACCACTTGGGGATGATCGTGCCTTTTCCTACCTTGTAATTCTGGAAGTGACGATGCCTTGGGTGAGACGATTCCTCGCTCACAGAAAAGCACTCAAGACCCAAGTATGCAAATATTCTCATGCAAGACTAGAGGCCAGAAGCCTGAAACAAACCTCGAAGAGGGACATATGGACACCAGGGGATTCATCTACCTGGTTGGACGTATTATTACAAGGAGATTATCATCCCTGAGCATTTTAGCCTGCTTGTCATTCTGAAAGTGCAGCTTACAAGGGAAGCATGCTGATAGCAGAGGAACGAAGCTGAGTATCAAGAGAAAGCCCTGTACCTGGTGCTACAATAGTGCTATTATCAACATTCATCATCGCAGTAAGTCGCAGTATTTGTGTCTAGAATACCTAGAAGCTAGAAACCTCTCACAACATTCCCAATCTCCTCTCAGAGCGCCTGTATTCCTGTGCCTTCAAGTGCCACCTACATCTGTCATATTGAGACCTTAGGCAGCTGTTTCTCCGTCGGCCTCCTTTGTTATGTCTTCTCTAAGGAAGTTTTCTCTCTTGATCTCCATCCAGTCGAGTATATCGGTGGAAACGTCGACGATTTCAGGCTCGAATCCGTAGCCAGTCAAGAGTGACTCCAATGACCGGCCAATGATCTCGTCTTCGCTGTCTTCGATGATCCCCTTGTAATTCCAGGGCTGGTCGAGAGTGAAGTTCGACCGCAAAATTGTCGTCTCTTTGCCCGAGCTTCTGGTATCAAATGGATAGTTGCAATGTTCCGGTGGCAAAAGAATACCTTGGGCGACGCAATCCGTATTGGCCGTCAGCCAGACGATATAGGGTTTCATGATTGTGGAAAAGAATTCAGTGGCGTGATTTAGATCAGGATCGCCCTCAATTGTGAGAGAGTAAGATCTCAAAGGCAGGCCTTCTGTCAAAGCTTTTGAGATATTCATGATGACATTGGTGACAGTTTTGGCAAACCAAACGGACCGGGCTTGGTGCGTTTTGGGAACGTCGTCCCATCCCTGAAGGTCAAGACCTTGGTCTTCTACCGCGATGGCTATGTTGGCGCCTGTGGGGAGGATGTTTCGCCATAGGTTAAGCCGGTGTTCAACTATCAGCTTTGTATTCTCTTGGAAGAATGGGATTAGTCCAAGCACATGGGACTCAGGACTGCTAATAGCATTCCTATCATCATTTAAAACGAGCTTTGATATACAGAGTCTCTGCTGCCGAGAGATCTGACCCAGGAACTTAATGGCAACAGCTGCAGCTGAGAGCCGCATCTTGTATTGGTACCGGTACTCGGGACCAGTATATCCAGGGAGTTTGTCACTCAACTGGCGCCACCCGTCTGGCGTTTGCCATAAAGAGCTTAACTGTAGTTCTTCCAACTTGTTCTTGACTTCATCCACGGGCGGTATTGCCCATGCATCAAAGGTTAGGCCGAAGAACTCCGAGACAGAATGCGAATCAGTCCAACCAGGTAGAATCTCTTCAATTGCTTGTGAAAATTCCCGTGGGTGTTTCTCTGCCACCTGTCGTAGAAGAAAGTCAACCGCGCGTGAAAAGAAAATAGTCTTATCTACGCGACTGAGGCTTATGACCGTGGAACCCCAGCATCTCCCGCTGGTAGCTGGGTGGGATCTCAACTCTCGGAGGGGTTTAAATGCGCGGGAATCCTCCGTTTCCTCCGAATCTTCAGGGACGGTGTCCCTGAAACGGTCCCAGGAGGCCATGCTCCTCTTTAGACCTTTTCTGATGATGGGAATGTACTGAGAATACTTTAGATCAGGGTTCTCGTACATCTCGGGCGTAATACGTCGTTTCAGCCGAAGAAGCATGGCGTCTTGGAACGAGGAGTGATGATCCATGATGTAGTCAGCCCATCTGGCTTGCTTTCTCCAGTTCTGCCTGTAAACAGTCGAGAATGTAATCGCGTTAAGAGTGAACGGATACTGCCCAGTTTCGTGCGCGATTGCGCGGCAGGCGTACCTCAGCGATAGCTCGATCGGTTGATTGTTGGCCTGTACGAGTTTACAGGAGTCTCCATCGTGAATGTAGCCGCCGTGGACAGTAAAGTATTCGTGGTAGATCTGCTGACGTAGTTCCAAAGGCAGCCCTAAAAGACTGGCCTTTGGAACGATGGGCTGCTCTCCGGTAGACATAGTGCTGAGTGGTGTTTAGACGAAGGTAAAGATGCCGCGGATGACGACGCTTCGCCCTATGCGATTGGAAAGTGGATGAAATGAGGAGTCTTGAGGCGAGGGAAATGAGAGACTCTTATAACCCGAGTGTAAAGACAAGATGACTCACACAGCGATGTCGGGGCTTGTGTTTCGCAATGACAAAACTTCAAAGTGCCAATCGCGCGCCACGAAGTCAAAAGAAAGGAACGCAGAACAGTCACACGAATCAGGAACCACCAATGATGCTAATCTACTCACTTGGGTAATATTTGAACTACGGGGATGACTGCCACCTATAAGGTTAACCTTTAGGCTGCAAACACAGGTAATAAATAACAACACGGTATTTTTTGCCTCAATATAAGCTTTTACCCAGAAGCTTTCACGATGACCATTACATCTTGCTGCAAGCCCTAGGGCATTGCAAGGTGAAGAGATCAAGAGGTATATAAAGGGATATAACCTGGAAAGATAGAGAGAGTTAGTATTTCAGCAAAGATTACGGCACAGTTGAAGACCTACCCCGGGTTTGCATCTCTGCACACACCACAACTCCACAACTCCACAAACAGCATGTCAGCTACTCCTGGGTTAGTTAGTCTCGCGAAGTATAAGGAGGGAGGGATGTTCTACCAGCAATCCGAACTGTTGTCGGCAACGGCTCGACGAGCCAAGAAGCTCAAGACTATATCCACTAGATATGTGTTAGCAGAGCGCAAACTACTATATTAGGATGTCTAAAAATCTTACCCAGTTCCCCATCATCTTGATCAACCTTGGAGGCGTGGCTAAATTGTATATCGGTATGAAAGATAGCGCCCAAGAGCTTTGGTCAGTTACTGAGCTGCTCGATGGAGGCAGTCACATCGGCGGCAAGTCCTGCATCACTAGAGAAGGCTTATATCAGGAGATGAAGAAGAAGAGTATATATACGAACTTACAGATTGCCCTCTTTGGCTGCGACGCATTTAGTGCAGCTGCCAATGAGCTAGGCGCTCACTACCTATTACACTTTATTTGCCAGCAGAGAAAGGAGCTGCAAAGACTTGATGAGAAGGAGGATAATAAGAAGGAGGATGACGATAAGGAGGATAATGATAAGGAGGTTGATGACGACAAGACTAAGATCAAGGCGTTAAAGGGTCTGTTTTATTTAATCAGTAAGCGATCTGTCTGAGAATGCTTTACGTACAATCGCGACTGGATGAATGAAATCGTGGCGTTGTGGAAGGCATTTAAGGCTGAAGGATACATCGCTGAGAAAGTTATCAGTAAACAGACAAACAGGATGGTAAGGTGAACATATATACGTACAGCGGCATTGCGAGAAGACGCCGACTCGTCGTTGAACGACTCCAAGAAGGATCATGTGCGTGCTGTGCTGAGCGGGTGAGTCCAAGAGTGGGATCGAAAGACATGTGAACACATATCTGGAAAAGTTAAAGTGTCTGGAGATGGTGTCAGTAGATGAGCGACAAGACGGGCTGGGTTGAGCGGATTGAGGCTTACCTATACTTTTGCTGAGGTGAGTCACATCCGGGCTGGCTGGAGGCGTCAGGAAACTGAAGTGCGACAGCGCATCGCGAAGAGGGGCATGGCGTACCGACTGGAAGCTTCGATAGCTGAGAGAATACAAGCTGATTAAGTTCATAAGATTCCGGGAGGGCAAGGTCAGCTATGGTCAAGACTTGGGCTGAGGGGGCTGCATGACTTACAATACACAAATGATTTTTTTTAAACACGATGGTGCCTCCCGCATTGAGCGGGAGGGAAAGAGGACCATTCCATCAAGGATTGGTTAGGTTACCTGCCTAGGTAATGACTTGCATCATCATCTAGGCAAGGTTATATCCTGTTGGGGATATTGTAGCTATGAAACGTAGGCAGCGTTTCGTGCAGAGTTGAAGGCAAGGCAACTAAGTGTTGCCGAAGCGGATTGCATGCCGTGATGCGGCAGGCGGATATGGCGAGGATGCGGCATTGAATTGCATGCGGCAATTCTCGTACTTGTAGAAAGTATCGAAGCCTTGTCGAAAGGGATCGGTGGCGTCACCAACTCATAGGAGATGGTGATCATGCTACGTGATTGCGTTGACTCCCATCTGGGCGGCGAGGCGGGCAGCTGAGGCTAATGAGGCGTCGCGAAGCCAGAAGATATGATGGGATTGCTATTACGAATCGTGAGCGGCGATGGGGGTAGTGGGGGAAGGGAGATGAGGCTGGTTGAAGGGTATCGTCAACCGGTAACGCGTGAGTCATAGGGAGATCGCAGTGTTGCAGTGTTGCAGTGTGAGCGCGTCGGTTTCGTCTGGGTGGAAAAGAGGCGGCAAGAGCTCTTGGCGCGTCGTCAAGCCGGAGAATAATACGGAGGTTTGCGTAGAAGTACTCGGCGATTCGTGAGTGGTGGAAGGCAGTCAACTTTTGGCGTAAGGGTGTCGAGGGTGTTGCTGACTTGCAGGAAACCGTAGTGCGGCATGGGACCGTCGGGTTTTGTGTAGTAAAGGAAGGCAGCCAGGCTTCATCGATGGGGGGTCGTCGGTATCGCGAAGACCGAAGGAGGGTTTGGCAGGGTTTCCGAGAGGCATAAGGCGGTTTGAGTAGTGTTTTTTGGAAGGTAACTCGGCCTCATCGAAAGGAATCGAAAGGAATCGCCGGCATCGCCGGGTTGGAGGAGATCGTGGTGCGCTATGAGCGCGCCGTGTTTCGTGTAGGAGAGGAAGGTAGCTGGGCTTTGTCGAGGGAAATCGTCGGTATTGCGAAGACCGGAGGATGGAGGTGCGGTTACGGAGAGGCACGCGGCGATTTGCGTGACAGAAGGCAGCTAAATGTCATTGGAAGCAAGCGGCTCTAACTCGTAAGAGGTCGTGTGCGGGCTGAGCGCGTCGGGTTTCGTCTGGGCGGCGAAGAGGGCACCTGGGGCATTTGAGGAGACATCGAAGTCGTCGCTTGCGAGGCGCGCGGTACAGAGCGACGGCGTGGATTGTTGGAGGTACGTGATGTGCGTGAGGTATGTTTTTGGCGTCTTTCTGTAGCCGAAGCGGAGAGAGTCTGGAGAAAGCCCTCCGGACGGGGCGAAATCGGATGCGGAAACACGGGGAATCGGGAGGACCTTTTTCTGACAGCGTCAAACATTGCGAGATCGAAGTAAGAGATGGCCCATTCGGCGACGATTTTGGCGTCCCTGGTGAGGAGTGTCGTGAAGTCGTTGTGACCTAGCTGCTGAAACAGGCCGATTCTCGCTTCACGCAGTCTGGGGCATTCGACAAGAAGATGGAACACTGTCTCTCGGGAACGTCCGTAGGGACACGTCGGGAACTCGAAGCCAGGAATGCGCATGTCATGAAGATACTTCCGAAGGCCGATGCGCTCAGTCCTGCATGCGAATAACATCGTGCTCTGGGCGCGAGTCAGGCCCGAGTAGTACTCAAGGTTCTTCCTCCCCCAGTCCTCGGTCAAGGCTACCGGCAGTCTCAGGTCCTTGGGATTACTACCACCAGACACCATATTGTCTTTCCGTTGCTGAACATACGCTTTCCATCTGACCTCGCACTCTTCAGTGTCCATCTTCTTGACCCGGGCCTTGATGATCTCGCGCCGCTTCTTGCGATCTGCCCATCGCTCCTTAGCCTTTTCCCATACGTTTGGGTTTTCGCTGACTCTTGCTCTGTGATCATGACCCTTCTTGGCTGCTTCGTAAATCTTCGTCGCCTCGGCATCCAAAACCTGGTATGGAGTCTTGTTCCTAGGCGCCTTGCATGGCTTCTTTTTCCGTGGTGCCAAGCTCGTTTCCTTATCCCCTGGCGCCTGGCCCAGTGCCTTGTCCCCTGTCAACTTACGCGATTTCTTTGGCCCTGACGCTCTGCTCTTTTCCCACCCGTCTCGCGCGATGTGCCTCCATCTGATGTCGTGGGAGAAGAGACTCTGGATCCGTTGCTGAGAAGCTTGGGAGTGAAGTACAGTCACGATGTTCTCAGCGAACAACTCCTTCTCCATCATCTCGGCTGCTGTGTCCAAGACTGCACCAGAAACCCTCGTCAGACATTCCTTGTTCAGTGACACCAGTTGCTTGATCTGATTGTCTGTAAACCCATACTTGACGGGACAGTCCCCTTTGTCGCCTCCACGCTGTCGGAGGAACCATGCGCCACAGGTATAGGTGATCACAGGCCGGATCATGGTCAGGTAATAGAGCCGCATGGTCTGCAATGTCGGGCCCGTCGTTCGTTTTGAGATGGTAGACAGATAGCCAAGCCGCTTCCTGACCTTCTTCTCGATATCGTTGATATGGCATTGCCAATCCAGCCTCTGATCAACCATGACACCGAGGATACGCAGCTCTGGTAGGGGTGACCCGTCAAACCCTGGGATGTTGGGTCTGAAGTCGGTATCAGGGTGATCCCGCTCTGGCCCAATGATATGCATGAGGTTGTACTTGTGAGGCCCAAAGCCGACCTTCAGCTCCGCAGCAACAGCCTCTACTGAGCTTTGAAGCTTCTCAATGCCTTTGCAGTTGATCTCGTAGCTCTCGGAGACTGCAATAAGATAGATATCGTCGACAAAGGCGAATGCGTACAGGTATACCCAGTGAGTCTGTCCATTAACCTCTACCTTCTGGAGACCAGTGGACGTCTCCTCCAGAAAAGGAGCAGAATGAAGGCCGAACAGAAGAGACGAAGATGGCGAGCCTTGAGGAATCCCAGCATTCAACGCGAAGAGCTTGGAAACAATGCCAGGCAAGCGCATTGTGGCGATTCGGTTAGAGAGCATGCTGCGGACGATGGTCACGTACCATGGAGGAAAGCCCTTGTCGACTAGATTCTGTAGGAGCCGGGCGCGGAAGACGCTATCGAAGGCTGAGCTCATGTCAAGGCCGAAGATAGTAACGACATTTCCAGGGTGAAAGGTCCAGGTATTGTAGATGATGGTGAGCAAGTACTGGAGCGCTTCTGTAGTAGATCTACCACCAAACTGACGACTCGGTAGAAGTTCCGGGTGGGCCCTCAATGCCTCAAGCATCTTGTCAGCCAAGATTCTATCAAGGATCTTGCCCAAAGAAGATAGCAGAGCGATAGGCCGCCAAGACTTGGGATCAGCAAGCGGTCTGCCGGTTTTGCGCACCATGACTAGAATCGAGTCTCTCAAAGGCGAGGGGTAGTGAGAGTGGAGTAAGCAAGAGCGGAATAGTCGGAGGAGTCGAGAACGCAGGACTTCACCACCAAGCTGAATTGCTTCGTGGGGGAGGAGATCAGGCCCGGGAGCCTTGCCCCTTTTGAGGTTGGAAATGATCAGTCTCAGTTGCTCGTCGGTGAGATCCTGCGATATAAATAACTCGGGTCGGCCGTTGGTTGGCCGGGGACGGGGCTCGTCGGGTATGCTCTTGGAGTACGGTTTGTCATTACCGGGGAACTTTTCCTTCTTGACCATCTCGATCTTCTTGCTGTCCGATTCTGCGACATCATCACCACTTCTGAGGGTTGGTGTCTGTGAGATCTGGTTCGGCTCGCGGATCTTCTTCGAAATATCCGCAAGCTCGTAGGCACCCTTCGTGGTCGCAGACTTGTCCTCAGTGAACATCTCCCACAACTCTTGGTCATGTTTGCTCACCTGGCGTTTGATCCTGCGTATTTGGGCCAGTGACTGATCGTTCTGGGGACCTGCTTTCAGAGCGTCCAACCTGGTGGTGTGTTTCTGCATACGCTTGGCCAAGTACTTCAGTCGCCGTGGCTGGGAATCACGAATGCTCAATCGGACGTTGGCGTGATCTGCTTCCCACAAACCATACATTATTTGAGTCATGTACTCATCCATCTGGTCGGTGGTGTCGAGCGGAGCATCGAGCGGGGGCAGTGACTGTTCCAAACTCCTCTGAAAGTCTTTGGAATCAACTTCCTGCCATTGAGGTATAACTTTGACGTGAGTGCTGACCCGTCGTCGCAGAACAGTCTCGATAACGCGGTGATCGCTGACGAAGCCAGGAACCTGCAAAGCCTTGCAAGAGAGTACCGATGGGACGAGTTTTCGGCTCGCAAACGTCAGATCGATCGTGGAGCGGCATTGATCAGTGTTCTGAGAGCGTGAGAAGGTGATTTCCCCAGGTGTCGTTTGTAGGACGAGGCCAAGTCCTTTAACACCGGCTGCAAACATCCTGGATTCCGGCATAATCGTCTGAGTAACCACGCCATTCATCTTGATGCTCCAAGTTTCGTGGTGATAGTTGAAGTTGCCAAGTAAGACCATGTCGCACTTCTCGTAAGATGTCAGATATTGAAGCAGTGCCGGGACGTCCAGCCGATTGTTGTGGTTGTAGGTGTTGTGAATGGCAAGCAGCCCCGACGGGGTAATCAGCTCAAGAGTGGCAAAGATATCCTCGTTATCACCGGGATAAGACCGGACTCTCCACTGATCAGTCCGAAGGGATGAATGAACATAGAAGCCCACGCCGCGAATTCGATCCCGGGAATGACTCTGCTGGTCGTTCTCACCAGAAAAGCCCTTCCGAACACCCGAAAGGACGCGGAGAGGACTCGAGAGCTCTTCCAGAGCAGTGAATAGGATACCTTGGATCTGTGGAACAGCATCCTGGGCCCTGGAAACGTCTCCCTGAGCATCCTCGATACTTTTTATGGCGACGGAAAGAGTTTCCGGAGCCTCGGCGAAAGAATCATGAGTGGCAACGAGGGAACGGTGGGCAGAAGAGAGGGATTGGACGATATCGAAGAGAGCTTCTTCAATTTCGGCTGGGGCACCTGTGAAGTCTTGCATAGCATCCGAGACCTTGTCGAGGGAAGTCGAGGCTGCACAGATAGCATGGCATGCAAGTTCAATGCTGTTGACTTGAGAGGCTTCTCTGGTGGACGACTCATAGTCATCCTCTGTAATGAGTCCTAAGTCAGGGACCTAGAAGTTGTAACCGGGCAGTCGTATGAAGTCCTGTTTGCGACCAGAGATCCTGCACTGCCACGACCAGAGGTTGACGGTCTGCGTCTCGCTGGAGGATCTCGTCAAAGAGGACTTCGACACGTTGCTCGGAGATCTTGACATTGACGCTGAAAAGATGCATGGTTTCAACAAGCACCTCCTGGTCGACAAAAGGTTGATGATTGAAGGACTCAGCCTCATGGGCACATCCCTCGTCGTCTGCATACTCTTTCATATCCTCACCAAGACTTGTGGGAAAATCAGGGTCTTCCATGTCCACATCAAAATCACCATTTAGAGATGGCGACTGAGATGCAACGAAAGAAAAGCCCTGATTGAAGCACATGGTCTGGAAGTCGAAGTGAAGAGAGTGGAAGACGCAGCGAAAGGAAGACGAGAAGAGGCAAACGAATTGATGAAGTTGACAATGAACACTCGCCAGTAATTGGACAAGTGAAGTGATAGTAGACGGGATTGATTGAGAAGAATGACGTCCGTATTGGTATTGAACGATGGATGAGTAGTTGAGTTGTGTACAGATTCTCGAGGCATCCACTTTCAGTATTTGAATGAGCAGTCATCCGCAATCACTCCTCATTTGGTCAGGAGCAAACTAACTTAGCGTCACCCTTGTTTCTGACCCTTGAAACTCTCAGTCTCAGCTCCCTACTCTCGCAAGCTCTCAGCCAGGGTCAAGCATCGTTGCCAAAAGCCCCTAGACTCGAGCTGACACAGGGATGTTGGGACTTGATGCCGCCGCAATTGGGTCGAGACTTCGGATGGCGTCAAGAAAATCTTTTGTTGGATAAACGCATGGGACCACTCTCTCCAGGACTCTTGGCCTGCGAGCTTTCGGGGTTACGGCATGCCCCAGCTTTGCAAACATTCGATCCCCCATGAGTTTCATCAAGGCAAAGAACTATATTAGCACTTCGGCTAGCCCCCTACGAGTCCAGCCAATGTGCCACACAAACTTCGCCTGGCCTCCAGTTTCTGGAAGCAAAATACGCAGAATAAGCCATCAAAGTAAAGTCGGCCTGTTATTAACGGTATGAAGATATGAGTCCTGAGATGGCGTACACTACTGCAATTCGTCTGGCTGACGAGACTCAGTGAAGAGTACGCATTAAAGTCTTTTGTAATGTCGAACAAGCTCAGATGGTGGAAATGTGTTGTAGGTGCCATCTCGCTGGTGGCGCACTCTCCAATATCTTGACCATCCATATTCCTCTTCGACCAGACCACTTCATGTTCTTGATTGTCAAGACGCATGAAGAAGGTGAGGATATTCGTCAGCTTCAGGCGCTTCTGGAAGCAAGATTTCCTGGCTGTATCCCAACAGTTTCAACACCTCTCTCATCTCAACCACGCCTTTGAATCTTTCTACAATCAGTCGACAGTCTCATTCTGAACCTTTTCTCTCACTCGATCACTTTGTCACTTCGCAGTTCCTACCACCGCATCCCCCACCACAACGCATCAACGCCTCTTGCCTCCTTCACGCATCTCTAATTACACCAAGCAACAACATATCTAAGAAGCACATTGCGGTCGATGTTGGGCATCTGCCAAAAGTCTATGATGGATGGGAAACTGCGAGATTCGAGGACGACAGGTATCCTTACACAAGATGTAAGTTGTGATCTGAGATCGATGCTTGGTTGTTATTAACATTTCACCTCAGTCAAGGGCTTCGACAATCTCGAAGAGGGCGAGGAATATACGAACGACGCGTACCGTATTGCCGGACGTCGGCGGCATCCTCGAGAGAGTCGTAGGCTCGACCCTGTCAAGGCCGAACAAGGTGTCAAACGTGAGATTGGTATCTATATCGGACAGGCAGCTGAGGGTCTGGACAACGGACATAATATGACAATTACCCAATCTAACACCAGATTGAGCTGTCAGACTGCAGATTGGCTTGACACGCCTCTACGTACAGACTGTATCATCACCTCTAGCCCTCAGTCTTCCTCTGCTTCATCTTGTCGCCATGGGTCTGATGGCACTTTTTGACCCTCCCTTGGCCTTCGGTCATGGTTAGAGCCACGCAGAGTCTCAACCTCCAGCTCTCCCTCACCCGCTCAATCTGGATCTCCTGTAGCTCCCCGCTACGACACCACTTCCGAACTTTACTCTGGCTCAGACTCAACCGGCGTTTCCAACCCCGCAGATTTCCTTCGTCTTAGTTCTGTTCCTATCTCTGAGGGACCCGGCCGTTCTCAAGAGAACATCCCCAACTCGGTTGACTTGGGTCTAGGCTCTCAAGATGATCCTTTCGTCATCTCTGACTCTGATGGTAGCGATATTACCTAGGTTTCTGTGCTTCTCTTTGGTATGTGTTCAATTTCTGCGTTTTCTTTCCCTTTTTTGGTTCTGTGGGGGAGGTCGCGTTGGCTACAGGGAAGTCTTTGGTCACTATGTTTGTTATCTTGTCACTCTTTAAATCGGTTTACTGTTACCTGACCTCTATTCCTTGTCCTATTTGCGTGATGTAGCTTTCGAAGCCGCTGTAACTTTTATTGTATCTTGTCTCCTTCGCCCCAAGGAGGAAACGAACGTCAGACAAAAGAAGAGCAATGTGAAGCCTTTCCATAGCACGCAGAGAGTTCGAGAACTTCTGGTATTATATCACGGCGCTAAAATGAGCTGGTCTGAAGGAATAGTGAGCCATTCTAAGTTTACCTAAGTGTCTTCTACCTGCCCTTACTCAGATATGTAAAGGTAGGAGATCACCAGAGCGGGGTTAGCCATATGCATTTACAGATGTGCTTATGTAGAATGTAAGCGAGTCGCACGCCAATTGGATATGTGGACTACCTCATGCATCTGCAGTGGCCAATCTGTGAGGCCCAAAGGCGGGGAATGTCACACTTGAGCTCGGGGAGACCGAAGAAGAAGGTGATATATGTTTGTTCAAAACACATGAGATACATTTTCTATACCACGATTAATCCTCGCCTGATTATCCCATCGCATAGTTCAAGTGGAACTGGCATCACGCCTCGAAATCAACTTGAGTAACGATGCAGAACAACTCTACCCGAAGGCTACGTGCAGCGCTCTTACGAGGCCTAGGATTATTGGCTGCCCCCGCAGTGGCGAGTTGCCTCTGCTCAACAGGACCTCAAGCATGTTCGATTCTGGCTTCAAAATTACCAGCTGAAGCGTTTTTAGCACCAAACTCGACAGGGTACCAGACAGTTCAGAAGAGTTACTGGAGCCAAACGGCCGGTGATCTAAGCCCTGCTTGCATCACGCGGCCCGGAAATACGGAGCAGGTAGCCTCCATCGTGAAGGTACTCTCAGCGTGCGGTAGCGATGTTCGGTTTGCCGTTAAGAGCGGGGGCCATGGATCGTGGCCCGGGTGGTCCAGCACGGAGGATGGAGTTCTCATCTCGTTGGACTTGATTGATGGAGTCCAGAATGTAGCTGACAAGGGCTATGCGGTTGTAGGGTCTGGCGCTCGGTGGGTTGACGTGTATGAGGCGCTTGAGCCCCAAGGGGTGACTGTCATTGGGGGCAGATTCGCATCAATTGGAGTTGGGGGG
This sequence comes from Fusarium mangiferae, assembly GCF_900044065.1. Classification (NCBI taxonomy): domain Eukaryota; kingdom Fungi; phylum Ascomycota; class Sordariomycetes; order Hypocreales; family Nectriaceae; genus Fusarium; species Fusarium mangiferae. The sequence goes on from NW_024573935.1 coordinate 827,307, forward strand.
CTGGTCGTTGGAGGAGGTATCAGCTACTTCACTGGGCTGTACGGCATGGCCTGCGATAACGTTCTCAATTATGAAGTTGTTCTTGCGAACGGGTCCATCGCCAACGTCAATCAAACATCCAAGCCCGACCTATTCCGCACACTCAAAGGCGGTGGCAATCAGTTTGGCATTGTAACCCGCTTCAGCCTGAAGACTTATCGACAAACGACGCAGGTTTGGGCCGGCACCTTGACCTTCTCCATCGACAAGGCCAGCCAGGTTTTCAACGCCACGCAGGCTTTCATCGCTAATTATGACCCTTTATCGCACATGCACCTCAGCATGGGAGGGGGCTCCAACCCACAACTGTCGTTTATCAACGTCTATGTCTTTTACAATGCATCTTCACCACCGGTCGGGGACGCCAACCCTTTTACCGCCTTCTATGCAGCCAAGCCAATTGCAGACACAACCTCCAAACAAAGCTATTCAGCCCTCATAGCTTCTAACAACAATGGTAACGTGCCCCAGAAACGTTGGTTGATCGGCGGCCACACATTCCCTAACTTGGTGACGCCGTACGGCGCTGATCTGTACCTTCAGCAATGGCAAGCCTTTCGAGACATGGCCAACGCAACAGCAGCCGGTGACCAGGATCTACTCTTTTCCATGGCGTTGGTGCCAGTGCCAGCACTTGCGATGCGAGCCGGTGAGAACGTCACAGGCGTGAAGAACGTGCTTGGCCTTGAACCTGACGCTGGCGATGCCGTTTGGATCGACTACACGCTCGCCTGGCTGGACGCCAAGGACGATAGGAAGATGTTCGACTTTATCGAGCGAATCAGCAAGGCCGGAGATAAACTGGCAGCATCCTTTGCACCTGAAGAACCCAGCACAAACGCCATTCCGGGCTCTGTAACAGCCAAGCAGGCAGAGTTTTACCGGACTAATCCACGGTACATGAACTATGCACTCCTTAACCAGCCTGTCCAGTCTAGTTATGGTAAGAGAAATGAGCGGTTCTTGAAGCGTGTACAGAAGCGATACGACCCGGATGGGTTATGGAGAAAGAACGGTGGTTTTCTGTGGGACTGATCAATGTTTTCTCTTGTAAAAAGGGAAGATATGTAAGGTTATTGCTATGGTAAGGAGGTTGAGACGTGTTTAAATGATCCATGCGAGACTTCACCTTTAGACTGGACAGAATAAGAGATAGTCAACATTAGAGCCGATGTCTCTCTGACACGATTTATTACGAAGTAGCTTGGCCTTAGGTGCTGGATCAGTTGTATTCACTGAGCTCTAATCTAATACATGAACGGCCATAGTAACCACCATGATCATCCCTTCATCATTGGGAAACCCTTAGTCCTCCGTTGACCTTACAGTGGTAACGACACGATATCAAGCAACAATACTAGCAATCGCATCAATAACACCCTCCAACCCCTTATCCTCGTCCTCATTGCCATTGCCATCACTGTCATTATCCTCGTCCCCATCTTCATCCCGCTCCACACCCCTCATAATGACGACCTCTCTACTTGAACGTGCTTATAATGTCTCTTAGTCTTCCTCCGGCACCTTTCACATAGCGTTTTGTCCCAGCACTTCTTGTAGCGCCATATCATCTGACCTTTTGTGAAGTCCTTCCAACATACCGAGCAGCCACTCAACACCGAGGGCTTGTACTTCGGAATTACTTTACTGGTGATGAGAGGCACTTGGGTTAATTTTGCTGGGCATGGGCAGGCTATGCAGAAGAAGGCGTTTGAACAACGGTATGCTGAGCGTAGTTGGAAAGACCAAGTCCACTGGCCGTGCATCGTGTTGCGGGCACAAGCTCGACTCTTACAGTTCCTCTTTGAGTGGGAGTCTAGGGTCGTGCTTATTGTTCAAGAAGAGGGTTAGATCCATGCGATGGCAGATGCTATATTGTCAAAATACTAGCCGGAATAGTCTTCATCGTACATAAAAGAGTGATTCCTTCAGTGACGAGGGAATGCGATGGGGTTGGTAAGACATGGCTCCGAATACAGTAGTTCCTTGGAAGTTTAACCATGAATCATCAGAAACAGTCGAGGAAGTAATATGATATTTTATGCGCAGAACCACCAAGTGACCCTTATTAGGAGTATTAGGATGTTGCCGAATCGGGAAAGCCGGCGAGGTTTGATTGGACAGAAGCGGAACTGGCCCAACGTTTTGAAACGTTCAGCGAATCAGAGTTTCAGTCAATGGGCTTGGAAATATTGCGCACTGATTATTCGCATCGGATCGTATTGGAGTTGATGGGGTTTGAAGGAGCTTGACTGGATGAACCGTTAAGTGTATCAATGCATCCAGCTCTTGATATAAAGCTCAACGGTAAAATCTCACTTTCACCGAATTCCCTACCATCAAGCCTTTCAGCATCGTTCTTTATCCTTGATCTTCGTCTAGATCCCTAGCATCCAGTGCCGCTTTTCAGTGTATGATTGGTTCCTTTGAGCCTATATGCCCTTCAAAGAATAGCATAGAAATGATGCTATCAGTATAATGACAACTTGAGGCGCAAGAGTACAAAAGCCAGACTTGTGCATAATTCCTGGCGTCCTTAAACAGAACAAAACAAATTCATCAAGCAAAGATGATCTACTAGATTATTAACCGCTATGATAACAGCAATATAAGAAGCTCATATAAATGTCGACCTCGGAATGTTTGCGACTCTATCGGAAGCTTCAAATTGCCGAAAGCCGCCTTTTACCCATATGCCTAACGTTCCTCGACGGGGATGCAGGGCAATGCAGAGCTGTCGCAGCGATCAAGGATTGCAACACCATTGACAGGGAAATGAGCCAATCGTATTATTTAGCTATAAATAAATAACGTTGATAATAGAGTTATAATACAAGGGCTTATAAAACATTTACAAGCTGCCAAGACCGTATCCTGGAACTCGATGATGAAACCGGCCAAGAACTTTCCCATTGGCTGAGCAAGCTATTGTCAATGCGCTCAGCATCAGAGGATCAATGCGCAACTCAAACATCAACAAGCGGAACTTCAGTATCCGGAGTGAGATAAAGATTCTATTCTTTTTTTCTATCGTAGCAGCAGTACTTTCAGAGTCCCAGTATATCATCATAATCATTATGTACCGCTCGCAGTTGTTGATCCATGCACATCAATATATTCGTAAATTTTAAAACCATCCCAATGTTCGTTCCGTAATGAATGAGAGTCCGACGAACACCATCACCATCCTTTCCCCAGTATAGTACAAGTAAAAAAAGAGCCGTTATGAGGATACCATATCCTGAGTCGCGTCTTTTCCGTCGCGTGGTTTCATGTCTATTGTTTTCAAACACTTGTGAAGTCTAAGCGAAAGCACCGACAACAGACATACCAAAGGCTTGGCAGAGTTAGCGAGAGCACGGACGATGAGATGGGGGAGAGACTTACCGCCGAGGCCGATCCAGCAGAGAGCGGCGATCTTGTCCTTCTTCTTCATGAGGTGCTGGGCTTCCTCGGAAAGGAAGTCCTCAACCAGAAGGTTGACCAGAGCAGCGTAGATGAGAAGACCAGAAGAGCTGGGAATTGTTAGAGATGATTGAGAGAAGCGGTATGAGGGAAACTTACATAGAGTTGAAGACTCCAACCATGATTAAACCGAGTGCACTCTCGGGGTCGTAGGAGTTTCGGCTAGCGATTCCGATGGCCTGGCCGATAGGTGCAGTAGAGCCAAACGCCAGGACAAGGAGCCAAGGTCGGAAGCTTCCGCGGGGATAAGGCACAGCAGCGATACGAGCTCCGAGACCGAGGCCCTCAAACATCTGATGGAACATGATGGCAGTAAGAAGGACAACGAGGCCATCAGTCGTCATGGCGATTGTCATTCCGACGAAGACAGAGTGGAAGAGGATACCTCCCTCGAGAAGGGTGATGTTCATCGACATGCGCTTGTAGGTAGCCTGATCAATTGTCTGACCCTCCTCGTCGAAGAAGGACTGGCTGACTTCGGGACTGGGCTTGTCATCAATGACGGCTTGGTTGGAGTACTGAGTTTGCTTGATCATGTCCATCATCTCAGAGCGCTGTCGAACGTATTGCTCGTAAAAGACGACGAACCAAGCAGGCATGGAAGAGTTGCTGTCCTGCTCGTAAGAGTAGGCGTGAGGCTTGTTCTCCTTCTCGTACAGCTCTCGAGCCATTGCCTTCTCGTAGTCAACATCGTCGTAGTCGTCGGAAACGTTGGAGTCGTTGCGAGAGTGAGAATGGTTGAAGTTGGCGGTCTCAGGGAATGGGCGCTGAGGTCGAGGAGGAGGAGGCTGGACGACGGTGACTGTAGTTCCGGTTGGACCGCCGTGAGAGTGGCCGCCTGTCTTTGCGTTGAGGTAGAGCTCGACCATGAAGAGGAGGAACATGGCGGCCATCATGATGACACCGGGCATGGCGGGGTAGATTTCGGTGAAGAGATCGGGAAGACAAGGATCCGTGAGACTGCCGAATGCTGTAGGGAGAAGCTATTGAGGACTGTTAGGTGAGTTTTGACCAGTATCTCGCGGTTACTCACATGAACGAAAGCAGTAGCAATCAAAACTCCAGTACCGAAATGCTTGCAAGCAAAGAAGATCTTGGGAGGCATCTTGAGCCACTTTATCCTCTTTGCAGCGACGGGGAAACCAGCGCCTGAGAAGCATTAGCTATTGACATCTCATATCAGGAAGTAATTGACCTACCGAAAGCAGAAACAGCAAATACAGCGACTGTCGAATTGTTAGATTGCCAAGCAAACACGTCGCTTATCACGGTGGAGTAGTCCACGACAAGCTTTCAGCGCGTGGAGCACTTACAAAGACCTCCGACATGCAAGCCAAGAGGATAATCCTCACCCGTCCCGGCTCCACCACATTGAGGCTTTGCAGAATCCATATTGAATAGAGATTGGAAGAAATAACCGTTTCGTAAGGATCGTATCAAGTTGTATTACCAAAAGGAAGAGAAACCAGTTCCCGTTCGAATCGAAATAAAAACAAGACTAGAAACAAACCAAGGAAGAATAGAAACGAAATTCCAAGGAAAGAAAGAAGAACTGAATCAACACAAGGAAACGTACAAAGGAAATGTATGTCGCCCAGGTACCAGCCTAGAACAGAGAGTGCAGGATAACGAATGAAAGAAAACCCCAGCTTGGCGGGATCTCAGTTCATCTTTATAGTCTTCTTGGCGACGTTATAATAAACTATTTTAAGTTGATGAATACAAATTGAGGCGACTTTTGATGCGAAACGAGCATCGTGTCACGGCACAGTTTCAAGCGTCACTGTTTCACTCAGCTACGGTACTTTTTTTTTCTGCCCTCTGTTGTTCCCCCCATGTCTGGGCGGGAGTACCATGTAGCCGAGACCGTTTTGGTATGGCGTGGCGTCGCGGAGATCTGCGGCTACAGTTAAGCATGTTACGGGAGCAGGGCAGATCTGGTGTCGCAGGTTGGAAATTCTACGACGTCGTATTGCAAATATACCCACCGCAGGGGGCGGAACCTCTAGTTTCCGGCGGTCCCCTTATTTCTTGGCCGTCTCAGTGTCTGTGATGATCATCTGGGGAACGCGTCGTTTATACTGAGATATCGGCACTTGTTATTCTTTTCTGACCAAAACCCCACTGGCAATAGTGTATCATGACCTGGGCATAATGGACTTCTCACTCTTGGCAGTGTGTCACTGCCAACGCGTCCCTCTCCCCCCGCAGACTGAAGCTCTCTTGGCTATCTAGAAATAGAGGAGAGAAAGCTTGGTATTCCAATTAAAGAACACGTTGGTTTCTACTAACGTCTTATCTGATAGATGAGATTTGGGGAGACGCTGATTGATCTGATAAGTTTCTATACTCCAGCCTTTTAAGTTTGACAAGTCTGCGCTCAGATTCTTGGCGTGTTACTCAGCGGAAAAGACTCGTTTCTCGAGACCCTTTTGCTCAGAGGAGACTACTCGCCTATCAATTGTATCAGATAAGGTCTGCTGAGAAGATCCATTGTATCAATTGACTTGCAGAGTCGTATACAGAGAGAGATTGCGACTCTGTAATGACTCGGTCTGGTTTCGGCTTGTACCGTCGGGGAGCACGGGTCTCCTCGTTCACGATCCACAGTTTCTCGTTCACGATGGGTCCTAGAGTGACCCTAGCCAGATGAGCAAATCACCGAATCTAGAGCAAATGCCGTATAGCTTCAGTAAATTTGAGTCTATATAATCTAGAATACGAGGACATTTGCTGTAATCTCTTTCTTTGCCTTCATTCTGTCTTTGTCTTGAAATGAGTGCAAACATGGCCACTTTCGTTGAAACAATCAACATCTTAAGATTCGAGATCATCCCTCGGCTATCCATTCGCGATCAACTCCATCTTTGTCAAACAAGCAAAGATCTCCACACCGCAACTGTTTCAGTTCTCTACCGCGACATCGCCATAACGCACGACGTCGAAGCGCCAGATTCCCCGCCACCTGAGCCCAAAGAGTTGAGACGGCTGGAGAGAATACGCGCGGCTCGCAGAAAGCGACTACCCTGGGGCGTTGGCTTTCTTTTTGCGATATTGAGTCGACCCGCGCTGAGGAGTCATGTTAAGAGCTTGAGATTTCGAATTGAGAATTACGTTCATGACGAGCATTTTCGTCACACTGGGAAATTGAAGCCTTTAATTTTTCACCCAGTGGAGAATGAGGAGGCTCGGCAGATAATTCTTGATGGGATTGATGAATTGAGCTTTTCTGAGACGGAAAAGCTGAACGTGGCATTTGCGGATCGCGACTTTGATCTTATCTTATCGCTCATCATCGCTGCATGTACCGAAGTCCAGAGTCTTACAATCGACCTTGGATACTTTCTATACAGCCATAAATGGCTCCTCGAGCTATTCAAGAACTCGCTTTCACCTCAAAGCAAATCAAGCAATCTCCAGAATGTCACGTACTTCGAAGTCGCCAATCCGCGAGGCTGGTTAGGTTACCAGCAACTTCCAAGAGGAATCCACCCATCATCATTCTATCTTCCAAACGCAAGAACTCTCTCACTCGAAAGTTTCGCCAGTCATCGCAAAGGGGAGAACAGCAAACTGGCGGACACAAATCCTTTCTGGCCTCTTTCGTCTGCACCTCAAGCTACCTTTCTCACTACACTTCATCTGGATCACTGCTCGTCAAACACCCATAACATCACGGCAATGCTTGCCCAGACGCCCAATCTCAAGACTTTGTACTATGCTTGTTATCTTCCCGCTTTTGAATGCGACTTTGACGTTGATGAGCTGAGGAGAGGACTGGAGCTTGTTCGCCATTCCTTGACCAAATTAACGCTCAACTTGACTATTATGGAAAGAGGGCTTATTGATTTCTCTGGTCGTGAGTGGCCGCTAACTCATGGCCGCATTGACGATTTTCGAGGGTTTCTGTCACTGACGGATCTTGAAACTCCTCTCACTTTTCTCCATGGCCATGCAGCCTCAGAGGATTGGCAACCATTAGCCGATCTTCTACCACCCAATCTCTTCTCTCTTACCATCAAAGACGAATTAATGAAAGAGTATTCTACCTTCAAAGATCTCTACACTAAAAGAGCGATCCGAGATATGATGCGGACGTTCCTCAGCTACGGCTCCAGATCATCTACACCTAGTCTACGCCACGTCTACTTTTATCGCTACCCCGCCATCTGGGACTATGAAGACCTCTCCAAAGGCCCTGAGAAGGAATACTACAACGATTGGAAGCCTGTGGATGACGATTACGGCAGTCGATGGGCTTTTGCGGAGAGATAGATCACTTGGCGGAAACAAAATCGCTTGATGATCTGATCTGATCTGTGGAGAATGAAGGTGTTGTTTTGCAGAAGGGGTTTCGGGGGTTTGTTTCACCCGCTTTCGCTAGATTTCTGAAACGCCATGGGTTGCATAAGGGCAAAACAAAAGGACCCCGATTTTGAGACGGCAATTAAGTAATTGTTTGTAGATGGTAATGAGATGGGGAATTTCACATGGGTTGATTGATTGCCGAGCAGAGCATATTTATAGAAATTGATCAAGCGACAGCATGAGTTGCTTCCACTAAAGAATCGTTAGCGCTGCTCGATCCAACTGAGGCCAAGATGTTTGTTAATTTATTAACATGCCATTTGCTTATAATATTTTCGATAACACATTCCTAGATTTGGTGGCCGATGCGGCGTATGCTTTGAGCTGGGGTACAGCCCCATCATCTCATCTCGCGGTTATTCACAGTGGAGGGACCTCTGTTTATGCATTCTGTTGAAGAAATTTTTATTCATTCTTATTTGTCATCAAGTCATCTAAATAGGCCGTAACATCAAAGTTGATTTCGAAGCTTGGTTCCAGACCTAAAGCTCATAAGTCGTCAAGACGGCCGCGTGGTCAGAGAACCACTCATTGTCCTTATGGTTAGGCTCAGGCTTAGGCTCACCAACGACCACGGTATGAGAGTCAGTAACCTTGAGGCCCTTGCCCTTGTGAAGAATAAAGTCAATTCGGTCAAGGGGCTCGGGCTTTCGGTAGCCACCGTTCCAGATGTAGATGGGAGACCAGGTGATGCCCTGCTCCTTGACGGGGTCGGGATGAGCGACACGGAATGAGTCAATGAGGCCCTTCTCCTTGGGGAGAATTGAGGTAGGCCATTGGATGTTGGAGTAACCGCAGTTCTTCTCCTTCAAGCCATCGACATAGTCGAGATGAGAGGGGGCGTTGAAGTCGCCGACAAAGAATACGGGGATATTGTCAGCGTTGTCAAGCTGGCTCTTCATTCCCTCAAGGGTAGCCTTCATTTGAGGAGTGCGACCCGACTGGGCTTCTCGCTGAATGATCTTATCGACAGGCAGATGATCATAGCATGTGTCGTAAGGTCCATAGGGAGTATAACCCAGATGAGCAACGAAGAAGTTGATATGCTGGTTCTTGCCATCGAGAGCAATCTTGACACCACCGGAGCGAGCAGGGCCGCTGATGACACCGTAGTCCTCGACGATGGGATACTTGCTAAGAACACCGACATCACCGCCGCTGGACCAGTGATACCAGCCCAGAGCATCGGCGAGACGAGGGACATGGCGGCCCTGCTGGTCTTCCTGAATACCCACGACATCGGCGCCTGAGGAAGCAAGGAACTTAACCTGCTTGTCGTGGTAGCTAGTAACTCTAGTGCCGCCATTCCACATGTTGAGAGTGAGGACCTTGAGCTCGCTTAGCAGAGCCTTGCCGGAGCCAGCGACGTTGATGGTGAAGACACCGGATGAGGCGGAATCCCTTCCAGTGGCGCGAACGGTGAAGACGGCTTTATCAGCGCTTGAAGTAGGTGTTCCGGAGATGATACCATCAGCGCTGATCTTGATCCAGTCAACATTAGAGCCCTCGCTGGAGAATTTCATGGTGCCGCCTCCACCGCGGACAAGGCCTCTGATGCTATGCGAATAACCATCACCAACACGAGCATTAGGGAGAGAAATGTCAGAAACAATAAACTTCACATCACCATCGAGCTCACGACCCTTGATGATCTGAAGAGGTGGAGCAAGCCACGTATAACCGCCATTCGCCAGAAAGAACGCCGTGTAGTTTCCAGGCTCAAGGCTTCCAAAGTCAAGCTGCACATCGCCCTTGTCATGAGGCGCCCACTTCCACTTGATGGAATTGGACGAGCCCTTCTTCTGGTCCACGGGCCCGCCGCCAGCGCTGTAGTACAGGCCAATCCAGTTGGCGAGGTTGGGGGTTGAAGTCTGGTACTCAAATGTCCATAATGGCTTGTCGGTGTTGAGGGATAAAGAGCCCGATGCATCCGCGGGAGCTGCGGACTCTTGAGCTAGAACTGATGGGCAAAGCAGCCACAGGGCGGAAGCCACTGCGATGAGGGGGGATTGGAATCTCATGGTCAAAGGATGACCGTTGAAAATTCTCTCGTGGAAACGGCGGGAAAAAGACGTGAAGCTCGCTTACGCACGCGGCACAGCACTAGTGGATAAGAAGACAAAGCGGCGTTATCCTCACGGGCAGAGACAAGAAAAAGCAGGGTATTCACAAAGGGCTTTATATGGGAAAATATTCACAACAATAGCAAATGGGAAATATTGATATCGATGCATGCATGGAGTAGGAAAAGAGAGGGAATGACCATGCCAAGTTTCGAAACGAGCCAATGCTTGGTTCCCCTCAAGCCACGCAGTCGAATGACGTGTGAGCAGTCCGTGTTGGTGCTAGGTCGATCGGCGTCGGAGATCCCCACTTGCGGAGACGAGCCACTCTTTTTTCCCGTGTGAGGGTCCAAGGGTCCGCCCCCCGAGAGTCACTAGATCCCTATCGTCCGACATCGTGACTCGGCAAGTGGCATCACGAGAGCTTTTCATTGGGCTGATGATCAGTGGACAGTAGCCTTATCAGATCTGCCGGCTGCCCACTCTAGCTGTAACCCAAAAATTAAGTCTATCCAGTAATACTCCGGGGTTAGGGAACTTTTTGAGATGAGGAGGTCTCACAACGAAACGTTGTGGCTAGAAATGATAACGGTTTTTGCCGCTGACTTGGCCTTTTCGGAGGTGAGACAGTGAGAGATATGTGAGATGGGGCACAAGACATCAGGCGGGGGGATTTATTGGACCTCGCAATAGTTGCAGTGGTGAATGTTACCCAAGAGGTTCAACATGATAGGCTGATATGGTGGTCGCGGGGTCAGATACGATAATCTCTATCTGTTTGGAGGGGGTTGGTAGAATCTGTAGTGTTCTGTTACCCAGAATACTTGCACCACGAACCATGGATGGCTGCATTTGATCGGAACAAAAGGCCCAGCTGTTGAGATAGCGATTGCATAAATCAGGTGGCGAAGTATGATATTTTTAAACCGGTCTTTTGCATCCTGGCCATCACTGGAATTGACTGACTTTACTCGGTATGCCGCGGGTTGATGGCGAGTGAGCTATGATTATGACCTGAGGAATGCATCTCATAAACGAGTTCCCAAAGCCTGAGACGAGATGAATGTAGTCATATTAAAGTTTTGGTCAAGTTTATCGTCGAACATACTCCCCGATAATCGATGTAAGTTGGCATGTAAACATTACAGCTGAGCGACGTGTGCACCGAACATGATCTCTCCCCGATTTTTGAGGAACTGACGTTGCCAAACCACCTGTAGGGAAGACTGGAGGGTACATCTCCCCACGAGAGGATCAGCCACAGATCGCACTCGCTGCTAAATTCAATAACATCTTTCTGGAGGGCATTTGAAATATTCTATAGATATTTTGAATACATAAGAGATAACATGGGCCCTAACCCAGTCACAGTTCTCTAAGGCTCTAAGCTAACCAAGCATCTCTCACAAAGGCAAGTGCCTCATCGGCAAAAGACTCCCATCTCTTCTCGTCAAATTCAAAGCCATGATCCTCACCAGCAACGGGATCGTATCGCACAACAGTCTCTGGTAGCTTCTCAGCCACGAGGTCAACAAACTTCTGAGAGCCGCGGATGGGCACTGTCGAGTCATCATCTCCATGCATGATCCACCTACGCTTGGTCAGTTTTATCGCCATTTTCATATAGTTCAGTGTGCCTTACATATGCTCGGGTAATTTCGCACCAGCTTCAACTCTCTCAAGAGGATGGAAGATCGTCTTGTCAAGACCCTTGTTGTCAAGCATGTGAGATGCGAAAATTCCCCGCTGGCAGGCTGCGACTGCGAAGGGAGTTCTCTCAAAACCAGCTCTTGATTCGGGAACTTTGCGCGTCTTTTCGATCCAAGCTAAAGTATCTTCCATAGATGGGATTTCTTCTAGCGGCATACGTAGTACGGTTGGTTCGTCAGGGAGTGCACCTTGAAGATACAGTCTGTCTTTGGTGTCTAGCAGAGGATACACGACAGCAAGAGAGTGAAAGTCGTCGGGATGAGAGAGAGCAAGCTGAGTTGAGCAGTATCCACTGGTAAGACCATTAGCGATACGCTTTGATGTTTTGTGTTGGAGATGACTTACCCAGCTGATCCTCCGGCAAGAAGGACATGCGAAAAGTCAACAGAGTGACCAGGAGCCTTCTCTTTCAGGATAGCAGGCAAGTTATTCTTGGTCCACTGCCAGCCATCTTCGACATCCTCAAGCACATCATCCAGACCATTCGCAGAAGGCAAAAGTCTGTAGTCGGGGGAGACAATAATGGCGGAGTTTTGGAGTGCAAGCTTATCAACCCACTTAGGGAAGAAAGGGCCGAACAGGCCACTCCCCATGACTAGAAAACCACCATGTATGTGATAGATGATTGGGTGGTGACCTGGCTTGAGGTTCTTGGGGATCAGAATGGCTGTTTTGATATCATGGGATGAGACAGTTTTGAATCTTGCCCTTGTCAGTCACCAATCAAAGCACACTATGATTTGGTACTCACGTCTCTTCAATAATGTTGTAAGACTCAAAGACTGAGTCGTCGTTCCAAGGGATAGACATGATGCTTGACAGTATAGTAGTCAGGGTTCGAGTTTAGTATAGAAGTAGAGGACTGGTTGAAGACTTGAAGTTTTGGGTTGGTGTTTCCATTCTGCGAGACATGATTCAGATATATATAGTTCGCTCAAACTGACGTTGAGCTTAGTATTTCGAAGCGGAATCTTGTGTTCCTTGTGAGTAAGGTCTTACGACCTTCGTTGTCATCTACTTGCATCGCTCGTTAGTAATGCGAGCTCCAAAGTCTCACCGATTCAATTAATAAGGCGGAAGTTGATGCTCCGCCTCTAGTCATCATGCTCCACTTTAACGGAAGACAACCATCCGCTCACTGACATTCCGTGAGCAGCCAGCAAGAGCAGACATCAAGTAAAGATAAAAAGGAAAACCGTATCTTTAAAAATTCAACCAACTCTCAAACACTTATAGTCTTTCAATAATCGACACAATCTTCATTTCAAGATGCATCTCTCCTCTCATACCTGGATGCGGCCCGAGCCTCTTGAGCAGACCCTCCAAAGACTCGTCCGTCTCGGTTACACCAGCATTGAACTAGCCGGCGAACCCGATCAATTCCCCATTGCCTCAACCCGCAACCTTCTTCAAAAATACGACATTAAATGCTGGGGAACCGTCACAGTCATGCACGGCAAGCGAAATCTCCTCGCCTCTGACCCTCAACAACGACGAGATACGATCGAGTACATGAAGCAAGTCGTCAACATGTCCGCTGAGCTCGGCGGTCAGATCACCACCGTCGTTCCCGGAACAGTTGGCACTATTATTCCTTCTTCTACTCCGGAGAATGAGTGGCAGTGGGCGGTCGAGGGCCTTCGTGAAGTTGCTGCTTTTGCGCAGAAGAAGGGTATCAAGATTGGTCTTGAACCGTTGAATAGGTTTGAGACTTACTTCCTCAATCGCTCAAACCAAGCTCTTGCTCTCGCCGATGAGGTTGGATATGGCGTTGGGATTGCCTTTGATCCATTTCATCTCGCACTCGAGGAGAAGAATCTTATTGCAGCCATCCACGCATGCAAGTCGCGTATCGTTGATTTTCACGTGGGCGATAATAACAGACTTGCTCCAGGAGATGGATCATTTGATTGGCCTAGGATTATGAAGGCACTCGCTGAAGCTGGGTACGACGGTGGCTTAGCTGTTGAGTTTATGCCAGCTATCGATCGAACGCCTGTTGGGGATTGTGGCAAGGCTCAGTTGGAGACGGGAGAGGTGGATGTTACGCCTGACCAACTGCAGTTTATTATCGATCACGGGTCAGGGTTGTTGTCTGAGACTTATTACACCGAACTTTTGAGGAGGTCTGCCGAGACGTTGGCACCATATGTTCAGAAATAGACCAATGGATCTGGAAGAAACAGATCAGACATTCATGGAGAATATTCTGTTTCTAATGCGCGCTTTGAAGAAATGATAGCTTTGCGACCGAACTTGGGTATCATCGTATGCTAGTTGCCCTTTTATCTAACCGTCCCAGATGCCGTCTAGTAATTTTGCTTGTAGATATACAGAAATGTTGAATCATGTCGCCAAACCCTACCGTTGTATTCACCGATCTCAGCTTCCTATCCTTGATACTTGCATATTCTTGTGTGACAGTATGCTTTAACCGAATAAAAAGTGCAAAACCTTCTCAAACCAATTTCTGTGAGTTTATTAGCATTTTATCATTCTTCAAAGAGGCAGATATACGTACGCTGGTGGTTTGGATACATAATTTCTCTCGTACTCTTCAATTGGGGCCAAGTTATGCCGTAAATCGATTTCAGTTGGCTTAACAATCTTTGTTTTGTGCGCAATCTTCCATCCGACATAAAATACTGGGAATAGTCCAACTGATGTGTATCTGTGGCTGTTAGCTGTATCCTCATCATATCTACAAAGATACTTACGAGAACAGGAAGCTTGGAATATCCCACATTCCTGGGAGGAAAACAGTATATCCTCCAACAAATACCATGATGAAGGTTGCAACTAAGCCGACGTACGCAGCATGTGGCATAAACCACGCGCGATAAGGCAAGGTCGAGCGGTCGAAACCCTGCACCTTGGTGGCACGGTAAAAGCAAAGGTATGTAAGACAAATGACGGAAAAGTTGATCAGCTGAGAGGCTGTGACCAAAGAGACGAACCAGCTCAGTACAACAGCTGAGCTATTCGAAAGCTGAAGGAAAGATAGTAAAGCGATGAGAAGAACAACAAGGACGCAGTAGATAGGAACACCAGTCTTAGTGCAGATTTTCAGAAACCTCGGTGCTTTTCCTTCAAGCGCAAGGCCGTACAAAGATCTCGTCGCACAAAACACATAGGAGTTGCCGGCGGAAAACGCCGACACCAGAATCATGGCGTTGACAATATGCGGCAGAACCCGTATCCCAAGACGGTCCATGGCGATAACGTATGGCGAAGCAGCGGCTCCGGCCTTGCCATCCCTGAAAGCAGCGATCATGTTTGGGTCATCGTAAGGCACGAGAATGCCCACGCAGAGGGATCCAAGCACGAAGAAGAAGGTGAGCCGGTAAAACACCGTCTTGAAAGCCCGGGGTAGAATCTTGCGAGGGTTTTCGGCTTCTCCAGCTGCCATGGCGACATAATCGGGACCAGCGATGGAGAAGGCTGCTTGGATGAGACAAGCCAGAAAGCCCACGAATTTACCCAAGGCGCCGTCGTAGTAAAGTTCCGCAAATGCGCCAGGAGATTTCCAGTAAGTAAATCCGAACGCATCTTTCTGCGGATTCCCACCAACCATGACGATAAACGTAAAGAAGATGAGGCCAACGATCAAAATGACTTTTCCAATAGCAGCCCAGAACTCGGTCTCGCCAAAATACTGGATCGCCATGAGATTGATGAGTGCATACAGCACAATAATCACAGCGATCGTAGCGCCAACAGGAATCGCATCGGTCCAGAATTGAAGGATAAAGTGGCAAGCTGTGACTTCGAAGGGTACAAGCGCGGCTTCGAAGATGAAGAAATTCCAGCCGGAGGCAAAACCGAGAGCTTCGTCGACGTAGATACCGGCAAATCGGACGAACGGAGACGAGATTGGCGTGTAAGAGACCATTTCGGCGATGCACATTGTGATTGTGAGGACGATGAGACACCAGAAGGAGAAGGCGATGAAAAGACTTCCAGGACCGCCTTGCATTAGACCTTTGCCGATTTGGACCTGAGAATGAGGTTAGCCTTGGATCAATTGTTGCGTTGAGGCTCCGGTCGTAGAGTAAAAGACAGCAGTAAGACATACAAAAAGAACTGTGCCAATGGTTCCTCCAATTCCAATAAGTTGGATATGCCGACCCTTGAGCCTTCTATGCGTTTCATCGCCATAGACAGTCCCAACTCCAAGCTGATCCTCAGTGGTGAGCTGAGGCGCCTCGGATTTAGACTCCTTTTCGGGATCGGGAATAGCAGCCATCCTAGCTGATGTCGCGTGCTCACAGTAAATGCAGCCAAATTGAGAAATGATACTTTTCAGAGAACCTGGTTAAAAAGGATAAATTAGGATTAAAAAAATACCGCAGCCGAGGTTTTTTATTTCGCTGCCTCGTCCCCCTTGTGTAACTTTTTTTTTTGTGCCTTCACCCCATACGGAGTAGGCCGAGGTCTGCGGGGATGATTGGAGCATTATCCTTGCGGGATCAACCCTTAAACAGAGATAGCTTGGGGGGGGGGGCGAACTGGAGATGCGGGTCGGTTCTAGACTTTGACTCGCTGAGACACGTGAAGAGCACAGGGAATTGAATTGAAGAGGATGCGATTGAAAGCTTGGCGGTCTTGGGAGGAGATATGGGGTGATAAGGTCGGATTGCCTGATTCAGTTTAGTGAGGCTGCAGAAAGGGATTTGAGGTCATGGGGTAGAGTTCATACTGAGAGACCCGGCATGTCATTGGGCATAGGTTGTGACTGATATCTTGTGAATCGATCTTGATCAACTCTTGCATCAAAGGGAGTTGATTTGCGCAACACTCCCTTACAAGCTCATCCTTTATGAGCGCCTACCCAGTTTTCCATTATAGTAAAACTGCAGCAATAATCATAAGGCTCACAAAAGTAACCATTATCTACAACTAGAACCCAAGGAACGACTATCTTTCGGCCCGCGGGCACCGGTCTTGATGTTAATTTCATTCAAGTCACCATCAGATCGACTTTAAAGTTGCGGGGTAGACTCTTTATACTGCCTGGTCAACTCATCGATACCACGTAAATTCAGGATAAGCATGCCGACATATTCACCGACGCCCGCGGAGCCCGAGAAACACCAGTTCTCAATCTGTTTATAAATCTCTGTCGATCCACATCAGCGACAAGCATATAGTAAACATTTCTTTGACATTTATAGCGCATAATTGAAACTATGGCATCAGATACGCACATGGTCACCGGAGGTAGTGGCTTTATCGCCATCCATCTCGTCAATCAGCTTCTGCAAGCCGGATATAGCGTGCACACTACCGTACGCGACTTGACCAACACGCGTAAAGTCCAACCGCTACGAAATTTGCAAGAGAAATACCCCGAAAAGCTATACCTATTTGAAGCAGATCTTCTCAAGCCAGGTTCGTTTGAACCTGCCATGACAGGCTGCTCGGTTGTTCATCATGTCGCTTCTCCGTTTTTGATGGCTGAGAAGATCAAGGATGGACAGAAGGACATGGTAGATCCTGCATTGCAAGGAACGCGAAATGTCTTGAACAGCGTGAACAGCACTGAAAGCGTCAAACGGGTGGTTCTCACATCTACTAGTAAGAACTCAATTTCTACAGACCTATAATTATTAACATGTTTCAGTTGGTGCTATCTTCGGAGACTACATCGATGTGAAGAGCATGAAGGACAACATCTTGGCTGAGAGCTATTTCAACGAATCAAGCTCTGTTACCCACAATCCATATCACTATTCCAAAGTCGTCGCCGAGAAAGAAGCCTGGAAAATCCAAAAGGCCCAGTCACGCTGGGACATGGTAGTCATCTGCCCCGGGCTCGTTCTGGGCCCCTCCCTCACACCAGGATCAGATTCTGGAAGTCTTTTCTTGCTCGACGAACTATTCAGCGGACAGCTTTGGTTTGGCGTGCCTGATTTGAGTTTCTGCACCGTTGACGTGAGGGAGGTAGCTACGGCGCATATCAGGGCAGCAGAGACGGAGACTGCGCAGGGGCGATACATCGTCTGTGATAGAGAGATGGTGAGATTTGTGGATATCTCAAATCAGATACGGCCTCAAGCGAAGCGCCGCTGGGCTCTTCCTCGCCATACGCTACCGAATTTACTGATTCGGGTCGTCGGGCCTTTGTTCGGGCTGACGCAGAAGTGGATGCGGGCGAATCTTGGAGTTCGGTTTACGGTTGGCAATGAGCGTGGGATTAAGGAACTTGGGATAGTGTACCGGCCTCTGAGCGAGACGTTGGATGATCACTACAAGTCGTGGCTGGTTCAGAAGGTACCTACGTCAGTGAAATGACGGGATATGGCTTTTGTTTAGCAATGTATCTATGCATACCTAATTAGTGGATTCAATTAATACCCTTGTGTTTTCTGTTTATTCACCTCAGATATTTTGCTGACTGCCTTCGTATGGATTCTCACTCGTGATACCAGCTCGCTGCATTTTGATAAACTGTTACTTGTTGCCATTGTAGATCAGAGCTATCAGCACCTCAAAGGAAAAAACAATAAAAAATAAATAAATAAATAATTAAGATCAAGTCTCACATTACATCTTTAAGAGCTCTGCCAAAGATGAACTGCCAGTATCGCATATAAAAAGAATTTCCTAGCTGAAGTCACTCTAGGGTGCCTTACTTCTGAATCTTTCGTCATGGCCTGAGCTCTAGATGGCCCCACTTTGAGCTTTTCGCTCCTGACGTAACAGCTCAGTCCATCCAACCAATACTTTCTCCATCAACACTCCAATTGTGCTCTATCCACGGCCCTGCATCTTCCTTCAAAATGGACGGCCTAGACGAGTTTGAAAAGTCGCTGGCCGCTGAGAAGGCCGAGAGGGAGCGCGCAGAACGCGACCACGACGAAAAGCGACATCGCAAGCACAGGCATCATCACCGACACGACTCGGAGCGCGAAAGAGACAGAGACAGAGATGGAGGCGGACATAGACATCGCCATCGTCGGAGAGATGACGACGAAGATGACGGTCACCGGAGTAAGCGCTCGCGCCATTCGCGCGACGACCAAGATAGCCACCGATCGCGACGACATGGCGACGACCGGCATCGTAAGACGACAGACCCCAAAGAGGATCTCCCCATTCCCGATGAAGAGAAGCCAGCAAGCCAAGACCCAGTCGATCGATCAAAATCCCTCCAGCGAGACTCTTGGATGACAGCTCCCTCCTCCATCGAGGTTGACTACATCCACCGACCCGACAAGAACAAGTCACCACCCCCAAAACCCGAGCCAAAGCGTGTCGTGTCCAAGCGCGAGATCAACACTCACATCAACGACATCAACGAGGGCAAGTCCATCGATGAACTTGACATTCCCACCGAACCGACTGTAAACTACACTTTCGGCGACGCTGGCTCTTCATGGCGAATGACAAAGCTCAAAGCTGTCTACACAGCAGCTGAAGAAAGCGGTCGTCCAATTGAAGATGTCGCCATGGAACGTTTCGGTGACCTGCGATATTTCGATGACGCGCGGGAAGAGAAGGAAGAGATGGAACGACGCAAGATCTACGGCAAAGACTACAAAGGTCACGACAAGCCAACCGGTGACCTCTACCGTGAGAGGATCAAGAACCAGCGCAAAGATTCACCACCTCCCGAGCCTGAACAGGGCACCATTATTCCTGACACGCGTCCCCAATCAACTCCCGTGATGGACCAATCCGCCCTCAACCGTCTCCGCGCGCAAATGATGAAAGCAAAACTCCGCCGCGCACCGAATGCCGCACAGCTCGAAGAAGAATACAACAAAGCAGCAGCAATGTTCGCTACAGCCCAATCCAACCCCGAAGCCGTCGTTCTTAGCGTAATGGATAATCGACAGCTTGCCGGCACGCGTAACGAAGCCAAAGCCATCACCAATAAACGCGGTCGTGAGCGCGGAAACGTCGAAGAGAACACAGAAATGACAATTGACGACATGGTCCGCGAGGAACGTCGTACAAAGAACCAAGCTGGCGGCGAGGGTCTCCGTCTAGCGGAACGCATCGCAAAGGATGGCAAGTTCGATAACGATTTGGATTACATGGACGAGAACGCCGAGAAGCTCGCCAAGCGCCTGCACAAATCCGACATCAATCTCAAAAACATGGCCGTATCCGAGTTCCAGAAAATGTCCCGCGCTCTCGACAATTGTCCCCTGTGCCATCACGAAGACAAGAACCAACCGCCCCTCGCACCCGTCATCGCCCTCGGAACACGCGCCTTTCTCACCCTCGCGACCGAACCCGAGATCTCCCCCGGCGGCGCCGTCATCGTCCCTCTCGCACACCGCGCGAATCTCTTGGAGTGCGACGACGATGAATGGGAGGAAATACGCAACTTCATGAAGAGCTTGACACGGATGTATCACGAACAAGGTCGCGAGGTCGTATTCTACGAAAACGCAGCGCAGCCCCATCGGCGCATGCACGCAGCCATGGTCGCTGTCCCGATACCCTACGAAGAAGGCGCCACGGCTCCTGCGTACTTCAAAGAGGCGTTCCTGTCATCCGACGAGGAGTGGAGTCAGCATCGCAAGATCATCGACACAGGCGCAAAAGCGCGCGACGGCATGGGCCGTTCCGCATTCAGACGCTCTATCGCGAAGGAGATGCCGTATTTTCACGTGTGGTTTACGCTAGATGGCGGATTGGGCCATGTTGTTGAAGATGCGGGCCGTTGGCCAAAAGGCGATCTTTTCGCGCGTGAAGTCCTGGGGGGCATTGTTGATGCGGAGCCGCATGTTATGAAGAAGCAAGGACGGTGGATGAGGGGCGATCCTAGAGTG
This sequence comes from Fusarium mangiferae, assembly GCF_900044065.1. Taxonomy (NCBI): domain Eukaryota; kingdom Fungi; phylum Ascomycota; class Sordariomycetes; order Hypocreales; family Nectriaceae; genus Fusarium; species Fusarium mangiferae. The sequence continues at coordinate 847,738 of NW_024573935.1, forward strand.
GAGGGCTTCAAGAAGGGATGGCGTAAGTTTGATTGGACGAGGATGCTCGCGGAGGGATAATTTAATTTAACTAAAGTAGAAGCGTCGAGGTATCATTGAGCGAAGCTATCATTAAGCGTTGATATGTAAAAGACATTACATGGGACATGGCAGTCCTCGAGATTAATGTTATATAAGAAACAAACGAGATGTCATACTCCAACCTTGGTCCCTCAACCAAACCAAGCATGAAGCCCGTCTCTCTGGGGTATCGGACAAGTATGTCAAAACATCACTCTTATCGCACGAGCGTCCCTCGTCGTCCCCTCTCGCGATCTTTCCTCCCATCTGCACCAGTGACCTTCATCCAATCCTCCCACTCTTTACTCATCTCCATGAGCACAGAGCCCATAACACTCGCGCTAGCCATGAGACCATGGCCTTCACCCTCGAGAACACGAACTTCACAGCGCCGCATCGTCTTGCCGAGCCATTTTACGTTATCGACGGGGACGCGGGTATCTCTGCTGCCGTGGTGGATGACGACGGGCCTTGTGATGTCGACGTAGCGGAAGCCGATTGTGTGACGGCGCTCGAGGCAGACGAGGAGGTCAACGGCTGGGTTTGCGCCTGTCGTGGCGAGTTCCCAGATGGCGTGGGTTAATCGGAGATCGTAGGTCATTTGGCGTTCCTTGTCCGCCATGGCGTCCGCTGCGGCTGCGATGATGTCTGAGTCGCCTCTTGTACCTTGGGGAATGCTCATCCTGTCCATGTTCTCGGAGGCATTGGGAGGTTCCAATTCCGTGTCGCCGTGACCGGGTGATCTGTTATACACGTTCTCTTTATCCAAGCTCGGCGTAACGTTACGCGAACTAGCTGTGCTGTCTCGCCCGCCATTATTCTTTCGCTTGCCTCGTCGTGGTGTTTTGGGTAAAGAACTAGTGATTGAACTGCTCGTTGCGGTCATGAAGCTACTGTTTGCAGCTTTCAGTATAGGCGTCGGCAAGGCTCTCAGAATTCGTTGAGAAGTAGGGATGGCGTTGGTTGGTGGGAGAGTTTGTGAGGTACCGAAGACGTTCATTTGGGATGGAGGGATCCAGGGCGCGAGGAGGTGTATTCGACCTCGGATATGCTGAGGCATTCGAAGGGCTGTAGCAAGTGCATAAATGGCGCCGGCGGAGTGAGCGAGAATAGAGAACTTGGTGATCTTGAGGGTCTGGCAAATAGCATAAACATCATCTGCAACCATTAGCGCGTACTTCTCAAAAGCAGGAACATCAATTTACCTGGCCAGCTCAGCGGCGTAGCAGTGCCATCAGAATAAGGCTCGCTATCGCCAACACCCGGTCGATCCGGGGTAATAAGCCGCAGCTTTAATGTAAGTGCCAGCTCATCATAAAAGGCGGTGATGTATCTCGTCAATCCCATCCCAACGCAGCAAAAGACTGCAGAACCTTCAGAGTCACCGACTTCTGAGAAAGATATGACGCGGCCTGTTTGAGGATGTCGAATCTTCTGCGATAAACGGGGTGAGCATAAATAAGACTCGACGGCATCGTCAACAGAGTCGGCGGATTGAGGACGCTCGTAACCAGCAGGTGCATGGCTCTGCACTGGTTGAGGACTGGGCGAATCGCGGGCTCGTTCGTCGACTTTGTGATTCAGTGGTGCAGACAAACGCTTCAGGCGGGAACTGCTGCGCTTAATTTTGATGGCCTCATTTGGTGCTGGGCTCTGTCGACCGGATCGTCTCCGATCATTGCGGTCATTGCTCTGATCCCGCTTTCGACCTTGAGCCACAGCGGGAAATGGCGCGCCCTCATCTTCTTCGTCGCTGAAGCCGTCATTAACGTCGAGGAAACTTCTGCCCGCCACGCTGGTGCTCTTTGACGGAGATGCGTCCTTGAGACCATAAACTGGTGATCGTGTGGATGATCTTGACTGAACATGACCAGAATGACTCTGGTTCCTTCGACTTGACTCCCGATCTCGAGTTCTGTGCTCCTCGCCTTCTGGAATCACATCATTCGATGTACCGTCCTCCCGTCTTGACCTCCTCGCGCTCGATCTCTTCTGCGGACCCGTCTTTGCAAGACTTGAATTCCGCGCGGGGATAGCGCAGGGTGCATCCATCGGGCGTTCAATTGGCAGCTCGTAATGTGACTCTTCACGGATCGCAGTCTCAGCAAAGAATGGATCACTGCGCCCGCCGCTGTGAACACTTTCGCCTGGAAGAGCACCAGAGGATGAAGCTGAGACTCCGCCCGAAACCCGCTTCCTTTCGGCTTCCTTCTCCCGCAGACGCTCCTTGGAACTCATGTACATAAGGCCCTTTTGACCTCTTGTTGTTTTTCTACCCCAGCTATCGTGTGATTGCTTGTGGTTCAGTTCGGGGGTCGAGGCAGCGCGACGTTCGATCGAAAGGTTCCCTATACTCTGGGCATCATCGTTCTTGGACGCAGCTGAAGATCCTTTTGACGACGGTCGGGATGTACTATTTCGGATGAATGATCGCAGGCCACCGGAACCTTCGCGGCTTGGACTTCTCGGACTTCTAGGGCTTTTTGTTGCTGTCAAAGGTGAATAGCCGCTTGGGGGTTTCGAGGTGCGTATGACAGGAGGTAACGCCGCGAGTTCGTCGAGTGACACGGGGTCTTGTCTCAGGTCGTCGAGGCTAGGCTGATGAAACGCTCCGTAGTCCACACCAAAGCTACCGTTCCCGGGAGTCGCGGGTAGTGACAGGCTCGTGGGCGATGCTTCGAAATGGTTCGTCGCAGGCCTCGAGATGACGCTGAGGCTGGTGATGAGGTTGGAGATGACTTCGGGGCTGGCGGGAGGAAGACCAGAGTTGCGCTTTGAGGAGGAGGGGCCCTGGAGAGAACGTCGTCGAGAATGAGCGTGGTGATTATGGGCGCGCGTAGGGATAGGGGGGATATCAGCCGAGTCAAAATCCATGGCTAGGGCGACGGACTCTAGATCGAGTCACGAAAAAGAAGTGGATGTCAAGGGAGGGAGGCGGTTCACGATGCTGTGTCTCGCGGGTCGACGATAGTGTCTCGCGCAGACAAAGAGTGGCGCGGCTTCTCACCCTTGGAATAAGGGATGAGTAAAAAAAAAGCGTCACGATGAGGGAGGATTCTCTCTCTGGGGATATTAGCTCGTTCGGTGGAAGTGGTGATGGTGGATCGCGGTGGCTGTACTAGGAATATTAGATTGAGCCAAGTGGGTTTATCTTCCGATTTGTCGCGTGGAAGGACAGAGAAGGGAGAAAGAAGGAAACGAAGCCAGCCAGAGGAAAAGATAACAAAGGAAGAGAGATCAACAGCTGTCAAGGATAGATTGGTTGGGTTGGGTAATAATTTGGTGGTCGCGCAAATGGAAGTTGGTTGACGAGGAGAAGCGAAAAGACAAAATGGGCGAGGGGACAAGGCTAAGCTAGGGGGGGAATACAAGAGGCTAAGACACAGGGAGCGTGGGCCAATCAATCAGCCTTAGAGCCCAAGACTCATATTGCAGCTGAATTTGTTTATGTTTTTAGACTCTACTACAGTCGAGAATAAATGAATGAAGTGGGAAAAGGACAAGTCGAGATTCTGGGGGAGGAATGGTTTCAACATACCACGCCTCAAGGGGCTGAAGGTTACCTTACCTCACTTTACGTGCCACGGACGCTATCGCCAACTCGGGAGTCTGCGTCCCGACGGGAAGTGCGCATGACCAAGAGTGACAAATCTCTAGACCAAGAAAAACAAGACAGAAACACTTCCCTAGTTACAGATCTCATTCTGTTTTGTTTATCGCTGTGCCTCTCTCTCGCACTCGTCCTCAGTGACAATGCACCCCTGAGTCCACTCTCTGGACCCCTGAAAGTTAAGTTTTCCCCTGGAGCTTATTCCATTCCCGTTAGCCTAGACCCTGCACCAAACCAACGATGAATCTAGCATTCCATCTCGTTACCATTCCAATGACTCCATCTAGAACGCCAGTTTCACCTTTAAACTTTAACCTGTTAGCAAAAGCTAGAATGGAAATCTAGAAGTTTTTGGCGAATACATACTTGGCTGGAGGTTCTGTGATCTGCGGCGGACGGGTCAATTAACTGGAAACTCCACTGCTCCACAGCGGATGTTCGTTTTAGACTGGAGCTGTCTGAGTTAGAGTAGACCAATTTCATCCAATGTGCTAGGCTGCGCTGAGTGACATATCACGGAGTATAATTGACTGTATAATTACCGGGAAAAGAGACGGAGAGATTATTTGTTGATATTGGTTTGTTGTTATTGCCAAGCATGGAACCATGGCCATTATTTTCTGGCCCTGGTGCTTATTTATCTCCCTTGCATCTGTTGGTACGGTACCTGCATCGGGTCCATCGAGCATCGTCTCAATTGCCGTTGCTCCAAGTTTACAAGTTCGACCGGTCTGAAATGAGATGCATCGATTTTTCTCAGATGCTACCAGATGGATATGACATCGAGATCACTGCATTTTAGGCTGTTCTCTTCATTGCCTGCATGAGACTTCATCAATCAGATTTGTGGCTGGCTGCACATTAGCCACATCGACGTCATTCCCCAGCCCCAGATTATCATCCCAAATCTCCCCAGTTTCCAGGATAAAAACCAACGCGACGTCATGCCAATGAAACAATCCTCGCCCGTTCACTAAAATAAACCCCCAAAAATTAAGCAACAAATATCGTGGCATTTCCAATCTAAAACTCTACATCTGCGCCACAACCTAATACCCATCACTAACACTAACAATGGACGTTCTTCTCTCCCTCCCAATACTATCCTACCTCCTCTCCCCCGCCTCAGCATCATGGTCCACATCATTCAACATCTTCTTCTTCTACGTCCAGTGGACGACCTTCGTCCTAACCCACACGCCCTTCCGCGTGCGCCTCATCGGCTCCCTCGCAATGCGCATAATACTATTTCTCTTCCCGTCGCTTGTGTCATTGCTCTTTGACACAGCCGTGCCAAGCATCGCCGAGTCTATCAAATTTGGCGCCCGTGCTTCGCTTGCCCCGCGGGATGCGCGCTTGCTTACGCGACAGCTGGGCCTCGTGCTGGTGAACCTCTTGTGCGTGACGTTGCTGGAGGGCACGTCGCATTTGGCGTTTACATATCTCGTTGGTGAGAATGATTTTAATCCGACGGCGTTGCTGCCTCTGCCGTGGCAGTTGGCGAAACATATTGTGCTTATGATGACGGGGCGTGAGGTGTTGACTTATTACATTCATCGCAACCTTCTTCACTCCAGCGGCGCAATTGGCAAGCTTCACAGACGCTTCAGTCACGCACGATCAGCAGCGCCGTACAGTCTTCTCGTATTTGCAGATCACCCCGTCCCCTTTCTTCTGCATCATTTCTTCCCTATGTACCTACCTGCCATCGCCCTGCGCCCTCACATGGTAACGTACTTCCTCTTCCTTGCGCTCTGCACGGTTGAAGAGACAATCACCACGTCAGGGTACAGTGTCGTCCCTGGCATTATCATGGGTGGCATGACGCGTCGCAGAGCAATTCATTACGCGAGCGGAGGCGATTGCAATTTCGGCGCCTGGGGAGTTCTGGACTGGGCGAGTGATACGGGACGGGGGAGGGATGTACTCGATGATGTGAGGGCTGAGGCAGAGAAACATAATGTCAAGGAGAGGTCAGCGAATAAGTTGGATAGCGGTGTGAGTGCTCTTCAGGGAGGGATTGACAAATTGACGAATGGGGATGATGACGGTAAGAGGAGGAGTTCGCGATTGAGAGCAAAACGCGCCGGCAATTGAAGGAGCCATTCTTCCAATTGACATTAAAGTCGAAGTCGTTTCCCAGCAAATAACGTGCAGCCATCTAAGTGTACAAACTCCCACCCGTCCCATTGCTTGTTCCATCTATTTATATCCCATCTTCTTGGCAAACCAGCTGAGCGTCTCAATGCCGCTCTGTACTCTCATGCCAATTCTAGTGTCCAGCACAAAGGTCTCCCATACCTTGGCGACATCCATTTGCTTCACACACTCGTCGTACTTTTCCCGTCTGTACGTCGCGATCTCATCCGGTGTGCCCCCGGGGGGATTGCAGCACTCTGACCATGTGATGGCGCCCTTTTCGTACACTGCTGCCGCGAGGACGTAGTCATCCTTGGTCGGGCCCTTAAATGCGAAACTGACCTTGTTAGACGTGATGCAATGCGAAATGTGAAACTTGAACTTACCGGTCAAACTTAAGGACATGCGTCTCCAACAATTCCCTCGCTTCGACAAACTTTTTCTGATTGCGGAATAACGAGGCGCTGATGAGCGCCCAGGCTCCCATCTCATCAACCTCAGCCTTGATCTTATCCACGACCTCCGTCTTAGCAGTACATCTGTCCCAACTCATCCCCCCAACTGCCTTCTCTAGCTCGGCGGGTCCCATGCGCTTGATGGTGTTCCACATGTAACTCATCTCCAACGCGGGACTGGGCCCAATCGCATCGGCGAGATCGACGCCAAAGCTCTTAGCGCGGTCCTCCCACTTCTGAATCTTGCGCTGGACAAACACCTCGAACGGCAACTGGCGCGCCATGAAGCGCTTCTTACCCGCTACACCTGGCGCCTTACGCAGGTATTCTTCCGCTTTGACTTTTTGGCGGCGCGCCTCATCCTTGTCCCCCGCGGCAACGGCGTCGCGGTAGAGTTCGACGGATGCGATGCCTGCCATGTAGTAGTACAGTGCGTGACTCCAGTCGTTAAGCTCGAGGCATCGCATGAAGGAGTCGCGCATGAGAGGCCAGTCCTGAATGGCCATTGAATTGAGCGACAGTTCGAAGTTATTGAGGGCGGTGACCTGCTTCATCTTGGACTCGCCGCCGGTGGTGAGGACTTCAACGGCTTTGGGGAGGTCGCGCTCATTGCTGTGCAAGCGCGCCTCTTCAATGAGCCAGAGTCGCGAGTCGGGGTATCGAGAGCGCATCGATGCAAGAAGCTTCTCGCATTTTTCTCGCGGAGGCCCAACGATCTCAGCACCCTCGTCGAAATCTTTTGCATCGGGGAGAATGTCGACTGCGCCGAGGAGAGCGTTGTAGTAAGACAGCAGGACAAGACCGGCAATGGCGCCGTTGACGTTGGCGTAGGCAGTGGAGCGCCAGAGCATACGAACGCCACGCTCACGATCACCACGGAACCCGACGACGGAAAGAAGACGAGTGAACGCAGGGGGAACGAGGGTCAACATGAGAAGAATCATACCAAAACACATGTTGGCCCCGGAGTGGACAAAGATGTCGAGAGGGTTTTCAAGAAGGACAGAGTCGGACTCGGTAGGCTTCGATCGAGCCTCGCGCAGAGGTGCACCTTCATCAATCTTCTCATCCTCGGTGGTTGACGAGCTTGAAGAGTCTCCGTTCGCAGGAGTCTGTGTGCCAGAAGCCGATTCAATATCAAGCTTTTCCATGCTCTTATTCAATTCGGTAACAGGCTTAGCGGACAGCGATGCCTCTGAAGTTGACTGAGGCATATCCTTGAGTGTTTTCGCCTCCGCCTCAATAATTGCATCAAGTGTCATGAACGCCTTGCGAAGCTTGAGAAAACTCTTCATCGCGTCAATGAGGCTTTCATGCAAAACACCCACCACAGCGCCCATGAGCTGCGTCTCCGCACGAACGAGCTCGAATTCTGTACCGGGAGGATACAATTTACTCCCCGCACGAGCTTTGCCATGCTTCTGAGCCTTTTTGTAATCCGCCCAGGCCTTGGCTTCACACTCATCGAGCTTGGTGGTAGTTTCGGTCATAACGGCTTTTTCGAAGCCCAGCACGGAGCGCATGAAGATGGTGACTGCCAGGCCTAGCTGGTGAAAGGACGAGTCTCCAGTCTGCAGCTTCTCCCATGCTCCGTCGATATCGTCGTTCATGATGAGGCCGCACGATGCCATGGCGTCGTCAATGTCCTCCATCTCTCGGGCCATGGTATCCTTGGTGGTGATTGAGCCAGCATCGCTGTTGGCCTCAGTGGCGGGCGTCGCGGTTCCGGAGCGGAACCAACCTGCTAAACGACTCATTGCGATTAATGTGTATAGTCTAATTGACTAGGTGAGATTGCGATGGAAGGCTATTCTGATGATATACGCGCGAATTGATGCTGAGCCTCGAATGCTGACGTCTTAGGCTGAATGAGGGATCTTGAGCCCCTCTTTGTGGCGTTTACCCTGATGCTGACAGGCGAGACCGGACCATCCGCTTTAGATTTTGTGATGATAACATGCAGATTGAAGATAGTCCGTAAGAATGAAGCTTGAGGATACGAAGTGAGAGGTTTTTGAGGTTGAGTGAGACAAAAACCACTCGTAATATTGAGATCAAAAATTCAGTTCCACCTCATAGATAGCTTCTGCTTATGCAGGTAAGCTAAGCCTCCTAAGCTACTTGCCCCCACCATATCCGCGGAGTTTAGGCGGGCTTTCGCATGAGCTCGGGGCCAATCGGAGCCTGAGACTGACATCATTCAGTTGTTGACACAACTCCAGGTTTGGATAAAGATCTTGTGCTTTATCCAGTTTGATCAAAGAACTGTACTGGACTTCCTACCATCATTCTCTTATTTTTGACTCTGTGACGTTGCATGCAAGCTCGTGAACGTCTTGTTTAATCACCGGCTCGTATCTTATCTCCGCCCTGAGTCAATTGCCACGTAAGGTAGCTTGTTGACGGATATCGGAGAACAAGAGGGTCCGTCGATTTTATGGCCCGGCTTTTTCGGATACTCGGAACGGACGAGTCTCCCGTGCTTATGCTATAGATTACCGAATTAATGGCCAATGATAATCAAAAGTATTGAACACTCTATGCATGAAGTCCGATGCCTCCGCTGTGATCAAGTTGCGTCATTCACTTTGCGTTTCGTTCAGTTCCCAAGTCTCGAGAGCCAACGGAGCCAAGCAACCAGTGCCTGCCCCCCTGTTTGTCAGACTAGCCGCCTCAATGGTCAATGATGAAAGAACACCCCTGTTTCCGTATTTGGCAGCTTCAGCTGTTAATACTGCTGTATCTGGTCTCTGGACTGCTGTGTAGAAGTTTAAGCCAGCTATGAATTTCTGGATGATCGATGTCTCCGGACATTGTATCTTTTCTGCTCGGTTGGTTCCCCGGAGCCACAGAGGAGGGAGCAAGGCTTTGGAAAGAAACATTCCACGGGGTTGAGCCTTAGTCTTCTTAGCCACCCTCCTACTCTTCGCGTGCTATGGTGTTTTTTATAGCATGCGTGTATTTTGCTATGACTGTATTGAAAAACATACCGCCTCCTGGAGCGCATCATGTAGTACCATAGTGTTGAGAACTATGCCGTGATTCTAATTTTAAATCTGTCAGCAACGTTACAGCGACTTTACAAATAAAAAGGGCCGTAAACAAACCTGAGTTGAGACACATCCAGGAATCCTCTGGTGTTTAGGGTATTCAACTAAGAGATAGACGTAGCCTTGGTAGGGGAGAATGTGAGGGGTTTGGGTTAGACATGTAAAGCTTGTTACCTACCTAAGACAATAGCACTAAGGATATAGACAAAGAGATAGTAGTGGCTAGGTAAAGGACGCCACCGGTGAATGATCCGCAGCGATAATGAGAGTCCGAGAGAGGCTGAGTTTGTTCCGGAAATAACTCAGGACGGCGATGCAAGTGATACTAACCAGATACGGTTAGCTGAAGTCGATCGTTTCAACAGCTGGAGGCTCTGGACTCCCAGAATCATGTAACTTCACTCATCTCCGGGCATAGGAATCCTTTCCAATAAGAATGTGAAGCATTCTGCTGCGTTGGAAAATGAGATAGAAACCTAACATGCCATGAAGCCTGTCGAATTTGATAGTAGGTGCAGCGTCCTTGGTCAAATACCAGTGTTCCAAGTCGAGAAGGATCGCAACAGGGATGACGAGAACCAATCACACAAGCGCTAAGTCAGATCCCCCAACTTCGCCTGCATTAGTGATAACAGTGAGACATGAATGCGAGATGTCACAGGAGAGAAAATGAGAGACTCGACACTTGTTTGAGCATTGCCAATGCGATCAAATATTTGATTCCCTCCGTCTACAGAAGGTTAAGAGGTTACAGCAGGACAAACATTCAAATCTTGATAAAGCTTGGTAATGTGAGCTGAGTGAGATGAAACATCTGTGATAGGGTTGTCGATCCTAGTGCCTTGAAACCGGGGGCTGAGGCACCGAAGGAGGCGGGCCTCTCATTCTACTGGGCCATTTAGTGATTATCTCACTACCGTCTTTCCAGGGATGGTCCATGATACTTGTTGTCTACTGGTGAAGATCTTGATTTCAGAAACCGCGTGAAGGATACTTTAAGAGTTTTTCGCTGTAACCACCGAAAGGTTTGTATCTTAAAGATCCCCGCATGTCGCAAGTTTATACAAACTTCATTTGACGATGGTTTAATCAGCAACGAGTCTCGTCTACACAGCCTGTTGACAACGGGGGCCAATATCTGTCTGACACACCAAGCCACTTACTAGCGGAGACTAGATGAATGGCGAGGCTCATTCCCGCTTCTTAATTAAGGACACTTGCAGGATGTCCATCCCTGTAATGCATCCATTGCGCCCATCACTTGAAAGATCGACAAGTAAGCTATAAGATGTAGTAATCCTTTGTGTCGCGTGTCGTCTTTTCTTCGCTCTCTTTTCTCTTCCGCACCACAAAGTTCCATCATTACAACGTGAAAGATGGCGACTCGTCGATTACTTGCCATACTGGCATTTCTATCTTTTCATCATGTAGTAACAGCTGCATTCACGAATCCGCCACCGAGCGACTCCAGCATAAATAACCCTCACTATAAGCTGGGGGAGGAGATCAAGATTACTTGGGAGACAGATGCGGAATTCACTGATCTTACGATGTGGCAAACCGGCACTGGCAAGAGATACAACCTGCAATGTAAGTTTATTAGAAGTCAGTGATGAACTGTTGGTTGACCGTGTTCCAGCAAACAGCAAATCGAAGGAGTATATATGGATCGCATCATATCAAGGCATCGACCCCGCCGACGGAAACTCTTTTAGTCTCTGGCTTTTCAAGACTGGCGACACAGGGGCTCTTTTTGCAAGCCATACATTCAACATCACTGATCCTTCATCCGCGACAACTTCAGCGCCAACGGGTACGCGAACAAATAAGCCGAACACCAAGACAAAGACAGGCGAAGCAAGTGAGACGGAGACGACTGCGGCCACTGCTTCGTCGACAAACGAGCCGTCGTCTGGGCTATCTACGGGTGCAACCGCCGGAGTGGCAGTAGGCGCTGTCGCTGGAGCACTTCTCATTGCTGGCGCTGGATTCATGCTCTGGAGAAGACGGCGGGGCAATACGGCTGTACCGTCGACAATCACGGCAGAAGAAGCACCGAAATATGGATATGCACCAGTTGAAGCACCGGGTGATAACGCTGCAAGGCATGGACCGTGGGAAATGGGAGGGTCGCCTACACATTTCACGCATGAGTTACCAGCTGACAGCACGGTACAGCATCGAACATGAACGGGAATAGGAGCATGGAGTCTGGATATATACCATCTATTTATTGTTATTTGTAGAAACCTTATGAGTTTGAAATTATCTTGCATTCTCTTTACTATTCTGTGCTATAAGTTTAGGTATTAGAACTCGCCTTGATTGAGAAGCCAACCGTGCGCTTCCCAGTCATGTCATAGTCCGGATCTTCTGGAACGGTCCATCCAAACAAATCAATCAGCTTCTCCCTTATATTCTCATAGTTTGCCCCAATTCGTAAGACACGTTCATTGTTCAAGTCCAAGATAGTTCCAGCCCTCCCATACAGATGCCACTTCTGCCGACCGTAATTAACAACCAAATCTGCTGCTTCAATAATCTCTGGCTCAATGTCTTCAACTCGAAACTTCTGCCCCTGATCCGTCAGGTTGGCACTGCTGCCCACCATCACTAAACCGTTCTCATCGTTTAGACGTGCAAGTTCGCGTGAGAAAGGGCCTTCGCCGATGGCGAAACCTAGAGTACCGTTCTTGACAACCCGCTCAACATTCGGGATGAGCTCTGCTGCTGACTCCTTTATCTTTCCAACGAAAGCAACCGTTAATCCCAGTTCTTCTGTAAATGTTCGAACGATGGTGTATTTATCATCTGGAACATCATATAGTCGCGTGAGAAGGTCGTATGTTCCGATGACACCCATAGAATGCCCTGCTCTACGCTTCTTGGCGATAAAGATACGCTCGATTGCATCGGTGCTTGCGGCCATCATGCCGTATCCAACGTCGGTTGGGGCGATTATGACGCCGCCCTTTTTCAAAACTTCAAAGGCCCTGAGAGCGTCCCGCTTTGCGTCTGGAAGCTCGCCAGCCCGCGGTGTCACTGGAAATGAGATGTTGCTAGCCATTTTGTTGATGGAGTATACAGTAGCAAGACCAGTTGTGATCAGTGGATGTGAACTTATGACTACAACTGAACTTGAGGGTGGTTGGAGAGGATGCAGGTGTTTTTTTTTTGAACAATTTGACTCCAGTTTTGAGTATGAATGAAGATCAAATATTCGAGAAATAAGCACTACTTATTAGCTTATATATTGAAAGGATTAGGCCAATCATGTGATAGCAACATGTTCACTTTAGGTAGTCATTTCGACAAGTCTGACACCGGAACGGACGGCATGCAGATCAATTCACCACGTCTGTCAAAGGAGCGCTTTGATGCCACCCAAAATGTCTGATCTTTTCAAAAGTTCCAAGTCAAGTTAATCCTTTGGCAACTTTGCATAACTAGAGCATCTGTTTTTACTGCAGCATACCTCTACGTCTGGATAGCATTTGCATGGTGGCAAATCAATATTCAAATCTTATGCCAAACGGCAGTACCAAGATAGAGACCATAAACACCCCGTGCAGGAGTCTTCAATTGCAATCTAAATAAGAAAATATTTCAAAGCCAATTGAGTCTCGAAAAACCAACACCCAAGCTCCAAGGACCTACCATAGACACTAAATGAGTAAAGTAACAAACTTACCATTTCTCTCTTATCAGACTTCCATCTCCTTCTACTGATTCTGCATCCGTTCAGCTCGCTTCTGCTCCGCATGGGCCTTGCGATAGGACGCAATCAACTCCCTGAGAGTCATAGAACCCTTAGGAAGACGCGACTCACTATAGATGTCATTGTCCTTAGCTGGTGAACCTTTCGTCTCTTCGATATCCACAACCTCCTGGGTAGCTTGTGTCTCATCCATCTCATCAGCAGTGATATAATCATCTGAATCATCGTCTTCAAGAGTTTCGCCCAGAGCTTCAGCAGCCTCCCGAGCCTCTGTCTTCTTCATAATCGCAATCCAACGAGGCAAGTTCCTCTTCATGTATCCCAACACCAAGCCTTCCTTCTTCTCCCAGTTATAAGGCCAACTCTCTTCCCACGGAACCTCAGCTCGGCGCTTAGAAAGACGAACTAGGTCATCCACATCGACACCAATCTCGATAAGCCTCTTAACCGCGGCATCGTATTGGGCGTGATCATGGGTCTCGAGATGGTTGATAAAACGGATGATCTGACGAGCACCGAAGCTGGTGTTGATGATTCTCTTGCGGCATGGCTCGTAGTCTGTGTGATCGAGGGGGTAGCGAGATGTTTTGGAGAAAGTGTGATCCTCGTCTAGCTCAATGGGGCTAGGGAGACGGAGCAGAGAAATGTGGCTGCTTCCGCTGGTGTTTCGGGTGTGAGAAGACATAGTAATGGATGGTGTTAGAAGTGCTAAAGATATGAATATGAGCAGGGTATGTAGTTGGTGACTCAAGTCTGGATGTCAGAGAAGTGTGTTGATCTGACAGGCTGCATGGCTTCAAGCCGTCCTTTATAAGAAGAAATCTTGAGAACATGCTCTTTGTGAAACTTTCCGAACAAAGTGAAGCGGGCATAAACAAGCCTTGAGAGATAATGCCAGTAGTAGTTGGCAATGCGAGATCTGTTCATGCATGAAAACAATGACGGAACAAAAGAAAAGTGGAAAGGGACACGGAACATAAGTAAAATCCTTTAATGACGGAAGTAATGTTTTTGCACATAAGAATGAGAGAGGCTTGTGGAAAGGAAGAACAATGTCGCAGAGGAGCTCAAAGGAAACATTTCCAGCAAAGTGAGTATCCACAGGCCAGTGTTGGTATCAGATTCCCTCGCCTTTGTTCTTCGTGCACAAACAGACTAAGACCTTTTCCTTCGATTTCAAAGACTATGTTACTGCAGATTAACAAACGAAGCAGCTTGATATCTTAGTCTACAATGACGATACTGTAGGATAGGATATCGTATGAAATTAGTCGACCTAGATAGACGTGTGGATGAATTAAGATCGCGGGAGATAGATCCAATTTTAGCCTGTCAGAAACCAAAAGTATGCGTTCTATTCAAAGTCTAGAGTCAACATATTTGCCGTCAACAATCAATGTCGTCCATAACTGGTAAACCCGTAGTTACACAAGATCACTCTCCTTCACCAATATATCCCGGTTTACCTCTGTAATATCCCTCAGTCCAGCCAAGTGCATGTTCATAGTTAAATCACCACACAGCGCTCTCAGAACATGCCTCACACCATCCTCACCACCTAACGCCAACCCATAAGCATAAGGCCTTCCAACAAGAACACACTTCGCTCCCAGGGCAATAGCCTTCATAATATCAGCACCGCATCTGATACCACTATCAAAGAAGATATCAAGCTTATCACCAACAGCATCAACAATTCGCGGGAGCATACCAAGACTGCTCGCTCCGCCATCTTGTTGACGACCGCCATGGTTGCTCACCACAATTCCCTGAACACCAACCTCAACACACTTTTTTGCATCGCGAACACTCTGGATTCCTTTGAGAACAATGGGCCCGTCCCAGTGCTTCTTTAGAAATTCAATGTCTTCCCAGGAATGGGAATGGCCGGGGAATACGATCTTGGCCCACTCTCTGGCCGCGCCACCGAGACTAGCTCCTGCGGATCCGCCCTGAGCCGCTTGATAGACTCCACTCGCTGCATCAGTGATATCATAGCCGTGCTTCTCCTTGAACTTCTTTTGGAAAACAGGATCTGTCAGACCGATTTCGACGCCAATGTGGTCCGGGTGGATGAAGGGGTTATAGCCGTTGTCTAAATCGCTCGGACGCCAGCCCAGGACGTATGTGTCAAGGGTGACGAAGAGAGCCGTGTAGCCGGATGCTTTGGCGCGGTTGAGCATTGAGATGGTGATGTCGTCGTGTTCACGGCTAGGCCAGTAGAGCTGGAACCAGCGAGGTGCATCCTTTCCATTCGCTGCTGCAACATCTTCAATACTAGTGCTTGAAGCTGTGCTTAGTGTATAGGGAACTCCAAGAGATGCAGCGGCTCGAGCAGTAGCAGCTTCACCTTCAGGGTTGAAGATCTTTTGAACCCCAATGGGTGCAATTGCCAATGGGAACGGAAGCTTTTGCCCAAGAACTGTGGTAGAAGTATCAGAAAACTGCTCATGGCCATTCTCATCCTTGTGACTTGGCACAAGGCGATTCGGAACGATGGACCAGCGAGAGAAAGCAGTCAAGTTGTTCCTGTACGTTGAGCCACTACCGCAATTTCCGTGGATGTACCCCCAAGAAGTTGCCGAGAGTGTCTCTTTCGCCAAAGGCTCCCATTGCGAGGTTTGGAAAGTAAAGGCAGGACGAGCAAAGTGAAGACCAGCGTCAAAGATGGATTTCTCGTAACCGAGAACGTCAGCGCTTGGTGAAGCCATGATCAATCTGAGTAATTACTTGCTGATATTTGTACTTGGAGGCTGATATGTGAAACATTTCCCCAAGAAAATGCGACTATGGTATTATATATAATTTCCAACATGCTTCTGACCTCGGTTATCGTGACAATTGCATCACAGCAGATCCATAGCAATGTCACCGAAATTTCTAGTTTTCAGCCTTACAAGTGCAATGATGTAAATTAAAGCGGTTCAATCGGATATCTCGGACCGGACAAGTGCCCGCTGCATCGGCTTTCCGCCGGTCGTGAACTTCAGCGGAGGCTAAAATCCGCGAAAGAGCCGCTAAGACGCTAACTTTTTGAACCTCAGTCGATATCATCGTTTGAAATTCATTATTCGAGATTATGGTCGTTTATTTCTAGGTTTGGGGTGAACGTTCTGCTATAAACGGCCCGATTGACATGACGTATAGAAGTTGGTGCAGATACCGGACGACTCAGAGACATCTAATTGTTACTTTCTAGAAGCCGATATCTCCCGCTTGATGTGAAATGGATTGTACGCTAAGATAGAGTCGACAATACCTAACCAGGTTTCGATAGTCAGACTGATGACCTAAGAAGTACTGGAGTCGAACCCGAACAAGTCATCAAACACTATCATATCCCGACTTGTAAGTGCTTCATCTCCAGCGCCATAATGGTTGAAGCCAGGCTGAGGCATCGGTACAAAGTCCTCCTGTGCCAGAGGGGCTTCAAACACAAAGCTTTGCATGATCTGATCGATGTCAAAATCGGAAACCTCCACGTTAGAGAAGTCAACTGCCGTGTCAGGCGTTGGCTGCTGCGTGACTGACACGTCGGGCTCTTGGTACATGATGTCAGGACCAATTTCAGATAGATCAGATAAATCAATCTGTCCCAGGTGACCGTCTTGACAGCTTGTCGGTTCTATCGCCACAAACTCCCCGACGTTGACTCCCAATCGGTTCATAATACCAAGAAGAATCTTCATCGTTCGCTTTGGGGCGTGGCACCACGTCTGCTGTTCGGATAAAATCTCCAAACAATTTCTGAGACACGCGTGCGCTTGAGATCCTGGACTTTTCTGCGCCGCCATACGCACATGAATGGTTGCACTCACGTACGTGGCGTACGATATAAAGTAAGGCGCTGTACGAAAACAAAAGTGCTGCTTGTAAATTTGAAGGATCTGGTGGATCTCTATCGCAGCTGTGACACAGTTGAAGAAGGCTTCAGGTGCGGCTATTCCAGAGACAGATGTAAGGTGACCTTCCGAAAGAAAAGGACGATAGATCAAGATGATTAGGGAGTTACACAATGCCCTGCTCGAGTTAGTGTGTGGACAACAAAGCCAAGGAACACACTTACAACAACGAAAGGTTGTGAGGCAGGATGTTAGAGGAAGTAGGGTTGTTCAGATCAACTCTCAAACGCTCTGGCAATCCATCCTTCCAAGATTTCAGATCATGGTGAAGCGACTGTGCAGACTGCCATATTTGATCAGCAGTCTTTGTGGCGCTCCTCTCCGCATAAAGAGCGCATAGAATACGATCCATGATAATGCTGAGTCCGCAAAGTTGCCCAAACGTGGTGACACTATACGTCGGGCAATCCAACTGAGACGGTTGAGCAGAATACGTTCGAGTATGAAAATCCTCCAGTTCTTCATATTCATCGAGAAACGCGATCGGTACACGGTTATCATGCTCGCGTAATCGAGTTGGACGGCCTTGGTAGATAGACTGCACCTTGTCCGAAACTAAAAATATCAGCTTGAGAAACTCTGTGGGTGTTGCATGCTTACTGAATGTTGCCCAGAACACGCGACGCTCGATCTCCGTATCTTCAGCAGATGCTCTTTTTGAAGATCTTCGAGCTGGGCCATCAATGTGCAGACCAAGATCGATTATCATACTAATCGCGATACCTAAGTAGTGCCACGAGAGACTCCTCTCGTTACACCACGAGAACAGTGCATCTGAAACGACCAACAGCGCCTGAATGGTGGTTATTTCACTCTTGAATAACACCTGGGAGCCACAGGCGTGCAAGGCTTGTTCAAACTTGATTCGATATGGACGCCCGATGGAATTCAGCCTGCCGGTGTTTCGGAGAGCGGCTGCGTCGACTGTATGCATAGAGCAAGCAAAGAGCATGGCCGTGAGGAGGAGATCAGAGTAGTGAGGACCGTTGCATGCCATGTCGCGCATGAAGGCTGGTCGATACACGATAGAGCCCATGTAGTGCTGGCGGTTCCAGAACTTGGAAAGGAGATCCATGCCGATGTTTCGGTCAACACCACCGAAGTTAAGCTTTCCTGATCTGAGGTTGATCTTTTCTAGTTGACCTGATTTGAATGAGCATCGAATGTTGAATCACGAGCGATATGCACTTACGTTGCCTAGTTGTCTCTGCCAAAAGTTGGTTCTTGGCAATCTCAACGGAGCTGGTTATATGAGACGAGTCTCTGGTAGTTCCTATGTGTATAGCTCCGCTGGAAGGGCCATGAAAAGCGGCACCCTCGGGTTGCCCGGTCGATAAATGGTAAGAAGGAGAGACAGCTTGCGTCTTTGCTTGATAAGTCTGATCGTTGATGCAGTTTAGCGTAAGTGTAGATTCAGTGGGATTTGGGGTTTCAGCCAAGTGAATCTCTCCTTGCTGAGTATCGGAATGCACGCTGCTCAACTCTGGACTTCTTGAACACAACTGATCGCGTAAACGAGCATTTTCCTCTTCCAGTCTCTGTATGCGCGCATTGGACGGTCTGCTCATGCATGTTAGCACTAACCATGGATGCTCTCCTAAGAACCTTACCTAGCCTGAGCAGCTCTCTGAGAATAGGTGCACTCGATAGCCCGACCCTGGCAATTTTCGCACTTTGGCTTCGCGTTATCGCAACCAAGCTGGAAAAGGTCAGCAGATAAGTCGCATCATGATGAATTTACTGCTACCTTTCGCCTTCGGCAAAAGTCGCAAGCGGCAGATGCGCGCTGGGATCTACGTTGAGATGTTTTCATGATGGCGGGACGGGTGTTGACGGGCCGTGGCTGAAGGAGGATGATGGTCCGCTCACCAGGGGAGGTGAGGTGAGATATTTTGAAGATGACATAAGCGGACAGACACATCCCGCCACTCCACCTCAAAGTAAGGTAAGGTATACTTTTGAATTTTATCATGTCAGACTGCCGTCTAATATTGATGCGATTTTGGTAAATTATTTCCCTGCAATTTGGATTTGAATAGATCACAGGAGACTGGTGTATCCTCTAAGTTGGTACAACAGCAGTTCGATGCTTCCGAATTCTAAAGCTAATGGCCGCGAAGTGAGCCCAGCTATACAGGATTACCGATGCGCTCTAAAGCGCCTGAACAATCACAATCAGCGCGTTCGAGAAGTCCAATATCAGAGAAAGACTGAAATAAGCAAAACTACCGTTCTGCAGTGATTCGTTCCACAACTTGAGCACGAAACTACCTACGTACGTTAGGATGTATGAAGCTGGGGCTTTGACCAAGTTGCAAGCGAAGAGCCCGAGAGTGGGGTCAGTTCAACCAGCCAGTGCACAGTGCCTTGGGCCATTTGGCTTAGCCTGTAGGAAAATATTCGAAACCATCCTCCACTTCAAGGAATGATTGCTCGGTAATTAATTTCCTTTTAGCTTTAAACCTTCCTTACCAACGCGGCGATAAACAACTTTATCTCAGCCCTATCGTTATCCTATTTAGGATGGTTTTCATTGTCTAGTGCCATGTGAATGAATAATCGTGATTCCAGCTTCGCAATTGCGTCTCTTACTGTGTATCCTGAAACAGATGGGATTTAACCTCAATTTCTACTTCACTTCTATTTGTCTATTCTTTCCATTTTAGTCAAACATGTAGTAAGCCACGTACCAGACAGAAATTAAATAGCATGCCTGTTATCGAAGTCATCCTCAACCAAACGCACTCCTTCAATAACCCTTCCCATATCCGTCTTGTCAATAGTCCCACAGTCCTGCCTGACCTTTTCCAAAAGCTCCTTCAGAAACATCGCAGGGCTCTTGGTAAAACCACATTGACTCCCACTACCACCAACAGCATCGTCATCCAGCCTGTCCCATGCTAAACAAAGCAAGTCACAGACAAGCTTGTAGTCGTCATAAGACGACAGATAGAGCTGCCCAGAAAAGAGATTGAGAAACGTAATGATGTCTCTCGGTATCTCCTCCACGACCTTCTTCCCCACGGAATACAGCTGAAGGTCATCCACCGGTCGAAAGGCAAGATTGACCCTTGGCGCGTAAAGGTGGAGAGCAACATGTTCTGACTCTTCGATAAGCGGAAGAAAGTGCTGTGCCTCAAATGGGCTTATAACCACCATTCGAGAAGCACCCTCTTCGTTCTTACCAACCAACACCCACTGTACAGGACGTTGATAAGAGTCCGAGTAGCTCTTCCCACCAAACGAACCTTTGACAGTATGCGCAAAGTCCATACTCACCCATACCGTCTCAGGGAACTCCTTGATATCGAAGTGGACAGCTGCCGAAGTTTTGTTCAGACTTTGGAACGCGGGTTTCATCACAGCTCGAAAGGCGGTGGAGGACTCTGGGAATGAGCCGTCTACTATCCACTTCTGTAGAAGCCTGTTGACACTATGGGTGTCGGGCTTCAGGGCAGGAACCTTTTCGACCTGACGCTCGTGCTGTGTTTCTGGCGCCAGCTCTCGTTCTTGTTCCTCCTGCAGAGAGAAAATACGTAGTCTTTCCAGACCAAATTCTTCGCATCGGGACTTGAAGACCTTTGCGGAGGAGTCATTCAGCCCTTCTGTGAGTGAAGAAAGGTCGGCCAGACCTTTCTGGGGAAGATATCTTTCCCTCAAGCTCTGTCCCTCCTCTTCGAGAAACTCATCTGGCTTGGTGTTATCATCAGAAAGGCGGGACCAGAGGGCTTCTTGTTTGGAGAACCTAACACCCTGCGTAAGCCACAGCGGCATAGCCCTCTTCAGGTCAAGACATGTCTCAGTGATAGCCCAGCAGAGGACATCAGAAACAGAGATACCTTCCCTGCCAGGGGCATCTTCACCCTTGAGTTGAACAATCTTGTGCTCAATCTCCCACGGAATGCAGAACTCCACTGTCTGTCCCTTACCCAGCTTGCGCATCCGCATACAAGCTTGAACCAACCTATCTTTTGTCAGACCAGCACCCAGAGTGACTACAGCACGATAGTTGGCGGGAAGCTTCAGATCCGTTCCGCGGGTATGTGCCTCATCCAGAAAGACGAGACATAGATCCAGCTGCTGGGAGAACGGGGAGGTCTGGAAGTCTTCGATCTTGCCTGAACGGTCGATAACGACAATTTCGTCGCTATCATTGAAGAATACCACAGATTGAGTGGAATCCTGATCCTGATAGCAGGCTAACCATTGCTTAGCAAACTCCTGGTTGGTAAGATCAACGACTTGGGCGCCAACGTCGAGAATGACTCGGGTATTAGGGCTCATGTTGGATACCATCTGCAAAAGAAGACTGCTATCGAAAGTTGTACCCTTTGCCTCTTGGGGCATCAATGAGATTCCATTCTGTGGCTGGAGTAGATATTCTAGAACAAGAGCGTTTGTATGCTTCTGCTCAGGGAGGTCGAGCTGCTTCATATCGAGTGGTAGAACATATCGCGAGTCGTTGGTTCCGCTGAATCCTGTAGTAGGGTTATACTTCTTCTTACCTAGGTCCCAACCTGAAGCCGACAGCTTGTGAGGGAATTCCTTGGACTCTTTTGCGAATACTAGATGACACAAGTAGTAATCAACCGCCGCTTTAGAGAATCGTATATGGGGAAAGATTTCAGTAGTGCACTGCACCCGGTCCCTCAAGTTGACTCCTTCCAAGCTCCTGAAGGCTTGTGGTAGCGGTGGTGCAGTCTTGACCCAGCCCTGATACTCCTGCGCAGCATTGTCCGATCGACTAAGTAGCTCAAATGCCGCGAATAAAGCGTCGTCGTCGAGACCACTGTAGTAATAACTCAGACAGGTGAGCGTGATCACCACGTCAGGATGACTAAACTCCGATCGAGGTGATGGGTTATCCTTTGCCCGGAAAGGAACTGCCAGTTTGGTCATCTTCTCCCTGTTGTGGTCCAAACCGTAGTTAACTCTCCACCGTTTACTTCCTAGTGCGAAGGAAAGAATTCCCCCGGCGAAGAGTCCCCGGAGAAGGAGTATATTTCTACTCACTGTTTCGCTCCAGAGGGAACTTTTCTCCACAGCCTCGATGTCGGAAGCTGTTGGCTCAGGCTGAGAGATGTATCGTTTTACTGCATCTCGGATCCGTCTGGGTTGGCGTGCGATGGGGAAACCGGATATACCAGTATCGCATACTGACTCGGTGACACGTTTGAAGATTTCAGCTTCGGCATCGGGTCGTAGAATTCGTAGGCTAGGATATCTCCCGATATGCCGGGCGTCAAATTCGATGGAATGCGGGTACTTGGACTTTATCTCGGGGCCGAACTTGGCAATGAGGCCCATGACTTCCTGGATGACAACCCATCTGTCGGGGCTATTTTCAATTGGCCGTTGCTTTCCAAGAGTGTAGATGAGTTCGAACTTGACACTGAAATTCTCATCACTCTCGTCAACTATATCTCGAGAGGAACGGTCAAAGAGATTTCTTGTCTGCGACATTGCTTCGGCCACTTCCAAGTCTCCGCGGATTCGAGATTCCACCTCCATCAATTGGAACGAAAGCAAATGCTCTGGCTGAACCATCAATACACCACCCTCCTGGGTGCATCGTTTCATGAGACACTGGATGGCATCTGCAGTTTGTAGATCCATCTTGGTGTCTCGGGAGAACGGAAGCATATACACCGGCCGATCAAGGAGTCCTGATAACTTGGAGATCAACATCTGATGCATCTGCTTAGCCTGTGGCTTTGCGACAATGACTCGAACAAGCTTTGTCCCATCTCCAAGAGCTGTGGCGACAATTGGCACGATGACTGTTGACTTTCCTTCGCCCATGTTGAGCTGCATCACTGAGTTCTTGTTATCAGGAGGCATGATCATCTGCTCAGCGATCTGCTGCTGTACATCGCGGATCATGATCTCACTTTCGCATTCCAATAATAGCCATTCTGGATGGTCAAAGGGACACCAGCTTTGATGGCCACCATTTTCAAGTTCACGAATGAGATCGACGTGACTGGACTGGAATCGAATTAGACGTTTGGCTCGTTGTAATGAAGTGATCGCAGTTCCGTAGTGTATCAGGCTATCTCTCCATCCAGCAGAAATTGTCTTCCATTGGGCTGGTATGAGTTGCTGCAGGATTTGAGTGGGTGACATCCTAGGAAGGAATCCAGCTTCTTCAAGGACAGTATACATCGCGTGTGAGACTTTACTTGAAGACGAGAGGGAAGAGAGCAGAGTATCATGCAGCTTTGTTAGGTGAGACTCGCATCTCTCCAAGTGGTCTTGAAGTAGGCTTGGGAGCTTTCGAAGCTGTTGCTCCTTCAGCTCAGATTCGACATGGCCATGCAAACTCGAAAGACTATCCTTCAGCTCTCTCAAATACCTGTGCTCATATTCAAGCTTCGCTTTGGTATCAAGGTTGTCAATGATACCACTGAGCTTGTTGCTCTGTCTGTCCCTCTCTGAGTTCACCAGAAGTCGATCTAAGGCTGGAGGAGTCTTATGATGCAAGATGCCTAAGGACGAGAAGAGATTTGACGTAGCCACAAATCTTGACACTGGTCTGCTGGTGCGTATCAGCGTCCTTGGTAGTACTGGCGACACCTGTATGAACTCGCCCGGTACGTCTTCTCTCATGTAGCCAGCTATTATATCCAGATGCTTCCTCAGGCGAAGGTTCTTCAGCCACTGGTTCCACTTTCCAAGGGCACTTTCCATGGCAGGTCCCATCCTAATATACGACGTCAACTCCATGTATGGATCTGACGGCGTTTTCGGATCCTCAGAAGGCCATTGCCGTTGCAGGTGTTTCACAAACGTATCTATGGCTTTAGCGCTTCTCTTTCTGTAGTCGTCTCTACGCCGATTTCCAACGTCGCTGCTTCTCTCATCGAAACGACGGGCAGATATGGCATCAGGGCTGCTGGCGTAACTGACTATATATGGTGCTATCGCGGCTCGCAAGTCCTCTTCTCGAATTTGGCAGCCGGCTGTTAGGTTGTATGAAGATGCCCCGAGCAGTTTGCAGTCAGCCATTGATCGGAACTGGGTGAGCAATAGCAGCGCCTGGCCAACCTGAGGATCGTACTCTGAGGAATATGACATTGTGGCCATCCACATCATCAGCTCGTACTTGTCGAACCAGGTGACTGACTTCTTGTATGAATTGTGAAGCTGGAACCATACAGACGATAGATATGATTCTGGGCCTTGTAGCCAAGATGAGTCGTAGTCGATTCTGCTTTTAGGCAAAATCTCCTTGGTGTGGACACGTTCGTCGCCACTCATGAGACTGAAGAGAAGGTGGCCAAGCCTACCAGATACTGGTCTTGAAAGGGTGCAAGACTTGTTGTAGACTCGGTACGCCATCTCCACGGTGCGTGTAGACCTTTCGAGTGATTTGCTCTTCTCCCTTGACACGTATCTGATATCATGTTTTGTAGTAAAGTCTTCTGCACCAAAGCCAGACACTCGAGTTCCAGATGCCCGAAGAATGGCGCGATCTACCAACTCATCTATCGAGCGGTGTTGGTCCATGCTTGGGACAGGGTTTTTGAGAAACAGGAACTGAACTTCGCGATATTTGCTCAAGATATTTCGAACTTCTTTCCCATATCTGTCATCTTGGATGGTGTAGCTCAGGTCATTCCGCCACCGGACCCTCTGCATCTCTCGTCGATCAGCGGGATAGTATGATCGCTTTGGTGATAATTGGGCAATGTTCGACAAAATTGTATACGTCGATTCTGAGAATGCCGTAGGAGCTCTGACTGAGGCGGAACCAAGGATAGTGAGAGCCTCCTCGGTTCCAGTGCGCTGGAGGAAGGGATCCGGGAGGCAGTAGGATGTCAGAGCGTGGAGGTATGCAAGATACAGCTTGCTTTCTACCTTATCATTGGGTACGATCCTGCGAAGTAGGGGATCTAGCCTGTAAGTTTGAACTCGACTAGCTGTCTCACGATCAAGAGAAACTTCGGCGTGGTTCTCGACCCCGGAATCAGTAGACATTCGGCAGCTAACATCTCCCTCAGGTATGATGACGGACCTGATTTGAGAGTCATGGAAACTTCGCAGAACAAGT
This sequence comes from Fusarium mangiferae, assembly GCF_900044065.1. NCBI lineage: Eukaryota > Fungi > Ascomycota > Sordariomycetes > Hypocreales > Nectriaceae > Fusarium > Fusarium mangiferae. The sequence goes on from NW_024573935.1 coordinate 872,725, forward strand.
TTGTTCTCAAGTCCGATGAGGGTTCCAATGGCTTGGTTTTGATCAACCTCCATATCTCGGAATTGTCGAGACTTGATGTTGGATGTCCCCGACCTGATCGTGAACTGAAGGTGGAGCTTTGGTAGCTGAACCTCAAGCTCCTTGCTTTGTTGGTGTAGAACCAGATGTAAGGCCGAGGCCGGCTGAAGTGGTGAGAAGATACGGGAGATTCTCCGTCCAAGCTCACTCCATGGACATACAAGCACACTTTCTTTACCAAGTGATAACTGCCATGTGTCACTTTCCTTTCGTAAGTGCCAACTCTCCTTCTTCATGCTTGGCCAAGGATCATCGACGTGGCAGAACCTAATCTCTCCCGACACTTCCTCACGCCAATGCACGTGATTATCGGTGAAGTCATCAGGAAGTAGACCTTGGAGGTTCCTTGATGGTACCAATTCCAACGTCGAGCCGTTCTTGGTAAGACTTACAAGAAGGTCATCAACGCCCTTTTTTGTTTGCACACCAAGATGAACCGTGTACCCGTGGAACATCTTCGTAGCGCAGAAGCTCATACCAGGCATGTCGCTCGGCATGACTTCCATTGTAGCTGATCCGAATAGTTTCTGATACTCTCGGTGAGTCTCATAACGTTGCGGAAGTCGTGAAACAGGCGATCCATTGACCAATAACTGTCCTGTGAGAAGGCTGACATGAACTTGGAGGTTTCCAGTGATTTCCGTAACCCAGTGATCAGAGATCAAGGACCATTCACCCTGTCGCGCGAAGTCAGGCCATCGTCGTCTAATGGCTGTATCGAGACATAAGTTCCCCCGAGAGACTATCACGTTGACTAGGATAGGAAGGGCTCTATGCATCGTGACTTTATATCGGTCGAGCATAATGCCATATAGCGCATCCTCCTGCAGTTGTTGAAAGTCGGCGTTATTATGGATGATAATCGAGATTTCCAACAGTATCGCCGCTTGCTGTTCATCAGTCAATACCTGTTCAAAGTGGTCGCCCTCCAAATTGAACGTCTCGATGCAGACAAGGGCAATCTGCACTGCTGCCTCGAGAAATTCCTCCCGTTGGGTGCGATGCTCAATATCCTGGACCTTGCACAATAGGTGCATCACCCATTTGTAAGAGATCCCTCGGCACTTTGCGATGAGTTCTAGAATTTGTGCTGACAGGGACTTGTCAGCTAGAGCAAGTAGCCTGGTGGCCAAGCAGGTGAACGAGCACAGCGAGGTGTACGACTCCCAATTCTCCTGAACCCTTGACACGCTCTCACTCAAGTACTTCAGAATCTGAGAACCGAATTTCATCTCTGTCGGTCGAGTATGCGCATATCTTGTCGGCTCATGCTCATAAAACGGCCCAGCTTGCAACATCATCTGGAGTAGAAACAATGCAGTCTCTGGCTTATTGAAGTCTACCGTCGGCATAGCAAGCTGTGTAAGGATGTTTATCCACTGAAGGCGATATCCGTATGGTAAAACAGCCAAAGCCTTGAACTCGCCGAGCGACATGTACTCTGGACACTCAGATTGGCTCGCGATGGCCTGATTGGGTGTTTCTCCGTTCTCACAAAGCCATGTTCGAGCGAAGAATCTTTGCAAGGCATGAGCTCTCGCAGGGAGTTTGATGGTACAGCGCTTTGAGATCTCTGTCGTTGGCTTGAAGGTAGACAGGAAGGTATTCCTAGAACTATCGTGATATTGAAAACGAAGGCCGTTGTTAAGACAGACATCAGCCTCAGTAGAGGTTTCGATAGATTTCTGATTGCGGTGTGTTTGAGAGTGTGGTTTAATTTCAGAGAGTAGTTGCACTCTATGCCGCAGGGATTCACACCAAGAACTGAGGGGTTTATACGTCGCCAAGGGAAAGGATGCACGTGGGTAGTCACCCGCGCTTGAAGATTCAAATTTCAGGATGTTATCCAGGAAGTAAACCGTAGCATCTCGCCATACAGCAAAACTGACGGGTACATCCATTTCAAAGACAGACGTTTGAGCCTCGAGCTCATCTGCTGGGAAAGGCCACTCATGAGGGCTGAATTTGAGCTTCTTTGCCTTGGCAGGGAGAGCACAGCGCGCGCATTTGTTCTTGGTATGAACGTAATACTCCACGTCGTGTTCAACTTGGAGGACCTTCTCACATTGCATGTCGTCGCACTTCTTCATGATATCGTCGTACTTTGCTTTGAGTTTCCGGAACTGCTGTAGCTTCTTATCGCGGTCGATCTGTGCACTGCGCTCGATCTGTTCTTTCTTCTCTTGGAGCTTTGGGGATTGTCGAAAGTACTCAACGGCGAAAGAAAGTCTCTGACCGTATGAGAGAAGTGCTGATAGCTTTAGTTTTCCGGAAGAATCATCGAGGTACTCTTCCAGCCGATGGAGTCTCTCCATGTCTTTCTTCGAATGGACCAAGAGATCGCTGAAGACCTCGCGAGGGATCTCATTTCGATACTTCAACATCAAAGGGTTGTGGTGGACGGCCATCTTATCAATAGCTACCCAGATCTCACCGAGAGTAAGGAGCATCTTCGACATTCTCTCGGGGCGTCCGGTGTACCATCTTTCCGCAGAAATATGGTAGTGCTCAAGCAGTGTGTTCAGACTGTGGCATGATTGATCGTTGTTTAAGTGATGTTGAAGCCATGTGCTGAGGTTGTTCTCTACCCAGGCCTCGACAGCTGCGAGCTCGATAGATATGTTGTCATTGTTAACAGAACCATTGATTCCAGGGAGAGTAAGAGGGTCTAGTGCCAAAGCCATTGGCTTCGCCTTGAACTCTTTAGTTGTTGATAGTTGTTGCCGCCTGGGGATAGTCGCGAGGAAGGTATCGAGTTCAGGCAACGAGAAGTCGGTATGCTCTTCGAACTTGAACTCAGCTAGGACACCGAGATCAAGTTGCTGTTCGTTTCGTTGCTGAATCTGGATCCATCTCTCCTTCAACATTTTAGAAGCCAATGAGACGATATTCTTGATAGCATGAAGCCATGGCCCATCCTCAATATCCCCAAGCTTGCAAAGCCGTCTTGAGATCTTGGCCATCATCAAATGAATGACCTCACTAGACGACGACTTTTCACTGGCAAGCTGAAGAGCTTGAGCTATCAAGAACACCATAAAGCGCTTGTAAAGCTCCTGTGATCCTTGTGGATGGCGCACCATGGTGAGCTGAAGTCCCACGCGGAGAAGAATCCACAGCGGAGATCTCGTCCATGGATCTCTACTGTTATTCCACGAAACTTCTTCACGGGTCCTCTTCTGAACCGCTTTGATCTCAGTAGGTGTCCCAGCACCTCGCAGAAAGCTTGTCAGCAGCTCGGTGACGATACGAGGATCTGTTGTGTCGCGCTCCTCAGTGTGCATCTGCTGCGCTTTCTTCACTTTGGGCTGCATTTCTGCTACGGCCTGATGACTCATTTTGACAAGAGTTTTAGCCAAGACCTCTTGGAAGCAGGAATCGTTGAAGTCTTTGGCGGAGACTTCTGTCGCGGTGGCAGGGAACTCGCGAATAAGACGACCTCTCGTTACCATAGCTGCCCTGTTGGTAGGCGAGAGTTCAAATGTCTCGAACGAGTATGAGCTCTCTAATCGTCGAATAATCAAGCCTGCATTTTGCTCGGTGATATGATACATTGAGGCGGCGTCCGCTGTTCATGCGTCAGTAGTGTGATCGGTCAAGGTTTGCTACAAAACTTACCCTCTTCTGAAAGTCTCTTGAAGGAGTTCTGGACACTTCTAGAATCCAGATAAAGGTTCGAATCTCGAGCATCCCGGGTGTTCTTCAGCAGAGAGATACAGTGGTTTGTTACAGCGTTGTCATCTTCGCCAGATAATTCCTTGAAGCGTTCCAGGTACCGTATTACGAAGTTGATGAGGAATTCTTCGTTTGATGCCAAAGTATCATCGTGTCCTGGCAACTTGGATGGTAGGATGAGGTGATGAAAAAGGTAGTCGAGTTGATCGTTTGTGCAGGACAATGCCTGCACTGGAGTCTGGTGAGATTCGTCCATTTTGAAGAGATGGGAGATGTCGAGTTTCTTGTAGGGGAAGAATGTTGTCAAGGAAGTGGGGGAGAGGTTGGACTTTTTATGGTATGATTCAGAGTAGTAAAGTATGTTGTGAAAGGTTTAGGTGTTAATGTAAATGTTTGCTTAATACATGCTATGCCGTTGTGGGTTCTACAATATGTAAATTTCGGATGCCGTCGTGATTATTGGTTGAAGAAGAAAGTAAACTTTGTTCACATCGAGAAAGGATTCAAACTGGAATATAGACTTTCGAGTGGCCAATAGCAAAATGGATTAAACACTGTTAATATTGGTCCAAAGATATATCCCAGAACTCGAGTGTCCTTAATTTTACTGCTTCTAGTTGAGGTGTACTGCAAATTATCTGTTTTATACCTGGGAATATATCGCCTTACTAAATTTATAAACAGTATAAACGTGACCTGTAGAGTCTATTATACGAGAAGCCATTTGTTTTAATTTTTGAATATTATTTAGTGATGTTATACACTCGATTTTCACAAATACTTTCGTGACTCGGTACCAAAGTTTCAAGATAGAGTTTAGCGTAGAGTGTCAGAATCGCGGTGCCTGGCGCCGATCTCCCGCGTGCCAGCCTGACTCCATATCTCCTTGAGACTGTTGTCTCCTAAGTCTGCACGTGGGTGCGCAACACAATGCAGCAGCGAGTATTTCTTTGGCACGTTGACATTTCCCTATTGAACCGCCCCCCTGGCCAAAGGGGCACGGCCTCGTCGAAACCAGCAGAAAAGCATGTGCAAATCTCCCCAGAACTGCAGTCTCGGGCCCGGGAACATCTTCCGTCCGTCTACGTCACACCAGGGATAATTGCAGCACAGCGCAGCGTGGCATGCCCAGACGCCAATAAATTAGGCTACAGAATAACTCTGATAGGCACCAGAATACACTGCAGTCTGCAGAGGCATCCAATTACGCGTCCCAATTTCATGATATCCCTCTTCATCTCGGTTACATTCTGGCTACTCCTATCGCTTTTGGGCAGGGATGCAATGCACGTCCTGAGGCCCGGATGCAGCGGGGCCTCACATCATTTGAAGGTGGCTTGATGTATCAGCTCAGCATGCCGTGCGATTAAAAGGGTTGCTTTGACCGCTTAATCTCGTGTTCAACCATCCGTTCTTCTTCCCTTCATCTCATACGTATATGGGCGAAAGAGTCTGTGACCATGGCCTTGAAGCAGAATGGAGGTGCTCATTTGAGTAGCGATATTGACTTTATCGCGACACCCAAAGCGCCCGCTGACGTGCTCTCTACCGGCAAGAATCCGGGCGTTCCTTTGACCAATGCAAGTTGTCGCGCGGATTTGTGTGCATCATGTCATATCTGCTAATTACTGCGAATAGTCTCCCGCTATCAAAAACGCTCCGCTCCCCGCCGACGGCCCCGGATACGAACAATGGTCCAACATCTTCCTCGGCGTCGCCCTCTACGGCGTTCCCCAATGGCTATCATGGAAACTCGGCGGTGGTCTCAAACTTGCTCTTTTCCTCGCCATCTTCACCACTGTCCCTGTATTGATCGTCATTTGGACTTTCATGTCCAAATTGAGCCCGCGAATCAACGACAAAGTCCGTCTTCCTGGCCGACCGATCGAGTTCTACCTCACCTTCAAAACGGACCAGCTTCGCGCGCGATACACAGGCCGCCATAAAGTCCCCATGAATAAATTCTTTGAACTCTATTTCACAGGCCAAGTCGATCTTAACGCCGACGCTCTCGAGATATTAGAGTATCGCCATGACTGGGCGACGTTTAATTTCACCAGCGAGACATTTAATTATCTTCTATTCAATTTTTTCCCCGATGTCATTCTTCACTTGCGCTCGCAGGACGAAGAGCAAGTTCGCACCAATTACGATAGCGGAAATGATCATTACGCTTGGTTCCTCGGCCCACGAATGATCTATACCTCTGGTATCATCTCAGACCCTGACCGCGAGGAAACGCTTGAAGAAATGCAGGACAACAAACTCGCCATCGTCTGCGAGAAAATCAACATCAAGCCCGGCGACCGAGTTCTCGACATTGGCTGCGGATGGGGCACCTTGGCCAAATTCGCCAGCTTGAACTACGGCGCGCACGTCACGGGTGTAACTCTGGCGAGAAATCAGGTTGAGTGGGGAAACGATGGTTTAAGAAAAGCAGGCGTTGGCGAAGAGCAGAGTCGGCTTTTATGCTGTGACTATCGCGATATTCCTGAGCAAAAGTTTGACAAGATCACGCAGCTTGAGATGGCGGAGCATGTTGGCGTGAGGCGCTTGACGGGGTTCTTTCGGCAGTGCTATGACATGCTGGAGGATGATGGGGCCATGTATGTGCAGCTGTCGGGATTGCGCAAGGCATGGCAGTATGAGGATTTCATTTGGGGTTTATTTCTGAACAAGTATATCTTTCCTGGCGCTGATGCATCGACGCCGTTATCGTTTTATGTTGGATGTCTTGAAAGCGCTGGATTCGAGGTCAAGAGGTACGTGATCTGACGTTTTTGAAGGTATCTACTAACTGGCTCAGTGTTGACACTGTTGGCGTTCATTATTCCGGCACTCTTTGGCGATGGTATAGAAACTGGCTCGGAAATGCCGAAAAGGTCAAAGCCAAATATGGCGTTCGATGGTTCCGAGTATGTACCTCCAGCTATTCACTTTATGGCAAAATAGCTGACTTGAGCAGATCTGGGAGATTTTCCTGGCTTATTCCACCATCGCATCCCGTCAAGGCTCGGCTACTTGTTTCCAGATCGTAGTTGTCAAGAACCTCAACTTGACTCAGCGCATTAACGGTGTCTATTCTCAGTATGGTCTGCATGGTGCTCTGGAGGTGGCTCGGGCTGCTGGAAAGGCTGTCCTGCCTAAGTGAGAGTACTCGCTTGGGTGAAGTGGGAATCAATGGAATGAAGAAGCTTGCGAATTGAGTCTCTGTCAGTAGTTGGCGTGCTTATTTCCTGAATAGCTATTGTGGTGTTGCTTCACTATGACGGAGTTGGTAGTTGGAGAATCATTATCTTGATTTTATTAATTTTAACCACCTTTTCCTGCATATAATATAGCAGAAACTACTTTTGTAAACTGAGAAAAACCAAACCCGCATGAGATAGCCAGTAATCAACAAGGTTTGCCAGTCATTAGTTGATAGCAGCATAGAGACCAAAAACCCCTCCAGCCCCGATGAGAACAGCCCTCACGAGGTTCAACCACCGGAACCTCTCCAGCAACTCATGAACCTTCTTGTCTTCCTCTGCTGTGGACTCCCTCTCCGTTTGTTCCTGAGGACCGCTCAAGTCTGCGAACTCAAAGCCTTCATCCGTTCCTTTAACAGACTCCCAAGCACTTCTATCAGTCGATATACTACCCTCAGCTGCTTTCTCACTCCTCGCTCCACCGAGTCTATTATTCTCCTCAATAAGAGCAAAGTTTGTCGGAATCATGAGCTGAGTAAACGGTGCGATGCTAAATGCTAGAGCCGCTGCGGTTAAGAATGTGTTGGTTTTGGGACTGTTTTTTGAGAAGGCGAAGAGGGATCCAGAGCCTGTTAAGTTGTTGGAAGATGCTGAGTAGATAAAGCCAATGGTTGACAGAAGTGAGGCTGATGGGAAGACATGTGACCCGCGACTGAAGAGCCATCGGATGGAAGGTAGAGATCGAGAGGCAGGCTGAGATTGAAGCTCCGGGACGTCGAAGAATGTCAGGGTGGCGATTCCACCTGACGCCATCAAGGCAGTGGAGATGGAGATGATTTCAACTGTCGACATGTTTGTGCAAAGGTAGACTGAATGATAGTTTATAATATTGGCATTGTCAGGGTCAGTCTTCAACCTTTTGACTCTATATCTATGTTCTGCGGTTTATGGATGACGTAATGTGCCTTTGGCCATGACGCTTGTATATAGATGCCGGCCTTTGGCAGGTTTCCGGAACCCGCGACGATTGTCCGTCTTGAAATCAAATTCCTAGTCCAAAAAGTGTTTGATTTGTAGGAACTCGCCCGGTAACTTCTACTAGGTTCATCATACATTGCCAACACAATATGTGTGTGCATCATCATAGATCGACCTTGACAGCAGCAATATGCTGTGAATAAAACCCAGTGACAAACAACCAACCCTTCTTCTTCCCCCCCTCAAGCTTTGGATCAATTCCAATCAACACAGCTGTAGCTGCAGATCTCAGTCTTTTTCCATCATCTTCAAACAGGATCTTGTTCTCCCACTTTCCATTCTTTCGCTGAGCAAGCCATACCGTCACTGGTTCAGTGGCGGTGTCGATGCCAATGCTATTTGCAAGCTCACAGGCCTTTGAAAGACCAGCTGAGACATAGCCACTGCTGTCGTTATCTCCACTAGCAAAGGGATCGCTGTAGTAGAAGGGGTTGTCGACGGCTGTGTCGAATGGGATTGTTTCTAGGACTTGGATGGTATGGTCCGGCTTGACGGTGGATATGTGGATGTCTCCGCTGGCTGCACTGCCAATGGCAATTTCGTTGGGAGTTCTCCCGTGACCAAGACCGTTGTTGTTATGGAGGCCTGTCAGAGCGACGGAAGCAATGAACCCAGCTGTTGAGTCCTTGGAGGCGGTATCGGTGATTTCAACGTAGATTGTGTTTGACCATTTGGCGCCATAGTACATATCCTCAACTTGTCGCATAAGACCCTCGCGGTAATGATGATCGTTCGTGACATAGAAGCTTGTCGAGGACAGAGCAACAATGTCGTTTGGAGTCTGGATCAAAGGATGGCTAATGGATCGAACATACTTGACCGAAGAAGACCCAACACGATGATAGAAGATCTCAATCTGAGAAGCTGCTTTGTTTCCGCCAAACGCCTCCTTCTTCCCATCGACAACATGTTGAGCATACTCGGGATTGGGAAGATGATTCACGGCAAAAATATAAACTCCATCCTTATTCTTAGGATCAGCAATAACATCAATTCCATGCGTGATAAACGGTTCCTGAAAGGTCTCAAATTCCAGTCTTTTCGACTTGAACGTCTTGGGGTCTATGACGTGGATAGACCCACGCGACTTGCTAGCCGTGAGGGGATCGTGCAAAACGCCCAGACCAGGAAACCACGAGAACCGCGGGGCGTAGGAATCTTCACACGCTGTGTAGAGTAAACCAGAGTGAAGATGCACGTCCTCACAGACAATTGTATCGTCAATGGTTATAAAATCTGCATCCGAGACGATAGTGGACGATGGAGTGCGGAAGAAGCCGAGAACGGTTGTGACACGATTAATAGGGCGGGCGAGAAAAACACCTAGACCTATAGTGAGGGCTGATACAACCAAGGCCTTTGGACCGACTGTAGAAGACTTTGACGCCATTTTGGAATTGTTCGATGGGAAGGAGAAGAATTGGGCTTCCCCAGTTCCACGAGGGTGATCTTCATGATAAATGAGGGGGACGTGGAAACAGCTAGACTTTTTGCCGAGGTCCGAATTTGAGGTTAGTTCGTCAACTGAAAAGCAAGACTTGTCTCATTTAGGTCGAATAAGAGCATCGTGATTGGCATTGGGCATGCGATATACGAAGGATTGGAGTTAGCGATGCATATAAGCTGAAACTGAATCCCATAGGTGGAGCTGGAAGATTTAGGTAAGCTGACGTTGAATACTAGACAGGGATTTATGTAATAACTGCGAGATCCGGTGTCGCAAATATTGAGTCACCATTGGCCATGTATAGCAGGAGATTGTACGACCTAGGGTCAGAGAGGATATAAGTCGGAAAGCTGTTCCGTCGTTGCAATCATTGCGTGCACTTGTGATGACTAGAGTTCGGCTCCGTGGATCCTTTGCGGCGCAGCGATCAAACACTGTGGCCTGGGACATTTGATTGGACCAAGAGTAATTATCAGATGCCCATAAACGTATTTCGGGATTTGGGACATTGTCCGAAGCTGATGAATGGAGTTAACCTGAAGATGCGTCAGTGAATGTTAGATCCACTCTGTTGCTGATATTGCGCAGGCACAGGCTATTGAATATAACGTGAGACCAAAGCGAAGAGATCCCTTGAGCAATCATGACCGGTATCTTGGCACCTCTGACTGCCATCATCTGAGTTCCAAGTTCTCTCTGCTGACTCGAGGTCTCAGCACGAGTCATCTTTGCTTTGTGATCCCAGCCACGTTTGCCAGTTGAACTCCAAGGTGACGTTAAAATGGCACAAGTAGGTAATATTTCGATTTATTTCTAATGTTTCCTAATGATGCTCCCTCCAAGCGATGACAAGATCTGAAACCGGTGGCTGCATGGTTCTATTTATAAGGGCTGAAACATATAGAGCACTTAGTCTTGAGCCTCAACATGGTCACGAGGTCCAATCAATCAATCGAGAATTACTAAGCTATCGATAGTAATTAATTGCACAATAAACTTGGAGATTGACGTCAAACGTTACAGTGTTGGGCTATACCCTTTGTGACATAATTCGCGATATGGCGTGCTCAACGGTTCCATACAGGGCGCTTATCGACCTGTCAACGGTCGGGAAATGCACACAATAAGGGAGAACTATTAGGTATGCTATTTAAACGGAGATAAGGGAGTCAAAAACGGACAAGATGTCTTGATAATCGTAACACTCGATGGATGTTCCGGATCAAACCGTGTTGATTGAGTGGTGTTGAGGGGTTTTATATTCAGCGCTCAATCCCAAAGAGACTGATTCAACTGCTCCAAATTATTGCCAATTAAGGTACTTTAATCAGTCGACTGCGTTTTTGCAGTGGTAGTCTCGCCGATACTGTAACAATGAGTCCTTTCCTCAATGGTGATCGATCACCTTCACCCGAAGAGCCAACCAAGTTCGGCCCCGACATCAAAGTGGCAGTAATCGGCGCCGGTGTCAGCGGAATCTGCGCAGCAGCATATCTCCTCAAAGAAGGTGCCGATGTCACTGTATTCGAGCGATCTGGCGTCACATCTGGAGTATGGCACTACGACAGTAGAGCAGCGAGTACAGACTACCCCAGCGAGAAGCCCTCTGCCGGCGACTATGTGACTTCACTCCCAGGCCAATTCTCATCAAACCGAACCAAAGACGGAAGTGCTGCTCATCCCCTCGAGGCAAAAGACAGGGACGATCTCGACGTTGCATTCTCTCCTCCCGGCCCCGCTTATTTCGGTCTCCGAAACAACGTCCCTACAAGTCTACTCTACAGCAATCTTGGTCCATGGCCAAAGGGAACTGAGGATATCACCGGTCATGAAAATATTCAAAGCTACCTCCAGGGTCTTAGTAAGAAATTCGGCGTCGACGATGCAACAGTTTTTCATACGCGTGTTGAAGACGCCAAAAAGAGCGACGATGATAACCACTGGGATATCCGAACAATAACTCTCCTCAAGGGAAATGGCAAGCCTACAATCATCGAGCGCAATTGGGAATTTGATGCTGTCGTGGTATCAACGGGCCATTATAACCTACCTCGCATTCCTAATACCCCTGGTCTTGCTGAATGGAAAGTTCACTTTGGCGACGATGTTATCCATACGAAACAGTATCGCCGCCCGGAGCAGTTTGAGGGGAAGACTGTTCTAGTTGTTGGTGGGGGTGCGTCGGCGTATGATGTTTGTCGTGAAACCAGCGAGACCGCGAAGAGGGTTATTCAGAGCACTAGGGGCGGAGACTTTGATCTACCGCCTTCGATGTTTCCTGGGAGCGTTGAGCATGTTGGAGAGATTGAAAGGTTTGTGTTGGTAAAAGATGGAGAAGCTGGAGAAGTGAAGAGTCGAGTTGTTCTGGGTGATGGAGAGATTCTCGACGATGTTGATGCTGTCGTTTTGGCAACAGGCTATCTAACATCATATCCCTTCCTGGCACAGTATCATCGCGACGATGTATCCGCCAACGACGCAACACGAGATATTCTCATAACCTCGGAGGGAAACATGGTGCACAACCTCCACAAAGACATATTCTACACCGAAGATCCAACTCTCTCATTCATCGGCGTACCATATTACACTGCAACCTTTTCTCTGTTCGATTTCCAAGCACAGGTTCTGGCTCGCGTACTTACTGGGAAGACATCCTTACCAGGTATTCAGTCTCTACGACAGGAATACGATCAGCGTGTTGCGAGCAAGGGACGTGGGAGGAAGTTTCATAGTTTGGCGGGAGATGGTGAAGAGATCGAGTATGTGAGGGATTTACTGGACTGGGCGAATTCTAGTCTCGTTAGTGACGAGATTCAACCGTTGGTTGGGCATTCTAAGGGGTGGTTGGATACGTATAATGAGCAAAGGGAGAAGAGGAAGTTGTTGAGGGTTGCAAAGGGTGCTGAGCCAGAGGGGCTATGGGCGAGGCCTAGTGATCTGGAGAAGGCATAGCGAAGGGTAAAGTCAAGATGGCATGCAGTTTTAATGATTTAACCGTTCACAGAGCAAAGAGATAAAAATATTTTCGTACAAATGAGGATATTGTGAAAAATGCGTGGTGTTTCTGACTTTGGAATTATCATGTCTGGTCGTTGGCTCGGCCGACCTGAGGCAACGGAGATTATGTCGTGGCGTTGTCGGCGAATCATCTCTCATTCACCCGGAGATGCAGTTGAATAAAGTGAGGCTCATGCATCCAAATCCGGCCAGTTTTAATCCAGTCTTTCGCCTCAAATCCAAAACTAGCCTTGATGAGGACATTTTTGGAGGTCCTGGAAGCCTCACGGTTTGGCTTGGCCGATAGTGGGCCCCCAACCACCACGGTGATGATCTTGGGCTACCAGCTGGTGCAAAGCCGTGAATAGACTGGCAGCAGCGTATAAAATCACAAACAATACCAAATCATGCAGGAACTCGTCGGGGAACGCGAGCCGGGCCAGTGTAAAATGCCTCACCGTGCATGGAAACGATCTCACCGGTCACGCGCCATTAGACAAATCGTCGACTATTCCGTGGGGGACTCAACGCAGAGGTTCAAGCAAACCTAGCTGACCAACAAGGTTGCAGCGGCGGGTTAAGCATATTATTTACCTTAATTGAGAATAAGCGTTGGGTCTCGATCCACAGACTGTTAGTGCCAAGATACCTTGATAGTTACCGCGCAGTGGGAACAAGAACCCTGATAGACATGTCATGGCAGAAAACACCGAGGCTAGCAGCACCCTTACCAAATACTGTTGTGTTTTGATTTGCTGGATGTTTGGATATGACGCCACTGGAAAGTCTCTTGACGGGCTCTTTTTGCTAATGCATCGACCGGTTCAACTGTTAAACCTTGTATGAGCCCCCACGATAGGCACCCTAGGGGAGGAAAGAAAACACAGGACCTCGATCCTAAATGACAAAAAGACTTAGGATAATACATTCTAAGTTTAGGATGACTTTTGCTAAGTTTATTTTGACACCTAACAGCAAGGTCCGCTGTTTTCTTGCCCCTCGAGGACACCAAGACTAGGCTATGAAGGATTTTCAGCAGTGAGTAATTGGATTCGACCAGAACCTGGAAACCTGGATGCTACATTAGGCAGAAGAAGAGCTGTATAAATACCATCCAATGCTTCCTGCATAACACTTGTTTCCTCAGCCTCTCAGCCTCATCCGCCAATCCCAGAGCTACTCCTCTACATCCCCAATCAACCGTCAAGATGATGTTCAAGACCACCGCCGTCGCCCTCCTCCTCGGAGCAGCAACCGCCACTCCCATCTTCGGCCGCGCTGAGACCAGCCAAACAAAGTCTGCCCCCCAGGCCACCGCTACCAACAGCGTTTACGACTGGTCTGAGGGCTGGGCTAAGGACTATCCCATTCACCAGTCCTGCAACGCGACGCTCCGTCGCCAGTTGGTCAATGCTCTGGATGAGACTGTTCAGCTAGCTCAGCACGCAAAGGATCATCTCCTCCGATGGGGAAATGAGTCCGAGTTCAAGCAGAAGTACTTTGGTAACGGATCTACTGCTACGCCTATTGGTTGGTATGATCGTGTTATCAATGCCAACAAGGCGGGTATGCTGTTCCGTTGCGATGACCCTGACAAGAACTGCGCCACCCAAGATAGTAAGTCAAAACTATAGACTACATATCAGCATATGACTAACAATTGTAGAATGGGCTGGCCACTGGCGAGGTGACAACGCCACCACCGAGACCGTCATCTGCCCTCTCTCCTTCGAGATCCGCCGCAGCCTCGACTCCGTCTGCGGTCTCGGCTACACCGTCGCCCAATCCAAGCTCAACACCTTCTGGGCTACTGATCTCCTCCACCGCGTCCTCCACGTCCCCACCATCAGCGAGGGTATCGTCGACCACTTCGCCGAGGACTACGCTGAAGCCGTTGAACTCGCCAAGACTGACCCTTCAAAGAGCGTCATCGACAGTGATGCTCTTCAGTACTTCGCCATTGACGTTTACGCCTACGACATTGCTGCTCCTGGTGAGGGATGCACTGGTGAGGCTGAGGAGAAGGAGACTCCTACCAAGGCGGAGTCTGCTAAGCCAAGTGCCACCAAGGAGGCTCCTAAGGAGTGTCACACTCACAGTGATGGTGTTGTGCACTGCTCTTAGAAGAGTGTGAACTGGCTTTCGATTCTAATGATACTTTTTTGATTGCATTGTCGATTGAGCTGAGACCGTTACTGGTATCGTCTTGACGGCAAACGTCTATAATCATTGGATTTTTTCTGTCTTGTGATCTCAATGGAACGTTAATCACGAATGATTCACTTGTTATCAGGACAAGTAGATACAGGTAGATCAATGACTTTGTAGAGGCGACACAACAGGCAACATGACATAATGATAATCAGTACAATTCGCGATCTGTTAAAACAAAGTTGACATTCAGTGCATCCTTCCTGTTTTTCTTTGTAAGAAATAACATACCTCAAGCCTTTTCATCTATCCCAAACTGAAATAAATTCACTGTTCTTAGGAGTTCCCAGTCAGCCTCAAGCTGGACTATAGCCTTTATACCACCCTTCTAAGGTTGATAGATCTTTTCTTAATATAGAAGCTTAATCTCCCAGATATAGCCACTAATGAAGTTACATATGGCATAAATAAATACAGTTAAAATCACATTAAGTTCCCTCAAAGAGGGATTTAAAGTCCTTTCTAAGCAAAATTCTAACCCTGTTTAGAAGCACATCTTTCTAGTAAGTTAGCAACTATTAATGGAATAGAAATCCTAAATCGGCTGCACTTACGGGTCTTAATGCCGACCAAGCAATTCTGTATGTTTTTGATCTCGTTGGAGTCAACAGCATAGATTTCCGACATGCGCTGCCGCCAATAGCCATTCACGAATATCTCGAGAGACCTTGTAGATAGTCTCATGTGCATCATGTATGCTATGAATTCTTCCATTAAGCGCTCCAGAAGGGCAGCGTTCTCTTGTTCACGCTTATGACTTCTGATCTTCTGCCATTTTCTTGGGTCACAATTCATGAGCAAATTAAATTTATCTGGTGATATGTCTGGCCTGTCGATGACAGTGAACTATACTTGTGGTCAGCAAAATCATCATCGCCACTCATTGCGCTGTTACTCTTACTTGACAGCAAGTATGAGTCATTTCTAGAGCCTCGAAAGTTAAAAATCGGATAACTTCATTGCACCAGCCTGTTATGTATGAATCACCTTCTTCGGTGTCTAGAATGACTGTGTGGAAGAAACTGCATAAGACATTTGACTCTAGTTTATTAAAGTCCTTGACGTACGCCTTTAAACCTGTTGTCAATGGCGTGCATCCCTTGTCCGGGGGGGTACACCAGCATCGGCAGTTGTCAAGTAACGGAACCCCGAGGACGCCCTTTGCGTTTCCAGGGTAAAAGCATCTGAGTGGGGGATGAAAATCGGAGCAATATCTCGACAGATAATGCCAGCTAGTAGCCCCGATATTAAGTCCGAGATTAAAGGGGCCTTTTGGTGTCTGTTCCATTATTCTTTGGCTTTCTACCCAATCCATACCCTCCACAACATTTCCATAACCGATCTCGATCCGACGGGGCTCATGGAACAGATGCTGCGTCATGGTCGGTAAAAGTCCAAAGACATTAGGCGCCGATAGATGTGTAAACCCATTTTTGAAAAGAATAGGATAATGGTAAATTGAGGTGCCGCGGAAGTGGTAGATTGTTGTATAGGAGGATGGAACTCTCAGTGCTAGGGGAATGCTGATGCCAGACTTATCAAGGCATGAACAAAGATAGCTTGCTTGGTCATCTGGGATGTCAGAGGTAAGTAGCAAATCTTGGCAAACAACCTGCTGCTGTTGCGCTAGAGAAAGCAAGTCTGATCTTCTTCTAGCTAGGTTAGAAGCAATGACATCCATGCATAGTTCAGAAGCTCTCTGAAAGATACTTTCTGTTTTGTCTCCATAGTTAACTGGGCATCCGGCTTTGAATAGCAGATCTGCGGATTCGATACAATCCGCATTGACAGCAACTTCAAGAGCACTTTCATCCAGCACGCCAACAGCATTTGTGTGCAGAAGCTTTTGAAGGCCCTCTGGCCAACATACACAGAGTCGAACAGTCGTCATGCCGAGTATTTTCTCTGTTACGGCCTCTGGGGACCTTGTAAGAGCTATGTCAAGCATGTTGATGGATTCTTGAAATATTGCCTGCATAATTGGGTGAAGATCGAAAACTGTAATTGAATCAGTTACTTAGAGAAGAAATTCAGTTCTTTTACGCAGGACTTACTGTGCTCACCGCCATCTAGTAAAGGCCATATCTCCCTAGGCCGATACCCTAAGAGGCACACGTAAGATACGATGACTGAAAAACGCATATGAAATATTGTTGGGCAAAACCGAGCTAGGCTCCTGCACTCATCTAGTAAAAGTTCTGGGAAAAACATAGATGGGCTATCGTTATGATCAAGAAATTAGCTCTTTCGTTTCTTATTTAGAAACCTGACTCTTCACTTACAATTTTCCATTTTCCTCGCCAGCAGCACTAACAAGTGTTTTGATCAGTCTCTTCGCCGAAAACGCGAGTGATTCAAGAGTTAATTGAGCGATGGTTTTGTCTGAACGCATCCGACGGTCTCTGATTGCGTCGAGTGCTATCTCCAAGGCTAGCTGTGAATCGGTCAGATGAGGCCGCTTATTAGGAACGCTCCATACGACTGACCAGAGCGTGACTTTTTCCACTTTCATCTTGATCGTATGGAGAGGACTTCCTATCTCTATAGAGAGAGAGTATCGCATGTTCCGCTTCTGCAAACCTCAATGAGATCTCATTTGCTGTGGAGCGCGCTGATCGTCTTTTTATATATTCGGAAAGCTCATCCAACACATCATAGACTAGACTGTGAGATCTTGGGACCATACTTTTATATCGAATAGACATCCCAGGAGTTGTAGTCCCGAGAGAATATTCGATACATGTGAGAAAGAGTCTTGAAGATAGAGACCAGAGCTTGAATGGAAGCTGTGCCCTGGCGATTGTTTTTGTCGACTGGTCAATTCCGAAATATCTGCAGCCACGTGTATGCTGACCAGGACTATGCTGTTCATACTCGAACGTAGCATGCCACACTCGATAGGACAATGCTGAAACTTTATGCTGTCGCTTGCATGTACAGTCGAGGGGGTACTTTGCCAACTGCTTTGGATTCCTTGTTCTTGCAAGAGCGGAAGCTTGTCTCGACCTGACGTTCTGAATAGACATTCTATCCATACCCTTTAACGGAATTCTGTCAGCGTTGTCATAAAAAGGCTCTCTGATATGTCTGACCAGGGTTGTTCGTATCAATTCATTTTGAAAGTTGTTCTTTTCTTTTAGCTCGTCCAAAGCTTTCATAAAACACTGGTTGATGTCTTCTTGGTGCCGTTGATTGATTGACATAAGAGAGCCAATGTCGGTATTGATGAGCCTCAGCTGCCCGCCAATCTCTTGTCGAAATTGTTGCGCGAATGTTTGAGCCTGGGATATTTCAGTTCTCAAGTCCTGATAGTAAACTGCCATGCTGCTGTCTAGAAGCTGAAGTTGGTCAGAGAGCTTGGTCACGTTTGCGTCTTGGTCTTTCATGGCATTTCCAAGATCATCAAGATTAGTACGGATTCCGACTGCAATATCCCTAAGCGTTTATTTAGCTTGGAACTTAATTGATAGAAGGTTGAAGTGCATACAGTGAGGTTATATTCAGACCGAGACTTAGATGTTGGAGCAAGCCCTTCAATGCCTGGCAAAGTGACTTCAATTTCCCTTCGCGAAACGGATATAATAGCGATCGTCTGGCATTATCCATCTTTCCCAGCACATAATGCTCTGGACTTTCTGTTCCACGGAGCTTGAGTGAGAATTGCTGGATTTCGCGAAGCTTTTCTTCACTCTCGGCCAAGCATCGACGAATGGCTGGTGTTTCAGGGGAACTTTTGTCAACCTTTGGCAAGATGCCCTTCAGGGAGTAAAGAATCGATACCATAGTTTGAACATCGCTGAGGCTTTCTTGGATATCTTGATCTTGAGCTTTGAAAGATTGAAGGTAAGATATCAGGCCTTGGCAGACCTGTATGCCGAGCGAAATGATGCCGACCGCGCTCCCCGCGACGGAAAGCGGATCGGACATGTTGCAAGGTCAATGTGTGCAGAAAGGACCAACGACAAGGGACAAAGGATCTTATATAGCAAAGAGGGGAAAGACGTATTTCTACTCGAAAGATTTGAGCTGCGTGCGTAGATGTGAGATTGAAAGGAAAAAGACAAGTCAACCCCGCTTCCGATGCTTGTGAATCTCAGCCGTCAGGCAGAATGAGGCAACCGCATAATACGTTCGTTTCTTATCCAATCATTCCTTGTAACACAGACTCAGCCTTTGTATTTTCATGCATGGCTGCGTGGCAAGGCAGAACCAACAGTGCCAAACTAATCCCAAGTGTTTTCAAGAGTAGCGGAAAGGCAACAGACAAATGAATGGTATACAGACGTGATTGCGTCTCGTGCGACGGGTAGACCAACAGCGTTCAGCTTTTAGGAGGCCAAATGCCAGTTATGTATGGTGTAAGCTGAGCAGTAATTCTTTGCTTAGTCACAAGGCTAAAGTCGACCATCGTGAAGAGTCAAGTCACTGAGGCAAAGGCAAAAGATGTAATCCGCAATGTCCTTGATTTAAGTATTATCCACTATGAAGAGTAAAGTATATAAGGAGTGTAAAGAAGATGTCCAGCGAAGTAAACGTGCTATGTCCAAGCCAAAGCCAAAGCTAAGGCAATCTCATAATATCATCAGAGCCTCTTCCAGGCTGTCCTCCACCAAGTAGCTATCCCCCTCAATCTCTCCGCGAATTCAACACCTTTTAGTAACCGCCCTTCTTGCAGGCGCCCTTGTGCTGGTCCCAGTACCAGCCCTGCTTGCAGCTGCAAGTCTTGGACTTCTTGTCAAAGACCTGGTCGTGCTTCTTGCAGACGCAGCCGCCGTACTTGTACTCGGCATCCTTGCCGCAGTCGTAGGCGCACTTGTGTCCGTCCCAGCTCAGGTCCTTGGGGCACTTGCAAGACTTGCTCCAGCGGTCGTAGTACTGGCCCTTGGGGCACGAGCACTTGCCGTACTGCTCGATCTGTCCCTTGGGGCAGACACACTTGCCGTAGGCCTCGACCTTGCCCTCGGGGCACTCACACTTCTTGTGCCACTTGTTGTAGACCTTGCCGGCGGGGCAGACACACTTTCCGTGCTCGTATGTCTGGCCTTGAGGGCACTGGGGAACACACTTGCCGTACTCGAGCTTGAAGCCGTCCTTGCAGACACACTTGCCGTACTTCTCAACCTGGTTGTCGGGGCAGACACACTTTCCGTACTTCAGAACCTTGCCGGAGGGACACTCGCACTTCTTGGTGTGCTTGTTGTAGGTCTGGCCCTTGGGACACTCAGGAACACATTTGCCGTACTCGAACTTGAAGCCATCCTTGCAAACACACTTGCCGTACTTCTCGACCTGGTTCTCGGGGCAGACACACTTTCCGTACTCAAAGATCTTTCCCTTGGGGCAGACGCACTTCCACTGGTCCTTGTCGAAATACTGACCGTTGGAGCACTTGGGAATACACTTGCCGTACTTCCACTCAGTTCCCTTGGGGCACTCACACTGGTCGGAGTGAGGGTTGTAGCTCTGACCCTTAGGGCAGTCCTTGATGCACTTTCCGTACTTCCAAGAGGTTCCCTTGGGGCATTCGCACTTGTGAGACCACTTGTTGTACTCCTGTCCCTTGGGGCAGACGGGCACGCACTGGCCATACTTCCACTCAGTGCCCTTGTTGCATTCGCACTTGTCCTTGTGCTGGTTGTAGTACTGTCCCTTGGGGCAGTCCTTCACGCATTTGCCGTATTTCCAAGATGTGCCAGCAGGGCATTCGCATTTGCCGGAGTGCTGGTTGTAGGACTGGCCCTCAGGGCACTTGGGAATGCATTTGCCATACTTCCACTCAGTTCCCTTGGGGCAAACACACTTGCCCTGGTCCTTGTCGTAGGATTGGCCGTAGGGACACTTGGGGATACATTTGCCGTACTTGTACTCAGTGCCCTTGGGGCAGACGCACTTGTCTTGGTCCTTGTCGTAGGTTTGGCCCTCAGGGCACTTGGGGATACATTTGCCGTACTTCCACTCAGTGCCCTTAGGGCAGACGCACTTGTCTTGATCCTTGTCATAGGACTGACCATAGGGGCACTTGGGGATGCACTTTCCGTACTTCCACTCAGTACCGGAGGGACACTCGCACTTCTTGGAGTGAGGGTTGTAGACCTGGGGCTTGGGGCAAGTGGGCTTGTTAGGCACACATTTGCCATACTGCCAGGTGGTGTCCTTGGGGCAGACACACTTCTTGCTGTCCCAGGTGAGCTGCTTGTCGTTGCAGACACACTTGCCATAGACTTCCTTGGCGTCATGGCCACAGTCCCAGCGCTGGACAAGAGTGTCGGAGTCATCCCGAGCCTCAAGACCGAAGTCGTTCTCGGCATCGGGGAGAGCCTTGACCGAGACGGTCAGGGCGAAAAGATTGATGAGGAGGTACTTGATATGCATGATAGGCAACTGCAGGCCTTTCAGCAACGAAAGTGGTTTGGGGTGAAAACGAAAGAAGGGGAGCGAATGGAGGAGGAGGTCAGTCTAGTTTGAGAGACCGGTGCCTTTCTTGACTTGAGAGTGAAGAGACAGAAACGAATTTGGTGAGGATATCATGAGGTTTAAGTAGGAGATGTCTGACTGCAGATGGAATACGAGATCTTGATGGTTAGGGCCCATCCTCCGTCAAGATGATCCTAGCATCCAGATAGGAAGTCAGCTCATGCTACTTTGGGAAGCATGATGCTCCAAGGCAATAGTTCCAAAGCTAAATTCTCTCTTAGACCGGCATCCTCCTCTCGCAGTGTGACATGCATGCCATGGCCAGCCTCAACTGTGGATGCCAGCTGTCTGGCCCAGGGGGGTTGCATATACCACGCCCGAGGAACAGGGAAGGCAGACACAGCAGGACAGGGGCACGAGAAGGTTGGGCTGAGGACAAACCATGACAGCACGGGACATGGAGCAGGCCCAACATTATGCTTACTTGTTGCAACGTGAAGGCAGAGCCGGCTCTAGACCGGACAAGACTTTGATAGTGACAACTTAATCCAGGCTATTGTTTTGTGCCGTGATTGATCCAGATTAGCGTTTTGTGCCGTGATTTCTAATTCTGTCCCGTCTGTGTGTCTTGGAAATGGTGGGTCAGGCTCCAGTGACATGCTAGATAATCTCCGTGAGTGGACGGTCGGCTGAATCCATCACAAAACGGAGAAGCGACGAGCCGAATGGGACCCAAGGTCTGGTCTGGTGTTCCCGTAGATAGTAGCACAGCATACATTCATTCATATGAGTGTAACGATTTAGTAATGGCAGCTGTGACGCAACAAGGCGTTTTCCACGCCCGGGGCGGATGCGCTGGCTGCATCACACACCGATTGAGGAATACGAGGTCCTGCAGTTGCAGATGGTGTTGAAGCTGCAACATCTCGTTGGAGGAGAGGCTCAAGTTGGCTCCATTCTCCGCGCAGCACCAAGGCAAAAATAAGTTGACCGTAAGGCTGGCTAATGCAGGTTGATGGAAAGACAGTATTCTTAGGTCTCACACACGGACAACTCACCAGGGGCAAAAAAGAAATAGACGCGATCAAGAGGTGAGGTTGGGTGAGACAAGCATGGATCCCTGTCGAGGGCCTGGATGTCTCGGAGCCGCGATCTAGGACTATTCTCTTCCCGTATTTTTTGCCAACGAGCTGAACAATCCCCGGCACAAACAAGCGTATGCGCGCGGAGGTACATAGATCCGAATCTCATCAATTGGGCCAAGCTCGCCAAGTCTGGAAAGACCCGATCTTGTTCAAATACGAGGCCCCGGGAGAAAAGGGGGACATTTTCACATACGAGGAGTGCATTGATTGGTAGACAGAGCAGCCACGCACGGGTGAAACAGAAAAAGCAGCTGTTGGTAAATATAGCCAGAAGCTGCAGCCACAGAGAAACATGTCATTGCTGCGAGGGGTTGGCACCAGTCAGAGAAAGGCATGCAGCCACATTTTTCTTGGTATTGGCTGGTGGTCCACCTAAAGAGGGGGAAGATTTGGGATAGCGACCGACCGTTCCGTGCCCGACAACCGATGGAGGGCGAGGGGCCCTTGTATGTATGCCAAGAAGCATCAGAAGATGGTGGAAATAGCTGGATATGGCCGACATGCAAGGGATGTTTGCTATGCTCGGTCGATCTTGTTCTTCTCAGACCTTGTCTCGCTTCGTTTCGTTTCATCAACCCCGCCCGAGGATCCGACGCAAGAGACAAGAAAAAAACATCGTGTCGCTTCAATAGTGGCCGTGGCCCGCCAACTCACGCGAATTACAGTTCAAGTCCTAGACAGGGGACCCCTGTTCTCCAAAAGCTTAGGGCCATAAGCTCGATCGCGGGGACAGTCTTGGCCTGATTTTAGCTCAGTGATGATCATGATGTCCAGACCGCGAAAGGCGTGTCTCATTGGCTGCTCCTGTGCACAAACGGGAGAATCTATTCTTGCCAACGTGCATAACTCCCTGACTAATACTCTCTCGGTTAGAACCGTTGCGATCGTGGTTTTCTCGGGTATTTTTAACTTCAGTAGTCTGTGTTCTCTTTCCTTACCATGACGGCGATGTTTCTACTCGATTACACTTTACCTTGGGGTGAGCAGATTTCCATTGAATAATCGTGACGTTTCAGGTCTGGCCCAGCTGCGAGGAAAACAAAATCCTGGTTCATGTTGCATTTTCAATCGCTACAGCTAAGCTTGGCTGGGCCCAAATCTCACCTGCAGCTCTAGCATCAGGAGAGAAGAAAAACGCCCATTGAGAAATACATCACGGCACGAGAAACAAAGTTTTCCGCCGCTTATTTGCGGGGAATGGCTGATCGAACCTGGGAAAAACTATCCGCCCGTTGTGACGATCCAGGGCGCCATGCCTTTCAATTGGTCACCCCAGAACACGAGAGGCTGGCCCCCTCCCCAATTCTTGTGTCCTTTCCCCTGTAATCTTTGCGTTAACGAGATTTTGTTGATGTTTGGTAACTTTATTTAACGCCTGCAGACAATAGTTGTTATGCCACAACTGTAGAATCCTTGGCTATACAGGTCAGCTGATGACGGCCACTGTGAGTTGTTTTTTTACGGCTGATTGTCTCTTTTTCACGGCTGAACGTCTAATCCATGTAGAGCTCAAAGGATGATGCATGTTTCTCTGGGTCCGAGCGAGCCTTGTTTTCTGCAATGTCATGTTTATCACTAACATCTTGAGTAATTGACTTTTCAGCTCAGTGTTGCTTTTTTCACATGGTGTTCTGTTTTTATCACGACACTATCAGATCATTCACCGGCAGATACGTCGTGCAGCTGTTTACCCGCCGTAGTCCATGATGCCTACCAGAGTAATCACACAAGTCCATACTCGTAGAAAAACGCCTGATCTGCAGTCAGACTCTCTCAACATATTGCCTGAAATCGACACGACCCACGTCCAGTAAGCATCTTACGGCATTGTCCAATGACTGTGTTGCCCTAACGTAAGCCCATTTGGCCATGCTGAGCTACTCCTCCAGCAGACTTATATCCATGCCGTCATTATACCCCCCGACATCCGATGCATTACAGCACTGCATACCTTTAGTAGACGTATTTTTCACCGTCCTTCTGCACGCTGACCCAAGTCTTACAACATTGGGTAGCTGAGAAAAGCCACCAGAGTGCGGATTCACCGGATGGGAGGCAGAGGTGTTGTGTCACATCGGGTAAGCAAGCCTTCAATACTCTATTATGTCGGGCCTCAAGTGTCATTGACTTGAGGCTGGCGATTTGGGGTATCGAGCTATGCCCCGGGATTTCGTCTGGCAGGTTCACTGGAGAGCCTTGCAGGTTAGAGTCTGGCGATACGAGGTTTGGAGTTTACCCTACGTATTCCTTTTAATGGGATTTTCCTTGAACGATAACTCTTTACCAAGATGCATCTCGTATAATCTTCGTGATCATGACGCCCAGGTAACACTAAACTGACACGGCAGTTGGCACAAAGTCCATCTATGTCTGTGCCATTTTTCTACGGTGAAAAACATGGACAATTAATTGAAATTCGTGCCTTGCATACTGATTGCAATACGGCCAAAGAAAGTCCGCCACCAATTCAATCCCTTAGCAGTCGTAAACAATGCACTTCATCCCAAACTACTCCTCAGAAGTTCTTTTTACTGCTCAATTAAGATGTCGTCGCTTTGCGCACTGATCAGCATTCCAGTAGAAGCGCGTTCCTGGTGTCTTGACTAGCGTGCCAACGCCTCAGACATGACTGGCAACGGCGCCAAACCCTCTAGCCACGTTCTCACTGTCTCTCCTCAATAGCGTTGGACTGTGACTTTCAACGGTTCCCGCATTCCAGTCGTCCCAGCTATCGGGTCAGCGGCAGGAAATACGAGGCCAGATCGAGGAGGCAATTGCCGATAGAGAGCATTTAGACCTTTGGCTTGGTAACAGTTGGCTTTTCTGGGCATCTTGTGATCATAGTCCTAGAGTTTAATTATTAAGAGTTTGGGGCAAGGTGTTTGCCGTTGAACTGGTCACGATGGAGGTTTGCGGGCGGAGCTGGCTTCTTTTATGATTCCTCCGCTTGCTGACGGGACGTCACTCAAGTCTAACAAGAGTCGCTCCTTGGCGAACTTTGGCATGGAAACTTCTTGCAAGATCTCATTTTCACAAACTGGGCGGCCTGTGAGTTTTAGTGGTATTTTCTGGTCGGTGGACCACGTCTGAACTCGTGACTGAGGCTGAATGAGAGCGTCTCTAAGTAATGTTTCTTTAACTTCATGGCCGACTGTTCTACCAATATTCCATACCACTAGTCATTTTAAGATCAGTTTATAAACTGATATCAGTTTATAAACTGATATCAGTTTCTCGTCTAATGAATGGCCTGGAGCGAGGGAGCTTCCTCAAACCCAGCGTCTCTTTCTTACCCATATCTAACAGATTCGGCTCTGGCGACCGTCATCTTACAGATATCTTGAAAGACCACCAATGTGTATCGACTTATTCACCAAAAGTTTTATTCGGATCTGAGCTTTGTTTCTGTCAGTCTTCGTTCTATTCATACTGCCTCGCATCCTTCTTGAACGGTCCGGAATGCGGCTAAAGTCCACTTCCCCATTAACTTCAATAACATGCACGCCACTCATGTCTGCAAGATCTAAGTGGACGGCGTCAGATTCTCTGGGTCTGTGCCTCATCTATAGGGTGACAGCTACGCAAGTTGGTGCCGTATACACATATACCAAGGGCGTAGAGACAGAAGACGGGTTGCCTCCCAATGCACGTATGATTTGCAGCATGTAAAGGTTTGTCTTTGCTTTTTGGACGTTTGAATGGTGTTGAACTGACAAGCAGCCATCAGTAAGTTCAGAAAAACTCTCCCGCCTGCCATAGTGAGGCAGGCTAGCTGCATGAGACTATCGACACCATCAAGCAACTCTTATTGACACCAGAGCTTTATATCTTTTGTTAGAGTTTTATGACTCTACATTTAAAACCATATATATATATATAAGATATTATACTGAGAGAAAAATGAAGGATTACTGTATACTGATAACGGCGTGACATTGAGATCAGTTCTTATCTCTGCTATTATGCTGTGATACCCCACGCCATATACTCGCATATGTACTGATAGTCCTACCCAAAAAGTAAGCTTAATTGGACAGTCTCACCTTGCGACATTCCTCCATCGATGGCGCCATCTGAAGTACTGTATTAGATGCATTGGCCGCGCGTCAAGGATGGAGTGCAATCGTTTTGACTAGCAGGATCTTGCATATGCAGTAGGCTTCGATCTCTGCACATAACACACTGTTTAAGGTGTGTTTGAGAAGGCTTCTATGCTTCAATAGATTGATCGGACTTGCATGCATAGACCGTAACCCTGCTGCGTCGAGGGATGCAGACGGCGTTGATGGCGACATTTGAGCTGAAATAACGCCATAGGGGTCTAGAGATTGCTGCAACTAGGTTATCGATGAGTTTGACCAGTTATATGAGAAAGCGACGATCCGAAACACTGAGTCTGCCTCACTGGTAGTCGCCTCCCGGTCTGGCGAGGATAAGTATTTCGAGTAAAAAGAGCCAAATTATCTTAGTAGGGCTCACAGACAAACTTGAAGCCGATTGTAGCTCATTCAGATCGGAACTGCATATATGCAATATAACTCAGTGAGATCCTCGCATTCAATACTATTTTTCACCTTGAAAGAATTAAGGAATTATGTTTTCGGTGAAATTACTTGATAATCTCATTTAATTGCATGACTGGTGTTGAGAGTCGGAAACTGTAATGTGGCTGTGACGAACACTTCACTCGTGGCGGTCATGTCGCAAGCCACAGCAGAGAGAAAACTCATGGTCGGGTCAGCAACCTCCAAGACAGTGTCACACAATGCGGGGTAAACGTCATCAGAAGTTAAGAGTCATACACGGCCATCAAAAACATGTCACAAAGTGCATGGACTCTCATTTGTTCACACGTCAATTGCTATATGTATACGTGATTCAATCACTATGTACAAAGAATAAGTTTCACGTGGGATCCTGTAACGATCCATCATTCCATCCACGCAAAGATCAGAAACTCAATCATCCATCTCATACAATCTCAACTTAGTGCTTGAGAGCTCGCTTAGCCTTGAGAGCACGCTTGGCGGCGCGCTTGGCCTTGCACTTGCCACCGGTAGAAGGAGCCTTGGTGGCAACGGGAGCAGAGGTCTCAGCGGGCTGCTCAACGGGAGCCTCGGTGGGGGTAGCAGCGCTGGCAGCCTCAGTGGTAGCGGGGGCAGAAGCAGCGGGAGCATCGGTAGCAGGAGAAGAGGCGGCGGGAGCCTCAGTAGCGGGAGCGTCGCTGGCAACGGGGGCAGCGCTGCCAGAACCGGAGCCGGAGTCGGAACCCTTGTCGTTGGTGCAGTCACCGTCGCTAGCCTGGCCAGCAAAGTTGGGAGTGTGGTCCTCACAGCCGCTGGGCCAGACCTTGGGGCCGGGAGCAGTGTAGTTGGTGACGGGAGGGTAGTAGATGCTGAGGAGCAGACCGGGGTCGGTGGCGGTATAAGCACCGGGGAGAGAGACAACGGGAGAAGGCTTGCCAGCACCAGTACCATCAACGGTGAGCTGAGCGCAGCCAATGTAGAACTGAGCACCGTTCTTCTCACCAGCGCCGTGGAGACCAACGTGCTCGGCGCGCATGAGGTAAGTACCCTTGGGAGTCTCCTTGGGGAGAGTAAAGGTGAAGTTCGTGATGCCGTTGGACTGGCCGTTCATGTAGTTGGCCCACTCAATGCCGTTCTCACCAATGGTCTTCCAGGTCATCTCGTAGACCTTGAACCAGTCGCCATCACCAAGGTAGTCAGAAGCCTCAGTGCCGTCAGGAGCCTTGCTCAGGTAGACAGCCAGAGGACCGGGGTGGCCCATGTCGTTGGCGACAGTGAAGCCAACCTCATCGCCAGGAGAAACAGCGTGAGTCTTGGTAGCAGCGCGGATATCCTTGTCGAGACCGCCGGCATTGCAGATGATGTCCTTGGAGGTGACGTCGGTGATGGGGCTGTTGTTGTTGGTGGTCTTGCGGACGTACTCATAAGGCTCGGTGACCTTGCCGTTGACGATGAGAGCGTCGAAGTTGTAGTGCGCAAAGGCAGTGGGGAGGGCGGCGACGAGGGCCAGAGCGGTAGAGAGCGAGGATCGCATCTTGAATGTTGCTTTTTTTAAAAAAGGACTGATATAGTGGTAAGAAGTATTTCGTAGAGTTGGACACGAAAGGATAGCTAAACCACCAGGGTCTGCAAAGAATGAAATGATCTCGTAGAGAAGAAAAAAGAAAGGCGCAAGCAACAGCTGCGAAAAAGTAAGAATCAGATCTTTGGATGGAAAGAATGGGATGGAGAGGAAAGAAAAGAAGAGCTGCAAACAGGCGGGAGAGGCCATGGCTTTATCTAAATGGAGGGAGGATCCCTTGTTTCTCGGATGTGCACTTCATTGCTGGAATATCGGTGGATAATACGCGCCAACTGAAACTGTTCCTGACATTAGACGCCAAGGAGCGATCGTTGGGTCGTTTGCCAATGTTTGGAGGAACTGGTTAAGGGGGCTCTGTTTGAGATTTGGTGAGTCTGGTGAGATACCCTGTCTTGTCAGTTACGCGAGACGTCTCATATCTCGGACATGTAAGCGCTTTGGGCGATTGAGCGAGGGCATTGCGAAACTGTTTGCAGAAACAATTGTAAACAACTTGACGTTTCGATATAAGGTTGTTTATAACTGTAAGTGATGAATACGAAAGAAATAGTGAATATTTGAAGTGTTTTTGACCCTGTAAAGTCAATCGTAGATGTTAATTAATTCTGAAAACTTAATCGACAGAGATAATCTCACGGCCTTGGCATTTTGGCTAGCTGGAGTGATTGGTGGAAATTGATGCGCACAGGGGGTTCAGTGCCGGATGTAACAGGTCAGTGGAGATGGATCCCAGCGCCAGAAGAAACGGAACGGAACAAGTTCAGACGAACGGAAGAATTGTGACAAAAGCTTGACCTGAGAATGACCCTCTATTTACACGTGATGTCCCCCTTATACATTGGCCTTATCAAAATTACGGATAAAATCATAGTAAAATTTGGCCATGTTCATCTGCTCGCTCATCAAAAGCCGCTCGTTGACGCCGTGGATGTTGGAGAAGGACTTGAGGCTGCCGGGGCTCCACCTGTAGATGTTTTTGGAGAGATCTGATTGGGTGTTTAGTGACTGGCGGAATACCCTGGACTTGAGAGACTTACTGAGATAATGGCGAGTGTCGGTGTTGCCTGTCATGGCTCCTGGTGCTGCGACGACTGTCTTTGCTTCTTGGGCGAATGAGTGACGTACCGTTCCTGCGAATATGTCCCAGATTGGACCGGTTGTTGGTGATTGAGGTGTTATGTACGACTTTTTCTTCGCTGCGATTGTCAAAGTACCCTTGTACTTCTGCTGCCAGAGCTTCTCGTCCTTGTTGCACTGGCGGGACAGGTTGTTAGCAGCAAGATATTCATCATAGTCTCTGTCATCCTCAAAAGCTTCAACTCGAAGGTTGTGACTCTCAGCAATCTCCTTGACCAACCCCACAATTCTGTGCTGAATGCTCCCAATGCTATCCTGCGGCGCATACCGATGGTTAACGCCAAGCGTCACAAACTCTGGCAACGCATTGATCTTTTGACCCCCAGAAATGACATCAATGGCCTGTGATGTCTGAACCATGTACTGCATATCGCGCGACAGCTTGGTCAAGAACTTGGCGACGCCTTGGAGATTTCCACCGTTGACGAGCTTAGTGAGATCGGGGAAGACACGGGGCGAATGCTCGGCGAAGCAAGCGAGGCATTGATGAATGGCTCCGTTCTTGGCGATTTCGGGTTTGAAGGGGTTGTGTTCCAGGGTAGTAACGATCTCAGCCATTATGCCAATCGCCGTATGCGGTGTTGGCACTGAGCTATGGCCTCCGACGACACTGACATTGAACCAAACATCAAGATACCCTTTTTCGTAAACAGCGGGTAGTGCGTATAAAACATCTCCCATCTTCTGCAGCCCAGCGCCGCCTTCGTCGAGAATAGCAGCAATGCCATGCTCTCCATATCTCTTCTCCAAATGTTTCGAGATGTGACCCGCTCCACGATGACCAGAGCATTCTTCATCAAATCCAAAAGCTAGAATAACTGTACGACGGGGCTTGAAATTCTTTTGGGATAGCAGTGCTTCTAGGGCAGACATCTCAGCTGTGATGGCTGATTTGTCGTCTGAGGCGCCGCGGCCCCAGAGATAGCCGTCTGTTTCGTTGTAGAAGGCGTCAAAAGGTGGGTGGACCCATTCGTGGAGCGTTCCGGCGGCCACGGGGACGACGTCTTGATGACCTGCTAGGAGGATTGGCTGGAGGGATGGGTCGGAGCCTTGGAGGGTGTAGACGAGGCCAAATTTGTTGACTTTTTCTGGGGTGATGTGTTTGTGTCTGATTGTGATGAGACTTTATCCATAAAGAGTCATTGAGATTACTTACACAGTAGGATATGCTTTCTTGAGCATTTTTGGAATGTCATAGAATGGCTTCCATCTATCATCTGTATCCAAATCCCCCATGTCATCATAGCAGATCGAGGGGATGCGGACGAGAGATTGATGTTTCTTGACCATCGACTTGAGAGCCTTTTTGCTGGAGAATAAGTCATGCGAACTTTCAAGGCCATCGTCAGAGGGGTTCAACGGAGCGGGAAGATGGCATTTTGGATTAGTCTCTGCAGTGCCAGCAACGTTGATCTTATCATTGAGACGATGCTGCGCATCATGCGAAAATGCAACAGCACCAGCCGCGAAAGCCGCGGAGACAATACCAGTGAATCTCATCTTGATTGATATCTTGTGCTTTGGCTTGACAATCACATCATGAAGAACAATCAACATGGCGTCAGAGCATCCTTATACTTTATCTACACGAGAGAGTTTCTTGGCACTCTATCATCAACTATTCCCAACACAGGCACCAAGAAGCGAGTTTCGTCAGCTCACCTCGAGAGCTGAACAAGTCTTTCGCATCCGGCGCATTAAGGTTCAGACCCCGCAACCAGCCTGCAACAATCGCGTGATGGATGAGTCTGGAATGATGACGAGAGTTAAAATCTCTTTCGGATTAGACGGCCAAATGTCTCGGTCGTGTCTTGGCGGAAAGGAACATACCGAGGCAATGAATGTGAAGAATTAATAAAAATACATTTTTTGAATTACATATGAAAAACAATTTGGTCTGTAATCTATACACGGATTCTGTGGCGCGTTGCGCTAGTCTTTCTTCTCCTGATCCCCAGTCTCTTCATTCTTCTTCACCTGTTGGATGAGCGTGACACCTGCTAACTCACTAGCGCCATCATGGACCTGCTTCGTCCAGAACGGGTCTCTCTCCATCACCAGAACCGACTTGCGTCGCTCGCGGTGCGCTTCACGTACAGCTAGTCCAGACTGCTGTTTCTTCGTCTCCAGCTCTTCAAGATACTTAACGCGGTTTGCATAGCGCTGGTTGTAATCTTCTCGAATCCGCTCAGAGCCGATCTGCTGAAGAACGAAGCGGACAAGAGACCGAAGGAGGAGGAGAACGTGTTCGCTGATAAAAACTGTAACGGGAAGGGTAGCCCAGCTTCCCATTGTATTGCCGACCTTGTCGACGCTGAAAAGATGGACGATTGCCGCTGTGCAGATACTTCCGAGCCAGGTTAATGCTTCGAGGGAATAGATCCAAGGGCCGATTCCGTCGGAGCGAACTGGTGCGGGGCGTTGATGCTCCAGTGAGATCTTTGCAAAATCAGATCGTAGCTCAATCCAGTTGTTGATGAGAAAGCCCATTGGGATGATTGGCCAGACTGGTGAGAACAGAGCGAGGTATCCGAATTGAAGAACAATTTCTGCAATGTCATCCTGGACGTTGTACTTTGGAAGAATCGCCTCGTTTCGAACACGTGATAAGAAAGCTGTCTCTTCAGGATCATCCTTCACCACCGCAAGAAGCATATCGCCCTTTGACCTTGCCCTGCGGTAATCTCTATACCAATCTGAGAATTTATGCTTAAGCATCGGAACGATGTTCTCTTCAAAGAAACCTGATAGTTGACCTGTGACTGTTAAAGCAATGACTTCGTTTCTCAACCTATCGGCGTCAAGATGAAACGGCTGATGGACGAATTTCTTGCCGACGCTCGCAAATGCAGCTGACAGGAAATTCTCGAGTTTGGGTACGACGGTCCCGCCGAAGGGGATGTAGATAAATGCCGTGAGGAAGATGGGGAGGTAGTTGGTGAACATGTTGAGGACAAAGACTTTTTGGGTGAGTGACATTTCGTGCAGGTCGGCGGTACGGTGGTTTTCGAATTCCGTCATCCATTCAGCTGCGTCTTCGAGGGCGGAGGTGATATAAGGAAGAGATACAGCCAGAAGAATTGTTGGAAGATATTCCTGCACATGTTAGACAAGTTTGTTAGTGAAAATGAGGGACCTACCAAGTAATCCTTATACGGCCCAGCATACGTCTCAGAGATCAAGATCTCAATAGTAAACACCGCGATGATGGTAACACCCAGCGCCAAAAACGCCACGATCAAGAACGGAATCTGCAACAACTGCCTCACGACTTTCTTCCATCTAGGAAAGTAGTAATGTTTCCGCCCGCTTTCATCAACATACTCATAGTCATACTTGAACTGCGGTCTGTTGACTTTGACATGCTGAATACCCTTGACGTTCCAGCGCAGACTCAGATCGATCTCCTGAATCTTCCAGTACTCGAGGAACACAGTGCACCAGACGCTGGTGAGAATGCCGTAGGCGAGGGAGTATCGTGGGAGCCAGAGCCATGCGATGACGCCTGTTATGGCGGGGAATGTGAGGAAGAGAAGATAAGCTTGGATGAAGGCGAAGTAAAAAGCGACCTGCATTTGTAAGTGCGTGTTCATAAGGATAAGTGAGAGAGGACGTACCTTTGAGCCATGGAGGTTACGGATCTGATCAATGTCCTCGTTGGACAAGAAAAACCTTCTGCTCAGATACTTGAGCAAGGACTGGTTGACTTTGGAATTATGGATGGGAAATACCGCCTTGACGTTCTTCCATTTTCCTGTTCCGGGGGTGATGCCTGCACCACCAAGTTCCTTGGACCAATTGACGATATGGTAAACTGAGAGGATGTCCTCTGCTTCATAAGCTCCATCGACGACTGTGTTTTTATCACCGCCAGGGTGATTCGGCGTGATGCCGTATAGCCAGTCCTTAACCCTGCTGTCTCTGTTAATGAAGTCCTGTCCGAGTCACCGAGTCTACTTGCCTGGACTTGTAGACAGCGTTGCCGAGGAGTTCACGTGGTGCTTTGGCGAATACAAGAAGGGATTGTTCATAGCCCGCTCTGACCTCGACGTCAAAGCCAGTTTCCTCCAGGTCCGCAACTAGGGTCTTGAACTCTTTGATGGCCGTATCATGATCTACCCAAATCAGCACATCATCTCATCTCATTCCCAACTATGAGACTCACCCGTCTCGCCAAAATCGTACAGAACGACATACTTGTCGTTGTACGTCGTCTTATCCTCGAACCCCATACTCGGCATCTTCCAGCCTATAAGATCCCTGTGCTTGTCCCGTCTTGTGTCGCGGTCTAGTCAGGCAATACCCCTTGCGCGGCGGAACATACCAAGAACGACAGACAGAGAATACAACCGCGGAGATCCGGTGTAGAGAAGTGAATAATATGAAAGAGCGGTTGATGCAAAGAGTGAAAAGACACGGTTTGGGGCTCCAATACACGTCAGCTGGGTCCACTTGGCCAAGAATGTTGAGCCGGATTGGGCGGCTAAGTCGGCACAAGAATCTTGGTGTTTTGGCCCTTGGCGATAAAGTTTCTGTACGTGATTTGCACTGCCTCGCTGACGATGGAGTGGTAATTTTAGGGGTCTGAGGTTATTGGTTCTTGCGTATTGAGATCGGATCTACAGGAGCCGTGAGGCGTGATGTTTGGCAATGAAACAATGCCGTGATTTTCGTATTGACAATTTCGGGTTCTGTGCATCTTAATTATCGTCGTCATCTTACAACTTGGCAGTCATCTGCCAAGGTCGTGGTACTGTTATCTTATCACTGATAAGATAGCCAATTGCGGGAGATCGCGAACGGGCAAGATACGGTCAATTGTGATTCGAAACTTGAGTAAGAAGAAGAATTCTCATGCATTTAGTGGCTCGACAATGTCGCCGATGATTGATTGACTTGTATGTAAGTGAGATTGTTTGAGATGCTTCTTAACTGAACATGAGCGGCATTCCTGACAGAGACAAAGCTCAAACTCTGATAGAACTTGAACATCTTGAAACTATGCTCCAATGAGCGCTTGGTAAAGATATATTTCCTCTAAATCCGGTAGATCGGTAGTCCTTAGCCCTGCAGATCCCCCGTGGTGTTTAGGTCGCAAGGTCACGTTTGTTCCAGCAGATCAAGGCGGGCCTTATCCAATTACCTTTTTGAGCGGAGCCATGGATCAAGTAGCCGCGCCTGTGATGGACTAGATAATTGCAAGATATTGATTCGTCTTCTGAAGAGCCTAGATACATGCATTGATATGCCGGAAGCCATGGACCCTGAACCCGAGTCCAAATGGATGCACCTCCACCAAGATCCAATGAAAAGATGGGAGTGACTGGAAATGAATGGGATGCGATGCAAGAACCGATGGCCTGATACACTGTCAGAGCACGAGATAGAATCGCAAGCCACCGATCAGTCAGATAACTATTCTTGTTCAATATCAAGCAATGGAAATTGCCGAGGTGATCATGTCCGTCACTTCCATCCAATCCCCTCAAGGTCACACGATGGCACACGAGCAGCCAAACACCAACAAGAGAAAGATAAGCATTTCGCGATGTCATCGTGCGGAACTTAAGCATTTCAACGTATCGGGACGAATCGTTTATATGCTCAAACCTGATGATGGTTGCCAGTCACGGTATGGAGCACAAAAGTGTACTTACAAGTAACGAGACTTGTGGCAGAATGAGATGTTGTCGCAGCGCCATTTACACTGTGATGATGAGGGGTCTCGAGATTGTCGTCCAACGTTACCATTTCGACCCCGCGATGGTTCAACATGACGTTGGTCAGCATCATTTCCCCGTGAAGTATGGGAGGGATGACGACACGAGAGACGAGAGCTGGAGTTATATGAAGCTGCCATCCCAGCACTGTATTGTCGCTCCAGACTTGTTCTAAACACCAGAAGATTTATAAAACATATCACAATACAGCAAGACAAAAACATCATGCCAGAGAGAAGACCTTCTGGCCCAAAGGCCCCGACTGGTCTCAATGATGAGACGGCCGAAGAGGTGCACGATATCATGCACCAGGCCGAGATGGAAGAGCAAAAGGTACGTCGCTGTGATGAAATGAATACATATACTAATAAGCAATAGATGCACGGAAAAGATGCGCTGTGTCAGGATGATGTCGGACCAAGTGAGGGAGGAGAACAAAAACAACAGTCGGCGATGGGCAAGGTTAAAGAGGCGCTGAATCTGGGCAAATAAATGTTGCGACAACCACCAAGGTACCTAATGATGGGATGCTTTCTTATGTCGGCGTTGATATCAAATTGTTACATTAATTGATCTTCATTTATTTATTGGCAAGACGTAATTAATTGCTCAATTGAAAGGGTATTGAAACAAAACACTAGGGTATCTTGACATTATCATCCTCCGCCATCATCAGCATCAATCAGCAGCGCATCACATCCCAAAAACAAGACACGCCGAAAACAAAACTACAATCGCCAAAGACAATCCACCTGGTCTATTCAACCCCATCGCGCTATCCTCATCCACTGGCTTCCCATCGGCAGCGCTGACCTTCTCACCACTAGGATACCGAATATTGACAACCGCCTCCCCCTTCAACTCATCCGGCACGCCCATCGTATGCGGACACTTTGCCTGGTTCTCCGCCGGATAATCCAACTCACACGTCTCGTCGTGTCCAAGCGTACATATCGAATCGAGGATGTTGTAAAGAACGTAATTGTCGCCAACCCACGTACTCTCGTTCCGATCGAGACAGGACGTTAAGAAGTTCATGCTATTCGCTGCGCTAAGCGGTAGTTTGCTCTTTTGTGTATGTATTAGATCGGAGCACTTGGAAGCGTCGACGTTGGAGTATGTCATCTCGACGGGACCGCCGGCCGTGGGCTTGTCGGTGGCCGAGTAACCTGTGTAGAGGTAATTCCACGCATCGTAGCTAACGTCGTAGGCGCCTTGCGATTGATCGACGCGGAGGAGGTGCACGGTGCGGTCTTGGTACGTGAGCGCGATGCAGATATTGTTACAGTCGACGGAGTACGGCCAGTAGGCGATGCGATTCGTGTTGACCTGGTGATATTAGCTTGGTCCCAATCGATGGAGTAATGTCGCGTACTTTGCACCCGGGGACGCCAATTGACGAGGAGTAACTATCATGCGGCGTCGCCCAAACCGTGCCACCGTCTGATTTGCGCGCAAGGGACAGAGGGATGAGAGAGTGGACGAGCAGCGAGAGCCGCAGCATTTTCGAGGGAGTGAACACGCCTGACGTAGGGCGGACGGGTCAAGAGGAATGAGTGATTGAAGGCATTTTCTTTTGCGACAAGCCACGCGAGGAAATGGGGAGTATTAGGGGTCTGGGGAGAGAATTGGCCCTGATCTTTACTGCATTGAGATTGAGCATTGATTGCGAGCATGGAGTTAGGCCGTTTTGGGGATGATATGGCGAGAGGGGACAGGGGTTGAATGAGTTGTTTTTTCTTGATCTCGGCATTTTGGGAGTGGATTGAGCGGAATGGCCATTCACGGTGTACATTATTTGAAGGCCTATTGAGATGTGAATAATTACCATAGAGCATATTTAGGTGAAACATAGAGAAGCCTGGTAGACATGTCTTGATTATTCCGAGCAATGCAGCGCTCTAGAGTGCCGACTTAGGTTGGCCAAAACACAAATGATCCTCTGACCCAAGCCGCCCACGGACCAATCAACCCTCCCTCCACAAAACATGGCAGTTTCCAGCCCCGTATCTCGCATCATGATCCCCCATTCAAGCCCACCTCCACAAAAAGCCCCTCTGACAGGGCTGAGCTACAGAAAACCCGACTAATACGCGTTGACGTCGACGCCGCAGAAATGCTGTTTTAGTCTCGGGACATGATCCCTCGTTTAGATCGTGTTCGTGCTGCCGACATGGGGGCCATTTCAGATATCTGCCTATATAAACCTGCAAGCAATTGCCTTGAGTATAGTTCCTGTTCAATACAATGCATCGCTGTTCACAATGACTCGTGTTTACAATCTCATTACCTTTCTCATCCCTTCTGTTCTTGCTGGCTCTGTGCCCAAGACTTGCAAGGCATACCCTGGGTCTTCGGACTGGCCTTCTCACAGGGCGTGGTCTCGTCTCAACGACACTTTGGACGGAAGACTCTTTGCGCCTGTTCCTCCTGGGGCTTTATGCCACAAAGGCTGGCCGTCTTATGACAAAAATACTTGTCCCAAGGTCGCAGAGGCTTGGAAGCATTATGATCTTCACACGCAGGATCCTGTTTCTCTGATTTATGATCAGTATTCCAACTGGACTTGTCTTCCGGATGCAAGTTATCCATGTAGTGGAAGTGGATATCCTGCTTATGTTGTCAATGTTACCAAGGCGGAGGATGTCAAGGCCGGAGTCGACTTTGGTAAGTGTTTTGCGATGTATCAAGAGCTCTTGCTAATGAACGATAGCTCGTAAGAACAACATCAGACTCATCGTCAAGAATACTGGCCATGACTACATGGGCCGCTCCATTGCCCCCGGTTCTCTCTCCCTCTGGACTCACCATCTCAAAGACATAACCTACCATAAAGACTCCTTCAAGCTTTACAACTCCAAGACTGTCATCGCAGGCGACGCTGTTACTGCTGGCACAGGAACCCAGATGTACGATCTCTACACCAAGCTGGATAAGTATGGTCGCGTGGTTGTTGGTGGCGGCGGAAAGACTGTCGGTCTTGGAGGCTACGTTACTGGTGGTGGTCATTCGCTACTCTCGACCAAGCATGGCCTTGCAGTTGATCAAGTCCTGCAGATGACAATGGTCACGCCATCTGGAAAGATCCTGACAATCAATGAAGATAACCATCCTGATCTCTTCTGGGCAATGCGAGGAGTAAGTCACTCACCATGCAGCTACCCAATCATACTGACAACATAGGGCGGCGGCTCAACCTTTGGTGTCCTCACATCCATAACCATGAAAGTCTACAAAACCCCCAAAATCACCGCATCAGCCTTTTTAATCGGGACATCCGCAGCCGCGCCCTTCAAATACGATCTCCTCGCCTACATCATCTCCCAGTTCCCCTCTTTATCCGACGCCGGTCTTTCAGGCTATACAAACCTCAGCCCCCAAATACCCAACCCCGCCGGCGGATCCGACGAAGTAGCCGGGATCCAGGGTGTTTTTGTGGCACAGGATGTCAACGACCCAGAGTACATTCTCAAGCTATTCAAGCCGATTAATGATACCATTCAGAAGCGATGGCCAGGGGCTGTGCAGTTTAGTGCTACGAAGGAAGAATATGGCTCGTTTTTGGAATGGTATGATGTTTATTTTGATCAGGGTGCTGCGGGGGTGACGCTCTATCTTGCTTCGAGATTGTTGAGCAAGGAGGCGCTGGGTGATGGCAAGGAATTTAGGGGGGCCTTGGAAGAGAGTTTGGTTGCTGCTGGGGGGTTGACAGCTCATTTGATCGCTGGGAAAGGCGTCAGGGATGCGAAGCCCAGAGGGGGGAGTGCAGCTGTTAATCCGGGTTGGAGGAAGACTTATATTCACGCGAGTAAGTTCAAGAACCTTGAGAGGTCATTGGAGTTTACTAACAAGCCTATCAGTATCGGGAGAATCCTTCGAGCCTTTCAATAAGACTTCTAAAGCTGAGGCAGTCAAGACGTTGAACAGATCCATGGAACCATTCCGCAAACTGTCTCCTGATACTGGTGCTTATATCAACGAGGTAAGATTCGTTGTTCTATTAGATGGAATGCTTGTTTGACACTTCCTAGGCTCTTCCTTTCGAGCCAGACTGGCAGCATGCCTTTTGGGGCAAGAACTACGAGAGACTTTTGTCGATAAAGAGAAACGTTGATTCCGATGATGTTTTATGGTGCTTACCTTGTGTTGGAAGTGAGAGGTGGCAACAGCAGGATGATGGTCATCTCTGTCGAGTCAAATGAGTCTGCGATAGGAATGATTGGTAGTGGTTGGACGTAAGTGGAGTGGAATTGAGTTGATACTATCACCAGAATAGTTTATATTTACAACTTTGGTTCGCAAACAGCGATAAACGGTGAAATAACGCCTGCAAGAACTTAGCAATGATATTAGTAGATCATCACAGAACTTACTGCTCAAGAAAAGCCTTCCAGTCTTGGCATCATGCACAACCGTCGTAGCAGCCGGCAAAACCTCCCCCTCCGCATCCTCAAGCATTTTCTCGACAACATACTCTCCCTCGATTTTCCTAACTCTCAATACAGCACTCGGCGGGTGAGCATTATACGGATCATCATACGCCTTAAAGATCTCAACGCCAATGGGAAATGCAGCGATCCAGATATCACCATTCTCGTCGATCGATGCATTATCAACACCATAGCCTAGATTAACTTCGTCGAGTTTCTCGAGATCTTTGTTGGGAAGGATGCGGTAGATGTACAATCGACCGGTTATGGAGTCGGGGAGATAAAGGATGTTGTCTCTTATGGCGAGACCGTTTGGTAATTGGAGGTTCGATGCAACGGGTCTGCAGTTTTGAGTATCGCAGAAAGTCACGTCAGAGAAGCCTAGAATCATGGACAAGTGATGTCGCTGTCTCGTCAGTATAAGATATAAAATGTACGGTGGAATACTCACCCAGCCAATTTTATGAGAACCGTGATCATTGCTGATATAAAACGACTTGTCACTCAGTGCCGCAACACGGTTTGGAGTGGTAATTCCATGGTGAGCATAAGTCCGAACATGCTTCATCTTCGTCGCTCGAGGACCGGTAACAAAGTGTTCGATGGTAGCATTTCCACCATGAACATGTTGATCTGCCAGGTTTCCGTCTGCGTCAATCGAAGGTTGCAAGTTGACGAGAAATAAATCTATATCGCCATTTTTTTGCTCGATACCTGAGAAGCCAGCGAGGTTGATAAGTCCATCACCAGCAGTACCCTCGAAATCGGGTGTCTTCAGCACGCGAAAGGTAAAGCCGTTATCAATCGGCTTATCGATATCCACCGCAACCATAGCGTCACGTTGTGACCGACCTGAAATATTGCGATACCCAACACTACACAATTAATCAGAGTCTAATATGACCCTTTCAGGGTTCAACATACTTTGGTTGCCATTGTTTTCGCGCAATTGGATCTGAACACGCGAGGAACAATTGGCGTGTTGAATGGGACAAGTACATGTCCTCGCAAGCCTCCAGCTGATGATGCACAATTTTACGGCATCGATAGGGGAATTCGCTGAGGGGCTGGAGGGTCCTGTTTATGCCGAAACCAAGCCATACTGCTTCTTTGAGGTAGATCTGGAAGAGGATTGCGAGGAGGACGGTGGCTGCGATACTGATCTTGATCAAGGGACTGGCCATCTTGAGGAAGTTGGACGTGATGATAGAGACAAGAGAAAATAAAATACAACCGGAATATGGTTCGATGAAGGATGCGCATCCTGGACAGTTCAAATAACCGCTGTTGTCATGGTCGGATGAATGCAAGCCGACATTTTCGGAAGAGTTGTTGGCGCATTTGAGTCGCATCTTCAATTCAGCTTGATCAATTCATCCAAGTGCATCACCTACAACTTACAAGAGGGTGTCTCAATCAGACGCTCCAGCCCCACCAAACATCACAGAATCAATCAAGGCTGTCATAAAAAGTCAATGTCGTATAAATACATCCAATCGATGTAAATATCCAATCTAAGAATAATACGCTTCTAGAAGCAGATACAAAATAAAAGGGAAAATATCATCCCATATCTACCATCGCAAAAAGAATCTACGCTTCACCCAATTAAATAAGTATTAAATGCCTCATCCATTATCTCCTTTTATAGAGCCGCGACAAAAGCGCCGACGATGAACGCCGCAAGCGCTGGGACGTTCCATGCGCTCGCGCCGTTGACGATCGCGGGGCTGGTGCCCGTTGGCTCCGAGGGTGTTGAGCCGACGGGTGTACCGGTTGGCTTGACGACGGTAGCGACGGTGTTCGGGGGTTGGGCATAGACGTGAGTGGGCTTGTAGGTGTTAAGCTCCTCAAGAGGGTTGCCGCCGGTAGGCTTGGAAGCGGTGCCAGTGGGCTCAGGGTAATCCTGTGTAGCGTGGCCCTTGGTGGGTTGCTCATAACCAGGCTTGGTGTAGTGGCCTGTGAATGTACCGTTGTTGTGATGGTTGGAGCCAGGAGGTCCGCAGGTAGTGCAGTAGCCAGGAACAGGAGTGGGCTTGGGCGCCTTGACGACCGAAGTGATGGTGACAGTGCGGTATCCCTTGGTAGTAGCCTCCTTGCAACCAAAGTTTCCAAAGCCGCACTGGATAGCCTCGGGGATGGTGAACACGCCGGTGGGTTGCTCGGGGTTGATGATCTGCGTGTTGTGAACGATCTCGGTGGTGACGTCGCCCTTGTTGCAGGAGCCAGAGCCGGAACCGGGGCAGGAAGTGATGGTGTACACGCGGGTCGATGTGAGGGTCGATTTGACAGGACCCTTGGTGGGCTGAGGAGCAACGCCTGTGGCCTCGGAGCCGGGGCAATATGTAGTGAGAGAGGTGATGATCTCGGTGGTAACATGGCCGACGGGGCAGTCGGTGACGCTGGGAGGGCAGGCAGTGACCGTGTAGACCTTGCTGGTTGTGACGGTGGAAGTGATG
This sequence comes from Fusarium mangiferae, assembly GCF_900044065.1. Classification (NCBI taxonomy): domain Eukaryota; kingdom Fungi; phylum Ascomycota; class Sordariomycetes; order Hypocreales; family Nectriaceae; genus Fusarium; species Fusarium mangiferae. The sequence continues at coordinate 914,778 of NW_024573935.1, forward strand.
GTCGTAGAGGGAGCAGAAGCAGTAGGGAGAACATAAGTGTTGTTAGATCCACCAGTGGAGGTTGATCCGGGCTTGGAGGTTGTGAAAGTAGTGTTGGAGTAACGAGTAGTAGAGAAGGAAAGGGTGGTATCGGCGGTTGTCTCAGCAGAAGAAACCGACTCGGTGACAGACTCGGACGCAGTCTCGGTGGAAGTAGGAGCTCCAGAAGTAGTGGTAGAGTCAGAGCCGCACTCACCAACCAGGTCAGGCACCGCATTGGGACCAGTACCGATGGCGACGAGGTTAGTACCACAGTCCTCGTTGTTGGCGAGCCAGACATTCCTGTTATCCCAATCGTACACGACGTAGGCAGCGCGGAGGAAAGTGTCGCCGAGGACGGGGAATTCATCGTCCTGGAAAACACCGAGAACGCAGCGGTCATCGTTGTGCCAGATGAAGTCTGCGTAGGGGACCTTGATGACGGTGTTGCCGAACTTGAAGTCGACGGTGCCCTTGAGATCGGCGACGGAGCAATCGACATCAACGTATGCGCCGGGGGTTCGCTGGGCCGTGGGGAACGCTGCGACGATCTTGTTGAAGATGGCGCCGGGGAGGGCGCTGACGGTGTATCCGCTGTCGAGGAGGACGGGTTGGCCGTTGGTCTGGGAGAAGATTGCGTCTTCGGAGCCGTCGTCTTGGATGATGCTGATACCGTCGAGGTGAACCCAGTAACTACGATTGTTAGATGGCGCGCTCGTCAATTGAGCGTGGGGGACTTACCGGGTGAGACCATCGGGGGAGGACTCGGCGGGGATGATGGGGCGCTTCTCGAGGTGGCCGGTGTATTTCTTGGTGTCGAGGCCACCGAAGATGACGGCGCCGCGATCGCTATCGAGGGTGCGAATGTCGAGACTCAATGCGCGGCTCTTGATAAGACCTTGTCGGACCATGCTGTCAATGACGAGGGGATACGGCGCATCCCAGCCGTTCAGATCAGGCGCAGCGCCCATGATACCGACGCTGGTAAAAGAACTATCGTATGCGACACCGAAAACTTGGTTGCGGATATTGGCAGCTAATTCAGTCAGTATGTCTCAGCGACGGTGAGGAATGCGGGCTGTCTCACATCCAATGACAACATGGTCGTAGCCATAGTTCCAGTAAGCATACCCGGTGCCGTAGACAACACCGCCAGTAGTGTTAAGGTTAACCCAAGTGCTACTCTCGCCAAAGTGACCAAAAGATTCGCAAAACGCGGGCTGCTGCGCCTTTGAGCAGACGGGATTGACCCAGAGCTCTGCAGAGCCCGTGTCCAGGTTAACGGTGACTTTCTGTCCCGGCGTACCGAGCTCAACGTCAATGCTGTAGAAAAAGCCGTTCTGCTGGCTCTCGAGGGCGACTTCGTTCTGTCGCTTAGTGACGCCTTTTACAACGGGCGCGCCGGTGGAAACCTTGAGGGGGAAGCGAATAAGGCCATCTTCCTGGGGAGCGGCAGCGTGAGCCAACGCGGGGGCCGCGATGGCGAGGAAAAGAGCGGACAACATCTCTCCAAATCAATTGAGACGTTTTAGTTAATGGGGAATAGAAGAAAAAAAGAGACAGGGGAAGGAAATAAGATGGGAATTTGTTAACCCGGCGTAGTGAGTGACCGGGGAAACGAAACAATTAATAAAGAAGATGGGAATTGAAACCTCGAGAACAGAGCAAGAGAGGTTGGAAGAACTAAAAATGGAGATGGCGGGAATTTTTCTGTTGGACTGTTTCTATATAAAACCACCTGCAAATGCAACATGCAGAGCTAAGGGGGGGCCTTGTCTTGGATGATCTGTGCCTGGCGCTAATCTCGTGGAGGAGGGAGGGGGGCCTCGTGTAGCGTATCGCCAGTGGAGGCCAGCGAAATAATTACAAGCGGGTTCTTACGATGACGTGGAAACGACAAAAAGAGGGGAAATAAAAGAAGATAAAGGATCAATATTCAATATCTTTGTGGGTATATACAAAGCGCCCTTTGTTTAATCTTCCAGCTGAAGGGTAAGGTTGTTTTTTCTATCTGCAGAGGGGATAGATAATACGAGCCTCCCTTATGCGCTGTTCCCTTGTTAGGGGTCACGTCAGCTCCGCCGTGGTAGTGGTGCGGGTTTAGCGCCTTGCCATTATGAGATTAGGTATCCCTTCCCCCCCATGCACCGTCGTATGGTAACGCAGTGAATACGGGGTTTTGTAGGTTATTTCCAGATCTGAGTTTGTTTGAAACAGTGCACGGAAGGGCTAAAGGGCAAGGCTCCTTGAATTTGCGCGTCCCGAGACATTGACTGCTCGGATCCCGTACAGAGGTTGGTAAGGTAATTAATTGACTGGTACATGATGTACCCGTTGTGCAAAACGGCGTGCAGCGCCACGTCGACCTCCCGTAAGCTTTGACGAAATGTCACCCTGTTGATGCAAGCCACCATTCTGCTGTGCGCCGTTTTACTCACTGGTGCGGGAGAAGGTTATCCTTGAGCTTTGATTGAGATCAGCGAGTTGGATGGAGGGAAATGACCGTGGCTGGATTAAGGCTGCCACACCATTGTAAACCCAGGTTGTCAACTGACGGTCGTACTGTAGAGGGATTGATTGGTGATTTTGTGCTCGGCCGAGATGGTCGGGAAGTGGCGGGGCGGTTGGGAACCTAAGGATCCCTCGAACGCTTTTAACATGAAACTTTAGAGCCGCATTGGTCCAGTGTGTCTGCGAGTCTCGTAAGTTAATTATTTTAGTAAATAAACAGACATTTCGTTCACCGAATTGAACAGAATTTGTATCCCGTTAATCCTGGAGGCGCTTCAATGGAAATGCTAGTGAGGACAGTGTTGGTGAGCCATTGAAGCGTGACAGCAACTCGGTCAATGGAACAGTATGTTTATTTTCTTACCTCGACCTCTCTGTATCACCCCAGCCATTATAAAAATTTCACATAAGACATCTTCCGACATGATCTTTTACGAGATCACAAGCTTGCGACGTGAGCCCGAGACACAGAGGCTGGTTCAGTCAATCTTTAATTGTCATGTGTCCGTGCTACCCTGCAGTTCTACCCAAACTCCATGCTGTGAAGCCTCAACGCGACGAGACACGTGTTGACCATGAGACCAACAATCTCCGATTTATCAACAAGACCAAGTAAAGTAAGGCTCTCAAACAGCGTATCAAGAAGCGAGCGTTATATAATTACAATTTTATACACAGCTTGAGTGTCTCGCTTTCATCTCCCTCCAACCCACCAATGTCTGGGGAACTGCATGCCCCATTTCTCCATCAGGACTCTCAACTCGTACTCCGTCCCTGGCACGACATTGATGAAGACCCTTCCATTATTTCCCTCACTCATACAAGGTTCAGAGTGCACTGCTCCATATCCCCTGCCAACTTTAAACACAGAGCATTCACCTATTTCTGCTGCTTCTGCGCCAAAGGGTTTTAGCACTGTAGCCAGTTCATCGCGCACAGCATCTGCTGCAGCTGCACAGCCAACACAACGAATTGACACACACTCATGCTCTGTGCTTGCTGACTCACGAGCGGATTCTTGTGCTTTGCGCGCCGAGCGCTGGTGAGATTGGGGTATGAAGAGCGTTGAGGGGCCGAGAAGGGTAGTGCAGATCTTCCAGTCCGTTCCGGTGTTTTTATGACGCTTTTGTTGTTGTGATTTGAGGCCTAGGCGTGTGCCTGGGAGTTCGTCCGCAGTGAAGAAGAGTTCATCTGTGTGCCATCTTGGTTGATCAAACTCATGGGTAGGTGTCGTAGCGCGTACTGTAAGGAAGTAATCCTTGAAACCCTTATCCAGGAGAAGATTGTTAATATAGCTCAAGAAAGGAATAAATACAGAGCGAATAGATTCTGTAAAGACTTGACTCTCAAAGTCGTAGAAGTTATCAGGTAGTGATGACCCCGGAGGGTCGAGGAGAGGGCCGCAGTAGCACCAGTAGGCCGGGCGCTTGACGGTTATCGGGTCTTGGCGTTGATCAGCATCGTCAAGGTACTTCAGAAACCTGAATTCCCTTTCGAAATCTGTATCTACGGCTGCCATGATCGTCATATGAAAGGACTAGTTAGGAGATAAATGGTCATCGTCGGTTAAGCGGTCAAATGGCGTGAATCCTTCTCGTCGCTTACTGGTGACTAAGCAGGTGAGATGTACAAGACAGATAATGGAATTTCAGAATATTGGCAACTTTTGGCACCTAGTTAGAGGTCACGGATTTAAATTTTCATATAAGCAAGGAAGCTAGATTGTTACCCACTGATACAGGGATAAAAAGACACTGAATCTGTAGACCTCGGGGTCGAAACGAGATGGGTGTCATGTAGCAATTAGTGATTTCTCTATAGGCAGATAGTACTCCAAGTCTCATTAACAAGCAAGAACATTATTCCAAAGCTGAGATCCATCATAAATTTTCATCCTCCAACGCCGTCTACACAGTCCAAGAATGCACCATCTCCACAAACCTCTCAACCTGCGCCCCCTCCGTCGCCCACGTCGTAAGCAATCTAATGACAGCCTCATCATCACCGCACTTCTCCCAAACATAAAAACTAAAACTCTCCTTCAGCACCTTGATCAAACTCAATGGCAAAACCGCAAAAACCTGATTCGTCTCCGTCGCAGCATATACTGAAAATCCTCCCTGCGCTATACCGCTCGATAACGACTCAGCAGCTAAATTCGCCTTGCGCGCTAGTTCAAAGTACAGATCTCCCTCAAAAAGCTCTGCGAATTGCGCGCCGATGACACGGCCTTTTGCGAGGAGGGAGCCGTGCTGCTTGACGTAGAATTCGAACTCGGACGAGAGGCGTGCGTCTTTTACGACTACGGCTTCGCCGAGAAGGGCGCCGTTTTTTGTGCCGCCTATCCAGAAGATATCTGTGAGCTCGAGGATGTCGGAGAGGGTCATGTCGTTTGCTTTTGAGGCGAGGGCGGTGCCGATTCGAGCGCCGTCGAGGAAGAGAATGAGGCCATTCTTTTCACAGACTTGTTTTATCGCTGCGAGTTCGGCGCGAGAGTATATAGTTCCGATCTCGGTTGCGTTGGAGATATACACCAGTCGAGGTTTCGCCATGTGAGGAAAATGCCAATTATCATCTAGCGCACGCTCGATCGTCGCAGGCGTGAGCTTTCCATTCTGTGGTGTGACGTTGATGATTTTATGACCGCTTGCTTCTACTGCGCCTGTCTCTCTCGTCACGATATGGCCAGAGCTAGCAGCGATGACGGCTTCGTGAGGCCGGAGACATGCGGCGATGGAGATGGCGTTGGCTGATGTCCCGCTGGGCACGAAGAATATGCCAACGTCGTCGCGGCCGAGATGGCGACGGATTCGCTGCCGTGCGAGATCGCAGTACGTATCGCCTCCGTAGCCGGTTTCTTGGGTCGTGTTGCTGGTGATCAATGCTTTGAGAAGGGCGGGATGTGCACCCTCGCTATAATCGTCCATGAAACTATAGCGAGGAATCGAGGTTGGTATTTGAGACGGCATTTTGGCAAGATTGATAATGGTGTAGATGTTGGTTGTGACAGTGGTGTAGTTACTAATTCTGGCATTTCTATATAGATGATTTCATCCCCCACTCGATGATCCACAGATGAATCACGGAATCGAGGTGTTAGTAACTGGCGTGTTAGTCAAACCTATCGTGGTGGGTCGTTTACTCAACATTCCATTACGCTTCCCGAAACTTTACCAAACCCAATTGCGCTAATAATGCCGTCCTCACACGTGTATTGCATCATGTGAGGAGTTTATTTTTCTGAGAGATAACGAGAACCGGCCCGGTTGGTGGGATCATGGGGACATTGATATCGTATTCGCCGCGTCGAGAGAAAAATCGATAAAGCTTCGATAAGTCTCCACAGTCGACGAGTCGAGCGGCTTTGGGTATGTAAGGATCTTTTGATACTTTGGCTTCAGTGGCATTCCTGTTGCCGTGACATCGCTGGCTTGGTCCCAGAGCTCAGGATACTTTTCGAAGAATGCGGGGTCGATCTTGTAGTAGCCCGCGCCCTTGTCCATGTTCAATTTATTAAATGCGGCGCGAGCATATGCAGGTGATGAGAATAACGTTGAGATGTCTGGCGCGGGAAGCATGGCGATTGTGTTTTCGCTCTCGGATGTTCCGGACGACATAGTGTTGATGAGGTCTGTTACACGTACGTAGACCGTTATCTGCGGGGCACCCAGGACGAGATCCGACATGAGCGCCTCCACGACGTAGCCAGTCACAGCATCGCAGAAGATCTGGTCGATGTGGGGATTTGCAGAGTGCAGTTGGATTAAACGATCGCGAATTGTGGGAAAGGGTATCCAGTCGATGATGCCCGGGTGAGGATTCTCGAGCTGTGCTGTTGTAGGGCGGTAGCGGGGATGGAGCTTGTTATAGGTTGCGGAGGATGGGTAGAGTTGCCACGCTGTGAGCTCGATGATGTGGTAGAAGCGTGTTTTTGCATACCATGCCATTACGTCTGGACGGGTCATGCTGTTGAACATGGACAAGACCATGAGGACTGGTTGGTAGACACTAGACGTGTTAGAAAGCTTTGAAGACGTCATGCGGGGAGCGTTTACCTCTGGACAGGATTATGGCCTTCTGGAACGAATCCAAGAGTATTAAGCTTGTTCTTAAGCATTCGCTGAAGTAGCTGAATGTGATCCGAGAATGGTGAATTGGTAAATGAGTAATCTTTCCCAAGGACCAGACTCGACTCGGCTGTTGCGTTGATGGCGGTTAGATAGGGTTGCATTCCCATTTGATATTCGTGACTCCAGATATTCGGGATCTGAGAGTAGAGTGGGCTTGTGCCGGAAACATTGATGAGCTCTGACGAGAGGCTATTTTCTGTTGCAGATGTTTCATCAGTCATTAGCCTGACCTCGTAATATGACAGTTGAAACCTACCAGTGACGCTCGATGATGAAAACGGCGCATCAAAGTCTAGAATCGACGGATCAAACGCCTCCAGATCAATAGACTGCAGCACAGACTCCTCGGCGATATGCTCATCATTCTCTTTCTTTCCGCTCACCCACTCAGCCCCATCTCTCTGTCGCTCATCTCCCTCACCACTCGCAGTATCATCAAGCGTCTTAGCCACCGAGTCACTCAACAACTGCACTGATGCCATCATCCGCGACATTTTGGTCTGCACATCAATCAACTGCTTTCTCAACAATCGATTCTCCTTTTGCAGCGCTTCTACACGCTCACTATCTGATCGCTGGTCCGCATTCACGCGGTTCTTCAGCTCGCGGATACATTCTGCCTGTCTACGACGAAACGCTCGTTGCGATAAGCGATTGCGGAGTTTTCTGCATTTTGTTAGGGAGGATGGAGAGGTGCGGGGTCGGGGAGACTTACTTTCGTTCTTGCTCGGTGAGAGTGGTGTTCTTTTCGTCCGTGTGAGGTGAGTCCATGATGGTCCGGAGATCTTGTCTCGGTGTGCAGATGCTCAGCTTGACAGGGCTGGGGCTGGCAGGGTAGACTGAACTGAACTGAACTCCCGGGACCGGTATTTGAGATTCAAAGGTGGAGATGGGGCATTCTCATTGGAGGTTGATGCTTGGAGCGGCCTTTTGCGGTTAGGAACGGTGAGTTTGGGCCGTCATCGGGGTTCTTCCCCACTGAGGAGGAACTCTTAGGGTCAGGAAATAAGCCGCTGATAGCAGGCATCGCGAATTGAACTAATAAAGAGACTATACAAAGACTTTGCAAAATGATAAAGTATACTCAAGATCGTCTACGAATTCATAACTCATCTACAGCTGAAAGCGCTGCCTTCTTCCTGTCCGCTCATCAATATCACCCTCGTCCTCAACAAGCTCCCTCTCCAATTTCTTATTCTGCCTCCAATAAACCCCCATAATCATAGCGGTAATGGGCAAAGCAGCAGCATACAATAAAACAATAGCCAGAAATCCCTTTGTATACTTTGGCGCATCACTCTCGCGAAATAGCTGCTTTCCAGCCAACCCACCAGCATTGCTCCCAGTGACCACCATGGCCAATCCAATACTGCGCGTCTCAGCAGATCGAGCATTGATACTCAGCCAGGCATCATTGAGACCCTGAGATAGCGCATTGCCACTGCTCAAGAGCGTGAAGAGTGCATATTTGGTCCACTTATCCTTATCAGTTGATCCAAACAGAGCACCGCCGAATGTAATGCTCCAAAGAAATGCGGCCATGCACCACAGACCTCGCTGTTTCGTTTTGTCGGACGCCCAAGCGATGGCAAAGCTGAGGAACACGACGAGAAAGCTGCTGACCGAGTTAAGAAGGTTGGAGTTGATCTTGCTAAAGCCCAGACTTCGAATGATGGTTGGGCCGTAGAGTTGAAGACCGCCCTTGGGCGCGAGTGACACGAGGTTGAGAATAGTGTGGATCCAGATACGGTAATCGGCGAGGGCGGCGATGACGCCTCGGACGGTGATATTTGCGTGGGCTTCGGTCTTGGAGATGTCTTCTTGATAGATTCTGTCGTGCATGATTTCGCGCTCACGAGAGGTGAAGAGGTCGAAACACCCGTGAATAGGTTGGGTATGAATTGGAGATCGAGGGAGAAGAAGGACGAAGACAACAAAGACTAGTAGGGTAAAAATACCTTCAACTGTTTGATGTTAGCAATACCCATGACGGGGCAATGCAAGAGGAACGAACTGATGAAGAGCCACTGCCAACCAGCCAGACCAGCTATACCGCCCATCTGCAAAACACCCGCAGCGATCAACGACCCCGTCGCAGTAGCAAAATAATTCCCAAAATAGAAGATGGACGTTCTAAGCGCCAACTCCTTCTCCCGATAAAACAGCGCAAGCATATACTGCCCACCCGGGATAAACCCAGCCTCACAGAAGCCCAGCAGGAAACGCGTCGCAAAGAACGACTGCACATTCGTGACACAAGCTTGCGTCAGCGCAACAGTGCCCCAGATGAGTACCTGGCCCGTAAGCCAGATCGGTGCGCCGAGTTTCTGGAGGATGATGTTGGAGGGGATCTCGGCGATGATTATGCCGGCCATCATGAGCTGGTCGCCGAGGTTGACGTCGTCCTTGGTGATGTTTAGATCGGTTGTGAGCGTGTCGGTCAGGGCGTTGCTGATGTTGCTGCGGTCGAGCTGGAGGGCGTAGAAGCCGAGGACAAGGAGAGGCATGAGGATCATGTCGAGTCTGGTATGTGAGCTCGGGGCGTCAATTGGAAAAGGGGGTCGTCAACTTACTTTCTGACGACTGCCTTCTCTTCGTCTTCTGTCCAGACAGGCTGCGCGACAATTGACTGCGGCGCATCATCAACATCGTGAGTTTCTTTATCAGCCTCGATAGAATACATCTTAGGAGAATGATCCAGAGCCATGTTGATACCGGGTTCGATGTGGTGTACAGTTCAAGCCCTTTATCAATGGATCATCCTGTCGTCGAATATCATCCGTCTTTATACCCTTTCATCACCATACCAAGAATTTTAACTCCCAACCATGATAAGGTATCAAAGATAATTTGATGCGCACGCCATTGAATGTCAAGATCGCGTATGTTTACCCGTCAAGAAGGTTTGCTAGATTGTCCGAGAGGGAGACCATCTAGTCGTCGGAGGTGAGCGTCGGCGATGAGCGAAAATGTGGGGTTTCGGACGAGTCGCCGATGGCTTCAAGCTGAGCCCTTAAACATACGCGATTGACGAGGATAATGAGCTCACAGCGAAGTTGATAAATGAAGTTGACTCAATTGCACAAAACTCAAGGTCAAAGAAGTTAAAACATTTTGAAAATGTCCAAGGATCCAGCGAAACCAAACATCATGCTTATCCTAGCCGATAATCTAGGCTGGGGTGAGCTCGGCTGCTATGGCGGAGGCATTCTTCGCGGCGCTGCAACACCGCGCATCGACAAGCTCGCCACCGAAGGTCTTCTTCTTCACAACTTCAACGTGGAGAGTGACTGTGTTCCCACGCGCTCGGCTTTGATGACAGGTCGTCATCCCATCCGAACCGGGTGCCGACAATCTGTCCCGGCTGGGTTTCCTCAGGGTCTTACCAACTGGGAGCGTACACTGCCTGAATGTCTCAAGGCAGAGGGTTATGCAACAGCTCACCATGGAAAATGGCATCTTGGTGATATTCCTGGTCGGTACCCTTCTGATAGGGGATTTGACGAGTGGTTTGGGATTCCCAGGACGACTGATGAGAGTCAGTTTACGTCGGCTTTGGGATATACACCTGAAGTTGCCGAGTTGCCGTATATCATGAAAGGTGTCGCTGGTCAGGACTCTGAGAACGTTTGTGTGTATGATCTCGACAAAAGACGCTTGATCGATGAGATGCTCGTTGACCAGTCAAAAGATTGGCTGTCACGTCAAGTCACGGCGGAGAAGCCCTTCTTCCTGTACCACCCACTCGTCCATCTGCATTTCCCGACTCTGCCGCATCGCGACTTTGAGGGGAAGACAGGGCAGGGAGAGTTTGCCGACTCTATGGCCGAGATGGATTACCGAATTGGTCAATTGATCGACCATCTTGACGACCTTGGAGTTCGCGACAACACGGTCTTGATATTTGCCTCTGACAATGGACCTGAGTTCAGACCCCCATACAAGGGTACTGCTGGCCCTTGGTCCGGGACATATCACACTGCAATGGAGGGAAGCCTGAGAGTCCCATTCATTATTCGATGGCCAGGAAAAGTCCCGACTGGGGTAACATCCAACGAGATAGTCCACGTCACCGACATCTTCACAAGCATCCTCGAAATAGCTGGCGCAGAACCACCATCTGATAGACCTATTGATGGTATCAGCCAAGTAGAATTCTTCAAGGATCCCGCTGCCGTAAAATCCCAGCGTGAAGGGTTCCTATTTTATATCAAGGACGAGCTGCGCGCTGTCAAGTGGAAGGATTGGAAGCTTCATTTGGTCTGGGAACCAAAGGTCAATCAATCATCTGGAAGGCTGGAGTCTCCGTATCTGTTCAATGTGGTGAGAGACCCAAAGGAGGAGACGGACATTTTGGCCTACAACACTTGGGTCTTGCAACCTGTTATGAAGTTGAGGGTCGCGTTTGAGAAGAGTTTGAGGAGTGATCCAGCACCGCCTGACCCGCTCAAGGGCCTTTGAGAGCTGGTCTAGATTACGATAGAAAAACAAAGCAAGAAATTCGAAGTGTGCAAATTAAAATGCATATGCCTATTTGTTCGTTTCAATCAGACGCTGACAGGTGACTGTTGTTACAATTATATTTGGTCCAATATCCACGGATCCAAAGTGGGCGGTGTTGACGTCCATAGGGCCGCTGCCCCATCTAGATCCAACGAAGGCAATACATTATGCCCAAACAGGAAGTCACTTGATATATCCATTGGTAGCTCCGAGGCCATTTCATCAATAGTAGCTGACATATCATCGAAGCGGTCACGGTATGAAGCTCCAGGAGGATACCGCTCTGCCATACCCCACAGAACCGTCGAACAGACAGATACTCGGCTCTTCAAGACGTTCACGTCAAACACCGCACCTTGGAGTGTAAGACTCTTGATGCAATGGATCAAGGCTGCACCTGATTGAAACAAGTTGGGTGTCGTTCGCCAGTAGAACCTCAACTTGCCCTCTTTGAATCCCTCTCTGTAGAGCTCAATACTCGTAGAAGCATACTGTGCAAGATCTCTCAGCTCATCCTCCGACAGGTGAGGAAAGTGACGAGATGGTGAGAAGAGAGAGACAAGAGTCATGTATAAAGCGCCGTCAAAAAAATTCTGAGGCGCGAGCTTTGATGTTGGGTCCAAGGGAGGCACGTTCGCATGCCATTCCACAAGACGATCCTTCATGCCCGTCTTCCAGGCTTTATAATCGAAAAAGGTGCCGTTCGCAGGAGGTTTGTAGTTGAGTGTATGGAAGATTTCGTATTCTAGTTGACGGAAGAGGATGCAGTGGTTTGCTAGTGGACTTGATGACTCGGGTCCGCTTGTTGAGGGGAGGGGCGTGAAGATGGCTTCATCGGGTATTGATCTTGGGCGATTGAGTATGACGCAGAGGTTTGTTTCGAGTATGTATGTCGACCAGAATACCCGACGTCTCTTGTTCACTTCCGCCTTATTTTCATGGGCGTCTTCTATCACGGACAAGCGAGTCTCGTTGAGTAGGTCGAGGTCAATAGCCAATCGTGTTGCCAGACCAATGAAGTGCCAAGACGCAGAGAGGTTTGAAGCGAAAATGGTATACTGTACGACGAGGAGAAGGTTCTGGAGATGTTGAAGGTCGCCTCTCCACGTAGCTTGCGGCCGATCTGTGAGTATTCCGATAGCCGACGCGAAGAATGAATCGGATGCAGTGGTAGGAATGGAAGAATCCGTCCTGTTGAGAAGTCTGATGGCAATGGCTAGGACCATGCAAAGCTGGAATTTCTGCACAGAGGTGCCCTGGCCGGGAGACGTCTGGTCTTGATAGAGGATGGCAATGGTATCGTGAAATGATTCCTGGTTCAAGACAGGGGAGAAGAAATTAGAGTGTTCAAAGTATGTGGCGGTGAGTTGGACAGCGGTTGGCTTGGGGGGGAATTTGATGGTGTCAGGCACAGTGATGGTATCAAGGAGAGTATGGTAAGCTGAGTCTTGAGGGTGCTGTATATCATTTGGCCTGGGTACTAGCAGGCGCAGTAGATTCCGGTCATTAGAGCTGTGCGCCTCTGATGTTGATTCAAGAGCATCTTGGGAAGCTCGGCTGGCATTAGACTCGGTGTCTATCCCTTGATTCCGGAGGGCGAGCTCAAGCTCAGCGACTCGATCCTCGAGATTCTTGATGTAACTGAGAAGTAAGCATGGAGTCTCTTCTGACGGGAGAAAGGAAACAAGTTAAAATACCTTCGAGGCACAGACTGCCCATCTACATCAACGCTTACACACGGTACTCCGGCACGGGCACACGATGAGCATGCCGGGATGTTCTGGTCACAACGCTGTTTTCGGGACTTGCATCGCTGACAGGCCGTCACGTTAGCACGTCGGACGCTGCTTCGTTTACGATTGGAGGGAGTGTCGGACATTTCCGGCGGTTGATCATGGTGAAGAAATTCTTGGGGGATAAATAAATGATAAAGCAGAGTCAAGTTCGCCGAAGCTTTCCCCGCGTGGAGATAAGGAGGACCCGGCTTGGAGTGATGGCGTCAGTCGCGCTAACCGTTGTTGGACTTGGAGTTGAGATCCTCATCAAGTATAATATTTACATCACAGAAGCCAAGTAAATGCTATGGATTCAAAACGTATAGAATATTAGGTTGCGTGTACTTGATCTCTTGACATTAAATCATCTTGAACTCCAGTTGAATAATGTTTGGGGGAAACAAGTAGTAAATATTCATACTCTCAGCAGATGTGCCTAGCACTGGTGAGGAATGTCAACATCATTGAATAAAAGCTGTCATTAAAGTATATGGGCTCTTTATTTGTCTGGCAGCTGTCTGGCACTGCAAACGCATCGCTCTGCTTCACTGCGATACCACGTGACACAGGCAAACGGCTTCAAAGTCACCAAGCCAACTCAAAACAAACTTACGACATCGCCTCTTCACTTTCTCCCCTCCCTTTGCTCTCACAACAAAAGGCACATCGCTTGTTTTCCTAGCTTATCAAACTTTCATTCTTTGCCGTGTTCACCATGTATCGCGACGGTGCAAGCAACACACGGGCCCGTTCCTCGCGGGACATGCCTCCTCTCTCTGTACCCAAGAAGCGCAAGCCGAAAGTGCCCAAGTAAGTCTCCTTCATCTCTCTGGGTTGCTGATCTAACCCCCTCACAGACAGCCTTCGCGATTTATCGCTTGCCCCGTCGAGATCCAGCTTCAAGTCCTGGAATCTGTCCCCAAACCGGGTCTCGTTGCTTTGTCGCGCGTCAACAAGCACCTCGCCAGCATCGTCCAGCCTATTCTTCACAGAGAGGTTGATGTCAATTGTCCTCCCCTCACTTTAAGATGCCGTTCTGTCCCGCTGGTCCTTGTCTTGCGAACTCTTCTGTGGCGGCCTGACCTGGCTCAAGCTGTCCAGCATCTGCGTTTCGATGGATATGACTTTGTCGAGCGGGAGCTTAATGAACTTCCGACCACGCCACTCTTCGACCTCACAGATGAAGACAAGTTGAAGGCAGTCCAGTTCATCAAGGCTTTAGATCTCTACCAGGGGATAGATTGGGCTCACGCTTTCCTGAAGGGCCAGGTTGACTCTCTCGTCAGTCTCGTCGTGGCTCTTACGCCAAACGTCAGAAGCCTTTACCTTGGCGAGTTCTTCTCTGTTGAAATATGCTATCTCCGGCTGTTGTTGAGGCCAGAGAGCTACAACAACCCAGGAGGCATCAACGTGCATAAATTCGAGCATCTCCGCCATGTTACTGTCGACAACCATTGTGCGACGTACCACCACATCCAATTCGGCTTCAACAACATCTACCAAAGCTTTTTCCATCTTCGTATGCTTGAGAATCTTTCCATCTCAGGCAGCTTTCCCGAGGCATCACGACCCTTCACCATCACGACCAAGTTGGAACATCTTAGATGTCTGAATCTGAAGCGAATCAGTGAAGCGGAACTCGGGCGAATTCTTTCCATCGCACCCAATCTCGAAGATCTGAAATACACCTACGCCTGCTATCCCAAGGCAGATCATTTTTCCAACCACTCCTGGAGACTGGATGTGGCCAGACTAAGTGATTCACTGGAAGGCCATCGATTGAAACTCAAAAGCCTACAGCTCCTCGTTGTTGACAACATTAACGTCCTGGATGAAGGGCTAGATCCACTCTGGCCATTAGCCCTCCAGGGCACGCCTCTCAAGCTACACGACTTCTCAAATCTTCGTATTCTCACTGTCCCATGGATCCTCATCGCTGGCCCATCGAAGGGGGAACGCCCTTCGCCGCTGCGCTACCTCATCCCGAAGTGTGTCGAGCGGCTGACCTTGACAGACGATTTGTATCAACAGCCGTACTGGGGCTGGAGTGGCAAGGAGATCCAGGCCTTGTTGGAAGAGTATTTGTGCGATGTGAAGGAAACGAAGCTTGCCCTTGATGCGATGCTCCTTGTGGGACCGATCCTGTCAAAGATGTACAAAAGTGGCAAGTTCAATTCGGCGAGACAGCTTGCTCGTTCTGCGAGTGTCGATCTTAAAGCAGTCGAGAGGACTATACCTGAGAGTGACGTGTTGCGTAGTGCAGAGGAGCGCGCACGTCGCTATGGGCAGCTCCGAGAACCACTACGAACACAGTTTTTCGATTTGTCACACATATTGTGATGGACGCTGCCCCTCATTCGGAAGACATGATACTTGGTTTTGTTTTGTATTTTGACATGGAGGTTGATTGTGGGCGTTGGGAGGATCTGATCAATTGGCTGATCGTAAGGTCAAGGATGCAGTTCTCAAAGGGATCCTGACGCGATCGGGATTTGTTCATTGTTTGCAGAGTACAAGACTAGGCATACTGGTAATCACAGTATTGCAAAGCGATTATCAGCGGCGAAATTTGCTTCTCTGGCAAATAAAAATAGCAATGATATTACAAAGGCCTATCGTAAACGCAAACCTCCGAACTTGACATGCGTGCGGGCCATTTTCATCACATGTCTTAGAACTGCAGATGTCGTCGTCATTCATTCTTGCACTCCTTTCAACGATAAATCGGCATCATACAGGGTACAGATCTGTCCCCGAAATTTAATTGATCTCAACTCTGACCTTGAATCCATTTTTAATATTCATTTCAGATGTCAAAAATGGATGAGAACTCGTGGGAGGCCCGAGCAGCAGTCAAGCGCGCCGCGACCTTGGACAAGATTCCTTCAGAATGGAGATTATCCTCAGAGGACCTCGAACATGCTCACAGCCAACGCGACATCACGGGATCTTTTATTGAGCGATTCCTCGACGAAGAAACAGCTTCTATCACATCTCTAAAGACTGTTGAGGTTTTAAATGCTGTGTCCGAACAAGAACTCACAGCGATCAAGGTCGTGAGGGCATTCTGTCAACGAGCGGCGGTGGCTCATCAGATCGTGAGTACAAGTGAAGTTCTCTGCAAGAGCTTGCAAGAATGTGAGATTGATACCAAGCTTAGAATAATTGTCTTCACGAAGTCTTCTTTGATCAAGCATTTGAACGCGCCCGGTATCTGGACGATTACTTCACCAAACATGGAAAGACGCTCGGACCACTTCATGGTCTACCTATCAGTCTCAAAGACCAATTCCACGTGAAAGGTGTCGATACAACAATGGGCTACGTTGGCTGGATAGGCGGTAATCTAGGAATCGACCCTGAAGAGTCTCACACGGTAGAAAGCCAGATCGTCACCGAGCTACTCTCTCTCGGGGCTGTGCTATACTGCAAGACAAGCCTCCCTCAAACCCTCCTATTTGGCGAGACAAAGAACAACATCATCGGCCAGACATTAAACCCGATCAATCAGAACTTGTCATGTGGCGGCTCTTCAGGTGGCGAGGCAGCGCTCATGGCATTGGGCGGAAGTTCAGTCGGCGTTGGAACAGATATCGGCGGATCGCTGCGAATACCAGCTGGCTTTTGCGGAATCTTTTCCATAAAGCCAACGTCAAATCGACTAAGTTATCGCGACGTTGCGAATACGAATCCTGGACAGGATACATATCGGTCTACGGTTGGGTTTATGGGAACGTCGATTGATGCACTAGAGGTGGTCTTTAAGGCTGTTCTTGGGAGGGAACCTTGGATGAAAGACCCAGCTGTTATACCGATTCCCTTTCGAAAAAAGGTCATGGAGTCATATTGGAGACGAGCGGATGAGAAAGGGAACGCCAAGTTTGGCGAGAGGCCTCTAAAGATGGGCGTCCTTTGGTGTGATGGAATGGTAGGACTACATCCGCCTGTTCTTCGGGGGTTGACGGTAGTAGTCGATGCGCTGAAGAAAGCTGGGCACAAGGTACGCAGCGACAAGTGAGTTGAAGACTCACAGCTGATGAACGCCAGGTCATTGACTGGAAACCACCATCGCACGAAACTGCAACAAACATTCACGCAAGCTACTCACCCCTTGAACATATGAATGCGCTGACGAGATGCTGTAGGGAGGATTTCTCAGTGCAGACGGAGCGCACGACATCCACCAGCACCTTGATCGATCCGGCGAGCCTCTCATCCCAGATTTGAAAGATGGCCTCAATCTGAAAAGCCCGACGGAGTTACTCAAGTATCAGGATCTTACTATCCAAGGTCTTGAGTTCGAGCGGCAGTATTCCGATTACTGGAACTCCACCGCGGACTCAGATGGTATCTAATCAACCTTCCTTGCTAACCCTATACTGATACAAGAAAGGCCAAGTAGTAGACGCTGTTCTCATGCCTGTAGCGCCTCATGCAGCTGTGATACCGGGGAAGTTCTACCATGGAGGTTAGTAGTGTGAGGCGTTGTTTCATGTGTTGTTGCTAAGATGGTGCAGCGTACACTGATGCAATGAACTTGACCAATTACACGGCCGTCGTTATTCCCACGGTCAGAGCAGATAAGACAGTTGATGTTTTTGACGAGGGGTATGCACCGCTCGGTCAGATTGATAGGAAGAATTGGCAAGCTTGTGAGTCGCCCCTCGGAATTACACCGCAATCGATAGCCCATCACGTGGGGCTTTTAGGCTTAGCTAATTACTACAGACGACGCAGATTTATATGACGGGGCTCCAGTAGGTGTCCAAATCGTAGGGCGAAAGTTCGAAGAGGAGAAATGCCTAGCCATAGCTCGAATAGTCCATGCCGTTGTCGAGAGCGCAATCAAGACAGGTTAGTGAGCCACTACCAAAAGTGGAAATACACGGCCATACGATTATGGAAATACGGAGTATCCGTAGAGAGACATCAATGCAAGACCTGGTTTTCATCTGCCGAGGGATTCTCGAGCTGTATACCGGTTTTGTACAAGATTGCCAAGAAGCCAACCTCTTTTGGAGACAAAGTTCATGTTTCAAGGTTGCATTGCTAGGTG
Source organism: Fusarium mangiferae (assembly GCF_900044065.1). Lineage (NCBI taxonomy): Eukaryota > Fungi > Ascomycota > Sordariomycetes > Hypocreales > Nectriaceae > Fusarium > Fusarium mangiferae. The sequence goes on from NW_024573935.1 coordinate 932,771, forward strand.
TTTGCATGACAGCTGAAAGTTATAGCTTCTTGGCGGGTTGCTCTCCGTTCTTTGACGTTTGATTCCGCGGCAGGGGGTTACATCTCAAACCACGTGGCTTGAGGGGCCGGAACCGATGGAGCGGTATGAATGCGACCGTAGCTCTGGGGAAGAGGGGATATTGCCTGGTGTTCAATTGACAGTCCAGGATTGGCTCCAGTTGATTGACTACATCATGTTGCTGTTGTATATGTTCTATTCCACAATTCTTTCGTCTAGTTTGTTATCTTTGGGAAAAAAGACGACGCGTGGACATGATAGACGAATGAAAATCATGATAGGCCTGCCGATTCACCGCCCTGAACCAGGAAACGCAATCACAAGAGCTACGGGTATATCAGCCAACTTATGCAGCAGCACCGTCTTCAGTCACAATACAACCCCTTATCGCGGAAGCTTTTTGCCGGTGGCGACGTAGCACCACCAAATCTGTTGCAAGACCCGACATCACCAGACCCAAAACCACGGAATTAACAGACTAAGACGAGTAGTATTCTAGATGCGGATAGTCGAAGCAGCTAAACTGACAGCTGAACCTTGATGAAGCCCAGCTGCCGTTTTTTGTCTCACTAAGAAGCGATAGCGTGCACATACCGTCCACTAGCTAGACTACCCGGAGGATCACCCCGTTCTGAGCGTTAGACCCGCTGCGTCCCGTCTATTTGCGGTACCTGGTGCCAAGCCGCGGGACTGTCAGAGCATTTCTTTTCCACGGGGTTGGTAATTTGACGATGAAGGGTTGCAATTGCGACGACAAGAAAGGGATGGATATATCCGGAAGAATCGGATGCATAAATGTGGTGATAATGGGTCGGTCAAGTGAAGTTTACCCAGTTGTTGATTCGTGGCTTGGGGCATATGACACCACTCCTTTCTAGCACGACACTATCGACGCACTTAAAAACATCTAGCGAGGAAAAAGAACAAAGCTGTCGTCTTCGAGAATGGAGCGGTTCGAGAATTAATAAAAGATAGCTTCGGTGCAATTGTGGTCTAGGTAATTACCAGCGAAGTGCAGAACCGAATCACCCGAGATAAATGGCCGAGAAAGTTTTGAGGGGGGGCATCCACAGCGCAACTCCACCGCATCTTTCTGCAGGGGCTAATTCATCCTCCCAGCAGACGGGAGGTTCAAACTGTTACGTCTCCTTTATGTAACGACAAGACTTTTCTATGGCTGGCCCTACGAACACCACGTTTTCCCCAGACTTTGGCAAACGGTTCATGAGTAAAAGCCTTATTTCCCCAGATTCTTTAAACGAGCAAGATTGCCGCGACGTTTAATTGCTGATGAATGGCAGTGAAAGTGGCTGATTGATGCCGACGGGACTGGATCTTGAGCTTGTGATTAGGGCGTCCAATTCCCACGTGTCAGCGCGACATTGCGAACCAACAGCACTCGGAATTATTGGCCCGGAGGAATTTGATCGTTATCAGGGGAAATTATAGCGCATGCTGGCTGACTCAGATTGACGACGCAATCAGTTCTTTGCAGCTTATCAGACCATTCCTCTCTCCTTTTTGGCTCTGGCTTGCTTGGAACTGTTTTTCATCCCTGCCGCCACAATCTTTTAACCATTTCTACAAGGGGAAAGTCGCCGTGTGCCTGGCCCATAACGCCAAACCGCATTTCAGCAGCGCTGCCGATTTCGCAATCGCTGCACGTCGCCAAGAACTGATTTAACAATTACGCTCAGGCATAATTGACAGTTGAGGAACCGGTGTCGCATGACATGATACGATGCAATTTGTCCGAGCTATCGGTAACAGTTTCATATGTGATCCCGTTGCGAGTTGTCATTGGTTCGAGATCGAGCCAATTGCGCTTGTGGTCAACGACTCGCCCATGATGGAGGCTTTTAGTGGCTGCATGCCCCTGGCGTCAAACTCCATTGACGTGCGCGCCATCACCCTCAACCGCAGCCAACTCCAACTGCGCCGCCTAGTCTGACCTCGAATTGTCTGGGCCCTTGATAAAGTTGACCAGGGGGAGCACCCCTTCCTTGCAGTCTTGAGTCGCTTCATTAATGTCCCGCATTCCCCTCGCTTTTGCTTTTGCTTTTTTGTCAAAACTTATCTTGTTCTTGGTTCCGTTATACTTCCAAAGGCTTCAAGGGCCATAGCCCGCCGATATGCCGCTCTACTCGGACGCCCCCGATGCGCGCCAGTTCTACGAGGATAAGCCGACGCTGCTTGTATCATGGTGGATCACGGTCTTTTGTGTGGCGATCATCCTGACGCGAATGTCGGGTCGATACGTACGAGTCGAGAAGCTGCTCAAGGAGGATAAGATCGCTGCCGGTGCGCTTATACCGTTGGTTCTAAGGGCTGTTTGTGTTCATTTTGTTCTCAAGAATGGGACGAATAATGTCAACTTGGATGGATTGAAGTTGAGTGATGCGGATATCGACAAGAGGATCGTGGGGAGTAAGATGGTGCTCGCGAGCCGAGTGTTCTACGCTTCCATGTAGGTACACCTCACTGATTGATGAGGATGAAGCTAACGATGTGCAGTCTTTGGATTCTTAAACTTACTACTCTCGAGTTCTTTGAACGTCTTGCTGGCGCTACTCGACGAAGATCACATCGTATAATGATCCACGCAATGCGCGCAACACTCGCCGCTACATTCCTCGCCGTCGTTATCAGCGACCTCGCAGAATGTCAACCCTTCCCTCACTACTGGCAGGTCACTCCCGACCCTGGCCCTCAATGCCGTCAGGGCTTCGTGCAGATGCTCACAATGGGAGCTTGCAACGCCTTCACCGACCTTGTCCTCATCGCCTTTCCCATCCCCATCATCCTCTCCACCCAAATCGCCACTAAGCGCAAGGTCCTTCTCATCATGCTCTTCAGCTTCGGTTTGCTCACCGTAGGCATCACACTATATCGCATCCCCCGCATCATCGAATCACATGGAAGTCAAGTCGTCCGCACAATGTGGGCATCAATCGAGATCCTCGCCGCCACAGCAGTCGGCAACATCGTCGCGCTAGGCTCGTTCCTCCGCGACAGCGGTGTAAAGCGCAAGAAGTTCAAAGAGTCAAACAGCTACTCCGGCTACTCCAACTCGCGTTCCCAATCGCAGCCTACGAAACTCACCCGCACGGCACATAGTCAGTGGGAGGATGAGGATCACGTTCGTACGACGGAGGGGATCTGGGCAAAGTCACATGACACAAGCGACTCGATCTCTAAAGATGATGATTTGCGAAAGTCGGGTGAAAGACCTGTGAGTCCGACCCAGAGTCACGATTCGCTTATTACACGGGATGAATTGACGGGGAAGATGGACCGTGATGACTTTGCATATCAGCAACCGCCGACCGCTGTTATCGCGGGAGGATCTAGACAGGTTCAGCGGGCGCAGCCGACGAGGGATAAATGAATGCGATAATTATGTATATTTAGACATGACAATAATTACGATTTACTTTGTTGATACCGTTGAAGGCTTGTCAGTGATTACTCCATCGTCTCATGTAAGATTCAATTTATTGTACGTAATAGCCCACCACGATGGCTTCACGGACCAGGACCATCCCCGGACCCAGTGTGGATATTGCCAGATTCTCTCTTCCCCATGGGCAGCGAGCACGGGGGACGACTCGACGTGTCTAGCTACGGGAGGAAAGAAAACTCGAGACCTTGATCCTAAATGACAAAAAGACTTAGGTAGGTAACTTCACATAAATTTAGCATATCTACACTAAGTTTAGGATATCTTTTACTGAGTTTATTTTGGCACTCTATATGAAGGTCTTGAGTTTTCTTGCTCCCCGAGGTCTAGTCAATGACCTTCCAGGTACAGAATGGCATGAGAATTGACGAGAGTTACAGAGTGAGGCAATAACCTTGACCCAGTAACAGTGCACGAACCAAGTGGAATCTCGCTGATCCCACTCGAGTGAAACGTTGCGTAGCCTCCCCCTCCTCGATCATCTCTGCCTCAACCGCATTTATCTTTCTTTCCCTCACTCTCCTCACTGCGCCGCATTTAATTCTCCTGATCTTCACAAGCCAGACTGCATTTTTGGCGTTCAGTTAGTCCTCTTTTGGCACACCCGCACCCCATCATTGGCCCAACGTCCCGACAATCTGCACCCGAAGTAAACCGCGCATAATCCCAAAAGTCCTTCTAGAAACCTTCCAGAACGCGCCCTTTTGAAGACTTTTCTTCATGATCGGCGTCCAACCCCCGTCGTAACGTCATTCCCTCCCCCGAAACTGTCATCTTTCATTCTCCCCCCGCAACACAAACGATGAAAGATCCTCGCGATGCGCAAACAATGCAATCGTTCAATGTAGAAATGGGCTCCTCGTGGAGCATACACGCTCATAAACCACGGACCTCATGGCTGCATAGCTTTCGACGCGCAGATCCTCTTCCAGGCTATCACCCAAGCGATGCACCAGAGCGGTATTACGACTTGCGCGCCGCCAATGCCAAAACAGCAAACACAGCACTTGCGCGAGAATTGAAAGGTCGCCATCTTCAAATGATTGCCTTTGGCGGTGCAATTGGTAAGCTTGACCTCTTCCATGCTCGGCAAATCTCGGCTAATATGGTGTAGGGACTGGGTTGTTCGTCGCGTCAGGTGCGTCGCTTTACAGAGGCGGACCAGCGAGTTTGTTAATATCGTATCTACTACTGGGAGCAATGCAGTATTGTACGATGCAATGTCTTGGCGAGTTGTGTGTCATGTTTCCCATCGCGGGCTCGTTTTCGGCGTTTTCGACGAGGTTCTTGGATCCGTCTTGGGGGTTCGCCATGGGTTGGAAGTAAGCTGACTGCAAATTTCTGTTTTTCTCTACTGACTTTTGTAGCTACTGCTTACAATGGCTGTTCATTCTACCGCTGGAAATAATCGCTGGGGCGTTTACGATAGGGTACTGGAATCCAGATCTGACAAAGTCGATATTCGTGGCCATATTTCTCTCCGCTATTGTCATCATCAACCTATTTAGCGTCAGGACGTATGGAGAAGCTGAATTCATCTTTTCTCTCATCAAGATCACCGCCATCGTTGGCTTCATGTACGTCAATCACCCTTTCAGTCATCCCAATTCTAACAGTCTAGATTACTCGCCATTGTCATAAATGTCGGCGGGGAGCCCGAGAGCGGTTACATCGGCGGCATGTACTGGCGTAACCCAGGCCCCTTCAACAACGGCTTCAAGGGCTTTTGCAGCGTCCTCGTTACATCTGCATTCTCCTTCACGGGCACAGAGCTCATCGGTCTCGCCGCCGCCGAGACAGCTAATCCGCGCAAATCGCTGCCGACGGCGATTAAGCAGGTTTTCTGGCGTATCACGATATTTTACATCGTTGCGCTAATGCTGGTTGGGTTGTTAGTCCCCTCTGACGATAAACGACTTGTCGGCGGTGATAATGTCGCTGATGCGACGGCGAGTCCGTTTGTCATTGCGATTGAGAAGGCTGGGACTTCTTTACTTCCGAGTATAATGAACGCAATCATCTTGGTCGCGGTGATCAGTGTTGGGAATTCAGCGGTTTTTGGGTCATCGAGAACGTTGGCTGCTTTAGCGGAACAGTCGCATGCGCCGCAGATCTTTGCGTACGTGGATCGACAAGGACGGCCACTTATGGCAATAATATTCGCATCATGCATCGGTCTACTCGCATTTCTCGCAGATGTCAGTTTCCACGATTCCATCTTCAATTGGCTTCTGTCAATCAGTGCGTTAAGCACTTTGTTTACATGGGGAAGCATCTGTTTATGTTACATCCGTTTTCGAAAAGCTTGGTATTACAACGCACATACGCTGGAACAACTACCGTTCAAGTCTCACGTCGGCGTCGCGGGAGCGTGGTTTGCTTTTGTTGGGTATATCCTTGTGTTGGCATCTCAGATTTGGATTGCGGTCTCGCCTGTTAATGAGCCTGGTATTGACAGGAGCGCATCGGGACTTGCACAGAATTTCTTCTTGAAGGTTTTGGCGATACCCATTATCTTGTTGTTCTATCTATCTCATAAGATTTGGTACCGTACGCAGATTGTGCGTCTACCTGATATGGATGTTGTCACGGGGCGGAGATACTTTCGTGTGCATGTTATGGCTGAGCAGGAGCGCGAAGAACGACATGGCTGGCCCAGGTGGAAAAAGGTCTATCGGTTTCTCTGTTGATGTATGTGCATTGTATGGCGTTTGCATAGCGACTGGTGGACTGTGTATTCTACATAGAGGTATAACAATGGCGTTGCATAGTGAGCATTGCAGCGAACCTCTTCTTTAATTCATGTCTTTACGTGGAACTCACTACATAAAGGTTCTGATAAAATCCAGCCAACGCCATCCTCTATGACTTTATCCCATCTATTGAACGCCAATAATTTCTCCTCGTGCGATCTAAAGCCATGAGGAAGCCCCAAGAAGAGGTTGACATCTGTCGGAACACTGAATCATGTCAGTTGAATTCTACAAAAGGTCCATAACATCAGCTACTCACCCAGCTTCTGCCAACATCTTTCCATACAGAAGTGCCTCATCTCGAAGAGGATCCAGGCCTACTACACCAAGTACAGTAGGAGGCATCCCTCTAACTTGTTCTGGCGATGCATTCCCAGGGTTAATCTTTAAATCATTGACATCCGGGTTCTCGATCTTTAGCAGACTCGCGAACCAGCGAAGTTCCTCAACGGTGAGCATCGGTGCGGTAACATTTGTTCTGTAAGATGAGATAGACTCGCTCTTCATCTTTTTCAGCTGGGGCTCATAGCAATCAACGTGCGCTAGACAGGGTATCATGAGGACTTGTCCTGCTATCGGGGGTCTTTTCTCTGTTGCGCGATTCAAATGTTTCTGTAGTGTGAAAGACGAAGCCATCCAGGCACCAGCTGATATTCCGCCAATAATGACTCTTTCCGGATCCCAGAACATTATATCCATGTTATCATGGGCCCACTCGAAAGCATCCTCAGCATCATTCCATTGCGTCGGATACGTGAACTCCGGCGTATGTCTGTAATCAACATTCAAAACCGCTGCATTCGATCCAACAGCTATACGTGCACATATCGCACCCTCAGCATCCAGCGTACCGAACATGAATCCACCGCCCTGGAAGTGAATATACAATGGGAGTAAGGTTTGTTCTGACGCACTGGCTGGTCGGTAGCTGCGTGCTGGAATGACGCTTCCATCGCGAGAAGAAATGCTGTGGTTCTGTATCCGTAGTTGAGGCGCAAGTTTTATCATCGACTTTCCGGCGACAGCTTCTCGTTCTTGGTTCGCTATTATTTTCATCTCCGCAGTCGACAATTCCGGTACTGGTGGCGGAGGTAAGGATGCTTCGAGGGCAAGCCACTCGGGGCTTACCCCGTCGTAGCATGAAAAGTCACACATTGAAGAGGCTTGAAGCATTGAGGTTGCAACTGGATGTGTGAAGAAATCTATATACCCAAGACGTTGCTCACCGGCTCTTTAGTTTCCATTAACCGAGGCTATACACGACTCTCATTGCGCTAGGCCGGGAAAGGCAGGGAACGATAGCCACGGGAATCGAGGATGAATTGAGCCGCATTTTATATCTAAAGCAGAGAGGATGCGAGGTTTTAGATAGATTTTAATGAAATCAGCGATATTCTAGAGACGTAAGCTAGCCAGTAGCACCATAGTGAAGAGGAACCTGCCCGTGAGCTCAGAGGGGGCAGCTATCAGACGCAATCCATTCCAACACATTATACGTCAAATAGGCATCCATGAGGGCAATAAGAGCATTGCACATTTGTGTTAGTTTGTGTTGTTGAACTTTACGTTAGGGCTGAAGCTTTCAGCTCTTCCGCCCTCTGGCCTTGCGACAGTTCCGCGTCATTTGATTGATGGTGAAAGCTTATGGCATCTCAGCGAGACATATCAAGCCAACACACTGAAAAATCAGAATTAACTTCAGGCTTTAGAAGGCAATACACGCACAGCCTCAACAAAGATAAGTCTCCCAATGTTCCGCACCATTTCTTGTCAATTTTGCCAGACTGTCACCTTACATCTACACATTTCACTCCCCATATCACGCACACGCGCACAACAAGCATGGATACACACTCTGACGATGAAGTCATTCTGAAGCTCACCCGTAATAATGAGCCTGATCGCTGCAAAGTCATTGATCACATTATCCCGGCAAGGCTATCAAGGGTGCACCCAGAGCGCTCTGAATCGAGCTTCGAACTGCTAGGCACTTTACCAGCAGAGCTACTCCTCATCACCCTTGACCTTCTCGACTTTCAGTCGCTATCACGTCTCTCGCGCACCTGCTTGAGAGCCAAGAGAGTCGTTGAAAATTTCGTGCCGTATCAGCAGGTGATCAAACATGCGCCGACAGTCCCAACAGCGTTGATAAAGGCAGGCCTCGTTGGCCACTACCCGTCTTCAGCGGTGTATCGCACCCTACGGACCGATCGCTGCGTTTCTTGCACACATTTTGGAGGATTTTTGTACCTGCCCACTTGCGAGAGAGTCTGCTTCGAGTGTCTTCACCGAAACAGAGGACTATGGATGATAACAATACGGATGGCCAAAAGGTTCTTCGCCTTGACATACCGACAAGTCCAGACACTCCCTATCATGCGCATCATCCCAGGGACATACTGCCTCCGGACCCGCGACAAAACGCACCGGGACCCTTTTCGCCTGGTCAGCGTGAAGGCAGCCAAGAGCTTGGGTATTGAAGTTCATGGGTCTGCTGAAAACATGGCTGCGCTATTACCCGAACTGACGAGAGAAGGGCGAACGCTCAACCGCCTCTTCGAACGCTACCTCAAAGCGCCCGTGGAGGCACCAGGATGCGATATGTCAACACTTCCTCCGCTTATGCCTCGTGTTGGGGACGATCCGTACGCGGGTGTGTCTAGCCTGCGCGCACCTTACATCACAGACACAGGAGCGGACTGGGGGCAGCTTTGCAAGGGATGCCAGATTACGTACAAAGATTTCTCCTATGGGGGGATGCCTGCTAGGGTTTTTGCACGATTATGCCCCCCCATTCCCAACGTGAGACCAGAGTCACCCATGTTTGCTTTAACAACGAGATTGCGTTCGCGGCATGGGATCTTGGCTCATGCGGACCATTGCTTTGGAGCGCTGAAGATACTGAGGGGTTTGACCAACGGCGAGGCAGCCAAGGCTTTCGAGGCTAATTATACATAAAAATGACTGGCGCACCTCGCCCGGAGTCATCTGTCAACTCAGATGCTAGTTCCTGAATTTCAGCGTTCGCCTTCTCTTCATCGTATTGCTCAGCATGCTCAAAATCAATCATCTTGACGTTCCCAGCGGATTTCTCGATGATAAAGCTGTAGCGATTGGCGTCTCCATGGACAAACCCTAGCTTGTGCAATTTGCGCAAAGCCGCCTCGCATTTTGGTAGATCCGGCAGTGTCGCATAATCGCCCTCTATCTTTTCCAGAAGAAGCCCGACGTTTCTACCTCCCTCAAAGAGATGTCCCAAAACCTCGGGGGTCAACCGCGCCTCATCAGTGCTTTGCAATTTGGTCAAAGATTCGTACACCCTCGTCTCGTGCTCAAGTTGTGGAATGAGCCACTGCAGAACGGCAATTTTGCTTATTGCAGTCTTCCCCTGATATTCGACTTCCGTAACGCGCTTCTTGTGATATTTAATGCGCTTTAACGAAAGTACGTCAATGTGTCGTGGATGCCAGGTAGATTGCACCTCGTCCAGTGGTTCGAAAGAGATATCTGACTGAACACTGCCATCTGGGCCGAGTGAAAGTCTCATCTTGGTCCAGTCTGCATCCGGGAATGGGGGAAGTTCTGGAACGAGAAGATATGGCCTACAGAGTGTGTCTTTGTCAAAAACTCGTTTGGGGCTCGCATAACCAGGAATTGTAACATAATGTATACGGTTTCCGGCCCGAATGCGGTACTGGCCTTCGTCTTCGTCTATTTCTTGGTTGAGGACTTCGATATCCGACTTAGACACAGTATTGAATTGATTTATAATATCATTAGACATTATGACAATTCTATCGATGAAAGTGTGTGCTGAAGGAAGAATGAGTGTTTTTAACGAGTTTCATTAGCACTAGAGCCCCGCGGTTGGAAGCATCACAGCATGTCCCCACCAATCATAACACTTACCATAAGCGGGCTTATCGTCAGCAGGGCGGCCGCCAGGTTGCATTGATATGCAGTAAATCAGCAGTCAGAAATTAGTCAGCCCGAGAAGTGCAAACTCGTAATCACAAAACAAACAAGCAAAACCTCAAGTTGTATTTCTTTGATGTTAGGAACATCGCCGTGCAACCATGTGGCCGTTGAGCGTTTCGTTGGTACGACTGGCAACTCTGGCTATCTTTGCCGTTTGCCTCAACTTCATCCTCAAGACCTTACTCCGACCATACTTCTCACAGTTACGACATCTTCCAGGGCCAAAGGTGAGTTCTACCCGCCCAACACAGGCTACAATCATCTAGGACCCTCAGTATACTGACTTGCAAAGAACCATCAATTCTTAGTCGGCCATGCCTTGCGAATACTCCGTGGTTCGGGACCCAATGAGCTCTATCTCCAGTGGATGCGGCGTTGGCCGAACGCCCCGTTCATACGATGTCTATCCTGGCTCAACTCGGAGGTTCTCCTCGTTAACAACATAGAGGCGTGTCGTGAGGTCCTCCAAACTAATGCCTGCTGTTTCGCGAAACCGGCATTCTTTCATACGCTTGTTGGGGAGTTCCTGGGCGTTGGTCTGCTGTTCAGCGTCGGGGACCAGCATAAGCGGTTGAGGCGCATTACTGCAGGCAAGACCTCTTTTTTGTGCAAGCTATGATCATGAAGACTTACTATGATAGGACCTCTATCTCGCCCAAGCATTCGGAAGCTATTCCCAACGTTTGTGAAATACTCTCACAAGTTGAACAGTGAAATTGATGCTGCGATCCAACAAAGCAGCGACGGCGTGCTGGAAAGTACGTATACACTTAGTCAATTCGTCTCTCTGCATCATCTGACAATATCGTAATAGTCGAAGATCTTTTTACAAGGGTGACGCTTGACATCATTGGTGTTTCGCTTGTCGGTAAAGAACTTCGAGACTTTCGCTCAAGGACCTCGCCTTTGTCATTTGAGCAGTGCTACAACGGTATCTTAGCTCAGCCACTTGCCGGCCAGATCATAAGTTTCATCAATCCCTTCATCCCGCTCCGCTGGCTACCTGCATCCGCAAACCTGAAGTTTATCAAGGCTAAATCTGCTCTCAAGGGTATGATGACAGAACTAATCGAGCAGCGAACATCCGAGGTCGAAAGGGCAAAGGAGTTGGGTACAAACAGTGGATTATCACATGATTTGTTAACAAGAATGATCGAGGCCAGTTCTGTTGAGAACCAGAAGTTGTCTAAAGATGAGCTGATCGATATCGTGCGTAACTGCCCTGACCTCCATTGGTATATCACTGATTGTTACCGCAGACTATGCAGGTCATCGCGGCGGGGCACGAAACTACGGCCAGTGCCCTTCTTTGGACCACCTATGCCCTTTCCAAAGACCAGAAGTCACAGCAAAGATTAAGGGCTGAGATAATTAATCTCAGTGACAACGATATGACCGCCAAGTCGATAGACGAACTTCCATATCTCGACAACGTCATTCGAGAAGCTCTACGTGTGTGCTCGCCTACCCTAATAATCCCATGGGAAGCACTTGAGGATATCGAAATAGCAGGCGCCAGGATCCCAAAAGGGACCACGGTTCAGCTCGTTCCAGCAATGACGCAGCTGAACCCCGAGATCTGGGGTCCCGATGTAGAGACTTTCAATCCTGATCGATGGGATCACCTATCTGACGATTCCTTGAGCCCATATGCTATGGAGACATTCTCAAACGGGCCTCGCATGTGTCCCGGAAAAGCGTTGGCATTGCTCAATATAAAGGTCTTGTTGGTTGGGTTGATCAAAGACTTTAAGATCGAGAGTGTTGAGGATAAGGAATTGGAATTCAGAAACCCGAGTTTGACTTTGAAGTCCAAGAGGCCACTCCAGTTCAAGGTACAACGTATTGGTGAAGCACCTTGATCGTGTCGAGGGGCAGAAACGGCCGAAGGTAGACCTGACAGTAGTGAGAGGAGCAGCAGGGCTACAAAATGGACAACAGAGCATCAACGGATCGAGAGATAACAGTTTAGTTTAACGAGCTCATGCTATTGAGTAGCAGATGTTGCGGATGGGGAGTTACCATCGATTCGACCGTGCGGGATAAGGCCAACTATCCAAGTCGCGCTACTCTGCAGATACTAACGATCAGATAACGAATCAACAAACATTATTTAAACTGTGTAAGCAGGCGGAAGTCCCATTAATATGTTAGCTAAGGTTGTTATGTTAAAGTGAGAAATAATAAAACATTAAGGAAAGCATAACCTCTCGTAGCAAAGGTCTCAGGCAGTCTTGCTAAAATTAGAAGCTGAAGACACCAAGTCAGCAACACACGACAAGTCACAGGATACTGCTCTAATTCCAAACAGACCACTACCAAATTAAGCATCAATTCTCAAGCTTATATGCGGGCCAGACCGCCTTGGCGAATGCTTATGCCAAAGCTTGTTGGCAATTGCCAATATTCTCAGCACTAATGCCGGACCATCAGAAGTCCCATCAGCACTAAATGTTCAGCTCGAAATATGAAACCCTTTTGGGAAGCTTCAATGTTTATGGTGAAACCCGACTTTTGTATAAGACCTGGCCAGGTCTTCACTTCTGAATGTTCCATTCTTCTCATCCATAGTATCATTATCTCGCTGTATTTGCGACCTTTCCTTTCGCCATGTCGGACGCTGGTAGAGATACTCCAGTTGAGATGAAGCCACTCCCAGAGGCCCAGACCAGACAGAACTTCTCTGGCCTCGTCACTCCTCCGAACCAGGAGTGCCTGCCCTCGCCCTCGCCTGCAGTACATGACGGGATGAGTGATAGCAATTACTTCAGCGGTCCCCGCGATCTCCGCGGTCATTCCAAATGGCCACTCATCCTTCAACTTCACGGCTCAATCATGCCATCACTCATCATCCCTCTTTTCCTCGTCGCATGCTGGTCCACTGCTATTACCGTCATTTCCAAGAAAGTTCACGATCTCAGCGTCAACTCTGTTCTTCTCACCATCCTCGGTTTCGTCGTCGGTCTCAGTCTATCATTTCGATCCTCAACTGCTTACGAGCGCTACGCCGAGGGTCGTCGATACTGGGGAATGTTGGCTACTGCTTCGCAAACCCTCGGACGAATCATCTGGATCCATGCAGCGGACACTGGCGCTGATGGTCAAGATACCAGAGAGCTGCTTGTCAAGAAGCTGGGGGCCTTAAAGCTTATCGCTGGGTTTGCTGTTGCACTGAAACATACGCTTCGCTTTGAGCATTGTGCGAGTCAACCTGATATGCAACCCTACATAGCCCACCTCGACACATTCTCTGGACGTACAACAGCCGTTCCAAAGCGAAGAGTTACCAACTTCAAACAGGTGGCTGGTGAATATCTAGGTCTCTCATTCGCGCAGAGTGATCCCCGCAAGCACCTCAAGAGAGCTGAAGAGCACCAAGGAAATCTTCCGCTTGAAATACTCAACCATCTGGCCATTTCTGTCGACTGTCTCGTCGCAAACAAGCAACTATCCGTCGCCATCCACCAAACTGTCGCGTATAATCACATCACTATGCTTAACGACGTAGCAGTCGGCTGTGATCGAGTGCTCAATACTCCTCTGCCAATCGCATACACTATCGCCATCAGTCAAATCACATTTGTGTATGTTATGCTGTTGCCGTTCCAGTTGACTGGTCCTCTTGGTTGGATAGCTATCCCAGCTACCATCACTGCAGCATACATCATCTTTGGTCTACTGTTCATTGGACAAGAGATTGAGAACCCATTTGGTCGTGATGTCAACGACCTGCCGCTTGAGACTTTCTGCGATCAAATTGCCACCGACCTTGACATCACTGCTTCGTTCGATCGTCGGGGGGCTGACCACTTCTTGCTTAATGGAACGCCGCTGTATCCTGTTAGTGCTGCGTCAGGTAATGCTTGGATGGACAATAGTGAGGAGAAGATGAGGGAGACTATCAAGACCAAGCCGCATGTTCTGTTCAGCTGGCGACGCCAGAGGTCTCGTGAGAATATCTCAAAGGATATGGATGAAAAGATCGTGTAGAGGTGTTGGCTGAAAGAGAAAGTCGTTGATCAGATATTTAAGATTGTTCAAGTCACTAAGTTCTCTGTTTAAGCTCTCAGCCACAAGTCTCAACTAAAAAATAACATACCTAGCTCACAACTAAGCATTATACCACAATGTCCAATCAATGGCTACCCTTTAGGACTAAAACCGCCATCTAGTGGTGGGCAGAAGTGACAAGGCTGCTACTTCTCCGCGACAGTGAATTCAAATTATCAATGGCGGAGCCCTGGGCTGGGTAGCATTTCGTCCGTCTTGTAAGTGCGAGGCGCGTGATGTGGCCCATCAGCTGTGAGGTCTGTCAACTCAAAATAACACTCTTATCAAAGTCGGTCCGGGCAGTATATCAGCTACCCAACAGAATTGCCGTCCGTCTTGTATAATACATGGTATCACGTAGGGGTTGGCTCTTGCAATACCGTGGCTCTACGTCGTCAAACGGAGTTTGATTCAACCTGGCTTGAGCTTTAGTCGAATGGTCTGATCGCAACCTTGACCTCCTCTGGAATGATGCTCTGATACTCATGCACCCCCTTTGCGGTTGTTCCTGTGCCAGTTCTGAAAAAAAGTTTTTGGAAGCAATTGTCACTTTACTTCTGGAAAAAATTATAATCGATTAAGACAAAGCCTCATGCTTCCTGCATATGGAGGGAGTATAGGACTTATAGTAATCCAAAAGTTACACTTTCCTTCATTTCTTCATACTTGCTCTTCAACCACATATCCAGATACTCCAATGCTTTCATGTCGCACTCAGTGGACGATTTCTTATACACAGCGTGTGGTATTCCCTGCCACTCGCCTATTTGCCCACCTTTCTTCAACTCAGTCCCAATAGGATGACAAGTATCAAAGTCCAACAACACAGGTTCGTCCTTATCTGTGAACATGATGTTAAGGGGACTTAGGTCATTGTGTGCAAGTCCCAAGCTGTGGAGATGCTCCAACGCTGACTTCACAGCAGCGATACACTGCTCGCGTTGACCGAGGTCAAAGGATGAGGGATCATGCGCGCGCTCAAAAAGAGTTCTTTTGTATTTGAAGAGAGCAAGCCCTTCCAGGCGGCCATCTTCCGCAACGACGCATCCTAGGCTTTGACCTAAGTT
Organism: Fusarium mangiferae; assembly: GCF_900044065.1. Taxonomy (NCBI): domain Eukaryota; kingdom Fungi; phylum Ascomycota; class Sordariomycetes; order Hypocreales; family Nectriaceae; genus Fusarium; species Fusarium mangiferae. The sequence goes on from NW_024573935.1 coordinate 948,118, forward strand.
AGGGTGGGGGTGCTCTCGCAGGATTTCGTAGATTTTTGCCTCGTGCAATAGGCGTTGAGGGATGATATCTTTGGCGTCTGGGGCGTAGAGTGCAATATCTGGGATTTTGATATAGATTTCGGGCGCACGAGTGAGATTAGAAGGACACGGCGGGAAGACATCCTCTCGGGGGACTGGAGAGAGCTCTTTGATGATGCTAGCTTCATCAATATCTTTTGGCTTGGATTTACTGGTCCCTTGGTATATTTCGTCGTTTTGCACCGCAACAATGCTTGTGTGTGAGAAAACGAGAGAGCTTGAGTCGTCACCCTCACCTGATTTCCAGACCTCATGTGCGGAAAAGGGTTTGAGGGAACTTTTGCAGTAGTTCATTATATGCGTAATCGGCCGACCGATCTTGGCTAGTTGAATTATGAGATTCCGCGTGCTGGTTGGTGTGAGGTCTGGGATATCAGAGTGTATCAGATACCAGCTATTATTTGACTGGCGCAGAGATTGTCGAAATAAATGGTGCGAGAGGGGAAGAAAGTTGCATCGCCATCAGGATGCGGGGAGGGGGGAAACCCCTGGAAAAATTGGGCCTTGGGTAGCAGAGCCTCATTAAGAGCCTGATATTGGGCAGCCAATTATGGGTTGATGTCTTAGCCACCTGACCCGAGTTTCGTGTAACGCGAGTCGCTTGAGGGAACCAATAGGGTAGAGTAGTCGAAACAAGGCTGTGGAAATGCTGGATTAGAACAGAAGTGGGAAATGCAACTTACACTTGTCGAGGCGTAGTCTTATCAAACCTCATGCATTTCCCTCTTGTCTGGCACACTAACATCCACTCCCTCAATCCCTGACCACCCTATCTCTGACTTGGAGGGCCTCCGTCTTGCCAACTTCGGCCACGGCATTCCTCAATGATAACCCAGTACGACCTTGTGGATATGTGAGGTGGATTTAATCCCTGTATGTTTTCTCACATGAACACGCATTACCAGAACCAGCATGAGTTGCATTTCTATCCGACTGGAGCGCGTGTTTACTGACCACCGACATGGCGTGGCTAGCTGACGAATATATAAGCCGCGCTTCTGCCCCGTTTATCACTGCGGGGTGCTCATCAGCAACAACCCACAGAATCACTAGCCGCTACAACATAAAACAAGCTCTATCTATTCGGACCTTCAAAGAAGATGTCAGTCCTTCCGGGATATATACCCTTCTTCAACACTTACCAGCTAATGCCCTAGGCATAACTGCGCGGATAAGCCCGTCGACTCCGCATCGGCAGAATTCGCGGCACCATTGGACAGCTGCACTTTTGCAAGTGTTTGGCAGACAGGTGAAAACGGGAAAAAGATATTGGTCACAGTTAGGATCAGGACATGCTCAGATAGTCGCTGCCCTGACAAGTGATTGAAGATGCTGATTGAGAAGATGATTTCTTGAAGTAGCACTTTTGGGGCTAGTAGGTCTCAAGTAGCTTGGATCACATCATGGGACTCGGTGCTATCAGGAGTTGGGAGTAGCACAATAGTTGTACTTCTCTATAGCTACCGAAGAGAGGCAAATGAGAGAATTATTTTAGTTGTCCCAGAAGTGACTGGAAACAGGCTACTGTGTAGCGGAGATAAATTTGCCTCGAATCATATCTTGATACTTATCATACTCGCGACATAACATAAGACAACCTCACCACATATCACTCCGTCAAAAGATCCCTCAGAAGTCAAGCACAATTAGCAGCAGAAGGCTGAAGTAAGGAGCCTTCAGTAAACCCAACCAAAGGAATCATCTAGAAAACCCATAACCTGAATTTAGTACGTGATTCTTTTTTACATCTGTCATCTGCAGTAAGAAGTGTTTTTTTGGATCGTAGCGGTAAGACAAGGGAGCCCACTAACGTGGAGTATGAGTGAGAATGAATCGAATTCAAGTTAGATATTTATGTTCTTTGGATTAATATTATTGTAACCGATGGATTGACCGCTTATCAACCTCTCCTATCTGTATCGATGCTACACAGTCTATACCTACCTGGTATCCATACTAACAGAGCCAATTTGCCCCGTCTGGAACAACGGTAGTAAGTTCCCCGGATCTTCCAAGGTCTTTATCCTCTCTTCCAAACTTTCCTCGCCATCCATCATCTCCAATTGTCGATTATACAATTCCTTGACTTCTTTCCTTGTCGCAATCATTTGCTCACAATATAATTGACAATAATTCTCCAAACTTTTGATCCGCTCCTGCAGTGCTTCTATCACCTGCCAAGCAGCCGAACTGTTCTGATACGAAGCCTTTAGCTGGTTTGCTGCCTCTTCTTGGTTTCCCTCCACCGTCTCTTCCAAATCACTAATGCGACCGACGAGATTCTCCAGTTGGTAGGTCCCTTTTTGCTGCAATTGCGCTTCGAGCTCTCGTACTCGTCTCTTGAGCGCTGTAATGTCCTCGCTTGTTTTTAGAGATGTTGATGAATGGAAGCAAGAGAAATGGCCACAGTAACATGTCGCGCCAGGGAGGGATGTGTTGTGGTGAAAGCCCATGCATCCGCAGCGATGGCCTTTGAGCTCCGGTATTGTGAGGATATAGCGACATTGGCCCTGCGGTAATTGCGCTGCATCTCCAGGCGGTGCTGAGGCTGATTGAGTGGAGCGATGGAGATCATTAGGATGGGGCATTTTTGAGGATCGACGAGCACTGCAGTCTGACATTTTGACGACAAACGGGACGGTAACGAAAGCACGGAAAATAGAGAAGAAAGTCAACAAAAGCCTGACTCGGCGGATAATTCCATTAAATGGAGGTCATCAGCCATTCCGCCACCAAAAAGGACCACGCGACCCCGCGAACTTGTCGGTTCGGGGTCAAGCCCGAGAGGAGAAGAGCGTGGGGGTTCCCAGATGGAGCCCGACGACATGGATACGGTGCGAGCATGGCCCAAAGGGGAATTCCCTCGAGTCATCAATCGGCACTAAAAGAACATCCCACGATCTGAGGGGAAATGGGGTTGTAATGCGGATTTAAGCATTGCCGTGGTTTGCCGATGAGCTGAGGATGTCGTGATATGGCGGTGCAAAGGCATGTGAGGGGAAGCTACATCAGTGTTATACGGGGACTATCTCTACAAAGTTTCAAGATTGGGAGAATCACTCGTCATTCTATGGGCTGTCCTTATGCTCTACTGAAAGACTACCCTCATTTGTTCTGAGCACCTATGAGCCGCTTGTTGATCGCCAACAAGATGGTATACAACGTCTCAATAGTCGCAACATCAATACCAAGCTCTCTTCCCTTCCTGACAGGATACCCCAGGATGACTTCAACCTCCATTGGCTTGCCATTCTCGTAATCCGTCCTCATACTGCTTCCAATAGGCGGCATGGCCAAGATCTTATCCAGAAGCCTATCAATCAGTTCATACTCCAAAGGAACACCAAGCGCGTTAGCAACATCGATAACCTCCTTCATAAGCTTTCTCGTCATGGGAGTCGACAGGTCTGAAGAGCTGAGCCATGCATGCGTGTCCATCAGTGTAAGAGCAGTGAGTGAGTTCCACGCTGCGTTCCAAACTACCTTCTCCCATCGTTGCACTTGGATGTTTGGCACGATTTGGAAGATGGTCTTGCCAATCGACAGGAGCGATTCGAACTGAGCAAGGTGCTGGGCATCCCGTGATGCGTCGCCCGCTTTGTTCGGGTACAACCCAACTTGCATATCCTCGGACGTCGTATGATGTATGAAACCAGGCTCTGGCTGCCTTGCACCAACCCACGTCTGCAGCCATTAGTAACAGGATGACAGGTCAAAGAAAGGCACATACCACGCATGAAATGATGGTTGCGCTCGGGAACTTTTCACGGAACGCATCCTCGTTGCCTACGCCGTTCTGGATGATGACAATCGAAGTGTTGTCACCAACACCGGGGGCAATGTCAGCAGCAGTGCTGAGTTGGTCAACTGCTTTGTTGGTGCAGATGATGAAGTCGAACTTTTGGCCTGCTTCAGCAACTGTTCGAAAGACTACGCACAGGGTTAGATGGAGTTGATGGGTATATTAGTCGACACGTACCCTTGTGAGGTTTCACGTGGTGTTTCCCATGGTTCTGGCTATCAATCGAGATGCCATTCGCAGAAACGGCTTCGAAGTTCGATCGAGCGACGACGGTTAAGCGGACATGTTCGCTACGGCTCAAAATGAAGGCATAAAACGAGCCAATTCTCGGAAATGTCAGTCATGGTCTGATGATGGTCAAAGTGAACCTACGCTCCAAGGCCATAGACCAATACTTCCAATGGTTTGTCACTCATCTTCATAGTACGTCCTCAACGCGGGGTAATACACGAAAGCAGGTTCAGAGATGTAAATACAAGGAAAATGTCATCAAGTTCGCGAATGCTTTTCCGTTTTAAGTTTGACCCCTCACGCAGGATTTCCGGGGCCTCCATCGCCAAGAGCGTGGGGGTTCAGCATCCCGACCTGAATTGCCGAGTATGTCCCGGAGGTTGTTTACCCCAGATTTGGCCTTCGTGGGATGTCAACGTAGAGCGAGAAAGACACGAGGTCTTAGATAGCGATGACACGTTGGGACCGAAAGAATTCATCACAGGCTGGGACAAGGCGTTCAGATTGTAGTGATGTTTCAAACTGCTCTATGTATTATTGCTTCACCACTCTCTAATACTGCCATCCGGACCATGGAACGTCTTACACTGCCACGGCTCTGTCTCTTTCGCAATCCTAACCACCATCTCCTCATCAATCTCGATTCCCAAGCCATAACCCGTCGGGGCCTTGACATGGCCACCTTCTAGATCGAAAACACCCGGATTCTTGAGATAAGTTAACAGATCAATGTCTCCAGCTTCAGTGTTATAGTGCATCCCCAAGCTCATCTCCAAAATGGCAAAGTTTGGTGATGACAGCGCTACTTGAACTGAAGCAGCGAATGCAACAGGTCCAAGTGGACAATGAGGCGCAATCGCGACATCATAAGCTTCCGCCATAGTGGCTATACGCTTCGTCTCTGAAATACCGCCTGCATGCGCGATATCGGGCTGTAGAATGTCCACGCTTGAGTCTTCTAAAAATCGCTTAATATCCCATCGTGTATATAAACGCTCACCGAACGCAATTGGGATAACAGTCTGGTCAGATAGCTTCTTGATAGCTTCAGGATGTTCAACCAGAATAGGCTCCTCGATGAATAGAGGCCTGTGAGGCTCAAGAGCTCGAGCGAGCTGTTTCGCCATTGCCTTATGACATCTCCCGTGGAAGTCGAGGCCTGCGTCGAGACCTAACGCCTTGACCTGTTTGAGACGCTCGACAGTGCTGTCGAGGGCGGATGGGGAGTCAATCCATCCCAGGTCTTCGGTAGCGTTCATTTTGACGCATGTGAGGCCCTGGTCAAGGCGCTTCTTTCTACGTCTTGTTAGCTTAGAATCGGGACTGGGGCTGTTATTGCTTCTTACGCGGCTGCCTCAATATCTGATGGTCTGTCACCGCCGATCCAGCAGTAAACTTGGACCTTGTTCCGCACTTTGCCGCCGAGAAGCTCGTAGATAGGCACCTTCAAGTTGCGACCTGTTCTTGTAAGTTTCAGGCTGCCAATAGCACAGTAGGTATCTGCAGTCACCTTTCAAATCCCACAACGCGATGTCAATGCCTGAGATGGCAGACATAAAGACTGGTCCGCCACGGTAGAACCCATGACGCCAGAAGGTTTGCCAGATATTTTCGATATCGCTACCACGTCAGTTAGACACAGTTCATTTTGCCGCTCCAGGATGGCAATGCTTACTTTGCTTCTTGTCCGATGATGCGTGGGATCATCTCATCCAAACACCCCTCAACAGCAAGATCATGCCCCTCCAGCGTAGCCTCACCCCATCCATACTGTCCATTCTCATCAACGACCTTGACCATTAGCCAACGCGGCTTAACACGGTAGTACTTGACAGAAGTGATCTTGGCCATTGTTGCTATGTGTTGCTATGCTTGTTTTTACGAGTGAGACTTGGCCAGACACGAATTTCCCCGACCTTTTAACGTCATGACTCGGCTTCCCCGCCGACAACTCTCTCGGCTAACACGACATCGTCAGATTTGACCCGGGAACCCCCACGCGTAAAACAGGTTCTGTGACCCCCACGAACTAGAGCACTACGTAAATCTGGGGTAACGAGCCGCACGATGCAGGGTTCATTTGCTTGCTGTGCGTCGGAGGAAGCCGTGTTTTTCCACCATTGCTAGGTGGTCACGCTGGCATTAGCTCCGTTACGCCTAGAAACCTTGCCTGACCCCGAGTCAGTGGTAGAAAGTCCCCCCGACTCTTCAAGCATGAAATCATGCTGATGAACCAGGGATCTTTCTCTAGGGCCTTGGTGTCTCTACACAAAGATGAATGGGAAAGAGACGTATGGACATGTTGGTAGTTATATAGTGATTGATTGATTCCTTGGAGAGCATAGAGTATATTGGAAATTTCTGCTCCTAGAAGCTATCGTCCCATCCATCCACCATCAACAGTAACCAGCTCCCCAGAAACATACAAACTTCCCCTTCCAGCCAAAAACACCGTAACGCCCTTAAAGTCCTCAGGACATCCCCATCTCCCCGCCGGAATCCTCGACAGAATACTCTCAGCCCTCTTCTCATCATTAATCAGCGCCTCATTCATATCCGTAGCAACATATCCCGGCGCAACAGCATTCACATTTACACCCTGACTTGCCCACTCGTTACTCAACGCCTTCGTAAGCTGCGCGATCCCGCCCTTTGCTGCTGCGTACGCAGGCACTGTGAGGCCGCCTTGGAAACTGACGAGTGACGCGACGTTGATGATGCTTCCGCGATGGCCGCTTGCGTCGGGTTTGCGGGTCAGCATGTATGCGCCTAGGTCGCGGCATAAGGTCCAGACTGTGCGGAGGTTGACTTGGAGGACTTCGTCCCAGTCGCTCATGGGGAATTGATGTGCTGGGTGTCGTCGTTGGATGCCGGCGCAGGTAATTAAGATGCTGACGTCGTGACCATCGGCGAGGATGCGTTTACTGAGATTCTCTACCTGTTCTTGATTGCTGAGGTCCGCGGTGTATACGAAAGCCTGTCGGCCAAGTTTCTCGATTAAGGCCTTTGACTCGGTGTTTCTTTCGTCTCTCTTAATGGTTTCAGTTAGCTTGGCAGGTCACAGCAACACAGGACACTAACCTGAACCAAGATGATATCTGCGCCTGCTTCTGCAAGTGATAGGGCCATAGCCTGGCCGATGCCTCTCGTCCCGCCAGTAACAACAGCCTTACGACCCTTCAATGAAAACAGAGATTCCAAGATGTTCGTCATGATTGCAAGTGATTCAAGACACTTTGTAAAGTCTGTGATGCTGTAGGTAGCCCAAAACTTCAATTGTCCCTGATCAAATGACAGTCCACGAGCTACACCTCAGATTTAGACGCCGAACCAGTGTTGCATCTAACCCCATAGAACCATGAAGTCAGTAACTTGTCATCTCGTGTGACCCCCACGTCGGGCCGACTCTGCTGTCGGCTTTCCATCCGTGTCTAAACGATGATCATCTGCGGGGAAGAGTCTGGGGTAATCCTCCTTCAATGGCATTCTGGGCAGATTAGCATGTCGGGCAATAAACACGGGGGAGACAGTGAGCCTTGATCAGAACGTGGGGGTTTACTGAGACGGGCGCAGGTACGGTTTAAAGCCGTCGGTCCGTCGTCATTTTGAGATTAGCAGAGATTTGGGTCGGAGCCGCTTAGCTGCTCGCGTTGGAGCGTGGGGGTAAGCCGATTGAGATGCTACATTCCTGCTAAGCCATGCGATCTAGGCGGTATGTGAACGAGGAGCTACATGGGGTAGAACGAAGGTGACTGGCTATCCAATCATGATTTCCTTGTTCTTGCTGATGTCTTTGATCCCTAACCTGTACTTGGCTCCACCGGGCAGCTCACTCAATGCTGTCAAAGGCATACATGGCTTTAAAACTAATCAGGTCTTTAGAAAGTCGAGAGAAATATTCAGTTCCCATTTTGTAGATTTGAATTGTGCCATATTACTTCAGGGTTGGCCACTGGGATTGTCTCAACGCATCTGCTGGATTTTACAATACCTATGCTGAAACTATAGGATCAAATATTACTTATGAGGGAAACGATTATTATGTTTCAATCGAACGGTATTCATAAAGCTTACCCCTCATCATGATATTGTTGTCTTCATTGGCACTGTATTCTCTTTACAAGCTATGGTTAACTTCAACAACCTGTACTTACCCAGACCTAAGAAAGTGACAGCGAGAATTCTGACTTCGCATTTCCCTACCCTGCACCATCGTTAAGCTCATATACAGCTGCTATCGGTTTTCTCTTTGAACAGATAATAGTCCAAAGTAACAACGAGGGTAGTGTGAGTGTATGGACCAAAAAGAGACTTTTCGTGCATCATGGTAGTCTTGGATTGCGACAGTTCCTCGGGTAGACTGTGTACCTCACTCAACAACTCGCGCACGCACGTCAAACATCTTCAGCTGTATCTAGAGGCAGGCTCCAGATGGTTCGATTTCTTCCAAGATCAACGATCAAATCTCTCAATCAGACAATGCGTGCCCCCAATGCAACATACCCGTTACAGCTTTCACATGCTATTAATCCATCTCGCAACCATCAGCTTCTGCAGGGGACAGACACCAGCAAAGCCACTCAAACCAGAACTCAACAGAAATACGTCTGATAAGCCGCAATTATGCGCATCTCCCGTGGCTAGAGCTGGAATCATGAGGCTTTACTGTACATGTGAAATCTGAGACATGCACCATGCCGGGTCGACAGTCAACCAGGCTAAAAGCGGGCCAAAGCTCTCAGGCTCAGATCCGAATGGTCGCAGTGAAGAGCAAAGAGAGATCTGAGATAACACCGCGGTCTAGATCGTACGAGAAGAATATATCACAAGGGAAGACGGCTTTAGCAGCTGAAGATGAGGAGCGGCTTTTGAACGAGACCCCCACGTCAATTGCCGATAGGTGAGCTCAATTGCCAGGACGTTCGTCAGGAGCTTGACTGTAGCGATGTTGTGAACGGTTTAGGGCGTTTTCAGCGTAGAGGCACTAATTCCGCTGAGGCGACAGCGCTTGACAGGGCAGGAATTGATTGCTACTTGTCTGTCAGAACCTATCGCCAACGCTGCAATGAATGATCCAATTCTCAACAATTTCGGGATCTGTCCAATTGCCGAAACAGATCAGATGCAAACAGCCCAGATCTTCCCCCACAGAAATTCTCCTTGCCATGCACATTCACATTCCCTCAGGTTGACAGTCAACCACACAGCGGTACACTTCCGGCCACATTCCCCATATCTTCTCCGCATCGTCAACCCCCACGTGCCAATAATGACGTTGACCTCAACCATTCCGCTAGGCTGATCTTGGCCTCGGCAATACAAACCACACGAACAAGCAAGGTTTCGACCATGACTCGCCATTCCTTGCCCTTGGAGAGTAGCGATCGACCATGTGGAATTTCACCGCTCGTCACGAACCCCGCTGCTGTCCACAAATCCCCCAGATTCTCGCTCTTCCCCAGACTCGCTTCTACTCGCGTGGGGGGGAACAAGCCTCTAAACTCTATGTCATTGACACTAACGGTCTTGCCGTGAAATAGCTAAAGGATAAGAAGGCGATTGTTTCTTCTCACTTTGGGATCTGCATTCCCTCCTCCCTTCATCACTCCATCATTGCAATTAGCGGAGTTAAAACATAATGTCTACTTTCAAAGGCGACGATGCTCCCTCTCAACAACACGCCGAAGACGTGGAGTCTCAGATCGCGAAGCCAGATCTTCATCCTCAGAATGGCGATGCCGTCGCTCAGATGATTGGTGCTCAGCACATTGAAGTCACCGAAGAAGACGTGCGTTACCCCTCTCCCTCAACTCACTCCTCAACCGTCTAACTCTCATCATCTAGAATAAACGCCTCCGCCGAAAGACCGACAAACACGTCCTCTCCATCCTCGTCTGGGTCTACTTCCTCCAGATCCTCGATAAATCCGTCCTCGGCTACGGCGCAGTATGGGGCATGCGTGAAGACACCAACCTCAGCGGAAACGAATACTCCATGGTCTCCTCCATGGCGCCCATCGCACAACTTGTCTGGCTACCCTTCTCTTCGTGGCTGATGGTCAAGATTCCTCATCGCATTTTTATGGCTAGTCTTGTGTTTGGCTGGGGTGCTGCGCAGACGTGCATGGCCGCTTGTACTAGCTACCAGGGCCTTCTTGCAACGCGCTTCTTGCTGGGTTTGTTTGAGGCTGCGTGCCTGCCTCTGTTCTCAGTCATTACGTCGCAGTGGTATAGACGCGCTGAACAGCCGATGCGTGTGGCTTGTTGGTACGGAACGAACGGTCTTGCGAATATGTTTGCTGCTGCGCTTTCCTTTGGTCTGGGCCAGATCAACGGCTCGCTTGCATCGTGGCGCATCCTCTTCCTTTTCGCTGGCCTCATCACCGTTATCACAGCACCTGTTGTGTACCTGGTCCTTGACAACGACATTCCTTCTGCGCGCTTCTTGACCGAGCATGAGAAGCTTCAAACCATCGAGCGTCTGCGTGCCAATCAGACTGGTACTGGAAGTCGCAACTTTATCTGGAAGCAGGCCTTCGAGGCCCTCATTGAACCAAAGACTTGGCTCTTCATCAGCATGGCTTTGTGTCTCAATGTCACTGCCGCTGTAACCAACACCTTTGGTCCTATCATCGTTGGTGGCTTCGGTTTCGATAAGGGCGTTACATCGCTTCTCAACATTCCCTTCGGCGCTGTGCAACTCCTCGTCATCTTCCCCGCCTCATACCTCGCACACCGATACCGTGTCAAGTCCATCTTCCTCATCGCCGTCATGCTCCCCGTCCTCGCAGGCGCAGTCATGCTTCACCAACTCAACCGCGATCACGTCGCTCCTCTCCTCGCGGCATACTACATGCTCGCCTTCCTCTTCGGCGGTAACCCTCTCATCGTATCATGGATGATCTCCAACATTGCCGGTACCACCAAGAAGTCGGTCATCATGTCCTTGTACAACATTGGTGTTTCAGCTGGTAACATCATCGGGCCCTTGCTCTTCAGCTCCAAGGATGCGCCGTACTATAAGCCTGGTCTCACCAAGACTATGGGTATTACTGGTGCTTTGATTGGTGTCATCCTTTTGCAGTTGGTCAATCTTATGTTCTTGAACAAGATGCAGGAGAGGAAGAGGGTCAATAATGGAAAGCCTGCCAAGATTAGGGATCTGAGTATGGAGCATCACTATGTGGCGAATGCTCAGGATAATGATGAGGATGGTTTGGGACAGAATGCCTTCATGGATCTCACTGATTCCAAGAACGATGAGTTTGTCTATGTCTACTGAGTGTCGACGCAAGGTATTCAATCAAATAGGAGTTACTATAGCGTGTTGGTTGTTAATTTATGTGTTTAATCACTTTTTCTCTCGATGGATACATAAGAATATGCTGGCCACATAAGCTTTCTTTCGATGTCCACAGATAGTACATCGTGTGTGATTTTAACTTCATGTACTTTCGAGTCTCCGACTCTTCGTTCAGTGGAGATGCGACCGTGACTAGGCCAAAGTCGACGTCTCGCTTACAAAACCTTCACCTTTTGGACGCTGCTGAGGTCCTCGGGTGCAATGCACGCCACTTAAAACGCTAGGTTCAACTTGCTTTGGACTTATATACATTCCTGGAGGCTGGGCGTGAGCAGCAATAGGGTCACGGTTGAGTACTAGGTCTATCTCGGTATGAAAGGATTCACTGGTAGTTGAACTTGCAACAAGGCGAACAACCACCAAAAAGAACAAAAGCGCATCGAACATGATAGATGTACCAAGGGTATGCCATTTGACTATATACTCCATGAACCTCGTAAACTGCTAATCATGAAACCTTCTCACAACCGACCCTTGTCAATCATAGTAAATCATTTCAGCACCGGCACCTCACTACCTAGGCCCAACGCTACGGCAGAGTGTGCTTATAGACACATTTAATCGGAGTTGAAGGTCAGTTCAGCACGCTCAATAATAGGCGGGGGCTTGACAACATTCTTCTTGCGGAGGATGTGTCGCTTGAAGAAGTATGGAAGCCAAACCCTTGTCTCGTAAGAGATGAACTGCTTGGTAGGGACAGAAAAGACCTCTGATATATCATTAGTAACTGCTTGACGATATTAGGCTTTGGTGACTTACGGTCAAGTTCTTCGAGGGTGAGTTGCTTGGTCTCGCGGACGAAGCAAAAGATCATGCCCCAAGCAATCAAGTTGAGTCCGGCATAGAAACCGACTGAACCATGTTAGTCAATGTTGACATTGAATAGGGGAAATAAAACGTACAAGCTCCAGTGGGGGTCATAGCATTGGTCATTCGGGGGAATGTAAGACCGAGGACACCAGCTGTTGATCTGTTAGTAACAGTCAATTGATGAGATTCTGTGGACTTACCAAAGGTGTTGTTGATGCAGACAGCCCAGGCCATACCCTGCTCACGCTGGATGGTGGGGAATACTTCGGCAGAGTATTGGAAAGCAACAGGACCTTCTCCGAGGGAGTAGGCGATGGTGAAGAGATAAACGAAGCTACAAAATTAGCAGGTGGACATGTGATGAATGGGTCAAGAAACTTACAGAACGACGGGTCCAATCTGGGCGCCACGGCTACCGCTGTGATTGAGGAGGGATAGACCGGCGGCCAACAAGAAGACACACATGAAGGGGAAGGTCTATGGAATGTTAGCAAGTGTGAGAATAAGTGATGGTTTATTTACTTACGATAAGGCAGAGAGTTCGTCGTCCCTTGGTGTCAATGAGGAACAAAGTGGGAATAGTGGCGATGACCTGAATGGCACCATATCCAAGAGAAGCGTACAAGGCCTGGACAGCTGTATAGCCAGCATTTCGGAAGATGGTGGAGCTGTAGAACGAAATGACTGATACTGTTAGCGTTTGAAACATCACATAGAGAGTATGACTCACTGTTGATACCGCACATCTGCTGCGCAATCATGACGGTAGAAGCACCATAGTTCGCGCGCCTAATGCGAGGCACAGCAAAGCAATCCCACAGACGCTGGAAATAACCCGCACCCCTCGCAACCGTCAATTCCTCCTCGTAGATAATCCACGAGTAGTAAAAGTCCCTAGCAGCAATAATATCATGCGCTCTCAGCCTCTGCATCGATCTGAACCCCTTAGCATGCTTCCCATGCTTCATCAACCAACGCGGCGACTCGGGACAGAAAAAGATACCAATACCCAAGAGGAACGAGGGAATGAAGGCAGAGCCGAGCTGCAGGCGCCAGGAGATTCTGCCAGTGTCCTTGACGATGACGTTGGCGCAGAAACCGAGGAAGATGCCAACGACGACCCAGAGCTGCCAGAACATGACGAGGGCGCCGCGGACGCGGGCGGGCGCCATCTCGGCGGAGTAGATGGGGACGGTGGCGTTTTTGGCGCCGATGCCGATGCCCATTACGAAGCGCACAGCGAAGAGCTCTTGCCATGAGTGAGTGAAGCCGGAGGCGATGGGGGTTGCGGTAAGACAGCAGGCCGTGATGAAAATTTCACCGCGACGACCGAAGTAGTGGTTCAGCGGATCAACGATGAAAGCGCCACTGCACTCGTTAGCATTGCTCCAGCCCAACTCGAGCATAGGGATTTGTAGTCAGTGAACTTACATCAAACCAGCAGTCAAGAAGATAATCGAGTTGACCAGTCCAACAATCCACTGATCACGAACACTATTCTCCTCATCAAGCCCGAATTCCTGGGGAAACGATAAGTTGGCACCGTTGGAACCAGTCTGATCCCAGCCCTGAGTCGCAGCGCCAATGGCGCACAGAGAGATGGAGTACCAGAGCATCTTTGGGCCGTGCCATTTATGATCGCGCTCGTACTCCAGGGCTTGACGCTCATCTTCCTTGAGCTCCTTGACCATGTTGAATTGCTCTTGGTCGCGGGCGACGAGGGCGGCGCGGGAGAAGAGCTCTGCGTGTTCGGACATGCCGTGGGTTTCGGCGAAGACACGGGCATCGTGGGCTGCTTGTTCAGGTGTGACGCGCTGTAAACATGAAAGTCAGTAATTGAAGACGAAGATCATACACTAATTGAAGACAAATTATATACACCAATTGAAGTGATGGGTGAGTATCAGATCAACTGAGTTGGGGTCATCATCGCCGAGCTTCTTGGCGATTTGGCTAAGAAGGCTCGGCGATGAGCCAAGAGATCGCCAAGCGTACCTTGAGTGGATTCTCAACGATGTTCACGGCAGTCGAACCACGACGGCCTGTAGCACTGGGCGGTACGTGGCCAAGACCATTCTTCTCATTGTGAGACGCCTCAGGGACATCAGGGCCCAATTCCTTGTTATCCATTGTGAAAGTGAGTCTTGATGGTGAAGATGGAAGAAAGTGTGAAGGACTGAAGAGCCAAGAAAAAGGACAGAGGCCAAGGGTAGGTTAAATAACTTGGCAATTGAGAATGCGGGTGAGACCTGGGGCGGATGAGTTTGGATAGGATCATCGCTCATCCCCGGTTCATCCCCATCTTGTGAGCCAGTCTAAGGATGAGGAGGATGGTGGGCGGGCGTTTAAGCGTATCCACCACATGCAACCTTTGGATATATCTGACCACCAGAATTTGGAGATGGACTTGGGAATTGTGGAAACGTTAAGGTTATTGTCTCGGAATGAACCAGGGGCTCTCTCTTTATTCTCTGGTCTGGGGTTGCACTGAATGCTCCGATGTTAGACACGGGAGTTGACGGGGTAACTTTCCATTCCAACGGATGATTCCACTGTTCACAGTATCTCACAATTAGATTACCATTATCACCAACATGAAAGAACGATTGCCAATGTCTTACTATCTCTCGCATGAGAGCGATATCAACGACAACGATCTCAACCTCACCTCCTCTTTTTCCCCATGGAGATCCCTCATGAAAATTGGAGAAGCTCTCTCCGCTCCAGCGAATCATCTCGACCTCTCCACGCGCTAGCAAAAAGCCGCTGAACACCTTGAAATTTGGGGTCTGGGGGATTTTGCGGGTAGAAAACACGATACGTACCGATTAATTCGGCTGCCTAAACGTCATCGGATAAGCGGCACATATGACGTAGTGGAGACACTTGCCAAGGCATCCATATTCTTGCCCTTCCAAGTGGAGATGTCCTCCAGGCATCCAAATAAAAAATACAGAGCTCCGTCCTAGCGCTCCCATTCTGAACGATTTATTGCTTTATGGTCTGAGAATGACTTTGTTGAGAAAATATCCCTCAGGTCTAGAAGCTCGTAGCTACAAAACTTTGATTAATCTGCCGTTGGGAAAAACTTGCTCTTGGATGCCGTATGTGCAGTGTAACATCACCGAGACATGCGCTAAACTGTAATGGTGGAATGCTCTGTGAGGGTGAGACCATCGACGCTCGTTTTTGCCGTTTTGAGAGGGTTGGTGCGACGGTGGAATAAGGGTGCCTAAACGGAACGATCGGACGTCTTTGTGTCTTGGCTTGTCTTGTGCGAATTCTTCGGGACCGATCTTGATGAGAGAGCGTTGGTGAGATGGCGGGGTTTTAGACTGGCTCTATTGTTTGTTGAAGTGCGGAGATGGAATGAATAACGCCTGATGATCTTGATCAACATAATTCAATTCATTAGTGCTCAATAACGGGCGTTGATCGGGTCTGTCATCTGACTCTGTTGGTGTTTGGCCACTAATTGGACAAACACTCGCTCCATCAATGCTCCATCGTTGCTCCACGATCATCATCCCCGGATTGTCGCTGATCTATGACCTCCAGATTATCAACACGATACCCTCAGACATTCACGATCTTCGCCAGGATGCCAATACCACATAGACTATTGTGATACTCGATCTTGCATTGTCTCATGTCAAAAAACCAGGCAGCCAAGTTGTATCAGGCCCTTTCAACCGTAACCTTAAATTAAGCTTATGGGTATAAAGTGGCTGCAACCGCCAACCGCACTCTTCTTTGTGGCAATCACCCAACGCTTCTGCAGTAACTTATTAGAGAAATAATTGAGGGCATCGTCAAAGAAACGACGTCACCGGGAATACTGCCACTTTTACGCCCGCCCTTTCATTGCTGCTCGATCTGTCACGTAGGCTTGGCAGAACCCCACTACGTCATAGCCTCGCAATTATTCCCGCTTACATCCTCGTGAGCAAAATCCAGATACGACATGAGGGGAAGCTGGGGTAATATGAACCTACCCTATTCCATGAGTTTGTATGGTATATCCCTACTGAGGAGTGACTTCTTATTCTGCTTATCGAGGATGACTTGCCAACCTTCAAAGTGACCAAACCAACATGTACTTCCAAGTAACCGTCATGGTTAGGCGTCGCCAGACTGACGAATACATGGGTGATTTCAGCTTGGCTGATCATTTCGTGGATAGATATGTGGCTTGCCCGAGGCCCGTTGAATCGCCATTAAAATGTTCCCAACTTTTGAGGAAAGAGAAAAGAGTGATACCTCCAGCAAACAAAACCCTGGTTACCATCTTGGCATCTGCAGCCAAAGCACCTGCAAAGATCGGATTCCCACCCAATAACGCAAGTCGTCGTATAACATTGAGCCCAGCTGATAGGCAATGATGCATAGCTGCCCAATGCAGGATATGAGGCTTCGGCAACGATTGTGAAATTAAGCTACTACATAAGTCTCATAGGCACCTTTGATTTCTGCAACAATTCCTTCTCCGTGATTTGTTGACTCACACTGCACTATTTTCTATTACCATGGCGTCTAAAGCCAATGCCGAGTGCTTGCTCAATACTACAGAATGCATGTTGCAGACTGTCGCAAGTATCCTCACCGAAATCCAGGAGCAGAACAGTGAATATAACTGGGATCCTCTGACATTTATTTTCACGGCTATCATAGGCGTTATTGCCATTGCCTTCGCGGCTTTAACCGCCTTTCAAGCTTTCTTAACTGCCGGTCCTGGCCGAACGAAATCTGGAGCTTATGCCATCGGTCTGTGGTCACGGCACAATTATCGCAGGTTTGACCGGTCAGAGATGAGATTTCGCACCGTATCGTCTACTCCAGTTCTTACGGTCGAGTCTCTTTTGGAAGGATCAAGCGAGAGCTCAATACGTTCCCATGGAGGGTCAGGAGTGCTCAGGAAACACCAAGAAGATTACTTTCCTGCCACATGGCTTGCTTTGTTGACACACCTTTCCCTAGACTATCCCGAAAGTTGGAAACAGGTGAAACTAACTGGAGCGGATTTCATCCCCTCAGAGTTCTCGGCTGTCCCAGCATATGGCTCAATAAGATTTGTTGCAACTCTGGCTCTGATTCTCTCGCGAGGATTTGGTCGTCTAACCCTTGATCGAGAATCTGGCTTACCAAGGGTTCGCCATGCTTGGTTCCATCTTATATTTCGGCAACATCCACTGATGGGCACGATAGGGTTCTTCGAGATATATGGGAAAGTGCGCTCTGAGCAGCTTATCTCGCGCAGGGAGATTCGCAGACAATTTTTCCAAGCCCACGGTCAAATGGAAATCCCCGGAGTCGCACCTAGAGAGGATCAAGACAACCTATTGATTGAGGCGGGCCAACTACTTACCTTCAATGAGATGGGGGATAGAATGTTAAAGAGCCTTTCACAAAGAGTGTACAACAGAAATGCCTCGATCGTAAGGAAGAGCCAAATCCAGCATGTCTCAACTTCCTTGATTATTTGGGGCGCTCCCATCACGACTTTTACAGACAGGGTCCTCTGTTCCTATTGATCGCAGATATCCCTGATGACAGTTTCCTCCCAATTATCTTTCCGCACAAGAAAGCCAGACTCCGCGAACGTCTTGATACTCTTTTACTTCAAAGCCGATCCTGGGGATTACAGTCCCTAGCCCTCTGGGACCTTTTCCCCTACCCACTAACGAACGTCGCCAATAGCAGTCTCCACGTGACCGACACTGCTAATTCATGGGCTAAATCAACAATTAGTCCTGATATTCACGAGCTTGAACTGAATAACGGAGTCTACGAGGCGTCTTTGTTGTGCCTCAACGAGAACACAACTAAGGACATCGTCTACAATTTGTCACCCGAGACTCGATTTATTGTCTTGAAGGAACTGAAAACTATCGATTCATGGTTAAAACAGATTGAGTCCCAAGTCCTCTGCAGAAAGCTCACACTGAGCATCATTGGGGATGGGATTCGACAAATAGTTGAATCTGTTCAGCAACAGGCTATTTCCGAGGCCGCGCCCCATGCCAAGAATGCAACAGCACTATCTAACCGTTCTGGATTGGTAGGGAAACTTACCTGTTTCTTGCAGGCTGTTAAGAATCCTGGCTGCTTCAATTGCCTTTATTCAGCTGGGCGGGCATATCGAACAAAGCCTCCAGAGGAAGTCATACGCAGCACATCTGAAGGTCTCGAGAAAATTTGGGATATTTGGCGAATCACAAAAACGCCCCTGGAGGACGACGGTGATGGAAGTGATGTTGGCGCTCATGGAGGCGAAGAGTATAAGTGTCACGCATGGAAGATACCTGATGAGACCGATCACCCATTGGATGGGGTCCTTATCTATCGTGCGGTTTTAGTAACCATCTTGTATTCTTTGGTCTGCGATAGCAGCGCCTTGCTTAGTGAAGACTTAGGGCTAATTGTTCCAATTATGTAGTAAATGATAATGGGAAGTAATGGCCTTTGAGTTTTGTTTTGTTTCAAGAGTATCTTTATGGTCTTATAATATGAAGGTTAAGGAAAGGTTTGTTGTACTACCATTAATGCAGATCTCATGATGCAAGTTACGTTGAGCGCCAGAGACTAAAATCCCAGGGCACGATCATATGGCCATTGCTTGACTACCGACCGGTTGTATACAGACTCCAGGAAATAAAGACGCAAATTAGACTAGGCCTGGTTCAGCGTAATCAATCATTACTTTTAAGGGTGACTGCACCAGGCCTCAGATAAAGATTTCTCCCAGGCCATTGTACTATATTAAGGGCTTTTTATGTTGATATCCTTATTAAGTATGAGCGTAAGCTGCAGCTGGAACTCAAATTCTAGGAGCATACTTCTATAGAAACGCAAATGTACTAATCAAGATCAAGTAAAAGGTGTCATGGGTTGATACTGGAGGATTGCTTACTCAGACGCCCTGATACCGGAAACTTATGTGCTTCTGCAATGTCGTAAGCGGATACATCGCGGAAACATTTGACGTGGCTGTATGTCAGACCCATTACTGCCCATAATTCATGTCCCCAAATTTCTTGAAAAGAGCTAACATTTCAGTCCGCAACTCCTAAATCCTGCCATCAGCGACACCATGAATGCCCCAGAGTCCGACCGAACCTTCTCGCCCAAGCAGGCCTTGAAGCCTACACCAGAGCTCTATGGTGAGATCGTCGGTGATGGCATGGAACAACTCGCTGCTGCTTCTTTATTCTCTGTGGGATCGTTCGATAATTCCGAAGTCAACTTTCACGATGTTGGATGTGGCCTCGGAGCCGGTACCGAAGCTATCATGAGTTTGAAGCAAGACAATATTACCATCAAAGGCACCGACATAAACGACGACGTATTGAAAATATACCGACAGAACGCTAAAAGCCAGTGGCCTGCCGAGGCTCTCAAGATGGACGCGTCGAACCTTGAATTCCCCGATGAGACGTTCACTCATTGCATTGGCAACGCGTTGTTGTTTGTTCTCCCAAATGACGGCATCGACGCGATCAAGGAGATGCATCGCACCTTGAAGCCTGGTGGTGTTGCGATTCTCAACTCATGGGCTCGTACGCCAACTATTCCCGCTATCCATGCAGCAGCGAAAAAGACTCGACCAGATGGTACACCTCTGCCACGAGAGGGACTGGACAAATGGGAAGACAGAGAATTTTTGAGGGATGTAATCATCAAAGGAGGCTTTGAAGAGGAGAAAGTGAAGTTCTTCCAAAAGGATGTTCATGTTACCATCGGCGATCTTAGGCGTTTTGCGACTATGATATGGAGCTTTATTGGGGGAACTTCGAAGGTGGGATGGCTTGAGTCGGATGAGGAGAACTGGGATATAGCTGTTGATGCAGTCGTTGAGGCGCTGACTGAGACGGAAGGGTATGAGAGGCTTGAGGATGGGAGGAATAAGATCATGTTTCAGGCTCATGTTGCCGTTGCTACCAAGTAGATCACGGGAAGCTAAGACTTTACTGTTGAATCAACTACGCCTATCTGCTTAGGGAAGAAGAAATAGCAACTATTCATACAACTCACTTGATTGCAGAGACAGATTAGAATAGTTATCATCTGCCATTATCTCGTCAATTAATTCTCCCTATTTGCGAAAGCGCCAGTATCTCTTCTGATCTCCTCCTTGCCTTGTGTACCCCCGCGACCACCAGGCTTTCCGGTAACAGATTGAGGAATATCGTGGCCCGTCGCACTGATTCCCTCGCCGACTCCAAACTCTCGACCTTCGGAAGCTGAGAGTACAGCGTTATCCGCCGCACCAGCTAGGTCGGATGAGCCAAGGCCGCCGGCGGCCTCGCCGTCGCGCTGATGAGGGTTGGGGACGGACTTGATCGTGTTTTGCTTCCCAGCATCGCCAGGAACTGGAATTCATGTCAGGGCTATGAGTGCATCTCATTTCACGGAAGTGACTGACTGGATGTGCCGTCCTTGGCCATGTCGAAGAGATCTCCGCCTTTCTTAGAATCAGACATATTGTAATTCGGTAACTTGCAGTCAAGTATACTTTCGATTGATATTAAGGATGAGACCAGATATAATATTGGGAGAGAAATGGTATTTATAGCAGTGGTGCTATCAAGGTCCTTTCATGATGTCATGATCTCATTCTCAGCACGTTCATCAATCGCATCGTCGTGACGTCAAAACCCCGAATCACTGACGCATCGATATTATGGAGCTATCGTATGAAATGCCACAGAATTCATTTGAGTCAATATATGTGAGATCAGCTCAGACTCTACACGGCTTGCATCAGAAGGTCTCCCCTTGTCTTGTCCCGTGACCCATTCAACGCTCGTCTTAGCAAGGTCTCCCTACGCACTCGACCGAGCCAAAAGCTTCTCGAGTTCACTCTTCCAAAGATCAGCCATGATGTAGTTATCGTGTCCTGTGGCCTCATGGCTTGCAGGAACGGTGACTGCACGGCCATACCCAGGTGTCATGTCGTTGACAACGCCATCTTCCAACAACGCAAGTTCAATTGGGTTCAGTAAGTCATCGGCAGTATTGACTGCAGTCAAAGGAACTCTGATTTTCTTGAGACCTGCTTTCGGATTGTAGGTTTGAGATGCGTTCCAAGCATAGAGTTGATCATTGGCATCAAAATCTTCAAGGCGAGGGATGATATGCTCGTCGACGTACTTATCGACGGCTTCACGAGTCGGGAATGCTCGCTGCCAGTATGAAGGTGACGAAAGAAGCACAAGCTGGATCATTAGTGCACCACCAAGGCCAGCAGCTGGTTGCTTCTCATAGTCCCCGCCTTTCCAGGCTGGATCAATGGTGATAAGCTCAGTGATGAACTTTCGAAACAGGCGGTTATGGCCAGCTATCTCAACTGGAGAGGAAGAAATAGGCATCAAGGCATCCGAAAAGCCGGGATACTCTTCGCCCATCATCCAAGTGTGCATGCCGCCCATGGAGACACCAAGCGTCAAACGGGTGTGGTTGAGTTTGAAGTGCTCAGTCATGAGAAGATGGTCCGCACGGATCATGTCGGGATACTGGTACTTCGGAAAAGAGGCGCGAAGGCCAGTATTGCTGGGCTTGCTTGAGTTTCCATGGCCGATGGCATCGCGCATGATGATGAAGTACTCGTTGGCATCTAAAGGCTGGCCTGGGTTGAAAAGGGCACCAGCGAACTCTTCGACGAGGAACTGGGCGCTGGAACCTGTAGTGCCATGGAGGAGAACGACTGCGTTGTTGGATCCGTCTGGATTGACTTTGAGCTCGCCGATGGTCTGATAGCTGATGTTAAGGGAGTCGATTCTCTCCCCGGAGTCAAAGTTGAAGTCTTCAATATTAAAGCTGCCTCTCGTTGGCATGGGCCAAGATGCTTTGGCGTATATGAGGGGTGACAAGAACCCCATGCTGAGAAAAACTTTGTTCCAAGTTTTCATGATTGCGGTGGTAGCGGTCTGGCGAGGTAGGTTTTAGGATACGGGATATGGCTGTTGGGATTGTGAGTTTGAGGGCTGCTGATGAGATGAGTGTTGAATAGACATAGATAATCACGAGGACCTGATGCATCTTATATACTCAAGATCATGTCCTACAGATTGAAGTTGGGAATCATTCTGCGCATGATGACGATTCAGAAATAAGCGAAAGCGAGCCTAGGGAGCACACAGAGATACAGAGTAGGTCATGGTCACTTCCAATGCTAAGACGGAATGCCGTGCAAGAGCCCTTTACGAATGGGTAGAAGCGAGAATAGGCCCAAAGACTCTCACATGAAGACAAACAGAAAAGATTTAGTGACCCGAATGCGAACCTGCAATCGGATGTGAGACCTCATGCTTGCGGTCCATAGACTCCTGTCCACTGAAGGTAATAAGAATGCTTTGCCAAGTCCATAGGACCGCGAAGTGAATGCGAAGTCCGTAGGTGATTATGATCATGGCTGAGTAGGCTGACGTCGCGAGATCATGTGACGTAAGCACCAAAGATCCTGCTGCTCTGCGACTCTGGGTAGAGGGTCAGGGCGCCTTTCACTCAATAACCGTTTCTTATATGAAGTAAAACTGTGTAAGTCTTGCTCTATCTCTATCTTGTCATTTTTGCAAGCATAATGTCGACCTGGTACTGAGCCCGCTGTGAGGGTTGCCTTGATCTGGAACCTCCTTTCCAGAGCCTACAGCATTGCCAAACGTCACATGCGACGTCTAAAGGGCAAATGATATAGAACTAACGAACTTTTGTTAGGTAGATGAAAGCAAATAACTTCAGTTTTCTATACAAAGTGTTTGCTATCTTCAGATGCGATGAGATCAACTCAGATTTTCGGGATTGGATGCATGAGGCTGTGCAAAGCTGATGACAGGCTTGATCCACCATCGCATCTATATGCTGACTTGCAAGATGACTCATATTCAGCGTGACTCATCACATAATGCCCTATAAAGTCGTGCATTTTGAGTAATTTCAGCATACACAGCTGGATACGAAAATTGATAGGATCTAGTGCCAGTTTGTTTGACAGAGCAACCGTCACCATGTATATGCACGACGACCAAGAAGACGCGGCACCAGCGCCATCGCCGAACCACGTAGAGCCATTTCCTTGGCACATCGGAGTCTTCGACGCTCACAATCATATTGGCGAACGCGTAAACTCGATATCCGAACTACCAACCATGAAATCTCAAGCCGTAGCAATTATGGCAACACGAACTCAAGACCAGCCTCTTATCGCCTCGATTGTCAAAGCACACGGAGTAAAAGGTCCGGAGTGCTTTACTGAGGACAAAACGACCGTCGTCGCAGGCTATGGAAGACACCCGTGGTTCTGTCATGAACTCTTTGACGATTCAATAGAGACTCCTACATACGTCCCATCTGAAGATGTCGAGGCTGCGAAAGAGCAGCACTACAAGGCAGTGCTCTCACCAGCTCCAACCGATCCAGCTTTCTGGCACGATCTCCCAGAACCGATAGCACTGTCTACTTTTATCGCGGAGACTAGAGCACGATTAATCGAAGACCCATACGCCATGATCGGAGAGATTGGTCTTGATAAGCCATTCCGACTGCCTATGCAGTGGACGGATCCCAAGCCAGAGCCTGATCCTGATCGGACACCAGGAGGTCGTCAGAGAAGACCACTCAGTCAACATCGCATTAATATTACACATCAAAAGGCTGTATTCATGGCGCATCTCAGACTAGCAGGAGAGCTTGGAAGGCCTGTTAGTGTTCATGGGGTGCAAGTCCATGGAATTTTGTATGATGCTTTGAATGAGTCCTGGAAGGGTCATGAAGTTCGAGGTCGGCGCTCAAGGGACAAAGAAGAGAAGAATGGCACAAATTCACAAGCGGCAGAGGAAACCCCAAAGCCATACCCCCCACGAATCTGTCTTCACTCATTTAGTGGTAAATCCGATGCTGTCAAACAGTATCTCAAACCATCCATCCCAGCCAAGATCTTCTTCTCATTCTCAAAGACCAATAACCTGCGATCAGATGAAGAGAGGAAGAAGGCGGAAGATGCGATCAAGATAGTGCCGGATAATCGGATACTGGTTGAGAGCGATCTCCATACTGCTGGTGAGAGGATGGATAGTGAACTTGAGGAGATGTACCGTGTGATTTGTCAAGTGAAGGGATGGGGTTTGGAAGAAGGCGTTGAGAAGATTGCCGAGAATTATCGGGAGTTTGTCTTCGGTTCATGCGCGATGGTCTTGGACATTAAACGTCAGCAAAAAGGGGGCTTGACTGTCAAGTAAACACCTGAAAGGAATCATTGTAAAACGTCAATTGAAAATTATGAAAGTTCTAAAAGTCCAGCTTGACCTGCAAGTCCTGCCAGGAAAGTCTATGCCATCGAGTCCACGACGCACCTGTACCAAAGAAATAAAAAGAAAGTATACACAGGACACAATATCTAGCCCTACTTTTCGACTTCCACAGTCCGGCTCTTCTTCTCCTGGTGAAGGTAGGTTCCCAGCACTTCAACCAGAAACCTCTCTCGGTGCAACAAGTGTCTCGGTCCTTGCTTCTTCAAGAATCGCACTGCTGCTGCCAGAATGAGAGGATGATGTTCTTCTGGTAAATCCAAGATGCTAGCGACACTGACTTGCACTCGAAGCTCCTGCGCCTTGACGAATAAGTGGCCAATCTTCTTGTTGGCAACTAATCGCAGACTGAATTGCTCAAAGAGGTCATGTTTGACGAATAACTCCAGAACATCCTGCAGAGTCACCTCTTCTCCAAATGTCTGCTCAAGATCGACGCCTGCGCCGTCTTGAATCGTGTGTCGCAGTTGAGAAGTCGACTCGAGCGCCTCAGTGATGTTGTCAACGGTCAATGGCGGTATAGCAGATATGCAAGGCCGATCATATCCAACTCTGTGTCGCCACCAAACGTTGCAAAAGATCGAAGTGACAATGACAGGAATAAGGATACAATAACCCCACCATCGCTCAGCCGTGATCATTGAACCAACTCCTCCAAGAACATTCGCGATGCCGTTGAGGGTGAAAAAGAGCTGGACGTTGAAACATCTCTGCTTCAACAACGGAAGTGATGGCGAGCCTTGAAGTTCTTTCTTTGCGACGGTGACGTGGGATCGCATCTTGGAGACTACCATGGACGCCCAAATCGCACTGATGAGACCGAATAGCGCGATGGGGGCGTTGCCGAGATATCCGGACAGGATATTACTCGCATGCCAGACCTTTCTGTTTGCTCCGCCAATAGCCATGTATGTACCAATGCTGATCAACATCGCGCCCCCTCCCATCAGCAAGTCCATAGCCCACCGATTAATTATCTCAATTCGTAGTTCCCTTGTCGTGATCTCGATGAAAACATCAAGACCCCGCGAATCAGTCCCAGCAGGTAGATTCTCCTTTTCCGTCTCGAGGTACTGTTTCTGCTGTCGCAAGAACTTGATATTTCTCCAAGCTTTTCTGGAGTCGAAAAAAGCGCAGATTGAGAGGACAAAGGCAGAAGTTCCGCCAATTGCCATGAAGACGATGGCGTAGATGGGGACGGGGACATCGTTCCATACGTTGGCGGCAAAGTCGCCTGCGTTGGCGAGTTCGAGAAAACCGACGGCGGCGAAGAGGTTGTTTCGGAGGCGGTTGTCGTCGATGCAGGACCATTGGGATCGCTTCTTTGCGAGGGTGACTGAGTTGGGGCCGGGGACGGAGAGCTCGGTCGGGGGAAGATCGTGAGGCAGGGCTGCTTTTGGAGCAGCATCGTACTGCTTCATCATGATCGGTGCGTCCATCGTGAGAGATCTAGGAAAGACTCTTGATCTGTTAAGAATGTTCACATAATGAAGTGCTTGAGAACTTACGAATGAAGCTTGAGAAGCTGGTTATATACGGAGCACGGAAGTATCACATGGAAAGCCAAGACGCAGAAGACACCAAGAACAGATCATTACAACGGTGAGTCACTGCAAACCTCTCCCTTGGCAGGACAAAGAGAGATGATAAAATGTAAGAAAAAAGAAAGAAAAGCAAGAAAGAAAGTGGCTTCTTAATTTAGGAGACGTTACGTACGTAGAGTGACATATGCTCGGACGTTCCGACCGCTTAGTCGCTGCCGGGCTCCACTCTGAGGGCCGTTGCAGCCGAAGCTTGGGGTATCCACGATTCGATCATCCCGCGAGGCGCAGCAACCCTGTTCACTGTAGGATAGCCCTACAATGACATACAAGTCAATCGAATTATATAAAAGACATAATGTCGATGAAATGCTATCTACTGAGCTTGTTTACATATCGTTGAGAGGAGAAATGGGTGAAGAAACAGAGCTTCACACTGCAAATCATCACTTGGCACAGTGGAGATCACGGCATCTCAGAGCCGAAGGCCACGCAAGCCTTGGCGAATTTCCTTCACAGCAAGGCACGCAAATCACTCCCGTCTCCAAGGGAGGACACACTTTCTCCAACAGGAATAGAGCAGCCTCAATTGGTCCACGGATGATACCGTAGGGCCGAACCAACCACTGGAGACAAGACTAAATATAGCGAAACCTTATACGGCGCCACCAATTGAAACGTTGCACCCTTCACTAATAAGCATCTCGGCGTTTAGAATACTTCGGCCCCTCAACCACCTTCACAGGCTTTCGACCGGTCTGAACAGGCACTCCAGCTGTTAAGCTCAGCCCATCCACGTTAGCGCTCTTCTCCAACGCCCAGAGCGCAATGCCGATCCAGTTATCACCCTTGTAGTTGAAAATTCCTTCAGGGACGGGGAAGTCTGTCTGGGGTCCTACGTTTGCGACGTATTTTCCGTACTGGAAACCATGTACGTAGAGGATAGCGCGGTACGCGCCTGTGCTGGACGTGTTGTTCTTGAAAGTGAATGATAGAGGAATGTCGTGTGTTGAAGAAGGGAGGTTAAGGGGGAGTTTAGCTGTGAAGAATGACACGCCAGGTTTGGAAAGGCCTTTGAAGGGGGAACCGGGTTTGAAGGAGGAGAGCGGAGGGGATGGGAGATGATAGCCTTGGCGCTCGAAGAAAAAGCCGCCTTCGTTGAGGGGACCGCGGAACTTGTCCTTGTAACTCTCGCCGCCGAGATTGCCCGTCAGTTTCCACTTTGACACCTTTGTCTCCTTGCCAGAGTCCGAAGTAATGTGCCAGTCGAGAATTCCACGGGGCTGCTTCGTCTCATCGGCGCCGGGGACCCAGTTTCCATTCAGGCCCATGTTGTCGACAATAACTGTGACGACGTGCTCTTTACCCTTTTCGGTCTTGGGGAGTTTGTAGGTTGACGTGTCATTGTTGTTGTTGCCCCCGCCTGTGACGGATCCAACGAACTTGTCATCGAGCCAGACTGAACTTCCATAGGCGCGGCCACCGAATGTCCAGAGTTTGAGCTTGGACTCGGATCCTGATGCAGTGAAATGGCCTCGGAAGATCAGTGCACCAGCATTGAAGCCGTAGTCGCCAGAGTACAGCGACACCGAGTTGTTGAGAGGCCACTTTGAGTTGAAAGTCTTTTTGATATCAGCAGTCCGCCACTTTGAATCATCGTAGTCTTTCTTCACTTCAGGAAGACCGTCGATGTAGTGCCAATCCAACGACTTCAGATCAGGAACTTTGACGGAGGGAAGCTTGATGTCTGGGTTGACGAGCCAATTTCCAAGCTTGGACTTGGTAAAAGAAGTGTCCTTGCCGTTGATAGACAGACGAGAGGTTCCCTTAGGCGCACCGACGATCTCAACTGGTGTAGTGGTGTTGAAGTCCGCTTGCACCGATAGCTTGGAGCCTTCGACAGCAACGGATCGGACAAGGTATGGACCATTGATGATGACGGCGTCGGGGTTCATCGCAGACGATCCGTATTCCCCACTCTTCTTACTCGGGATGGAAGGCACCCAGTACTTGTACGCAGCATTGCGATCTGACAATCCGTTAGTTCCCATAATCTATCGGTAAAGCACTCGAGACTTACCCAAGAGGTAGATGTAAAGAGATCCAGTCTGCACAACACGACGCTTCGTGCTAGTCTTGAACTGAAAGACACCAGCACCCTTCTTCTTTTCAATCTTGACCCCATCGCCCTCAACAACTTTCAGCTTCTCTTCTCCCTTGACCGCAACTTCATGAACTTCATCCGGACCACCGTAAAGCACAAGAACAGTCTTATCCCCAAACTTCTTCCACGTGAAAACTTCCGCAGTGCTGTACAACAACTCAAACTTGCCAACGGGATAGTCCACAACATGGATCTTTGAATCGCGTCTATGCAGCGATAAAGACCCGCCAAGCTGAGGAATAGTCAGTGTCCCCGCGGAGGTTTTGACCTTGAGCTTATAAGATGCTGAGTCCGTGGTGCGATAGTCTGCGTGGCGGACGACGTAGAAAGCATCATCCTTTTTGGTGGTAAGTGCCGTAACGGCGATGTTCTTGTTGTCGGTGTACTCTGTGGTTGTGAAGTTGCTTGCTTCTGCGATGGCGTAATTCGGTGAGACGCGGAGGAATTGGCCTTGGAGCTTTATCTCGGAGTACTTTTCACGAGCGATTGTTCTGTCTTCCTTGATAGCCTACAAGCCTATTAGAAGTGTCCCATGGATTTTGTGCGGCGAGTTACTCACGGCTCCATAGTCGTACGAGGTATAGCCATCAGAGTGGCCAAGGTTGCCCCAGTTAGTGCCGCCGAAGGTCTATGCTGTTAGCCATTTACGCGGCCTACTGAATGGGTAGTTATGGTTTACCATGTAGATATTGAAGATGGTGACGCCAGCGGCGATGTTGTTCTTGTAGAAGACGCGAGCGAATTCGTGGTTAGTGAGTTCGTAACAATTGCTGAAGCCGTAGCCACCTGGTGGATCAAAGGCTCCGCCTTGGAACTACAAATTGTCAATCACCGTTCACTCCGAGACGCTACTCATACTCACCTCAACGATTGAATACGGTGTGTTGGGGCTGATCTTCTCATGCTCCGCGTGCCACGTCGTCGGAAGACCATCCTTGGGCCAATTATACGGGTTTTGCTATACTTGGTCAGCGCCGTCAGTATCGCCGAGGCGGAAAGACTCACGCAGTCGAATCCAACAGGATATCCATCATGTCCCTGCCAAGGTTAGCACATATTAATGCCGATCCCC
Organism: Fusarium mangiferae; assembly: GCF_900044065.1. Classification (NCBI taxonomy): domain Eukaryota; kingdom Fungi; phylum Ascomycota; class Sordariomycetes; order Hypocreales; family Nectriaceae; genus Fusarium; species Fusarium mangiferae. The sequence continues at coordinate 977,480 of NW_024573935.1, forward strand.
GTGCAAACTCACATAAATGTCGACAGCGCCAGGTCCCGTTCCAGGAGCTCCGGTACCTCCTGGCCAAGCATCATTGTTGATAAGAGGCACAACAACGCCAGCCTTGCGAACCTGATCTTTGACGTATTTCAAGTAATCATGGTTGGGGAAAGGCGTTCCTTGAGCTGCGCTGTACTCGTTCTCAGGTTGATACAAAATGACTGGTCCGCCGTTGGTGATTTGAGCTTTTGCGATGATCTTGGCGACGTGGGCAACATAACTGCACGATGTCAGCACTGAGTCTGCACTAGGATGCTTATCACTTACTTGTCTGTCGCCTCTAGATAATCCGTCGCATTCGTCCTTAAAAGCCCTTTCACCCTCTGCAACCATCCAGGAAATCCACCACCCGAAACCTCAGCATTGATATATGGGCCCGGTCGTGCAAGGAGATAAATCCCTGCCTCATGCGCCGCATCGATAAACGGCTGTAAGTCCAGCGCGCCCTCTGATCTGAATTCTCCAGGTTTTCCCTCGAGGAGAGCCCAGTCAACATAGAACGAAACCATGTTGAAACCCATGGCTTTGACCTTTTGGAAGAGATCTGGGTACAGCGATGCGACGGGGAGACGAAACGGATGGATCTCGGCGGAGAAGATCGTGACACGCTCACCGCGGATGAAGAGGGAGTGTTCGTCGAATGTCACTATGTCTTGGAGAAGAGCTCGGGAGTCGAGGATGTTGGATGGACGGGTGCCACGAGGGAGAACATTTTGCGCATGAGTGCTAGCCGCAAGGGCTGCGAGGAAGAAGTTTGACAACTTCATACTTGCGGCATACCCTTTCAATGCCGCAAAATAATTGCTGTGAAGCCCAGCATCTTATACATCGTTGCAAACAGGCTCCAGATCTGCCGATGACGGATGCCCTCCCGAATATGCCGAAATGCATCGACACCTGCAATTCGTATTGGTGGAGAAGTATTATTTCCGCGTGAAATGCCGTCATGATGCTCCAAACTCCAGGGTCATTTCACGAGAGTTCGTAATTTATCCATAGTGATGGCGAGTTGCATGATTGAGGGGTTTGCAGGACAATTGGGGGTTGTGATTGGAGCTCTTAGAGAGATCTGCGGGAGCCTTGGCATGGGCTATTTACCCCATGAAATACTACGTATGATGCAGGTTCATGAATGAGGGGTATTATGATGCGATTGGGATGATCATCGGATGGTTTGTTTGTATCCGTGAAGCTAGCGCAGGGTGGATGGTCAGGGTGGGCAACATGGTTCACTATCGGGGAAGCCGGTCCGCAAAGTCGGTTAGACTCATGGAAGCTACAAATTGAAAATGGTAGAGATTGTCTATCTTGTCATTCCCCCTTCGCTATGATCCAAATTACGCAGCAAAAGCACTCAGCAGCTTCTCGTGCTCTTTCTTAGTAATAGGAATAACAGTTCCGTGTCTCGGGCTCGTAGGAAGCTTATAGTTTGCCGAAACCTTCCAGCTCGGCTTATCCAAATCGCTAGTCTCAAGAGGCACATAGCCCTTACCACCATACTCATCCACAAAAAGATAAAACTTCTCGCCATTGGCATCACCGGCGTTACCCTTAAAAGCAGTAGGACCCTCGACGGCTTGAAGACCAGCGTTCTTGCCAATGCAAGTAGCTTGAAGAGTCCATCCGTCGACGGGGGCGAGCAGGTTGGAGGACTTCTCCTGGATAATGTCGGTGCAGCCGCTAGCTGATGCCTCGTCCTTTGTAAACCGATAGAATGAATTACCGGACTTGAGGACAGTGGTGTCGATGCGGGAGGTCTTGCTGTCCTGCCAGATCTCGGCCTTGGAGAAGGTGACGAAGTCGCGGGTCAGAGAATAGAGCATGCGGTGATAAGAGTTGTCTGAGTGATCAGCTGTGTTGTACAGCGACGAGGCCCAGAAGACAACGTATGAGTTCTTCTCATCATCCCAGAACGCCTCAGGCGCCCAGGTATTTCCAGCGTTGTCGGGAGAAACCTTGACGTGTCGTTGCGCAGACCACGTAACAAGGTCATCAGACTCCCAAATCTCAAGGTACAAGCTTCCCTTGCGGACGGCATCGCCCCAAGAGGTTCCACTGCCAATAGACAAATCCGTCGCGATCATGAAAAACTTATCGCCCTCAACAGATCGAATAACAAAAGGATCTCTCAACCCTTTGGTTCCAAGCTTCGACGTAATAACAGGCTGTCCGCCGTTAAGCTCCTGCCAATCAAGGGCATTATTGCCTTTGCTAGCCGCAAAGTAGATATTCTCCCCCTGCTTCGAATTACCCGTAAAGTACGCGAACCCATACGCCTCATACGGATCTTGCTGAACGGCCTGACGAACAGAGGCGTTGAACTCGCGCTCGTGCAATTGGCCGTCTACTTCGAGGGACGCGACGAGGAGAACGTCGGAGGTGGTGGGTTGGCGCTTCACGAGACCATCGTGACTGATGATGGAGGGATCGCTACTGCGCCAGGTGATGGAGTGTCCGTTTGAAGTGGAGGGGAGGGTGATGTGGCTGCGAATATCTTCGAGGTTACGGACGTTGAGGGAGGAGAGGGCTTCGTGGGAGTGGATGCCTGTGGCGAGGGAGAGGAGGGCTAGGGAGAGGGATTGAAGACGGGACAACATGGCGAAGAATGGCAATGGCCTTGCGTAGAGACGAGAGAGCCGTAGGGGATGCCAACTAAAATCAATGGTCGCGATACTATCGTCCTTTATATACACCGCAAGTCTTTCCAAACTGGACAACCTTGGCTCCCTCACGATCTCCACCCAATGTCCCCAATTGCCTCAATTAGTCCACGGACCTCTCATCATCATTCCCATTCTGTCTCTTGGCAAACTGTAGCACGGTCGTTTACTCTTTTTTTTTCGACGTCATTCGGTAGTTATTACCCCGGATCGTCCATTTTCGTCCCTTCTGGGGTAGCCAACTGACCCCTGCAGATGCTTCGTTACACGCACCGGCCCAAACTATGCTTTTAGGTTATACTCCGCATAAACGCCGAGCCTTTATTCGTGCGCAAAAAATGCAGTGGATAAAAGATTATCTGAATCGCAAGTTTTTGGGTTCGAGATGGGTACGAGGCATCATGTGCGCTGATGATCATTACTGGATAAGTAAGGTGGTTGATTGTTTTTGGCGGGGAGATGGGGTGACCTCGGGAGTCGAGCGGTTTACCCCAGATGCGCCATGTGCAATGCTGGGGACAGTTTTGTCGGGGTAAGGTTCTGTATACGTATGCATAGCGATATGCATATTTGCTGGTGTGTCGTGGCGCGTGAAGATTTGTATTTGTCTGGAATGTTAGCTGAAAGGGCGCATTACTCAACTGGCGCGGATATTTTGTCTTACTCAGGCGAACACCACTTATGCCAGCCAAACTACGTGTCGCAGTGTTTGCAAAGCTTATGAGACATGATTTCATAGTCCAAGACGTCTTCTTTCGTGGTGGACTTGCCTCTAGGTAGCTCCGTACAATTGTCTCCTAGAGCACTATTGACACGAAGCTGCAGGGTAGGTGAGATTCACTACAATAAACTAATCACTTCCATCTATGACATCGCCTGGATGCTTTCAGATAATCTATTTGCACGATAGCGTGAGGCTAGACCTACAAAAAGATACCTAGAGGTTCTATTCATACCCAGGTTTTTGCCATTGCTGTCATTAGCAAGGTCTGTTGATCGGAACAGTATCAACAGATGAAACCTTCACACGAGCAGTCAACGAATAATGCCCAAGGTAGAATCGAATCACCGGTCATTTTTTTCTCTTTCCTAAATCTTAAACTACTTCCCTCTTACAAGTAGCGGATGAGCCTCTGTGTTAAGCACATACTTCATTTTCCCATCACTCCTAACCTGCAACTCCGAATCCTCCGCAAACATCAAATACAAATACTTCAACGTCTCCGCTAACCAAAAGCTCTCCATCTTGTCAACAAACTTTCTCGTCTTATCATCTTTCGTCTTCATAACACTCTTCAAACCTGTGTAACCTCCCTCTACCTTGCACATTCTGTTCAATGCCTCAAACGCCTCCCAAGCCCAGTCTTGGTACTTGCGATCCCCAGTGGCGCGGTAGGCGTAGTACAAACTTTCGATGGTCTCTGGTCGGAGAATATATTCTGCGTTGGTATGGTAATAGCCGCTCTTTTCGTAGAAGGATTGCCATTTTGGCGCGGGAAGCCGTTTGGATGATGCTTTTGCGAGGGGTTGGCGGCCGTCGTCGACCCAGCGAAAGAGTTCGGGCCCGATACCACTTGGACTTTGACGGTAGACTTCATAGTATGATTCAGAGAGTTTGACGCCAAAGTCAACAAAGGTTTGGTTCCGGAGAAGGAGCCCGCCCAGGATCAGTGAGCCGCCGCAAACGCTTGCCACTGTTGAGGTTAGCACAATCTGGCAGTCAACTCAGCGATGTAAGACACTTACGGTGGCTAGAAATTGGAATCATGGTATCCCCGCGCATCTCTCCCAGGAACGTCAGATCAGGCCTCGTCGATGGTGAAGAAGCCAAATACAACATTGACGACTCAGCCGCCTTGATCCAGCTCTCTCCATACTCGGCAAAAGCGACTGGATCGTACGCATACATCTTGATCAGGTACTCATAGTAGCTATCCGAGCCACCTCCCCAACCAGCCTGATAATCACCAAAATACCCGTCCTTGAGCTTGACATATGTGCCTATCAAACCAGGAAGTGTAAAGGACTGTTTCGTCTTGGGGTGGATCAGATGATCTTGAGCTCTCTGTGCAAGCTTGGCGTATGTCTGATTACCAGTTAGATCACTGAGTCGGGTCCATTCGAGGACGAGTGTGCCAAAGCAAGTGATGGAGTTGTCGATGTTGCCGAAGCGTCGGAGCTGAGGATTGAAGATGATCTCATCGTCGGGAATGCCGGAAGGTGTATCAAAGGCGATGCTGAGTCTGTCTGCGAGAATAACAGCTGCTTTGAGCAAGTTGTTCTTTAGATAGATATCTGTGGCCAGGTGCTTATATGAGCCAGATAGCAGGTCATAAGCTAGAGGCAAGGTCAGTGGGATAGCCAACTCGCCAGATCTCTGGATGCATACCGGATAGAAGGCCTCCGAGATAGCGAATAGTTGTTTCAAAGAGAGATATAGGCTGGTCTGGTACAATAGTAACAGTAAAATCTGTAAGCATAATCTGTCTGAGAATCTTATCCACGATCTCGGCGTCCTCCATGATGATAGCCGTACTCAGCCCATCAACCGCCGTCGCGCCCCAGCCATTTCTACCATAAATCAGTGAATCAACATACCAATCAAGGTTCGTGAACTTACCGATCATCCTCATAGGTCTTGCTGATCGGCAATAACGTATCATGAGGCGCAGCAAATTGCTCATATTTATCCCACGAAAACCGGAATGCTTCGACAATCGCGGCGGCTCTTTGCGGGTCGCCTTTTAGCTTGGCGGAGGCAAACTGTGAAATTGCTTTTGAGTAACCATTTCGCGGGGCACGTCCTGCGAAGAGGAGCGAAAAGACATGGTATGCGATGAAGATGGCTCCCAGCCAAACAATCGCTTTCTGGATAGATCTCTGCATTCTTGTCCACCGCCAGCCCGAAGCCAGTTGAGCAGGAGAAGAAGCAAAAGGCAAGAAGAGAGAAAGAAGAGAGAGAGGAAGCTAAACAGCTCCATTGATGGCCAGTCCTGAATGAGCCCTGATTGCAGGAAAGCTGAAGATTCCCCTGAGTGAATCTTATCGGTTATCGTCCCAATTTTTAGCTTAGGGGCTGATCCTTATCAAAGCCTCCGTCAGCGCCACACTTAGCACCTCAAAATTAGCTAAGCGGCATCACTTAGGTCCTTAGCGCTGAGCTGTCCCCTGGAAATTTGCCAAAGCTATCGATTTTAGCAGGCCATTGCAGCGAATGGCAGCTGGACCAACAATGCGCTAACTGAAGGTGACAGCATCTTAAGATCTTTCTGGCTAGAGCCACGAAACTATTGTTTCGTCTGCAAGGTACCCTTCACCAAAATGTTTATATTTTTCACTTATTATTAGTTCTTGTCTCGGCATGGGAAAATAAACAACGGTGCCTCACGTCATGTGGGAGGCCGGAGCTAAAGCTCAGTCCGGTCCAATTCTTAAAATGTAGTCTCCTTTTCGCGGAGAACCTTCTTCCTCTCCTCAACGTTTGCCGTTCATTCACTCGTTTATACCATAACGCTACCATTACTCTCGTTAACATTCAGGATGCGTTGGATTTCTATCGCTGCCGTTCTCGGCGCTGCGCTGCTCCCTGCTAGCGCTCGTCCACTATGCCGTCCCGATCGATCGACTACGACTGCTCTGCCGTCCACGACTGCGACTACGGGCGTTGAGACTTTGAGCACTGATTCCGCGACTGCTACTGAGACATCGGCAATTGAGACAACGGTTACTTTCGTGACTACCTTTACGGAATCAGATACCGCTACTGCGACTACTGGGTTCACCACTGTTACTTCTGCGGCTACCAGCGTCGCTGCGACTACTACCTCCGAGGCCCCCGAGCCTACCAACTACATCCAAAACCCTGACTTTGAGGATAGCCCCAACACCGACTGGAGTCTTCGAACTAGCGATATCAAGAACAACCCTGAACGAGCTCGTTCTGGCAACAAATATGTGTAAGTCTCCCCCTGATCCGTTCTAGGGCATCACCAACAAGAAGCAGCCAATACGATGTCGATGACTCCGAAGCCGTCGGCGGCAATCAACTGAACCAAACCGTCAACGGTCTCGACACCAAGCGCCTCTACCGTCTTACAACCTACGCGACTGTTTTCAACACTCCCGCGCCCGTCAAGGATGAAAGCACTATCTGCGTCATCCAAGCTTTGCAGGAGAGCACGATCTTGTCTCAGTGGCGCCTCGACTTCACGGCTCTAGGTACATACCAACCGCTCCACGTCGATTTCACGCCTTTTGACGAGGATGTCACGATTACGATGAGGCTTCGATGCTCTGCTGGAAAGAAGGTTACTTTCTCTGTTGGTCTGGATGATGTTTCTTTGTATGATATTGGTCCTAAGCTGGTTGGTTAAGCTGCGTTCTGTTGCCGATCGTCATGCTCGGACACTCGGATCTCATTGCGGGGAATCAGCAGGTCAACCAATTTCAATCCCCGATCTTCTGAGCCTGAGATGTAAAGGGATCCTGCTGTGATATTTATTCTTCTTCGACCTGACAAAAAGCTTTTACATATATGGCCATTAATCTTACATCTTCCATCACTATCATGGGCATAATTTCCTACAGTTCTAGAGCTTAGGTTTGGGCTCTGGAGACAAATGCATCAATGGCTGTAGATTTCAAAGCAGTCGTGAAGAGATATCCATCAGATAGTTCAATTCGTTCTCCATACGAAGTCTCTCGACTTTCCAGCCCCGGTATCTTGCTAGTCTACTCGCATCCCCCTAAGCTACCAACGCTCCCGTACATCTCTTCTTACAGCTTCTGACCAGCAGTACCAGGAATAGTGGAAGCAACCTTTCCAGATCCCAAAAGTGTAACCTTGTAAGGAAGCGAAGCAGAGGTAAGTGTACCCTTAGGCGCAGAGTTGACCGAACCACCGAGATCAACATCTTCAACAACAGCATAGCCAGTCTCCTTGGAATCAGCAAAGAAGATAGCGCGCTCGACGGAGTTGGCGAAAGCAGAGCTCTGGACGAGAACTTGAGCGCCCATGCGGGTGTTGACACCGGAGAGGAGAATGCCATCCCAGTAGTTGTTGACGATATGAACGGTAGCGAAGCGGATGAGGGGCTGGCGGCTGCTGACGTTCTTCCAGTAGTTGTTGGCGTAAGTGATGTGGAGCTTGCCCTTGTCCTCCGAGGCGTTGCTGTCGGAGTGGCCGATCAGGGAGCCCTTCCACTAAAGAGGGTCAGTAAGAACAATATTTGGCTTGGAGATGAGGTCAACTTACGTGATCGTGGAAGTAGGTGTTGGAGACAGTGATCCAATCAGCACCATGGGAAATGTCAAGAAGACCATCAAGGTCATCCTTTCCAAGGCTCAGATCGCCCGAGAGGTCGCAGTGGTCAACCCAAACGTTAGTAGACTCATCGATACCAATAGCATCGCCGTTGGAAGCATCAACCTTGGCGATCTTGAGGTTGCGGAGAATAACGTTCTTCTGCTGACGAACATAGAAGCCAACACCAGTGATAGCTACACATCATTAGCTAGACTACCTCAATAGCCGGAGGGTGGACTTACAGCTTCCAGCAGCACCAATGATAGTCTTGTCAGATGCAGGTCGAACCTTGTCGCTGCCCGTCAACTTGCCAGAGACGATAATGGTGAGAGGTTCGGTGCGCTTGGCAGCTTCGATGAGAGCAGCGACTGTAGTGACAGTGACAGTCGAGCCCTTGGCACCGCCAGTGGTACCGCCGTTCTGGGTGCAGTATCCGACGGTGCAAGGCTCCGCAGCTTGGCGCTTGAGGAGGGCATCGCGGGTCTCGAGCGGAGAAGCGACTGCCAAGGTGGCGAAGAGAGTGGTGAGGGCTGAAGTGAATTTCATGATGCTGGTGATTGTGTAAGTCAGAGGTGATCAGTTGAAGAAAGCCAAAGCTCGGTGGTTTCAATAATTTGGATATTATTATCGCGAAGTTTCACGGGGTCTTTATAGAATTTCATCCTTCTCATTAAACTTCCAATACTACTATTGCTACTGGCAGCACGCAAGACACCAATCCCCAATTCAGCATTCGGACCCCGGAGTCTATAGCTTCAATTTCCCTTTCTGGAGATACCATCACGAGCCTCACAGCGTCTATTGGAGTAACAATGTATCGTGTGAGAATAGAACCTTGCATTCTGAAAGTATGTGAAACATTCAAGTTTGGATGATGTTGCGTTCGGAAAAGATCGATGTTATGGGTGGCTGTTATTGGTGGAAATGGCTGGACTAAATGGCCGTGGTTGGTGGATGATCTGGAAATACCCCGGATTGTGACGATCTCTCGTCCACTGTCATTACCGGCAGTGACCTGTTTGATCTGGGGCAACGATGAAAGGAATATCTTGGCGGTCAAGTAATATCTCTTTTCCACTTCAAAGATCTGCTCAAGAATGTCCTGAGATGTCGAATAACTCACCCAGCGATCCGTTCACTGCGTCTCAGCTGTTCGCCAAACACTTGGAAGTGACATCGGTGAGTTTCCCACAGCTCAGCGTTACAATGTGATTATGCATAAACTCCATCTCCGAAGCCCGTTCACAAGGTGAGATTCGTATATACCCCAAAGTTTCGAATGTAAATTGTGGGGGCGCGAGGTCCCATCGGTCATAATATCGTGCAGGGCTTTTCCATCTGCACGGAAAAGGCGGGCGACAGACAACTCCCCCAAATGTCTGAGATGTTCCTCGAATCATGCCAAAGAGTAGCAAGGATCCTTTGTGTGCATACTCATCTGCCAATTTACTGACCCCATGCGTATTTGGGGGTTGTTTCGCCTTGATTGCTGACAGGCAAGCACTGCATCACGCTCAAAAAGGACTTTACCGCTGCATCCATCCCCCGAATGACAGAGAACACAGCCTCACAGCCCTATAGTTGATGTGAGGTAGCTATTATACTGATAGGAACTCACACGGACATGAAATTAAAAAGATCTATCAGACTCATCAATTGAATGGTCTCGTGGCAGATATACTCAAGGTACCCAGCTGTCAGACTTTCGACTTGTTTAAGTCTGAATTGGTTATACAGTATGAATATATCAATGCTTCAACCATATCCAGGTCATTGATGACCACTTGAGGAAGACCTACGTATGTATAGGGTTGAAGCTCCTATACTATACTCCCAGCTTGCCCACTGTGTCCCCTTAGCCTCTGCGCTCATCAGCTTGCGCCCTGAGCCTCAAAATTAGGAACTAATATTATGACTTAGCTAGATATTGAGATATGGGGCGAAGAATAGACTAGCCAAGTCAGGTGCAGTCTTATACATATGTCAGAACAATACTAGGCTGTTAGAGCGAAAGAGATCCAGTCCAATCGGTTGACATCCTCTCCTGTCAATCAGTAGATCTACTCGATGCAGCGGACCACGTGGAATCAGTTGGTCTATCAGCAGGGTAAAGCTTAGTGAAAGTCAAGACTCTAATGAAAAGCATGACTTGTCGAGGGCGGGAGTTAGGAACCTGGCAATATTTGGATACTTGACGTTGAGAAAAAGTGACCAACCTCAGATTGCAAATAAAAAAGCTACCATCTTGAGGTTGGTAAAGAAGCTCCCTCGTAGATGCTATTGAGGAAGAAAGCGGACGCGTCTCGCTCACCACAGATGATCCTGAGTTGTTTCTTCGAATTGAATCTGGTTGTTTGTTAGCTATTATTCTCCAGACATGTAATATTTCAACTCTGTGCATCTAGTGAGTAGAGAAGATCATCTAACTTTGGGGGTCATCCCAGCCCCGCATATGCAAGATTTCAACAGACGTTGAGCGCCACGAGATCCCCCACAAAATGCTTAATTAAATAAACCCAGTCTGGCTAAGAAACATCCCAGACTAACATGGAATAAGCAGCGGGAGCGAGAATTATGGTTATTCACGTTTACCTTCTTAGTACGATCCGTGACAGGTGGAACAGCTAGCCCCGGCCGGAAGAATACAGAACCACGAATGGCATTCCCCTGGGGTTTCGATTAAGCTTACCCCGCGTCTTCCTTTCCCCCACAGATGGACCATGAATTTAACATACAAACGAAGCTATCAAAGAAGCCTAAATTAACAACCCCGGATTTCCCAGCATCTGGAAAAGATGCCAAGAAGAAGATCATATGTTTGCTGCACGATGATTCATGGAAACATGTCCTTGGTGTCGAGTGACATGACATGTTAACTTAGAGCCTTGGCACGCAGTGAACTGAGCGAAGGACCGGGCTAATGCCCTCGGTTCCATGCAAAGCGGTGAAATGGTATGGGAGGCACTCAGGCTATTATTTTGATGGTAAAGAGGTTGGTATGTTATATCATGGAGTTCTTATTATCCATGACAACCAAAAACATATATAAGCAGTAATTACATCCTAATCTCTACCTGCTTACTTCACCAATACGTTTTCCTTGCCTGACCCTTACTCGGACTCAAATCGCATCTCCAATCCATCATGAAGGCTTCACTACTCCTATCTCTCCTCCCCGTCGCCCAAGCCGCCGTCATTGACACACGTCAATCCAAGACAGGTGATGGCAAGCAAGGCGACACCGACGCCACTCAAGGAGATCTCAGCCAAAGGCCACCGCCTCGCTTCCCCTTTCCCATTACCAAGTTCCCCGTTGCCAAGGAGACAGTCGTTCTCAAGAATGCCAAGTACATCATGCCGGGTGAGGTCTTCGATGGCAAGATGAAACGCTATGAACGACCTGAAGGAAGCTGTAACGAACAGGCTGAAGGTACTGATGCTGATGCTGTGTTCAACTTGTTACCTGGTTCGACTATTCGAAATGTCATCATTGGAAAGAACCAGGCCGAGGGTATTCATGCTTTGGGTGATGCCTGGGTTGAGAATGGTGAGCAGCTTTATTGACCTTTGGTTGACCTATACTAACTTTTGCAGTTTGGTGGGAGGACGTTTGTGAAGATGCTCTCACATCGAAGGGCCTGAACACCCAGTTGAGGGTCATTGGCGGTGGAGCCCGAAGCGCAACGGACAAGGTACGCAAGAGACATAGCAAGAGGACTCCCCTTCTGACCATTTGCAGATCTTCCAAGATAACTCGCTTGGTGGCAAGTACAACATCACCGGCTTCTACGCCGAAGGGTTTGGAACATTCTACCAGTCCTGCGGCAACTGCCTCAACCAAGCCAAGCGAAACGCCACAATCCAGAACGTGATTGCCGTTGACGGTCTCAGAATGGGCATCGTAAGAGCCCCCTCCATCACCAACCTCAATCTTTTCTTTTCTAATAGTTCTAGATCAACCCCAACTACGGTGATGAGTTCCGTCTCAAGAATGCTCAGATCGACAACGTCACCAGCATTGTTGACAAGGAAATCGGCAACAACGTGCAGACTGTTCCATACTATATCGGAAACGGACCCGATGAGAAGTACGCTTTGTATAATGAGACGAGGGATAACATCACAAAGTTTAAGGGCAAAGTTACAAATGCTTATGAGCCTGAGGATCCTTATGAGTGGCTTGAGGAGTTCTGGCCTGAGGGTTTTAACTAAGCGATACAAGAGTATATAGTGGATGCTAGTGCATATAGATACTAGGATTTATACGAGGGTATCCTTTTAAAGATAATATATATATATTTCAGGCAGTATTAAACTATTTATTTTATATAATTAATTTAATTTACCTGAGTAATTATTATGTTTTTAACCTATATCTTTTACTATCATTAAATTAAATTATTACACCTAATAAATAGTACTTATAATATACACTGCACTCATTAGTAGGACTTTACCCTATGCATCCTATATACAAGTATTAAGTACTTTCACCGCATTGCTTACCATTATTGGAGGCTTACACGTGCGGCTGATGAGCTGTTAGTGGTTACAGCACCCAGAAAACCTCTCATGGCTGACCAACTGCAGGGCTTGTTTCAACCTGTAGCCACTGAGGAAGGCTCGTGGCGCAACTGGGCACAGCTCGATTCTAATTATAGATTTATGAGACGAAGATGCGTTATTTACAATATTAGGCTGGCGCTTAACGCTCTGAACCAATTCTTCGCAGAAGTCACCACTGCCCAAGTTTTTTTTCTTCTCTGCAAGCTGACATTTTGATACTAGGTTACATGCGCATAGGAGGTCGGTCTACCACCATTATGCTTCCACGTCAATGCACTTACTGCAATGACCTTGAGGTCAGACAAACCTTCGAGTCTCAGCATCACCGCGACCTTGCATCCCTCAAAGACTGTGCTGAGAGTATTCTCCAACCTTGTCCGCTTTGCAAACTACTATGGGCAAGTATCCAAGATCTTTGTCCGAAAAAGCACCTGCAACACTTTCTGAAGAATTGGAAATCCGATCCCAAGTTGCTCGGGGCCAAGTTAGTCCTTATATCACAAAAGCAAACTCATCCACCAGATATCCACTCAACATCAAGTAGGGTTATCTGGTTCAACGATGCGTTTATAGAAGTGTTTATTAAAGGTCCGAATGTGGATGAGGACCTTGCAGGGAGCTTCATTGCGCACTTGAATGTTTCTACGACACCAGGTCAGTTATAATTGAGCCAATTTACTCGTTCGCAGGTTTTAATCTGTAGCAGAATCGCCCGGCGCAAAAGAAATACGCGGCAGAACTCTCGACAAGTCTTCGGAATCCCGAAAGCGTGCCGAGACGATCAGCTTAACCAAAGCATGGCTCAATAGGTGCAACGACTTTGACCGTCGATGCTGTGGCAATGAGCGAAGGGACCTGCCCTCAAGAGTAGTTGATATCGGAGGAACGAAGCCGAAGCTTGTCGAAACCCAGGGAAAACGAGGTATCTATGTTGCTCTGTCATATTCTTGGGGCGGTGCCACATCGCGAATGTTCAAGTTCACGACGGATACTGAGGCCGCTTTCAAAAAGGGAGTTGCGTTATCCAAGCTCGCCAAGACACATCGTCAGGCGATCCAGGTCGCGCGCGAGCTTGAGTATCGGTATATCTGGATTGATGCGCTTTGCATCAGGCAAGACGACAATAAGGACTGGGCAGATCAGGCCTTGCTTGTTCCAGAGATATACAACAACGCGGATCTCACCATCGTGGCTGGAGTAAGCAGTGACGCACGAGATGGGTTTCTCGACATTGGATCCTCGCCAGTCGAAGTACCATGCCAAGTTCCATACCAATGCGCTGATGGCAACGAAGAAGCCAAGTGCTGGCTCAGCCTTCCACGGGACCGCAGTATTGGTCCTACAACCGAACGTGCATGGTGCTACCAGGAATCACTGATGGCTAGACGAATGATCATCTACGGAAGAGAGCAACTTATCTTTCGTTGCCGTGAGCGTGAAGAGTTCGAGGACGGCTCTTGTAACTTTGTTGGAGAAGCGGATGTCTGGTATAACGAACTATTCCCAGCTCTTAATGCTTCCAATCTACCCCCAGTTCAAGAAGACCATAAACCACGGAACCGCATTCAACTTGATTCTCGTCCAGCAACTTATACTAGCCCTTCATTTGGACGGGGACAGCGAGGGTTGGGACTTGCTGACACAACAGATCCGGTCCTTCGACGGTGGTATTCTGTCACAATGGAATACTCTACAAAGAGCTTTTATGACCCCTCCGACAACCACGCCGCTCTCTCTGGTGTCGTTCGCCTGTTCAAGCAAGCCCTTGTTAGCAGATTTGGACGTGGATCAGACAGATACATGGCGGGTCTGTGGGAGTGTGATATGATATGCGGATTACTGTGGAGAAGTCGGCGTATCGTCGACGCCCACTTACCAGCACTCACAGTTCCTGAGTACGAGAAAAAGACTATCAGAAAAGCGCCTTCGTGGTCATGGATGGCACTCATCGGACCTATTACCCAAGGAGCTGGCGCGAAAACAGATGAACTTGCCGGATTCGCACGGTACGGAACACCATGTTGCAAACCAGGCAATCTGAAACGCAATAGTTGGTGTCAGAACCCTGAGGGATGGGAGTACAATATTGTCGAGCTCAAACACTTCCCGGATCCGTACGAGCTCCAGGTCTACGGCTACTTGCGCGAACTGCGGATTTCGCAATACAAAACCCAAGATCACCCTGATCATGGCGTGCGTTGTAAGCTTTATCCGCGGGATGCCTTGCACAAGCACACATTCCGTCTGGAATCCAGCGAGAGACGGCCTTTGGTTAAAGGTCGTGGAGATCCCAATTCGAACTGGTCGCTCATTGCAGCGACGGGGCTTTTCGACCAGCAGACCTCGAGCAATCCTCAGGAAATGTGGGCGCTTCGTCTTACTTCTGAGGAAGGACTGCTTCTTAGGAAGCTCTATCCGGGAAAGATAATTTTTGAGAGGTTGGGAATCTTCTTTATTGAGAATCCAAAGGCCTTCTACCCGGATGATTTAAATCTTGTTACGAATCGGGGTCGATATCGCATCCCGGAGGACAAGCTGCCAGTTAGCAAAGTCATTATTTACTAGCCAGCCACACCCATTTGAGGCTTGCATGGGAAGTTAGATGGGGATTCAATTTTGTTTGAGCTTTGCTGCTGATAGTGGAGTATGTACCGTATGGTCTGTATTGGTGCAGGACGCAGAAAAGCTATGCACGTTTTGAAGTTGTCGACTCTTGGACGATTATGTAGATATTCAACATGTTGTATTTGATAATATTATTTTGACTTGATGGATCTGACAGTCGAGGTTTGCATCACGCACCTTGACTCGACTTTGTGAACGAGAACAGTGCCTGAGTCTAGCATGCAACCATTCACACATGTTTCTGGCCGAAGGCTCGTTACTAATAGCGAATAAAAGTCGGTAATAATGGTTGGAAGATATATGGGCCATCATCGTGGATGGCTCGGACTTTTTCCAAAAGTCTGTATAGCCTCCAATGCCCGCCAATCCAGAGAAGGTGGCTGTGGGTGGCTATGCGCTGATGCGCAATGGCTATGGAACCACGTATGCGTGTCAGATAAGCTCCAGCCTGACTAGAGCGTCTGCGCCCGGCATAATTCCACGCTTACAACAGTTGGTTGGCCTCCCCACCGTTATTTAAGAAATCCTTACCCCTCCAGTGATCAACGTTGATCATTCCCCGCCCAATATCTTTAGACAACGGACGAACTCATCCGCTCTCTTTTCAATCATCGACTAGGAAGAATTAAAAACACCGAGAACTTTATTTACGGACAGCCCTCCCTGTTCCTAACCATGGCCGACCCTCTCTCCATAGTCGGCGGTGTCGCAGCAGGACTTCAACTTGTTTCGGCGGCTGGAAAAGCACTGCTCGCCACCATAAAGCTATTACAAGACCTGCAGGAAGTCCCCGGTCAGCTGGCACAGCTCCTGCGAGAAGTGGATGACTCCATATCCAGGCTCTGTTACAGTTGTAGGGGAGGCTCACATGCCTTTGGCAATCTGGATCCAGTCCAAGAAAAACGTCTCGTCAGCATCGCAGATTCTCTGCACCCAGTTTTGCAAGAAATACACAACATGATAACTCCGTTATTCTCCGATAGACAGGGGAAGAGAAAGGCAATGAGTCAACTCTGGAACTCCATTATCTCGCTCAAGGTCGAAAAGGAACTTTCGCAAAAATTAGAGAGGCTAAATAGGCTCAACATTGAGATGGTTCGGGAACTAGGCGTTGTTGGACTTGAAGTCCAATTAGCCACCAACGAGCTCATAACAGCTACCAATACGACTTCAGTACAGGGCTTCTCTAGCCTTGAGACGCAAATGGATTCTTTGCGGAGAGACTTCCAGACGTTCACAATATCGATACAAGAAGCCCATACTATTTCACTAGAAACATCATCTCTCAAGGGTCGCGCCGTAAAGCCGGAGCAAATGGAACGCACCAGGGAAGGCAGTTGGGAAATTGTCAGCAGATCATCAACAAGTCTCTCGGGCACAACAATGAACTCACAACTATCGGAGGACAAGAGACTATCAGAAGAAAGGGCGGAGCAGATGCGCCGTTATCTCGGAACCTCCAGTGCTGTAAGCCCAAAGTTACCAACTCGCAGCCCGCGTCCAAGCTCCAACCTCGAGTCTGTTCTTTTTAGCATACGGACTTTCTATACAACAGGGAACTTTGATCCGTCGGCACCAGTAAAAAAGGTTCAGTTCTGGCAGGACACCGACCTCGCGATCTACCTCATGAAAATCGCAAAGGGTGATGCGCGCGGTTCAAGTCAGAGCCAGACTCGAGGTTTTCGACTCTTGAAAAACTCAACAGCCGGTTCTCCTGCCATATTCCACGAGGGTACCGCGACCATTATCATCGAGCTGCTGAGTACCCTGTCTCCTGTCAACACCACGACATGCCCTTTTGTACGAGATGCTGTTCTTACATATATCAATGAGCTCGCGCGCACTCAATTGCATCCTCAGCACCCCATCTCTCTGGTCATAGCCACGCTAAGGAAAGACAAAGGCGACAAAAACGTCTCTTTGCGTGCGCTCACATCAGTGGTTGATCGCTTACGCGCGACACTTGGTCCTGCCCACGAACTGACCCAGCTCGCGACATCAAGGCTCTGTGCCCTTCTGCGCCGGAGTGAGGATTATGATGAAGCTCTGCGGATAGCCAACGAGGGAGTGCGTGCTCTTCGCAGCCTGTTAGGACCTAATTCTTTGCAGGAACGCAAGCTGTTAAGGCACGTTGAGCATGTATACATCGACCAAGAAGACTGGCCAGCAGCTCTGAGCGTTTGTTTCGATATAGTTGGGCAGCAGCACCTCGAAACTCCAGACCCGGACCCGTGGTTCCATGACGACTGCGCGGTGTATACCATGGAGGACATTGCGAAGATATACGAATGTGCTGGGAATCTAGCTCTAGCGGTAGCATGGCTGACTCAGGCCAAGGCGGCGAGTGTGATAGCTTGGGGAGAGGTTGATGAGACAGGTCATATACAGGATAAGTTAGACGAGCTGATTGCGCAGATGGGTCCGACGAAAGATGCTGGGGTTCAAGATTGAGATTAGTACTAATGGTTTTAGTATAAGATTAAATATGTACGTATAGTAAGCCTCAATGCGGTATCACTAGTACTTTTGACCTCTCTCACAGTTAAGCATATAAATAGCTCTAGGTTGAGACTATTTGCTCAGGGCCTGATCCAAACTTCAACACTATCATTCAGGTAAAAATTGAATCTCAAGACAGGAAAGCCTCGTGCATAATAGCAGTCTCTCTTGAGGGCTCAAGATTTCGCCACTCTATAGATCAAGCCTTTTCAAATATTTGAGTCAAGTCTGGCCCACTTATCAACACCAACGTCACTTTCATAACGGAATGGTCTTCTTTAGAGCCGATCTCCTACCCTACTGTTGACCAAGTAGAGCATACATTTCGATTAAATAACGGACGTATTCTCTTTATCTAATTTATTTAGGACACTGAAAAGGCTAGACGACCATCATGATATACCTCGTTGAGATGTCATGGGCTTGACCTATCAATCAATAATGTTAGCAACAATTGGGCAACCCATGTGCATAGATGTTTTGAACAGTCAAGCAACATGCTGAAGCAAACTCTCCTATCCAACAGCTTAGTTATCATATCTAAGCATTCCAAATCACTGGGACTTATCGCTATATCGTCGGGTTACACAGAAAGGCAATGCAACGTGAACCCTCTTTGGTATTTGTCACGCAACAAAAGACTTCCACTGGAGGACTTTATTTCCCTGGTTAACCTGGGCCGGAAGGTCCGAGTGCTGCATAACACATGCATAATACCATCTTCTATCGATATGTAGGGCCCAAGGGTCCTCATCCACGCCAATGTTTTCCCCACCAAACCGTTACACTAAAGAGTCAGAAGAGGGGCAACTTGATCTCAACCGCAATTTGTATTGGACAGGAAAGATTATCAAAGCATGCGTCAGTGAGCACTTTCTCACCGAGGCCTTCGAAATGTGCCATCGCTTCCCTCCGCCAATCGGGACATCGGGATCCTTGTCATGCTCCAACAAGATTCAGACCAGGGTTAGCTTTCAGTGCCGACACGCAACGATAACATCATCAAGCCACCAAAAAATAACCTCAACTCAACGGTCAATAACTTCCCGACTAAACACTAACTGTCGGTAGATCTCCATCTTTTGACATCGTCGTGGTATTCGAAATGGGGCGTTTGCTGAGAAAGATGGTGACTACAGCTTACTAAACCCTGCACGAAGCGGGGACGAGGAATCGCTGCATGATGACAAACCCGCGCCAAAGGCTTACGGCACACCTTCGCAGCGGGCCGACCTTAAGCATATTCGTATAGCTCCTCGTGGCGTCGCGGTGGCTTGAGCCAATATGCGTGAGGATAGCTTCGGCCGACTGAGGCGGACTTCATTTCCGACTGTGCATTTGAGCATGGATTGAGATTGGGATCAAGGACCTTTCACTCCAGGATCACACAGCATGCAAAGATTGCAGTATGCAGTGTTCAGAACATGCATGTGAAGTATTCGAGGTTGAGTCCTTGAGTATATATAGCTGTGTACCAACCCAAGTTGGAGGAAGTTCTTCAGGTTCATCAGCCATCTCACAGCTTCAGTACCAACCTGCAACCCAAGGCTTTCGACAATGAAGTTCAGTTCCATCATCGCCGCTGGCGTCCTCACCGTTTCTGCTCTTGCTAAGAGCGGTTTCAAGTATGAGCGTCTTGACAAGAACGATGCCGTAAGTTTCCCAGTGCTCTCTGCTTCTCCAGTATGCTAAAACAATCAGGTTCTCCTCGTGGTCGATATCCAGGAAGGCCTTTACCAGTTGACCAGAGATTGGGATCCTACTCTGTATCATCACCAGTCTATGGCCCACGCTGCCATTGGTCAGGCTTTCGACTTGCCTGTTATCCTGACTACCTCCGCTGATCAGGGTAAGTTCTCAACTCGAATACATCTCTGACATTCTTACTGACAGCTCAGGTCCCAACGGTCCTCTCATGCGAGAGATCCGCGAAATGTACCCCAAGGCCCCACTGGTCCAGCGCCAAGGCCAAGTCAACGCCTGGGACAGCGAAGAATTCCGTGACGCCCTCAAGGCCACCAACAAGTCCCAGGTCATCCTCGCCGGTATCACCACCGATGTCTGCACCACCTTCCTCGCTCTCTCTCTCCGTGAAGCCGGCTACTCCGTCTGGGCCAACATGGAGGCATCTGGCACTACCACTGCTCTCATCCGCGACATTTCCAACGATCGCATGCGCGATGCTGGCGTTCAGGTTGTCAGCTTGTTCTCCATCATCTGTGAGCTGATGCGCGACTGGAGGAACAAGCCTGGTGCCAAGGAGATCTACCCTTGGCTTGGACAGTACTATCCTGCTGCTGGTTACATGGCTCGTGGCCATGCTGCAGCTATTACCAATGGAACTATCCAGCCTGGTGAGGATGGGTACACTCACTACCCTTAGAGCTAGATTGATTTCTGGTACTAGCAGTTGTTGCCTAGATGGATGATGACTTGCTCTGGGAGCTGGCTTGAAAGGCAGCTGGATAGTCTTCAACTCCCAACAAAACCGTCTCTGTCCCCACTTGGAGGAGATGGTTTCACATAGACTTTACTTCATTCTCCTTCAACTTTTACAATGAATACACGACCATTGGTTCTCATCTTCTTTCCCATGCATAAGTGACTCCATTCGATTAGCATGCATTCAGGTCTACTCACTCTACAAACACGCCCGACGGCAACAGTGTGAAAGCACAAAGACCTGTAAAACATTTGCGACTAGAAACGCATTATTGCACCGTCGGACTATAAGTTTCACCATGCATCCCGCTCTCGTCAGCCTACGGATACACAGGCCTTGAGGTGCCGCGGGGTCCGATCCACCCAGTCAATCACAACTGTCTTGGACACGGGCAGAAAAACATGAGACCAAACCTATCAAAGCACGCACTATACCTTAAATGAGCATACATTAAGGATGGCAGCTGCCAATAGTTCAAGCTTAACCGACCACCTAAGGGCACGGAATCTGACATATTTGTCTCAATTGGTTGATTGTCAATCAGACCACCTCAGCCAAGACGACAGCACCTGATCATGTGCCACCAACACGTTGTCGTCAGCCATAACCGCAAAGACCAGCAACTCTATAAGACCTCTGTTACAGCTCTGATGTGATTTTGAGTCGTGGTATATAGTTACCATATATACTTACATTCGGTCTCAGAAACTGCAGCTATGGCATCGAGTAGCACGCTCCCTCTTACCATGCGCGCTGCCCAATGGCGCTCAATCAAAGGCGGCATCGACAAGAATCTCACTCTCGTTGCTGATGCTAAACTACCCAAAAATGCTTCATCGCTTCCCAAAGGACAAACCCTCATCAAAGTCGCATACGCATCGGTCAATCATCTCGATTACAAAATCGCTGAGATGCCTCTCACTAACTTTATGTTCTCTAAACCTGCCACGCCAGGCCTTGACTTCTCCGGCACGATTGTCTCTACGGCACTGGTTGGGTTCCAGCCTGGACAGAAGGTATTTGGAAGGACAGAGTTACCGATTGGGGGAACTCTTGCCGAGTATGTTGTTGTTGGGAGTAAGGGAATGGCGGGTCTGCCGGATGGTGTTGAGCTTAGAGATGCAGCCTGCGTTGGAATTTGCGGGACAACGGCGTTGCAGTGCATGTCTCCGTTTGTTAAAGCGGGTGATAGAGTGCTCATAAATGGTGGTAGCGGAGGTGTTGGTGTTTTTGCAATGCAGGTTGCCAAAGCATTGGGATGCTCTCATGTCACGGTCACTTGCTCCGCTTCCAATGCCGACTTCTGTCGAAGCCTTAGTGCCGATGAGACCATTGACTACAAGTCTGAAGACCCAATCGAAGTTCTCAAGAAGAAGGAGGATAAGTTTGACTTAGTTCTCGACACCATCTTCAACGATCCGAATCTTTACTGGCAGTCCCATCAATATCTCAAACCTGAAGGCCAGTATGTTTGCGTAGGTCTACCACCACGCTTTCAAACATTTAAATCCCTCCTTGCCATCAATCTGTTACCGAGATGGCTAGGTGGTGGGAAGAGGAAGTTCAAGTATCACTCTGTAACCGCAAACGGGAAAGACTTTGGACAGTTTGCGGATTGGATGAGAGAGGGAAAGGTGAGGGCTGTTATTGAGGAGGAGTTTGGGCTGGAGGATGCAGGAAGGGCTTATGCGAGACTGAAAGAAGGTCGGACAAAAGGAAAGTTGGTTGTACGCGTTGAGGGTGAAGCTGATGTGAGTTCTCAAGGTATGGATCAGTGAGTATGAAGGCTATGGATTGACCTGGCCAAGGGAAACATCGATATGGACATCTAAGGGCCATGCTACGACTATCTGGGGATGAAAGGACGACTAACGGTGGCAAAAGACTGTGAACGGTAATCAGTACTGGTAACGGGATCTCTAATCCAGATTGAACAATATTTATTATCAGGACCATGAAGACCATTCCCATGAACCCAAATTTCCTATGTGAAATCCACCTCCAACGCCAGTAGTATACAAATCAGCTTATAGAATAATAGCCTGAGGATTCAGGTTCGCAAACATCTGATTCCACGTCATATCCTCCTCTGGCGCTCGTTTCCAAATATCCTCCAAAACCGCAATTACAGAATGGACTGAAGCAAACCGTATCTCATCATAAATAAATCCCGCAAGACCTCGCACAAGACGCTGTTGCTTGGGACATTGCGAATGTGCTCCTGCTATGCAGATGGGCAGTACAGCGCAGTTGAGAATTTTGGAAGGTTTTTGAATGCTGAAGATGCAGTCGAGGCACGATTGGGTATGTTGCTGGACGAGAGCATGGTTTGCAGGTAGACCGCACACAGCTCGGTATAGATAAATCAGTGCGGCGTGCTGGAAAATCCTAACGAGGCTAAATGCTTGTGCTGATTCGGTGTCGCATTCGGTTGACGGTGTATCAACGGGCGATGAACGAGGCGACGTCAAATCCTCAATCGCCAATGAAGCATACGTCGGTCTCAGAGCTGCTTCAAAGATTCGTATTCTCTCGATCGAGAACTCTTCAATCATGCGTGTCGTCGCATCAAGATAGAACGCCATACTCGAAATTTGCTGAAAGACCGTCGATAGCGAGCAATAACCCTGTGTATCTCGTCCCCACCAGACAGGTCCGCGGTCAACGACCTCCCAAATGGCCGGTGGAAATGAAGGGGGTTTGCCCGTAAGCATAGCGCTTGTTAGATCTGTCGTCGCAAACTCCGATAGCATCATGTGAAGCGGATCCTGGCCTGTGCCTAGCACAGCGGTCATGCCGCCGAGTTGATTGATGATGGCCAAGACTCCATCTCTGTGACTTGACGTCGATGCAGATGACTGTGCACATTCGAGAAACCCATCGTGGAAGTAGAGCAATAGCACCGCAAATAGCAATGTCTGCAAAGGCCCGTCTTCTTTCGAGCAACATCCATCAACCTCTTCTCTCAGCGCAGCCAAACACTCCATCCTCTTAACGTTCAAAATACTCCGACTATTCCGTCCATCCTGCAGCCATCGGTGGGAATCAGCAAGAACACACGTCGCAAGCAACACAACACGATGCTGCAGCGCAACAAAAGTTGGCGGCGCACAAGGCTTCGAGGCAGTCGTCAACAAAGGCCAGAACCGTCCATGAAAGTAATCCAGCGAGCGTTTCTCATACACTGCCAATGACGCGGCGAGTTGTTCATCGCGGGTAGTAACCTGATAAATCGCCGGCACTGTGACAGCAGGCCGTGTACTCCAGCGAATGAGCCGTTCGTTATAATCGCATGCAGCGCCTACTTTGGCGCACCGCGAACAAGTTGGTTTTGCGAGATCGCATTTGATTCTGCGTTTCTTGCAGGGCCAGCACGAGCCCTCTACTACGCGAACGCGAGTCTTTGGCATTATTGATGATTGTGTTTGGAGTTTGATGTTTGGAGGGTAAAGTTGGGGATTTACTGGTCGTTGGTATTAACATTGTTGAGATATGCCAAGGCCTGGAATAAGTCACGGGCCCAGCGATCTGGAGGCAGATAAGGGAGAGATTGCGCGGGGAACAAGGTGAATGTCCGGCCAAGCCTCCGCAATTCAAGCCCCGCTTGAGAATGGGCAATCTAGTTGCTTGTTTGAGATTAGTGCCTGATATCATTGCGAGTCATGGTTGGTTGACTGAGCGGGGTTTCGCGTTTAAGTGCTGAAGGATTGGTTCGGCTTTAGAGCGGACGAGTCTTGATAAGGCCTAGGGTAGCCAAGATGAATATGGATGCGGTGGAATGAATGTTCGTGAGCATGTAAGGCTTTGAACAATGGTAAGGATATTTAATAAATTTAAGTAAAGGATGAACCGGTCTTATTACAGTGCCTGTTGTAATTGCGGTGTTTCCGGGTCTATTCCTTTGCAACTTGAGATATGAACGACAAGAAACACAACGGATTATTTGGTCATTTTAGCTCCTTAATGCCACAATCCAAATTTCGGCCTCAAAGCCTTGATAGTGCAATTCATGTTAAGCTTCTTGTTTTCGTTCCTTATACCTCCTATGTCAAAGTGTCATGCATTGAGGCCTTAGGTTATTAATTAAGTTATAGAAATGTACTTTATGAATTATAGACCCTGCTATTAACTCTTATATTATACTACCGCATCAAATGCTTACGGAACAATCGGTATATAATTAACACCTTAGTGATGAATCTCAATATATATGAAATTTTCGGATGTCAGGGCAGGAGTGAAACTATTCTCTAGCGAGGACTATCTGTACTATCTGCGTCTATTTAGAGAGCAGGATAAGCATCGAACAGAAATACAGTTGTTCTTGCCCAAGACCATTTCAAAGATATGTCTGTTACGTGGAAAAGTGACTCAAAGGCCCGGGTGAATAAGAAAGCAGCCGCCTTGGCAACGGCTAATATTCCTACTTAGATGATTGAACTAGATAGTGACTACACTGGACCATACCTACTGATTACGAATCGTAACCATGGTTTCCTATCACTCTAGCTTGTAGGTAGTGTGTGACGTGTAACGGTAGAAGTGCTGACATCATATAAGCCCCATTATGGCCACCCGCCTTCACATGCAACAACAATAGAATACAGCGTCCTGAACACTCCATTCGATAGTGAAAACTATTTCCCGGTGGTAGAAACGGAAGAGGGGTTACGTCGAGCGCGTCGATATATTAGGAAGGTGTTATTGGGTAAGTGATATATGTAGAAAGATGCACATAAGTGGCACAGGACGCGGCTATCACATATTCGGGTCACCGGAGAAAGAGTCCAGCGGCCCGAGCCGTCAGGAATCCGTATCTATCATGGAAACAACCGGCATGTATTACAAACACCTCAAATAAGATGAGCTTATGAAGGGAGAAGGAGAATAAGGTTCATACAGTACGGTCAGGAACACGAAGGGACCGCTAGCTCTCATGATAATCTGGAAGGCCGAAAGGCCTTATAGAGCTTTTCTGAGACCAATGTTGATAAGCCGCAGCTTTGCGTCTCCAATTACTTCCCACAGTGTCTCCTCAGTGTCCAACACATACAGAACGGGTACTGCACCATTTGGGTATCTGCAGATCGTATGATACTCAGCAAGACTTTGGTTGGTCACAAGCCGAGCCAATTTGTTCAAGTTTGTGATATATATGCATGATAAACCGCGGAAACATGTTTCCTGCATCCATCCACTCGTGTTCAGGAGCATGACCGGCTCTTACTCTCACAAGTCGCATTATTGCCGCATGGTAATGCCCATTACGACAGGTGGCTGGCAGCCTGCAACCAATACCTGCTAGCGTTGACGAAGATAGTACTCTCTTGTCTCCGCATCTTCTTTGGCTAGCCCTTGTAACCTATGGGCTATAGCCGGTACATGACGCAGCAAGCCTCGGAATTGAGTAAGATTGTGACCCTCTATCGGATGCATGACTTAACTTATTGGGTATGCGAAGGAAGATCAAGGCGTGGCTAATACCCTCCCAAGCCTCATGCAGAGATATGACGAGGACATGGCCTTGTCGTGGTCTGGTACACGTGAGGTTTGGCATAATGTGTTTTGAAGCAACGTGACATATAGTTGCTCTTGGCCCAGAGGCACACCTATATATCTACCTACGGATTCGCTCTGATGGTCGAGGGACATTAAAGTAATACCTACCCATTCATTGACTGGAACACATCATTCAATTTAAGTACGTTAGCTAGGACAAAAGATTTCGCCATGCTATCAGCAGTCCTAATTCTTGTGGGTATTGCCCTCACCATACTCTACCTGCGCACCAAGCCTCGCAAGAATCTCCCTCCTGGCCCCAAGCCCCTCCCCATTCTTGGCAACATCCGAGACATGCCAGATGGGACAGCACCGGAATACCAACACTGGATCAATTTCAAAGACTTGTACGGCCCAATTAGCCATGTCTCTATCCTTGGCCAGTCCCTCATCATACTCCACGACCGTGAAGCTGCAAATGCTATCCTAGAGAAGACCTCTACCAAGACATCTTCACGGCCACAGTTCATCTTTGGCAACGAAATGTGCGGGTATAATCAGATTCTCAGCTTCAAGCCATACGGAAAATCGTTGAAACAACATCGAAAATTGGTTCATCAACAGCTTGGTACTAAAACAGCTGCATCACGATTTCGGGACGTTCAAGACGTCGAGTCACGCCGGCTTCTGCTCAGAATCTTGAACAGCCCTGAGAAGCTATCGATGCATATCAAGACGTGAGCCCCCGTAATTTCCTACCAAAAGTATCTTTCTGACTCCCCTGTTCTAGCGAAGCAAGTGCTATAATACTAAAGATGACATATGGTTACAACCTCGAGGCGGAAAAGCAGGATCCACTAGCGCTCTTGATAGAGCAGATGATGCATAATTTCTCTCTCGCGTTCGTCCCCATGAGCTGGCCCGTTGATGTCCTACCTATACTTCGGTATCTCCCAGAAACACTTCCAGGAATGTCCTTCAAGCGCATAGCACAAGATTGGAACGCCAATATGCGCATGGTGGTCGACGTGCCGTACGCCTTCGTCAAAAAGCAAATCGCAAAGCAGTCTTATCTACCATCATATGTCTCTTCGCTTATCAAGCAAAATGATGGCGATTTAGATGAAGACACTGAGGCCGCTATCAAGCAAACCGCTGCTGTCATGTATGCTGGAGGCGCTGATACGACTGTTTCGTCCATTCGTGGTTTTGTATTGGCTATGCTGCTATTCCCAGATGTCCAGAGGAAGGCACAGCAAGAGATCGATTCTGTTGTTGGGACCGAAAGACTTCCCCATTTTGAAGATAGAGATAATCTTCCTTACGTCGATGCCTTGATCAAGGAAACACTCCGATGGATCCCGGTAACCCCAATGGGAGTCGTTCACACAGCAGATGAGGATATCCACTACAAAGACTTTGTTATCCCCAAGGGAGCATCATTCCTGCCGGCGACGTGGTGGTTCCTTCATGATCCTGCGATCTATTCAGACCCATCTTCTTTTGATCCGGACAGGTACTTGGAACCGCGAAACGAACCTCATCCCAATTTCGCATCATTTGGGTTCGGTCGCAGGGTCTGTCCTGGACGGTTCCTCGCCAATGACAGTCTGTTTATCAGTATTTCACGTCTTCTAGCTACCTTTGAGATAAAGAAGGCTGTTGATGGTCGGGGCAATGAGATTGAACCTAAGATAAGTCTCACGCCTGGCATGATTTCTCATATTCGTGACTTCCCATATGACATCAAGCCGAGGAGCGAGAAGTACGTGGATATGATTAGACAGGTTGAGGTTGATCATCCATGGGAGCAAGCTGATGCTACGTTTCTGAGCCAGGACCTGTCTCTGGAGTCAGGAAAGGTTTAAGAGAACTTGGCTAAAATGAATTAAGTAGCATAGCAAGTATCAGAAAGTCTTCAATAGTCAGGAAAGGGTTAGGGCTATGGAAGATAAAACAATAGCTATTAGTTCTTATAATAACTTTATAGTAAACAATTAAGAACTGCTCCGCGGGGTAAACTCCGGCAAACGAACACGTACGAGAATACAATTGGCTGACAAAATGACGCGCAATAAATATCGGCCAGACTGGATTAGGCTACAGATTCACAATGCTACAATAAGAACCCGAAATGCTAAGAAATATTACTAGTCGCGGCCGCTCTAAGCCAGAGCAGCCGCCAGCGAGTAATGAGCCGAAGCTTCTCGGTCTCACTTCTTGGCACGATGCTGGGCCAGATGCTGATGTTGAGTGCGTTGCGTTTCCAGTTTCATTTTCATCGCAGGCCGACTAACCTTTGAGCCTGTCAGCATAGTCTTCGTTCATGGTCTGATGGGTGATCGGCACAAAACTTGGCGAGGGACGGGCTCTAATGGAGTTAAGCTCGAACCCTGGCCTAAGCTATTGCTATCCAAAGACATTCCAAAATCCCGAATACTGTCGTTTGGCTATGACGCAAGGGTCATCAACAAAGATAATTCATCCGGAAGAATACCCGCCGAGTCTGCCTCGGAGCACGCCCGTGAGTTGGTATACACTCTGAGGGATTTTCGTTCCGATACACGGACAGCGGGGAGAAATATTATGTTTGTATGCCATAGTTTAGGTGGCATTGTCTGTAAAGATGTCTGTTGACTGTCTAAAACCATTCTTACGGGGCGCGGCATTGACTGAGTATCAACTTTAGGCAATGTGTTTCTCACACCGACGGCCAACCCAAAATTACCACGATATCTGGAAATCGACGGTCGGCATAGTTTTCATGGGAACGCCACACCGTGGAAGTAAGCAATCCAGATCTGCGATAGCCGCTGCATCCTTGCTTGGCATGTTTATGGACACAAATATCAACCTCCTCGAAATCTTGAACGAGAGTTCCGAGCTGCGTGACCGTTTGGACGAAGAGTTTCAGGCCTTGCAGGAATTTAGGCGAATCCCTACCAGCTGCTTCTGGGAAGCACTGCCAAGCAAGCGAGGAGGTATCATTGTGCCCAAAGAATCTGCGACACTTGACGGGGACAGGGGAAGAGCTATACATGCGGATCACAGCAGCATGGTCAAATTTGCTAGCGCGACAGATGAAGGCTACAAAGCTGTGAGGAGCACAATCAAAGACATGTTAAGTATAGCAGAGAAGAAACCTGCGCGTTTGACACAGAGGCTCCCGCAACGCCAGGTTGG
Source organism: Fusarium mangiferae (assembly GCF_900044065.1). Classification (NCBI taxonomy): domain Eukaryota; kingdom Fungi; phylum Ascomycota; class Sordariomycetes; order Hypocreales; family Nectriaceae; genus Fusarium; species Fusarium mangiferae. Next base: position 1,006,299 of record NW_024573935.1, read on the forward strand.
TCATGCAAATAAGTCGAGTGTTTGGTTCCTTTCGCCCCCCAAGAACCCTAATTTCTCAGGACGAAAGTCAGAGCTTGACAAATTAAACGACTGCTTGGGTATAAGTGTGACTGGCCCTACAGAGACGAGCCACATACGAGCAGCCATTTGGGGAGCTGGAGGCATCGGGTAAATAATATGATCCAGGTTAAACAGGATTAACTGACATGGGGACAACAGGAAAACACAGCTAGCAGCGCAATGGGTCGCTGAAATGAATGAGAAGCATGCACATTCAGTATTTTGGGTACATGGCGGCAGCATTGAGCGTTTTGTCGAGTCATATGCCAAGATCGCCCGTTATTGCAAGATTCCAGGGTGTGACGTCGACAACCCACAGCTACCTCAATCTACCATGCTTCACAATCTTAAAAAGTGGTTTGAAGAGCAAGCGCAGAAAGTTTCTTGGGTAATGGTGGTTGACAACGTTGACAACGTCAAGGTCTTTGGTGAAACCAAGGATCAAGATACGGCTTCGGGAATGCTGCGAGACTATCTTCCAAGCTGCGATTATGGATCTATACTCTTTACCACACGGAGTAGAGAGATAGCGGAGATTCTAGCAGATTCAGACAAAATTGTCATGGTCGATGAGATGACAACCGACGACTGCGTTGAGTTGATGCGAAAAAAGCTCGCTTCCGCTGAATACGATGACGCAAACTTGGCAGAACTAGCCGCGGAACTCGAATATCTACCATTGGCCCTGATACAATCTGTGGCCTATTTGTCCAAGGGAAAGGAACAGATTCCGAGCTACTTGCAGCGTTTGAGACATGCTCGAAGCCTGATTGTAAACCGACCTCATGAATCCGAAGCCTCGGTTCTCAAAGATGAAGACGGGAGGTACAGCGCCGTCGCAAGAACGTTGATAATAACATTCCACGCAATCCAGTCGGAGAATACTCTAGCCATGGAGCTTCTCAAACTTATGAGCTTCTACGAGAGGCAGGAAATACCTCGGTCACTCTTCATCTGCTACGCACACAACTATGAGCTGTTCACCACTGGAATATTTGTACGTGGCCCCGAATGGGACGACTGGCAGCCAACAGGAAACATACGCTCTCCTACAGACGGTCAAATCAACGAAGCCTTGTCGCTTCTTGAGCAGTACTGTGCCTTGACTAAAGGTCGTGACGAAGGAGCCGTGACATTGCATCGGCTAGTTCATATTGTACTGCGAAGCCAAGTAAAGAGAAATCACAACACAGCGAGAGAAATGGCAGCCAAAGCCATGGCTATTTTGTGTAATACATTCCCCGTACCCAACGCCGACAATTGGACCGAGATGCAACAACTCATGCCACACGCCAAATCAGTGCTAAACGAAGAGGATATGGAACTGAACGGTGGACTGGCAATCAACAGCAAATTCAGGCTTCTCAGCCACATCACAGAGTTTGTCTCACAGTTTCTCCAAGACGAAAACCAACCCATAGATCCATTATCGCCAGTTTGGGAGAGCGTCTTGAACAAGATGGACGAGGTTATAGGCGTCTATCACAGCCGGAGCCTGCAGGCCAAGCTGGACCATGTCCGGTTCTTCCAACCGGACAATCGTGATAGAGTTAAAGAACTGGTCACAAAAATACAGGAAAAGATTGGAGACGACGAGCGTTGGTTGTCAACCAAGACAAATCTTGCATCTATTCTGTGCCGCTCCGGATACATGGCAGAGGCTGGCTCCTTTCTAGACTCATTCATCGACCAGGTATTCAAAAGTAAAGGCTCGGCGAATCCCATAACGAATGCAGCTGTTTGGTACCGCGCTCGTGCATTCGCAATGCTAGGTCAACTCGATGAGGCATTGGCCCTGATAAGAGAGCGAATGAGAGTCCAAGGACAAGAGACGGCAGATTATGCAGTCGCTCGTCTCGTGCTATTTGCCGGACTTTTAAATGCTGCGTCTGGAAACGATGACGAGGCCTTGGGTCTATGGACACTATACATGCGTCAGGTTGAGCGGTTTTGGGCACACGATCATTTGATGGTTGTAGACCATAAAGAACAGCTTCGCAGGGCTAAGGAAGCTTTCTACTCAGGCCGTCCTATTTACGAGAGCAATTACGAGGCCCTACTCCATAAAGAAGCAGCTGACAAACGAAAAGGCTCTAGCAAGGATACACCATCTGATAATGCTAGTATATCGACCCGGATAACAAGTATTCTCAGCCAGTATAGCAAGGGACAGGCACAACATGATACGCTTACCAGGCATGACTGGCGATGTGCATGGTCCTGGACCTTTTTTCCGGCTCTTAAGCAAGACTGGGTATTGTGCAAGCGTGAGCTAGAGGCAGATGGCTTTGATATCGGGCCGGCATTGGAGAATACGGAATGCCTGGACTAGAGTGATATTAGAAGATCTATCTGGTAGTGCAAGCCATGGGTCTCGGTATGCGCTCTCTTTTTGAATTGGATTTACTTTATATGCCTTAAGTGTTCCCGATTCAGGACAGGGACTACTTATTAACAAGCCGGGGCCATATTTCTAAGGCGGGAATTATCTTTATAGTAAGAAACGGTTTGATAAAAAAATTTTACTTAACGAAAAATGAAAAGGAACATAACTCAAAGAAACGTCTAGGATGAAGAGACGAAGAGTAAGGACTAGTAAGCGGCATGACAATAAACTCTACCTTTTCTAGAGATTCTATAAATAGCAGGATGGTAAAGGATATTACTGGTGGTAGATCATAAATATATTCTTGGAACTTTTACTATGTACAGGTATTTAGAAGAGCATCTGAATCTTAGTCAAGACGAGGCAGCTCGCCCTTGGCCTGTGCCTCTTCGACAGCCTTGTTGTAAATTTCAACCTTCTCCTCATACTCTTTGACGAGATCCTCATCTCTCTTTCCGGGGGTAGCATCACCACCACCAAAAGCACGAACAGCAGCGTAGTAAACATCAGCCAGAGCACGGCACGCGCCAGCAGCACTTGATGAAGTGCATTGGTAGTACAAACTATTCACAATTAGCGCCTTCTCTTTACCAATCGTCAACTGCACAGGGGACTTACTCAGTCTTGAAGTTGCTATCAATTCGAGCCTTGGCACTGACAGTGAAACGGCTCTGGATTCGATAGTTGTTGTAGCCAAAGTCATGACGGTTGCAAGCAGGCACGAAGGGGAAACCGAAAGGGTTATCGGGGGAAGAGGTGCAGCCATCAGAAGTCCAGTCGAGAGTGGGAGGATCACGGGCGTTGCGACGAGCGGTGAATGTAGGTAGAGTGACGCTGAAGAGGAGTTGATCCGTCACTGTATTGGCGCTCTGGCGCTTTGAGACAGCAGCATCTTCGCCCGTAGGGAGGGCGAAGACGGCCGGGATGAGAGTGAGGAGAGAGGCGCTGAACTTCATTTTGATGGCTGCACTGATGAACGAGAAAGTCAAACTGATCAAGATTATCTGAACTATTTATACATGATTCATGATCTCGTGCCCATCCAGTCTCTTCTCCGAACAAGAGATTCTCCGAAGTTAACGTAAAAGCAGTAATACACCTCCGATGATCGCATGCCGAGACTAGGAGCTACCTGCCTAAAGCAGTAATGATCTCTGCTCCGGAGGTCACGCTCCAAAGATGGATTAAATCATTCGCTCTGCCCGCCAAGACCGGTAGTGCCTATTATATGCCGACCTGCTTGTTTAAGCTTCAAGGGCTTGGATCTGCATAGATCGTGGTGGCATAGACAACGTGTATTGGTGCGGGGTTGCACGATGCTAAAAACGCTCGGTTTCTAAATCAGGAACAACCTCCGGCACGACGAATGACATTCTTGAATTGAAGAGTGAAAACCAAGGAAGAGCTTAAATTATATGGATGAGCTTCCTTTTCGAATCATTTAAACTAGGGATGAGTGCATCTGACATGTGAAGTGCCTGGGGCTACTGCTCGTCGTTTTCCGCGTATATAAAATTCGCGGCTGGATATTGTTAACCTCGGTGAACGAGATGGGAATTAGATCGTCCTTACCGATGGGAATAAGACCATTCTCATGCGCCCACTCACGAACTCCATGGCCTGCATCATCCGAACCCCAGTGCTTCCTCTCCTCTGGTTTGCTCAGGTGCAGCTTCTTGGTCGTGCCATTGGCTGCGATGAAGGTGAAGAAGACATAGCGGTGCTTTCCGGTCTTGGGCGGTGGAGCAGGAGGTTTGTATTTGATGATGTCTTTAAGGTGGTGTTTGGATTTGGAATTGGATGAGTATTTTAGGTGAGAGCTTGCTGCGATCCAGTGGCAGAATTCGGACCATTTGGGGTCATCGCGAGATGGCGCGTCGGGATCGGTGAGCACGATGACGTACGACATGTCCTTGGAGAGTTGAGTGCCAGCAAGCGCGTCGGACTCAACTTTGTCAAGATGGATTGAAGGAACCTTTTTGAGATGATTTGGTTTGAGGGTATTGCCTAGGTCGGCAGAGTCGTGCTTCCATTTCACACGAAGGCTGAGAGCGGGCGGAAAGTCATCAATGACAGTGGGAATGATCTGAGCCTCGAGCAGTCTATGCGGGTTAGCTGATGAATTCAATTGCGGTCGGGATGGCAGTACTTGTCGCGGATGTGATCCAGATCTGTGCTATCCCCGCCGAGCACCTTCTGCCCATCAGCTGCGACAGCGCCGACATAGGCGGCGATCAGAAGAGGGAGCCGCAGCAGCATTGCGACGAGCATTTCGATGATTCAATTGCCAATTGATGGGATGAAATGATTTTGTAAGAGAGAGAATCAATTGAGTTGAAGAAGAAACGGTTTGACGTTGTTGGCCCTTCCCCGCAATCAATCTTGAGTTTATCAAGCCATACGTCATGATGTAACGGCTACCTACCTCTGACGTGAGTGGAAAGTTTGATGGGCTATCTCGAACAGCTTCAACGCTTCAGCAAGCTATTGATCGAAATATGTTAATTTTTTTTAACAGCTCTAGGATTAACTACGGCCGACAGATTTACTCAATTACAGCAAGGCAAATATAAAAAATTGCGCAAGTAAGCAAAACCATTCTCTAAGCAAAGAAAAAGACATAGTATGACTCTGAGTAGCACGTCTCTATTCTCCCATGGTTTCCATATTGTAAAATGGAAAATTTTGGATAATTACATCTAACAGTGCTTTCAACATGCAATATTAAAGCATATATACACAAAAGGAGATAATGTTAGTAACAAAAATGGAGGCAAAACACGCTTTAGTTTCAGATCCGTGACCCAAATTATCTCAGCATCATTCAACGAACCACAATAGCAAGAATACTAAAGAATCTACTCTAAATGCATCTCGACCACAAGATCCCATGGCACCTGATTGCTCCCCATTTCTCCCTTACGCCAGCTGAACAAGACGGCAACTATAGCCTAGCTACGCGAGGTTTGCCTGAGCAGCAAGCGGTTATCGGCCACTTCAATCGCGTGTTCCTGACAACTATCAGGGAGTTCTCTGATACCGAGAGCACGAAGATTCAGTCAGCACCAGTAAATGGAAAACTCTTTTCCGACGATGTGCTCTACTTCGCTGAGCGCCACTTTGGCCTCGAGCCTCATGAGGATAACTCGGCACTGCACAACCCGCTTGAGCCGTTGCACCAGGACATCGAATATTGGAAACGCCGAGCGAAGGATCCAGACAGCTACTACGAGCCAAGTTACAGCACTGCTGATGCAAACCTGGCCGATGCAGCGAAGATGTTGGTCATTGTAGCTGCTACCGCCGATGACAAACCCATTCGCCGTGAGGCGTTAACTGCGCTCGTCCGTCTTGCCAACGAGGTTCCTCTATCAAATCTACGGGGTCTTCACTGGGGCCATGCCTTCGGGCTCGATCTCGTCGCTAGCGTGGCGTTGCAGATGTACATCTACCTGAACCTCATTGAAGCTGTTGAGTCTCGGGCAGCGGAAAGGGTGCCGTTGCTATCTATTGACAATCTTCTGTCCTTTCTGAACAACCACGCCCTTGAGAACTATGACTTCCCGGCACAGAATATTCCGCACCGAGATTTTTGGTTTTCCCTTGGGGTTACTGAGTCATGGGTTGGCGGTCGGCGTAAGGGTACTCTTGAAGGAGACATGGCGGTCGTTGATCCTCTGGTAGATGGGTCTGATGAAGTTCAGCGGAAGGCGAGAGAAGGTTTGAAGAAGTACTTGAAAGATTGTTTTGCGATTTTGTATGTATTTGATGTGGTTTTGAGAAACGCGATCGGGATCGAGACGGCAGATGAGTATTGGCAGTCCGAGCTTACCTGGGTGTTCGAATGGTTATAAGTATCTAAGCAATGATGAGATTTGATATTTCCATGGCGGTTGTTTCTGTAGGTGCATATAGCAGCAAAGACAAGTCCCGAGGTTGAGGAAATTTCAAAAATACATTGCTGAGTTTATTTTAGGTGGTTATTACATCAAAACCCTCTAATATGTTCGATTTCTCAATATTATTGAGGGATCATAAGCTTTGTCTGCTATCAATCAGCGCGTCTTTTCCTCTTCTCGCGCATAGAGTAGGGCTTCAATCGAAAGATTTTAGTAAGCCATTTCATGTTTGCTTGCTTGTGATGAGTGATTAAAAGGAAATGCATAGTGACGTGCCACGAGGCTTGACCCTTAGCATAGAATGAGACCAGAGGCCCACTACAAACAAGCAATTTATTTTCATTACAGCAATGAATGGGGAGGGAGAGTCGCCTTAGTATAGTAATTATTCTTGGATCATTTAACCAAAAACTGGCTATAATATCTACAGGAAATGATTCAATATTTACATTTGAGCAAGTCCGACTACGATTGTGAATCAAAAATTAAAAACACTAAATGAAATAGTCTTAGCATAGAACAAATCGACTAATACTAGGTATACATATTGCAGATAGGCTATGTCCATGTGTAAATCGACTTAGTGAAAAGTATTCATCAGGTCTAGAACAGCCCCAGCAAGTATTGCTCGAGAGAACACTGATACGCTCGCCATCTGTTGCTTCTTGAGCCTCGACAAAGATTGTCACAATTGCTAACCTCGCTAGCCATGAGCCTTGAGCTCTAATGATACCATCGCCTAGAGGAGGATCAAGAACATCATCCCATGTTTCCAGAGATGAAATACCTACAAATTTGTAGCCAGGATGATTGCCGCGACAGGAGATTTCCGGCATGTAAGAAACAAGAGGGCTAGCAAGACATTTCAATACATCAACATCACCGATCCAACGCCCCGCGTCGTATATTGAGACGACAGATTCTAGTAGGAAAACCTGACTATCCTGCTCCTGCACATCGCCGGACTGAACGAGCGGAACATAATATTCGGTGAAGGAGAGGTGCATAGAGGTTTTGGGGAAGTAATTCTCGGACTTTCCGTCGAACTCTGAAGAGGACATCACTCGCCAAGATGTCTCTTCAAGTTTCATGATCATCGGTGTTTTGGGTGGAATGAGAAGCGTGAGACCAGATCGTCCAATATTACCTGTAAATCTCTTGAGTTCATAGTCTTTCACATCATCGCTAGGATCGCAAGCGAGCTGATACAGATTGTTAGTAAAGCGCAGCAGTAGTATTTCGGTTCTTATCATGCCTTCATGGAGAAGTAGATACTTTCTTCAAAAGCGAGAGCGAAAGTGCGCTCTAAATCTCTCGGCTCCAAGTCAAATCCACCTTCCAAATATGCCACACATGATAGTGAATTACTGAGGTTCAGAACCGGTGGCTGATAGTGAAAGTTGATGTTGCCGAGCGGATCTAGGCCTCCCTTTATATCTAACAGGGACTTGGCCCACTTGGCTTGATATAAAGGTGACTCTAAAGAACGAGTAGATATGGCCGCATCCGGAAGTGTTTGGTAAGCCTTATGGGCTATGGCCAGTGCTCTTAAGGTCAAATTTGAAGGAGCCGGGTCGACATAGAAAATATCAAGCAGCTTTTCTGGTTTACAGAAATCGGACTCCAAACACCATTCGATATCTTCTATACTTATAGGTCTTATGGCAGAGTAAAATTCTTGGCCTATCTTTGGCACGCGTCCAATTGCTGTTTCATGAATGTAGATGGCGGCACTGTACTCTGCACCACAAACAAAATGGAAGTCCTGCAAGACTGCCTCTCCCGCCGGGCCTGTCGCTGTCATTGTGATAGCTTTGCCCTGCGAAGCCAGGCAGAGGGAGTCGAGTTCTGTCATCTGGGTAACCACCTCTCCTGGGTATGGATATTTAGCCCTAAATGATCTGGGAACCCATTGGCCATGTGTGGATGAGAGACCATCAGAGTTGCGGCGGGCTTGTGCACTGGCAAACGCACAATACTGAGTCTCTCCAGCTGGAGTAAATGGCGACTTGTCATCATCAAAGTAGCGAATGATGTATGCATCAGGATAGTAATCACTGGAGAGAGCTAGCCGGCGAAGCAGGGCCACCCGTTCCATTGGACCATTGAGTTTATTCAGAAGATCTCCTACTTCGCCAATTCCAAGGAACGGCCTCGGTCCTGGGGATTTAATGAACTTAGACGCACGTCTGTTACCCAGAGCAAAGAGCTTGTGAATAATATCATCTGGGAAAGGCAGTGCGTCTAGGTGGGCGGCTCCTAATCTCGAGAGAATATTGATAATGGAAGAAGGATCTCGTGACTCCTTGACCACCGCTTTGGGTGTGTCAGCAGATACCTGTCGTTCTATGGTCTGTTTCATCGCAACAAAGATACGAGACGGGTATTGTGCCAAAGGCCCTGTGAGATTCCAGTGTCCCAGGAGCGAACCGTACACCGCTTGGGTGAACTGGCCAAATGATAGCTTGCGAGACTCAGTGTCAAATCTCGCCTTCCTGGAGACGGGGCGGCCGTAAAAGTTCAGGTGAGCCAGCGATAAGGACCAAAAAACACCATGAGCAGCACCTTCGCGTGGGCGTGCGAGCCCCAGGGTTAGGAACCCACCAGACTGGACAAGTGGATCTGAGAACTGAAGAGGCGGCGTATCTGATCCACCAACAGTGATATCAGGATACAGGTGCCAGGCACTCAACGCGAGGAGGCATGAACCTTCATTGACGGCCTGAGGCATTCCCTTGACCAGCCTTTCCATCGTCTCCACAGCTGACTTCCAAGCTGCTATGACACTCGAGTAGACTGTGTCATGACTGATGGGCAAGTTGACCTTGTCAAGAAGGATCATCAGCTTGTCTTGTCGCTCCTGGTTGAACCGATCTGCTGTTCGGAGCCAAGAGCGAACACTTGCGTCCCACTCAGCTAGACTAGCGCGGGATATGTCTGATTGAGCTGCGGCAGCAACCGTGGCGAATCGGAGAGGCTCCTCATCGTTCCATAAGCCTTCAATCTGTTTCCTCCTCTCTTTGATAAGCTCGACCCAGATTGATGTCGCTTCAGAAGCTGACCAGAGACGAGCCAGCATACAAGCAAGAAGCTGCACATGCAGTGCCGTTGGGGACGATGTTGCTGCAGCCCAGATGGAGGTACCATCTGCTCCAGCATGGGCTGCAAAGATACTCTCCTCTATCTCAGGTGGATTTTCTTTCTGGACAGCTTGGGCGATCTCAGACACCCGAATACCATAGGATTTGACAAGAGCAGGTGTAGGTCCAAGTATACCCTCGAAAAGCACACCAAGCCTGCGAGCAGTTATATGCGCTGTCCCGCCTTCTGCATTTTCCTTTCGAGTTTGGGACAGAGCGCTGCCTAGAGGTTCGAATTCTTTCGGTACTTCACATCTAACTAGTGTGAAGTCAAAATTGATGTTCGCTGCTGCAAGCGTCAACTCGTTCGTTGCAGAAGCCAGCGCGGCTTGAAGTCTTCCAAAAGATGGCATAGGTGCAATCTTAAACTGGGGAAGCAGTCAAAACGAGGTCTGATATCAGGGACAATCAAAGTGAGATTGACTGACAACACCAGCGCATGGGTGCCTAAGTATATATGCCTAAGAGGAAATCAGGCTGAGCAAGTCTCAGTATAGATGCCTGAGGCGTTATTGTATGCAGGCGTTGTCACATTTGTATAACGAGCCTATCAAAGCCCCTCTTGATGATGTATGTTTCAGCCACCCAATCCAGAATGACTCTAGAGTCAGCAAGGCAGATTACGCCGCTTGACTGAAGTTATGCATTACCAACATTGCAATTTACCTCAGGTTATTGTGGCTGTGAAACGCTATACCTGTAAATTACAATTCCTGCTCACATCCGCCAACCTTAGAACAAGCAATCGCCTCATAGTATACCAAGTAGTTTAAAGTGAGTGTAATGTGCTTAGCCTAAGTACTCATCCGTGCCCCAACCCTTGCAGGCACCTTGGATCTTAATTGGAGGGATGTAAGCGAGTCACCGCGAGGCTCTAGTCTCGGCTAGATACTTCATAAAAATTGGAAAGGAGTGGCAGCGGGAGGTAAATACGACAAAAGGCTGTCATGATGATGGAGAAATAACTAGATATAATCAAGCCGTTGCAAGTGCGACGGTCTACACACCGATCTGATCAATGGTCAGCATTTACCATTTTACCGGGAGCCCTGAAGCCAACCAGCATCGCAGAGTACAACGGAATAGATAATCACCGATCTTCAATTTGTCCAATGGTATGAGGGAACAGGGTTAGTCTTGCTCTGGTCCTCTAGGAAGACTACATCCCCTAATGCTTCTGCGTAGCTCGTGCCAGCCCTATATAGTCGAGTCAGGACAGACGCCTCTACAGTATATTAAGTAGATAATTGCTAGATTTCCTTGAGCAAATGACAACGCCGCTAAGCGCTAATGTCGGCAGCCTACCAGTCATCTTATCTCATTGTTCCCCAAGGGGCAGGATGCTGACCAGTCCAAGAATAAGCTGATCCTAGACGTCACTCCGAGAGCCTCATCTGCCAAGAGATGTAAGCAGATCTCAATGGCACGCTATGAAACTTCAATCAATATACAGAGTACTCAATGGCATCAACTCGGCCTTTTTCAAGGGTCTCATGCAAGGGCCTCAATTCCAACCAATATTAACACGGCAATCGCTTCGGCATTAGTATTAGAGTTCAATCTACCGATTTCTATGTAGAGAACGTTTATCTTGCGGTGAAGAGTTATTATAGAATTCACCGTTGAAACTGCACCAGGAAAAGCGGCACATATCGAATTAAAATTCTACAGTCGTATCTGCAGGTATGACCCGATACCGGTGAAACACCCTGCAAGCCAAACTCAATTTCATTTGCCGAAGGCCTCATCACAATCTCACCTCACGACACCTTGAAAACATCCTCAACCCCGACCATCAGCCTCACAACCTCACTACCCCAGATTTACTCCTCATCACCGAATCGTACGGAACCGCCAATGGAAGGAAGATCTCCCGGAGCCGATTCCGCTAGAATAGGCACCGTAGTCGGAACCGCTCGTCAAAGTGCGGGGCTTTGAGCGGGGGAGGGGCAGTAGTTGGCGGGAAACGGAAACGTGGGGAAGCACGGAGGGAGAGTTTGACAGGAATAGTCCAATGGTAAAGGGAAATGTAACGTCGATCAGCGGGCTTAGAAACTGTCGGCTTGTGTTTGGTTATGCATGTTTCACTTGAGGCTGCCTTACTTAAACCCAACCATTTTCCCCTCCCTCTTCCTTCACTCCATCATCAACTCTCTCTCTCTCTCATTCTCCTCTTCACCTCTACAGCTCACATTCACATTCACAAGTATCACAATGGGTGACGTTATTCCTCAAAGCATCCCCCGGACTTCCCGGGCGTGGGCAGTCCCCGGCTCAACAAACATCGCCCTCGCAAAATTCCCCTCCGCAACCAAAAAGCCCTCCTCCTCAAACCCCCAAGAAATCGCCACCTCCCTCGTATCCGCCTTCAATACAGCCCTCAAGAACAAAGACCTCACAGCTCTGGCCCGTCTCTTCTCCGAAGATGGTTTCTGGCGCGATCATCTCGCCCTATCCTGGAACTTCCGTACTGTACAAGGCCCTTCCAACATCCTCTCATTCCTAAAGTCTTGCGCCGAGTCAAAGGACGGTCTTCGCCTGACTAAAATCGAGGTTGATAGCTCAGCTCCTGTGCGAAAGCCTCAGTTTCTGCCCATCGATGGCGCTGGTGAAGTCCAGGGCGTACAGTTCTTTTTCGAGATTGAGACTGTGCGCGGCAAGGGACTGGGTCTTGCGCGCCTGATTGAGGAGAATGGCGAGTGGAAGATTTTCACATTTTATACGAGAATTCAGGAGCTTAAGGGCTTTGAGGAGGCGATCAATGACCATCGATCGCGTGGTGTTGAGCATGGTGGAAAGCCTGGGCGAAAGAACTGGGCGCAGCGACGAGAGGCTGAAGCTGATTTCGCTGATGGTAGCGAGCCTGCTGTTTTGATCGTTGGTAAGCAATACATATTCTTTATGAAATTTGCTGGTAGCTAACTGTTTTAGGCGCCGGTCAAGCTGGTCTCACAGCCGCTGCTCGTCTCAAGATGCTCGGCGTCGAAGCCCTCGCAATCGACCAGAACGATCGCGTTGGCGATAACTGGCGCAAGCGATACCACCAACTCGTTCTCCACGACCCTGTCTGGTACGATCACATGCCGTATCTCCAATTCCCTCCCCAATGGCCCATCTTCACACCCAAGGACAAGCTCGCTCAATTCTTCGAAGCTTACGCCACTCTTCTTGAGCTCAACATCTGGATGAAGACTTCCCTCATTGAGACAAAGTGGGATGACGCAAAGAAGCGATGGGATGTCACTGTTGAGCGAACCAAGGATGATGGTACTAAGGAGCGACGAATTCTGCACCCTCGACATCTCATCCAGGCAACTGGTCACTCTGGAAAGAAGAACATGCCTGACATGAAGGGCATTTCCGACTTCAAGGGCGATCGTCTTTGCCACTCTTCCGAGTTCTCTGGTGCTCGTGATAACAGCCAGGGTAAGAAGGCTATCGTCGTTGGATCGTGCAACTCAGGTCACGATATCGCTCAGGATTTCCTTGAGAAGGGCTACGACGTCACTATGGTCCAGCGTTCCAGCACACATGTCGTTTCCTCCAAGGCCATCACCGACATTGGTCTCAAGGGCGTCTACTCCGAAGATGGTCCCCCCGTCGATGACGCCGATCTTCTCATCCACGGCCTTCCCATCCCCGTTTTCAAAGCCCTGTCAGTCACAACGACCAAGAAGCAAGCAGACTTCGACAAGGACATCCTCTCCGGTCTCAACAAAGCTGGTTTCAAGACTGATGCGGGTCCCGATGACGCCGGTCTCTTGCTCAAGTACTTCCAGCGCGGAGGCGGCTACTACATTGACGTCGGTGCTTCTCAACTCATCGCCGACGGCAAGATCAAGGTCAAGCACGGACAAGAGATTGAGACTGTTTTGCCGCATGGATTGAGATTCGCGGATGGCTCGGAGCTTGAGGCTGATGAGATTGTGTTCGCGACTGGATATCAGAACATGAGAACGCAGACGAGGGTCATGTTTGGCGATGCCATCGCGGACAAGGTGAATGATGTTTGGGGCTTCAATGATGAGGGTGAGATGAGGACTATCTGGCAGAAGAGTGGACATCCTGGATTCTGGTACCATGGTGGTAACCTGGCCATGTGCCGATACTACTCTAAGTTGTTGGCACTGCAGATCAAGGGATTGGAAGAGGGTCTGTATGGTTATGATGATATCTGAGTCACGGTCACAAGGGAAATTGTTTTTAGCATTTCATTATAGTCACGCAATTAAGTTTCATCATTTCAAAGCCAATTCCAGGTGAATATGTGAATATCATTAAGTCGTGATATAATACACGATGAATAGAATTATACAAGCAACCATAAGCCATACCCATCTGCCAAATATTCCAAAACTGTCATAGCTAGAGCCCAGCAAACACTGACTTAACCAGCCTGATAAACAGCCAGAGCAGCAACGTGAGGATTAATCATCGTAAGGTTATAAGGCGTGACATAAAGGTCAGTATCCGTCAAAGCAAGGAACATAGTTCCGTTGATAGCGGGATCACCTTGCCAAGTCGAAACATTAGGCTGGATAGTGTACGCCGTTCTATCCTCAAGACTGATGTTCTGGAGAGGAGAGTATGTAACATTGAGCTGAGAGACCCAGGCGGCGAACTTGGGCTCCTTGACGTTGGTGGAGGTGATGTAGCTGTTGTTGGGACCGACAGGCTTGCCGGGTGCGTCCCAGTTCAGGAAGACCTGACGGCCGGGGTAGGAGAGGGGGATGGTGCGGTTGTGAGTAATTGCGGCCTTACAGTTCTCTCCGGTCTTAGTGGCGTTGACACATAGCTCATCTTCATCAATATCCTTGGTAGACAAGGTATTGGCATATCCACCAGTCGTCTCATTCCATACCGCCGACCCATTGATTCGCGCAGGGTTAGGCTGGTTAAGAAGATTCAAGGACGGAAAATTTTGCCACACAAGTCTCGTCTGATTATAAGGACAGCTCGAGATATACGGCGCCAACAAAGTCCACGCCCAGCTCTGCGGAATACCAGGCGTGTGCCACTCAGGCATGGCAAACGTACCGCCAAACTGCCTAAAGACCATCTGCTGCCTCGCCTCAATGGTAATGCTCTGAAGCAACAGCTGCGCCGCAGGTCCAGAGTTCAAGTGAGGCAGAAAGCCGTAAACGCCTGACTCACCCCAGCGCGTGAGCTTCTGGTTGAAGTCGATGAACTCGGGGACGTTGGAGACGGGGTAGTTGTACGTGCACTGCTTGGGAGCTTCGGGGCCAAGCATGTTACTAATCACAGTTGCGTGGCCGATTTCTTGACGCGCCATGTACTCAATCAGAAAGCGGTCTTCATCATTGATGCCGTAGGCATCGAATTCTTCCTTGGAGAAAGTTGCGAGACCCCAGCGGAAGAGATCGAGTTCAATCCACTCTTGGTACAGAGCCAGAGCGAGGGATTGGTAGTCAAAGTCGCTCTGGACGCGATATACAGGTGCAGAGCCATTGGTGCCGACACCGCCGTCTGGGGTGTAGGGTGCTGGCTGGGGAGCATTCAACTTGCCATTGGCGGGGTAGTCGAAAGATCCTGGGGGCGGAGGACGCTCAGGAATAGCTGATGCCAAAACTGTAGTTGAGAGTGCTCCGGTGGTGGTAGGTGTTCCCTTGAAAGGGCCGTGAGAAGTCACGAAGCTATAGGGTCGAGGTGTGCCAGCGGGACCAGAGGATGAGACTGTCGTCTGCGCCTCTGATACAACGGGTACAGCGCTGACGACACCCACGGTAGCGAGGAGGATCGCACTTCGTAGGAAGGAAGTGGCCGACATGATTAATCAGAAAGAAATGATGTCGAATGCAGATGGGAATATGCACGAGCAGATCTAGCATTTTATCTACACTCATCGGCTATCTTACAACTACCTCTTTAACTACCGACGTGCATTTCTCCACTATGATGCGTAGAGAAATTATCAATCACTCCGTCATATAGTTCGTAATCATGCCGTCGAGCACTCGCTGTACAGGGAATTGCTAGGGGGACGAAGTCAATGATTCCAAAAGATTGAGTCAATGACATTATGACTATGGAAATAAAATTGGCTTGACGTTGTATCACCGGCGGGGAGTGGATACCAGCTATGACGGGTCGATCCGTTCAAAGTCATTGGCGTAGCTGTGACTTGACTATGGCGTAATGCTTGGGCGATTTTTACGCTGGGAATTGATATCGGTAATTGTTTCCAGCTTCAGGCTTCATCGTTTTTGGAATTCCTTGGGATCAATGATTTGCTATCAATCGTATTTGTACTCTAGATATGGTCAATGTTGCCATGCTCAGCTCGATTGCCGCGCAATGTCCAATCTGACATCCAAACCGTTGGTAACTCTTTTTCCGAGTAACTTTCATTCCAGCCGCATACCAGATGAAATCTCGGGGTAATTTCTCCGTCACAATCGGGAAATATTGATCGGGAATCGATCACCCCCCAGAACCTATCAAAGACAACGGTGCCGTCCGGCCCCGGAGCTAAAGGCCCGGTGAGCTGCAGCATCTCTCTGCAAGTAAGACAAGACGAATCGTAGGCAGGCAGTTATGATACCCCGTAGTTTGATTGGTCGTTCGTAGGAGCATCGTCAGCGGCATCATTTCTAGTGTTGAACAATCCGTCATTTGTCGCTGGAAGACCGTCACGGAGGGAGTAATGACTGACAGTGAAGCTGGTCATTCCGCCGTCATGGCTATTATATCGCGGTTATATGTATTCAAGTAGGAAGAGAGCATTTTCGCAAAAGAATATTGCGAATATCTATCAATCAAAGCAAAATTTCTACTCAAACTCTCAGACTTAATACCCAATCATCATGTCTTCGATCCGTTCCATCACGAGCCCTCAACTCCGCACAGTCTTCAGACCTCAGCACTTCCGCTCAATCCAAGGCCCTATCCGCGTGCAGATCGCAACTATGTCCGCCGTCTCAAACGCCATCGTCAAAGATCATCGTGAGCTGAAGAAATACTACACCGAAGTAGTCAACTCCACCGACCATGATCATCAGCAGCGCTTCGGCAATCAATTCGTCTGGGAGCTCGCGCGTCATTCCATTAGTGAGGAACTAGTCATCTACCCAGCCATGGAGAAGTACATGGGCGATAAAGGAAGACGACTTGCAGATGAAGATCGTGAAGAGCACCATCAGGTAAAGCAACCCCCAACCAAAAACGGCACCATGTACTGACCAACTACACAGGTCAAGGAGAGACTCAAGGTCTTCCAGAATCTCAAATCTACAGATCCCGGATACGTTCCAGAGATCAAACATATCTGGGACTTGCTGGATAAACACATTGAAGACGAAGAGAACCGTGATCTACCTGCTCTTGAGAAAGCACTTGCAGCGCACGCCGAAGATGCAGATAGTCTGGCTTCGTCATTTGAACGCACGAAGCATTTTGTGCCGACGAGGAGTCATCCTAGTGCTGGGGAGAGTCCGCCTTTTGAGACTGTCATGGGCCTCTTGGCGGCGCCTATCGATAGGCTTGCTGATATGTTCCGCAAATTTCCTGACAAGAGAGATGTGTAAGGTATTGTGATATTATATGGCCCTGAGCAGTGTATCAATGTAAAACAGAATGATTGAGTGTTTTCTGTCAAGTATCTACTGGAGTTATGAAATAAATGAGAATAGTAAATTGTTGCTTTTATAAAATTGTTATCAGTGACGTCACTATCGACATAGATAAGGCTCGACAACCTACCCTGTGACAAAGCAGTAGATGTTGATCAATGTAATATCTCAGTGTCTGAAGAGAAGCAAAGCTTCCGATTAAATCTTCAGAAGACGTAGAAATACAAAGCTCTCTTCATTATTAAAATTGGCCTATGTGAAATATGACATGGGCCTTGGATTTAATTCGTTTGTACATCATAATTTAAATGGCATTCTTTGCAACTAACATTTCAAGTCGTCGGCCATCTACAACCAATTTATTAGCAGGATCTCATTCTCAATTGAAGTAAACCCGCACAGAAATATATCGACTTAATGCATTTCCCGATCTGTGGCCTTTTTGAGTCACGACAGCAGGTTCCGACTGCGCTGAGACATTCTCATCATTTTATCCTTATCTTATCGACTCGACCATGGCAATGCCGCCTCTAAGCGACAGGACGTGGGGTTACAAAGATTTACTCAAGTAGCTTGCCAATTAGTTCCAGCATTCGCTCTAGTTATCTAATAATTAATCGAGTGGGATGGACAGCATTGAAAAAAAATCTCATCAAATGTGACGAGTGCAGTATGATATAATCATAGTAATAATTAAGATAATCTGTCGGTTGAGGCGTAAGTCGCAGCGCTGAAAACACAAAAGAAAAAGACATGATCATGACCATGCTATAAGCAAATGACTTGTTAATAAAAACATCGGCTTTGCTCTTTCATGCCGATGAAAAGCTGCCAAATTTGTCACGAATTGCCTCTCCACGCCAGTCATTGCAGGCCGTTATCGCTCCATCGCCAAAGCTAAAAGGGTAGCGCAGGGTTAATCCGATGCGGGGTCGGCCATCGCCCCAAACTTTTACGTATCACCAAACTTCAACCCCACGATAAATAAACCACCACCAATCTCATCTCCCTTTCCTTCACTCACTCTCTCAAACACAATCAAAATGACTCCCTCACTACAAGACGCCAAAATCACCTTCCTGGGCGGCGGCAACATGGCTGCCGCCATCATCGGTGGCCTCCTCGCCAAAAACATCGCCAAATCCAACATCTACGTCTCCGAGCCCTGGGACGTGAACCGCAACAAGATGGCCGACCTAGGTGTCAAGACCACCGCCGACAACAAAGAAGCCGCCGCTGACGCTGACGTCGTCATCCTCGCTGTGAAGCCTCAAGTTGCCAAGGGTGTTTGCGAGGAGCTTAGCTCTGCTTGGGCCAAGAGGGATAGTCTCCCTGTTGTTATTTCTATCGCGGCGGGTATTACGCTGGGCAGCTTTGCGCAGTGGCTCAAGGGAGACTCAGGAAAGGCGCCACATATTGTGCGCGTTATGCCGAACACGCCTGCGCTTGTGGGCGAGGGTGCGAGTGGCCTTTATGCGGCGGATGATGTTACCAAGGAGGAGAGGGAGTTGACGTCTGCGCTTTTGGGGAGCGTGAGCAAGGCTACAGAGTGGGTTGATAAGGAGGAGCTCCTTGACGTCGTCACAGGCATCTCCGGTATGTTCAATATTATATCCTACAGTATCACCATCGCTAACATGTCTAGGCTCTGGCCCTGCTTACTTCTTCGCTTTCGTCGAGCATCTCATCTCCAGCGGTGTCGGCCTTGGTCTTTCTGAGGAGCAGGCTACCCGTCTTGCTACACAGACCTGCCTCGGTGCCGGAAAGATGCTCGTTGAGTCCTCTGATGAGCCCGCTCAGCTGCGAAAGAACGTCACCAGCCCTAACGGCACTACCCATGCTGCTCTTGTTAGCTTTGAGAACTCTGGCCTCAAGGAGATCGTGGACAAAGCTGTCAAGGCAGCTGCCGACCGTGCCAAGGAGCTTGGACAGAACTAGATGGCTGCGTGGATCATGGAATGGGACACAATTCATAGAGAATAAAAGTAAAACTATTAACAAATAATATCTGGATCTAACGTGTATATTGGAGCATATGATTGGTTACTTAACGTAGGGCCTGGTGATACATGAAGAAGATGGGATTGTGCGATAATAACAACTCGAAGACAGCTGCAATACAGAGCGGCACTGTCTTGGACGGTAGCTTTTCACCCAGTCAAAATTCTAAGCCTTCCAGCACTCCTCCAACACGTGGCCTGATTCGTAGTGCTTTTTTTCAACAGAAGGAAGTGACACAAAAATCCTTAATGCAGTTCCTGAGACTCATCCCTCTGCCAGCCACAGGCTCAAAAGCTCAGATGAGCAAGCGAGGCAGGGTTTAGTGCACGGAAGTCTTCCTACGATCACGAATCGGCCCGTAGTAGTGTTAGTATGATATGAAACAAGCACTGTGTGCTCTAGTGCCTAGCTTCAAATCTTAACAGGTCGTCTTCCTGACCATCGCCCTGCATGATGCTCCTGCTAGAATGCACAGACGTACATTCGCGAAATGATCCCACCACAACCCCATGGGGGACGTGCACATCAGGTTAGTCTTAAACTTTTGCCTACACCCACAAACATGTCTGCTACAGGGGAACGCACCCATTAGTCTATACACAAATTAATCCTACTCGGCCAAAATAAAAGGAGGCCCGATTAGTAGCTTTGGCATAGTGGATGGTTGGTCACTTAAGGCTGGCCTTTGAAGCTCAGGGGTTTCAAGTCTAGGTGAATGAGGATTTTGTTAGGATCATATGGTAATTTCTCAAGAATGTTCTATCTAACACTGTTCAAGCCTTTGCTCAGAGCTCAAGGAAGAGCTCTCTACCTTACCTGCGCGCCAGCTCCGATTTCTTTGCAGGTTTCTCTAACAAGTACTTTGGCTTGAGTAATTGACAACATACCTTGATTGTGTCAAATGGCGCTAAGATATCTCGATTAATTACTGAGTATTTGGTTATGTGATTATGCGCACAGACTGCCACTGGATCGTCGGGAGGTAGTTATACATTGTCACGCAAGTATTTCCAATTTGCGCAACGCGATACGAAGTGAGTATTCTCTAAGCTAGAGAAGAAAGCTATCTAGAAAAATGAATAAGCCCGACAAGCGAAGAAGAGAAGCAGAGACATTCGAACAACCATAAGTACCTCCAACATTCCATCATCAAACCTGCCAGCCTGCAATTCCCAATGGAGAATACATGAGAAAAGACTTGACTGCTGTTGTCCTCCTCCCGAACATCTTCTGAATCTGGGACAAAACCACTGTTCCCATGAAGGGCCACCTCGAGCTCACCAGTTCCCAGATTCCAAGACTATGGACACCTTCCACCAAGTTGCCCTCAATTGCCAACTTCCTCTACCTCTGCATCCTCCTCTTTCTTCATGCTGTGGCCCTGTCGACTTTCCCAGGACGTAGACGGAACCCAGTGGACCGACTTGCGGGCGACGCTTACTTCCTCATAAAGCTGATCGACTTGCTCCAAAGTAAGTCCTTTCGTTTCGTAAATAAAGAACCAAACGAACGCAATGCATAGGAAGCAGCAACCAAACCACACAAAGAAGATCTTAGACTGCAGGTTTGCGTTTCCCTCGCCATAGTTGACCATATATGGCGTGGAATAAGCCAGAGCCCAGTTAAGTAGCCAATTTGTCGCTGTCGTGATGCTAAGGGATTTAGCTCGTGTCTTCAGGGGAAAGATCTCTCCTGTCACCACCCAAACGAGGGGGCCCCAAGTAGCTGCAAAGATGGAGATATAAATGCAAACAAAGGCCACAGCCGCTTGTTGCCCGCCAAGATTCTTAATAAAAATCTCGCCGTTATCATGCTGACCGGTAGACAGAGTGCCACAGACAGCAACAATCAGTTGAGAGATAGACATGCCAATGGCGCCGTATAACAGCATAGGTCGGCGTCCCCATTTATCAATTGCATACATGCCGGGCACTGTAGATGCAACATTGATAGCTGAAGTGATCATTGAGATGACAAAGCCACTAGACACACCCGAATTCTGGAAGTATTTGGTGCCGTAATAAAACTAGATGATTGTCAGCTGGCTCGAAGGTTCTTGAAGGTAACTTTAACTGAGCTTACGATGAAGTTGATACCTAGATAAACAGTCAGAATTGTTCAAAAACTTCAGGAGTTGCTTGAGGCTGGGGCTATGCTCACCTGTAAGCTGCTGTAGCGCCTGAACGCCCATACCCGTAAGCTGCCTCTTGAGCATGGGAGGCTTAAAGCATTGGAGATAAGAGGACTGCCCAAGACTCATCTCAAATTCATGGTTTGCTACAACCTCGTTGAGTTCGTTTGCAACTTCCGGGGAATCGGCAGGTAATCTTCGAAGACGGCTAAGAGAGTTCGCCGCCTTGTCCAACTGGCTTTTCTTTACAAGGAAGCGCGGAGTCTCTGGAAGAAACAACAGTCCAGTAAAGAGGATAAGAGACCAAGCAAGTTGTAGCGCAATAGGAATTCGATAGGAGCCTGAATCATCCCGTTTCGAAGTCGCGTTGTTCACAACAGCGGCAAGAAGCAGGCCAATGGTAATGGCCCACTGGTAGGAGCCAACGATAGCACCACGGATCCATTTGGGAGCTGTTTCAGACTGATAGAGAGGAACTTGAGCAGAGTTAGCCGCTGCAACACTGGGGTAAACATAGTTCATACTCGTAGCAGAGATAAGACCAACACCGAAGCCAGCAAAGAAGCGGCCTGCCAGAAACAACGGAATATCGGTCGCGATAGTATGCAAGACAACTCCAAGGTTGAAGACCCAAGTCGAGATCATCAGACCAGGGCGACGACCAAGCCAATCAGACAAGAGAGGCGAGGCAAGGGCACCGAAAAAGGTGCCCGCAGAGAGAATAGACACGATAGCTGATTCCTGAGACGAAGTGACGTTGGGGTTTCCGTCAGCATCAATATAACCTGTGCTGAATTCACGCTGCCAGTAAGGCATAGCCAAGATACCGCTGATAGTGCCAGTATCATAGCTACAGAACAGGTCAGTTACATTGAGCTTGTCGAGAGAGGGAAGAGATGGCAAACCCAAAGAGAACACCACCAAAGGCAACGAAGAAGCCCACGGCGATGGCTGGCCACGCCTTGCCAGGTTCATCCTGGGGCCTCGAAAGAGACACTTTGCTGAGAAGTCCCATCTTTGAAATGATGAAGGGTACCGAGCCGTTGCTGAGATGGATGATAGAATAGTGAAGAAGGGAAGGTATTGCTACTGTGAGAAGAGTGGTTGCTGTTGGAAAGATGATCTGGGTCGTGGAAACAACCTCCCTCTTATAGATTCTTCACAGTTTTGAGATTCATCTTGATCTTTGGCCGAGCTCTGGTGATTGCAGCCATGAAGAAGCTGGGGCCAGTATCCATGACCTGGCCAATGTTCTTGATCGCATCTAGCTTTAGGAAAGACTAAGATGAGTCGGCGACGTTATTCTCACATGCCTGCCAAGCCATCCATTGAGATCCACCGTGATTGAGCTTCACTCCGGTTGGTGTTGATAAGCTTTGAGAAGCATTATCCATTATCCCCAACCCCGGAGATATCGAAGCACAAAGACTCCGAATAGAGCTAATCATGTCTAGCATCACCAAGGTAGTTCATCCGTTGCTTCAAAGATTCTACAAATGAGCCAGGATTATGCGTGACTCGGACATGAATACGCAGCTGGAACAGCGAAGCCGGGCGATCTTGACCCTAGAATGTTTCTAGAATGTGTCGGGCAAGCCGGAGCTAACTTGAACTATCGAATCTCCGTCTTCTGCATCTCTGCCCGCAACAATGCAGTTACAATCGGACTTGGAACTGGGGATGGCATCATGTTGGGTGCGAGGTTGGGCTGTTGGCTGTTAGAGCTGAGCTATCGTGCGGAGTTCTTAGCTTGGCCATAAGATCGACAAAATTAGGGCCATTTTGGGTTCAGATAAGCGCTATTATACCTTCCCTATGCGGAGTAGATGATGAGTCTAAGTGACGAGGGAAGACTGGTAGAAGTAGGGTATCTACCTGCAGTGTGCTCCCTTAGCGACATGAATCTACTTCCTTGCAACCTCCCCGCATAATTAGGTCATTCCTGATGGGGTTTAATACGCCATTCAAAAACAAGCTTGATCGACACAACTTCAACCTCGCCTAATTCCTGCCAATGACCGCCTAGGATTTCTATTTGTCGCGCCGACGTGAAGACACGATGTAACACTGGCAAGTGGACGTCTCTGTCATCCCAACTTCCATTTACTTTCCAGAAGCCCATTAGCAGACAGGTCGCTTACTAGCGTTGTTTCCATTAGAAGCGCTGTGCATTGCGAGAGCACCACCAAACTGTAGCGTGTGCAGCACCATGAGGCCCTAAAGTCGGCTAGCACACATATGGTAACCCGTAAGTCCCACGCAGCCCGCAAGCCGAACCGTACTTTCTTAGCCAATACTCTTCTGTCCTTCTATACATATTCTATTTCCACTATGATCTGACATCCTGGCGTGGTGATCGTCATTTCCCATTTGACCTGGCCTATCGGATTCGATAACATAAACACCCCGCCAATGCACTAAGCGCATGGTCGATGCTCGACGGGCGCTACCTGAGTGATGAATCTCCAAGCTTGAGCAAGCGCTTGATCCGTGCTTCATCTCGCCTGCGGGAATTGTCAAAGCTCTGCTAGAATTATGACAAGTTGCAAACGACTAGGTTATGAGGGGATTTTGGTCTGGTAAGCATCATCTTCCCTGCATCTTACCCACTCCGAATCATCCGGTGATACCGAATGATACATACCGTCCGCCATATCCCCGACTGTGCATGCATGGAACGTCCTACGCTGCGTTTCCAGAACCACCCTAGCTTTAGCTTATCAGACCCTAGTTACTGTTGTTGGCATGCCCTCTCCACAGCTCTAATGCTTCAGGAAGTTGGTTTTGGCCAATGTCCTCCTGACCCATAAGCACGTTCGGTTCCGGCTTTGGAGCCAAAGCGGTAGTACTCCGAGGTTGTAAATGGAGGGGTTTGCATGTTGATGCCCTGGTATAAGGAATCTGGTGCATAATCCCCCTCCAATGATCTTACTCATTGATCACACAGCATAGTTCAATGGCCGAGACTAAACATTACTCAGTATCTCCGGCACCTTTGCTTTTGTCACCACATTGATTTGGGTCAGAGGATAAAAGCAATGGCATTTGTATGGAACCTTCTAGCGAAGTTGAGCGTGATGCTGCTCCCGTAGGTGATCCTGGGGCTTTATGAAGGCGCTCTGCCTAGAAGCCCAGCATTAGGAAACCCCTTTACGCGTGCCGGAGCACTGATTATAGAATCGCCAGCCCCCTCCAAATGCTCAACTGTCACGCTTACACTTTCACGACAACATCTATCATGAAAGATATCCCCGCCTGGCCTCGGTATCTGGTGTTGTATCTGACTGCTAGGCCTGCTGAACGGGAGCGGATAGTTTTGATCCATTTTGTACCGACTTAGTTTGTCTAGTGCGGTTTTGAAGTCGTCTAGAACGATCGTATCGGTGAAACATTTGAAGATAAATGCAAATTTCCAGAACGGATTTATATAGCCGATCGGGATGACAGGCGTGACGGAAAGAAGATCGACAATAATAAAGATAATACTGAGAGACATGCTCAGGAGTAAAAGACCGAAACGAGGGGATATGCGGATAAGTTCCAGAGGCTTGAACTCGTAACGGTATTTTATGTTCCAGAATAGGTTGATGGCAGTAAAGATCCACCACGGATCGCTAAGATGCGTCAGTCAAAGTACTCAGAATTTCTAAGTAGTGATGCTGACCGGCAGACGGCCTCAAGCGGTCGGGTTGAGGAGAAAAGATGAGTATTAGGAGTGTTGAAGTAGGTGAAGTTGGCATAGATCTCAAGGACCCAGTAGGGTTGGACTAGTATGATACTGCCGATGTATATAGCATTATTTCGCTTTGAGAGAAAGGGCTTGTTCTTCATCCAGGCGATGACGTTGTGCAGATTCCACGAGATGATGAGGAAAATGACAGTCGAGGAAAGATACCATCCCCAGGTCGGAGGGTCGAAAAAGGTAAAGAATCCATTTGGCATCGCCAGAAGGAGCTTGGAGAAATTGTGAGATAATTGTCTATTGAATGCGATGCCGATAGAGATGCTCACCTCGATCAAGATAAGTTTATGTAACATGACGCCGCGTCGCATATTAGCTAACGTAATACCGATCATGATGATTAAAGCGCCAATCATACAGCCTTGCGACCAAGCTTCCAGGGTGAGCTTCGCCGGGCTCGAGGGCCATGCCGCAGGAACTGACATTGCGACACGGCAGGCTAAGACATGGATGAACAAGAGAGTGGTTCTGTGTGCACGGAGTAACCGAACGATAAGGAACGAGAGAGTCTCAGGGTGGAGACGAGACCGTGCATATTAATAGAGATCAACAGGACCCAAGCCATTGCCTTACCCCGCCTTTGCTGAACCGCTAGCTCCAGTGGGTGCAGGCCTAAGCAGGCTTGCTGGACGCTATTTTGCTCATCCCCACGCTACGGCTAGCCTGGGCTGGGGTCGCGGGGATGCTTAATGCAACACTACGGCGATGTAGTAGGGGGGCACGTACTCTTAGTTTGTTCTTCGTACAGTGCTTGGTTTTCGGGTGGCACGCTACGCAGGTCCTCGGGTCAACGGCAACGGCCAACGCTGTGAAGACTAAACTAGCCGATGAGAAGAGCAGCAAGCATTCGTCACACCACATCACACCGCAGAGGACGAATCAATCGGCACCAGCTGGGGCCAAGTGACCACTACTCGCGACTAGGCCAGGCCTGGAAAGTTAGGAGCCGAAAACACCATCCCATTGCTAGCGAAAATCTCAAGCACAGACTTTATTGGACCTGGCCAATTGGGACTGGGCCAGTCCCCTATCCAGGTCATTGCTAGATCATGTCCTGCTTCGTGCTGATACCACCAGTCTTGACTCTGCCGATTTCAACAGCGCATCCGGAGTTAATGCACGAACACCTAGTAAATGCTCCCACAAGCCGCATAGCTAAACGAAACCAACGTCAAACTTCCTGTATCTGACACGACCTGAACGCCACTGGCCCCTTGATTCGGATAAATCAGCCCCGACAACACTGCTACACCATCGTTGACGAATATCTCCACCGAATTCCAATCCACATATATGGTCAGCTTGACCGTACTCCCTCCTGACGGATCCGGTGCTGTGCGCACAGTATCGTACGCCTGCTTCGGACCCGCGGCCATGGAATCCGTCGCAGCACCGTCTGAGTCTCTGACCAGAAAAGCCTGGGAATGCACAAAGTCATAGCCGACAGTCGTGCTAAAAGCCCCGTCTGATTTGATGATAAAGCGGACCTCGTTGCCCTTGTCGCCGGCATTCTTGGAGACCGTGGCGCGGATCATGTATGCCCCTTGCTCCATGTCGCTGGGGAGGGATGCAGACGCAGGATCTGTTGTAATGGTCTTGTCGCTCACGGACTGAGTGGATGCAAGAATATCCTCATACCCTCCTATTGGGATGCTGACCAACGTGGGAGAACCGTTGATGGTCTTGAGTTTGACCTCCCGGACTAGACTGTCCTGACCTGCGAAATCCGCGTAATATGGCAGTGAAGCTGCATAATCCCAGTTATTCATCCAGGCAATGGCATAGCGGCTGCCGTATCTGTCGTTAGGGTTCTCCCAGCTGACCGTGGCGTAGAAATCAGGCCCGTCATCCATCCACTGCGGAAAGCTTTCTGTAGCCGTGAAGCCGTTCCCATCCCAATTCCCGATCCAATATGCAGTACCCGTCGTCCTGTTGTAGCGATAGCCGTTAGCGCCTAACGCGAGAATCCAGGTGCGCTTTGTGCTGTCTCCGTCTAAATCCATCTGATACAGATCTGGGCATTCGAGGGTGCCAAGGTCTACGCCAGCATTCTCAGGCCTAAATTCGGATACATACGCCCAGGTCTTCAGATCTGCAGATGTGTAGAAACCAATCTTGTCACCCTCTGCGAGAGACATAACCCAATGCCCTTCTTTGGCATCCCAGAAGATCTTGGGATCTCGAAACGCAGGTTTTGTAGTTGGGGTTGGGTTTGGCATTACGGGATTCCCTTCATAAGGGATAAAGCTGTACCCGTTGTCGGTGGAATAGAAAAGAGATTGCTGTTGCAGTCCACCTGACATCTGTGTAACAATGGCCACGACAGCATTCCGGCCAAAGCCAGCGGTGTTGTTTGTATCGACCACGGCGCTGCCGGTCTCGATGTCGCCAAGTACAATGCCACTGGGAGGGTTCGGTTTGTACTTCTCAATCGCTACGCCCCGGCGAGTCCAGTGGATCATGTCGGTGCTTGTGATGTGATACCACTCTGTCCCCCCTGAACCGGGGTTTGAGCTATCGAAGTTGGAGTTGTATAGGTAGTATAGATGCCATTCGTCCCCCAGGAAGAACGGTCTTTGGGGATCATTCATCCATTTCTTCTCAGGTGTGATGTGATAGCTGGGCCGGGTGTTAGTGGTAGCAAGTGGTACTGCACTGGCATACAAGATGAATAACAGGAGTGGAAAGAGACGGAACGCCAGCGTCCGCGGGACAAGTGCGAGAAATCTCAGCATGGTAACGATGAAAGTACGAGGCTTTAGATTGTTGTGCTAGCTGGCAAAGCAAATAATGTCAATGTCCTCATTGTTCATACTTATATAGGCCATTCAACTGAGAAATGATTAACCTGACGAAAGGTCTACACGACATCAGCCTTCATGAATCAACGTAGTATTTCCCCTCCAGATCAGATTGAGCCCCAGCATATCAAGAGGACGGTCTAAAACCAATGACTGGTCGTCCTTGTTCACAACAACTAGAGGGATGCCGATCTGTCTCATAGCGATCAGGCGCCCAAATGTGCCCATGACCAAGTAATACCATGTTGAAGCCTCCGCACGCGTGGGACAATATTACTTCGATCTTCATTATGCGGAGTCACCGCCTAGCTAGGTGCAGATGTTGGAACGAGCTCAAGCTACGAAGAGGTTGCAAAGATGCGGGGAAGTGATGGAAGAGGGAATGATATACCAGGAGAGGGAGGATGCGGGGACGAGATATACAGAATAGCAAGACAAAGGCAGTAGACCCTGGTTACTACGATTCTCAGGGAGCTCTGACTACTTGGTGTTAGGACCATTTGGGGCAGGTGATAATACTGAACTTCATCACCCTTTCGGGCTGCTCGACATGGTCACCATAAGTTAGGAAGAGCCCCGTCGGTGTCGTCATCTGTTGAATGCAGCATGAGCATGACTCGTACATGCTTGAAGTTGGTGCGGGGCCCTATGTTTAGCTGCCACGCTAGCTAGTAGCGAGGTGCAGTAGTTGATGCCCCCGCGCATTCTGGAAAGCCGCTAGAAACTGCGGAATTATGTACAAGGCCATACCTGGCAGATTCACATGTCAGTGCACGCCTACTGTCACTAAATACACTATCCCAGCTAACATGGGATCATCAAGAAGGGAAGAGGAGATCACAACGTCGTGATCTCTCTTCCCAACTCCACATCTATTACTCGTAAATGCCTCATATGAGTCTTGTTAACTGCAGGGGCCTTGCGCCAACACATCAGAAGCGAGGTTACTGACTCAACCAATAAGACCAAAGTAATCATGTCATATATCGAAGCCACACAAATCGAAGTGACATGGAATGAGCTTTGGTTGAGCGGCCGCAACCCTTCTAATCTGGGAACGGAAGGTAGAATACGGTACTTAGAGTCCGCATTGTCCACATATTTCGCCCGACTATTGAGTTACCTAGACTTATTACCGAAGCTATCTTCAGAGGCCCCAGGGTCTCTGGATATCTGCCAGTCCAATTTCAAGCAAGGTGCCATTCCACCTGGACATCTAGGCACGCAGCTACATCTATACTTAGTTCAGAGTTTAATCGCGCATAGTCCGAACCCATGAAAGCGTCACCAATGATTATCGATCAGGAATGCTTCAATCCCTGCTTCGATACGGCCAGGCCGAAACAACTGACAGACAACACCAAGTCTTTCACATCCCAAGTTGAGACCAGACATCAGTGTGATCCACTACTTCCATCTCCCAAGACGAGATCATAGATGTATAAATCCTGCATGATTTCTCTACTATTCCACTGCACAAACATCAACTCAACACAGTCAGTCAAAGATGCAACTTCAACTCTCCCTTCTTCTCCCTTGCTTTCTGGCAATCGCCAGTGCAACATCTTACACCGAGGACTATCGTCCTCAGTATCACTTCACCCCAGCCAAGAACTGGATGAATGACCCAAATGGCCTAATCTATCATAAGGGGAAATATCATATGTACTTTCAGTACAACCCCACAGGCGATGTCTGGGGAAATATTTCCTGGGGACATGCAGTCAGCGACGATCTGATGCGCTGGAAAGAGTTGCCTGTCGCTCTCAATGCCTTCGACTCTCCAGCAGGATCGTTGAATGAACTGTACTACTCCGGAAGTGCTGTCTCTGACGACGCTTTGACTTCAGGTCTTGGACATAGAAAGAGACCTCCTCTAGTGGCAGTCTATACATCGCATTATACGTCAGATATGACCCTGCCAAGCAATAAGACCGTCCGGGCCGGCCAGGAATCTCAGTCGATCGCCTTCAGTACAGACAACGGCCTGTCTTGGACAGAGTATCCTGACAACCCAGTCATCCTAGAGCCTCCCAGCCAATATGCCGACCAATATCTCAACTTCCGCGATCCATTCGTCTTCTGGTACGCACCAAGCAAGCACTGGGTCATGACCGTTTCACTGCCCAACCTTCACAAACTGCTTATCTACACCTCCAAAAACCTGACGGCCTGGGAACATGTCAGTGAATTTGGCCCCGTCAATGCAGTTGGTGGTCAGTGGGAGTGTCCCAGCTTGTTTCAGCTTCCTGTGGATGGTAAAAAGTCCAGAACTAAGTGGGTGATGGTCATCGGACTCAATCCTGGCGGGCCCGCGCATGCTGGCGGATCAGGAACCCAGTATGTGGTTGGCACTTTTGATGGAACAACATTCACAGCAGATGCCAATAATGTTTACGATGCGTCTGCTCCAGAAGACAGTGTCGTATATGAAGATTGGAATGAAACCAGCTTCGCCGAATCAAGCTGGAAAGCAACCGGTGATTTCGTCCAACAACAGCCTAGCAACGGCCAGGTACTCACGTTATGGGACAAGGGTGACAAATCTGTTGGATCTCTCACCTCCAAGAAGTTTACTGTCTCCAAGAATTACATTGCCTTCAAGATCGGCTGTTGCAACAATCCGTACAATCCAGAGACGTACGGTACCTCAGCCGATCAAGAGACTGCCATCAACCTGATTGTGGACGGACAGGTAGTACGATCAACCACTGGTGTCAACGGAGGCGATGTCATATGGGCGAGCTGGAACGTCGCCAACCTCATTGGCAAGACTGCATACATCGAAATCGTTGATCGCGCCACAGGAGGCTGGGGCCATCTTGACGTAGGCGAAATAGTCTTCACAGACAAACCACTCCCGCCACAAGCTAACTGGGTGGACTACGGTCCTGATTACTATGCTGCTGCCACCTACAATGGACTCTCTGATTACGAGCGCGTGGCCGTGGCCTGGATGAACGATTGGGCCTACGCAGTGGACATTCCCACGTCCCCATGGCGAAGCGCGATGAGCATTCCTCGGGTCTTGACACTTGAAACCGTTGACGGCAGGGCACGCCTAATACAGAAGCCACACCCTAACCTGCAAACCTTGGAGAGCAAAAGAATGCTGTATAAGAATCAGTGGCGTTCAACTCGCTCGGGCAATTTGACTCTCCCAGTGTCTGGAAAGGCCTTGGACATAACCTTGACTTTTGCTGCTGGCAAAGAGTCCAAGATGCTGGGCCTCAACGTGCGAACGGACGGCAAGACGTACGGCACTGCTATCGGCTATGACTTCGATACCAATCAGATGTTCGTTAATCGCGAATCATCTGGTGATTCTTCTTTCAGCACTTCATTCTCGGGCGTATATTACGCTCCGCTGCCTGTCAAGGACGGAAAGGTCAAACTACGCATTCTGCTAGATTGGTCATCGGTCGAGGTGTTTGGCGGGCGTGGCGAAGAGGCGATAACAGCACAAATCTTTCCTCCGGACTCCAGCACGGGGGTATCGCTATTTTCTGTGGGCGTTGTGAAGGACGTGAAGATAGAGGTGCACTCGGTATCTTCGGCGTGGAGAGGATCGTATTAGTAGTAAGCTTGTAGAGGGTATAGGCAATGGGAGAAAGAAAGAAGAAACATGACACGTAACTCCTTCTATAGCTATCAATACTAGACAATACGAGATGGCACTTTATATTTATATATAAATCATCTTGAATATACTTTTATAGGCACCTGTAACATTGCCAATACTCCACACTTCACACTATGCTAATATAATACTATATAGCAAAGCCTGACAAAAGCAAAGGAAAACCAAGGGTGAATTATGTTATGTAGGACTTATATCCATTGTTCATCTACGTTGATCCACTGGCCTGAGACCCTTTTGCTTTTTGACTTTAAATCAGAAGATGCTATCACAATGTTTATTTTTCTACTAATTCACGGAGCGATATCTTTACCATGCTGTTTATATTTATGGATATACTGAGCTAAGATAGATACTAAGATATTGCGATGAAACTATGCGTAAAAGGGTTGAGGATCTGAAAGAGCCCTCCGCCTAAGTAAATGTGTCAAGAAGTCGAATTGTAAATTGGTAAGTACGCAGAGTCTGAAGGCAGTTTATGTTTCAATCCATACAGGGATGGCCATTAGGGTCGCTTACACAAGCCAATGAAGGCTAACGTCTCTTGACTTTACTCACTCCAGTTCAGTTAGCTAGTCTTTGTAACGAGACCTACTCCATCTATAAACATCTAGTATTACTAAGATACCGCAATGAAACCATGAGGAATCGTCTCACTATATCTAGCCAGTGTCTCGGTACTGGCAACTTGATGAAAGCCGTCTTATGTTGGGACTCTAGGGGCCTGTTTGAGGTTGACAAACCTGCCGTCAAGACATGATACGATGATTGCTAAAACGTATGAGTTAAGCCCACAAGGCTTAGATACCCAGTAGGCAAGCACTATTATCGATCAGCCGCGATGGGGTATACCTGATCAAGCTTGCATTTTAGGTAGTAGCTCATGTATATACTAACAATCAATGTCTCAACGACATCAGCATTTTTATTGGTTATCGGAGCAACGCTTTTGTGCACTCATGGCACATTACGGTAAACCAATAAAGTGAGACATCCTTAGCGAAACATATCATTCATCAGACTCCGCACCAAACCCCACACTTTCATCTTTCAACCCAAGATTTAGGCCCAACCTTATCTTTGCACAACATGTCCCAAAACGCTGTTACTCTTTGCCGCAGATGCAAAGCTTTGCAAATCGACGACCTGGCCTTGGGTGGACGAGGAGCAGAAACTGACAATGGATATCCCGTTCTCAGTCTTCCATTTGACGAGCCAGACATGGAGAGCCATGGAAATATCCCAGTCTTCTCGGTAAATGACCAGTACCCAGAGCTCCCAAAGCTGCAAGCAGGGGCCTCCTTTGGATGCGGCTTCTGTCATCTGTTGAGAGGTTCAATACAAGAGTTTTACAGCTTGGAAATCGGGGCGTCGATTGAAATCAACGTCAAATATCGCTGGAGCCTGAATATGAGTAATCGACTTGGCCTCACCGGCATAATCGCATATCTCAGATTCCGGAACTCGGACCCCATCCTTGACGAATTGCGACCATTGAGGTTTGCAATCGATGGAAACTCAGGTATTTTTTTCAGCTTCATTCCTAGCAAACTCTTAGATACTGGTCTGACAGCGGATCCATGCAGACAAATGCGCTGAGTGGTTGAACATGAAACCACCATTAATACAATATGCATTGCATGCGGCAAACATTAATATGATTCAACAAGAAATAGCCCATTGCGAGGACACTCACGATCACAATGTGAATAATGTTAGCGGCTTTCTACCAACCCGTCTCATTGCCGTCGGTACTGATAAGGGTGTTCAACCTCACTTGGTGATTACCGACTACCGGCTACGACGGAGAGCACCGAGATACGCTACTCTAAGCTATTGTTGGGGTCCGCCTGATGACGCAAAGGCGCAGTCAAGGACTCGAGCTCATAACATCGAACAACGAAAGGCCGGATTTCCATTAGACTCATTGACCCATGTCATACGTGATGCGATAGTTGTAGCGAGGACTCTATCGATTCCTTATCCCTGGGTGGATTCTCTCTGCATCATCCAAGGTGACAGACTGGATTGGGAACGGGAATCATCGACTATTAAAGATGTCTACCGATACGCTTACCTTACGATATGCGCAGCTTCGTCGCCATCCTGCCAAGTGGGCTTCATTCACCGCGTGCCGAAGTCAATCACAGTACTATTTGCATCGAAGGTCAATCCCACGATCCAGGGAACGTTCAACATTCGGCTGAGCGGACTTGCCAATCCAACTTTTTATATGGAAAAAGGGATAGACAAAACCTTTGATGAGCTGATTAGTATAGAGACAAGATGGAGCCAGAGAGCGTGGACCTTTCAAGAAGCCATGCTGTCCGTGCGAAAGCTGACGTTTTGCGGCTCGCAACTGTACTACTCGTGCCCTGACCGAGTCACATGCGAAGCTGGAAGTCCAGAGGGTCCGGGTCACCTAGAAACTGGCCTAACGCATTTCCCGTCTGATGCCAGAGACAGATTCCAGAGCTGGTACGACATAGTCACCAAGTATGCAGCCCTCGACTTGTGTTACGAAACTGATAGATTGCCTGCCATTTCCGGTATAGCGAGAATGATGGGTTACGGCCCTGAGGACTATCTAGCGGGCATCTTCAAACAGTTTCTTGCTTTTGGATTATGCTGGAGGCAATCTTCAATTAGCTCCATGCAAACCACTAGAAGTGCAGTTATAAACCTGCATAAAACCAGTACCATGCCATCTTGGAGTTGGGCCGCGCGAAAGCAAGCAATCGACATGATGGCAAGCCCTTTGGATGATAGAGATGAAACAGCAGGTATAACTGCCTGGACAGTGCCGAAGGGATTGGACCTTTTTGGTGAGGTCAGGGACAGCGTGGCAGTCGTACAAGGGAAACTCTTGCCTCTGCCCTCGAATATTATCCGTGGCTCAAGCTCCCCTGCAAGACTCCATGCCCCTTTTGAGGGCTCCCAGTGCGATTACTGGAACGTATCCAGAAAAGATCAAAGAATTGCATGGGTCCTTCTAGACTGGCATATGACTGGGATTGAGGAGAGTGGTGACGAGTTGTTCATGTTATTACTCACAAGCAGTCTAAGCCTGTCTGGGGGTTCACGCCGAGAAAGACGTGGGTATGGCATTGTTTTGCATCCTAGTCAGACACCCACTAAGTATATCCGAGTTGGCGGCTTTCAAACGACGAGTAAGGGATTTGCACTTTTTAAGGGGGCGAGCATTGAGACGGTACAGATAGTTCTAACTACCAATCCGGGGACTCAATATATTGCGATCTCCTATCCGGACGAATGGCCTACGACCTGTACTTGTGTCTATTATGATATTCATCCTTAGTCAATATGGTACTCAGGGGCAGACATTGTCAACGTCATGCACATATGACCGTTGCTGCTGGTCCTTACAGTATATCAGAAGTTGTTGCTTAAGAAGAGAGTCCCCGAGGATGGCGAGTAAGAAGCGAGAAGTACCAAGAGGGAGTGCTAAAAGAGTGTTCTATACTGTCTGAAGATGCTTGTGCCTAGAATGTAAAGCATTGTAAATACATGATCTTCTCTTTGAGACGGAGAATAAGGTCAGAGTTGTTGAAGGTGCAACGTGCTAAGATCTTAGTACTGAGAGGACTTGAAAGTAATAGACGCGCGGCACCACAAAGTTTCGAATAATTGATTCTAATCCAATATCAGATTCTTGCCTAAACAATGTATCCGCCTAAGTTTTATATAGATACATACTATTATATATCACCTGACACATAAGCTAACCTAAAAGGATGTTAACGGAATATCTCTTGGCA
Organism: Fusarium mangiferae; assembly: GCF_900044065.1. Classification (NCBI taxonomy): domain Eukaryota; kingdom Fungi; phylum Ascomycota; class Sordariomycetes; order Hypocreales; family Nectriaceae; genus Fusarium; species Fusarium mangiferae. The sequence goes on from NW_024573935.1 coordinate 1,041,467, forward strand.
ATGGCTGCCTAATTGCGGATGACATTTTCCTCGTTGGTGGATCCACTGATGGGGAAAAGAGACCGTCAGCCTACAACATTTCCTAACCTTGATCCTCAAACGAATATTTGTGCATTCCCTCAGTAATACCTAAAATGCCCTCTCCTATGCTCTTGAGTCTACCAACTGAGCTTGTCACCCGCATCATCGACCTTGCTGACCCATCCACTCATTTAAACTTGGCCTGCGTATGCAGTCATCTTTTCAAATGCGCGAAGAGGATTCTTACCCATCATCGAGAAGCCCATCGGAAATTCTCTGTTATCTCAGACCTTGACCCCTCGAGCATCCCTACCCTTCTTCGTAGCGCCTCTGGTATCGCCAGCCCCATCGACGCCTGGCATGTCAAACATATTGAGCTCTGGGGCTCGAGGTGGGACTGGGCTGAATGGAGACCTTGGTCTTTATCCGAAACAGCTGAGCAGGCTGGAGTCCCAAGGCAAAGGCGACGGCATGTGTTTTCTAAAGTACCACGCTTGGAGTGGGTGATTCCTCGATGGGAGCTGGCTCACTACTTGAAGATTATGCAGGAGGAACTAGGCTTGCCAGAGGACCTGGTGGACTGGGCACGCGTCGAATTTGAGCGAGGCTGCGATAGCGTCATGCAGATGCTGCTTATTGTTTTATGCCCTCGGCTAGAAAGCCTAAAGCTTCTGTACAACCGACACGACAAGGTCGAAAGGTAAGCAATGACTCTGTCATGAGATCAAGTCCGCGTCTCACATACCACAGCCGCCGGTGTCTTCACTGGCTCACGTTTGTTATAGGGAAGAGCTGGATTCATAGCGCGTGGCCTCCAGGCCTTCAAAGCCTCCGAGATGTTGCTGTAGGCCTAACATCAAAGACTTGTCTTGATGACGACGTTGTATATGTCTGGTACTCTCGCAGCTCTTTCAGAGGTCTGATGAAACTTCCAAACCTCAGATCCTTGTATTTTCGAGGGCTACGGGCACAAGATCACCCCGAGATTGACGGAGAGGGCGATCTTTCTGCGAACAGGCATCTTCGAAACGATGGAGCACTCGAATCTTCAATCACGATCAGTCTTCGAGACGCAGCTGATGAACTGCCGGCTCGATGCTCCACGGTCGAGAATCTGTATCTCAAAGACACTGGCGACTACGAAAATACTGCGGAGCTAGCCGCAGCGCCGAAAGCTCTTAAGTCATACACTATTCATTGGTGGCAGCATCAGGTTCGGCCAAATCAGCGACTGTGACATACAATTAGAGTTCATGGTCCAAGAACAACACGAGTCGCTCGAAAGCATCATGATCTACGAAGCTGCCGAACTTCAAGGATATCGTTGTACACTTTATCGACTTGGTGATGAGATTCCAGTACACGAATGCATAAAGCTGCGCCAAATTCACGTCGAGATAAATGATCTCCTGACATTTGCTTACTACGACTTTCCTTGGGGTGACCAGCAGGGGGAATTTCGGGAGTTGGCAGAAGTCTAGAAAGATGTCAGTAAGCACCAAGACTGCGCTGAGTTGATAGCAGGTTTGTTCCCTCCTTCCCTCGAGGTTCTTGTGTTAGGAAATTCCGAGGAGATTACCTCATTGGAAATGGAGGAGGATGTTTTAATACGCATAATACTCTCGAACAAGCTTCCATCGCTGAAGGCCATCTTTCCTGAGGTTTCAGATGATGAGAACAACACCCCTCCACTTACGAAATTATATGAGGTTAGCTGGCGAAACGGCGTCGATATCCGTGTCAAGACGAATCCGCAGGTACCTCGACATCAGATTCAGTTGCCCATGGCGCCTCAAGCTCTCAGCCATCAATCACGCAAGGATGATCAAGAGTCTGAGTTCGATCCGTTCAGAGGTTGTTGGATAGAGGCCCCACAGGATACTCAGGTTAGTGAACAGGTTGGTGACGTGTCTATCGACGATGTATTTGAGGCTTTAGACGAGGGTGTTGAAACGGATGATGACTATCCTGACCTACATCGTCAGTACTATGGTTAGGAATGACGATTTTCATTTTGCGTGTAGTAACCAATAAAGTACACATGATGTTTCAATTCCAAGCCTTGACGCCAGACACAAGCAATTACGACATTAGATTCTCTATGCTGATTTGAACTTTCAGCCGTACGTCTCATCTACAAACAACACATCTAGCTCACAACCAAGGTATCATACCACAATTTGTAGAAAAGGGAGTATAAATCACGAAAGAAATAAGAGATGCGACTCGTACAAGAGTATTGAGGGGAGATATGATTCGCATGCAAGAACACTAAATGGTCTATATAATCTACCCCTACGCATCCACTGAAACAACATCTCTCTATGCTGACTAGAATAGAATTTTAGTTGCTAGTCGTCATGTATTCGGCCAAATTGTTGGCAGCCATGAAATCCTCCCACTTCATAAGATCAAGGCCAGGAAGCTAGATAGAACATCAGAAAGACAAGTCCTCAGAGGCATAGCCCTTAGAGTAGCTTACCTCATTAGCCTGCATGAACTCAGGACGAGCATAAATCATGCCAAAGTCTCGAAAGATTAGCAGTTGCTCTGTAAAGTCAAGAGCGCACATGTCGTCCATCTTGCTCTTTAGAATAGATTGGAACTCCTCATATGAGAGCTCGTTATAGTGTATATCAATGCCATATGCTGCAAGGAGTCAGTGACCCCACGGTCTCGCTCCCGGTGTCTATAGCTAGTGTGAGCACTTACCAGATGTCATGGACTTGATCTTTTCTCCTTCTGAAATGGCCTCGGAGTAGAAGGCAATTTCCTTCTCGAGGCATTTATCGGGATGATCGAGGATATACTGGACCAACTTGCCGGTATCAGAGATGGCGACATTCGGAAGCGGAGTTGTCTCAGGCAGAACAAAGGATCTCAAATAAGTCCCGTCATCTTGCTAATTCCGATGTCAGCTCATCCATTGCTAAATTCATGCGACAAACGAACCTTGATAGGAAGATAAGTACGCGGCTGCGTGAGACAATTCTCAAAGTAATTCGGAAACAACACCGCAGTCGTCTTCTTCCACAGAGCAAGTTTCTCAGTTCGAATGTAATTTGTTACAGCTGCTTTGCTCTGCCAATGATAGACATGGGGATACTTCCCGTTCGAGATAGTCTTAGCGTCAGGCAAGCTCGCCCAGATGATTTGCTCGAGATGGGGTAGATCAGCGGCTATATCCATGATGCGTTTGCCTTGCTCTTCCTCTTTGGCAGCGGACATGTGCTGCCAAAAGTCGGTCATGGCGAAGATGACGTTGGCGCCTTCGAAGGCTTGTCGGAGACTTTCTGGATCATCAACGTCTGCTTGGTGTACTTCAATGCCAAGTCCCTTCAAGGCTTCGGCTTTGGGGGAAGAGACATTTCGGGTTAGACCGCGGATATTGTACCTTTCCTGAGATTTGGCAAGTGTCCGGACAACAGAGCCTCCCTAAGCAAAGAATAGGTTTAACCAAGATCCATCGTGAAATCGAATCGGTGATCATACCTGAAGGCCTGTCGCACCAATAATGACCACAGTCTTCTTGTCTTGGGTCATGGTGAGATGATTTTTAAGGTAGAAACTCAAGCCGGGTCTCTAGTGATAGATTCTGTGCTGGATAGATTCCAGGGAGAACCCGTGGGAGATGTGCCCTTTTATGTATCATCTTGGAAATATAAATGATTCCACAGGCAGTGGAGTTCTGTAACAACTCATCGGGTTCAGTTGGAACTTTGCGACATTGATGTCATAGACCTTCCAATTTCCCGCTTATTCAGCGCATTCGCGATGCTCGGTGTCCACAATTGGCGGACGCATGAGAATGCCATAGACTGGCAGATATCGGCAAGAATTATCACAAGACTTAATCACGTCATCAATTCACGTCAGACAAGTACTAAAATGTTCGTTATTATAGTGAATCGGTTCCTGCTGCAGAGTATCTCGGATCGGTAAAAGCGGTCCAGCCCGATTAGTGCCGATTTGTTCAACTGCCGGCTCGAAAAACCCGAGCCGCGACGGTAGCCAGAAATTTTCCTGGCTTATTAACACTACTTGATCCATCTTTTGAAGTGACAAGTAGATAAACATCAACGGCCAATTGCAATGCCCAAATCGACAAGAGGTCGAAAACCGCGTGCCTGCGACTCGTGTCGCAGGAAGAAGGTAAATTTTGCTCCGCTGCCGCTTCCTTGCTTGAGTACCTAGTGTTGCCGTCGCGTTACAACGCGCAGCGGTCGTTGGTTGTTGAATAGCTTGATCCCACACCAACACTCAAGCTTGTTACTATATTAATTGGCTAAGTCACTACTAGATTCAGTGTGATCGAGCTGTACCGCAGTGCGACTACTGCCAGCATCATGGCCTGACGTGTTCCTACAACGAAGCTGCAAAGACAGAGGGATCCGCACTTCGGTATACCGATGCCTCGACCATTGTGATGAGGCACTTTGAATTGACTCATTGCAACAGATCTCGGCTTTCAAGGTTTCCGAAATTCGCGCCACCGAGCCAGCCGCTCAGTTCGTTTGCACATAATGATGGGGAGCTCATTTACCGTTGTGAGAATCCTTACTGCCATATTACGCGACCCTTTAGCTGATACATGGGGTTTTCCTTTAGCGAGCGATGCTCATGATCGCAATCCAACTTATCTAGAGGGCTTACGGTTGGTGAATGGCAATACACTCTTTAGCCCACAAGGTCAACAATGGTACAGGAACAGCACAGGCTCAACCTTTTCGTCAAATATCATCGATAAGTATCGTCAACCTTACCTGTGTTCCACGAGGCCACCTCTTGCAAACGACAATCACAAGATTCTAAGACTTCCTGACCGCCAGGTTGTTGAGGAGCTGGCAGCGCGATTTTGTTTATCCGCGCAATCTCTCGTCTTCCCATTACTGAGTCTCCACCGCTTCAGGACTACAACCTTGCCTCTCGCTTATTCAGAAGGCGCCGGGAGGAAACACCATACAATCAGCGCGAAGTGTTGCACATATGGAGTACTGATTATGAGCGACATCTTTGGCCTTGACTCAGGCGACGAAATGGCTGACATTAGTTGCTGGTGCCAAAGATATGCGCTGGAAATCGAAGCTTCAATACCCACGCTCTTACGTGAGATGAGGGTTGATGGACTTGAATCGTTGCTGACGCTCGTAAGTTCCATTTATCCAATCTGATAAGTCGGCTTCTTACCTGCAACTCTAAAGATGATCTTTAAATACTTCATGGGAGATTTAGAATCCGCATCATTCCTCGTTTCGATGACCTCGCGCTTCTTGATCCAACTTGGAGCCCATCTATACCCTTCTTCTTCGGGCGCTTACGATAAACACAACGATTCTCACCATATACGCGACCTCTTCTGGGTCTGCTACTGCATTGACAAAGACCTGTCTCACCGAACTGGTCAGCCACCTACCATCAGCGACGATCACTGCGACCTCACGCTACCTCCCAACTACGTCCAGATGCAGAGTAGCAATATCCTAAGTTCCAGCCCATGTCCATGTCGCAGCTCCACTACGGTGCCGCTTTATCCATGGGATATTAGGCTATCGGTAATAAAGTCAAAGATCTACAACGACCTCCATTCGATAAGCGCCACTAGACTATCAGAGACCGAAATACTAAGAAAGATACGGCATCTGGATGAAGAGTTGGAGGCTTGGAGAGTGACTCTGCCATCTGACCATCGGCCGACGTTGTCGTTCCTGGAGCAGACACCTGTTGATGCTCATACCAATACGCAGGCAATTATGCTCCGACTGTCGTATCACCATTGCGTTATTCTCATTCATCAAGCCCGATGCAGAGACTTCCAATCAAGTCACCCCACTGATAACTTGATGGATGACGGCCATAGGATAAATTTCCAGATTCTAGTTGATGCATCAAGATCCATCTTGATCTACCTTGAAAAGGCATTACCTGTCCTGGCCCACGAGTGCTTCTGGTACGTATGACCCTCACACTATCTCAATAATCAAGTACAACAAGACTAACACGTTTTAGGGTCATCATTTTCTATCCCATGACGGCAATCTCGACCATCTTCTCCGTCGCGCTTCTTGACAGCCGGTCAGACCCAGGGAACGAAAGACTTAAGCTGCTGCAAGGCTTTGCGCGATTAATCAGGCAAATTCCCATCAAAAGGCTGACAGTCGCTGAGATATCTCACCTGGAATTCCTCGAGGAGGTCGTGGAGGAAATGAGCAGATTAGTGTTAGCTGCCGCTTGATTTGGAGTCTTTAGTCCTTACGCGCTGCCAAGTCACGAATTGGCTTAAACCAGCCTAAGGCTTACCGATCACAACACAAATAGCATTCAATACAAAAGTACCGATCGCCTCAAAACGCGCAGATTAATAAGACCAACGGCCTTAACAGTACCTCCGCATATTTAACCGCGTTAACTCCCAATCGCAGTTTAGGTTAAGCGGGGATGAATGCGAAAAATAAGCACGCCTGCAGATTCCGTCAGCAAAAAACGGAGAAATAGCATTGTCCGGTGAAAGACCGCTAAAGCCAGCGAATCAGAGATCTTGAATTTAGACCATACTTGATTGGGAAAGGGATCTCTGATTGGTCAGGATACTATCATCGTCGTGTTGGTAGAGGCTCTGTTGGATATATAAGACGGGAGATTCTCGTGCAGTGGATGAGATACTTACAGACCGGTTCATTACACAAAAACACTTATATCTCGATTAAATCTGAATTTCGAAACAGTTTCACAATGGAGTTTCCTAACCCTTCTCTCATCGGCGGCGCAGCTGACATCCCCGTCAATTCTGCCTCTCCCATCTTCACCTTCACACCAGTCACTCTCCCTTCTCAAGACCGCAGGGTCGATCTCGACCTCAAAGTCACAGCACCCATCAACGGAGACAACCTCCCTAATATTATCCTCTCCCACGGCCATGGCCCAAGCAACTATCTCTCCTCGCTCAAAGGCTACGGCCCTGTTGCGGATTGGTGGGCTAGCCATGGCTTTGTCGTCATTCAGCCTACGCACTTGAGCTCTCGACAACTCGGCTTCGAGTTGAATGCTGAGAGTATCAGCGAGCTCTTCATGGAGTCTCGAGCCAAGGATTTGGTTCAGATCGTTGATAGTCTCGACATCATTGAGACTACCGTTCCTCTCCTCAAGGGTCGACTTGACAAATCCAGGGTCGCTGTAGTTGGACATTCTCTCGGCTCTTTGTCCTCTGCTCTCCTCCTCGGCGCCGCCAACACCGATCCTCGCGATGGAAAAACCTTCAAGGTCGCTGATCCCCGCATCAAAGCCGGCGTCCTCTTCGGTGCCATCGGCGCAAGCGACGACCCCTCGGAACCCGGAAAAGCCATGCTTCCATTCCTCGATCTCAACTTCTCCGACATGAAGACTCCCTGTCTTGTGTTCTGGGGTGACAGTGATGTCAGTCCACATCTCACTAACCGAGGAGCAGACTGGCATAAAGATCCCTACAAGCTTTCGCCAGGACCTAAAGCTTCTTTCGAGGTAAAGGATGGAAAGCATGGGTTTGGCGGTATTAGTGGATGGGACGCTAAAGAGTGTCAGGATGAGGGTATGGAGAGGTTGGCTGCTATGCAGAGGGTTACGTGGGCTTACTTGAGGACTCAGTTGTATGGCGATGGTTCATGGGAGGAGGCGAAGAAGGCTATTGGGCAGAATCCCCAAATTGGAAAGATTGAGGAGAAGTAGTCGACCTAGAAACCTTTGGACTTCTAGTTAAGGATAGTTGCTTGCATAAATGTGTTTCATGTCTACACGTTTGCATTGACACTTTCTCAACCACGTACGTTGCTAGGAAAAATACGAACGCAATCACTGACTACATTAGCCAAGGTCCTAGTACATAAACAAACTAAGAAACACTATCTCTTCTCATTCATAGTTCCCTTAAATTCCTACGCACAGTTCCCTTCGTTCGGGTCAGCCCTAATATTTTGTCAGTATACTCAAATTATTGCTCGTAGAACAACAAAACTCACGAGACAGTAAGAGCACCAGTGCCTCCCTCAGTGCCCGGGTAGGAACTCCTTCCTCCATGGTCACATCCATTGATCTCGCGGTGGAAGTACTCAGTGCACAAGTTCTTCTCAACAGCATGTGCAGGCCCATCGGCAGGGATATCTGAGTCATAGCGGAGGAAGAAGTCCATCTTCTTATTGCTGCTCAAATTGACACACTTATTGATGTACTGGCCGGCGGTGGAGAAGGGGCCGTTGATGATTCCATCGCAGTACTTCTGGGCAGTCTGGAGGGCAAGGAATTTCTCTGCGCCCCAGGATTCACCTGATCCATGGCATTCGCGCTTTTGGAGGCTGCTTGGGAATGCAATGGCAGATGTTGCCCCGACAGCAATGAGAAATGGTGTAAGCTTCATGGTGGGAGATATAATAATGATGGGTTGTAAAGGAATCTGTTTGATAATAAGTTATGTGTGAATAACAATATCTGTAAAGGTTTCCTTGGAGCTTTTATAGGCAGTGTCCTGTCAGTTGTGTAATTTAAATCTGCCTTGTTAATACAGCCCCCATCTCATGACGTACATAGCTATTCCTACTACTCATCATGAAGCATGAGGATCAAAATCCTCGTGTCGTATACGAGAAGATCTGCATCTACGAGCTGAAGCGGGAATTCAGGTTTACCTGCTCAATCAAGCTAAAGGTCAGTGAGCACTAGGAGAAACTTAAATCTAGCTGACCTTATTGGCTGCGCAGACTAACAGGCACGGGCCGCGGAAGCTTAGCCATAGCCCCATCAAAGGATCTCATCGACAGAGCATAACTACGTAGACTTCTAACGTTGCATGTGGCTTGGTTTCGCAAGAACGGATTCCGATGCGATTGAACAGAGACATACTGCAGTAATCTGCACCGTGGACCGGATAACATTGTCCTCGTTGATCGCTTGAGGCTTTGCATTCGCTGGGGGCCAAACTATGTACGCAATTAGAAAAAACAGGTTTTTAATGATCCTACTAGTAAATTTTTCGTTCAATGAGGCAATAAATTTCTTGCGACGTCAGTTTATGGTAGTAATGTATAATTATCGCCGTCTAGAAGCTCGCCAGCTTGGCTATAAATGAGAGAACCCCCATTTGTTAACCGGAACACTACTAAGCTATTCCCAACATAAATCCAACGTCAAGCCTATTCCATTCCTCTCCTGACTTTTCTATCTTCCGTCGCCCTTCACAAGCCAACATCCATCTACCTAATCCAACAATGCACTACCCATCATTCCTCCTGGCCGCTCTCCTAGCCGCCATCCCTAGGGCCAGTGGAGAATGCCACCGCTCTGGAGAAACATGGGGCGGAGACAAATTCACTGCCCTAGAAGCAGCTCAGCGCCTATGCACAGACGGCAGCTTGGCCGAGACTGACTATAGGTATGGAGAGTTCAAAACCTTCTGCGTCAATCTGAGCACCTTGAAGAAGGTAGACTTTACTGTCCTGGTCGGAAGAAACGTGATTGGGGATGGCTTGCGTATTTCCTCGGCTGATTGCACCGATCGACTCCACAGGGAGATCAATGGCTGCGATCATGGGGGCAGATCTTCGTATGAACAAGGAACAGGCCCTGAAGGAACCAATATTGTCTGGGATTTCTCGTAAGTTTCTATGTTGTACATACCTCCTGGGGATCTGATTTGCTAATCATTGAATAGTGCTGATCCCGGCTCGGGCCAGTGTGCTTAAATTCCAGATTTTATTCCTTATAACTACTGTTTTGCTTTAGGAGAGTGTGGTTAAGATGTTGAAGGCGGTAGCTGCTTTCCGTGAATGAGATCACCCGAAAATAGCAATACTTATTCACTCAGCACAAGATCATATCTTCTATATACTATCCATTTAGAGTGAAAAGGCTCGACATGTGATTTATTGCTATAAGTGTCTATATTAGTTGGTAAATATGTCTCTTTGTCCTGGAGCAAGATTACGGATCCAGTCAGAGTGTACGGCTTGCCTCTTGTTTCGCAGGACAAGACCATCATGTGATTGAACTCACCACGTACATTGTTCTGGACCACGCCGCAATATTACTTTCTTTTCTTGAGCCATACTTTTCATGTCACAGATGTATCTCTCGTTTTTCCCCCCACGGCATAAATGCTCTCCCGCACGAATGAAACTGTGCCCAAGCAGATGCTTGTCTCCTAAACGAGTGATTTAGACCCCAACCATTGTGATAGCTAACTCGCGGCTGAGCTCCAGCTCAGAACAATATGCGATTCCTGTATGAGCTGTCTTGGACTGGTCACGAGTACAGTTCCTTGCATCTTCCAGAGGAATTGGCTGCGCCTGGTGGATCCAGAGGGCGCAGCGAATGGTCTTGGGGGTCAAGATGGTAAATAAGGTGGGTAAGTCAGCCAAAGAATAGTCTGAGAGGCATCTTTATTTCTCCAATTTCATGGAGACGTCGGGAGGGCCTCTATCTGCAAAATGACGCAACATCATTCACATCACCACCATACAGACCATTCTTCAGCGCTCGCCGGGCCTGAAACGGAGCAGCGGCCAGCCACTATCAAAATATTGATGCCTCAGTATTGGCTGAACTTTATTTTGCTGTCGTCGTTTTTGTGCCCAGGTCTTGATCATTCGAGGGCATTGATGCTTTCTACCGAACATAACATGGCCAACAGAATCGAGCATAGTGCCAGAACAAATAATCTATTCGCTAATGTGCCAGGCTCCGCCAAGGACTGAAGTCTGCCACTGCGAAGCAAAGCTTGCCACTGTCATTGTTCTCCTCGGCCAAAAGGTGCCAATGACAGTATGTTCCGGCAGCACCTATTTGGCAAGCCATATCTCAAACTTAGACACTTATCCAAACCTGAACCGCAACGGAACCTCAATCTTACCATAAAAAGAGTGTTGGTCGAAACCAGAATCACGATAAGCAACAACTCACAGGTAAACACAGCAAACTCTCGACATAACCATCATGAATGATGCACAGTCTCGTATTATATCCCTCGAGGGAGAAGTAGCCGAACTGCGACAACTTGTCTCATCTCTCTCACTCCAGATCTCGAACCGAGATGGCGCCCAGGATGCGTCCAAGGCACTCTCTGCTGACACACATACCAACAGCAAGGCTGTAAGCACTCCACCACCTTCAAAGCTATCTCTATTCTACGGCAGAGGAGATATGCGATCCTACCTCTCGACCCCCGATCCCAGATTTGGAGAGGACGCATGGCTCCACGATAAGCCTCCCGGCTGGTTCTGGCAAAGAGGCTTCCTTCTCTGGGCCAGACAGGGTACCGAATGGGCCTTTCCACACTACGTATTCTCATACCTACAGCATGAGAACGCTGGAGAATGCCCCGCCGGAGACAGTTGCGATCATTGGAGAAAGGGAAGCGACCCTGCTCCGGGAACTGTGATTTTGGAAGTCCTTTGTGCTGAGGTCAACACATTCAAGGAGTTTCTTTGTCTCGGATCGACCCAGTGCCCCGACTATGAGAAAATCCACAGAAGGCCAACCGTTTTCTTCAATAAACTGCGGCCCAACTTCAAAGCGTTGGAAACTCTGGAGGGTATAGAACCCGATCGATTCTCAGTCCTGATGTTTCGAGTCGTTAATGACCCAGTCGGTCAAAACCATTGGATGGATAAGTTTGGGAGACTGATTGATTTCGACGAGCCTTTGACTGAATAGTCGTAGATGGACTGAGGGTTGGACAAAGGAGATAATAAGGCAGGTTAGGTTGGGGTGCATCTGCACCTGGCAAACTATTGGCACTCAACGACCGCGGTAACAAGAATTCCATCGTTGACTTTCTTTTGATGGAGTTGTCCCCCTTTTGGGTCAACTAGGTGGGTTCTTGGCTTGGTTAGATTGGCTTTGGGGATGATGAGATTGTTATGTTTGACGTGTTTGGGCTCAGGCAACTTTTAGAGGACATTGTGATATTTCCATTCGCAGTACCATACCCTATCAATATGACATACTTTATACAGTCCCTTGCTTTATCATAAACTCAGAAAAGAAACCATCGAGCGCATCATAATCATCAAGATCTCCCAAATACGACACATACTGATCAGGCCGCAAGATGACCACACAGCCCCGATCAACCTTGATGCCAAACGTCTCGTACAGTTTGCCATGTCCCTCATGGTAAGACTCGTCATCAACAAATATTTTGTTGTAGTCCCAACCGTCAACCTCGTGGTACGGGCGGAGAACCTCTGGAAAGTCAAAGATATCGTGGTCCTGACGTTTCGAGGCATGCACCGTGATGACTTCGATCACGGAATCGTATCGAGCTGAAGGCGGTGTAAAGCGCTTGAGGAACGAAGATCCCGTTGATAGCTTTTCGCACAGTGACTTCATTCGTTTGTTCTGGCTCTCGAGATCGATGTCTCCGGGGAAGACCAGGAGTCTCCATGATCCGTTGCTTCGGAGAAGCTCTTGCAGATGCCAAGGCCTAGCGTCTGACTGGTTGAGAACCTTGACGCTGGGTATACGCATGCCGAGCTTGATCTCTGGGGCCAAACCCTGCCTCTTGCCAGCGATGTCCTTCAGGCCAGAGTCATCAGCAGTAATTTTGGCGACAATGTTGCTTTGACCATAGTCCACGGCTGAATTTTGTTAGCTATTACAATAGAAATGATCAACCAGACTTACCAATGCCACTGGCGAACAAGTTTCCCTTCTCAAAGGCTTCACGGAACTCATCCATACTGATACCCTCCTCGTCCATGATATCCTTGGCTGGGCGTCCAGAAAAGAGACGTGAAAACTTGTGATCGAAGTCGATGAGAGCTTTAGCAATGCCCTTCCTCTCAGTCTCGTAAGTTTTGAGAATCGATCGGCTAGCAAGGCCCTTGACGACGTTGGCGACTTTCCAGCCAAGGTTGAAAGCTGAGAATGTTAGATCGGTTGAGAGCGATGTCGGGGGCAAGAGACTTACAATCTTGCATGCTGACATTCATACCCTGACCAGCTTTGGGGCTATTGAAGATTGTCAGATATTTGCGTCATCTTGGAGATGGGGGGACAAACCTGTGAGTATGAACAGCATCGCCAGCGAGGAAGACCCGATCGTAAGCCGAGAAGTTGGACCCGACGCGTTGTCCGATCTGGTAAGCCGTCCACCAATCCAACTTGCGATACGTCAGTTTGTAAGGAGCGAGAATCTTCTGGGCCGACTCGAGAATGACATCGGGTGTGATCCATGACCGATCAGCTCTTGAATCCTGATCTCCAATCTTGGCTGTTGTTGTAAGCTGGATATACAGCCTGACCAACTTATTCTCTCTTGGAATCACCATGACACTCCCCGAACTCGCCGAGTGAATCGCGCAGCGTTGTCGAATATCTGGAAAGTCTGTGATGGGCACAATATCAAGAACACCCCAGATGTAGTCTGTTGATTCACCCTCAAGCTTGAAGCCCAGCTCCTTTCGGACCCACGAGTGAGCACCGTCCGCCCCAAGCATGTACTTTGCCTTTACTACCTCGACAGTGTTGGCCTTGTCGTTGAGTTCGGCTGCTTTGATCATATCGGCTGTGTCATCTGGCGAAAGATTGCTGCGGAACAGGCCATCCTGAACATTAGTACCATTGGCAGATGTTGACGTCTGCTTTGGCTGAGCTTCTTCTTCACTAAGATGTCGAAGGTTGACAGTGATTGGGTATGCATCTGGGTCTTCAACAACTTTGGGGTCAATCTCTAAGCTCGTTGGCATGACTCCTCGCTCGACTTCGATCTTTCCCCGGCTGAAATCGTCGATAGCGTCGAGGAAGAATCTTTCAATACGACCTTGGTGAAGAACAACCTGTTGAAAGCGACTGATGCCTGGAATGGTATCGGCAATCCTTGAGCTTCGACGAAGAACGCCCTTCTCATCAGGGTTCCAAAGGGAGATCTCGAGCATGTGATTAGATTCAATCCAAGCTCGATGTGCAAAGCCAAATGAGTCGAAGATCTCGAGCGTTCGGCACTGAAGACCGTCTGCTTGACCATTGAAAATCTGCAAGTGTGTCAGTTGAGCATGCAGTAAGAGACAAGTGACCTTACCTTTGTTCCTCTCTTGTCGACGATGCGTGTTTTGATGCCACATTTGGCGAGCCATGTCGCCATCATGAGACCAGCAGGACCGGCTCCAACGATGAGGACATCGACATGGTCAGTCTTTGCATCAACCGCCATGTTTGTGGGTATCTCTTATTCTCTCGTACGGGGTGAAGTGTCTGACAGCCAGGTCGTGATATCGTCAACCATCCAAGATACACGCTGTATCTTATACTCACTGATTGTATGAAGAGGGTCAAGTGATGATAGGCGAACCGACAAGATGGTAAGATCCGAGTCGGAAGACGGGTGCTTACGTGCATTGACACATGAGATCGGAACAGTTACGAATGGCCCTTGAGTGACTGGTCAGGCCATATGTACAGAAGCCACATTATGTAACACTTTGTCGGTAGTGATAGGTCGAGGCTCGTTCCGGAATTATCATCTCGAGTTGACGGCGGATTTCCGTGATGACCTTAACCCAAATTGATTCTAGCTTGCGGGGTAAAGATGGGGGATACTCAACAGACAGCGAATTGCGAGCCACTTGCTGATAAGCTTATCCGCTTTCAACGGTGGAGAAGTCATCGTTGACTTGTGAGTCCCGATCTGCGTCCGGGGGAAAGGAGCAAGGATGTCGGAAGAAGAAGAATCTGGGAGATGGTCAATCTGAGCCTCGTATGCAAGTGCGGGTCTCCAGTTTCGGATGTTGGTTGATCATGCAGTTTGACATTTCCGAAATTCTCTTCGGATCCAGGGTAGTCGTCCATCCGAGCTTGAGGTTCAAATGGGTATTCGGATACTAGATTGAAGGGATATACTAATGACATCTTATAAATCTAAGAGACAGAGTAGTTCTTTGGCTGATATTTTCAGTGTTTCAAGTTGAAGTCTTTGGTGTTCGTTGAGAAGTCGCAAGCAACTCTACCATGAGCCAAAAATGTTCTTCCTCTAGAGTTTTTGAGTAGATGTTCAATATTTCAATGAAATGTGAAATCTCTTGTGAAACTCAACATGAGAACTAGTTCTTTTCCTTCCCCGAAGCTTCCCACTGTTCCAATCTCGTAAGCCAGTCGTTCGCCTCAGCAGCCAAGTCCTCATCATCTTCATCTGTACTCCCCTCCAACTGCTTCACCAGCGCTTGAACATGTTCTCGCATTGGTCTCCAACTCTCCCCAACAGGCACACGATCATAGACAAAATCAATCAAGAAGTGCTGATATTCCGTATCCTTCTCTTCATTTGCCTTGGCCAGAACGTCCGCTGCAACAACAGCAGCAGTCTCAGGAAACCGAGCAAGCTGGTCTCGACAAGGCGTAAACGGCGGGTTATTCGCGTCAACAAGCCAGTCAAACAGCTCAGGCATATATGGTTTCATCTCCTCAGCAGTGTGAACACGCTGTGTAAGCGTGCGATAGCTGACCATGTCGAATTTGTCCTTGGTGACCCACACCGCCTTGGAATCTGCGGCGAAGCGCTCAAGAAGACCAGCGTTTTGAATAAGGATAGAAGTCTGAGCGTAATGAGATGAGCGATGAGAGAAGCCTGAGATGTCAAATGCAGCGAGTGCAGCCAAAGCCGGTCGATAGGGCTGGAGCATTTCGAAAGAGAGCTTTAAAAGAACAGAGTACAATGCTTTCTGATGCACCCTCAATGTATCATAATCTTCATCCTCGATGCGAGAAGTAAGGACAGACGAGACGGCTTCAACGGTTGCAGGCTCTGATGCGCGGGACCTGATAATGTCGATATCCTCGCTTCCATCCTCGAATAGCGTCTCTCGATCTGACCAGAGCATTGTCGGCACCTTTTCTGCAAAGGCCTTTTCGTCCAGGGTGGTCAATTGTGTGCTGTTCATGGTGATGAAATGTCGGCGTGCCAATGAACAGTCGGTCTTTGGTGGGATGAGAATTGTGAATCGAGGTCTAACGCGGTTGGCAATTATAAATCGCTTTACAACTTGGTGTACTGATCGTGCAAGCATCACCAGAGGGAACAAAGAATAAGTGAGCAGGTGTCGCCCGCGACAGAAGAAGGGGAATGACTCAGAATAAATACTCCAGGCCCTCATTTTGGGTCAAGGGCCGTGATGCATGAATGTTGTTACCAGATCTGGTGTTCGTGCCACTGAGCTGAAAGCTTGGTGGGAGCGCTAAAGGCCTCTGCGAGCGAGTGACAGTGGACCTTCACTGTCATCATCCTTGAAAATGCGCCCGAGCTAGTTGCTTCGCCACCGCCGAAGAGGCTCAGCCTTATCAGTCATAAAAGCTAGGGGTCCATCCAAGTGTTAAGAGCTGTGCTCCGCATTCACGAATTGCTGACAGATGACGCTATTCCTCTTCTTCATGGTCATCCGGGTATTACTTGAACAGAAATATGTATGTTGTATTGACATCTGAATTATCTAGGAGGGACGGTCTAAAACAGCTTATATCCCGGCATGATATGCGCATCCCAATTATCCTCAAACTCATATCCCATATGCTCACCTGCTCTCCTCACGAGTCGCTTCGCTGGACAGTCACTGACAGTGGTCGACGTCGAAGTAGTCGTTGTTGGAAGAGTAGTCGTGAACGCAGTGATCCCAGCCTCAGAGCAAGCTGCGTAGTATTCCTCGGGAGAGTCGCAGTACGTAGCATAAACAGGGACCTCTGTTGGCTGGATGGTAGTGGCGGTTGGTTCTCCCTCTGCACGGGCTGCAAGAGTGTTCATCGCAGGCCGCCAGGTCGGGAAGGCTGTTGGAATGCGGAACGCAACTTCGCGCTTGAATACGGTTGAAGTTCTGGAAATGTTAGTGTGTGGCTAAGAGGAATTCACGGAAGTCTTACTCGGGGTATGGGCTGACCGTGACTGTGTTCAGTCTCGAACAGTCAGCAAGACGGCTCTCTCGCGGAGGCTCGCCGTTCAAGCCATCAATGCCGACAAAACAGGCATCAGAAGAAGTGGTCGGTTGAACAGCATCGGACGAGGCGGTAGTCTCTGCTGCAGTTGTTATCTCGGCGCTGGACGTTTCGACTCCGACGATCTGTCCATTCTGGCATTGTTCCTCTGCATCATCACATTAGTAAAATACTGTACTGAAGCTATGGGTTCTGCATACCGTTGTAAGCCGTGAGAGTCACAGCTTCACAGCCAACAGGCTCCGACCCAAAGGTGATGTACACCTGCCCGTCAGACTCGGTTTGACAGAAGCCAGCCTCACCAAACGACGAATCCGTCCACGAAAGACGACCCCCAGTAATTGAGAATGTCGTCGTGACAGAATCTGCTGGCGGTTCGCCCTGGGCAGCAAGTTCCTGATAGCCACTGCCAGCATAATAAATAGGCACTCCGTTCTCCAAAAGCTTTCCCCCGTCGAGGTGAAAGACAGAGGCAAAGGTGCATTCGGTCGGGTTGTTGCTGCCCACGAATGTTGTATCGCGCTTCGATAGCCGACGTCGAGGGTTGACCTGGAGGATAATGGCCTCTCCAGCGGGTACGGATGCGCTCGTCGTAGTGGCAGCTGCCTCTGTCGTACTCGTGGCTTGCTCAGAAGTGGTTGTAGTCACTGAATCCAAGATGCTTGTTTCAGAAGTACTGACGGAGAGCGTGTTGGACGAAACCCCATCGGGCTTACAAGGTCCAGCAGCGGCGTGAGCCGCTAGGACAGCGAAAACAAGACTCTTGGCGATCATGACTGAAATAGTCTATCGATGCAGGATGTTTAAAGCAGAAACCACCAAAATCGCAAACTTGGGCTTCGGGGGATAAATATGGCAATCTGTACATCATTTTACAAGCTCTTTTAGCGCTGACCGGCCAGCCGTTGTGCCGTATTTAGTCAGGGGTTCTGAGGAAACTATTGATGTTAGGTGCTTTGGCGCTGGAAACTATTGAATGGTCTAGACCTGTATTAAGCAACGAGGTCGGAATTTACTGAGCTTTGTGCCAATCGGACGCTGGAAGGAGATTTGGCGCCACTAATCGGCGCAAACCGTCCCATTGGTCGGGTTCTAAGCGAGTATACTTGTCACTTAACAAGTCATCGCCCACTTGTTGGCCCGATTTGTTATGCCATAAGTACCCTCCATGTTGAGCGCGAATCAGTGACGGAACTGGCTGTAAGCGACGTCCTTCATCTTTCTTCTCATCAAGAACCGTAACACAATGCCAGCAAAATAAATACATACCAGGAACTGTCAATCTTCCCAACGGTAATTGTCCAAGTGGAAATTTGTAGTGAAGAATAAAGACAAGTTGTAAGTGATTGTTGCTCGAATGAATAGTTGTGAAGCTAAGCGCAGATGCTTATTTAAAAAGTCAGTCTCGGATCAGTATTATGATTTACTGCATGCTGTTGCTACACAATGGCCGGTCATTGTCAAACGCATTTGCAAAACAATCGATATGATTCACTAAAAACACATATCCAACGAATTTACTTAAGTCCCTGCAGAATGGTCTCTGCTAATTCTCGGCCTTCTGTCTGAGGCAACTTGGGGGGAGCTCATGCATTATAAGGTCGCACAAAAGTCATTCTCATAACAATCGAGTTCGGCCGCGCCAATCACCCAAAAGGTACCGGCCAGTTACCTGTCAAAATGCAGTCCATCGGCCTCAAGGAGCTTCTCACGCAACATGGCCAAGCATCTCCATCTCCGCGACATTGATGCCTGAGAAGCTTTGAGACGGTGAAACTTGGGATACACTATCAATCTTGTTGTCACAGGTGAATGGACTGCTAATGGTGTTGTCAAAGATGCTTGAAGGTCCTTGGATGTAAGAATCGGTGATGAGCGCTGCCATGAGATTATACTCCTCGCATTGATCCTTCGTTGTATTGTGATCGACTGTCTGAAAAACTCGAATCTCTGTGATAGTTAGAAGATACTCATCGACGAATCCCGCACCACTGATTTTGAAGACAAGCAGTGGACCCAAGTATTCAAGCTTGGGGAGGTTCATATCAACGACTCAGCTCGTTACGAAAGCGTCTTGAAATCGATTTCAAAAGCCCTGACTGGACAACCTTCATTGCGTCTGCTAATAGCCCTGTATCACTTAGCGTACTCGGTACCAAGGAGTGTGGCCTGAACATTTATTACCGGCGTTTGCGAGACGTTCTTGTCGCAACATGCAAGGAACATCGAGCTGCCGGAATGAGGAATATCATGATGCCGAGCTCCCACTGCGTACCGTGTTTACCGAGGTGTCGTTCAATCTCACCGAGAAGGTTTCGGAGCCAATACTGCCGAGCGGTATTCGGCCGAGAGCTTTCGATACGAAACCTCGTGTTTGCGACTCTCGCGGAGCAAATACGGGAAGGTGTTCCATTTCTCCAAAGTCAAAAAGGTCAATCCACGCGAAAAACAACATTCCATTGTCATCGACTCTCTCGCCGCTTCTATGCAAATTTCTATCAGACTCTGTTGGGTGCACAACGTACCAATCACTCTGTACATGTCCCGCCTCGGACATCATGAAACAAAACAAATCTCTCAACATACAAGCTCACTTCGGCACCTGTTCGGACATATGTCGCTACTGAGAAAGCGGGCGGAAGCCTCAGAACGAATAACCCTGAACACGAGAGCATCCAAGACGCGCGATGTTGGAAGCTTGGCGGCCATGGTATGTATTGTGCATCCCAATCAGGCCAACTGCTCGGCGCCAACAATGATACCGAGTACATCGAGGCATTGGGGCAGTCAAGCTTTGGCTATGTGATGTCCGTGTTCGGCGTTTCTCACCAAAGAGTATCCGCCACAAACAGAAAACGGGGGCGTTGACCTTTTGGCTTTACGAAAGTCAATTTGCGGAGAAATAACCCAGCCGCGCGGGTTGACTCTGGAAATCGTCAGGTTGAGCTGTGACTTGAACCCAAATAACAAACAACAGCAACAACCTCCTGTCGTTTTCTGGGGGTGGCAATTGAATCAAGGGAGAGCTCGACCTTGATGGAAATTCATCGCTCAACGCGACTCCCCAACAAAAACAGCTATGGCATGAAAAGCAAGACAATACCATTCATATTTAACCATATTAACATCTCAACTCCCAAGATTGAGGAGGTGAAATGGCCTACAATTCTTGATCAACATCAGTCTACAGCTAATCCTATATCTGTCAATCTCGTTGTCGTCGGAAACGAGTTATACAGTATGGATGACCGGGCAGAGACAGACAGACTCATGCTCGTCAACAACGATAACGAGAAGTAAAGTCCTTGCTGCAACATCATCCTGAACACTTGGTTCTCTTGACAACCAAGCACAAGGCAAAGATTGACCAACACCAAAAGTACGCGAACACGAACCAGAGAGGAACCTCGACTGAGAGTCACCTGGGAGTTGACCCAATCAGACTTTCCGGGAATCGGACAACTTTTGTTGTTATCTGATAGATCGTGACTGACCTCGGCCTTTCTTTTGTTGTTGCTGACAACAGAGTGCCCCGTGACATGTGACTCACGAGCGTGAAGGTTGCAGCCCTGAAATGAAGTGAGGGGTAAAAAGAAACCGCCCTGAAAGTTACTTCTATGAGTGCTGATAAGAAACTTGTATAAAATACCATAATTACCTGTTCTTTGAGGCACGCGAAAGCTGTTAATATGTTGATAAATATTTCCTAACAAATTAACAAAAGACATTATCTCCACGCCTTTATTCACTTTAAGAACTATTAACAGCATCTGTCCCAACTGGTAAGTACTATTAGGTATCTGGATAGTGAAATCTTCTTCGCAACCTAACCTCATTTACAGGAGCAGATTCCCGCCTTCCCTTAAGGTTGAAGATGCGGTTTCTTTCTACATTTTCTCTCCTTCTTTCTGTTGCTTCTGCAGGGAAAATCAGCATTATTTTTACTCTAGACCCAGTAAAAAGCATGTCTTCTCTGATTGTACTTACCAGAAATGGGGGCATTGTTACTGGGAGATGTGGTAGAACTATCAATGCCACAGTGCCTATCGACTTTTCCAACGTTATGGTCAATGGTGATGGCGCAAGACCATCAGTATTGGGAAACTACATTAGGGGGGGCCCTTCTCTCGTACCTGTCACACGCGGGAACTTCACAGTTGGGAACGCTACCTACGCAATTCAGCCTGATCCTGTGTTTTCAGGAGGCCCTTCATGCATGACAGATGTTGACTCTGTTAATGACCGCCTTTCTATCTACTGCACAGACTTATACTGGGATTATGATGATGTTATAGACGAAACGATTGAATCTGGTTGTATCAGCGATTTACCCCCAGCAAGGAGTGGGCAGAAAGAAGGCTTTCACCCCAAGAGGCCCAAAATAGATCCTCAATTATTGCTTCCGATAAGCGGGGGTTGGATAGGTGCCTGGGTTTATTCTACAAGAAGGGAACCAAGCCTTGACGGCGCTGGTTAGTACAATGACTTGATTACCTGGACTAGACCTGACTTACATTTGTATTAAGGATGGCCTCATCAGAGGTACCTCTACAAGCAGGTTTCGGTGGGCTTTCCTCTTCTAGCCTTATTCTCTGTTCCTGTTATTGATGCTAACTCATTATAGGAAGTTGTACAGTGTGGGAAGAACCAATCCTGTACTGTTACTAGAGATAAGGGGGGGACCTGGACCTACGGATTCGTTGCGACCGGCATAGCCAAATTTGCCAGTTTTGGTTTCTCGGTTTCGAAAGCCATCACGTCGGGGAATGGGCATTGTTGCCATGCCCTACCAGGTGAACGAGTCTGCATTTGGCATAAAGTTGCCCACACTGCATGTAGGTCACAGACTTGTATATACTCTATAAGCAAGATGCTAATTGATGGTACAGACACTGTTCGAATGACTAAAAGAAGGAAATTTTGGCCCTGGGACAAGTACCTGCATGTTTTCCATGGTGAGCAAGTTAATCTAGTCGCCCCGAATCACTACAATAGCGGCGGCGGGTATGTCTGTAGATACAACAACGAATGCAGATCGATGGCTTATGAATACTGGGACTGCAACGGTAAGCGACAGACAAGTGGTATGTACTGTCCACCTCCTGGTTACCCACCGACATTGGATTCAAATCCCGATTTTCTACCGCAAGCTTACGAGACGAGAGTTGGAGAGAAATACAGGAAGGAGAAAAAGAAAAAGATGGGTAAGAAGGCATGGAAGGACTATGAACGAAAGAGAAAGAATCATGAAAAGGTGTTAAAGAAGCAGTATAAGGAATGGAAGAAAATGGCAAAAGTACAAGACGATATTGAAAATAAGCAGGAAAAGGAGAGGGGAAAACAGAATAAAAAAGATGGAAAAAAGATTGATAAAACTCATTTTTAATACTTTATTTCATTTATTTGATTTATTATTAAAGTTTAAATAAATAACTTTCCCAGCATAACAACCTCATAACACTAATACTTGTCGTGATACCACTCTCAATAGCTCCATCAACAAAACCTCTCCATCCATCGGCCCAGTCAGCGCTGGCAAAGAATACTCTTCCATGAGGTTTCTGAAGCTCCTTGAGCCAACGACTCATAGCCGGGCCAGGTCCCCAGCAGCTCCAGGTCCCTTTTGCAAGACCATCGTTCATCCAGTCGTGGGTGAGATACGCTTCAATATCCGCATCAGGTTTGATGTGTTCCTTAAAGCTTGCGGAGATATCTTCGCTAGCTTGTGGGTCTGCGAGGTGCCCGCCATAGCCAAAGCCAATGCAATATGTACCGTTGTTCTTGTTGGTATTGCCGTTGTGGTCAGAGAATGCAAAGCACCACGGGGACCGCCCGTAGCCGCTTGCCATAGCGAACCAGCCAGGCTCGGTTTGCTTCAACTTGAAGTGGATCTTGGCGCCTTGGTTGATATGGCCTGCCTTGACAGCCTCTTGGCGGAGTGGCGAGAGAGGAGGATTGAACGAGATATCCGACAAGCAGTTCCTGAATAATTGTCAGCTTTCAGTTGTAGCTACAACGAGGATGAGCGGTCCTCACAGAGGGATAGTCGAGATCACATATTTGGCTTCGATACGTCGACCGTTCTTTGTAGTCAACGTTACCCCATTGCCATTCTGGTCGACCTTCTCAACAACAGTATTGAACAGTAAATGTCCCCTATACTCGGACAATATCGACAGTGCCAGCGATGTCATGCCGCCATTTCCAAGCTTACAAAGCCCAGCACGCTCGAAAACGCCAGCCATGGAATGGCCGCCAAGTGCATACCATCGCAGCACTTCGACAAAACCACATTGCGAACCTGGCACAGAGCCAAAAGAGCTGATCATGGCATCAAACATGTCCTTCTCGACCTGAGGAATGTTCAACTGGTCGAGGCGATCTTTGGCGGAGAGGTGCTCATATTTCTTCCATAGCGCAGGTTCGCGCAATGGATCGTGGGGATATGGCATTAAATCGTAACTGGTCAAGCTGTCAATGTCGAAGAAAGCATCGGCTACTCTCTGGACTGTTTGGTTTGTCTCCTTGGTATCGAGCTTGGTTGGACCAGCAAAGCTTGCAGTATAAGCTGTGTATTTAGCATCCGCTGTTCCCGCTGAGGTCTTGAGGTTGCCCTGAAGATTGTAGCGGTGAATCTCGGAGTAAACGTGCGGCTGGCCCCTAGAGTCACGGCATCAGAACTATGTATCAGCCTTTTCACAAGGGTCTCACCAATGAACCCATGTTCCTCCCATCTCAAACTCCTCACCCAAAGCTTTGGCTGTCCATGTTCTTCCGCCAATGCGATCGCGACCTTCGACAAGAAGAACCTTACCAGTGGTCAAACTGATGTTTCGGGCGGCGATAAGTCCAGCAAAGCCTGTTCCGATGACAACAACATCATACTTCTCCAGGAGTGCCGACTCGGGCGTACCATTGATAACCGAGTCTGTTTCAAGGCCAGTTGTGAGGCCGCTGCTGGTCCAGAGATAACCTTCTTTTGAAGTTGGCATGATGACTAGATGCGATGCTGATGCCAATGACAAGAGGAATATGTGAGGACATGCTCAAAATCATTGATAGAAACGCGGTCATCTTAAATGCACTGGAGGTCTCATGGGTCATTTCCTGATTGAGACAAAATGTACGAGGTTGATGATAAGATGGCCGAAGTGGTCATTCCGACGTTCCGACGCTTAGTGAACTCGCACTTTATACCCGTTTTGGTACTAGACTGAAACTTGTGGCTAGTGAAGGAAAGAGAACACAGGATTTCGTTCCTAAATGATAAAATACTTAGGTAACTTGGATGTCGGGGCCTGGCCTGCCGTTTTCTTACTCCTCTAGGAGATGGTGGTATGAATGATGATGTCATGACATCGTCGGTGTTCCCTGTCGTACAGAAATAGCAGGAGGTGGCTGCCGATAAATTCGTATAGAGGCGCGGGGTTATGTTACAACTTAACTTGAACATCATTTTCATTCATTCAGCCAGACTCGCAATCATCAAGATGGGCGGCACTATCGTACCACCTCTTGTCATTTCTACACAAAGACATCGGTGACGGATCGCCGACATTACCACATCCT
This sequence comes from Fusarium mangiferae, assembly GCF_900044065.1. Taxonomy (NCBI): domain Eukaryota; kingdom Fungi; phylum Ascomycota; class Sordariomycetes; order Hypocreales; family Nectriaceae; genus Fusarium; species Fusarium mangiferae. Next base: position 1,065,995 of record NW_024573935.1, read on the forward strand.
CCTATTTCCTCACGATCTGAACGAGTGGAAGCGCCGCTTCAATAATATCCTTGCCCGTCCCATCGACCACAATATGGCAAGAAACAAACGCTCACAACAACGGTCCAATTGACCACAACGACCTTAACGACCTCAACGAGTGGAGGGACCGGTTTAATGATATTCTTGCTCTAAACGAGTAGAAAGGCCGCTTCCATGATGTCCTCGCCCGGCCCAGCGAGCATAACCGCGTGGCAAGAGATAAACGCTTACAACAACGGCCCAATTGACCACAACGACCTTAACGACCTCAACGAGTAGAAAGACCAGTTTAATGATATCCTCGCATGTCCTAGCGAGGATAACCACGTCATAAGAGACCAACGCCTATAATAACGGTCCCATTGACCAAAACATAAGTCTGAACGAGTGGAAGGACCACTTCTACGATATCCTTATCTATCCTAGCGAGTATATTAACTCTAAATCTAATACTTTATGCAAAGTATATAACATTACCTATCCTAGTAAGTATATTAACTTTAAATCTAATACTTTATATAAAATGCATAATATTGCCTATTTTAGTAAATATATTAACTCTAAATTTAATACTTTATATAAAGTGTATAATATTACCTATTTTAATAAGTATATTAACTTTAAATTTAATATTTTATATAAAGTATATAATACTACCTATCCTAGTAAGTATATTAACTCTAAATCTAATACTTTACATAAAGTATATAATATTGCCTATTCTAGTAAGTATATTAACTCTAAATCTAATACTTTATGTAAAGTGCATAACGTCGCCTATCCCAGCAAACATGACTACAGGTAAGATACCAACGCCTATAACAACGGTCCCATCGACCACAACGATCTGGACGAGTGGAAGGGCCGGTTCGATGATATCCTCGCATGTCCTAGCGAGCATGACCACGGGTAAGATACCAACGCCCATAACAACGGTCCAATTGACCACAACGATCTGGACGAGTGGAAGGACCGGTTTGATGATATCCTCGCACGTCCTAGCGAGCATGTCAACTCTAAGTCTGATACTTCACGTGAAGTGCATGACCGACGAGATTGTAAAGGCGGGGGTCTTGTGGTGGTATAGGTTATCGGAATAAATTTAGTAAAGGTTATCCTAAACTTGGGCTAGATTATATTAAGTTACCTAAGTCTAGCCTGGTCATCCAAACATTGTTTCCAATTTCTTCTCCGACATGATATTTATCCAGTGAAAGCTCGATATCGCGGAGTTCGCGTTCTGGATTGCCGGCAACATGTCCATACGCGCCCAAACCTCCTCCAGTATAACCATGGCATTTCCAATCGGCCCCAAACGGACAGCCTCATACATCTTGTGAACCCGCTGCCGAACAAATGTTCGCAACCGAAGTGTTTCCAATCTCTTTGGTCCTTCATCTTCCCCCCTTGGTGATTTGGGCCCCAGGAAACTTCCAGCGATCAGTAGTGACAGAAGCTGTATCGATATTGTCCCTGAGTCATCTGGAATCTTTTCCAGGATTTCTAATATGCCGAATGCCAGTCCCATAATTAGGTGTGTCTTTTCATCACCGCGATCCAGATCAATAGCACCGTCTGGTCTACCCTCTGTCCTTGTGAATTCTGGGAATGCGGAATAGAGCTCTAGCAGGGCTGCCATGCGATAACAGCGAGAGATAGCCAGCAAGTGATCAGGCGTTGTACATGGGTCTCCAATGTCGTCAATGAGTGCAAGAGAAGGCAGTCGATACCTCAAGATCTCACGTTCAAGACTATTTGCTTTGGCAAGTAGTTCCCCGTACAAGGCCCTTCGATGGATCTCTCCAGATTCAAAAACCCACAAGCTCTTCAGAGCCTGGTTGTTCCGCACCAGCGTTAGCGTCTTTGCAAGAAACACAAAAATGGGTGTTGCAACACCAGTCCATGGACAAGGCTGGATGAGTGCTGGGGGGTGAGGGTCACAAAACATGGTGAGATGTGATAGGCCTTCGTATTGCTGGTCGAAGAGCGCTGAGCTCATAGCTTCCCAATATACCATGGATGAGACCACGAATGTTTGTGTTGTCGTCATTTTTCTTCTTTTATCGATATCTGTCAGGTTATTTAATGATATCCATGACCTGAATAATTGACGTGACCCATGGAGATGTGGCAGACCGGTTGCAGAGACATCATGCCAAGCCTAACGAATTAACATGTCAGTTCTGATGAGATTCAAGGAGCGGATATACCTACCGCGGTCATGCCCAAGAATATAATGCTCAAGAGCAAGTCATCCGAAACAGTTAGAATCTTCTCCCGAGATACCAAGGCCGTAGGCCGGTTGTCATCCACCTCGCATTCCTTTCTTGTAGGAAGCTCAGACAATGTGTGTGAAAGATGTGACATTGCCTCAGTCTGGAACTCCAGTGGAATACAGCTGCTGCTTTTGTCACCCTGGTACAAATGCGCTGCTGACATGCTCAACACACAACCAAAGAGGAGTGGAGAGTCGGCCATCATTCTGGAAACTTCTGATCGGAACGGGTTATTCGCCGAGTCGAAGGATGAGTTGAAATGGCAAACCGTGGTAAAGTAGTGATCCAGGATGAGTGATGCTTGTAGAGTTGGGGTGTAGGAGGTCAGGCAAAGAGAGTCATCATGTAAGGCATTGAGCGCGAGGGGAAATTCTTCATCGGCTTGGACGTCTTCGCACAACGTCAATAGTTGCCCTGGATTTAACGTCGAGGGTGGTTGCACTTCTAAAATGTCCTCTAAGTGCTCCCTGGCATCAAATAAACTAGAACTAGAACCTTGCGTGAGAGAACCAGGAGCTTGTACTTCATCGTCATTGTTGTTCTGAGTCTCGACGCTTCCAGGGTTTGAGTTCTGCTGCATTAAGTTTGATAAATTTCTGACGCCTGAGTCGAAACGAGGAAAAGAGTTACTTGCAGCCGGTGAAGAGTGAACCATGTGCCTCTCATACTTCACTGACCACTTCACAGGCTTATGGTAGCCGGGACATTCGACACCGATTTTGGCGCACCTCTTACATCCTGGCAGCTGCTCATCACATTTCACCTTCTTTTCTCTAAAGTTAGTCTTATAATGGAGTTCTCGTTACGACAAGACTGCGACTCACGCGTCTCTTGCAGGTAGAACAGCCAGCTAGACACGCCTGTTAGCCAAATATCTCATATTGCCGAGGGATGTACCGACTCCGTGCTTTCACCTTCTTAGTGCGGCATCTTTTTGACTCGTCAGTCATGGTCATAGCCAGAGCCCTGCTGCATTTACAGAGTGATGATGAAAATTACATCTCGGAAACGTTGTCTTAGAAGAACCCCTTACAGGGCCTAAACGAGCTCGCTACCCCGCATTCGATTCCGGGGAAGAGGTTCCACCGAGATAATGCTTCCAGGACATGCTTGATTTGGCAAAGTTAACCGTAGCGCAAAGACAGTGATTGGATGGCGGACTTGAGTAACTCCACTTTCTTATCGCTCACCGAGACAAGTAACCGAAATCCACCTAGAATGAACTCGGCCCTGGCTTAATTCTCTCCCAGGCTGTACTTATCTTATATTTACCTAGACAAGATGGAGTCATTATTGTTTAGTAAGACCTAAATTATCTAAAATACGAATCTTTAAGTAATGGAAAGCCATACTATTATAGAGTACAGTAAAGTAAAGCTTCAACCCAGCGTAATGCTGTCTTACCCTAAACAGTTATGATTTTTGAGTATATTCTATATAATTGTATCTATTATAATAAGTAGTTTAATACTTCTTATTCTCTAAGTACTAAGAACTGCAAGTCTCTTCCTTAATACAATGAGTTTGCTTTTATTCTGTTAAGAACCTCTAAGGCTCAAACTTCTTAGGTGCAAATAAAAGCAGCAGAACTTCAAAAGATGTCAGTTTGATAACAGATAACATGTTGATAACAGATAGGCTTATCTCGCTGAAGATAAGATAAGAATGTCCTATCCGACAGCCTGCGGAATCCAAGGCCAGTCCGACAGCCCAGCAAGGTTAGAGACACGGAATCTGTTCCGCTCTAAATCAACTTGCATCCACTTTGAGAAGTGTAACTAAGAGTGTTTAATACAGTGATCCTATTCAGCAAATAACTGCCAGGCTCTCACAGCTCTATCTTATTTTTACAGTCATCATCACAATGCATATGTCTGGAACGCCATTAAAGAAGTAAATAAACCCGTGCAGCAGCTAGCATGTTTCATTGCATGAGGGACATGAGAGCTGAAATAAATATCTCAGCCCGGCATCTCGGCACGCACTTGCGGGCCTGTAATATAAACAGGGCGACACAACAGGCTCGTATTCCGAATGCGGTCAAAGCTAGGCGGAATTACAGCTGTCTCTCACAAGAGTCCCAGTGCTTGACTGTCCTCATAAGGCGGAATACGGATATCTCGGGATATGTCAACAGTCCCCTGCATAGAGCTAAAAGACAACTGCGAAAGTACATAACGAAGCTAAGAGCCCCATCAAACAAACAATGTCTTGGCATACTTTACACAGTAACTTTGTTCTAGCTAGCAACGACGGAGTACCATGAAGCTATATGGTTTGTTTCTTGTCGGCTTGGCTGGTTTAGCCGGTGCAGCTGATGTCACACTCACAAGCTCAGGCTGTGCCGACGCATCAGGCTTCGAAAAGTGCCAGGCCTCTGCGAACAAACATACAAGCAGCTGCATTGCTCAAGCTCGCCACGACAACAGCCAGGTAGAGCTCCTCGCATGCGGATGCCAGGACTACGTCGACAACTTCAACTGCTACGCGGCCTTCTGCTGGAACAGGGTCTGGGAATGCGAGTACCAGGAGTACATGGTTTCGTATTTCATGAACTGCAATATTGCCAAGCAACCAGTTCCCTACTTCCCCGCTCCCAAGAATGCACCTGGCGCTTGCTCTTGTAACGTCGGACAAGTGTATCTCAACATCCAGGATGTCATTCAGCAGACGGCGACGTGTTCGAACGCTGCCGATTCGGGCGATGCGGGAAGCAATCTGCAGCAGATTGAGGGCTGCAACTGCTGTGAGATCAGTGGAGCTCTGTCAAGGTATGCTACAATTCACGAGACATTGAGTAAACGAGACTAACATATAATAGTATTGTAGAGATCTGCCCCAAGACGGACCCCAACCTCATTGGCCTGAAACAAATCTCCACCCTCGAGTCCGAGCTGAACGTCGACTATAAATCTTGCGGGTCATACATGGAGACGTACGATTGTTCGTCTAAACTCTCGTATTCTCTAGAGGGTGTCAGCACGTACTATAAGCCCGACGATCCCCTCAAGACCGGTACTGCCACCTTGAGCAACAACCCAGGTTCTGTCACGGCACCGGCCAGCGGAACGGTGTTCTCGTATACCAACGGAGGCGATGGAACCGTCTATACCATCACTGCTGCTGGTGTCGGCAAGGACAGTTCTGATAGTAAGGGCAGCTCTGATAGCGATGGCAGTTCAGGTGCAAGCGGCGATTCATCGAGCGCCACTGGCACTGCGACTGCGGATAGCAGCAAATCTACTGAGAGCTCGAAGAAGAATGGAGCTGAAAGGTTGGCTACTGGAAGCGTCTTAGTGATTGGATTGACACTGGCTTTGACCTTGGTGTCGATTTACTAGCTTTGTTCCTAATGGGGTAGACGCATCGCTCCAACCTGCAACTAGTAAGATAGCGATGAGCCATGATCACTACACAGGAGGACTACACCCATGATTAATCGCTGGCAAGGAAGAGCAATGGAAGAGGATCTTGAGCGATTGATCACGTTGGAGTAACATAATAGCATAGATTATCATTACATAAGAAATAAGATCGCCGGGCTCTGGCATTACCAACATTCGTCCTGATGAATCCCCAACGATACCTTACAAAGAAAAGTTCAAATTCTGAAATGTGTTGCAAACCTCCTCCAAGAAATACTGCACCCTCTCCTCCTCAAACAGATGCGCCCTCGCAATGATAGTAACCTTCAAGCTCATCCCATCGGGCTCGACCTCTCCCGCTATCGCCAAGTCATAGAGTGGCTCATCCTTCCTGAGCTCAACATGCTTCGACAAGACTCCCATCTCAACACGTTGCTGTTCCACCTCACTCTCAGGATGATACTCAAAGTTATGATACGTAACACAGCATGCGAAATTTGTGGTGGAGTCTGGCCAGTCTGTGCAGTTGCGCTTGATCTCCTCGAAGCCGAGGGTCTCGAATGGTAAGCTTCGCAGGTATTGATCTTGCATTTCGCGAAGCATCTGGTGATGATTCTCCTCTGCCCCAATGTGTGCGCGGACGGGGACGGCATTTGTGCAAGGGCCGATGATGTCCTGGCAATTGACAGGCAGGCCCTGACGACCTGAGACAATGCGACCGAAGACAACATCGCTGGACCCAGATTCCTTTGACAGCACCAAAGCACAAGCAGAATTAAAGACCGTCGCCTGCGTGGCGATGCTGCTGCGGATGGCTTGACTTGGAACGCTGACGACCTTTGACAAGTGCAAGGCCTTCGAAGGTGACACCTCCCGACGATAGGCCCCGTTGTTCGCATCGCTCAAGATAGTCATGGGAGAGTCTCCAATCACGTCACGCCAGAACTCAAAACCCTTCTTTTGACTATTGGCAGTGTACTCCATGTACCGCCTGAACTGCGTCGGCGGAAGAAGCGACATGCCGTTAAAAAGGATGTGCAGATTACGCACAATAGGTTCCAGGCTCAGACCATCGTACAAAGCGTGCGACAGTCGCAGTAGTACTCGTACCGAAGATGACTGCTTGAGAAGAGCGATGCGTATCAACGATTCTCCAAGACGAATAGGATCCTGTGAATGCTCATCCAGGAAATCGTTGGTCGCCGTGTTGACGTTTTGGTTGGTGACAATTGTCTCAATCGGCACGTCGAGGTGCTTCAGAACCACTTGGTACAGCTGACCTGAAGCTAGCACAAAGACTGTTCTGAACATATCAATGTGCTGAACTAGGGAATGGCAGGCATTGACGAGAGTTGGAGGGTCTGAGTCGACTGGAAAGTCGATGTAGAAGGGCGTGAGAGGTCGTGGGGACCCAGTCCCGGGACTGAAGAGGAATGACTTTTGCATCTGCGTGCTTTGGTACATGTCCTGAATTGACTCCAATGAGACGTTGAGCTGTGAGCAAATCTCTCGCTGAATGAAGTCTTGCGGATCCTCGAGTGAGAGAAGCTCGAATGGGTTGTAATCGTCAACATGAACCTCTTCACTGTCAGCCCCCGAACCTGCTGACTCAAGCTTCTTGGAAAGCTTGAACAAAACGGGGTAGTCAAAGATATCCTTGACAACTATCGTAGTATCCAATCGGCGACCAAGCCTCATGGCCAGCTTTGTCGCCATCATCGAGTGTCCACCAAGGTCAAAGAAGTTATCAGTGATTCCAACTTCAATGCCAAGAAGTTTGGAAGCTTCGTCACACAAGATGATCTCAGTCTCAGTGCGAGGAGCGACACGGGCTGACCAGCCTTGTTTGTCTTGACCATTCGTCAAGGTGGTGCGTGAAGCAAGGCCTTCGCGAATGACGACTGCAAGATTGGCAAAGACGGGATTGTCGAAGACATCTTTGACAGTGACGCGAACATTGAAGCGCTGCTCAACCCGCGAGATGAGCTTCGTGGCCAGGAGGGAATGTCCGCCGAGTTTGAAGAAGTCATCGGAGATGTCGACCTTCATTCCAAACGTCGCAGTCGCCTCATCGCAAAGTATCGCCTCGATGTCGCTGATAGGCACCGCTTGTGTAGGCAGTGCGGTCTGCTGCTTGGGTATAATCCGAGCCTGGCGTGCAAGTTCCTTCCTGTCGACCTTGCCGTTAGGGTTGAGAGGCATTTGATCCAACACCACTATGCTAGAGGGGACCATGTACGATGGAAGCAAAGACTGCAGTCGCTCGCGGACCTGAAGTGCGGCACGCCGTCTCTGAAGGCCCTGTAGCGGACGATTGGCTAGGGTCGCTGAGCTCCGGAGGTGATTGTCGGTTGGAAACTTGATGAGCGTGCGTCGAGTGACTGAAGGTGGTGGGAGGTGATGGAAGACAGCATCGAGTGCACCGCTCTGGGACCACTGACGCGCTGCGCTGACCTCCAAGCGGAACCCAGCCTCTTGGGCGAGTCGGTGAAGGTCAGTAACAGAAAGAGACGCACGGCTCTCAGCATCAGAGCGAACTGCTGAGATCCAAGCCACACCGTCAAGCTTGGACTCTTCTTCTGCCTCGAGGGACTCAACGATGTGTCGTTCGAAGACGGTCTTGGTGAAGGGAATATTGCTAATGGCCACGGTAGATGACCCCTTCGACCGTCGCAGGAACTGCAAGAGAGACGTGCGATTCATACGTGATGCGCCAAAGTCGACCCAAGCGCTCCTCTCAATCGTATGCACAGGTACTGATTCGCTATCACGTATGTGTACCACAGCCGTATAACGATATGCACTAAGCTCATTGGTAGCATGCATGTTCTTCGGCAGAATCTCAACATGATGAACCAGTTCGGGGAAGCGATCCTGTAGTGTCGTAAAGAACGCCGGCTCGACAAGCAACTCCTCCTCACGCTCCTCCAACTCAGCCATCTTCTGCCTAACAGAATCTTTCGTCGCAGTATCACCCAGCGTCCTGATAGCCCTGGCAGCGAGGAAGTGCTTGTTGGTAGCGTTCGTTCGCATGTCGCCAAAGAACAGCCGCTTGACACCGGGGAGATGGACCAGGGTGTCTGCCACTTGGGCCAAGTACTCTGGTGAAGGGAAATACTGCGCGACTGAGTTGATCACCACGAGGTCTGGGTGAAGATCGGTCAATTGGCTGATGTCCTGGGCTGTACCGACGTGGATTTCGGCCTTGCCTGCGAGAGAGGGGACAGACTTGATGACGCTGTTGGTGAATGCGGCGGCTGACTTGGATGGCTCAAGACCTCTGTAGCTCTGTACCCCATCACCGAGGTTGAACAAGATCATGCCGCTACCTGTTCCCACCTCAAGGACATGGCCTGGAGCCTGACCATCACGGAGCGTCTTGATAGTGTCATCAAGCCACTCCTGCATCTCCACCTTGTCAATCTCACTCCCATCATACATAGACGTCCAGCCCTTGAAGTCCTTTCCGATGGTAGATGGATCGATGTCCCCAATATCGGCATACATCTCAGTCTCAAAATGATCCTGCCATCCCTCAACCTGGGTATCATTCGCGTCACCCTCTAAAGAATGATCGTGATCAATGACGACAAAGCCAACCAGGTCTGCTTTCTCGCCATCATCCTTCTGCACGACGACAGCAGCATCGCGGACAGAGCCGTGGCCGAGCATAGCAGCTTCTACCTCCGCTGACTCGATACGGTTGCCGCGGATCTTAAACTGCGTGTCCATGCGACCGAAGAACTCAATGAGGCCGTCGCCTACTCTGTACCGCACGCGATCGCCAGTGCGATAGGCTCTCACTCGCTGACCATCGACTTCAATGTGGATGAAGCGGTTCTCGTTGAGTGCTGGGTCGAAATATCCTCGTGCAAGACCATCGCCGGTGACAACAAGTTCTCCCATGACACCAACGCCTACAAGCTGCTGATTTATGTCGGTGACGTAAGCTCCAGAGTTGTTGACAGCTCGCCCGATAGGAACACCATTGATGAAGGAGTCACCAACAGCGATAGGATACCTCGTGCTCATAATACCATTCTCCGTTGGTCCATACCCGTTATAGCATTGGCCCCGCACAAGACTCTGGGCATCAATCGCATCTTGTCCATCGAAACGATCTCCTGCAGCCATGAGAAAGTCAAGTCCCCTCAACGCATCGCGTGCGTCAGTGAGATACAGCTTCAGCAACGCAGGGGCCATGCACGCAGCATTGATCTCTTCCTTGATAAACACGTCTTGAAGCGCCTTGACGTCTAGAGTAGTCATGTAGTCAATGCAGACTAACATTCCGCCGTTGAGGAGGGTGAAGAAGATCTCGTAGGTGGCGCCGTCAAAGGCAATGTTGAACATGTGAGCTGAGCGAGGCTGGATTGGGAAGTCGGGGATGATGTTGCTTGTCATGAGACGGACGATGACGCGGTGCTCTACCATGACACCCTTGGGTCGACCAGTTGAGCCGGAGGTGAAGAGGACATATGCAAGACTTGTCGCGGTAGGATTTGACTTGTCGACATAAGTATTTCCATTGAGATCGCTCGTGTCGCAACACTCTATGGCATCAACGATACGCATAAACTCCAAGCCCGGTATGCTAAGCTCTGGCACGGGAACATCTGAGCCCAGAAGCACTATCGTCTGTCCGGGGATAGAAGAAAGAATGTCATTCAGGCGAGCAGAGGGAGACTTGACGTCGAATGGGAGATAAGCCAAGTTCGCCTTGAGAATACCGATGATGGCAACAATCGCTTCGCATGAGCGCGGTGCTAACACTCCGACCAAAGTCTCAGCTGGCATGCCCTGTCGACGGAGCCTTGCCGCAAGCCGATCAGACTGACGGTCTAACTCAGAATAAGTAAGACGAGACGACGAGTCCACGACGGCGAGAGAGTCTGGGTAAGCAGCGACTTGCGTGCGAAAGATGTCGACCAAGCTTGCATCTCTTGGATACTCAACCTTCTTGATCCTGAGTAAATCCAAGCGACGCAATTCCTCAATCCCATCCGTAAGATGAAGTACCGAGATCGGGATATTAGGTTTCTCAAGACCATTGCGTAGAATCTGGAAGAACACGCTCACCATATTCTCAACAGTCTCAGCCTTAAACAAATCCGTCGCAAAGTTGCAACTTCCCTTGAGACCATCAGCCTCTTGGAAAAGATGAAACTCGATATCGAACCGCGTATACGCCTTGCTAGCAACAACCTCCGACTCAAGACCTTGAAGCTCAAACCTCCCAAGATCCTTCTGCGAGTGAACCGCAAAGATGAGTTGCGCAAGCGGTGTTCGCGAAAGATCTCGTGAGCCGGGCAGCATTGTTGACACGACGCGTTCAAAAGGGACGTCTTCGTTCTCAAATGCCGCGGTGGTAGTAGCTCGGACTTGAGAGACCAAGGAGCTAAAGGTATCTTGGTCGTCGACGGTGATGCGCATGCACTGAGTATTGACGAAGAAGCCAATGATGTTCTCTAGTTCCCAGCGATTGCGGTTGGCGATGGGTGTGCCGATGACAGCGTCGTCAACGCCAGTGAGACGATAGTGCGCTGCGCGGAAAGCAGCCAACAGCACGGCGAACGAAGTGGTGTTGTTCTCGTTGCAGAAATCACGTAGATTCTGGTACAGCTGCCCATCAATAGAGACTGGCACGACGCCTGCTTCGCCTGATAGAAGAGCCGGACGAGGGAAGTCGGTGGGTAACTTGGCCGGTGAACAATCGGCAAGTTGCTTCTTCCAATAGTCAAGCTGCTTCTCGTGTTCTAGGGCTTGAGCCTCTTGTTTCTGCCACATGGCAAAGTCGCTGTACTGGATGGGGAGAGGGTTCATAGCTGAGGCAAGATCACGGCCTTGGAGAGCGGCAGCGTAAAGTTGGCTGAGATCATGGCGGAGAACGTCGATTGACCAGCCGTCGGAGACGATGTGGTGCATGACGATGGAGAGGATGTAGTCTGTGTCGCTCAGGCGAATGAGAAGTGCTCTCCAACCTGCTTCAGAGGTGAGATCGAATGGAGTGGTCTGCTCTTGTTTCAGCAGGTCGAGGTAGTCACTATCTGGCGCATCGACGACCCTCAATTTCTTGGAGAGGGTCTGGTGAATAATCTGTACACCTGCACCGTCGCGGTCCTCAAAGGTAGTTCGCAGAGTCTCGTGGCGCTGCTCCAAGGCCATCAGAGCCCGACTTAGTGCATCGATGTCTACCATTCCTCGCATGCGCACAGCGTAAGGAATCAAATACCACAGAGCGCCGACCTCCAGCTGATCCAGGAACCAGAGTCGACCTTGAGAGTAAGACTGCTCGATGGGTCCATCGCGAGTTGTCGTTGGGATAAGAGCGTACGGCTCAGCGCTACCGTTGACAACAGCCTCAAGACCAGCGAGAGTGGGGTTCTGATAGATGTCGGAGACCTTGAGATCTATACCAGCTGACCGAGCCATGTTGACCATTTTTATGGCTGTGATGGAGTGGCCGCCCAGCTCAAAGAAAGTTGATCCAACGTTGGCAGCTCCGGTGTCAAGACCCAAGCATTGACACCAAACATCTTCCAGCTTGGATTGGCTGCTGGCTGTTGGAGAGCTCGATTGAGATGGTCGGGAGCTGCTTCCTTGGAGCTGCTGGGCCAACATGTCGCGACCGATAGAGCGAAGCCTTCGTCTGTCGACCTTGCCAGTCGCGGTACGAGGAAGATATTGCATGCTGATGTAGCACGATGGGATAGAATGGCGAGGAAGGACCTGCTCCAGTTTCACACTCATGGCCTTAGTCGCAGCCAGATCTAAGATGGTGGCATCTTCTATTGACCCGGTTGCTCCAGAAACGATCAAGAAGGCAACGAGAACAGTGCTCGTAGGCGAGTCCGACGGTTTGACAGCTTCGACCACAATCGACACGTCTTCAGGCAATTGTTGTCGTAGGTGAGTCTCCACAGCCCCAAGCTCAACACGCTGTCCTCTGATCTTGACCTGCGAGTCCATGCGACCGAGACAAACAACAGTGCCGTCAGATGCATAACGCGCAAGATCACCAGTTCTATAGAACTTGATTCCATTGGGTAGTTCTTTGAAGGGATACCAGGGTGGAACTGTGGAAAAGAAAGGTGACTTTTCAGTTGGTGGAGGAATAATGTAGTCGCGCGCAATGCCTGGACTCTCAATGACAAGTTCACCAATTGCGCCGATCGGAACCAAACGATTCGGATCGCTGGGATCAATGATCCAAGAGTGCGCGCCTACTGAGTGACCGATGTTGTTTGGATCAGCGCCTGATGAACTAACCTTGCCAACGAAGCAGATCGAAGAGCTCTCGCTCTGGCCGTAGCCATCCAAGAGTTGAACGTGAGGCGCCCAAATGGCATTAACCGACGGGGACATCTGTTCACCAACAAGCACCAAAGTCTTGAGCCCAGGAACATCATCAGGCTGAAACGTACCCATGTACGAAGGAGTTGCCATCATCCAATTGACATCTGCCCGATTGACAAAAGCAGGAACGTTGTTCATGCGATCGTCATCAGAGGGAATACACACGCAGCCGCCGTGGATCAACGTCGTCATGATCTCAAGAAGACAAGCGCCAAATGCATGAGATCCGAATTGAAGAGCGCGCGTATCACTGTTGATACCAAGTGCAGAGCCGAATTTGAGGGCGCACGATGAAAAGGCTCGATGCTCGATCATGATGCCTTTTGGATCGCCAGTACTGCCAGATGTGAAGATCACATAGGCCAAATCCTCTGGAGTAACCTTGGCTAGAGTAAGATCTGGTTTCAAGGCGCAAGTACAAAGGAGTGATTGAACAAGGTCATCGTCAACAACAATGCAGCGCTCGATGATACCTTGCACCTTGCTCCTGTATAACTTGGAAGTCAACGCAACAGTAGCGCCAGTCTGCCCAACGACCTGCGCGACTCTAGCAGGAGGATCATTAGGGTCAATGAGAGTAAAAGCATGACCGGCTTTCATGACTGCGAGCATCGAAGCGACAACCCATTTGGACTTCTCAAAGTAAATCGGGAGTATCGCGTGCTCTTGGTCAGGGGTGCTGAACTTGATGACCGCTGCAAGACGAGAGGTGATGTTATCGAGTTCAGAGTATGTCCATTCGCCGTCCCAAGCGCAGATTGCGACTTTGCTTGGAGATAGAGAGGATATCCTGAGCATCTCTTTGTGGATGAGAGTGGGTTGGGAAGGGATGGGGTGTGAGTTCCAGCCCTGGATCTCAGCTTGATCCTCTGACGTCAAGATGTCGAGCTCACCCGCAGATGGTAGCTTATCTGGAGAGACTCTTAGGCGCTGTATCAAGTAGCCTAGTTGTCGCATGAGGCGAGCTATTTGCTGGGAATCGATGAGACTCTTGTCATATCTGGCAATGATGGAAAGTCCATCACTAGCCATCTGGCAGTGGAGCAACAGAGCACGATTGGTGCAGGGCATGAAGAGCTCAGACTCTCCAGTCTTTTGGAGAATCTTACAAGTAGAGGAGGATTGCTCATTATCGCCCTCAGTGACTAACAGGACAGTCTGGAATCCGCTTGCAGCAACGCCATCGTCCCCAGTGGAAGAGATGCTGCGAAGACCGACATCTGAAAACTGGCGGATGGCATCATCGTTAGCATTAACTGCGCCGATGATGTCTGAGAGAGACTGATCGGAGGCGCAGTGTACGCGGAAAGGCACAACGGTCCGTGTCGGACCATTTACCAACAGCTGCTGTTGCTCTGTCACTACACCAAACAGCGCCTCTTGCGAGTGTGTGTAACGTGACAATAGAATGGCAAGCGCGGTTCGGCAGATAGCTGCACTGGGCCAAGTTGATCGAGCCGAGGCCGTAAAAGTGACGCGGTGTTCGGACTTTGCATTGGGGTGGGGAATAGCCAATGGAGAAATCAAGTGCGGAAACGCCGAAGCATTTAGATCACCCAAGTAATTCTTCCAATACTGATTTGCAGGATGAAGACCCTCAGTTTCAGGAGTTTTGGACCCATCAGTAGGAGTCAACGACAGACCATCATCCTCAGGGTCAGAAGACTCGGGTGTGTAAGGCCTGTTGGAGAGTTCATCATGCCCATGGGTGTAAGCTTTCAGAACTCGCTCGAGGATCCGTTCTTGAAAGGATGTATCCACGAGAGCATGGCTAAAAGTCCAGATGAGGATCTTCTTCTTCTCAATAGGATCGTCAAGAAGAACGAATCTGTTGCAGCGAGGTCCAGAAGCCGCAGCTGCTGTTTCATCCTTCACAACAGCATCTTTCTGATCAGCAGATGTACTAAACATCCATGAGAAGACAAAGCTGTCTTTCAAGATGACCTGATACGTTTGTCCACTTGAGGAAGTAAAGGCACAGGTCCTCAGAGCAGGAGTTCGGTGGATGGTCTCTTTCCAAGCAGCAGCCAACTTTGAGATGTCAATGTCATTGCTGATCTCATAAGCAACATGCCCAATGGAGCGTTGCTTTTCACTACCGGCGCAGTCGATGACATCTTGCTGGAACGCCGTGCTGGGGAGGATACTCTCGATTCTATCACGGCCTAGACCGAGAGAACAAGAGACTTCCTCGACAAGAGTGTCGGTGTGACTTGCATCGTCACTACGCAGCAACAAAGGCATGACTGGCGCACCACTCTTGGTGTTGAGTGATGTCATGTTGAATGTAAGAGAAGTGTTTGAAATTGAAGGATTGTCCGACTGTGTAACATGGGGGTTTGGGCAAGGCAATATGGTTGAATAGGCAATAAGAATCTCCCACCAAAGTCACAGCTCGTATAAGCTGATAGGATAGAATGCTACTGCATCGTTGGGTGAGTCAATGTCAACTTTTCTGTATATACCTCACCTGCAGGAATGCAGCGCAGCATGCAGCAATTCTCGTGTTGGCACCATATCTAAACCAAAATTACGTGATACTTACCAAAGAGGCACATCACCATCCCAGCATGATCATCCCATGTCTTAGACTCTCGATGCTTCCATCATGAGGTGTCATCAAAAGATCCTGCAAGGCATATTCTGTCTCAGCCAGCCTCACCCGCCGTCATTTCTCAACAGCATCACAACCTGCCAATCCTTCATATGATTCAGATCCTGATCCTTCAATTGGCCGGCTGCACTGATTGGCTACCGCGGGCTATTCTGCAGGGAGATTGATAGTCGGTGTTTGTGGCGCTGACCTGCATGAGTAGGTCTTACTCTTGGGTGAATCCTACAGCCCGCGGGAGGGGGGGGGGAACAGGCCAATCAGTCTGAGATTGCAATCTGCATGCAGAACTATCCCGTGTCTCGGTAGTACGCGGGTTAAGAGGCTATGCGAGCCGGGAAGTTGCCGGTAGTGGTCAATTGCCGGATTAAGTAGTCTGCTTAGCAGTTGAGAGGGTGATGCCTTGATGGAAGGTAAGCTGATAGGGGGCCAAGATGCTATTTACGCTTTGACTAATTAATTACAAATGGATTCACGAGAATAGTAATAGTAGCCAAAGATAACTCCAGGTGTCTTGTGAAGTAAGTCGCTCAATGCAAGTATCAGCTGTCAGGTCTATCAACCCAAAATAACACTCTCAGAAACACAGTTCACGCAGCATACCAACTACCCACATAGTTCCGAGGCCAGATATCCAAGGATCATCCTTTGACATCCAGTATAGCAAATGCCCTCCTGTCTCTTCACTTCACTGCCTCTGCCCCAGAACAAGACCCTACACACACCACCCACTTACAAGTCGGAGTCTTTGCTCTGCACCTAAACTTTTTCTCTAACTCATACCCATTCTCAAGCACAATGACGTCCAAAGAACACCCAAACTGGCTCACGGCCCTCCTAGCCGACACAAGGCCACCCCCAAAGCTGTTCGCCTGGTCTCCCGCCAACATCCAGCCAAAGCTAGATGAAGGCATTGACATGGGAAGCTCCAACAGCGATGAGGAGTACGACAACGATGCCTGTGTCTGTCCATCAACAGATTCTGATCAGCGTATCTACATCATTGGTCCTGGGAACATCGGTCGGCTGTACGCAACTCACATGGCTCGTCATCCCAATGCCCTTCCCATTACGCTCGTGGTTCATCGAAAAGAACTGTTATCGCAGTGGGCCGCATGTGAAGGCGTCGGCCTCGCAGACCTAACAAGTGGCAAGATCTTGCTCAACAAAGGCTTCACCGTTGAGTGGTGGACCGAAACAAGACCTCCCTACGGTCCTGTAAAAGAAGTTGCAGACGGGAAGAAACTTCACAATGTCTTCATATCCACAAAAGCAGAAGCTGGATTAGCTGAAGCAGATCGCATTCGCCGATATCTGGGAAGATGCAGTTCCGTCGTCTTTGCCCAGAACGGCGTCTGCAAACTCTGGCCTCCCCACGGTCCTTTATACATTTCTCATCGATACCCAAGCGGTGATACTCCAACTTTCTCCGCCTGTGTCGTGAGTCATGGGGTTGCATCAGCAGGTCCTTTTCTGAGTGTCCATGCGGCTCCGGCTGACGCATACATCGGACCTGTGTTCTGGGCATCTGATCCCGAATCGCCGTGGAGGCAACCATCGGATGACTTCTTTATCCGGCATATTGCTACGACACCGCATGTCAACACGAAGCAAGTGTCTTCGGGTGAGATTTGGCTCCTTCAGTTGGAGAAGTTGGTCATGAATGCGGCGATCAATCCACTTACGGCGTTACTGCGCTGTAAAACGGGGGAGTTGTTCACATCCTATGGCTCTGATGATCCTTTGGTACTGGTGATCGACAAGCTCCTCTGGCAGACAAGTGCTGTTATCCAAGGTCTTATTGATCATGACACGAGTCACAGTGTTATCACTTCCTACGCTGAACAGAGGTCGCAGCCCGGGATGAGCTGCAGCGTCCTTAAGGTCCGAAAGAAGTTGATGGAGAGATTCTCGCAACCCATCTTGAAGGCAAAGCTATATACATTTGGTCTCAAGATATTTGAACATCGCAGCTCTATGTTGCAGGATATAGAGGCTGGGAGGAAGACTGAGATTCGGGACTTTAATGGTTGGATTGTAGACATGGCTTGTTTCTTGGGTACGGGTTTAGATGTTAGCGTTCACAGGAGCTTAATTGGGTTGGTGCAGCGCTGTGACAGCTTGGATAAGGTGGAGCTCGGTAGAGCATTGCTGTAAAAATACAGGGTAGAATAGGCCCAAACTACAGTAAAGATCTAATATTATTACTTAACTTAATATTCAACAAGCCTGATTAATTATAATTATTGTTTTATAATCCCATAAGCGCCAATTGCCGTATTCTTATTTGATACTCCTTACTTACACTCTACTAGCAATAGCCTCCAACGAATTTCACATTTTAGCAATGCCTCATCGTTGCGTTCAATACTCCGGCTTTCCCAAAATAGAAAAGCAGCAGAACACTGTTCAAATCCTCATCTCACATCAACCTCGTATTCCCAATCGGGCATTATACGAGCGGCAATCGACATGTCATCCGCAACTCAAACATGCATGTCACATCATACCCACACGCCAATCTGCGACCTGTCTTAAACAAAAGATGGGTCGTCAAATCTGCTGCCAGGGATAGCCACGGAGTAAAACGGAAAATTCCGATTGGCCTGCGAGTGAAGAGTTTTGAGACAAGACAGTCGATCAATGACGAGACGGAAGCGCTCCGAGCCGTAATTCAACTTGCAGCAATTCTCCGCTGAGCGGCATTAGCTGGCCTTAACTGTCAACGCCACTTCATACCTATCAACCCCCCACGCAAAAGGATCAAGTGCATTTCTAGACATATGATCTCATGTAAGAAAACGCTATTGTACTCCCCGCTGAGACAAGCGCCCGGCAAGTCTCTTTCCCGGCATTCCTTCCTTTGTTCTATGCAGTCATCACGCGACGCCCAGAAGAATCCCACTCCCTTTCCTGCGCCGTGCTGACGCATGAGAAATCCCTCCATTATGTCTGAGTTACGGCGGGTCCTCGGACTCTGGGTTCAATCCGACGGGAAAATACGCGTGTCCGCGCGCCCGATCGAGGAACGGTATTTGTTGTTTCCCCCATTTGCTTTGGGGGTGACGGTGAGTGAGAGGAGAGGCCCGACGCTTGCAAACCGTATCTCTATCGATAATTTACTATGGGAAAACGAACAGCGGAGAATTCAGCGGCGAATGTGGAGGGTGAGGAGAAGCATCCCGAGATGGGTGTTGATGGACGACCTGAGAGAGAGCCTACCTTTCAGGATTATATGGTATGACAACATCGAGCTCACCACTGGAACAGTTTGATGCAGAGAGTACTGATATCTTCTCTGTTACGTAGAGAGTCTTCAAATATGCCTCCAGATGGGATCTTCTCGCATACACCGTTGGTGTAATTGCCTCGATTGGTGTCGGCATCACCTTGCCTTTGTTAAACATTGTTTTCGGTAAGTAAAGAAAACAAGGCTTAATATCAACGCTTTACGCTAACGAGTTGATTGAACGGTAGGTCAATTTGCTAGCAAATTCTCAGACTATGCTGACACCGAAACACTGCCGGGCGACGAGTTCCGCTCAAAGCTTAGTGAACTTTGGTGAGTTTGACCTACGATACGAAAACTAATTTTCGCTTGATGGCCGCTAATACCAAGCGCGATAGCCTGTACCTGCTTGGTCTCTTTCTTGGTCGCCTTGTGCTAGGCTACATCAACAACGTACGCTGTCTATCTCGGCGTTTCTGCTCATCTGCTTACCGCTTCTCAGTTCGCATTCCGCATGACCGGCGTGAGAATCACCTCCGCCATTCGTCAGGACTATTTCACGGCATTGTTCTCACAAAGCGTCCATGTACTGGACTCTATGCCTCCAGGATATGCAACCACTATCATCACAACTACCGGAAACACTCTGCAACTCGGAATTTCCGAGAAGCTGGGTGTTTTTGTGGAGTATAATGCCACCATGATCGCTTCAATCATCGTCGCCTTCATCTACAGCTGGCAGCTTTCCCTTGTGACATTCACTGCTGTTGTCTTTATCACTTTCAGCGTCAGTCTGGTGCTTCCCTACATCACCAAGGGCCAGACAAACCAGACCAAAGTATGTACCGATTCTTAGATCCTGCGACATGATACTGACGAAAGGGTTAGTCCGAAGCTATGGCGATGTCTGTGGCTAGCGAGGCCATGAGCGGCATCCGAATGATAGTAGCTTATGGCGCCGAGTCACGAATTGGGGGCAAGTATGGCAGATTCGTTGACGAAGCAAAAAAGCATGCTCAATTCGCTGGTCCGTTTATAGCCTTGCAGTATGGGCTTGTGTTCTTCAGCAGTTATGCGGCGTTTGGCCTCGCATTTTGGTACGGAACAAGGCTCTTGCTTGACGATAAGATCAATCAGCTCGGGGCCATCATAGTCGTCTTGTTCTCTGTCATGATGATCGTCACGGCAATGGAGAGAGTCTCTACACCTCTACTAGCAGTCAGCAAAGCAACAGTCGCAGCTTGCGAGTTCTTCACCGTCATTGATGCACCCCGACCCGAACCTGGCCATCTCACCAACCCAGATGTGTCTGCGACAGAAGACATTATCTTGGAGGATGTGACTTTCGCTTACCCCAGTCGGCCTCACGTCAAGATCCTCGACAATCTCAATCTGAGAATCGAAACAGGCAAAGTCACTGCAATTGTCGGCCCCTCTGGCTCAGGCAAGAGTACAATCGTCGGTCTTGTTGAGAGGTGGTACAGTCTCAAAGACCAGTACGTCATCTCCAAGCCAGTCGAGAAGCCGACCGACAAGAAGAACAACGGCGACAAAGAGGAGGACGAGCAAGAGTTACAAGAGCTCTCGTTCGCAGGAGACGAGACTGGCCCACCAGTTGAGCTCCATGGCCGAATTTCTACGTGTGGCCACTCTCTTGATGACATCAACGTCAAGTGGTGGCGATCGCAAATTGGACTTGTCCAGCAGGAGCCGTTCCTCTTCAATGACACCATCTACAGTAACGTTCTCAACGGCCTCATCGGTACAAAGTGGGAGAATGAGCCGGACGAGAAGAAGAGGGAGATGGTGCATGAGGCCTGCAAGGAGGCCTTCGCAGATGAGTTCATTGAGAAGCTGCCAGAGGTACGTCAGATCACCCATTGCTCTCCAGCTTACACCCTGACACTAAAGCAAAATACTGACATCTTCTAACTGCAGGACTATAACACCGCCGTCGGCGAAGTCGGTATCAAACTCTCAGGCGGCCAACGCCAACGCATCGCCATCGCCCGCGCCATTATCCGCCGGCCCGCCATCCTCATCCTCGACGAGGCCACAAGCGCAATCGACGTCCGCGGCGAACGAATCGTACAAGCAGCACTCGACCGAGCCTCCAAGAACAGAACAACGATTGTAATCGCACATCGCCTTTCTACAATCAAGAAGGCTGATCGGATCGTTGTTCTGCGACAAGGACAGGTTATTCAGTCTGGTACCCATGAGAGTCTTTTGACTGATGAGACCGGCCTTTACTATAACCTTGTCAATGCCCAGGCACTGTCTCTTGGGGAGCAGAAGGAGGGGAATGAGGTGATTGCCAAGGAAGAGCGGCCGTCTTCTGTTCATGAAAAGGCACACACCGAGTCCACCATCGAAGACAAGCCCCTGGAGAAGAAACCCAAGAACAAAGGTCTCCTCTCTAGTTTCGGCCGCTTCTTCTACGAGACCAAGTCCAACTGGTGGATGATGGCCCTAACCCTCTTCTTCTCCGCCTGCGCTGGTGCCGCCGTTCCCTTCCAAGCCTGGCTCTTCGCCAAAGTCATCATCGTCTTCGGCTACCTCCCCGACAAGTCCAAGGTCAGAAGCGAAAGTTCCTTCTGGTCGCTCATGTGGACTGTGCTCGCTATTTCCGCTGGTCTAGCCTACTGCGCTACCTTCTTCTTGTCGACCCGCACGGCGAGTACCATTCGTGCCAAGTACCAGAAGCAGTATTTCTTGTCCATCTTGCATCAGAAGGTTGCCTTCTTTGATCACGATGATCACTCGCAGGGGACGATGGCTGCGAGGAGCGCTGAGGATCCACGGCAGCTGGAAGAGCTGCTGGGGTCCAACATGGCAAGTGTTTTTATTGCGCTGTGGACTCTGATTGGTACTATTGCCATCGCACTAGCTTTTGCGTGGAAGCTTGCTCTCGTATCTCTTTGTGTAGTCGTCCCCATCCTCCTCGCCGCTGGATATTGGCGAATGCGCTACGAGATCAAGTTCGAAGAGATGAACAACGCCGTGTTCGTCGATAGCTCCAAGTTCGCCTCTGAAGCAATCGGCGCATTCCGTACAGTAGCATCTTTCACACTTGAAGGTGCTATCTGCGATCAGTTCCGCACTCTCAACAGCAATCATGTCAAGGACGCCTTCAAGAAGGCTCGTTGGGTGAGCCTGTTGTATGCCTTCTCTGATAGCGCGACCATCGGATGCCAGGTTATTGTACTGTACTACGGTGGACGTCTTCTCCTCAGCGGCGAGTATGATCTGGAGAATTTCTTCGTGTGCTTCATGTCTGTCTTGAATGCGGGCGAGACAACTGGACGCGCACTCAGCTTTGGACCCAACGTCGCTCAAGTCCGTGCAGCTGCCAATCGTATCCTTGGATTGAGGGACAGTCAGGTTAAGGATGGGCCTGAAGCTACTGGAGAGCGGTTCATTTCTCTTGGTGATGGCATGAAGATTGAGCTAGAGAATATTCACTTCAAGTATCCTACTCGCGACGTGCCTGTCTTCCAGGGTCTCAGTCTCACGATTGAGAAGGGCCAGTTTGCTGCTCTTGTTGGTGCGTCGGGCAGTGGAAAGAGTAGCATCGTATCTCTTCTAGAAAGGTATGCAGACATTTGTGACATGTTTGTGATGAATGCTGACATGATGCTACTGATAGATTCTACGACCCTGATCACGGTCGCATCCTCTGCAATGGCCAAGACATCGCCGCCAACAATGTCTACACATACCGTCGTCATCTCTCGCTTGTTGCTCAAGAGTCAAGCTTATTCCAAGGTACGCCAAACAGATCGCACTATCATAAACGACATAGCTGATGATCTTACAGGCACGTTACGAGAGAACATCCTCCTCGGCGTCGAAGACACCGTCGACGAGGCGACTGTCCATCGTGTATGCAAAGAAGCATCCATCCACGAGTTCATCATGTCCCTCCCAGAAGGATATCAAACCCAAGTAGGCTCCCGCGGCGTGACCCTCTCGGGCGGCCAAAGACAGCGCGTCGCCATCGCTCGAGCATTGATGCGAAACCCTGATATCTTGCTCCTCGATGAGGCTACAAGTTCTCTCGATTCGGAGAGTGAGAAGCTGGTCCAAGAGGCTTTTGAGCGCGCTGGCAAGGGGCGTACTATGGTAGTTGTTGCTCATCGTCTTGCGACGGTGCAAAATGCCGATGTTATCTTTGTTCTTGGCGAGGGCAAGTTAATTGAGAAGGGGAGCCATCGCAAGTTACTGGCAGCTCGTGGTGTTTACTGGCAGATGGTAAGTCATTCGTACCCCAGAACTTAAGGGCCCTGTTTGAGTTGAGTGCTGACTTTGTAACAGTGTCAGAGCCAGGCTTTGGACAAGTAGATGTCTTCTTGACTTTGATGATATCGCTATCCCAGGAATTTAAACTGTTTTTACTTACTGTATTATCACATATTGAGATACGCTGATATCTAAGAAAATTCCGACATCTCCTGTGACTAAGTCCAGACATCAGCCACTGTTTCGACTTGATCATCCACTATCCGTATACATCTCATACCAGCACTTCTGCGTCGTCTATTGGTAATAAAATATAATTAACAGAATTTAATATCTATTTTAAAGTAATGTGATTTATTGTATCTATATAGAGACTAGACGGTTTATTCATCCAACATCTACATTTATAACGCTCATGCGCCCTGTAGGACCCCCAAACATATGAAGTCCAAGACACAGTCACCGCATCCGGTATCACAGTATTTGTGGCGATATCCGTCTCCACAACCGTATCGTACTCGGTGACTGTCACGTAATCCACGTTGGTAAGAACAGGACTATTATAGGCAGTCGCAGATGCCGTGTTGTAATTCGTCATGTGAATAGTGTTGCGGTTGGTCACACCGACTGTGTCATAGTTGGTGACAACTACATTTTTGTAGTTCGTTACCGTAACCTTGACTGACTTGGTCATTGTCGCACTTTTGCGCTGTGATACCGCTTTGGTGTTGCGATCTGTTATCGCCAAAGTCTTCAAGTCTGTTGACGTTCTGGTTACTTGATTGTAGATAGTAGTGACTTTCTTCTTGGTAATATAGCTTGTGGTATACTTGGTCACCATATGTGGTACAGATTTGGGTTCCTTGGCGGTGAGAGTCTGTGTTGTTGCGGCAGCGGGTTTGTTGGTGATGTGGCATGAATAGGCACTGCTAACGACTCGAGGGTTCAGGTCTCTTTTCCTTTAGTGGAACGTATATGGTAATGTGATTGCCCTTATCCCCTGGTCGATGAGATTTAGGCAGCATTGGTCCCCTTACGCCTCGATCTTCACAGCGAGAGGGTCTTGTTCTTAACCCTCTTTCAGCTCACAGAGGCAATACGAATCAATGATGCGTCAGCAGTGTGGTATGGTCCCATATCGTCGAAGCCATTTACTATATTAACCTGAGACGTCGCACAAGAGTATTTTGATAGTCCTCTCTTGTATGACTTCTGGTGCCTCTGAGGTCTGGCATAATTCTTGATTGCAGTAACTGGGTTGAGGAATAGTCCACAGATTTACACAAAATTAAGACATCTGCAAATATACTATATCAAGGTCCCCGTCATAGTCGAGTACAATGGCTGCGTTGCTTCAAGATGTTTCTCATCTCATAGGGATCAGGAAACAATGGCCCTCGGCGCTGACAAATTGATAGGGCTGACAAATGACTCTACAGAATCAAGCTGCCACTAACAGCCAGTAAAAAACGCCATGTAACATGACGTACCGTCGACACCTGATTGGCTCTGATCTGACACAATCTAGGTATGATTGATAAGATGGATCCGATGGTGGTTCCGCGGAACCTCACGATAAACACGCCCAGTGCTTCCCATCTTCTCGCGGGTCAACATCTGCGTAGTGATTGATAAGATGCTTGATAATGGGCAAATTTGGGCTCTTATTATGTGTATATTGATTGATTGTGCATAGTTATATAAGGCTGCCCATCGTCTGCTTCTCAATGATCAATTCACATTCTCATTCCATCTCATCTGATCTCAACACGTTCACAGCTATTCCAAAACGAACAGCACTCTACAACAACTCATTAACACTCCAGTCATGGCCGCCAAGTCTCCCATCGTCCTTATTCTCGGCTCCGGCCCAAACATCGGCCAGTCCGTCGCCCGCAAGTTTGCTTCCAAAGGCTTCAGAGTCGCCATTGCTTCTCGATCTCAGAAGGAGGCAGACAGCACCGACAAACAGCTCAACATCAAGACTGATCTGACCAAGCCGCTCGAAGTTGCCGATGCCTTCAGCAAGGTGAAGACCACTTTCGGAACGCCCAGCGTTGTAGTCTACAATGGTAAGTGCTAGTTTCCAGCAAGATATGATCAACTGGCTCACACGCTACAGCTAGCGCCGCGGCCTTTCCTCCAGCGGATGACCCGCTATCCGTCTCTTACACCGATTTCACCAACAATACCGCCATCAACATCCACAGCGCCTTCATCGCAGCCCAGCAGGCAGTCGCTGGATTCTCTCAGCTTCCAGAGTCAGCTGCACGCACCTTCATCTACACAGGCAACGTTCTCAACGTCACAATCCTTCCCAAGTTCCTCGATGCAGGAGTTGGCAAGTCTGGTGCAGCTCATATGATGTGGGCTGCTGCGGATGCATACAAGAGCAAAGGCTACAAGTAAGCCGCCGAATCTCAAGTCTAGTGCTGTTGGCTAACATTCTCAAGGTTCTACTACGCTGATGAGCGCAAGCCTGATGGAGCGCCCAAGTACCGCGTTGATGGAGATGCTCATGCTGATCTGTACTGGGACCTATCCCAGGGTAAGGAGCAGGGACCCTGGATGCAGACTTTTGTAAAGGGAGAGGGATACAAGAAGTTTGACACGCTTTACACTCCCATTGCTTAGGTAGCACCTATTTTGTACTAGGACACTGTAAATGGCATTAGAACCCAGCTTAGAGCCCTTGATCTAAATATGTAGCTTGCCTCCTAGCTTCCTCCCCCTCCAGTATGAGTATTTATCTGGCCAGAATAAATCCAATACCCATTGTTGCATCTTGCCCCAGGAGTATTTTCTAGATATGCCCCAGTCCATGGCCTCTGCGGCAGAACGTATTCACCATCAAAAGAGCGCCATATCTGCCAGTGAAAAGTATCTCCTCTATGCCCTTGGGCGCGGATTATCTCGCGCCGCAATTCAACATACGCAGTGTGTGAGATTGAGACGGCGAAAGGTTCTTGCATGCGATCAGAGGTGTGGCGGTTGAAAAAGTCGTCAAGTATTGCAAAAATGTGTCCAAACTCCGTTTCTCCATCTTTTGACAGACCAAGTTTCAAGGCCAGATTGAGTCTCTTGAGGCTAGGGAAGTGATTGTCGAGAATCAGAAGGATTGCCTTGAGGTCCCTTTCGCGCGGGAGATTCTTGCCTTTACTGACGTCGGTTTCAACAGACCAGATAATTTCCAGTGATGTTACAGCTGATAATCTTTGTGGGAGGATATATGCCGGGAGGTCGATGAGCAAAATTGCGCTCGAGATATGTATGGTGTTTGTACTGTACAGGACATCGATGCCCTCAGTGTAGCTGACAGGTACATGGTGAGCATGAGCCTATGGACCATATGAATGGAGACTTACGCCTGCCGGCACGTTTGAAGCCATCCCAGAGCGCCGATCCAACACCCGTAGAGCTCTTCACCGTTCTTCTTCCACATGTCACAGCAGTGTGCGATCCCTACGCAACACCTATCCTTATCGACTGCTCTCGAGCTATAGGACTCTGTCGCGATAGCTGGGTGCCAAGGCGGAGGTTTGCGATGGCATGTGCAGCCTCTCCAGGACCAAGACTTTGGTCGGCTCTTGTCCAGGCCGGACCACCATTCCTGGATCATGGCATGTGTTTGCTTGTTACCTGGCATTGGTGGGTGGTTGTATGTGAGGTCCATATGAACTGTTCGATCGCCAAACGCCTCAATCAGGACTTGCCTTCGGATCTCATATGGGAGCATCTGGAAGAATGGTGCAGTCTGTTGGGATTGGGACAAGGCTTCAATTGAAGGCGATGGCGTTAAAATGTGCGATCGCGGACTTGGGAGAGTTGGAGGCTCGGGAACGCCGTTATGCTTCTCCCGTTTCGCCACGTACCATGTCATAAATCGTCGCTTCATGGTTCATAGCAGGCAAGAATTGCCATTCGTGCTTGTGTTGGTTGTGGATAAGAGTCACGCTAAGAGCGCGTTGTGGCCAAGCTATTACTAAGAGTTAGTAGGGCAAGATAGTGCTAAGATAGCCATGCACTATATATATGCAATTATTATTATTTTTTCTATATCTATTTAGTATCTTTATTACTGTAATAGGGTTTAGGGATTAAAAGAGGCTTTAGCCTTAAGGCTATAAAGGTAAAGAATATTAATATATATATATATATATAGTTTAAGGGTAAAGAGTAAAAATAAAATAAAAAAAAATTATAAAAAATAATAATTTTTAATAATTTTAATTATAAGCTAAATATAAATAGCTAGTTAAGTTTAATTAAAATAAAGTATTTATTATAAAAATGGAAAATTAAATAATTAGTTTAATAATATTAAATATAAATATAAAAAATAAAAAGTTTAATTTAAAAAAGTATAAAAAAGCTAAAGTTTTAAGAATTCTTTTTTTTTATTTAATTTTTTATATATTTTTTCCCTTATTATTAATTTAATAAAGCTATTAAGCTTTTAACTTTTTATTTAAAGGCTTAAATAATAAGTTCTTTATAGTAGGCCTATATCTTAAAGGTTAAAATTATATAAGGTTTATTTACCTTAATAATATAATTACTGCTTTAATTAAGTAGTATTAATACTGCCTTTTAGTAGTTATATTAGCCCTTTTCTTTACTTTAATTACAAGATCTTTAATTAATCTATTTAATAATAAAGAATAATATATATAAATACTTAAATTTAAATTTAAATAGAATTATTATATTAAAACAGTAAGCTTATTAATAAATTTATAAAAATCTAATAATTTATAAGTAAAAGGTTTTAAATATTTATTATTTATTACCTTAAGTAAAACCCCTTTAATATATTTTTTAACTATAAATTATTAAGTAGTTTTAATAAAATATATATTTTATTTTAATTTTATATTCTCTTAAAATATTTCTAATAAAAGCTATAAGAGTTTTTATTTATAAAATAATTAAAAAGTTATTTAATTAGTTTTATATATTTATTATATATTACTTATTAATAATAAGAGATAAGTAAAGTTATTATTACTTACTCTTTACTATAAGGCAAGATATATATATATAAATAAGAATATGTTATTAATTGCTTTAGGCATCTTACTGCACAAGTCCAAGAGCCTCTCTGCGTGACTGGGAAGCAGGGTCATAAAACGGCTTCTCCCCCAACGAGACAACCCTGTTTCCTTGACGCTTTCCAACGTAGTCACTAGAAGCATTAATCAGCATGCTGGGCTCAGAAGCTAAATAGTTATAGTATACGTACTTGGTAGCGGTGTGGAACACAGAGCGGCTGTAGAAAGTCTATAGTTAGTTTTTAGACAAACGACAGGGAACTAGGCCGGCTATGTAACTCACTTATCCCAGATGGCAAGATCGTTCTTTCCCCAGCGAAACCGTACTTGAAGGTCGTGGTTCTCGGTGATAAGTTGGCGAACTTGGGGTACTTAGTATTGTGACCTCATTATAGGAAGTTATTGCTCTCACAGTAAGTCTTGAGAATCTCGCTTTCGGTATTAGATACACCGTTGATGTGTCCAGCTGAAAGCTGGTGGCCCACGGCGAAGAGACTCTTCCATCCAGTCACAGGGTTTGTACGCACAACAGGGCTGATCGGTTAGTTTTTTCAATCGCCAATACGTCAGAGCTGACATGGGATGCTTACTGCTCAGCCTTAAAATCTAGCCCAGTGTTCTCTGGAGCACCACGGTAATCGTCAATGAGATCTTCGCCGAAAGTCTCCTTGACTCGCACGAAGTTGGGTTGGTGGTGAGTTGCAGTCAAGTTCTCGGCCAGCTTCTTAAACGGTGGCGAGAGGCGATCGTAAAGTTCGTACCCAGACGCCCAGAGTGTATCACCACCAACGTCCTGTGGAGGTTGGATGATTTTAAGAATAGCATAGTCAGATGGGATATTCTCAAACGTGATGCTGTGACTCATTATTAAGATGCTCATATTTGACTTTCCCTTCATACACTTACTCAGCATGCCATCCCTCTCCAGCCAGGTTCTTAGAAAGGGAGCTCCATTTTTCATTATAGAACTTGCGATTCTGCTCAGAGGAGATGACGGATACTTCATCATCAAGTCTTCCATTCTCATCAACAGCAATACCACGCTTACTGTTTGAGAGCGCATGTCGATGGAGCTAAATGGTCAGTTGAATACTCAGAACAAGCATCTGAAGTGACAAACCTTGGATGTCTCTGGTTTGCCTGTCAGCTCCCCAAGCTTCTGTCCAAGGTATTTCTGATCGTCGATGTTGAGGTCTTGGTTCCGGAAGAAAAGGACGCCGCGTTGGGAAACTAGAATTGTAAGCACTGTTTTGTATAAACCACTAAGAGCCAGATCAGATATTCATACCAAGCACAGCCAAGTCTCTGAGTTTGTTGTCATCCTTCAAGATCTCGCTAAGCTGCAGCTTAGGAAACTCTCGGCCGATTACAGCAGTGACATCAAATTGCTCTTCAGCGTCAAGGCTACCGCTATAAGACAGGGGACCATGCAGGCGTGAGGTGCTGCTGGTTTCGGTACCTTTGACGGGTTTAGGCACAGGCTGAACTGCTGGAGCAGTGCTGGGGGTATCAACGTTAGCAGCAGGTGGCGACATGATGAGTAACTAAGAGTTTGTGTATGTTGTATTGAAAGAGAATCTGAAGGGTGCTTGCCGTCACAATTTGTTAGGACAGATGTTGCTATAAGTGCGGTTTCTGTTTACTCGTACTATGAACAGCAGTACACCTCCTTTAAAAGCAAACTCGATGTCTCTAAAGAGCCCAAGCTGCTTGTTCACAAAAAGCTAATCACAGGCCGATATGTCCTTCATCACCTCATCTGGCGCAATTCGCTCGACATATCTCCTACACACCATCTCAGGAATACTAGGGAATCACGCTCATCGGATACAAGCATCCGCTTAGCGTGTGTGTGTAGGCTTCCACTGGTGTGTGGCAGGCGATAGTTGATATCATCGGAAGAGCTGTATGTTAAGCCACGATCATCACAATACAGAAGCATTTGCTATATATATACTCTACAGTTATCCAAAGTCCAAGAACTACTTTGCGACAGGTTCTTTTGTGTCATGTTGTTTTCTTCAATTAATTCGTGATTCTATCTAGATTTGGATGAATGCGATCTATCAGTCTAGTGTATCAAGAGAGTCAAGCTGGGAATCACCGAATAATTCAATAAAAGCACGAGCCATGGGGGTATTCATTGCGCGATTCGAAGAGCATGAATATGATTGGTACACAATGACGTTCAGCTTGAGATGAAACAGCTCATACCCCAATTAACGGTGTTAACCAGGTATCTCCGTTCTATTGTCCAATAAACTTGTGACCCGAACTGCGATAGAGCTAGTGGATTAGTCTAATTCTTTTCATGCTGCTCTATCAGCAAGCAGAGATAACAGGGTACAACGTTATGTTAATTGAGTTGCGTCATTGTACATATAGTGGCGTCAATACAGTGGAATGGACCCAACCAATATGTACATTACGGCATTTATTACTGTATATTGTCATCGCGTGTTAAAGGTGGTGCTTGAGCAGAGAGTTTTGTCGTGTTAGGGACCGAGGTGTAGGATTTATCTAGTCTGTTAGATTCTATCTGCTGCGCAGATATTGAAAACAGATAAAAGTTGATGCTGTGATATAAAAAGATTCACGACGTGCAGATACGCCTGTTTGTTACTGCTCTTTGTAAGTCCAAATACTTTGAACAGAATATAGTGAAAATGGCACTGATCTTTCAGTACCACCACTTGTCCATGTTTTAGTCAGGCACCTCTAATAGCTTAAGAAATGGACACCATTTATTTATATATAGTCAATTGGTATGCTCCTAACTGCTCCTCCTCTTGATTGGCAAGCTTCAGTTAGTCGATGTGGAAGTAATTGGGACAACCAAGCTTTCGTCATAGAAAGAAAACCACGATATCTTAATGAGCGAATCTAAAATCCAGTCTTCTGTTGCCTTCATCCTTGGTAGTGTCAAGATATTCCAACCTCTCCGACTCAGTCATATCATTCCATTTCTTATCGCGTGACTTATTACGGAGGATGTAGTAAACCTTTACCAGGACATAAAGGACAATATTCATAATAAGAATAGCAAGTAACTGTCGATTACCACGGTGGTATTTAGGAGCATCATCCTTGCGATAGATGTTGGAAGCGATAATACCGCCAGCTTGACAAAACATGTTGTAACAGGCGGCCGATACGGTTCGAGAGCGTACACTATTCGAGTTGCGAGAGTTCCAAGCTACCTGGATAGGATGGGCTAGATGGAAACAGTTAGCTCCAGTTGTTGGATCTTCCCTTCCACTCTACTCACCATTTGGATAGGACAGCAGCACAGTGGTGACGGCATAGACAGTCCAACGGCTAGCTGTCTGGGTATTGGCGACATTGAACCAAATAAGACAAGGCAAGATCCAAATCTGACCAATTATTCCCATGAGAGTCAGGTTCTTCACATACTCGGCTGCATAAGTGAGGATCAACATGGTAATAATATGAAATACTGTATATGGAATGCTTAAGAGGTTGGACTGGAGCGTGTTGAAGCCGAGGCTTTTGAGCGACAGAGTCAAGTACTGCCCCTCCGGAGTGGCAGGGATCTGGAAGGTTAATCCAAGCAGATACAATGGCCAAAGGTCGTAGTCACTAAGACTCTGGAACAGCAGTTTGAATGTAATGGGCTGTCGGTTGTGCATTGTGCTCTTGGTGGGATCTTCGCGGATGATGCGGTTGACCATGATGACTTCTTCTCTCTCAGTGAACCAACCTGTCTTTCCACGGAACCAATTGGCAGTTTGGATTGGGCCCGGGGGCATGAGACCATAGGCGAGGAGGCCGAAGATCAGAGTGATGAGGCCCTCAATGAGGAACAGCCATCGCCAACCAGCGTGACCGTTGATACCTCGCATCTCCAACAAGGCAGCCGCAAGAAGCGCCGAGATGATGTCGGCGACGCTCATCATGGTCCAAAAGAACCCTAGACGAATCGAAAGCTCGTGGTGCTTGTAAAAGTATGAGAGGTACAGAATCACCTTGATGAGATCAGTCAGCATGGTTGATGAACCGGCATTGAATGACCTAACCAGACTCGACTTACATCAGGGATAAAGCCACCCTGTAGAATTCCAAGAAATGCACGACAGGCTAGAAATGATTCGCGGCCTGATAGCCAGAACTGCGCCGCCGCAACAATACTCCAGAGGCACATTTGGGTCGGGATCCAACGATCAGGACCCATCCATTTAGAGACAAGCTGCGATGGCAGCTCAGCGCAGAGGAACGAGAGCTTGAACACCGTGTTTCCAAGGTTAAAGTCTGTAGCATTATAATCAATCACTGAATACAATATGTGTAAGCGGGCCAACCGTACCGTTGGTCGTCAAGCCCAAGTCGCCTAGGAGGTTGTCCGTCAAGGCTTGGGAAATGTTGGCTCTGTCCAACTCAAGGGCCATGAACATGGTACATGCCCAGATCATAATTTTGATGTCGACTTTGCGGACCAATTGCTTTTCTTCCCCCCAGGTCCATCGTGCAAGGGGATCAAAGCGACTGAGGTTTTCCCTGATCAAAGATATTAGTAAGACTTATCATAAGGTCTATAGATAGATGGATGACCTTACCAGTCTGATCGCGGCTGGTATTGCTCGGCAGTTTTAGGATCATCAAAAACACTGGCCTGTACAAATAGTGTTAGAGGTAAGTACTAGTAATGTAGCAGATCAAAGGTCACTTACTTGGGTAGCGATTGCATCTGCAACAAAACCCTTGCCCCGTTGGAACAAGTGAGTCTTCTCAGTTACAGGCGCTCCAAGTGGTGGCACCGAGTCAACAGAGATCTCAGACTCGGATACATCGAGGTACTTCTGGTCCCTGACTAAAACAGTGGCCATAACGAAACAATAGTAGAGCAGACAGTGAGGCGAAAAGTAAAAGTTTAAGTAATAGTCTAACTTGTGAGTTAAGGGAGATGTCGGCTTCTTTCACATTGGTACGACTATAGCAGTGATATTTATAATTTCATTCAAGGTAGAGATTTGGAAAATACAAGATTTATCATAAGTCCACTGAAGCTCGTTATCTCAGAATGTGGTGAACATCAGAGAAGGCGTGAAGATTTCTCGGTATTACGTGCTTTTGATAGTTGTGGGGGATGTGATATATTACCTATTCCTTTTGGGAAAGACTTGGAGAGCTCCCCTTAGGTAATTTGTATAGATAAGAACCTAATTGTCTTATTTGAGCCAATTGTATAACTTGCTAGCATGCTAACGTGACAGGTGCTCTATATGCTGTTAAGCTTATTCCGTACTTCAGGACCGCTATACTTTGTACTACATAGTTCCGGTGTATGGTACTAAAAAGAAGATGTGTACTAGTAGCGGTTACTTATCAGTAGCGGAATAAGCATCTCTTTAGATATTTATTGCGTGCTAGGGAAGAGGGGGATTTCAAATAAGTATGCTAAGTACGTTCCAGGACTGCAATGCCACTGTATTTCCCTCAAAAAGCCAGTGGCCTTTTATCCATTTCATACCGATCTTCATAGTCTCCCCAAATCCAGTAGCCATTACTTGCTACTGCATTTGCTATCTCGCCTTTGTCGTCCAACACCAATGATGCAAGTGACAACGGTCGCCAGACTTGGGCACCACTCTTTCTAACATAATATTGATCGTTGTGACGCACCTCGTTTTGAAAGTCTTCGTATGCAGACTGCGGGATCGACAACAAAAGAGGGTCCCGAAGCTGACCAAACTGGGGCTGTTCACGTCGACGTTTGAGGAACTTATCTATAGACTGAAGCATACCCACTACATGTGCAGGTCTCCTTTTGATACTCGTCCTGTTATCTTCTATAATAGGTAGGTCGAGTCGTAGACCGATATGGAGGCGCAAGAGACTGGGAAAGTGTGTATCCAGGATGAGTAGATCCTGTTCTAATTGTTGCAGGTTTGGAAATGCTTTTCCTTGTTGTGTATCAGTGTCCAGCCGAAACACAACATCAAGTGAGGATATCAGCAACAAACTTCGCCGAGGGACTAGTGTGCTCAAGTTGGTGAGAAGAGGCTTGCTTGATATATGAATAGTGTTTGTGCCATAAAGGACCTCAGTTCCTTCGATGTACCTGGAGCAGAAGGTAGTTAGTATCAAGTCAATATGATCCATGGAGAAACTAGAGTGCTTACGCTTGACGACAGGTCAAGAGCCAGCCCATGGCTCCTATCCAGCAAGAATCAGGCTTGTCAGTCTGTTTAGTCCACATGGCACAATAGGCCGCCCATCCTTCACAACATCTATCATCAGCAGGCTTGACGATAGTATGGAAATCCACAGTAGTCTTGAAACGAGGATGTGGCAGGCGATGACATACGCAGCCTCTCCACTGCCAGTACCTAGGCTGATTTGTGTCCAGACCTAGATTCTCTTCGGTATATGGATAGAGGTGCATATTCTCGGTATGGTACCTGTGGGCGGGCTTTGTGGATCTGTAAGTAGATCGCTCATCGTTGATCGGTTCACGTAACGGATGAGTTAAAACGAGGTCTATATGAACTGTACGGTTGCCGAATGCGTGAATAAGAATATTTCGTCTAAGTTCGAGGGGCAGTCTGAAGAAGGGAACCGTTTCTGCTAATGTTGTAATTCGCTCCTGCGACGGTGTTGGTGTCAATGTGTACGGTCGCGGATCGGAAAGCCGTGGCATTTCAGGGGTGCGTCGTCTACTCTGCCGTTTCGAGTCAATCCATGCTTCAAAACGCCGATGCATGATGAAAGAAAAAAGTGCTCGGTAAGTTGTTGGGCGTGAGATGCAGCGGAATAACAGTGGAGGGGACGAGCTTTTTATATGCGGTTGGCGGTGTTGCACTGTACTACTGAAGCCTAGCACTGTGCGTTAATTGGCCGGTGGGCAAGAAGTAGCAGGGTTAGTATCCGCGAGCATGATGACATGTTGAGCCGGAAAGCAGACGTGTGATCAAGGCTGGCCAGTAAACGTGGACTGTTTGTCACTGCGTATTACCAGAAACCATCATATTCTACGATCAGATTTCACATCAGATAACGATGGGTGCGCGCTGCCCGGTCAAAATGCTTTCCCCGAACTTAATAATCACAAGTGTGAATCTTCTCAGATGATGTAGATTAGCCAGCTCTAACAAAACCTCCAATAATCAGTTTTCTTTTGGAGGACATATGAAAGCAACCCCGAAATTGAGCACCGTTATTTACCGGTGCTTACACAAACATAAGAATCAGGCTTCAGCCCGCTACATTTGGTACCCAGAGCTGGGTTCCAAGCAAGAAGCTTCTCTAGTGAGATGCTATTGGCTCTTCGGATAGACTTGCAATTATCTTTCTTAGAAACGAGCCAGTATTCCTTGTAATCAGACGCTACATTTGACTGGGTCGGCATAGCTGTTGCCAGCCGCGTGGGCGTTGTCAAGTCTGCGGTTCTGGTGGTCGGAGTGTCTGGGCCAGCAACATAGTACCAGGTATTATCTTCAAACTGCGACACCAATCGCAGGCTGAACTGGAAGACCGGAGGTAAGTACGTCCGTGACGATGGAGCCTACACATACGAAGTCAGCCCAACACGCTACAACAGGCCCTGGCCACCACCAGAATACGCCCAGGGAGCTTGCAAAGGTTGGTATCACTTTTCTCACAGTTCATATATGATAGAGGGCGGTGGGTTCTCAACATGGGATTTTGGCCAGAAGACAATGAGGCCGAGCATGGATGGGTGCTATGGACTTGGAACGACGGCTTGGAACTTTGAGTATTGCGATGAACCGACTGAGGAGGGGTATGAGTGGAAACTTACGTTTAACACGCCTGTTTTTGTGAGATCGAGATGCTTTAAGAATAACAAGGTTGTGAAGGGTGCTGGCGGGTGGACTGATGGTTGCGGAGGAAATGATTGAGTTAGATGACTGAGTACTTAGGTCTCAAGCAATACCTACACTTATTATAAGCCCTTATGAGAGAATTTAAGTAATGCACCCTATCTTGTATTTCTTGCCGGAACAAAGCTCCACTATAGTGTACCCTATCTTGTATTCTAACTACGTCAGGTTAAGTTAGTTGTAGTGTCATCACCGTGGGCCCATCGATCAGATTATTAATCAGAACAACTTGACATAATTTCACCGCGGCTTGATTGTTTGGATATATATCTAGCCAGATATCTATGACTCTTCAGTCTCCATTACTTTCTCAACATACTTCCTTCGTATAACGCGAGGGATCGGTCAAAACACTGTCACTATGTCCTCCCTATATCATTACTTCTTCTCTCACGTCTCCAAGACAGACTCAATTCATCAATCCGCAATTAAATACCGCGACCTACGTCTCAAAGCACTAAAGGCTTCCCCAGAGTCCTTCTCTTCCACTTACGAAATCGAATCTCAATTCACAGAGACGCAATGGATGGATCGCCTCCTCCAAGAGGATAGAGAGAACTTCGTCTGCATCGCAAGCCCTGTCGACCCTGGCTCTTCGTCCACTTCCCAATGGGTAGGACAAGTGACTCTGAGAGGTCCTGTCAGCAGAAAAGACTTCATCCTCCCCGAAGTTTCTGGTCAGCCAATGCCCGGCGAAGACGAAGAAGAAGATCGTTGGCAGATGCTCAGCCTGTTCATCCTGCCAGAACACCAAGGACGAAAATTGGGGCAGGGCCTGTGTAGGGAGGTTATTAAGTATCTGCAAGAAACTCCACAAAAGGCAAGAACCGTCGTGAGATTGATGGTCAAGCCCCAAAACACCACTACTGTTCACTTGTACGAAAAGCTTGGTTTCGAAACTGTCGGGAAATGCACATTGGCTGAGGCTCTTGTAGCAAACGGAGATGGCCATCTGCTCCCCGACGATACTACAGTCGCCAGGTACTCTACTCGATCAGGCTTGATTATGATCTACACTATCTCAAAGACTGCGTAGAATTGAGATAAGTTTTAATGGAGTGCTAAGTAGATAGGTGACTTGGTACCTAATTAATGAGACACTACTGTGGAAGTATTCTGCTCCAAAAGTATATTAATAGAAAGATATTCTTAAAACTGAACACTGCTATATGTGAGGCAAAACATCATCTACAGTTTCGTCTTAGTCTTGGGTGGATGCTCCTCTTCCCATTTGCGTAGAAGTGCCGTTGCCGTTTCAACCTTGCGGGTGAATCCATCATACAACTTGGCCCAACCATCGCTCACAGTCCTGATATCAATTGGTCGGCCAGTTTTCGCATCGATGTATGTAATTGATCCCGTAACCTGTGCCACTACTGCCTGCTGCTGTAAAGAAAACAGGACTGTCGTACCAATATTATGGTTCGGTGTGAACTTTTCTTCACGATTGGCCACAATGAGCTATCCACAATGAGATCCGATCTTCAAGGTCGCGCATTGGCTTTTTTGACTTACAGAGTCTGGATATCGAACTTGCCTCTTCAACAATATCTCGTACTTGTGCACAACGGGGATGACGGTCTTGCCCTTGATCATATCCTCGTATTCCTGCTTTGACAGGAACTCGTCATAGCTTTCCATGACGCGCTGCCAGCAGATACCGAAGAAATGCAGATACTGCGAGTGCGCGACATGCCCGAACGGGTCTTGATCTTCTGCCCAGGTCACACCACGTTCGACCATAGTCTTGGCTTCAAATCCCTGTGCTTCAAGAACTGTCAGCGCTTTTGCGCGAAGTTTCGCGTACGGATCATCTTGATCGGGTATTTGGGAAGATTTTGGAGCGCCTGAGCGATGGTAAGGCGAAAAGTACTCGGTTGCCTTGAGAGGCGCAAAAGTCTCGTCTGGTCCCGGCATTGTCGGAAGCTGGCGTTATGCGTGTTTTGATACGAATAATAAATGGTGAGGGGCAGCCACCTCTTTTATAAAGCTGCACTCACTCTTTGGGTGAAATATACGGCTAATTCAAAGTGGTAATCTCCGGGTACTTGCTACTTATCATTGCAATGTTACGAACCTAATATTCCAGTCAAGACCACTCGGAATCCCGATCCTTCTATCCGCAAACTTTCGAGCCAAGACGGCTTCAACCAATGATGGATCGCCATTTATACCATGGTTACATTGGATGCCCGTCCAAGGAGCGGGGAAGCGTCAGGTTTTGCTCCATCTGGTATGTGACATAACGGCCAAGCAGAAATCCATGGTCCCATTCATTAATCTGTCGAAATTGGCCCCCAATGATAAGGCAGCTATAATAACCTGCGGCACATACAAAGTTGGGGGCCATCCGAAACAACCGCAGTTGGTATCCAAGTGTGACAATTACATGTGATATACCTTTTGTCTCTTGTATTTCTGGCCAAAATGATGACAAAGGCCACTCAAATCTGTAGTTCAAAAGGTCTCAGAATCAATCCGCCGCCATCATTCCTTACATAAACCAATCTATTTCCGGCATTCAGGCCTTCCTCCAACCCCTTCGGTTTATGCTAAGGAAGCGTAGCATACTCGCGGAGTTCGACAAGTTGAACACTGGGAAGCTCAATAATGGCAATGTCAACCTCGGCTTGACCACCTCCCACCCTCGTCGATATTGGCCGTGATAAATGGTCGGCTTGCTGAAGGGCCAAGGTCAGTAGGTCGTGAAAGAGAAACGCGGTGCGGTCGACAGATACAACAGTAATACCGGTATGAGGCGCCTGAAACTCGGATGACTGGTGATATTTCTCTCAAGGTTCGGAGCAGCGAGAATATCGTCACAAACATCTACAAAAGATCCTCAATCTACATTCATGCTAAGTGACGATTCATTGATCTGAACTTTTTTCTATTCCATTCAGTTCCTCAATCCAGTTCCTCAATCATGCAGCTCAGTCAGAGAATATAGCATCTTAATAAGGTTTGCAATAACTTTTTAATAAAAGAAAGTAAGCCGTTGATGGACTTTATAAAAAGTGATGGCACTATTAAATAATAGTGGTTGTTATTGTGTGTCTAACTAGTGGCTCAATGCCAACCGACGTCATAGATCCTGTCATTCCAGCTCCAGATCCATTCGCTGGCAGCCAGCCCATCACATTTCATGCTCAACGTCAATATTACTATCCCAGAGCTTTATTTGAATGGCATCAGCCATCACAATCAATACTCTCTATCACTAATACCCATGCCTCACAGACCAGAAATGGCGGCATCACGATCAAAAGCCAAGCCCTTGATGGACACAATATCCGAAGCCCACCGCATGTCCTACCGCATCGGCCGCGGCGAACAAGGCGTCCTCACCTTTGAACCCTACAAATCCGACATCCTTCCCCTCTGGCGCTTCCGCACAGTCCCCATCGCGCGAAAAAGCGCTGAGGACCTATGGACCAAGTTCAACGAGTTTAAAGACCAGCGCGATTTTGTGGGGATGGACATGACGCGTAAATTCATCCAGATGGGAATGACGCGTGCAAAGCGATATGCGAATCATGCTGGGGGACGGAAGTATAAGAAAGGCACAAGGGAGGAATTACCGAAGAGTGATGAGCATCCTGATAAGGAAGAGAAGTTGAGGGCGAGCTTGATCTTTAGGGAGTATTGGGAGAAGTGCAAGGAGGATGAGGAGTATCAGAATCTCAAGGAAGAGTTTTTGACGAAGCAGAAGGACTGGAAGGATTCCTGAGGAATCTTCAGTAATTTGACTGTTTCTTGTAAGCCTTCCGGAAACGGTCCGTCAGTATTCAGCGCACTCTTTCATCTTCATTGTCTCTGTCAAGGTCCTTGATAATTACGCCCTTCGTCTGACCCAGCCATTCAATCGCAACACCATCACGAAGAGGAGCACTCAGAACCTGCGTGATGGCATCACTCAGTGCATCATCCTCATTCATATCCCATTCCAACGGCCACTCCTCTCCTCTATCTGCATACCTCTCCCAGTTTGGCTGCTGAAGCTTTGCCTTCTCGACCGCAGCCTCAAGTCTTTCGGGGAGCTTGTTGCCTGGAAAGCCGTTGGCGAACCATATGATCTGCCGTTCAAGAAGCTTTGCAGGATCAATTTTGACGGAGAATCTTGAGTTCCGGTGTCTGGAGGCCGCGCTTCTTGGCTTGGCCTTGGCTGGGGTTGTAGCCTGTTCTGGTGTGTTTGGTGGCATCTCTTGGTGGTACTTGTTAGCAGGATTAGTCTGGTTGGTTAAAATTTGTTTGATGGTATCGGTATCAGCGTTATGGATTTTCGTGTTTACATTTATTTAAAGAAGACTCATTATTGGAGGCCTAGGAGCGTCAGAAACATGTCTCTGTGACTACAAGCCAACTCTTTTTCTTGAAGCCTTGTTCTGGTATTTGTTCTTTGTCGCTGTTCACGGGCTTTACTTCTGTCCGACGTGCCTCGGGGAATTTCCATACTTGTTCATTCCTACAGGGTTATCAATTTGACTTATCTTTCAGATGTCATTAGTTCGGCCTTTGATCACAATTTGGTGACGTTGTCTGGATCTCGTGTTCATGTCTGCGTAGGTCGCCTCTCCTCATAACTGACTTAGCTAGGTAGCCATACTTCACCCTGAAGTGAGATTACATCGTGCTTACACTGTGCTATTTACATAACTCTTTCAATAACAATATTGTCTCGGGCCTGAATTGCAACAGTTTTCGCTTCGCCAAAAGCCCATGCCTCTAGGTTAAGAGGATTGACTACCGATAAGCTTATCCTGATTTGGCATGCTTTGCGGGGAAGCCCTAAAAATAACCCGTGCAAAGTTATGCAACTCCATTACAGCCAATAAAGGCGCGTATCTCAACCACGACAACCTTATGCTCATTCCAGCCAGCGCATAAATAACTCACAACAAGCCTAACAAATTCCAGTCCGCCCGATCATCCAGCGCGAGTCCCGACAGGGCATGCATCGCCGACAATCCGTGATCAACTCCCTGTAAGATCACGGCACATTTCATGCTAAGTTTTCAGCTCTGCCAGAATTGCGGGGATGATCGCTGCTCTCAATCAGCCTTATGCCCTCCGATGGAACCTGGCTTGACTCTATCGGGATTAAAGTGAGCATGGTGAGACAGTCAATCAGCGATTAACTGCCTTTGCGAGTTAGCTAAGGCCATAAGTGGCTTGCAGCTAGGCAGTAAAGACTAAGACGGTGAAATTTTGGACCGTTGATTGATGGCGGTGTGCTGCATTATAAGAGGCAGATGTCGCTCCAGCTAAAGGTGCTACTCATCATTCTGCACAGTCAGATTAAGCTTAATTCCAATTCATTATGAAGTTCAGCACCATCCTCCTCGTTCTTGCCCCTCTTGTCTCCGCAGCTGCTTCGAAAGAGGCCGCTGCTGGCCTCCCCGACCTTGCCTCGGCCAGTGAGCAGGGCCACGATCTCTCATCTCACGGCGAGGGACTTCAGCTAGCTGCTAAGGTCTGCCCAGCCAAGTTCCCCCGAAAGTGCTCCCTCGGAAACTTCTGCTGCCGAACCCTGAAGTGCTGTAAGAAGGAGTGCTGTCAGAACTCGGCGAGATACTGCAGCAATGGCCGTTGCTATAAATAGGCAGCGAGACAATAAGACATAAAGTAAGTTCCAGGCAAGCTTTTAGTATGAGCAGGTACTAACCAATTGTAGCATGCATGATACAACAATGGATGGGTTTGAATTGGTTCAAAGGTTGGAAAGAATGCCCTACACACTGGGATTCCGTATATTGGAATTGAAAATGAACTTCGACATGATCAAGGTAGCATAAGAATAAATGAACGAGCTTTTATTTCAAAAGTTGCGATACATCATAACCCATCTTAAACCCTTCTCCTTGGCCCTATACATCCACCTAAGTCAATACCACATCTGGCTGAGGATCATTTGGCCTGTCCCAAGGAAACCCATTCCTAAACAGAAGTTCTTCCTTCGACTTCTCCGTAGACATGACCACCACGCACGAGTATTCGCTGACATTCATGCTAATGATTCGATAAAGGCCTCGCGCTGCTTCGTCACCTGAGTGACCGCATGGTGAACATGTTCATTGGTGCCTGTTCGCAGGATGGTGAAGTCGGAGGTTCCGTTGATGTTGACAAAGATTACATTGACTCTATTGATGACTGTGCCAAATCCTGGAGCTGGTGGTGGCCACGATTCGGGGTTGGTGGAAGGGTCAACGGTATAATGGACTGCGGGTTGATGAGCCATGGTAGTTGACTTCTGAATGTGATAATTGGTGCGGCTCTTTTGGAAGAAAATATTCCAGTTCAAGTTCTGAAAAAGTTCGATTATGAGAATTAGCATGTATTTATACATCATTGCACTGTAGCGATTATTATCCTAGCCTTTTGCCTTATCTCGCTGGTGATACCCTCTGTTGGTCGTTGTCCCGTCTCATCAAAAGTTCCACTACGCCTCTTGCATTCCCTGCTCATTTAGAAGCCCTCGTGATATCCCATGTAGTGCAACCAACACCACAAGGTGCACACTCTTAGGCAGCCGAACACTTCAAGTAGCCTTTCGACAGCTGATTGAAAAGACGTTTGATAGAATGAAATACTTCCAGCTCTGAATAACGAAGCTCCTGCATCCTTAGTCAGTGTAAGTTGTAGCGAGCTGAAACGAAAGATCCAGGTTGATGATTCTTATCTTATCTTATCCTTATCTTATCGCATCGCCATATGTCCATGCGACTTTCAGCCAGCCATGGTCACGCACAGCCTGTCGATCACTAACATGATTGGACGCGCTTGAAGGGTGTCCTCTAATAATTGGCGATTTGCCAAGCACTGCCCCCGCCTCAAAGATTGCTTATTTCCGATTAAATACAGGGTAGTCGCTGGCATTTCTGAGCGAAACATCTTGGCGTTGTTTCGTTTCAATCCAAGACATTTTGTTGAAACAATGTCTGATAGCACGAGTTCTAAGAGTACGGAACAAGCGGGACAAGGCGAAAATAATGTCCCGTCGTGGTCGTCAAGGTTGTATCGACAAGTTGGCTTCTCGGCGAAAAAGACGTGGCAGGATAGGGGTGACATCATTCGTCACTCGAGAGAGCTCTTCACTGTACGTTCACGAATCTGGTAGGCGATGTCAGTCTCATAAGGTCTAGGGTGCTGGTCCAAATGGGCTTTCATATTCTCCACTGCCAACAGCCTCAAGTATCCGACTTCTTGAAGT
Organism: Fusarium mangiferae; assembly: GCF_900044065.1. NCBI lineage: Eukaryota > Fungi > Ascomycota > Sordariomycetes > Hypocreales > Nectriaceae > Fusarium > Fusarium mangiferae. The sequence goes on from NW_024573935.1 coordinate 1,109,215, forward strand.
CAAACCCGGGAACCCCAGCGAAATGCTGCAATGCTCTCTCCATATAGTTGACTTAGCAGACAACCCCAAATACCACGCGCTCTCGTACACATGGGAGCTGGACCCACCAAGCTTTCCTTACGAACTGAGATATCTGTCTCAAAAAGTCCCTAACTTTTCAAAAGTTGTCTCCAGTGGTGTCGATACTGTTAATCACACTCTCAATCGTCTCATGGTTCGGTCGCGTTCTGGACCAGCAAATCCAGATGCAAAGCCAGTCGAGAACACGACCGACCGAGACAAGATTCTCTGCGACGGAAAAGGCGTCTACGTCAAATCTAACCTATACCAAGCTCTTCTCCAGCTCAGAAAAGCGCGTCCAGGTCTGTACTGGATTGACGCAATCTGTATCAACCAGTCTAACCTTACTGAGCTGGGCCAACAAGTCCAAATGATGAATCGGATTTACAGTTCAGCGTCCCAAGTCACGATTTGGCTGGGTACTTGTCCCCACGTTTTCGCGCCAGGCGTAGCGAACCTCATTGAGATGACCAAATCCGGACTTCCCGAGATCACCGAGGCTGCTGAATCCAAGGACTTTTACTACACCAGAGTCGGAACAACGTCGCTTTGGCATTTGGTCCTCTGCGTCTTCTTCATCGTCACGCGTAAATGGTTCAAAAGACTTTGGGTTCTGCAAGAATTATGCCTCGCCAAAGAAGCCATCTTCCTCCTGGGAGATTACAAGTTCGAGGCTGAAGATATTTCCGTTGCTTTTGGTTGGATGAGAGGTATTCTGGGCGCTTGGAATACCAGTGGGCTGCACATGTTTGCACAGATATTGACGTGGGTTGGCGACATGCCTGACCAGGCTGTCGGGTTGCTCAATTCGCGCCGCACGATTTCTGAGGGTGACAAAGTTGGCCTACAGGAATGGTTCAGGCTCGTCAAGAACCGCGAGGCAAGAGATCCGAGGGATATGGTGTACGGCGGACTCGCTTTGATCAAGCCAGAGACGCTATTGATGGACCCAGGCTTAAAGCAAGGCCCCGGCAGCGCATCGCTAGATCACGATCAAATTGCATCAGAAAGTAGACAAAAATGGTTATCACTACATGCGGACTACGCCATCGAATTTCCTTCAGTTCTTGAGAAGGTGGCGTTGTGTCTTTTGTCGGGTCCTGAGCCGATGAACCTCCTCTCGCTAGCAACGCGATATCGCAGTCCATTCTTCTACGACATGACGAGAGACACATGCATCCACTACTCAGCTATGAAGTATGACAAACTGTCAGAGCTTGAACTAGATGTACCGTCATGGTACGCGGTGCCATGGCTTGAGAACTCGCGGTGTATAAAGCCTCTCATCTGGCAAAACAGGACACCGCTCGAAAGCATCTCCAAAATGATCAATAGTCCATCCGTTTCGGCTGACGGTAAATCGCTGTTTCTCGAAGTAGCGGAATTAGACATCATCGAGTCCTGTGTCTTGTATAATTTCTTCGGCGATCTGGCCCACGATATGGAGTCCATGATCACGCTGAGCTCCAAGGAGAATGAGCACGCACAGGAAGCTGCGGCGCTGAAGGATTCTTTCAACTACGCTCCGCCATTTCATCTGCTAGAAGTGATACTCAACATGACTGCATATCCGAGGCCGACAAAAACGTCGCCTCTTGAGGTCTTCTGTGACCTTCTCACAGCTGGAACATGGAGAGGCGGGCCCAGCAGCAAGATGATCGGGTTCTGCCAATGGCTTGACGACTGGGTAAATAATTACATCAAAGAGCACGACAAAGAAAAATCAAAAATCACCGACGAAACTGTCATCTTGAAAGAATTCATCGCCAAAAGAGAACCCATCATTGCAAAAATTCAAGAAGACTACACCAAACTTCGGGCAGCATACCCCAATGAACCGTGGTCACCCGAGGACCGCAAAGCCATCTCGGAAGAACGCAAGACCCAAGCCTCTCACTTCGCAAGAACCCTGCAAAGAGCACAGACGGTCCGAGCTCTGTTTAAGACACAAAGCGGCAGACTCATCCTTGCACCGGCCTGGGCTGAAAAGGGCGATGTTGTGACACCGGTGAAAGGCGGCAAGGTTCCTTACGTCTTTACACCAAGAGATGAGGACATTAAGCGCAAGATTGCGTTTAAAGAGAAGTATAACGGTGAGATTTCGATGGAGGCGTTGAAGGCGCGGCCGGGACATCAGGAGGCGCAGAAATGGGATGCGGCAAGTCTGCGGGGTGACATTGGAGGTAATGAGAGTTATTTACTCACTGGTGAAGCTTATTTTCATGACTCGGATTTGGAGGAGATTCTGGGGGCAGAATTGGAGTTTGGCAGATTACAAATCGTCTAAGGAGATCATGCGCTGACGGAAAGTTTGGCTGTCATTTTCAATTGCGCACCTGGTCCTTGACAAACTTCTGTCAACTTCTGTCATCTTCCGAGCTTGGATGTGCATGTTGCCCAAGTTGAGATTGATAGCTCAGCTTCAACCTGCACAGACTTTGTTTGTGGCTTACCAACTCTCCGGATCTCAGCGGAGCGGCAAATAACGGCGGTTATTTAACGACCGTGAATGATGAAATGAAGGCAATCACGGCGTAGGGTAATAACAAAATAACTCAGCCAAAAAAAAAGCCACAGGAGCTGTTTAGACGCTCGAGGCTTGGAACTATTCCCAATAACTGTTTTGCCTTTTCGATATGCTTAAACAACAGATGTAAGCCCAGCGGTTAAGCGATGTTCATCGACCACTGCGAGGTTGAGCTCATGTCACTCCAAATATTCTTACGTGATGCGATCAACAAAAAAGGAAGGCAATTCATGGTTCTGGTTCTAGATCCCCAGAAACTGGGCAAACTCAACCCCTGAAAGCCCTACTCGGCATTCACGGGAAAAGTCTCAGCGGCGCTAGTACCTGAATTTAGCGCTGACTCTCAATATTACTCCGCAACCTCAACAAACACAGACGCCTCAACGGCACCGGCTACAGACCGAGTACGGAATCTCCAATCAACCACCCCTGAATTGCATCTCGTATTCCCCAGATGAGATCGCAAAAAAAGCTTAGCTCAGTTGAGTGCACATCGCCAAGCCAATCGATCAGCAGCAATCTCCACGACGGTAAATCAGTGGGTATCAGCCGACCTGGCCTAACCTCAGGGGTAAGGCGTTCTAGACACCGCTAGCCCGGACGGCTAAGCCACTGCAGCCAATGGCCGTTGGCGGCAAATTTCCCTACCGCAAGCCACTGCCATAATATACAACTTATGCCCTGGATTAGTTCCCAATAGTGCCTGTAACCGCGCGCTGCCGAGATGCACCTCGGACTTCTCCAATCACCGCAACCTTCGAAGTTCACCAGCCCCTGAGCACGTCAATTGCTTCTCAGCTGGCGTAGTGGATGATGTGAATTTGCCCTACCAATGAGTTTGCTGCTGGTACCTTCCGCTATGAGCCGTGAACCGAGATTAGTGTGCTATTCACAGGGCTGCTAGACGAGCATGTCACTGCTGCGTCTAAAAGTAGATTCATCGTGGGAATACTCCGTAGACAGACACATAAAAGAGCTGGATATCCTCTCCCCAAACTACCTTTCCTTTCTGCTCTTCAGTCACTCACTCACATCCACTCTTTACTCGCAACTTCTCTACGCTCTTTAACAAAGACAACAGTCCTTCCTTAATTCCTTTTCTGCTTCGAAAACTAAACCGCCAACATGAAGTTCTCTGCTGTCACCCTTCTCACCCTTGCCACTGGCATCCTCGCCGCTCCCGTCGCCGAGGCCAACTACGATGTTTCGTACTCCAGCTACGAGGCTCCTAAGGCCCCCAAGCCTCACTATGAGAAGCCCAAGCCCAAGCCTCATCACGAGAAGCCCAAGCACGAGTACCCTGCTCCCAAGCCTCACCATGAGAAGCCTAAGCCCAAGCCTCATCCCAAGAAGCCTGAGTACCCTGCTCCTCAWCACGAGAAGCCCAAGCCCAAGCCTCACCCCAAGAAGCCTGAGTACCCTGCTCCTCACCACGAGAAGCCCAAGCCCAAGCCTCACCCCAAGAAGCCTGAGTACCCTGCTCCTCACCACGAGAAGCCCAAGCCCAAGCCTCACCCCAAGCCTCACTACGAGAAGCCCAAGACTCCCAAGTACCAGGCTCCCAAGCCTCACCACGAGAAGCCTAAGCCTAAGCCTCACCCCAAGCCTACTTATGAGGCTCCCAAGCCCGTGAAGCCCAAGTACACCAAGCCCAAGGCCCCCAAGCCTCACAAGCCTGAGTACACTAAGCCCAAGTACGAGGCTCCCAAGCCTGCTCCCAAGCCTCACAAGCCTGAGTACACCAAGCCTAAGGCTCCCAAGCCTCACCCCAAGCCCGCCTACGAGGCCCCCAAGCCTGCTCCTAAGCCTCACAAGCCCGAGTACACCAAGCCCAAGGCTCCCAAGCCCCACAAGCCTGAGTACACTGCTCCTAAGCCTCACCACGAGAAGCCCAAGCCTGCTCCCAAGCCTACCTACAAGGCTCCCAAGCCCGCCCCTAAGCCCCACAAGCCTGAGTACACCAAGCCCAAGGCTGAGAAGCCCAAGCCTGCTCCTAAGCCTGAGTACAAGGCTCCCACCTACCAGGCTCCTCACTACTAGATTCGCCCATAGACGATGAAGGACAGTAGCTGTTTGTGCTGTGGTTATTGAGTGGGTGACTCGTGCTGATTCACGATCATGGTATACGACCTGTGTGGAAACGCATAGCGAGAGGATGGCGCTGGACTTCTGACTTATGAGAGATTCTGGAGGAATGGCAGACATGTGTTTGGATGGATGGACTTTTGAGATATTCTTCTTGTACTTTATTGGCATATTAGTTATTAATAACTGCATCCGAATGAACTGCGTTGCTTATATCTACCTGAGGACTCTCTGAAACACATGTCTCAAGTGATAATGTTACCCTAATTGACAGTCTTCCATTATGGTCCGTGTCATAAAGAATTCGTGAGATGGCTTGTGTTCCTTTTGCTATGACCTTCTGATATACCGTACAACCCTTTAGCTGCTGATACGTTTCTATCTCGCAATATCCTACCAGATATCAGAGCTGCTGGATGCCGTCAGGTTGAGGCCGTCAAAAGCAATACTCCCATAAGCGACGCTCAATTGCTAGATCAAGCTTGAAATCACCAAAGGACTCGAAGACTCGATCGACCACTGCCAGCCATCTCTTGTTGAGCTTGGTAACATAATGCGCTTTGGTATACTCCCAATAATCGGGAAACCATCCCGAGTTCTCCCAGTCCACGATACCTGAGATCCGACCGTTATGCATCAAGATGTTCCTCATGTTGATGTCAGAATGGGTGAACACAATGTCATGGCCCGTGGAGTGAAACACATCTGGTAGCGCTGGTGTTCGCAGTATGTTGAACTCTTCTTCGTCGATGAATGGTCCAAAGAAGTCGCCACGCTCCTTATCGTAGTCACTGCAGGCCACAATTCGATAGTCATAACAAGGACCACCAACGGCATTGCTAATAGCATGATTCTGCCGTTCTTGCCTCGAGATCGAGCGCAGCTGTGCCACGTATTTCTGCATATCGCGCTTGAAAATGTCAAGATCATGATCGCTGAGTATATCAATGTATGAATCCAAGCGCTGTCCCAGTATTGTAGTTGTCAGCAGATAAGACGCATCAGCGTCAGACACCAGGTCCAACGGACGTGGAACAGGAACCTGGGTCTGGTTCCTGACAAGCTTCAGAGCTCCGAACTCGTTTGCCAGTGCTTGATAGTCATCACAGTGCGTCGTCTTTAGGTGCATGCCAAAAGGGAGTTGTTGAACCTTGAGACTAGAGGATGGTCCATAGGTTCGAACACCCAAAGACTTCAAAGATTGGTAGATCCCTATGCGAAAACGACCCGGCATTAGACGGCAAATTGATGCAAATGCAAGAGCAAAGCACTCCGAGATGCTAGGCCAAGACGAGGAGAATAGCATCTTATTCGCCGGTTGTCGCGGTCGATTGGCAATATCTCGACCAACTAGACTCCACCGTATAGATTTCGAGAATCTGGACGTAGCTAGGAGCAAGCTGATTTCTGGAGTCTCAATTCCAGAGTCAGAATGATCCATAAAACGACCTCTTCGAACAGTCGGGATCTTGTCCACAATAGAAGGTCGGTTGGGCCCTCCAATTGTGACTTGTGATACACGATACTGCGAAATTGTGAGCAAGGCGCAGACGGGAAGACAAAGTCTCCACGGAAACTTACATCAGAGCCTCTTGTGGATGTGAAGCGAAAGTAGCCTTGTGCTAGAGCTTCCGCGGCGGATTGACGTACAAGCCAGTGATTCTGCACACCATAAACGCGATCGTCATTGCCTTTGATCTGTTCCTGTTTGGTAGAGCCAGTGAAGAGACAAAATAGCTCTTGCAGAGGCTTTAGCTTCTGGTAAGCTAAAGGTCATCGAGTAGAAGACAACAAGGCTGGGTTACCTCTCTGGAGAACCGAATTACGGGGAAGATCGATGTGACGATCAGAGGATCAACCAAGGACGATTCGAGTCCTGTGATACAACATATACGGTTATCTCTCTTTGTCACACTAGCGATGACGTCTCTCTTAGGCTTCTTTTGCTGTGAGAACTGTTCAATGACTGCTGTAGTCAGGACTGTTTACTCAGAGGACGGGGTCGAAGGTGCCTACCACTTCTAACCAGCTCCTTCCACTCCGATAACAGTGAAATTAAATCGTAGTATTTTTGGCCGTCGGTGCATCTTTGGAGCAAGTATAGGGAAGTTGCTTCGGGGTCAACTGAGTCGGTGAGAAAGCATTCCAAGAGCTGGTCGTCAGGATGTTGGAGGCGGGAGTTGCGGATTGCAGCGAGAGTCTGTTCGAGACTGCTCTGAGTTTCTGACATGGTCAAAAGATCTCAGTTTGCAATTGGAGGAGGATGGCGAAATCATGAAGTCAGCCGGGAATGTTGGTTGATGTCGCGCACCTAATGGCCATTACATAATACTGCTGCCTAGAGAAGCATAACAATCTCATAATACCTGCCCGAGTCTTTCTACAATCCAACTCAGAGATATATCATACCTAATCACATCATTTCGAAGTGACAACATGTCAGAGGCCTTACTCCCGTCGACCAATACGGTCTGGAAGCGAGCAATGACACTCCATGGAAATCTAGAGAGCTCCTCGATATACATCGCAATGAAGAGCCGGCCTTCTCCAAGAGAATATGTACGTCAAGTCTTTTCTTTTCAGTATCTTTTACGGTCCAAGTTAACGTCAATAGCACTGGGGACTAATTACCACTGATGACATTGGACGGCCCGTTCTTCATCACGCGACAAACCTTGCGGGACCATGGGAATACGAGGAGAGACGGGGCCAATCAGCTATTGACCAAACTCTGATAGTACTGGTCAAAGCGAGCCACGTCTCCAATGTACTGCGCGCCACGCAGATCATCCAGTCTGTTCCTGCAGATGGGAAGCCGTCATGTCGAACCGGAGCGGATTTTACGTGCCGAATCTGGGTCAAGGATGCTCTAGTCGAACTACATGAAAAGGGAGAGATCTCTCTTGCCAATGATATTGGTACGTAGGGGTAGGAGTTCCGAGCACTGCAACCCTTGCACTGACCTATGGTATAGAAGTGATTGAGACAGAAGCAATATCATATGCCGAGAGGTATGCTGCCGACAGCGAGCAGGGTAAGGGGACAACAGTCATCAATGGTGCCTTTGCACCGAGTCCCCAGTGACCCCCTATTGAACGTCCTAGAAAGCATGTCTTCAGATTAGGTGACTGACGAATGTCTGCTTGTCTTTCCCTAGGAATGATTCCCAAACCCCCTATCCAATGCCAATGACACGGCGGTTGGACTGTACTCGGGCGCTAAGTGGCCGAACGGCCCGCTGTAGCCGGGTGAAGCAACCATGACATACTCAGATATGGTCGCGTGCTACTCAGGGACAGTGCTTTTTGCTTTCTAGGGGGAGAAAAAGGATTGTCTGAAGTGATAGGTGAAGTTAAAGGAAAAGGGGTAGGACATAGTGACCACAAGAGTGCAGAGTTCGGTTGGCTTCTTGCCCAAGCAAAAATGGAACTTTTGCAAAAGTATTAAGGTTAAAAACAAGGGCTTGCTACCTAAGTACGATCTTGTGGGCAGGATCTCGTAACTATGATCCTACATGTAGCTGGAATACGGGGTTGACTAAGTGTTGGTTTAGACACTTCCTGTTACCTGGGGCGGAATTACCAGATACAAAATGACAGTACTGATGTATGATATAAAAGGAATACGCGGTAATGCGGCGTATAATAATGCCGAGTTTCAGAACCAAGATCTGTCATGAAGTGACTGCCTTTGACAATGACCAAAAAGTCATGCGGGGTCCAACAAGACCTGAACCAGAGACCTTGTCGAAGTTGCATAAGGCCACTTGTGTTAGACCTATGTATAGATCCTGAAGGAGCTGTCATTCATCTCGTATAACACGTCAAGGCCATCCCGACCCCTGGATCCAGCAGCCCGCATGTCAAACCATCGAAGCTCGGTAACTGCATATGTTCCGGGGTCCCGAATCCACAAATCGCGGACCGCGGTGCGCTAAGCTCAATAGCGGAATGATAATTGATCATGGCATCATGAACCGCCAAATACGAGAGGGCCATTCAGAGTGAATTCCCAGCTGGAGCTCGTGATCTTTTTCTGTTTTGGTGTTAACGTAAGGAACGGCACGGACTACCCTGGACTAACAAACTACACGCAGCCAATCGCACGTGAGACGTTTCATTATCGTGTAACCGGCCGGTAAAGCCTAATTTGTGTTCGGAGAAACTTTCTCGTGATTCGCTACAGCTCAAACAGCTACGTGTCAGCAGCACAGAGCGTCAATCGCATTTACCAGGCGTGCAGAATTATCCAATGACATCAATACCGAATCAAGGGATGAAAAGCCAGCAAATCACAAAGATTCTGGCGTTTAGCCGCGATGGCCTAACTCATCTTAGTCGGATGATCTACTGCAACCCTTCACAGTCAGACCTCCCCACTGCCCCAGGGGCCTAGAATGTGCGCCCCCTGCAACTTGTGATGCCGCTATTCCGCGACAAGAACAACATTTCCGATGTAGCCGGTCCCTTGGTTTTAGCCACCTTGGCACCTTCCTTCGCGAGAGGGGAAGGGGACCTTTTTTTTCTTCTTCTTCCTTAATGATCTACACGAGAAGGAAGTGGCTGACGTTGGATTGGGAGGATTGCCAGCGCAGAGAGGCTGAGCTGAGGAGGAGCTGTTCTGGTACAGTAGGCAGAAGTTTTAATATGACTCAGGCCATCATGACCCCACCAATTTCGCTCGTTTATGCAATGTCCTTTGAAACGAGGGATAATGAGTAAATGCCCTTTGTTCTGTTTCCCATTGTGTTTACATACCGAAGATGAACAAAACATTGACTTTTTCACTTCGGATAACGGCTTGGACACTCCCTACCTGAACCATGTGAGGGAAACCTTGTTGCCATCTGGCATGCTACCTACTGTACTGTATTTTTGGGTTATGACGAAAGAGTCAGTGAAAAGGGTGCAATGACATGGCATGACATTGACAGTTCAGCGTTAGGGCTGCAGCTCCTCCTCTCATTCTCAGGTCCAGATTCGGGAATAACCGAGCAAGGGTTTTCTCTTCCGCCCAACCAAGTCTCGGCCGCTATGCAGCAGAAAGAAATTGGTCTCGTGCTGCATGACCTCGGGTACAGCAAGATTAAACGAGCTCCTGCGGTGCATCATACCATAGCATGTTTAGCCTCCATGTACCCTCTCCACCAATAGCACTAGAGTTCTAGCCCGTTACCCAACACCGCCCCCTTTTCTCCCAGTGGGCTTAGTTGAAACTCGGCTCCTCGGCTCGCCCTAAAAACAGGTGAATCCCGCGTCTCCGCCAATCACGTTCCCCCAGAGCATAAGCAGACGGTGCCGAAAATCCGCAACACGAGATTGCTTGGGCCAGAGGAGCTAGGCTAGAGCCAGAGGCCCAAAGCAAAGAGGAAACAGCGCACGCGAGCTGTTCTTTTTTATTTTGCATAACGTAAAGGGGGGCGCTTCGGTCAGGGCTTTTTGGGTAGACGCCGCAGCTAATTAAAAAACAAAAGAGCCATAGACGATGATGGGAATTTTGTTATAATAGTCCCGGGCTCCCGGTTCTTTCTCCACATTTTGGATCTCTTGTCTCGAGTTTTCTTGTCTGTTTTTTCTTCTAGAACGAAACGGCGATCATGGTGCTTGGCTTTTAGCTCTGAGGTGACATTGTTTTCTTATAAGCATTCTACGTGAACAGTGCTACATACTCTCATTCATTTATCTTATCATTTATCTTATCTCTTTTTTCAAGCCTCTACGGCTTTTTATCTACCAACCATGGTCTGCATACCCTCTTGGCTCACGAGGTTGGGCGCTCGTCTTGCCAATCGCCCATTCATATTTACTTTTGCTGTCTCAGCCCTCTTCGCATCCAAGCTCGCCCATATTCACAGCCACCGAAACGCAGTCGCTACCGCTCGATTATTCACCTTCTTCAGTACATTCTTCGTGCAAGATATTCTCGTCCTTCTTTTAATCCGACTCCTCCTCGACCAATGGTCTCCCAGGACCCAAATACTATACTATGCCACCACAGCAGTCGCTGGTTTATTAATATTATACAATGTCGCCCTCTCGTTAATATCCATTACTTTTTACCTCGTCTCCGGCGCCGAGATTCACTGGCGAAACCTCAACCTTGTGTCCGACCCTACATCCAGAGCCATCTTCCTTTCTGGTCTCGTGACCTTTATCTTGGTCGCTTCTTGCTTGATCGTCTTTGCTTGGCTTCTTCAGAATGTGTGCTATAGAGTGTTTGGGTGGGGTGCGGACATGATCCATTTCCCTTGGGCCATGGCGCGGACTGCGACAAACCGATTCTTGAGGAAGCGAAACATCTATAGTCCTCTTCCCGATCCAGAACCTGCCATTGCGGAGGAGGCCCAGTACGATGATGTTGATGATGAGGCTTGGTTGGAGGATTTTGTCGAGCATGGCAAGTCGCAGACACTATACTCTCGAATCTCGCAACGAGTCAGCACTTTCGGCGTTCGAGTGCAGCCTTCAACTGTGAGGCGCATTCACTACGGCATGCCATACTTCTTCTGGTCTCTGTTCACCATTGTCATGCTGGTCTTGTTGCTTGAACGTCCCGATGATCGATCCCTTCTCTTCCTCTCATGGACCACTGGTCTTCTCCCCTTCGTCGACGTCTCATCAACCGCACCACTCCTCGATCAGCTCCCCTCCAAGTTTGAACAAGTCGGTATCCAGCACCAGTGGGATGAGAAGTCAGCCCTTGGCGAGCCTCCCAAGATGGATTGGCTGCCCAAGGGTAAGCCCCTCGCTGGCTTTGAGGACTGGTATACACCCAACGAGCTTCATTACAACGCCGCCAAGGATCCCATGAAGATCTCCAACCTCGATCAGCCTGTGCTGGAGGAGCTCAAGGATAAGCTCAAGGATGTCTCTGTCAAGCATGTCATGCTCTTCCTGCTCGAAAGTACCAGGAACGATGTGTTCCCCTTCAAGAAGGGCGGTCACATGTGGGAGAAGTTCAAGGATTCTTACCCTGATAAGAAGATTCCCGAGGATGTGGAGGAACGCCTCAAGAACTTGATGCCAAATGCCCGATATGTCACTGGCGATTACGATGATGGCTTCAAGCACGACAAGACACCTAAGCGTGGCGGTGCTCATTTCAGCAACGCTTACACCTCCGGTACTTACACTCTCAAGAGTCTAGTCGGCACCATCTGCGGTCTCAACCCTCTCATCGCCGACTTCAACCTCGATTACAAGCGTCACATCTATCAGCCCTGCCTCCCTCACATCTTCGACGCCATGAACAAGGCCGAAGATGAGAAGGCTGCCAAGTGGAAGTCATACTTCTTCCAGACTGCCATGATCCACTACGACAACCATCACAAGCTCATGGCTGCCTGCGGTTATCCCGAGGAGAACACCCAGGACCGAGACTCACTTCGCAGCGAGAAGGCTAAGCACCGTGTTGATCTGGAGGACATCAACTACTTTGGCTTCCAGGAGGATCCTCTCGAGGACTACATGCGAGATGCTTTCAACGATGCCAAGGAGAACAACGGTCGTGTCTTCCTCACGCATATCACCAGCACGAGTCATCACGCTTACGGTATTCCTAAGAATGAGACCTACACTGCCATCGGCTCTGGCAAGGATATCGATGAGATGTCGCATTACGCCAACGCTGAGAGCTATGATGATAAGTGGATTGGCAAGGTTCTCAAGATGTTGGATGACCAAGGTGTTGCAAATGAGACTCTCATCGTGTTCCTTGGTGATCACGGCGTCTCGCTGGTTGAAAATGGCAAGGCCTCTCCTTACTACAACCCCAGCGTTGGATCTGATCATGTCCCGCTTGTTTTCTCTCACCCGTCTCTTCCCGCCTTCAACGTCGAGCACGCCGTTCACTCCACCCAAGTACTGCCTACGATCCTCGATCTCATGCTCGAGAGTGGCTCATTCGAAGGCGTCAGCCGCAAGGCCGCTGAGTCGCTCGTGGGTAACTACGAAGGCCAATCCCTGCTTCGCCCTATGCAAATGGTCAACAACCAAACAGGCCAAGCCCAATGGCACTTCACCGTCGTCAACCCCGGCCGAGCCATGCTCAACGTGCGCGACGTCCGCTATCCCGACCGTCACCTCAGCGTTCCTCTCATCGACAACACCGAGTGGCGCCTCAGCGATCTAGCTGTCGACCCGTTAGAAAAGGAGCCTGTCCAGGCCTTTGACTACCTCTCTTTTTTGGACTCTGTGGAGAAGAAATGGGGTGTTGAGTGGGCGCAGTGGGTGGAGGAGGGTGCCTTCATGACGAGGTGGCATGTGCAGGAGAATGGAAAGCGTTGGCGTTATGAGAGGAATCCTAATGTCCAAGAGACAAGGGATCAATAAAAAAAGACGGGGGAGTTAAGCGGTATAAATAATGAAGATGTATGAATAGTTTACATTTTAGAGTTTTGCATTGCGATATCCATTTACAGCATTCTGAATTCGTTGATGCCTCTTATCGTGAAGTCTGAGTCTTGTTTCATCAGAGGGTCGTGAGATGTCACCATGTCACCATGTCACTCAGCAGATTGAACACGATGCGAGGAGATGACTTGTATAAGTTTCTGTACATTCTTGTGGGCCATGAAATCTAGTCAACATCAAATGAATAACACAACATCAAGGCCTCGGGACTTGAGTTTATCCAAGATCAAATGCTCCATGACACAACTTCTCGTATATCCCCACCAATTCATCTTCGTCGACAGAAGAACTTGCGCCGCACGGTAAAAGTGACACAACAACACGAGAATCCTTGAGTCTCCGTCGCTGATCCAACGGGCAATTGGCCCTGAACAAAGTGCCGGAACACCAAAGAACAGCTCCTCAATGTCAGCGCTGATAGAAGTCATATCACAGCGCATGGGGCCTGTGGCAAGTGATGCACAGCACAGAAGGGGCGATATTCGGTATACGAGGGTTTCGAAGACTGAGCGGTCGGTTTGGGACGACAGAACCATCGAGGCGGTGGGGTGAGTAGGATTAGGGGAGGTAAACTTGTCAGTGACATCGGTGATGACCTCTTTGAGATGCGTGAGTGACTGATTATTTGTATCCTCCTCACACGATTCCTCCGATGGAGGAGAATTGGGGGAAGGATGCGGTATCTGGTTCTCCATCCCGAGAAGAAGTCGCCAAGCGCACGATGTCGGCTCGTCACTCGGCACAGGAGAACTCTCCCGCTGATACCAAGGATCATCCCAGATCTCCATGAACAAACCAACAAAGCGCTCTGGATCATGACCCCAAGACACAAGAGCCTGTTCAATGTGAAATCTCGGAGAATGCCTTGCGACATCGGCAAAGATGCTTCCCTGGTCAATAAAGATGGGCATTGACCGAAACCACAACTCAATGATCCCGGGGGTCAGGAAGAATAATTGGTCTTTCGAAAGGTCCAGTTTGGTCTGGCCGTGGAGGAAGTCAAGATCAAACCATGATATGTAGTTGACGAGAAGGGCTGTTCCCATGAGTGCTTCGCAGTTTTGCCTGTTAAGAGGGCGGGATAGGTTCTTGCGGAATAATTGCACGGTTTTAGCCATTAGATGCTCGGAAGCGTCTTTGTATCTGGGCTCGTGGGGGCACAGTGAAGAAAGTTGCATTGCAGAAGTGCAGAGGATGGCCGACATGACGAAATCTTCCTATTCTATGTCAGTAGATGCCCAACAATGTATGGTTTGTATCGGTACCTGGAAGGCTTGCTGCATGACTAAGGGCCAGATCTGCAGAAATGCAAGGGTCGCTCGGGTTTCCTTATCCCAGTGATGGAACAACTCAAGATGCATGAGATTGATCCATGGAACCGGGTCAATCGCCTTAGCCACGACGGGAATAGCAACAGAGACATGATGCGGCTGAAAACACTGCTCATTGCGCTGCAAACAATTCGTGCATGGAACTCTCTCATCACACTGCACATCATCAATACAAGCCTCACGTATCATCAAGGGCAGTCATACCTTGACCTTCCGCCGCTTACAAGCATCACAGCCCTTGCGACTCTTCCGATGGGGTCGTTTCTTCCGTGGCTGATCCAGCGCTCCCAGCGTCTGCAGGGAAGGGCTGCTGCCGCTCGTTCCTGGAACGAGGATGGTATTGGAAAAGCGCGGGGATGTCATGGTTTTGTGTGTATGTGTTTTGGGAAAACGAGAAGAAAGTGGGAGAGTGGTTTTGAAGCTTCTCATTAGGTCGAGGGAAGAAGAGTGGAGTCTCGTTTTCCATATGCGGAATGCGAAGAGGACTAGACTTGTTTGGGAATGCGAGATGCGCGATCGGGGAATTGGCGTGTTAGTGCATTTGCGCAGAGTAAGACTCGGGGTGATATATCAAGGTATTACTATCCTTCTTGAAACTATGTTTACAGCTCTCTCTCTATTAAATGCCATTTTCTCTTTCAATCTTCAAGATGATCTCATCAACCTTAACTCCATGTCGCCTACCATAACCCAGCACCATCTCCCGCCATGTCTTCAGTCCCTTCGAGAGGTCTGATCCTCGTAACAGGCGCCAATGGATACATAGCAAGCGTAACTGTCCAAGTATTTCTACAGCGCGGTTATCGTGTCCGTGGTACCGTCCGTTTAATCACCGCCAATGCCTGGATGGAAACATTCTTTGGCTCCAATTTCGAGCTTGTCGAGGTTCCCGACATTTCGACACCTGGTGCTTTCGACGAGGCACTCGAGGGTGTAGATGGCGTGGCCCATATGGCTATGAACATGGATATGAACCCTCAGAACCAAGGAGTTATCGACGACACCATCAATTCGAACCTGTACCTTCTTGAAGCAACGGCAAGAGTCCCAAGCGTCAAGAGCGTTGTCATTACCTCGTCACTGGCAGCATGTGCTCTTCCAACGACTGGCGAACGGTACAAGATCGATACAGAGACCTGGAACACCGATGCAATCGACAAGACAGCTGAGCCATGGGATGGACAAGGGAACCCACGATGGCATGGGATTGTGCTATATGGAGCAGCCAAAGTACGAAGCGAACAAGCTGCATTTGCTTGGGTGCACGAGCATAAGCCATCCTTCTCCTTCAACACAATTGTTCCCAATGTCAACTTCGGTATCGCCATATCGCCCGAGAACATGAGCTACCGCAGCTCAGCCGCCGTAATCGACGCCGTCGTGAAAGGCTACCCCGATGCGCCGTCTATCCTCCCATCGCAATGGTACGTCGACGTCGAGGATACAGCACTGCTACACCTAGCTGCATTGACGCTCGACGATGTGAATAACGAGCGACTTCTTGCGTTCGGTGGGAGATATTGCTGGACTGTGATTCTCGAGATACTGCATCGACGGTTTCCGGGCAAAGTTCTGCTCAAGAATGTGGAAGAGTCAGCTGTGGATGCAGGAGAGGTAGACAATAAGAGGAGTGCTGAGGTTTTGAGGAAGATGGGGAAACTAGAGGGGTTTACGGGTTTGGAGGAAACTCTTGTTAAGGCGGTTAAGACTATCCTTGAGAATAAGGGGAAGAATGTGCCCAAGACGCCCATTGATGTGTACTACGACTCGTTAGCAAAGGCCTAGATTGGAGAGATAAAGGAAACTGAGGAACAAGTTTACTCGTTACAAATCAGGTCCTCGTGACTATCAAGTGAAAGGTGACCGCACCACTATCATTTCGCATTTTCTAGCTCTTTTGACCAATAAACAAAACTTCTTAGTCCATCGAAACGCGCCATCCGGTTACGATATGAACTCAAGTTCTAAGGCGTCAAGAAGGCATACGAAGAGGGGAGGATGTGCTACATTGTGAGATCCATTTCACGACGGCCCGGGGTAAGTGCTGCGAGATGGCGAGTGCCTGCGACTTCGCTCAGCTCACGTCGGAAGAAGGGCGGGTGTTTCATCGATGGAGATGTCCCAATGAGAAGACAGATGCGTTAGTCACGACAATGCTTTCAAGACTTAATCATCAGCACAGCCAGTTGCTCACTGCATTATCCTTACTTCCGACATACACTCCCACGAAGTCTCTCAACAACACTAATGTTTCCGACTCACAAGAGCAACGTTTTCATAGTCATTCACTGCGGATCAGCAACGCATGATACCATCGATCGGTAGATTACTTCGATATCCCGACAATCTTGCATCATTGGTATCTTTGACACCGACGCGCAACATCCATCAGCCCGAACCGCCATCTCGTCATCCAAACATCCACAATCTCGATACTCAACATGGTACCGTCGGTCTTTCATGTCCAGAAACTTCGACACTCACTCACGGCCGTGAATAAGGATTGTTGACAGCGAGTGGAGAAATCCGTATCCGTATTTCCCCAGACTTGTCCTGTCCTGTATTGTCATCCAAATCCTACCCCGCACGATTTCTCAGTCGGCAGCTGTAGTGCGGAGCCGACTCATAAACCCTGCCGACCATGCTGATCGCCACGAGCCTTGCCGCATTGAGCTAGTTCCTTGATTCACGGAGTCGGCTCCGACTTTACTTTGAATGTTTTGCTCCATGGGATATTCTATGAGCTAGAAGTCTTGATGTGCAGATCAATAACAAGACTTAGAGGCAGGCTATTGACACAGAGACACTTCGAAGATGTCAATTAATAGGCTCGTCTGGCTGTAAACGATAAGAGACAGACGAGGAGAACGGCAATTTCGCACCACAGGATCCCTGCTCTTATCACGTAGCATTCACACGGCATATGCACTGCACTGACCCAACTACCTGCTAACCTTCCATACCGCCATGTGGTTTCCCAGCGTTAACTCAAGCCCAAGCTCTGCGTATGCCACAACCTTTCCCCGTGGGGTTGCATCTCCCCCCACGGGGATCAAATCCGGCGCGTCTAGAATTAGATCTCAACCCAATACCACCACTCGGGCGCCATTGCAGCAGGGACCAGCACCGCAGCCGATCATGCACTCGCCACGGTAGGCATAGCGCACCCTCACATACCCCGGTGCCGAAACTGTTGAGCTTCACAGAAGTCCCCTTCTCCCTTGACGTGTCTAGACTTGATTCAGAACGTGGCTTTTCCGTGCCTTCCGTAGAGAAGAGCCTCCTACTCACGGGAACCGACTGCCGATGGGTACAGCCTGTTCATTGGGGTACATGTCTCTTCGACGGAAGCATGAATCCCAGCGGGTACACGTCTTCGTCTCAGGTACACGGTTTCCGGGGCAAGGGAGCTTCGCCCTAATCTCCAACCCCAGCTTCCCCAGATTACCATCGTGGAGACAATCCTCTGGAGTACATATTCTGGGTCGTGCCATCTTCTCTCTTCCTCTCTCACTCCACTGTTTTACCCACACATTGCTCCAGTATTACCACCGATCAACATGTCTACTTCACCTATCAAGACGTTCACCGAGCAGGGCGCTGATCATCTGGAGAGGGCCCATACCACGGGGAGCATCTCCATGTCTCCTGAGCTGTTTGAGCAGCTGTACTTGGCGCCTCATAGTCGAGTGAAGGGTGATTTGCGGCAGAAGTTGGGCAATCCGACGCCGTTGGGTAAGGTACTATTGCGTTTTTCGCTTGCAATTCACTGACGCGACGATTAGCTTTGGGTGGTTTCCTGCTCTGCACGACTCCTGCTTCCATGGCGCTGCTTGGATGGCGAGGTTCAGGAGGTTTTGGAGCTGGTGCAAATGTGTAAGTTTCACCGACATCCTTCCAACATCGTTGTTCTAATAATTATATAGCGGCGCTTACTTCTGGTTCGGCGGTCTTCTCATGCTTCTCGGTAGCATCGGCGAATGGGTACAGTCACCTCACCCCTCGAGCGAACTCTACAAAACAGCCTTCTAACAAACACAAGATTCTGGGAAATACCTTCCCCTCGGTCCTGTTCGGTCTCTTCGGTGGTTTCTGGTTCACCTTTGGTTCAACCATTGTCCCAGACTATAATGCCTACGGCCTCTACTCCAAAACTGATGTTGTTGCGGACGGCCTGAAGGAAGGGGAATTCTATTCGACCTTCTCGTTCTTCCTCATCTCGATGGGAATCCTCTGCGCCGTCTTCGCCGTCGCCAGTATCCGAACGAATGTGGTGTTGTTTACTATCCTCGTTATCCTGGTTCCTTGCTGTAAGCTCCCCGACACTCTTGCTACGCATTTTATCGCTGACAGTTTCTCACTACAGTCGGCTGCCTCTCTGCCTCCTTCTTCGCTGTTGCAAATGGCGAGTCTGCTAAAGCGCTCACATACCAACACGCTGGTGCTGCGATACTTTTCGTTGTATCGCTGTTGGGCTGGTACATCTTCCTGAGCCATATCCTCCTGTCGGTCGATTTCCCGTATATTCTCCCTCTGGGCGATCTCTCTTCCAGAATCCCTGGTGCCACCAAGGTCAAGAAGAATACACACTCAGAGGAGGAGAAGGTCTAAGGGTTTGTTGGTATTCAGGTAGCATAGCGGCTTTTACGATGGCTCTTTGACTGGGTCTAAACTTGGAGGATGCTGAATCATGGGCGACGATGGAAAGGACAAAATTGGAGGAGGCATTAGCAATAGTCTAACACATACAAAATTGACACAACTGCTGGAATACACCCGGTAGTAAATAGTGGCCAAGGATAAAGGTTGCTTATCATTTATTTGATACCGTAACTGCTCAAGAAGGTTCACCTTATGTTACATGACAGTCGCACCATTCGAGCCAGTGTAGTATTACAAGTAAAACCCCAGGGTCAGGATTGAGTTTAATGCTACGGTTCTCTGCTCAAAGAACAAAAGACAGTTGCACTGTATCGTCACATTTATTCTCAAATGCTGGTCACGGACAAACGGTATCAGTTCCGACAGTTTGTTTGCGTGATCCACCCCCATCCCATTCCCCGCAAGCTCTGGGGTACGCCCAGTCCACTAAACCAACCAACTAACCAATAACACTCACAACAATTGCAGAGGCTTCCACTAAAGATGTCGTTGACTCGTAAACGGGCTAGCGCCGTGCGGGGAAAGAGGGCAGGTCGGTGGAACGGCCCTGAATATCTATGGACCAGTTTCTCTCATCTTGTTTCTTTCCTCTATTCTTTCTCCACTGACACTCGACTCGCACTATCTATACCCAAGCTGTTGGTATCTTAGCTTTGCTAGACCCTCTTTTATTACCCTGGTAGGAAACGTCTGTTCTCAAGTGCAGCATGTCGGAACCGAAAGTTAGGAGGCAAAACCACTCCTGCGACCACTGCAGGAAGAGCAAGAAGGCGTGCGATGGGTATATTCGCAATGAGAAGTCGGCAGTTTCACCTGATGCAACGTCGCCCACTTCTGGGTCGCAAATCTGTAAGTTCTAGCCATGCATACTACCCCCCTATAGACGCTAGGGATTGA
This sequence comes from Fusarium mangiferae, assembly GCF_900044065.1. Lineage (NCBI taxonomy): Eukaryota > Fungi > Ascomycota > Sordariomycetes > Hypocreales > Nectriaceae > Fusarium > Fusarium mangiferae. The sequence continues at coordinate 1,129,188 of NW_024573935.1, forward strand.
CCATGTCGCTTTGTTAGATGGAGGATCATCGGAACCAGGACTCAAGTCCTGCTCGTACTGTATCAGAACCAAAAAAGTATGCAGTCTAAACCCACAGTGGGGAAAGACTCGATCAAGGTCTCGAGTTAGTGAGACAGGGTCAAGCATCACCAGCACCTCCAACGACAGCTCTCAGAGCAAGAGGAAGCGCAATGAGTCTCCTGCCACTACCACTGCCCCTTCTGTTAACGCAAAGTACTGCGACATCACCGCAGCAAACATGTTGCAGATGATTCAGGACTCTACGCCTGGGCAAGGTCTATCCTGGAATAACCCTTTCAGCACAGACATCCCTCCCTTTCTCTCCATGGATCCAGCCCTCGATGCCCAGAGTCTTGCAATGAGCTTCTCTAGTCCAGAGAGTGCTTCGCAGACATTAGCACAGGACAATATCGATGAAGGATTGCCTGAACTCACAAAGCAAACTTCCCATGCTGCCACTGACGTCTTGGACAACGCGACATCCTATTCAGGCTCACAAGAGTTTGACATCAACAATCTCTGGGACTTGGACTTCTCAGAAATTAACTCTGCACCTCTAGAGACATTATCATCAATGGAGTCTCCGGCCTATGGACACAAAGCTGTTCAGGTGAAACGAAGAGCACGCCTGCCCTCTAACGATTGGTCTGGCTATCCCAACTTCTCGCCATCGCCATTCACTAGCGACTCTCTCATCATGCAAACCTCTAATCGATATATGATCACCGAGAGTCTTCTTCAGATATATCATGACGTCCTTGAGAATAACCTTGCATGTTGGCTAGCGGAAGAGAATTGCCCATATAAGCTACAAGTTGTCGCTCGCACTAGTCCAACACCAGAACCCAAACTAGGTGCAACTTCAGGATCGTCTCGTCAGAACCCGAATCTTCCGCCAGAATGGGGCGCTGCTTGGTCGAACAGGATGTATCGTCGCGTCGTGGAACTAGATCGAGCCGCCCAGTCAGCGAGGTTGATCAACCTCACACGTTCTGAAAGCCAAGCTGCATCTCGAGTACTGGACCTAGTCATAATGGCCTTCACAACACAATGGGCCCAGGGAAACCGTCGACAAGAACGGTTCTCTATGGGAGCGAGTGACTTTGCCACTGAAGCAGATGACCTAGCCGACGCTCTGAATCAAGAGTTTGAGGAGAGTTTACAGCAATCGGTATGGGAGCAAGCAAAGAGGGCACTTCAAGATGTTGTTGATGTTGAGTCTTATCGTGTTATCTACGCCGAACTCATCTTTGGTCTGACACAAAAGCCCTGGGCTAGTGACGAGTACCAACAGAGGTCGTTTGGATCTAAGAAAGGAAAAAGTGGCAAGGGCATCAAAGAGAACGCGATGCCAGAGATTATCGAGATTATGTCTCAGGAAGGACCTCATATCTATTTGGAGCGGGCAACGAGGAAGATTCACGCTCTCAAGTTCAGGTTTGAAGCTAGTGAATCTGGCTTCATGGAAACGAGTAAAAAGCACGCTCCTCGGCGATTAACGGAAGAGAACAGGCGGACCATCGGGCTACTCTACTGGCTCGCTGTCATGTTTGATACAGTCTCTTCATCGATGAATGAACGACCGGTTGCACTAGCCGATGAAGACTGTCAACATGAAGATGCAGACCAAATACTGGCAGACAGTATGCGGGCAGCTCAGAAGAGTCGACGAGGAAGTCAGCGATGGGAAATGGAACTGTTCATCCAAGATGATGCAACGAAACCAACAGTTGGAACACGATGGCCATGCTCATATGATGATGCGATGCAAATGGTTGCCAAGTCAGCACCTGTCAAGATTCTTATCTACCGACACTTGTCGTATCTTCAAAACGCGCTGCGAAAACGAGAATGTGCCCAGGCAATCGAGGAGATTATTCAGCAAACGACTCTACTATACCGGTACTGGAACATGACCCACGGTGCCTTCTTTCGAGATCTCATCAGACACTATGATACAGTCCCGCCCCGGATTAGAAGCTGGTTCTTCTGCATCGCAGTCCCGTGGCATCTCGGCGCATTAATGCTCGCAGACGTTCTTGAGTTCATCGACAAGAACAACTATGGTCTCGATCAAGCCCGTCAAAAGCGACTAAGCGGCAACGTCGCAGCACGAATACGCAAAGCCAGCGCCATCGAACTCGCAGACCTTGCACAAGTAACGACACCGCGACTGTTTCAAGAAGCTGGTATAAATGCCGCGCAACTTCCAGACTACCATTTCGCTGTTAGTGAGGGACCGTTACTGACCGAGCCTTGGACTGTGATACTTATCAGAGGGTTTACGAAAGCGTGTTTATTTCATTTGGACATGGCGGATGATTTTCAGCAGCATGAGGGGGATCTTTTGGGGCATGATAGTGAGGACTTTCAGGATAGTTTGAGGAGGGCGGAGTATTGTATTAGGGCGCTTTGGTGTCTGGGGAAGAAATCGGAGATGTCAAGGAATATTACCAAGGTTTTGGTTGGGGCGTTACAGGAGCTACAGTTATAATCGTCTGAACATTTAGGTTTGCCGGGATGTTGTTAGGCACAGCGAGAATTGAAGCTTTTGACAGTCAGGTCCGGATACCGGGACCCAGAGCCTTGTTTCTCCCAACCCAGCGATTGTGACTGTTAAGAATGTTGAGGCGAGCGGCATGAGGATTGAAGTGATAGGCCCTGCTGGCTGATGCGTTGTACCAATCGCGAGCGAGGCCAAGACGCATTTACATTGAAGTTCCCACCGAACTTACAGCAATTGGCTGAAATCTTTGTGATGATACACGAGCTGAAAACAGGATTGTTACACAGGCGCCTAAAAACGTTCACCCACAGGAGACATTGCCCCGCAGACGCAAGTCAGATCATGTCATATAAAGGCTGCTGGATAATCACTCAATGTGCCCCCAGGTAGTTCATCTCAATTATTGTTCCCTGTCATATTATAAACCTCGTGGGGTCACGAAGCTGGCAACTGAAAATATCAGACGAGTTCCAAGACAACCAATCGATCGAGGACACAATGAATAGTGAGCTTGGCCCGAGACCAGCTTCACAGGCAGGAACGGCACCCGAAGCGCACAATGATACGGCTGATTTGGGTCTTCCACGAGCCGACATTGACAATGGTAACGACCAAACCGGTCCTATAACATCACAGGAGCCTGGTACTAAAGGCCAAGGTGCACAATCATCTCCCAATGAAAGCTGTGTTCCTGGGCGCCTAGGGCAGGAAGCAGAGGGTGATACGGAACCCCGGAATCACTCGGATCAGGGGGGTGTGGACGGAAATGTGCACCTGGCCGACCTAAATGATGGAATCCTCCTCTCTAAAATCAAAGACCTCCTACTGTCCAGATTATATCGTGTCAGCCCAGATCGTGCTGGGTTAGTGGCCAATGTTAATACGTTTGGCGACGATAGCGACGATAGCGACGAAATTCCAGAACCATTTTGGTGGCGCGACAATGACATTGGCCATGCTTGGCCTTCAAGTCGGAATGTCGCAGGGGTAGTGCAATATATAATCGAACAGGATGGCAGCACGCCCAAACCCAAAGTTCGCAGGTCATCACGTTGGTGGTCGAGACAGATTCAAAACACACCGTACGATGTAATTGAAAGCGTATGGCGTGACTGGTGTTGCACGGCCAGACACGAGCTACAGCAGGTGCGTTTTATACGACCCTACTGCTGCATATGGACTGACTGAAACAGGAAGTGCCTGGCACGGTTGATAACTGGTACTCAGATTTGGGACATAGGTCGAGGCATAGGTTCAAAGGCAAGATTATGTAAGTAAGGCTGCCTTATACGTAGCATTTGTTGGCTGAGCCTTTTTGCTAGTTACTGTGCGTCGGATACGTCCCGAAAGGGAGTCCAAGACTTCCCCATATCCCTTCTTGCTTGCGCGTTAAGCTTTGAGGAGCCCTTCCGATTTTCAAGCCTTGAAAAAGATGACTTGGATGTGGGAAAATCCACATCATTTCTTTCGACAAGCTTTCAAGGTGGATACAGCGTGCGAACCAACCATGATTTACACAATGCTATCCATTGGCAAATCCGCTATTTCAGCCCCATTCACCAGATCCGAAACAATGCAATAAGAAGTCTGTTTAGTAAGCGGCAAACAGTGACGTTGCAACACGGGTCAGGGGAAACTATTTTACAGGAAAAGCGAGTTGTGGTAAGCTTTCGAGTCCTGAGGGAAGCCCCGGAACTCTTCAGCATACTCGTCTTGAAGGATGAGGACATATCTCCAGATACGCATAATCCTGATCAACAATTTGATTCTGAACGGTTCTGGAAAGGCTATGGGGCCACTGACCCGGACTACATATTTCCCTTCACGTATTTTCTGCTCGAAATATGCAGAGTGTTCAAGACGTGTATGGATGCTTGGGAGGACACCCTAAGGACCATAGATAAGCTTGTCCTTGTCAAGGTACATTGGAAGATACATTAGCCTCTCCCTTCTTGACGAAACCTACTGACCTGCTTGATAGTTAGAAGACTTGGATAATCTGGAAAGGGTGGAGGAGCTTATGTTTGATAATTCTTTTAACCGTTCCAGGGACTACTTTGTTGCCCTCCAGATTCTGAGAATCATCGACGGGTGGTTAGATGAGGTTCAGTCAACTGTCGAAGACATGTCCAAAGATCATGTTTTATTAAAGGCAGCTCTGGGGGGGAATGACGCGATATCAGGTGAATCTTTCGAGGTCGCCGTTCGTTATGTGAGCGAACATGCTACCGCAACTAAGAGTCGGGTTCGAAAGAAAAATGAGGAGATCAACAGTCTTCGGGATGGCGTAAGTCCATGTCACCCATTTCTAGTACAGGGTGTTGCTAATACTCTTTTTACAGCTGTTCAACGCCACATCTCTTCGAGAGTCTACTAAGGCCATGGCGTTAAACCAGGCAATTTACGTCTTCACCGTTGTTACGGTACTATTCACCCCAGTGAGCTTCTTAGCGGTAGGTGAAGCACAGGATAGTAGCTTAATATCACAGCTAACAAGCTAGACGTTTTGGGCCTTGCCGTTTTTGAACAACCCAGCAGAGGGCAGTGGTACTATACCAGAGCCTTCAGCCTTTCGCAACAGCTTTATCATCATGCCTATCCTCACCTACGCCCTGGTCATTGGTGTCGCCTGGTTCGTGGGAAAACGAAACAGTGTCCGTGCACTATTGGATCTCCTGGGAGAATATTGGGAAAAATCGCGGTCGCTCATGAGATCTGCATGGAGCTCGCGTCCAGAACTGCCTTGGTGATACAGGGGTAGTTCTCCTAACCCTGAGGCTTGATGTGAGTTCGGTAAGCATCAAAAATCAATGATGGATTGAAATGTAGTATTGCTGTCATATAGTTCAATGCCAAATTGTATCGGTATCTTGATCTACCTGTTTTCGATCGCGAGCGCGACTCTGACTATTTCATGCACCCCACCTTATCTAAATAGAGAAAACCCACGTTCCTCGTGATAAAACTCCCCGGTGACCTCAGCAATGTTGAACTGAGAAACCTGCAACGTCGATGAAAGCGATAACAGACTCATGGGCTTGTTGTCTGACATGATATTCGAGACTTTGTCTGGAATTCGCAGGATATGTAGAGAAGGGAATTTCCCAGTATGGCTAGACTCGTGTTGATCTTGGAGCTTCTTGTATGCCTCTTTAAGAGCTCGCTCCTGGCCATCCTTCTCACCGATCGCATACACCAAAGCTCCTTGGATTTGCTGCGCCAGGTAGATATTTGGCTGAAGCTGGCTGTGATCAACAGTCTTGGTGTTCTTGGCCTCGACGATATAAGTAGTTCCGTCTTCGTTATAGACCATGTCTAGCTCTCGGTACTTGTTGCCCTGCAAGGGAACAGTGATCATTTGCGAGCTACCATTCAAACCCTCCCGCTTCTCCGAATCAGTGAGGGGTCTTGAGATCTGGCTGCCATGCATGATCTTGTAGTCCTGGACGAGCTTGTATGCCGTGAATATCTCATGGTACAAGCCTCTATCAAGCTTGCCGCCCGCGCGAGATGAAAGGCCTGCATTGAAAATGTCGATCATGATATTGATACGAGCCCGCGGATCCTCTTCGGTTGGATGAACGCTGGGATAGACGATTGCTGAATTATGGCTCGACATGCTGATGAAAAGGTGATGAGAGGGCTTGAACTTGAGGCTGAAATGAGGGGCAGTCACTCCTCTTTATACAGGCTCGTGCAGAAAGCTGGATGTATCTAAGACCAATCATATCATCGCTTCACGTGAAAGATGCATGTTGCTGCCTAACCAGACAACTCGATGTCTCAACAGTGAGATCAGTGTGTTATTTTCAATTGAAGCCCAGTACGGTTAGCTTATAGTCAGCATATAGAACGTCTTAGATACAGTAACCACTATTAGCTATTAGTGGTGTGTCTTATAGATAATAATGATATTTCAAGGCTGCCTGCTGCGCGTCATAAATAGTTAAATTCTAGTATAATCCACAGCTCAATATCGGCACTAAAGTTAAAGGCCTTAATAACCCTGGTTATAAGTCTGATAGAGTTCTCAGCCGTACCCCTTTTACTAGGGCCTCCCGAAGATAGGCTATAAGACTACTTCAAGGACCATGCCTAACACTCTATTCCATCACCCAATGCGACACTTGTAAGGTAGCGAATTGCGAGTATGAGTCCACCTCAGATAGTGACTCTTGTCATGCGCCGAGGTAGCGTATCTTGATCACTTTAGCCCGCGAGTACGCCACCGTACCAGATGCTTAGTTGTTCCGATGTACACATTACCAAAGAGGGTTTCATCACTCAAAGTGGGAGAGCATCGATGTGTGACTCGAGCTTTATGATAGAGTCAAGGCATTCAATGCTCTGTCCATGAGGATGCGAATGCTGGCCATGGAGAGAATTGCCTTTATCAACAATGGCTGTAACTCTTGTTGAATGAGTAAGGCCACGCAAAAGCAATATTCAACTGCTCACAACTGGGGAAGCCGAGCCCACGATCAAATCTAGGATGGAGCCGTACACGGAGATCGAGAATTTGGCGGCCGCCTAGGGAATTAAACTTTTCGTATAATTGTACGTTTTCAATCGTCACCTTATGAACACGCAATAATTTGGTGTTGACTCGGTTTACGAACGCTACTCCGCAGCTACGCATCAAGCTGTGCTGTCAAACCGCCGGTCAAGTCTTATCATAGCCACCCTAGACCCAAGCCATCCGTGGACCCCATCCCATGTCCGAGTCCTTCAATCTAAAGCCGAGCCCCACAGTTCTCAGGCCGAAGCCACTAATTTTCAAGCCGAGCCTTCAAGCCGAGAGGTCTACAACCACCAACCGTTGTAGTAACCCTGCAATCAGTCATCCATCCATTGTAAAGCAGGCTCGGACCGAGCTTTTTGCAAAGTCCCAAACAAAAGTTCCATCTACGAAATGTGAGTATTTATATTCAGGAGCCTATCCAGGGATATAACTGCAAAAGAGGAGAAAGAAACCGAGAGAAAAAAGCACAATCTCGGATCTCTTCTGAGTCCCAGATACATCTCATTATTTTACTATCTCTCAGGATCGCTTCATATCTACCTATCTTGTTCATAACATACTCAGTTGCTGTGATGAATATCCAGCAGAACAAGAAAGCTCCAGTCGACCGAGTCACTCCAGATAAAAATGAACTCGAATCAGGCAGTGCCCAACCAAATAAGTCAGAGGCGGAATCGCTACTGGTAGTTTACCCATACAATCCGGGATGCGCGTTGCATACGCTAATCAAGCCAACATGGCTGTTTAGGTAACTTGGGACGGAGACAGCGATCCAGGGCACCCATACAACTGGTCTCGGCCACGCAAATGGGCCATCACTCTATTGCTCTCTGGTGGCGGCTTGGTCACTCTCATGTCGGGAGCCATGCTTGCACCAGCTCTCGAGACAATCTCCCATGATCTGGACACCGGCGCGGAGGAGACACAGATCTTCCTATCAATATTCGTTCTCGCATTCGCCTTTGGACCCATGATACTCTCTCCGCTCGCTGAAGTATTTGGTCGGCGGCCAACGTGGATGGCCTCTAGCTGCTTCTATATCCTCTGGAACACTGTCGCGGGTTTCAGTAAGTCAAGCGGTCTGTTGATTGCAAGCCGTCTTCTCTCAGGTCTTGGGGCAAGCGCAGAGTTTGCTGTGACGAACCCGGTTCTATCGGACATGTGGCGGGCGGATGAAAGAGGCACCTCATTCGCTATCTCGACCTTTATCCCGCTCCTAGGTCCTGCACTTGGGCCTATCATCGGGGGTGCGGTCACACAGACTGTGGGCTGGCGCTGGACCTTCTGGGTGCTCTCCATCTTCGATGGAATCTTGGTCGTCATCGCTCTGATCGTGTTCGATGAGACCTATGAGGTTGTTCTGCTGGAGAGGAGAGCTGCCGGCTTGCGTAAGGAGACCGGCAGGGCTTACTACACAGAGTATATGACTGCTTCAGAACGAAGTCTTCGTCCAGTTCTGCTCAGGGCACTCAGTCGCCCGTTCCGTCTCCTCTCCACGCAGCCCATATTACAAGTCATTGCGATATTCCTGGCCTACAATTTTGGAATCCTCTATATCGTTCTCTCCACGTTTGCGACTCTGTGGATTGAGCGATACGGCCAGTCAGAATGGGAGAGTGGCTTGCATTACTTCGCCCTAGTAACAGGCTACACAGTAGCAGCACAGGGCGGTGCCATTATCATGGACAAGCTTTGGGGATATCTCAAGAAGAAGGCTGGCGACGACACGGCACCTGAGTATCGCGTTCCTCTAATGCTACCAGGAGCTATCCTTATCCCTCTCGGTCTGTTCCTCTATGGCTGGTCGGCAGACAAGCATACTACTTGGATCCTGCCAGACATCGGTATCGCCATCTTTGGTTGTGGTATCATCCTCAATACGCAGGCTCTACAAGCATATGTTATGGATGCTTTCCGTAAATATGTCGCCTCCGCAAGTGCAGCCTCGCAGTTTCTTCGTAGCATTGCAGGGTTTGCCTTTCCTATTTTTGCCCCAGTAATGTATCAGAGACTTGATTATGGCTGGGGAAATAGCCTGCTTGCCTTGTTGTTCATCGTACTGGGCTGGCCGGCACCGTTCCTGCTGTGGAGGTACGGTGCAACTCTTCGAGCCAAAGGCACGCCGCAATGGTAAATTGGTTAGTTCCAGGTGGTCTAATTTCCGAGAACAGTCTGGAGTGCAACACACTCCTTGTTTGCGGGGAAAGGAAACGGCTGATGTAGTGGCTTGGAGGGCTGTAGGAGCAGGCTTCTGGGATGCTTGGCAGATCGATAGTGTGACCAAGGTTAGCTCGAATACCAGTCAAACATATTCCGGTTGTCAATCCTTGTTTTTTTTATACAAAAAATCTTTTTTAGCACTTAATCCGATCTGAAACTTCGATCGGTGGCCTCGGTTGCGGGAAGTCCGCCTGAAGCTCACGCGCTAGCCGCATATTCTCTACAAATCTCAGCACAACCATTGGTTATTGTGGCAATTTTCAGGTCTTAGCAGTATGGCAAATCAAGATTATTGATAGAAATGCTACACGACGGCTCTGACTGGCATGCTTTCGACCTCGAAATGTCTTTGTAATCGGGCCGTTGTATCGATCGATTGTAGGTCCAGGACACCAACCACCGTCTGCCGTGTCTCAAAGCTCAAGATCCCGATCGCAAAATTGCGATGGATCGGGAACATAAATAACTCGTGCTGAAGAAGATGTCTTGGTTACTAGCCAATTGCGTTTATTTTATACGCAGCTTTGGGATAAGCTTAAACTGTGGAAGGAAGACAGCGTTTTTTGTTACCGAGTTCAGCCTTGCCCTCTCCTGTACGCGGCGGCTGCGGTCTAGCCCCTGCTTGCCATTCAGACAACGCCAGCCTGATGAAGGAACTGTTCAAATGCGGCAATATTCTCGAGTATAAAGTTTTCGTAACTTGCTCTTGTCCTCATCGCACTTTGCATCATCAATCACCAACTTTGACTTTCATCTACTTGCCTACACCCAGTCTCCTTGATTTTACCCGCTTTAAACATTTTGCGTCCTAATATTCCGTCATCATGCATTTCATGACTACAATCACAGTCTTTACTTCCGCTGTTGCCGCTTTCAGCCTCAAAGGCTGGAGAAAGCCTCAGGTTGCACAGCTCAAGGTCTCTGAAGCTCAAGAAATCTGCGGGCAGGACACAAGTGTCCGGTGTTGCAACAACAAGGGCGGCAATGGGAACAACAACAACCAAGGCGGATTCTTGGGTCTTTCCTCCACGAATCTGAACATCTTCAACAACTGCGTCGACATCAGCCTGAACGTTGTAGGAATTCTTGATGGTACTCTTGGTAGGAAGTGTAGTGGCAATGTGGTTTGCTGCCGGGACTTCCCATTTGCTGTAAGAAAGCAACCCTTGAGTTTCAGCTGGTTTACTAATGCATCGCAGGATATCACCGGCCCCATCAACGACGGACGACCCTGCATTGAATTAAGCAACCTGCTTTAAGCTTCTCTGGCTTGGAATAAGCCGATAGCTAGTTATCCAAGGTAGTAGTGAGGGAAGAGGTCAGATCTCATCAATAATGTCTAAATGCTCTGGTTAGCTTAGAATACATAACCTTTGATGGAGATGCCCAAATCCATCGCTTCGTATGCTGCGTGATGTCAGTACCTATTTGAAAGCCGCCACCTTCAGAACCTTCAAGTCAAAAACTTTATAATGAAATGAAAGCTTGAATTGTGGAGAACAAACAACCTTCATCTCTGTTGCTTATCTTATCGGCACAAAGGATTGTTCCTTCCTTTGTAGTTCCTTCTCTACCCAATACTCAGTCCATACAATAATAATTTCGATTTCCTGCGCAACGATTCCTTCTCTCCTCTTCAACATCGCATCACCACCAGCCACCATGAGCTCGCCTGCCGACCATCTCCCTCTCCCTCTGCCCGAGAATGCTATCAACGCTCTCTTGGAGACCTTGCGCCTGCCTCTAGCCACATCGATCAGCAACCCCAAAACGATGGCTCAATATCATTCAGTCTACTTCCTCACTCTGCCGCCTACCGAGCTCTCACGCGGCTACTCCGAACTCATTCTTCGCGTCGCAGGCAACCATATCCCCAAGATCAAGACTATGAATGAGATTGGTGTCATGACCTGGGTATCCAAGAACACCACGATCCCATTACCCGAAGTCATAGCCTACGATGCCTCCACGAGGAACCCGATTGCTCACGAGTACACCTTGTTCTCGCGCATCCCGGGAGTCACGCTCAGCGACATCTACGGTAGCCTGAGCGACAAGCAACAAAACGACATCCTTGACCAGCTCATGGATTTCCTCACCCAGCTGCAAGCGCACAAGTTCGATGGCCTCGGAGGTTTGATCGTCGACGATCAGGGCGCGGTTCATATTGGCCCAGTTGTGGACGAGACCTTTTGGCAGGTTGCAGATATCGAGGCTTTCTGGGGTCTCTTCGAGACCGTAGAGTCTCTCAACATTGGAGGGCCGTACGATACCTACAGCGACTACATGTCTGCTCACGTCATGAAGTATATCCGACTCATTCGCACCCATCCATCGTTGGAGTTCATGCGCGATATCATTCCTCACATCTACGGTTTCCTCACCGCTATCCGAAGACACAGCGACGCGGTCAACAACATCAAGCATCGCCTCGCTCACAAAAACTTGCACTTTGCCAACATGATGTACGACCCCTCGACTGGCAAGATCACTGGGGTCCTTGACTGGGAGTTCGCCGGCGTCGTCCCAAGCCCTCAATGGAACCCTCGACGCTCGTTCCTTTGGAACGGAACTGACACACCCGAATCCCTAGCGGAAAAGTACAAGTTGATGGAAGTCTTCGAGAAGCGTTGCAAGGAGAAAGGCTGCACGTTCTTTGAAGATGCTCAATACACTTCAACACTTCAGGAGCACATGCAGGGCGCAGCCGACTTCTTGCGGGCTATTGTGGAGGTGTCCCCAAGAGGACAGAGGCAGGATCTGGTATTGGGTTGGAAGCTCAAAGTGCTGGAGAATATTTCCAAGTTTGAGGCCTAGTTTAGTGAGTATCATTCTAGGTTCTGCGCATGTCCTCAGCATCGTTGGTTAGAAAAGTCTGCATGTCAACTCCAAAAACAAGTCTTTCGAACTCAGATTCCGTCCCAAAGGTCCCTAGTATACCCTCAAATGACAGGTCCAAAGCCCCAAAGCGATTCAAGTCCATGTCTTGAACCGCGTCAGCTGTGGTGATATTACTGTGCATCGCCATATGAGCTTCGACCGGCATGTTCAGCCGTTGGTGGAGTGTCCGTATCACGTCAGCCGCACTTGAAGCTGTTCCAAAGAACTCGCTCATCTTTTCTAGCACCGTAATACTTTGCGATAAAGCCGTGCGGGCTATTGTAGCAGTTTGACTGTCTTGAGGGTATGCCAGAAGATATCCGACTAGTGTTATAGCAGCGTTCCATTGACAGTTGAACGGCTCGTACCACCCATTCAAAATTTCGTATTCTTGGTAAACCTGATGTAGAAGTTTCGTCGTCGCGCATGCGTGTATAGCTGAGATATCTGCCACTTCACATGATGCGGATGTCTGTGTATTTCCAGCACGAGTCAAGGGCCGGCTCATACAAGGCCGTCCGAGCGTGAGCATTAGCTCGTGATAGAACAGCTCAAGCATCAAGCGCTGTCTTCGCAGAGAGATGGGCGCAAACGGTTCAATGTCGATCTCGGAGAGGTCAGTGGAGAGAGACTTCCCACCACCTCGCCTCTCTGTCTTCAGCATATGGGGTAGCGACTCAGCCCAAGCGCGTATTTTATCCATACCAGAAACAAATGCTCTTGATTGTCTATCGGAAGCCGTTCTTGCAGCTTCCCCGCTCGACCGGTGATTAAACGTACTATCGAAGGCTGATCGGGCTATCTCACTGAGTTTAGCTCTCTCAGTGGTGTATGTCAGCTGATCGACGCCAGATGTAACACAGCCTTGGTCGCGTGTAGGTAATAATGGCGAAATCGGCTGTGTTTGGGTGACCCAAGGCCGACCTAATCGAATGCATGATCTTGTCTCAAACATGAACATGATACACCAAGCCCGCTTTCGTGCTTCTCTCTCTTTGACGGGCAGATCATTCCCTGGCTCAATGTGCAGTCCCAATGTGTATGCCGTGCGCGATGCAACTCCCAGCATGTTTTGAGACATGTTCTGGTAAGAAGCATTGGCAAGATAAATCGCAGACCATAGTTGACACTGGAAAGTCTCGAGTGTAGGCCTCTCCAAGTCACACGATATCAGTCGCTGGCACCGCTGATACAACCAGCGGCCCGCAACAGCTGCGTCGCGAGAGTTGATCTCTGCCTTGTAGCCACTATGACGAGGTAGTGATGTGACACCGAACTGCATGCAGAGAGCCAATACTATATCGACAAGAGGTGAGTCCTGTCTTGTGTCACCTATGGGCTCATGCCACAGTGATTTGTAGTGTGCTTTGAAATCTGCCTCGTCCAGAAGCTGGTAACAACAATGCCACGAGTCCCAAAAGAGGTCAAGGAAGAAGGCTTCTTGAGTTGCCGACAAGTCTTTGCCGGACAGAGTTCTCTCAGTCAACCCATGAGCCGCTCTGGTCGACATCGCGTTATCTGAGGTCCGGTGTTCATCTAACTCGGCGTCCAGAGTATCAATGACGTTGACCATCGATCTGCTCGCTGAGTTGGGTATCAAGCTGTGAGGCTCCTGATCGGTGTTCAGGCTGCAGTCATTTGCTTTGAGACGCTGGCTGATACAGTGGATGAAATAGTACGTGGATGAAGGCCCGTAAAACTGAGTCCTTGGGGCTAATGGCTGGATCGTAGTCGCAGTATCGAGTTGAACTCCCTCGTTGGCGTATGAGAAGCTTGGAGACGGATCGTTCGATATGAGTTCCGGAGTATCCTCATCTGGTGGTGTTGGGATGCTTGTATTTTTGATCTGTCCCTCAAGCTCTTTCACTCGTGCTTTCAGCCTCTCGATCTCACTATGATTTGTGTCAGCCGTGAGGTTAAGCTCGGCACAGGGCCCAAGGCATTCATCTTATACCTCATAGCACGAGACAGACTCCATCCTGGGTTCCGCCGAGTCGTGCTATTGCATCGTAAACCCTTGCTAGAGCAATTCTGACATGGGTATTGGGTATCGCATTTGACGCGATGCAGTCGGCATGAATCACAGGCCTTTGATACCTGGCTGCGCTTGGGTTTCCTCGATGGGGCGGATGAGCTGGAAGCAGAGAAGGTCCCAAACATGCTTCCGACACGATTCTAAATTCTATGAAGCTATTCGGAGTGAAATGGAGGGGTTTGTGATATCTGTCAGCACTAATATCCGCCTAAGCCGTTATATCGGAGTTAAACGAAGCTGTCTAAAGCCGATCCTGGTACAAGATGTGGATCAATGTCGTGGGCGATAGCGACGGTGATTGGTTCGGCAGGAGATAAGCTTGAATTTGAGTCTGAGCTTACCCTACCTTCACTACAATTCCTCAATCACTGCGGTAAGTCAACATCAATACAGAGCCGACGGATTTTGCATTTTATGAGATAATATCTACTTGAATATCACTTCAAATTCAACCGCCGTAATTCCTGACACTTCAATATACTCCAAGCGCCTTGGCGATCTCCTCAGCGACGCCCTTGGACGACGCTGGATTCTGACCCGTGATGATCTTCCCATCAACAACAACCTTTTCCGCAAGAGGGCCTTCATCAGCCTTGACGTACAGCCCGCCACTGACCTCGCCCAATCTCTTCTCAAGACTAAAGTCCATATCCTCTGTAAACTTGAACATCTCTTCACCGACGTCATCAAAACCTGTGATCTGCTTGCCCTTCAATATCGACTCCCCCGATGCGGTCGTCGCATTGACGAAGGCAGCTGGTCCGTGACATACAGCAGAGATAACCTTGTCCTGGGAGTGAAAGTCACGGAGGAGGTTCTTTGAGTGCTCATCGTGGACGAGGTCTACCATCGGGCCATGGCCACCGGGGTAGAAAATTGCGTCGAACTCCGAGGCTCGGCCAGCAACGTCGCTGAGCTTGAGAGTGTTCTTCCAAATTGACTCGTGGTTCTCGAGGAAGTCTTTGCAAACAGGATCATCTTTGAAGAGCTCAACGGATACAGGATCAAGTGGAGACTTGCCGCCTTTTGGAGTCGTGTAGATCAGTTCGGCGAGAGGATTGAGGACGTGAAATGGGTGAGCAAGCTCGGGCTGGCTATATTAGTACCGCCCATTTGAAGCCTAAATAAGACAATCTATGGATATGCAGGTAATGATTGAGGGTGTATTGCACTTACCAGATACCATCCGATCTGCTTTGCGGTCTTGGGGACCTTGTCGGCAGAGGTGAGGACTACAAGAATCTTGGGCTTAGAAGTTGTCATTTTGAAGTGAAAAAGTGTGAAATATTTGTTGATACGTGGAATAGATACGACAGAGTTGCTCGGCAGCTATGAAAGTAATCAAGCTTGTGTTGTTATTCACATATCACAGGACGCTGCTCAGGGCTTTTATACTCAACCCTCTACGATAATCGTTCTTAAATATCCCCAAGGAGGAACGGAGTGTAAGATCGACTGGTCAGATTCTATTATGGATATGGCCCGTTTCTCATTGATGACTGGGTTTGTCTCTCATGCTGACTCCGTCGCTCCTTTGGGAAATGCGGACCGACCATGTGACCTCACCGTCCAAGCATCATCGTAAAAAGCCTCAACAGCCCGTCAATCTACTCCAAGAGACACAGGAACTGTGGAGGCGGTTAAGCGCATCGAATGGAGCTCAAGATGTGCACAGAAGGTCATTTCAAACGTTCGAATTTGATCCCAACTTTAAATTGACGAGACTCAATTACTCGTCGGCGGCTTCGGTCTCATGCTCAATGTTATGAGATAGCGTTGACCTTGGACTCTGGAATCCTGCAATGTAATGACTCAATGACCCATTCAAAGCGTTGCTTCTCGTCCAATAGATGTGTTCTTTGGGGTCTTCCGAACTCAAAAGCAAATCCATTATGCTAACATGTACCATGGAGGCGCCTAACTCGTGGCGTGATAGCTTGAGCTGGCGCATCACGCTACGAGACATGGGAGTAAAGTTTTCATAAACATACAGCAAAAGGAGTGTTTACATCGATGCGCGTCAAAGGGGTTGAGTTTAGCCACTGTGATAGGGTTGAGGGGTCAAAAAGAGGCTTCAGCCTCAAGGCCATAAAGGTAAAGAACACCAAAAAAACACATACAGGCGAAATACTCCTCGCCCTCACTGTTGCCTAGGATCTTGCTTTGAGTTTAGCCACAAGATCTAATAAACGTACATAAATCTCCCCCGTCACCCAACGATTGCCCCCTGCTCCATCTTCTTTAAGCCAACATCCAAAAATAACACAAATTCACTGTCTGTGACAAATACAAAAATGGCATTCAGTAGTCAATATTACCCACCTAACCCCTTCACTGCTGAGCGCGTCCAGCAACAGGGTTCAAAAGGCAGCCATCGAGACCCGTTAATTGATCATTATGAAAAAGAAAGGGAAATGATTGAGGCGCTAGCTGAACTTGAGCGCACACTTCCGCCTGTCTATAACCAGATTCCCACGGCCAAACGCAACTGTCATCCTCGGCCTTCTGCCGGAGAACCTCGCCCAAAAGAGAAAATGGAATATCGGAAGACTGAGAACGAGGGTGAAGGGGACAAACCAGCCCGCAAAGGGGACCGCCTCTCTGTTCGAATAGGGTTTTGCTGCATGTGGTATGAGCTCGATTACTCTTGAGGCTCGTCGAGAAAGCACGCAGGGCCACTAAGCAGACGACTTGTATGTATCCTTGAACGAACTGGGGACATTTACTGACCAGCCATTAGAACATCGGCAACACTGTCGGCAATGAAAACACTGTCAATGGAATAGCCATGCACCCCTATGGTTACTAAGTTAAGGTTGAGGAACAAGAAAGGTCGCCTCTGTCAGCATTTGGTCTTGGTGCAGCTACGCCATGATATCACTGTGCTGTCTAAAATGAAGGGCATAATACTCGAAATAAATCACTCATTAATTCGCTTTGCTATATACAATCTACCGCCCAGTCCTTCATCTTCCTCTAACAAACGACGCAAAGTCAAAGTTGTTTGCCATTCCCGCTACTGCAAAGCTACGATGTTTAGCGTGGACTTTTGTGATATCCTGTCCTGTTGTATCAGACCTATCCACGTTGAACTTGCCTGCCAGGGCAGTGCTCTCTTCTGTAGCACATATGTCAGAAATGTTTTGCTGTACCCGTTCAATGGTGACAGCATTAAGTGCCTTTTTGCAGACTTTCTCAGATATTTGAACCATATCTCTGTGCCGCTGTATCTCGGAGGTAAACAATTCTTTGTCGTTTGTCTCACTGGACCCTGATGCCTCTGCCTCGTACTTTACGATCTTCATTTGGTCCTTTTTGACTTCATCGATCTTTCTCTTAAGAGAAGCTTCAAGTGTCGATAGTTTATGATCACGAAGTTCTTTGATCATGCCTTCTTGTCGACTCATTTGGAGACTATAGGGACTCATCGTCAGCTCAGCCTTCGTACTCAGAAGGATATTACTAACGCGTTGTTGGTCACCAGACTGACGTTAAGTATCTTGATACACTGATCCAGCTGATCTTTCATCAATCGTATGCGACCTTGGCGCAAAAGGCCAATCTTTGTATAATCCACAACAGACGTTTCGTCGTCGCTGGAGTGTCTTGTCCAGTGGCCAAGTGATGTGCTGAACTCAGTACATGCGTGTTCGCAGTTGTCAAGAGCCGATTTGAGTTCGGAGCCCAAGTGCTCAGTGTCAATCTGCTTTTGATCCACGGCACACTCGAGCTGGCTCAGGATTGGTTTGAGATGTTGGAGCTGGCGTTGAATGTTTTTGATGGACTCGGGCGCGCTTCTGATATTTTCTATAGTAGTCGAAAGGAAGGCTACACCCTGAACGATGCCCAAGATGGACGCGGTAATACTGACAGGGTCAGGCATGGTGAGGAGAGAACCGTGAGACAGATGTTACAACGTATTTAGTAGGTTTCCGTCTCCCTTATGTACTACATTTTCATTCAAGCACTGAGTTTTACAACCAATTCCGTACAAGGATAAGCGAGATGGTACCATTTCTGAGGGGTTTGTGCTGCATGAGAAGGCACCAGTGTAACACCATCATCAGCTTTGTGGGCACAATCCGTCACAGCCACGGTCACCAGACATGAAAAATTATTCATAACTCACAACATATGAAACAAATCCAAGAATTGGTTCTCGTAGCGAGTCTGTGCGACTCCAGGCCACAAACATGCGCAAATTCGAGGTCCGGATGAGCCGCAATGCGAAGAGTTTTTCTCTGAGAGGATGCAACCAGATTATGGCTACCAAATTTTCAAGTAGTATGGGATTTGAGCCGCAATGTCGACCGAACATCAGAACCCAGACAGTGTTGCTCAGCAAAGGAGCCAGCAAAATCTCCATCATATCTCGGCTAATAACGGATCGTATCTCTTCGCAGGCAATGTCAGTCACGTCAGCCTTCCACATTCTGAAAAGACTGCTCGTTAGTTAAAGGCTTTCATTCTTCTTTATTCTATTGCTTACCAGACCCAGTCAGCTTTGAGGATATAATTAAGAAGTGTCGGGATGCTCTGTTTGTGAGCCATCCTGACGTCGACAGAGCCAGCATCGCCGAGGCGAAGGGCCAGAGAGCACCCGGAACCTGCGAGTGGATCCTAGAGAACTCTCAGTTTCAAACATGGCTTGACAAGAAGACTCCCCTGTTCTGGATATCGGGCGGCCCTGGTACAGGCAAAACGGTCATGTCACTTTTTCTCTCGGAGCAAGTCGAAAAAGCCTGTCAAAGCACGGGTGATAAGCTTTTATTTTATTTCTGCCGATTTCAGCATGAGTATTACAACAAGCCCGGCAACCTTCTGCGAAGCCTCGCTTATCAGTTGCTTAGCTTTAGCACTGATACATCCGCGGTTTTAGAGGTCTTCAGTTACTTGGACACCGAAGAGAAAGCAAAGAATGCGCTGTCTAGCCTGGAGTGTCTGTGGAAGATCTTGGAGATCCTCTTATCGCAGTCTAATCTTTCTACCGTGTACTGCATCATCGACGGAATCGACGAGTGTGGGCTTTCTGATGTCTTGATCAGCAAGTTTCGCGACTACAGTACCTCACCCACTGGGCGCAACGGACCTCTCAGGGTGGCACTCATAGGACGAGATGCCGACATACTTGGCATACCTACTCACACGCAGGGCTCCGAGCTTTCTCTAGCATCCGTGCCAGAGACTACGTCGGTACAAGCAGATGCAATTGATGTATTCTATGGTATCAAGCTCGATCCAGATCATCACGAACGTATCAATGATGATATTGCGACTTTTATCAGGTGGAGTCTACAGCCTCTGCAGAGGATAAAAGGTTTTGATACCATCCGTCCTCAAATCGAACGAAATTTACTCGACAGAGCAGAAGGTACTTTCTTATGGGTTGCTTTCGTCGTCCATGAGCTTTCTAAAAAGAGGACCTGCCTTCAAATTGCAGAAACGGTTAAGGATATACCGGTAGGCCTGTATCCGATATTCGGAAGAATGCTGCACCAGATCGACCCAAAACACCGACATGTCAGTGCAACCATCTTGAAGTGGATTGCAATTACGATGCGACCTCTGACCCTTGAAGAGCTGGCTTCCGCTATTGAAACTGGTATCGAGCACATGGAAGATAGAATCGCCATCTGTCAGCCACTCCTGAGGCTTAGCAATAACCGAGTCTTATTTGTTCACCAATCGGCTAAGGAGTACCTCCTGAGAAGCCAACCGGACCAGGATACGATCGCCGAGGGCTTTCGTATAGAAGCGAAAGGTTGCCACGGAGAGATTGCCCACAGGTGCTTGCAGATCATCGAAAATAGCTTTTTCCGACACAAACGCATCGACCATGAGACCTTCGAAAGAATGAAAAGAGGCCATGAGGAGCCAAAGATCTCAGGAGTTAGTATGTATCAAGGAAATACTTTAATTACTGGCGAGCTGTTCAGCTACGCCGAACGTTACTGGTTTAGCCATGCCAGACAGTCACCAAAGGATGCCAGTTATCTATTCACCACTAGCAGGCCGTTTTTTAAGAGATTCTCTGTTGTCCGGAAGAACTGGGAAGCTTACAGAGCCGAATCCTCGTGGATACACCGTATGGCGACTTATCTCGGTATGGTACCGTGGCTTTGGGCACTCCGAGGAGAAAAAGTCTTTCTACCTATCATTGGAACCATACAGTTAGTGAAATCGGACAGTGCCCTATATAAACCTGAGACCTATTGGACGTATGCAGTCAACGATGGTCACGAAGAGGTAGTCCGATTTCTCCATAACAATTGTGTTGAATTCGAAGGTGATTTCCTCGTCTGCTGGGAGGTATTGTGGCTTGGTGACGACAAGTTGGTGCAGGCCCTTCTTGAACATGATCTCAAGATAACAGAGGGTTCGTCCAATAGGAATGCTCTCATTTCTGCAACAACCAAAGGCTTCATAGCTGTGGTGCAGCTATTTCTCGACTGTGGCGCGAATGTGACCATCCGAAATGACAACAATGAAACACTCCTGATTCTAGCCGCGAGGTTTGGTCATAAGGACTTGGTTAATATTCTCCTAGACCACGGTGTGCAGTTGAATATTGCAGATTTCCGGTTGTGGCTAAACCAGGCGACCTTGGCTCCAGTGTTCGAATGGTGTACGGAGATTGTGCAGGCATTTCTCCAGCGCCTCACTGACATATGTTGGGCCGGTGAAGATGGGAGGAGGCTCTTGAACCTGGCTGCAAAATGGGCTGATCATGAGATAGTTCAATTATGCTTGGTGGAAGGCGTTGATGTGGATTGGGAAGATCCATATGGCAATACAGCATTGATCGAGGCCATATTAGGGTACCGTGGGCAAACTCCGGCGAAAGAAGGCTGGCCACTAAATGGAAATCCCGTCAATGTCCATGACCCCATAATAATAGCAGAGAGACGAGCATTAGTCGTGGCCTTACTGGACCATGGTGCTGATCCAAACATCGGCGGAGACTTCTACAGCGACTTACGAGTACCGCCGCTCCTTTGTGCAGCTAGGCAAGGCCTCGACTGGGCAGTCGAGGAACTGCTATTCCGAGGCGTTGACTGCAATACGAGGGTCGAGTTTATTTACAGGCGTGGAGCGATAAGGCGTCTTCTTTCTTCTGCGTTTCGAGGCACTCCGATGGACCAAGGTTCCAAGCATATGACAGAAGGTGGGTCGGCTTTAATCTTTGCAGTTCAAGGGGGCCATCTATCGACATCACGGCTTCTGATTGCTCATGGCGCCGACACAAGCCTTGCCGACGAGTGTGGAAATACAGCTTTGGATTGGGCTTCTGAGAATGATTTTCTGGAAATTGAGCAGCTGTTGGTGGAGCACGATGAAGCATTGGGTGGCTCCTCACAGCGAAAAGGAAATTAAAAAGGGTTGAGTTTCCTTGTGATTAGTTGATCGTTAAAGAAGGGTATCAGCTATGTCACATCTCCTCGATGTTATCCGAGTCATCGTGGTCTGGTGGAGGAAGACTTCGATTAACATTCATAACAAGACATCCACTCGCCTTATCAACCAAGATATCCAAGTGCCGATAGCTACCTCCAAATCTCGTCCCGACAATTTTCACCGTCTCCATCAGAGTATCGATCACCCCGACATCCATAGTCGAGCCCTTGTATTCCAGCGGCACCAATGATAGTAAATCTGCCAGCGAGCAGCCAACGTCGAAGACCTTCTCAACGATTCCGATCCCATTTGCTTCAAAAGCCTGCGTCGACACTAATTGTGACACCGTCACGATGTCTCGTGCGATACTGGCTGGGTAGTGCAACGACATGACATTATCACTGTTGGCAGTTGACAGGACTCTTTTTGAAGCGCACAATTTCCAGACGACGATCTTGAGCCATTGACGCGATATGAGAAGGTCTGCTTGTTGCACTTGAGAGTGATTTGAAAGATTCGGAAGTGAATTCTTGAGAAGGTATTGCAATCGGAACAGGTCTGCGAAATCTGTCGAAATGGATGATGATGGGCTGTTCCATTGTGAGATGAAGTCTTGACCAAATGGGCGGAAAAGTGAAATAAGATCAAGGAACCCGCACAGGATCTCAGCGTCGGATGACATTGGATCAACGTCTGGAAGCTTCAATGTATCTTGCAATCTGATTGGTCGATTCCTTTGCAATGCATATGCTCTCTCGGTGATGAACAAGACCCAAAACATCCTCTGACCGTACTTCACAAAGACAGGGTCGCTTGCATCATCATCAGTGTAGGTGGTCTCCTCATGCAAACGTAACGCCTGAAGTATCGTTATAGCTTCCTGCAGATAATACCAAGCCGAATTATCCTTATTCATTGAGAAGAACGCAGCGTGAAGAAAGAAAGACGTTTGTATATGCATTAATGACGGATGTTCGATCAGATTACAAAACTCCCTTGCGCGAAGAGTTTCCGCTATTAAGAAATCGGCAGACGGAATCGTGAAATTTTCCTCGACGGGGCAAGGCGGCAGTATTTCTGGCGACAGTGCGATTACGGCACAACATGCCGTGAT
This sequence comes from Fusarium mangiferae, assembly GCF_900044065.1. Lineage (NCBI taxonomy): Eukaryota > Fungi > Ascomycota > Sordariomycetes > Hypocreales > Nectriaceae > Fusarium > Fusarium mangiferae. Next base: position 1,151,881 of record NW_024573935.1, read on the forward strand.
TAATCCGTATTGCTCTGTTGATCCTGGTGTTTGTTCGAGGTGAGGGCGATGCAGAATTGGGGTAAGTGGGTATTTATGCTTGAAGTACGCGTCGAGACACCATCGAATAACTGCGTCAGTCATTTGAGGCGACTCTATGAACTGCTTCGGACATGGTGGAGATGCCGTGTTGTTTGAATTGATGCTGGGGATGTTAACCTCAGGGCTGGTGGATGAAAATGTAGTTGGTCCCGGCCGCTGCTTGGACCTCCGTGCATATCGCGGTCCTTTAGGTCCCGTCTTTTTAGGTATCGCCAAATAAGTACAGCTTATATCCAGGCTTTGACAATTGTGACACGGCCGACAGCCATCGCAGCGAATCTTCCGTTTATGGCAGACGTCGCATGCTTGCCTGACTTTTGACGGTTTTGTCGGCGCTGGACTTGACATGGCTCGATTAATTGGAAGCAGTTGCGACAAGGTTTGAAGTTTGCGGGGATTGGGTTTTATATAAATGCGGAGAACAGAGCACTTCGTCATGGCTGCACGCCACTGGATCCACTGAATTTAGCACTAACTGCTCTGGAATCAGCTCACAAAGGCGAGACAAGGTGGATAGCTCTACCCGTGGCAGTAAGAGACATGAGCGAGAGAGCGACTTGATAAAGTGAAGATGAATCATTTAATAAGCTATCATTCTTATGTACTGCAAGACTTTTATTTCCCACATCCCATTTTAACTGCCAAGGTGCAAGCTCCAATTCCCCAACGACCTCCCCAATCACATTCTTCATACCCTGCTAGTCCAATTACTTCTTCTCCACGGCAGGCTTTCGCACAACAGCACCGTCGTTGACAACATACTTGGAGAACTTCCTAGGAGGAACGCCCTCGGCATACAGGCAATCAATGTCATGATAAGTCCTGTTCTTCGTCTCAGGCTGGAACCAGAAGAGTGTAGCCAGAATGAAGACCTCAGCCCCAACAAACAGGAACATGACCTTTCCACCCCAGTTGAGCTGATCGGGGTTGATGAAGTAGGGGAACACGGAAGACAGCATAAGAGCAGTGAGCTGCTGGCAAACAAGACTGAAAGCAATAGTCTTGGGACGTGTAGCCTGAGCAGCGGTTTCTTGAGCGATAGCCCATCCGAAGCAGCCAACTGTACCGGTGTAAAGCATCGACCAAGTGATCATGAAGGCGAGGAGAGCGGTGTTGGCGGCTGTGTTGGAAGTACCTGCGAGGGAGGTTCCGGCGATTATGATGGACCAGCAGCAGAGAAGTGTACCGCCTCCGATGAGGGACTTTCGACGGGGGAGAACATCGGAGACGCAGACGGCGACGCAGTTAGAAAGGAATTGGAGAGTTGAGGAAATAGCTGTGAGGCCGAAGGGGTCGGATTGGCCGATGAGTTCGAAGTAGTAGGTCTGGTAAGTGTCTGCAACAATTAGTACTTCAGTCGATAGGAACAGTAGCCTGTGACTTACTGGCAAAGTATCCACCGGAGAAGTTCTGAGACTGAAGTCCCATAACAGCAATGAGGGTTCTGGTTCGGTGCTCCTTGGAGAAGATGGCCTTCCAGCTGGTCTGCTTAGCCATGTTGGTCTCACCAGCAGTGACCTCGAGTTCAGACTTGATGAACTCGAGTCTTTCCTCAACATCAATAGATGTACCATAAAGCTTAAAGATAGCCTTTCGAGCATCGTCGTCGCGGCCCTTCTTGATGTACCAAACAGGTGACTCGGGAAGGAAAGGAAGACCAATGGCGAAGAGAGTAGGGACGAGGAATGTCATGACAAAAGCAAGTCGGAAGCTCCATTCACCCTTGATCTTGGAAGAACCCCAGCCAGTGACGGAGGAGAGGAAAAAGCCCAGAACGATGATCACGTTGGTGAGGGAGCTGAGAGAGCTTCGAAGAGCAGCCGGTGCGTTCTCTGTGACGTACAGAGGAGGCGTGACAGTTGAGAGACCAACGGAAAGGCCGAGAAGAAGCTTGGAGACGAAAAGGATAGGCAGACTAGGAGCAAAGACCAGCGAGAAAGAAGACGAAATAGATAGAGCGACAGCAGTCCAAAGTACAGCCTTGCGCCCAACCCAATCCGCAAACTGACCCGCTAGAAATGCACCAAAGATCTGACCAATCGTACTAGCAGCGTTCCAAAGAGACTGCCACAGCGCCGGGATGACATACTGATCACCAACGCTGTAATACTCTCCGTAGACCTTTCGGAACTCGGGAAATGCAACAGCTACACCGGAGAGACCAGCGTCGTAGCCCCAGCCAAAGACTAGGGACATGATGTAGATGGACCATAGGACGAAGCGCTTGTCTTTCTTGAGGTTTGTCCAGAGGCGCTGGTACTGTTGCTTGGGTGTGAGGTCTTGGGCATCAATAGCTTTTTGGATGGCGATGGAGTCTGGTGCCTTTTCGACATGGTCGGACACTGTGGTGATGGCTTCGACTTTGGTGGCCATTGTGAGGAGGTGAAGGGGGTGATTGAGGTTGTGATGATGAGCTGGTTACTCCGGGGGCATGCCCTTAGGATTATATATTAATTCATGACTATTAGACTTAGGGATTATCCCCAGAGACGCTCGACATTCCCCGATGGATGGAGCCCCCATGGGGAACCGCGAGAGCGAAAAGTCGCCCCATCTCATCGGCCGAGAAGAACTCAGCATGTCACCATCATCACAACCCGGATCGAGATAGTGGGTCGATGGGTGAAATGGGTGAATTTCCATTGGTCTCTTCGGCTTTGGAGAAAAACAGGACCGTGCGTCTGGAGAAAATGATTATTGGGTAAATTGTCGGTCCGATGCACTTGGTGCCCATCTTGAGTCTCGGGTAAGTCATCAACAAATCACAATTCAGCCTTCAGAGTTTCACCCCAGAGAGAAAAGGCACGAGATCGACGTGGAGAAGACAAGTCATGAAATCACTCGATCCTTCTCTCTTTGATGTTACATGAGAATTATTGAACAGAAGAATTGTCGGACCGGGAAGTAGTCATCGGGTATAAGAAACCTCAGACACGAGGTAACAGTCTCGACATCACAACATCACATACAGTCCAATATCTGAGACCCCGCCGCCATGTCAGCTTCAACCTCTCCCGATCGCCAATGGTGGAAAGAAGCAGTTGTCTACCAAATCTACCCAGCCAGCTTTCTTGACTCCAACGGCGACGGGCTAGGCGACTTGCCTGGCATCATCTCAAAGCTTGACTACATTCGCTCAGTAGGCGCCACAGCTATTTGGCTGTCGCCCATCTTTAAAAGTCCTCAGCATGATATGGGCTATGACGTCTCAGACTATCGCGAAATTCATCGTCCTTACGGTACGATTGAAGATGTTGAGGCGTTGATCTCTGGGTGTCATGAGCGGGGTATAAAGGTGCTACTCGACCTCGTGGTGAATCATACTAGCCATGAGCATGAATGGTTCAAAGAGTCACGTTCGTCAAAAACCTCACCGAAGCGAGATTGGTATTTCTGGCGTGATCCAAAGTTTGACGCTGATGGAAATCGCAAACCACCTAATAACTGGGCTTCCATCTTTGGTGGTAGTGCCTGGACATACGATGAGACGACAGAGCAATATTATCTCTCCCTCTTCCTCCCCGAGCAGCCTGATCTCAACTGGGCAAATGACGACATGCGCGAGGCAACATATGACGATATGAAGTTCTGGCTCGACAAAGGCGCCGACGGCTTCCGCATTGATTCGATGAATCTTATGTCAAAACACCCCGATCTTCCTGATGCACCTATTACCCGACCAGACGCCGAGTTCCAACCAGGCGATAAGTACTTCGCTAGTGGTCCGCGTATGCACGAGTATATAAGGGAGATGAGGGAGAAGGTCATTGATAAGTACGATTGCATGACTGTTGGTGAACTAGGCTTCACAAAGGATGAAGACAGTGTCGCTAGTTATGTTGCCAAAGACAGGCATGAGTTGAATATGCTGTTCACTGGAGATATAGTTGATATGGACTTTGGTCCCAATCACAAGTATGAACGCGATGACTTCAGGTTGTCTAAGCTGAAGACAATCACGAGTCGTTGGCAAGGAGCTATGCCAAAGTTTGACGGCTGGAACTCTGTGTATATGGATAACCACGACTCTGGACGATCTCTATCACGCTATGGATCGGACAAGCCCCAGTTCCGAAAGGAGGCTGCCAAGATGTTGGCGATTTACCTCGGTACACTAAGTGGAACGCTGTTTCTCCTCCAAGGTCAAGAAATTGGCATGGCTAATGTGCCTGAGTCGTGGAAGATCGAGGATTATATTGATGTCGAGGGTTTGAACTATTACAACAGCGTGCTGAAGAAGAGAGACCCTGGAGCTGATATGTCCGACGTCATGAGAGAAATGCGACTCAAGGCCAGAGATAACGGTCGGTTACCTATGCAATGGACCGCCGACACTAACGGAGGCTTCACCACCAGCGACAAGCCCTGGATGCGCGTCAACGACGACTACGATCAGTGGAACGTTGCTCAGCAAGAAAAGGACGATGATAGTGTTTTAGCTTTCTACAGACAGGTTCTTGAGCTACGACAGAAGGAGAAGGATGTTTTTGTGTATGGACGGTTTGACATTTTGGATGAGTACAAGGATAGTGAGGATGTGTTTGCGTATACGATGACTAGTTATGATGGGAGGAGGGCACTCATTTTATTGAATTTCTCGGAGGAGGAGCAGAAGGTGAAGGTCAAGGGGGATTGGGGGAGGAGGTTGCTTGGGAAGAATGTTGATGCTTTTGAGGGTGCGGTTGTGCTGAAGGGCTATGAGGGAGTGGTGTATGCTGGGTGGTGATCTGGTCTTTGACGTAGGCAAACATACTCTTGCAAATGTGTATTAGCCATGAATTCTTTCATACGTGGCTTTATCAATCGAAGAAATTGAAATATGGCTATCTCTGTACATGGCTTAGTTTTTCACATATCATTTAAGATCAAAAATAGCTTATAACAAGGGTTCCTACTGCTGCTCCGTGTGGCCAAGTCTCGCCGAATATCGCAACAAACAACTATAACCATTCAGACACTGGACTGTTGAACCTTCTTCGACACATAAGGTCTCGTATCCGCTGGCAGTCCCATAGCAATAAGGCCAATGGCCAAGAAACAAGCACACGCAACCCAAATCGGCGCCGAGGTCGTAACATCCGCAAAAGTCGCAATGAACGGCGCACTCAGCGATGCCATCCTTCCAACTGCCATAAGCAACCCCATACCCACCCCGCGATTCTGCACCTGAAGGACCTGCGGCGTGTACGAGTAAACGATAGCATACAGAGCATTGAGCGAAAAGTTGATCATGCAAGAGAATGCGAGGTTTTCCGCTGCCGTTCGAGCTGAGGTGAAGGCTCCGGAGAATGCGGCGCAGATTATACCGGTGAGGAGCATTGAGCGCTTGGACTTGAAGAAGCAGGATGATACGAGGATGGTACTGAGGACGGGGCCGAAGATACCGACGATGGAGGAGACGGTCCAGTCGCGGTAGGTGATGTAGTTGCTGGTTTCGCCAAAGTTGGCGCCGTGGGCTGCGAGGTAGTAGGGGAGGAAGATGGTGTAGAGAGGGTACCTATGATTTATTAGTGACTTGCGAGAGATTGTATAGACATGGACTTACGCGATGCCGATGAGTGCCCAGATCATGATGAGACCAATCATCAGCCGTATCTGCTTAGCTCCAGAGAATAGCCTTGACGCCCGAACAATATTCGCACGCCATGACCTAACCTCACCATCAGCCTTCTCCTGCTCAGGCTGCAGGAAGTTATCGCCAGTGACATGATAATCAGACTTGTTCATCCTGCTGATGTGGTTTATAACCTCCGCAGCCTCTTCCATCTTTCCACAAGAGACGAGCCATCTTGGAGACTCGAGTGATCGTAGGACGAAAGCTCGGATGAGTGACATGACGAGACAGAGTCCACCGAGAGTGATGTAAAGGTATCGCCAGCCCATATTATCGCTGCGGCTGCAGGTTTCGGGGGTGGAGCCGCTGGGACATCCGAAGTTGACGAGAAGGGGCCAGGCTGTGCAGTGTCAGTGAATGTGATGTTGGTGCGTATGGGGTATTACCGATGAGGCCTGTGACTGCATTTCCAAAGCCCCAGATTCCTGCGAGACTTGAGAGGATGAAAGACCATTCTTGGGGAATTGCTTCCGCCAGAAGTGTCAAGTCGATGGCCACTGTAGGAGTCAAGAGTCAGCGAGTATCACCAACCCGACCAAGGAAGGTCTTGATGCAGCTCAGTTGGGAGCTTTTAGATAACTCACGGTTTCCACCAGCAAAGAGACCAATCAAAGCAATAAAGACATTCAGAGCAGCCCAATTCGGAGAAGAGGCAGCAATGGTAGTCATGATAGAGCACCCAAAGATAGAAGCCTGCCAGACTAATCGTCGGCCAAAGTTATCGGCGAGTGTGCCAAGAAACAAAGCACCGATGAGTAAGCCAGCGTATGAAGACGCCGATAGAAGAGTTGCATATCGAGGGCCGAATTCCATGGCTGCCTGGGGCGTAACAAGGCTGATCGAGACAAGAACCATCTGGTGACAAGTTAGTCCAAGGGCTTGGTGATGGAGAAAGTGGTGTTGACCTGATCGACAAGGAAGCCGAAACCACAGGAGAAGGTTAGCTGCCATTGGAACTTGCCGAAGCCAATGGCTTGGATCGCCTGAGTAATCACTTCGTCGTTATGAAGAGTCGCAGGATCGATACCGTCGATAGCTGCAACAGTCCCGTTGGCATGGCTTGGGGCGTGGTCGAGAGATGTCTCCAACATCTTGCCATCCTGCTTCTCACCAATGGATGCTGCATCCGCGTTGTCCTGATGAGCCGCCATAATAACTGTTTGAAAGGGAAAATGAAGAGAAATGAATAACAAGGTCAAACAGGGAAGTTTGGCTTGTGATCTTGAAAGCCGGTGGGGACTACGATGCAAAGACGTGATTTATCTACAAACTCCTTTCTAATCCCAACCCTTCCATTCGCGCCAGCCTCACCTCTCACTATCAACACACTAACAAGATAATCAAGCCAACCTTTCCTATTCCATCGCAAGTTGCAAGCCTCCGGAGAACGGACCGCCTTCACCCTCTATCTAAGATAAGCTTCCAAGCCAAAAGGTGAGCAGCTGATCCCTATCAACCCCGCAAACACGGAAGCGGCCCGTGTTCCTGGCCAACTCCTATCACCAGCGAACGCGGGGTAGCGTATCTTAACTTATATGGTAAGACGAGTACTGAGTGTTGGCGTATCCTGGGTAGATCGGCTAACTTCACCATGATGAGTTCAAGCGTTGAATGTTACCTTGTTCCCCGGACGGAGGATGCGCCTAACAGCCGACTTCCGATCCTTGTGTACCGCGATGTGTTACCCCAGCCGAGGACCGAAGAGACGGCAACGAGATTCCTGACTACACATCGGTGGGAAAAGAGGGTGTGTTCAAACTGTTTCCTTTTGCCTCCCTTGTGTTACTGACACGTTGCTCAGGGAACTTGGGGACATATTGCCATTCGCCACTTCCATCCCAACAGCCATGAATGCTACGGTCAATATCCCCAATCATATCTCTACATGCGGCATACTTATTACAAATCCTAGGTATTTTCCAAGGCTCTTCAACCCTCTTATTAGGCAAGATCCAGAAGGGTAAAGGCGTAGAAGTCCCCGTCAAGGCTGGCGATGTTGTCGTCCTACCCGCTGGAACGGCCCATTCATCCCTCGAAAGCTCTTCGGATTACAGGTACATCGGTGTATATCCAAAGGTGTGTTGTACCTTGTCTAACTTCTGTGACAAAGTGTTGATAATGTGTAGGGGTGTCCCAAGTGGCGGAATGAGATGGGAAAGAAGTCCTCAAACGTGTTTCTGGAGACTATCGACGAAGTAGGTATGCCTGAAGACGATCCTGTTTATGGGCCTGATGGACCATTGCCCATGCTATGGAGGCAAAATCCTCGCGCCAAGTTGTAGATAGCAAGATAATACAGTATCTGTTGACGATAACACAAGTGACACGTAATTGAAAGGGCTCTGTGGTTTTACCATCGCTGACCACGATGCATTGGTTAGCGTTGCCCTTTGCGTTTACTTTTACATATCCCTGATGCAGTCTCTTATATTCAAGAGGAAAGCCCGTATCGTAGAGGGCTAGCTCTGGCTCTTTTCATAACTGAAGACATCGCCACTTGAGAAGCCATCGAATTTGGTATGTTCTTATCTGAACTTCAGAAAATATCCACTTCCCTACATTGGCACTGGAATCCAAGCTGCTTGAACCACAGCTTCTCGTTAAAAAATTTATTCTTCTTCTAAACTGGTACAGTAATGCAAGCCACGGCAGTATGTTTGTCGGCATCTGCAGGCGTAGTCGTTTGCAAGACATTCTTCCATGCCAAGTCGCCACTATTTTTGGCTATCTCCTCTGAGCGCCCATCTGGAAAGCAGGACTCAGGCAGAGGGCTGCTCTCCCACAAATAGAAGCTCAAGTCAGAGTCCTTCTTTGGCAGCGTTGTCATCGCCTCAATCATATCCTGCTTTGTTGCGCCCAATGGATCAAGTCCAGGCTCTTCAATCCATGACAGTCCATGACCCCAGTAGCTGTACCTCTCTGATTCATGGGTCCATTCATAATCCTCCCAGCGATCTTCGGAGAGGACCTGGATGTAATGCAATGAGCTGCCTGGCCAGAGTCCAGTTACCTTTCCGTTTGTGCCCTGTTTATCTGTAAGATGGTCAGCTAGCTGATAGCAGGCGATCCCCGGATGACTTACACCAACTACGACACGTTCCTGTCCACACCATGTCTTGCATGACCTTCTGTGTGTGAGTGTTGAAGTCATCTTGGGCATCAACTCGCACTTCAAACGAATTGACACGTTGTCGAATCATCTTGTGAAGAAGACGAATGAAGTAGTCGGCGGTCGCTTCCACAGAACCTTCAGAGGTCAGCATAACAATTATCAATGGCGATAACACAGTTACTTACCCATCAAGCTTCCATTTGAGATCGGAGTGTTCGGTCCCAAGAAAATGAGATAATTGGGAAAGCCTGCAACACCGAGCCCCAGATAGGATTCAGGGTGCTCTTGCCATGCATCTTGAAGGTTGGTACCATTGCGACCGATTATAGGAAAACGAGGTCGGAAGGTTGTGTTGAAGCCTGTAGCTGCAACCAAAACATCTGCTGGATATTCTTTGCCACCGGCCACGATGCCACCACGGGTCACTCTTTCGATCGAGTCGAATACTGGCTCAACATTCGGCTTCTGCAGGGCTGTAAGAAAGCCTTCTCCCGGGTTGATCCTTCGACAACCCGCCTCGAATGGGGGTATCAGCTTCTTCTGTAGGTCTTGGTCAGGGATCAATTGTTTCATGCGCGACTCGAACATGGCGCGTGTTCTCTTCTGTTCCGGACTCGACTTGAGAAAGAGGCGGAACATCCCGTTAAATTGATCCTCCAATCCCTTCCTGGTATCCAGATACACATCCTTTTTTGCCTCGAAGATTGCCTTCTCTTCTGTAGTATAAGTGTAGTTCGTCGCATTAGGGTCGGGCAGAGCTACTGGTGGTGCAATCCATGAAGGCGTGCGGATAAATACTTTCATGTCCTTGACCAGTGGCTGTATCGAGGGGACTAACTGAATCGAACTGGCTCCCGCACCAATGACGCCGACACGTTTACCTCGGAGGTCAATTGAATGGTCCCAGGATGCAGTGTGCAGTAATGGACCAGTAAAGTCGGAAAGTCCTTCAATGTTGGGAATTTGTGGATGATTGAGGATGCCGCCAGCATTGACCAGAATTTCTGATGTCACAAGGGAGCCATCTTCTAACTGTACCGTCCAGGTACTGTCGGTTTCAGACCATTGAGCTGAGACAACCTTGGTGTTGAAGGATATGTATCGCTCGAGATTGAAGTGCCTGGCAACACCTTTTAAGTAACCCTGGATTTCATCAGATGATGCGTAGCTAGTCTAATTAGCACTGAACACTGATTCGGCTGCTGGCCACTAACAATTTCGACCATGAAGGGTTTGGGGCAAATGAATATTGGTAGCAATGGCTCGGGACGTCACAGGCGCAGCCGGGATACTTGTTTTCAAACCATGTTCCTCCAAGATCTGACGACTTTTCGAATATCTGAAAAGCGACGTAGTCATTCAAATGTTGCTTTAGCTTGTATGCTTGATTTTGTCAGCGTAGTCCTTCGGCGAAAGTCATGGCTAAGAAATTACCCATCAGAATACCGGATACCCTTATTGGAAGCATCAGCCAAAGTCATTCCTGCAAGGGTACAAGTTCTACTTACCCGGCTCCGATAATGGTGCATCGGATATGCTTATGCTTTTGCTGTTGTTTTGTGGACATGATGACAGTGGTTTCGAGGATGCAAAATAAAATTTACTAGACAAGTGAACTTTCCAGGTGCAACTAGTATAATAAATCTTCAAAATAATAACTGTAATATCATTAACATTGGATATAACCAGTGTTAGCTGCTCTCTCCAGAAGCCACTGCTTATCATGACACCTCACAAGGACACACACAAAGCCGGGAACGGTCCGGGTCTGGGTGGGTACGGAGAATGATAACTGAAACGCTAGATAAAAATGGTTTAGCGTTGAGATAAAGCCGTATCACACGGTCTGATGCTGTGGGTACGGAAACCGGGCCGTGATTCTGACTTGGAATGTGAGAAATCGTGATTAGAGCTACTCTCATTGGTTGAAAGGTAAGTGTGCTAAGTCGAAGTAGGGAGCGATTGATGGATGAATGAAGAGTGTGGAGTAAGAAATGAATGACGGGTCATCCCAGAGAAAGACGTATCATGCACGAGCAATGGAAGGGTATAAGGGCGGGACTAGAGGCTTGCATTCATAGACGAATCTTATCATACACGACGGATTAGTCTACTTACCATCCAAGCTTCGCATCTTTTCTATCAATTGTTCTTCAATCCTAGGATCGGTCGTTATCTCAAGCCACAATGAGTCGTTGGTTTAGTTTCGGTACAGCGAAAGAGGCTGAGCCTCAGACTACGCGGGCGTTGCCTGCATCATGGTATCGCTCCTCAGCCATGTATGAGCTGGAACGACGAGCTATTTTTTCCAAGAAATGGGTAGTGGTATCACACAAGGCGCGATTCACCGAAGTGGGCGATTATCTGCGTATCACTCAAGCTGGTTTTGCCTTTTTCTTGATCAAGGACCGCCAAGGCGAGATCAGAGCCCATCACAATGTCTGTCGACATCGAGCATTTCCGCTGGTGGAGCAAGATTCAGGGAGAGCCAACATTCTATCTTGCAAGTATCACGGTAGGTTGATATATCGGGTGTACGTGGGCTAGATGCTGAACAGTCAAAGGTTGGTCCTATGGACTCGATGGCAAATTGGCCAAGGCTCCAAAATACCAAGAGGTTCCGACATTCGATAAGTCAACCAACAATCTCTACCCAATCCATGTCTATGTCGACAAACTCGGTTTTATCTGGATTAATATGGATGCCAGTCCTACACCTATTGTTGCTTGGGACGATGACTTTGCTGGCGTCGACACCCAACCACGCCTTCAGCCGTTCGACATGGGGTCTTATCACTTTGATCATCAGTGGGAAATGATTGGGGACTATAACTGGAAGACGTTAGCAGACAATTACAACGAAGTGAGTTCTTTGAAACCTTCCCATTTAACTGCCGCTGAGACAACGTTATCAGTGCTACCACTGTCCAACTGGACATCCCGCACTCAATGCCCTCACTGATCTGTCGAAATACTGGGTCGAGACAGCTGGCGGCCACATACAGCACTTCAACGTTGACAAGCCAGATAAAGATGGTATGGGTATCTACAGTACTTTCTACTATCCCAATGCCTCTATCACGATCTCGTAAGAATATCTATCTCCCGAGTTACAATCTAGCCCTAACGTTCAGACCCACCTTCTTCTACATCATGCGCTGCATCCCCATTTCCGCATCGCAGGCAAAGATGGAGTACGAAGTCTACAGAGCCAATAGTGCTTCCGACAAAGAGTTCAACGAGATCAGCGACTGCTTTAAGCAGATCCTCAAGGAAGACAAGGATCTCTGCAATGCGGCACAGAAGAACTTGAACGCTGGTATCTTTGTCAACGGGGAGCTTCATCCACGAGTAGAAAAGGTATGAACAACCTACAATGTCATTGTTAGCGTACTAATAAGTCCTTCTACCAGGGCCCTATTTTCTTCCAAGAGACTACACGAAAGCTAGTCATGGACCATCATAAGCAGGAAGAGGCTGATGGTCATGAGATCTGGCCAGCGACACCGAAGAGTGGACAGTCAGGGAATGGACAGAACGATATTGACTTCTGTAACAGACTAGAGGCATGTGCAGGGTCTGACAGTCTCAAGTGGTGATACTAAGTATGTAGCTATCAGTAAACTTGTAAAAAGAATTCAATAGCAAGTCCCACTACTTTACAGCATTGTGTTTCCCCAATCAAGGCTCAACCACTCATCAATAGCCCTCCCAAAGTCGTGCACTTGCGGAAATATGTTATCAGGTTCCATAGCAGATCCGAACCCCTCTTGGATATTCTGTTGTAGAGATCCTAGCAATCCCGAAGCATCAGATGGGACACGGCCTCTTATTGGGTGGCTAACCTCACCCTCACCAGGAGCATAGAGAGGCGTGTCCTTTGGCACGGTCTTGTGCCCGATGATCCCAGCTGAGCCGACCAAATCATATGCATCGCCGTCTTCGTTACTGCCTCTTGCCGTGTCCTGGTGGGTTGATGCCAGGCCGTTGTAAATGGATTCGTCGGCGCGTGCATCCGGTCTACCAGCATGCTCATAGGACAGAATATCCCAAAGAAGTCTCGTATCGATCGTGAACTTTTGCTGTGTTTGTCTTCCCAGACCAGGCTCTTCGCTGGCTAGTGGCACAACCTGTATGCTCTGCTGCAGTTTTCGTAGATTTTCATGCTTCATCCCTAATTAGTACTCCGTTTTGTCACTACAGTCCCGAAGCTACTCACCATGATAGCAACGCCATGCCATGTCAGACCCACGCATCTCAAGAACTCGAGACACTTCTCAAATCCAGCCTTCGCCTTCTCACGCAACGCAAATTCTTCCACAAAACTGTGCTGCAGATGAATGGTGGCAACTACTACAACAATATGGGCCAAGGTCGGGTCAGATACTCGATAGTCCATTTTCTCCAATACGTCAAGATGATACATGATCCATCCAATATGTCGGGTAATCGCGTCGAAAGAGCTGTTGACAAATGACTGGGGCATAGTGTGTCGAAAGTGTCGTAGTCGCATCGACAAGAGAAATGGGTGATTGAGAATAACAGGAATGGAAGCATAGACGAATTGGGTGAACAGGTAGGGACCCCAATACCCTCTGTTTTGTTGCAGAGTTTCAGGTGTCTGCTTATCAATCTGGTTAGCAGAGAATCGGTATTTGAGTGGTACGCTACAGTCGATCTCAAGGTGTCGATATGTAACCTGGGAATAGTCGGAGCGCGGATTCCATGGGGGCAATGTGTCTGAGAAAACACGACGGGAAGCGTATGATCGGACTGCGCGCCAAGCTTGAGCAAGAGGGATGGTATATTTCATGATCCCTCGGTCCATGTCGCATTGTAAGGACTTCTCTGGCGGAAGTAACCACGCCGTGCAGGTTGCTGTTCCGAGTGACGAGTCCTCACCGTGTGACATGGCAGTGGGCCATACACTTGAAGAAACACTGCCCTGTAAGTGATGAAGCACAAAGATACTTCGAATACAGTTGTTAAATTCCACAGCGTCACCGAGGAAGCTACCCTTCGGAACGCCGCTCAGTAGCTGAATCGCTGTACTGAGATATAGCCCTGCTTGGACAGTATTTCCTTCTAGATCTAAAGTCAGCTATAGTTAGAACATTACAGATTGATGACATACCTGCATGTTCGAAAAGGATGAGGAGACATAGTGTTTGTAAAACAGAACAATCAACCCGGCCACCGAAGACTTTGTTCATCACGATTTCCCTCGAGGCTTGTGCCATGGCATGAAGACGTTGTCGATACTGTTGACTCAATAACCGAGGAGGAAACCGAAGACATAATGCTTGCAGTGCCAAGACCAGCTCTGTCTCTCTACGTGGTAGCGACTCGGTAAACGTTTCAGCGTTGAAGAGGACCAAGGGTTGCCGATGAAGCCAGGTCAGATAAAGAGAGGCTAGTTCATCACTTCTGGGCTCGACGAGTGATGACGGTCTGGAGTCCTGCGTCAGCTACATTCAAAAAGGAATGAAAGAGCTGCTTACCCTGACGCTTGTCCTACGTCTAAGATTTCACTGGTATAAGGTAGCTCATCTTGACCGACCATGGATCTCGGTGTATGTCCTCCTTCCTGGTGTGACGCGGAGCGGCGGCGTGAATCATTGATCACAGGACTGAGATACATGTGTTAAATTCAGATCATTAACTTGAAGCCCGGCGTATCACTTACTCAAGGCGATCGATAAACAGGTCCAATTTCTCTTCTAGGGTTTCCATCCGAAGCTCCTGCAAGCAACGCATGTCAGCCACTGGCGGATTCTGCCACCAATTATATACGCACCAATGATCTATCCGAGCGAGCTCGTTGACCTTGGCCATCAGAGCCTGATTCATACACGCATATCTGACCGAGACGTTCGCAGTATGAGCACACAGGCTTCTCCCCAGGGCACTTGGACTTCTTACGACTGTGACTATTATTAGCACTGGGATTACCTAGCTGGTATTGGAAACGAACCGACATGGCTCGCAGGCTTGTCGTGCGCGTTTCGTTGGTCGAGAGTCATCCATTTTAATATCAGCTGATGCAACTGAACTACAGTTGATGAAGGTTTGGGGGACGCGGGGAATGGGTTATATGCGTGCTAGTCTGCTAACGGAAAACTAGGCGACTCGGTTATCGCTGGGACAGCTTATCTGACAGCGACGGACAACTCCGGGCCAATCACAGTCCTTGGGGCTCACTGTGTATTGTGCAGAACACGAGTATAACCACTGTCATTTGCTACAAATGAGCTACTACACTGAACATCACCAGTAGCTTTGATTAGTTTCCGCCGTGCGACTGAGCTTCAATGCTTGTTCTTGGACATTCCGTTCCGCTGACTCACCGGCCTCTGCATGTTCGACCTGGATAATCGCATTTTCCCAGTGTTTCTGTAAACTCGGACATCAGGAACACGGAATACTCTTTTCTGGCACTGGTACTGCTTGTGACGGCGTGGGCTCACTTAATTCTTCAATACTTAAAACGCTCAAACCTCTCGAAGGAATTCTCTTTATCGGTCACCGAGAAAGATTGCACAGCGCTTGCACTAGCCATCATCAACTGAATCTCACCACTTTCTACTCTCTACGCAGCCCGAAGTCTGCACTTTCAAAGAACATTCAACTCTGATAAGCCATAGAGACAGAAGATAACCTCCCTCCTACTCTCCGTCCCTGAGCTTACACCTTGAACCACATAGTCGTCCCTTGATCACCAGGCCCCGGACACGACCGTTACTATGCAGAGTCTTCCCCCGTCTGACATACGTCTCCCAGCCGAGATAGTGGTGATGGTTTGCTCTTGTCTAGGGAAACAAGACCAGCTTAACTCAAGATTGGTGTCTGGCAAGCTTCATTACGCGGCAACAATTCAAGCCTTTAGATCCATCAGGCTCAAGCCTGACGGCGATTCGCCTTTGCAATTTAGACAAATTGCATTGTCAGATAAACTGCGAGGTTTCGTCAAAGAGGTGACGATCGATACGGAGCTGGATCCAGGCGTTCCGTTCCATTCCGAAGCCGAGGACTTCTCTATTTGCCAAAATTTCCTTGAGTTTCTTCCCTACCTAGGCATGTTCAACAATCTCAAGCATCTACATATTCGATTCAGCCGATCGTCTAATCCACGAAGCAACAACATAGAGGAGAGTTTACACTACCGGTACTTGGTCTTGGACATTATTTCGCATTGCGTGGTCGGGATGTGGACACTGGGATATCGAAAAACGGTCTATGGTGCAATGCTACCGCCTGCGAGCAGCCATATGTTCAGATATAAACATGATACGCCAGTCCTACTGGGAGCCTCGCTACAGATCAAAGAACTTACCATTTCACATCTCGTCGGCTACAATGATCCCAGACTGATCCATTCCAAGGCCTGGAACATGCTACTCCGGTTGCCAACCATCATCGATCTGAAACTGCTGATGGGAGAAAATCACCCCGAAAACGGAACCGATCTCTCTGCTGGGAGGTCCGAATTCTTCAGTGCTTTGCCGTCAAAGTGGCTCCAACCTGATGTAGTCCAGAAACTACAAGTATTGTCACTGTTCTATACAGACTTCTGGGGCTGGTTCCCGAGAATGGACCTGGACCAACTTGGCGACTTGCCATCCCTTAGGGTTCTGGCCCTTGGGCGCTATATCTTTACCGATAAGAAACAGACAGACTGGATCGCGTTTCTGGGGCAGAACAATAAGAGCGGAGGGCTTGAAGAGCTTTATATTGACGAGTGTTGCATCATGTTTCAAGCTCACCAGCGTGGGCCTTTGGCAGCTGGTGGTTATCCAATTCTAGCCGCTGACATAGAACGTACCGAATACGACATACGATGGCATCACGTGCTGTCAGAATGGAGGATGAGTATGAAAGGCCTCAAGAAATTTGCCATGGGAGTTGGAGACTTTGGTTGTCCCGTTCGCACCATCGTGCCTTTTTTCCCATGGGGTCCGTTCAGTGCGGCCATGATCGTGGCAGGCGACCCTCCACAGTGGTATTTCGGGCACAATCGCCACAGATTCTTTGCAGATCCTGGACCAGAAGACTTTGTCGTACGCCTCTTCGACGCCTATCAGTCACGTCGCCAGAGCTCGAGGGCGGTGCCAATGGGGAACTACTTGCTGGGCGCGGGATTGACACAGAGTCGGAGAGCACGGATGCGATACGCTTCGTATGACGTTCGCTCGCCATATGGTTGGTTTATGGGCAATCAGTTTACGAACGGGGGCTATGATCGTGCTTGGGCACCTGAGCAAGAAACTGTCGAGTTTGACGATGCTGCTTACGCATTGCTTATGGAGACTATCCGAGATAGACTAAGATCTTAGAATGTGGGATGGCCGATCTGGAGATGCAACCTTAAAGGCTATTCTAGAAATGGACAGCCCCTTTCTATAGCATGGCTAGCATGTGAGTCTAGAACGTCTTGCAACATCAGCCGCAGAACAGATAGATGAATGATTTCTAAGATTCCTGGCAAGTTGAACTTGTGCACTTATTATTGATGACAGTGAATGACTTTATATAAGAGCTGGACGGCAAAGTATTTCATAGACAATAAAGAATATGAAATGGAATTCAACTAGTGAAGCTCGCTTAGAATCAACATACCCCAAAAGGATTGGTATGCTCTCACTTGAGTAACTAACTGCCGACGCTAACTCCTCCGCAAACTCTAATACCCCGCCAACTCCCCCGTAAACCATCTCGTTCGGGTTCATCCCGCCGATGGTAATTAGATTACCAGATGATCCCCCTCACTAATCCTTGCTGTTTACTTGCCGATGGCTCTACCGAAACATTACGGGCGCTGGATCTCATAGCTTATTGCAGATAAAGGAGTGAGCTAGCTGAAATAAGTCATCCGAGGTTTTTGGAGACGTTGGAGATGGAATCATCGATGCTGTGGTGATGGATAGGACTATGAAATGAGTTTAGATAAATAGAGACTGGTTGCTTGTCGAGTTTGCTAGGAATCAGAATATTGAGAATTACACCCGCACAAGTCTAACCCTTGCAACACCGCAAGAATGCCTACTCAAGAGGTAAGCACCATCTTCACTCCAAACCACCTCCCCTAACTTCAACAGGCACGCGAAACCATCCAGGATGAACTTCACATCGAAGTCCTCCCCGGAACGGAGATCATGACAGACGTTGGCAAAGAACACTACGTCCGTGCCAAAGAGTCCGATCAAGTCCTCGTTCCCCAACCATCCCAGGATCCTCACGATCCCCTCAACTGGTCGCCGTTCTGGAAGTTCTCTGCCATCTTTTGCGTTTCGACCATGACGTTCACTCAGGGTTTTGCACCGCTTGCTCTTGCGCCTATGTTTCCGGATTTGATTCGTGCTTATGATAGTACCCTTGAGGATGTCATTCAGTTCACGGGCGTTACTATCTTGATCTTGGGATTTAGTAACTTTTTCTGGTAAGCATGGAGTACTGAGGAATGAATATTTGTAGCTCACAGTTATAGGGCGCCCATTTCTACCTCTTTCGGCCGTCGACCTGTCTATATCGCTTCGCAGGTGATCTGCCTCGCATGCCACATCATTCGGGCTAAGGCATCCACCTACGGCATCTTCATGGGAGCCTGTGTGTACGTTAACCTCCACAAATCTGCCAAACCCTTGACTGACATCTTCAGCCTCAACGGAATCGGAGCCGGACCCTCAGAGATTCTCCAACCCGCCGTCATCGCCGATATCTTCTTCCTCCACGATCGCGGAACATGGAACGCATTATACTGGGTTGTGTACATGGGCTCACTGATGATCGCGCCAATCATCGCTGGACCCATGGCAGACCGCACTGGATGGCAGAACTTCTGGTGGCTCAATGTCGCTGTCACTGCACTGTCTATCGTACTCGGCATCTTTGGCTTTCCTGAGACAAAGTGGACACGCAATGATTCGATTGAGGCTGAGCGTGGAGTTAATGAGATTGTTGATACAACTCAGGACAAACCTTCGCACTCCCATGCCGATGCTGAGAAGACTGTTGGTACACCTCAAGCCCAGGGTGAACCAGCCTCGGACGCGCATTTGGGCAAAGGAACTCCCTCAAAGTTACAGTGGCGCTTGTTCCAGCCCAACTCAGCACCCCTTCAAAACATCCTTCTCGATATTTGGACCCCATGGAGACTCTTCGTCTATCCCATTGTACTCTTTGCTTCCTTCGTGGTCAGCTGGAGTTGCAGTAACTTCCTGATTCTGAACCTCACGCAATCGCAAGTATTTGCAGCTCCCCCATACAACATGAGCTCCCAGTCCATCGGTTAGCTTTCCAAATTACTCAACGAGAGCCCAGGTACTAACGTGTCCAGGCTTCCTCAATTTCTCCATCCTCGTCGGTGCTTTGATCGGACTCGTCACAGCTGGCCCCTTCAGCGATTGGGTCTCTGCAAAAGCAACCACGAGAAATGGTGGTATTCGAGAACCGGAAATGCGACTCCCTGCAATGATTCCCTATATCATCATCATGATCTTCGGCAATGTGATTACCTCAATCGGATACGAAAGGCACTGGCCATGGCCAGTCATTGCCGTCCTCGGCTACTCATCAGCTGGCATTCAGGTCGCTGCCCTCCCAAGTATCGCGAGTACCTATGCAGTGGATTGCTATAAGCCAGTCACCGGGTCACTTTTCGTTGCTATTACTGTTAACAAGAGTCTTTGGGGATATGGCATGGGCAAGTTCGTCACGCCATGGACTATCAAGTCAGGGTAAGCCATCTTGTGTACTATCTTT
This sequence comes from Fusarium mangiferae, assembly GCF_900044065.1. Taxonomy (NCBI): domain Eukaryota; kingdom Fungi; phylum Ascomycota; class Sordariomycetes; order Hypocreales; family Nectriaceae; genus Fusarium; species Fusarium mangiferae. Next base: position 1,171,446 of record NW_024573935.1, read on the forward strand.
TCAATGTCCGTTGCTAACAGCTTCTTCAGATTTATCCCTGTTTTCATGACCAACATGGGCCTTACGGTTCTGTGGTGCGGCTTGGGTGCGGTATTCTACTTCTATGGCAAGACGTTCAGAAGGTGGACTAAGGACAGCAATGTTCACGGTTTTTAGTGTTATCCAGATTGTCTGGCTATCTGTACTCGTTGCTTGGCCACGCAATAGATCGTCAAGGCTCAGAGACCTGCTCACTGCTCTGTCACATAGCTATCATATACTGTCATTTCAACTTGCTTATCATGCTCGCTGTCGTTCCCAACCAGATATCGTATTGGTCTGTAACTAATGAGGCATCGACATAAACAAGCTCGCCGCATCAAAGTCTATCGACGACATGTCGAGGTTCTGATCCAACTCTCCATCAAGTAGATTCAGTGGTCCCCAGTAGTGATTCAAGTAGACCATTCCATCAGGCCAGGACGTCCCTGGATTCGCGGCTACCTCAACCTGGGACGACTTCTGTATAGCCTTTTCTCTCGCTCCCTGCAACAACTTCGCCGCTTGTAGCGCAACGACGCATTCGTCCATGATCATGAGTATCTCGATCGCCATATCTACTAGACGAAGTAAAGGTTGCATTTCGCTCTCGACTGCGTCTTGGGTCATGTATACCAGTATTATACTCGCGGCGAAAACAGTGTATGTAGTATTGTAGAACCTTTGACTTGTTAGAGAGGTCGCCTTCTGCGAGGGTGATGTTACGTACCATGTTCGGAAGAAGTCGCTGTGTTGGTAAGTCTGATATATAGTTTCAATTGTTTGTTTTGCTGATTCAAGGCACTTTTGAATGCCGACTTTTGTGTCACTCATAGTCGCCCTCTCCTGTGCCGTTGACCTCAATAGAAAGGACCCGAAGAGGAGGATCCTCAGGTTATGATATCCTACATCCATCGTTAGCATTGCGTGTCGGAATCGCATCGGAGTAAACATACGCAAGTTTAGTACAAGTCTCTGCCGTTTCACCCATTGAACATCCCTGACCCCTCTCAAAGACGGTACCTGAGTAGACGATCCCATCGGTCGTATAGCCTCAGGGAGCTTCTGTGTCCACGCCTCCAGGTCCCTCTCAATTTGACTAGCCATCGCCACCATCATCGGTATCGTGGTTTCGGGGAGGTAAATGCTCAGGCAGATGTTTCTTGTGATTTTGGAGAAATGCACCATGTGCTCGATGATGGCGCAACAAGGATGCTCAGACATCTCAGAGTCAATCCCGGTTGCGTTTTGACCGTTACTGATACGTGGGAATCGTCGGTTATGGTATAGATCCGCTCCTAGAGTATCCGGTCTCCCCATTGCGAAAGACATTTCACTTCAGCAGTGTTAGATCGGCGACAACGGAATGACTGCATGTCAGGAGATACTCACGTCTCTAAGGAGTAAAGGCCCCTAGTGAAAAGTTTAGCAATCGATCTATATCTCCAACTCAAGGACAGTTTTGACATACCACCAAGTCCGTGTCTCTGCTCTCAATAAAGAAGGTGGCTTCTTGCTATTGGGTCCCGGCTCACGATTTATGCCCATTGCCAGAGCTGTTCTTATGGCAAGGCCAACATACATGTATGACACTGGTACTTGTTAGTCGATCTCCATCATAGACATACATGTCTGACTGACAGTGTGGATGCAGTTCGTTCTGGCAGACTTTGGCCTGTGGTCGTTAGTTCCGTTCAGCAGAGCTTCACGGCGCAACCTACCAGGATGAAATAGCACTGGACCATATCAAGGTCCGTGACCATCCCAAGCCTATTACAGCAGTCTTTAGCTCTATTAAAGAACTTCCGACTCCAGGCCAGATTAGTCATTCCATCGATAAGCTCATCCTCCCTCGTCCCAACCAATGCCCCAATAGACAAGATGCTGTAGTACAAAGCGACGAAACTCGTGATCCTTTTGTTTTCTGGCCCTTCACCTGCCCACAACGACTCGCAGCGTTGCACGAATGAAGTCTTGTCTAAGATCGGGTGAATGTAGTGGATCGCGGAGAAGAAACCGTCTATAAAGTTGCGGCATTGTAGATACCAAGGTGAGTGATCAGACTCCTCGGTACTCTTTCTTCCCCGCTGGGTATCTTGTGATCCACTTGGGTCAAAGTGAGGGTTATGCAACGAGGATAAAAGTGCACCCGCGTCATCATCATCGTTGTCCTCCTCGCCAGTTCGCCGAACATGCGACAACAGTGCAACTGATGAAGAACTGCCATAGAACTCGACGTCTCTTGTGTGAGTATTCATTCCGGAGACTTCTTGTTCCCTAGTATGCCACGATGAGATGCTATTCGGCGTAGGAAAGGCTTCCATCACTGTTGGATGCTGAGCTATTGGCAACGATGAGGCATTCATCGCTATCCCTTCGGGACTATTGCTTGGTCCATCGGTTGCTGCCTTCTCATAGTTCTCCACAATGCTAGAGAGGCTCTTGACCTGATCTTCCAATTGTCTTACATAGCTATAGTTGCACTAGTGAGCCAAAAGCAAAGCTGAGATGCCGCAGGCAGCTATTACCTTGATGTCATGCGCATGCGCGACATGTCCTGGCCTTTGTACACACATTCGACATTTCGGCCTTCAAAGAGTCAGTCATGATGTGCTATGTGAGCTTCAGACACTAACTTTGGCAATATGAACAGGGATAAGACTCGTCGCACTTGTATTTCTTGGACCGACAGAGATCGCACGCGCGCGCAGCTCGTGGTCGCCGTGCACGCTGCGCTGTAGGTCTGTTCGCCTGAGGGATCTGGGGGTCTGTTAATTCATCCATCACGACAGTATCAGTATCTGGAAATTAGCGAACATGCACAAGACCCCAGAATATCGAAGCTTTGAGACCAGAGTGCGGAGACCCCAGATGGACGGAAATTTCGAGCTCGGAGGCAAATCTGGGGTAACGCGAACGACGAGCTGGGCGAAAGTGATCTGGATCTTGTCTCGAAGGTTTCATTGGCTGACAAGGTTTCTCCCTAAACTGAACATGGCTAGTGTCAAGATTCTCAAGCTGCGGAAAAGCCGGGCACGGCCAATGTAACCTCGGCTGTTCCGAGCGAGCTGCGAACTACCCTACATCCACTAAATTCCGATGGTCATTTCCATATATGTAGTAACGCGGCAAAGCTACCGGCTTGGTCTCTTAATTTCTCCTCTAACACGAGACTTATAGTTGGTGATCATATCTCTATCAAAATGCCAAGTTCCACTGTAAGTAATCAAAGCACCTAGTGTTGATCCAGCTAATTGTTCATCTTGACAGCAACCCAGCCAAGTTGACAATGATGTCCATCTGAATGTGATCGTTGTCGGAGCCGGCCTTGCGGGTCTGGCCGCAGCGATCTCCATTTCTCTTTCAGGACACAATGTCACTGTTTTAGAGTCGGCAAAAGAACTGCTCGAGGTATGTAACTCCGCTATGCCACATACCTACAGAACTCATAACTGATGCATTATTCAGGTCGGCGCTGGTCTACAAGTCACCCCCAACTGCACACGCATCCTCCAAAAATGGGATCTCCCCGACAGACTCTGGAAATTAGCCGCCGAACCCACGTCCCTCGTCGTCCATAGATACTCCGGCCGAACCCTCGCTATAGAACCCGATTTCCACAAGCATATTCGCAAGAAGTACGGGGCCCCCTTCATCGATCTCCACCGCGTAGACCTTCAGCTTGCGCTCTACGACAAGGCGAAGGAACTGGGCGTCCAGTTTAAGCTCGGAGATAGGGTAAAGGACATTGACTTTAGTATTCCTGAAGTCAGCACCGAGGCTGGGGCTAAGTACACCGGTGACTTGATTGTTGCAGCGGACGGACTCTGGTCTAAATGCCGGTCCAAGTTTCTTGGCAGTGAAGATAAACCCATGCCTACTGGAGACCTAGCATACCGCGTTGTTCTTGACGCGAAGGATATCGAGGATCCTGAGCTGCGCGAGTGGGTTGAACGCCCAACGGTGCACTTCTGGATCGGTCCAGGTGCTCATGCTGTTGGGTATTCCATGCGTGGGGGACAGATGTATAACGTTGTTCTTCTTGTTCCCGATGATCTTCCATCGGACGTCAGTCGACAGGCCGGATCAGTGGAGGAGATGCGAGAATTGTTTAATGACTGGGATCCCATTCTAGCAAGGTTTCTGAGTCAGGTCGACAAGGTTGATAAGTGGAAGCTGATGCACAGTAAGTTACCCACCCGCGTCACTATCCTCGGAGCTGACAGCGTTTTTAGGAGAAGAGCTTGATTCATGGATTAATGACGACTCAAACTTTGTCTTCGTGTAAGTGATTCTACAAATGATGTCACACGATGCATCCTGCTAATACCTGGCTTCCAGTGGTGATGCCTGCCATCCGATGCTCCCATACCTAGCCCAAGGTGCCAACTCCGCAGTGGAGGACGGTGCAGTTCTGGGTCTACTTCTCGGCCACGTCAAGTCCAAGCATCAACTACCACAGGCCTTGTCTATGTATGAGAGGTTACGCAAGTCTCGCGGAGAAGCCATCGTGAGAGAAACCTTCAAACAGGTATGGATTCCACATCCCTGGGGATAGTTCACAGTTTTGACTAACGTATCGTAGCGAGAATCATTCCATATGCCTGACGGACCCGCTCAAGAGGCGCGTGATGAGACTTTCTTATCTCAACTTGGCGCTGAGGAACTCAAGGGTCCGTTCCCAAGCAGGTGGACTTGCCCACAGGTTCAGCCTTGGCTGTATGGGTATGATGCATTTGAGGTTGTTGAAGATGCAGTGAAGCGTGAACCTTTCGCGCGATAGCTTGCCAAGGCTGTGTGGAATATTCAGAGTGTCTTATCATGTTAGCAATCGTTCCGTTTCCAAAGGGGAGGACTTTTAAGTTGCAAATATAAAACGATGAATTCAGGCATGAGATTCGGAGGGAGAAACTTATATGAACATATAAATCATGAAAGCCGCTTCATGCCAAACAGCATACTCATCGACTAAATGTTGGCTAGATGGATCTCATTGAAATACGAGAAGCTTCGATTATCAAACAGCACCCTAGCCTTTGGCAGGGCACTATTCCCAAACAGTAAAATTATCATGATCTACTTAATCAACGACTCGAGAAAGTCAAAGCCCTGTCTCTGAAGATTCCAAGTGACAGACCCCACTTCCATCTTGGCCGCAAAAGTATGCTCCTCCCCAGGAACCTCTACCATCCCGCACTCAACACCGTTCTGCTTCAGCACATCAAGCAACTTTCTACTCAGATGAACCGGGACTTTTGTATCTGCATCCCCATGCACGATGAAAGTCGGAGGAAACGAGGAGTCGACGTTCAATGCAGGGTCGACTTTGCTCCAGTCTTTCGAAGGAAAGATAGCGTCGAGGACGGTGCCGTTGGCTAGTTGTGTCAGAGCATATGCTTGGCGGGGGTCGCTGAAATCTGGAGGTCCTGTTGCCTGGCCTTCGAGGGAGACGCCTCCAGTGATGGGGACCGGATCTTCGTCGAATACTTTGTTGAGGAACGAGTCTGTGAGTCCAGGTGGTAGCTTCATGCCCTCAAGCCTTGTGGTCCAGAAGTCATCCGCAAAGTTGCTAGGCCCATACATGTCGTAAATTCCTGCGACCGGGCGAGGAACATCAAAGCCCTATCTCAGCGTAAGCCTCGTATACTACAGTTCTCTATCAGCGCAACTTACCAAGCAGAGTGACAAATGCCCACCAGATGAGGTGCCGAATGCAAAGACATGGTCGAGATCTGGTACGAGTGCCGAGCTTGCTTTGCCCAGAGCTGTTTCGAGACCTCCGTCATACACCCAAGCGAGTAAATCTCGACAGTCTCGCATCGGACCCTCCAAAAGATTCACTTGGGGACAAAGCCGATGATTTGGAGCAAGCACTATCCATCCTCGACTAAGACAGTCTGATACCTGGTCTTTGTTGACCATCTTGGAGGACCCGAGCATAAAAGCCCCTCCATGGATGTTGATTACTTCATGATTATCAGTATATATCCAGAGGCAGTCAAATGTTTTGACTTACAGACTGGACATTTTGTAGTTTTATTAGTGACGGAAGGCAGGTAAACATCAACATCAATCTCTTGTTCACCCAGCTGCTTGTAAACAGCTCGAAACGAAGTTGGTGGGCTCATTTTCTGTCTGAGGCCAAAAGAGCTGTAGCTCAATAAAGCGTAAGTCAAGATCTGGCATCCATCAAAGTAATCTGTCAAAAGACCTTGCCTGCCTCAGTTCCGATACACTTCTGTAAACCAAAGGTTCCGGTCGTGCCGTGGACCCCGTGTCGGAATTGCGGCTTTTCCGCACTTCAAGCCCAGCTTCGTCAGCGGCCAAAGTTAGTTTGAGGGGTAGCCATGGAAAGTCCGGGGCGGATGCGGGGTTCTCCAGCGCCTCCGACCCGTGATGTGGAGATCGGAAAGTGGGAGGTCGAAGGAGTAGAAGAGTAAAGGGTCCTGCTAATGATCCAGCATACCTACACAAGCCTACCAATTCATCAATTCTTGGCACTTTTCTCCAAGTACTCACCATCACTACCAAAAATTACACTATCCCTAAACAACATGAGCGTTCCCCTACATACTTCTCCTCCCAATGAGAGGACAAGCTACATGATTGACCAGCTCGAAGGAGAGCGCGTTAGCATTCCTGGCAGCAAGGGTGTTTTCAGAATCCTTGCGTCGTCGAAGCAGACCAATGGTGGCATGGCTGTGTTTACTAGTGGTGCTGTCTTAGCAGATGCCCCTGGCTTTCACTGGCATGAGGAAGCTCATGATGTCTTTCTTGTCACTAAGGGATTCTTGAAGCTGTGGAGTGGTGATGAGTGTCGAATCATGGGCCCCGGTGACTTTGCTTATATCCCTCCTGTAAGCCCCAAACCTTGTCTAACAATTTGATCTGCCGACTAATACGAGGATAGCATGTTATCCACAACCCTCTCCTACTCGGACCTCACACTGAGACCGTGGGTCTGGTAGCACCAGGTGACTGGGTCGACTTCTTTAGATATGTCGGCGAGACATACAATGGCATTCTTGTGCCGGAGACTGATGATCGCGACATCAAGTCGATGCTCATGCAGAAAATGATGGCGGCCAAGGACCGTTTCGACGTTCACTTCAAGCGTGACTATCAGCCTCCAGAGGTTGGCGAGTGGCTTGACTCTGAGAACCAACTCGCTGGCCCTGGCGAGGCTTACTTCTTGCGCGCCAATACTGGACCGCGATGGCTTCTGGGAGGTGTTATGTCAAGACCTTTCATTCTTGCATCACAATCCGGTGGCAAGTTCTCAATGTCGAGTATTGAGTCATCGAATGTCTACAAAAAGTCGCCTTTGAGCAAGTGGCTTACCTTTACTTCTATCGATCATTGCTTCATCGTTCAAGAAGGTCTGCTCAGAGTGAAGATCAAGTCTGGGGATAGTAGTTCTTGGAGTGAAGTCAGAGAGGGTCAGACGGTGGTCATTGCTGCGGGAGAGACTTTCACTATGGACTTTGGTAGTAAATATGTCCGTGTCTGGACTTTCGCCAATGGAAGAGGAATTGAGGAGCTGGTTCAGAATGCTGGATCGCCGGCTACAGGCTTCGTGCTACCTGATGAGGTTGGAGACTGGGAGGAGTCCAGACTGCTGGATGTGTGTAAAGACCTTGGGGTGGATGTTGCAGACCTCTAAATAATTATCATAACCAATACATTGCATTGCATAATCTATTCCTCTTATCAGTTTGAGATTTCCCTGAGTTGTGTTTCGAATTTGATACGAGGAGCTGAGCTTTGCCCTCATCTCGTCTCGGCCGCGGGGAAGCATGCTATCCATATTACCTGTGCATATTAGCGTTACGACTGCCTACAGTAACTCAAAGGTTGAAACATTGGCGGGTTTGTAAAATTTTCAACATAAAATAGTGAAGGGTTGGTTCAATTGACAGAAATCTATTCGCTTATATCTGGTCTAAATAACAACAGTGACACGTTGATCTCCAACCTCCACGCCATACTCGCCCTTATCCTCTACCCAAGCATGCGAATCCTCACTCCAATGGCTGTTGAAAGTGTCGACCTCAATCTGCACAGACACTTCTTTAGTCTCACCTGGCGAGAGTTGAACCTTGATGAATCCCTTCAGCTCCCGAATTGGCCTCCAATGAGCTCCGTTCTTAGGGGCGCTAGTGTAGACTTGCACCACTTCTTTGCCAGCAACGCTGCCAGTGTTCGATACATTTACGCTGACTGTGAGAGTTGAAGGGGTTGAAGAGGCGTCCAGTTTGGCTTGGAGACTGTCATACGAGAATGAAGTGTAAGACAGCCCATGGCCAAAGGGAAACTGAATCCGGTTCTCCGATACCCGGGCTCGGTATCCGATCTTTAAGCCCTCAGCATATTTGATGGTGAAGCCACCTGCCTCATCCTTCTGAGCTGGGAAGTTCCCAAAACTGGGCCAGTCTTCCAGAGTCTTGAACCAAGTCGCCGTCAATTTCCCACTGGGGTTCACCTTTCCAGTCAAGATATCAACCATAGCCTGCGGTCCCTCTTGACCAGGGAAATGCATGTTCACGATAGCATCGACATCATCAACGAAGCTACTGATATCAATGGGGTTACCGCAGTGTAGAAGAACAGCCGTTTTCTTCGAAGCAGCGGCGACAGCCTTGATCATGGCGACTTGGTTGGCAGGAAGAGTGATCTCCTCAAGATCAAACCCCTCAGACTCATACTGTTCGCTGCGGCCGGCGTAAATGATTGTGATATCAGATGACTTTGCGACTTCGACTGCTTCGGATATAGCTTGATCTTGGGAGTATTCCTCTTCGAAGGCCAGGGTGAGACCATATGGAGTAGGTTCGCCAACAACAGGCTCTCTTGATTGCATGGTGACAGAGATGTGGTATGATTTTCCTGCTTCCATCTGCAGCTCGACTCGCGACTCGAGCTTGATCAAGTTGAAGAGGAACTGCTCGGTTGTGATATCTGGCGCATCACCCTTGAGCACAGAGGCGCCGTCAACCTCAACATTAAATGAACCCGAGTGACGAAGCGCAAGTGTGTGAGTTCCAGTAGTCGTAGGAACCAGATTGGTGGTCATCTTCACATGAGAGCCAGGCGTCTTCAGCCCCGGCTTGCCTTGGCCCATCAGATTGATGGCAGCATGTTGCAAAGTCTCGGTGAGAACGGGTTCATCTTCACCAGCGTTGTAATAAGCCACTTCAACGCCCTTCTTGCCCTCGTTCGTCGTGACGATGTCAGCAGGTACGGTCGGAATAATACGTCGCATGCGAACACCACTTGCATATGAGACTGTTTTCTCATCTGGCAGTGCTTCCCGTAAAAGGTCGAGCGGAACCTGGCGATATTGAGGATTGCATGATGCACTGCCACCGCCGGTAAAAACAGCCTTCTTAGCATACTCACCAATGACTCCGACCCTCAGACCACTAGATGATGGCAGCGGAAGAGTTTGGTTCTCATTCTTCAAAAGAACGATACCTTCTTGGGCGAGTTGACGAGCGATCTCATTCGTCTCTGGGATGATCTCAGATTTCTCTGGTCCTTCGCTCTGTGCTGCTTGCGTACGGTTTCGTAGGTCGAGAAGCCGCGAGACACTGGCATTGATGACCTCTTCGCTGACTCCACCAGAGTTTACAGCCTTGATGAGCCTCTCGCCTCTGAAGACAGGAACGGGCATCTCAACGTCGACGCCAGCCTTCATGGAAGCTGCGGTAGAGCGAGTGCCGAACCAGTCTGACATGACGATGCCTTTGTAGCCCCATTCCTTTCGAAGAATGTCCTCAATAAGAGTTTCGCTGTCGCAGCAAAACGCTCCATCGACCTTGTTGTATCTTCCCGAGATATTAGTAAAGATCAGAACAAGATGGGGGATACTCACGCTGTCATGATTCCAGTAGGATTTGACTTCTTCAAGAGAAATGACCAAGCAGCGAGATAAATCTCCCTCAATGCCCGTCCATTCGGCGACTCGTCGACATTGTAATACCGCCTTTGAGTCTCAGAGTCATTGCAAACAAAATGCTTCGCACAAGCTCCATAGCCTTTGCCCTGGATACCGTTCACAATAGCCGCAGCCATATATCCTGAGAGTAGCGGATCTTCACTGAAGCACTCAAAGTTGCGTCCAGCTCGAGGATCCCTCTGGATATTGATAGTCGGCCCAAGGATCATCTGCGCATGCTTGATCTTTGCCTGGCGAGTGAGCTCAGCGCCCATCTTCTCCAAGAGCTCGGTGTTCCATGTTGAGGCTATGCAGGCTGTGTTGGGGAAGCAGGCTGTTGTGAGTGAACTGTTGAATTCACTGGGGCGTATTCCGTTGATTGAGTCAGCCGTCTAGCGAGCGTATTAGTAACCACTACTGGAGAGTGAAGTCTGTGACACACCTTGAATGGCGCAATACCCTTCTCAGGGATGCCTGCGATTGAGACAAAGTCATCTGGCGTACCGGACAGTAGCCTGACCTTTTCTTCTAGGGACAAGGTCAGGAGTGTAGCGTGAATATCCATCTTTTCCAAGACCAACGTGATCGTATTTACTATGTGCGCTCTTGTGCAATCTGGTGCTGGAAATATGTATATAAGGTAGCGCATCACAGGCAGACTAGCGCCCATGCCGTTGTAAAAAGCCGAGTCCAGGCGTGTTCCACAGCAGCGTCGTGGCGCCCGGGTTTTCCGGATTGTCGCTGATCCACAATATTATTTTCAATCATGTGGATTCGGATGCTGTAAGCTTGTTGCCTTCACCACGTAATTCGTGCGCTTGCTGTCGACTGTATTAGCGGATAGTTATGGCTTCAGAAAGACTATTCACGAATGATGATAGGGAAATGATACAGTTGAAAGTGTAACGGGGTCTGGAGACAGTCAAAACTGAGTTGGCCAAGATGGTATGGCAGTGGGCGGAGAATCTGTTGTGATCAATTTGCAAAACCGATAGAAATTATATTATCTCCATATCAACACTACTTCAAGTTGTCTTTTGACAGCTTTACAGATACCTCTGTTCCAGAGCCTTGAATAACACCATCATTCTCCAAACTCCAGCCATTCGGAGCCTTAACTACGGCAGTACTACCATGAGGCACTGATAGCTTAATGATACCTTGCCCCTGCTTCTCTTCTATATGTACTACCACTAAAAGTGACCCTTGAGGAGTCTCGAGTGAATATGCCACCTCTTCCAAGCCTGCAAAAACAGGCTCGACGCCAATCCTCTTCCAACCCGCCTCAAGAGGATAGACGCCGGCAAGATATCTTGGTAGCAAAAAGACCGGCCATGAAGACCATCCATGAGCCAGCGACACGTCATGATTGAAAGGTGAACCGTCAGTTCTCATGGCCTCCCAGTGAGCGCCAGAGTAGTTCGGATTATCCTGGTCAGCCATGATGCCCCATACCTGAGATAGTAGCTCTTTTGCCTTCGTGCCTTCGTTCTTGACGAAGAGAGCTTCTAGTGCAAAGCCAGATGCGTAGGGACTGGTAAGTCCAAACTTGTCCCATTTTCCGAGGCCTCGGAATGCAGAGGGCAGGGTTTCACTGGCAGGGAATATGCCCTCTACCAACTCTGGATGGTCTGGTGATACACCTAGAGTCGCGGCGTATGCGTTGACATCTTGGAAGACGCCGTCGGGGTCTAGAGACAGAGCAGGACGCATGATGCCTCGATCATCATTCCAAAGCGTACTGATCAATGACCTTTTCAGATTGGCTGCTTGTGAGGAATATTGAGATGCAGCCTCACTGTCCATGGACATTGATGCCATGGCGTTAAGGGCATCCAAATATGCAAGATTCAGACCGGTTGAAACACCGAAAACAGGCCCGCCCATAGGAAACCATGTCACTGTTCACTATCAGTACATAACAAAGTTAATGATTGAAATGACATACTCGAGAGATACGGTGGTGCTTGCACCAGCCCATCAGAGTTCAAGAACTGTCTTGTGAACTCCATTTGTCGTTCAAGCTGGTCATATGACTTCTCCACAACAGACCAATCGCCTGAGTGCAGCCAGTAGTCCTTAATTGAGACGACCAGTAGCAGCGCATATGTCAGACTGTAGTGGCCATAGTGCGGCGGGTCGTCTGCGATATCGTGCTCCGGAGCCTGGATGGGACACAGGTTGCCAAGATACCCTTCCTTAGTCTGATGACTGAGCAGAAGCTGGATAGTTCCCTTCCACGCCTCAAAGTCAGCAGTGGAGTATGCAATCGACCGGCCGGTGACGAAGGCATCACCACCAAAGGAGGCTCTGTCTCGTTTGGCTCCGTCGATGATACAGGCGAGTTTATTGGTTCCAACCTGGAAGTCATCAAATGTGCGACTAGCATCAGGTTCCAACAGCGAGTTCTCATAGAGAATATGTGCATCGTGATCTGTAACTGATAGATCTCGGTAGAGAGCAATCCAGCCAGGTGGTCCACCAAAGGCAACAGAACCAGTGTTGACAAGCCCATTTCCAAGCATCGCCTTCACATAGATGTCTCTGATATTGGCGACCTCATTGCCTTCAATACTGACTGTAACACGATCTTCCGCCGCGAGAGTCTCAATGTTCAACCAGCCAGAAAAGTCGAGACTCTCAGGAAGCAGCCATGACCCTCTTTCAATTGAAGGCAGGATAGATGATTTGTTCGACAACCCCTCAACAGCAGTCAACGTTCTGCTCCTTGCATCCAAGCAGAATATCAGACCGTTGGTGATCATGCGAACAGCCCAACTCGCACCATTCTCTTCAACCTTTGTCTGAAACGTGACTTTGTAGTCTTTCCATCTCGTTCCCTGTCGACAAGGAGCCCAGTGGCTTCCGTAAACACGAGTACCCTCAGCAGTAACATCCCACGCTGGAACCGTCTCTCCACGAGCAACGGTGCATAGGTCAACAGTCCGAACACCGTCATTCCAAATACGATTGATGGTCTCATCGGAGCAGTGAAAGTTGGCTGTTACTGGAGCATCAGGGCGCACTGCTTGGAAGCCAACTTGGGAGAACGTGATGCTCGATTTTGAGTCGAGTAGAGTTATCTTTTGGTACCTCTGGGAGGCTTGAGTGAATCGAGGCTTAATGGTTCGAGTATCGTTGGTGACTGTGGCGTGGTGCTGGCAGACTCGATAGCTGTCCATCGCGTTGGAGAATAAGAAGAATGGGCCATCGCCTGTGATAGTCAGCATTGGCACACTAGTGAAAACTTAGCGTAAGTAACTGTACCATTCTCGTTACCGATTCCCTCTATAGTCTCACTGTAGGTGACCTGGAACGCGACGTGTTTCTGTCCTTCGGGCGCTGATGCAGACTCAATGGTAAAGATGGGAAAGCCGCCCTCACAACGGCCATAGTCAAGGATGACTTCAGCCTTGTCCTCGGAGTCACCATTGCTCAAGGAAAAGGACGATACCTCATTCTGGCTTGTCACATTTCCTGCAGTCCGCAAGATTCGCTTTGGCGTGATGAACTTGGGTGCATTGCGGGTCTCCCGTGAATTCTCCATGTTGACTTGCCGGACTCTGATGGCGCTGCAGGATTACCCAGAGCACACAATTACTTGTTAGAGGTCACCTTAGGCTTAACACAAGCTCAAATAAGAAAAGTCTGCGTGATTCATTCGGTTTGTGATACCACGAGCGTGACAAATTACCCCGACGACCGAGTGAGATCGGGGAATCCTAGTGTCCCCGGAAAACCCGACCACATCCCCAGATTACCCCACAAGACAAGAGTCCAGACCTCTGGGGTACCACCAAAGCAAATCTCCATCTCCAACCAGTCTGCATCTCCAGTCGGGCATATTAAAGGGGCGCTTCAGTCCAGGGTTTTTCGTATTCCCATCTCAACATCCACAATCTCTACAGTGGACTATTCAACATCACCACTTCTTTTCTTTTCTTTTCCTGCCAAGATGACCACTCAGGACTTTGATCATGATGCGAGGCTTGAGAAGGCTGAGGTTGCGCATGCTGAGGATGCTGTTGCTGTGAGGGATCATGAGATGACGACTTGGGAGTGCGCGAAGAAGAACCCAAAGGCGATCCTTTGGGCTGTTTATGCAAACCGTGAGTCTCTAACAAGCACTCAGATTCGTAATGATTAGTTCTAATTTGACGAATAGTCGGAGCTACTCTTGTTGGTTACGAGAACCTCGCTCTGGCCGTTTGTCTCGCCCTCCCAGCATTCCAGTACGTTCAACTCCCTCACAAACCATCCTACATACTAACGCGACTATAGGATGAAGTTCGCCAGCCTCGTCGACGGAAACCTCATCATCCCAGCATACTGGCAATCCCTCTGGAACGCAACCTACAACATCATGCAGCTCTTCGGTTCCCTCGCCGCTGGCTTCGTCCAAGACAAACTCGGTCGACGCGCTGTTTTCCTCGCAGGCGTTATAATCGTGTCTTGTGGTATCGCTTTGGCGTATCTGGCTGAGACACCTGCTCAGTTTATGGGGGCCAAGATAATTTCTGGTTTTGCTGTTGGTGCGTTCCAGTCGACGACGCAGACTTATGTTTCTGAGATTACGCCGCTGCCTTTGCGTGGTATTGCTTTGTCTCTCAACATTCTCATGATGGTATGTCCTGCCTGCTAAATGCCTGGGTGACTTGGCTAACCTATGTGTAGAACGTCGGCTTCTTGATTGCCATCTCCACAACATACGCTCGCGTCACGATCATGAACGAATCCGCCTTCCGAGTCGTCTTCGCCGCTGCGTGGGTCTTCCCCGGCATCCTCGCCCTCGGTCTCCCATTCCTCCCCGAGTCTCCATACTATCTCATCGCCAAGAACAAGCGCGATCTTGCTCTGAAGCACCTCGCCAGACTCTCCTCCAAAGATGAAGATCTTGATGCTCGTATCCGTCACATGGAAGAGACCGTCGAGGCTGAGAAGCTCCTCTCTTGCGAGAAGGCTTCGTTCTTGGAGTGCTTCAAGGGTAGCAACTGGCGCCGCACAAGGATCATTCTGATCTGCATGTACATGCCCCAGATTGTCGGCTCTAGCTTGTCATCCAACGCTCCGTACTTTCTCAGCCAGACTGGGTTGAGCAGTGGTTTGATCATCAAGATTATGCAGATCGGTCTTGGTGTTTCCATCCTGTCCTCACTGGTAAACATCTACATGATGACTCTCTTCCGCCATCGACCATTGATGTTCGTCGGCATGACCATTTGCGGTCTCATCTATCTGATCATGGGCGTCGCAGCTGCTTCTCCTCAGTCCGAGAAGACCAACCTGGCTATCGGTATCTCTATGCAATTCCTTGCTCTTGCTTACGGTCCTGCTATTGGATCGAGTCTCGCTGTGGCCGGTGAAGTGTCTGCTTCCAGATTGCGAGCCAAGTCACAAGGTATTGCCTTCGGATTCCAGGCAATCACCAGCACTGTTTGGGTTACAGTGCTTCCGTACATGTTCAACAAGGATGAAGGCAACATGGGTGGTCATATCGGTTGGGTCTTCCTCGGCATGACGCTGTTGATGATGGTAGCTGTCTTCTTTGATGTTCCGGGCACCAAGGGCAGAACCTTCCATGAACTTGATATCATGTTTGAGAAGAAGATTCCTGCTCGCCATTTCGAGCATTACAAGAGCGACTGATAGGACAGGTGCGATAGGGTACCTTTGGCAGAGTTTTATTCTCTACGTGTGACCTAGCTAGGCTTCTTTAAGATGCTTTACCTGCTATAAGCACATTTTATTTTACCATTCGCATTAGTCCACCTGCACATGTGTTGTCGTGATGGTTTGGGGCATATCATGTCAACTTTTGCTTGACTCGAGAACCTTCCCTCGCTGTCTAAGCTCGCGTCTGATCTCATGAATTGAGCCTGTAGTGCTTAAATTGTGCTTAAACTTCACAAAAGAGCCGATTATAACTCTGTGGTTGCATTGCATGTAAAAATTACGATGCGATTCGTCCATTAACTACAGGGGGGCTGCTTCGTCTAACGCCATGAGCAAGTTTGCGCATATTTCGACCCTCTCATCATGGACTCCAGGATTCTCTTTAGCCTTGGAAATGAACATGGCTTGACTAGATGAGTCGATTTGCGCATGAACCCTTCTATTTTCAGTAGAATTGAATAGTTTATTGCTTTGGAAATGGTACTGATCAATTGGCGGCATGCCACCTCGCTTCAGTTTCATCGTGCGACTCTAGTTTAGCCCTACAAATATCCTCACTTACCCTGCCATTATCATGTTCAAGTTGCGCAGTAGTTTTGAACCTATTGACAGCTAGCACGATGAGACTCCTTCTTGTGCCTCTGCTGTCACTACTGGCCAGCAGCGCCAATGCCTACAAGACAGGCCTCATGGGCTACGGCCAGTCGTGGTACGATCCCCCCTGCGCCTACGGCTGTCGCGCCGTGATCGGCAGTGCACCTCTAGACTGTCCATCAATGGAGCACCACACAGGTACGAGCGAACACTCACACGGGGGCTCGCCACTAGCGCCCTGCATCGCAACCAACGGTGACTTTTTACGCACTCTGGCATACTGTCTGAGCACTCGATGCGCAGATGTTTCGGCCTCTAAGCTTGAAGCATACTGGGCTGGCCAAGCAACTGGAGACAAGACAGTTTCTGCGGAATGGACGTATGGTGCTGCGCTTGCGAATGTGACGGCGCCGCCGAAGAGGACTTATGTCGCGGGCGATACGCTGAACTATACAGCGCTTGTCACAGATGCTGATTATCAGTGTCAGTATGATTTTAATGCCTTCTTTGATTGGGAGGAGGCTGTTCAATCCACCTATGTGTAGGTCTGATCGTTGAATGCCCTGTCCACGGCGTCAACTAATGCCTTCTACGTTTAGAATTGTCTTGATCTCGATTGGTGTAGCAACGCCCGTCTTCTTCTCGGCCCTTGGCTACCTCCCTTTCATGACCCGAGCCATAGATAAGATCAGACCATATCTCGTCTACCCATCAACCTTTCGAGGCTACAACATACGCCCTCTTCCTTACCTTCTTGGGAATGCACCAACGACCGGTCAAGGCCTTTGGATCGCCATGTTTATCATCCTCAATATCGTCCTCGGTACGGTCTCGTACAAGAACTTCCCATATACCCATCGCTGGGGCTTCACCAAGTCCGCCGAGCTACTAGCATACGTCGGCTACCGAACCGGCCATATTTCATTTGCCCTACTACCGCTCACAGTGCTGTTCTCGTCGCGCAACAATATTCTCCTATGGATCACCGACTGGCCTTTCTCAACTTTTCTGGTGCTTCATCGCTGGGTCGCTCGTCTCTGTGCGCTCCATGCGATCGTTCACTCCATCACCCTCCTCGCCGCATACATCAGCCTTGGAACGTACTACACGGACGTGCACAAGCCTTATTGGATTTGGGGTATTGTTGAAACACTATGCCTACTACTTCTTCTAGCCCAGAGCGTTCTTTGGCTACGCCGTGCTTCATACGAAGTCTTCCTCATTCTACATATTGTCCTCACCGTTTTTGTTATCGTTGGCTGTTGGTACCATGTCTACTTCTGGAAGCCATTCTCTGGAGTTTATGAGCTGTGGATATACATGGTGTGCGCCGTGTGGTTCTTTGATCGGCTCTTTCGTGTGCTACGAGTTGCCAAGAACGGTATCCGCCAGGCCAGTGTCGTCGAGCTATCTAATGAGATCGTCCGCCTGGATATTTCTGGTGTCAGATGGTTATCTACCCCAGGTTATCATGCCTATATCTACTTCCCTACACTACAGCCCTTTCTCCCGTGGCAGAATCATCCTTTCTCCATCACCAACACTGCTTTACTACAGGGGACATCTGCAGCAGGATCATCGCATACAGGCGGGGCTGTATTGGAGTTGGAAGTTGATGCCTTCAGTTGGTGAGCCCAACATGCTATGGTTTATCGATGACGTGATCTCAGGGCTAGAAGGGTTTGATGGTGTGTATTCCTTTGACTACATAATTTCTAACCAGTTCAAGCGTCCCTGATCAGTATCACTACTCTCCATCACTTTTGCTTTCCGTAAATCTCTCCTCCGTGCAAGTTGCAACTACGGTCTCAGATCAACTTCAGAATCCAAAGCTGGTCAGTGCGGAGATCGTTAAGGGATCCGTGCGATCCAACAATACGAGTACTTTAAAGGCATTATTATTAGCGCCCTTTGGTGCAATGGTTAAGCACCTAGGCAAGCCCTGCGGTAATGCAGAAGGCAGTGGGTTTGAAACCCGCAAAGGGTATAATTTAACCCTTTTATTAAGGCAGGCCTCTAAAAGTAGCCTAGCATGCCGACTAAGGCTTAGGTAAACTGCCAGTTACTAGGCATAGCTTAACTAGAGGTTATAGGGGGTTTAACTGGCTATATAGCCAATTAGGGACTAGTTATAGTAGATTAAGGTGGTTTAGAGAGCTATAATTAGTTTAGATAAAAAAAAACCCGATTTTCCCTATCTAGGTAGTTAAATAGCTAAAGATAATATATAAGAAATGTGTTAGATCGGATTATGCGGGGTAGATACCCTAGATTAGGCTTAGGTAGCTAATAAGACCCCAATTACATGTATTATTATCAGCTGTGCTTTCTAACATTCACAGAGAAAGGACTACTCACCCGTACTGGGCGCTGCCGCTTTGAAGGGTAACCCAAGTTCCATTCGGGATGTTCTCAATCCTTCACTTTCAGTTAGTATGTTAAGACTTTCATGTTACGTTGACTTACTTGACAATAGTCCCATGAGCGGGAAAGTATCCAACAGGACGAATACACCAGAGCTGATGCCCTCCGAAACCGCTATACTGCCAGCCAACGATCTCAGTACCATCAGATGTGCCTCCATTGTACAGATCCATAGCTCCTATACAACATTCGTTATCGTAGCCATCACATCGGTTAATACAGATACTTACGTCCAGAAGCCCTGACATTTTGAAGTCTGAACTGGGGCTGATCATCAGGACCATGCTGGTACTTGACGCACTTCCACTGCTGGTTCTCATTCAAATGGGCTTGCCATCCGATGCAGGGAGTGCCGTCAGGAGGGTTAGTGAAGCCTAGTTTTAGGTTAGAGGGACGAAGCAGAGTGCCAAGAGGGGCGTACCATCTTTGAGATCGATAGCGGTGCCGGTTGCGAAGTTGACGAAGGCTACGGTCTTGCCTTCGAGATCGTGGGCGTTGATCATGGACATTTTGATGATTCTTCTGGTGATTGACGTAAATATTGTATTGTTTGTGTGATGAGAAGTGTTTGTAATCAGTAGATAGAGAATAAGACATGAGCTTTATACATTTTCCATCCATTCAGTCAGCATGGATAGATCTTCAGAGTCCAGCTGAATGGCGTTGATCATTCTCCTCGCAGACATTTAAGCTAACCACTTGCAAGATTGGTGGAATCTCGGCGAAGGTCAAGGGCTGAGGTCTATCGAATAAGACACTTGAACTGCCGGTTGTAACAAAATTGAGGCCTTCCAATATCTGCAACAAAGCGAAGATAGTCGAAAAGCCCAGGTTCCGCTCATCTGCAATTGGTCATCTAACTTCCCTCAGCTGGCACCAGTCCAGCCCTATTACTAAAACACACGCATGGTAGTATTCCCGCTCGGACTCTGCAGAAATCTCACTGCATGAAGGCACGCCTCAGCTAGCCACAGTTGCCTAGACCCCGCTCAACATCACTTTCACAGTTCGAATAGCCACGGTGAATCATCCTGTACTTTGAAATGCCGGCAGTTGTAATTGCTTTTCTTGGCACATAGCTCTCAAAATCAGTTCGCATTCCCCGTCTCAGCTCGCCCCAATCCACGCCATGTTTGAATGTCCCACTCTCAAAATATACCGGTAGTTCTACCTCTGAAGTATCCCCTCCTTTAATGACTACCCCTCCCAAAGAAACTCCTGCTTAATCCCAGGTATCAACGGCCTCAGCGCCATACCGTAATCTCCTCCATTAGGCGTCCTCATGAGCGTATGAATATGGAACTTTGCAGGTTCATCATTATTCAAAAAGACACCCGAATGGTGATCAAACTCAAATATCACAACCGGGCTCTGGATCCGATAATAAAACGGATCATCATCGCCATACCCTCCAATCCAGCACCAGTAAGTTTCATGGAACCACTTCTTCAGCAGTTCCAGGCGTAGCTTTCTCGCCCTTTGCGGCAAATAAAGAAAGAACTCATTTGCGATACCGAGGATGTATTCCTGCTGCTCGGTTGACATGTCCGACACAAGAATTCCTTCATAGGGAACGATTCTATTATCGCGATAAGCACCACATAGATGGCGTTGATCATCATGATTCCATCGTCCGTGAGGCATGGCGGGATCTTTCATAAGCTTATACACTTGCGATGTCTTTTGCTGCTCTGGTGAAAGACTCTGCATCAGACGCAGCCCGAGGGTTTCTTCCTTGTCCAGAATTCGTGTACCCTTGTAAGGCCCTTCATCAATGAGATTAGGCTCCGCGCCAGTAAACCATGGCGACACCACAATCTGAGTCTTGTAAAGGAAGATATTCAGACACAGATGGTGGCCGTAGAATGAGTAACCCCAAGGCCGAGTTGTCGACGGTTCATCGAAAAGAACGAAATTGTAGGAGAATTCGTTCATGATGGCAGGTGTCTCGACCAGTTCGCCCAAGAAGTGATTAACTCGCATAGCCCCAATGGCTTTTTGGTAACCTTCTGGCGAGAGGGTGAGCTCCAAAACTTTCAGCGCCTTGGATCTCAAATCGTCTGAGAGTTCATCGAGGCGGACTCCTTTATCGCTGAGGAGAAACTCTGGGTTCGACCATGAGCGCCATTCAGGACTATCGATGTGATGGCATGTCTTGAGCACCTGGTCCTGGCTCAGACTGGCGCAGAGGTTACTCGCGGCCTCGACGATAGTGTCGATGGGTATACCGTCATCTTGCAGCTCGAACAGGCCGTCCCTAACAACACCTACGCTGCATTAGTCTCTGTCCACGACAACCCGATCAGCAGAGAAAAATACCGTACCGTCATTTGTGATGCCCTTGTAGGGTTCTTGAAACAAATTGCGCCAGTGCAAGTACAATCCATGAAGCCAAGGCGGTTGACCTTCTTTCTTAAAAATATCGGCGTATTCATACGAGTCCTGCTTCTTCATATTCTGGAAGCGCGGCTGATTTAGATCGGGAAGATACTGGCGAAAGGCCCCATCAGAGCCTGATTGCGAAGCCATGATTGCGAATGTTGATAGCGGGTCTCGAAGTGATCCAAAGCTGGAGTATGAGTTTCTGGGTCAATTTGTAACGACGCGATCCCCTCAAAATGCAACGGATGTATCGTACGTTTCTGGCTTGTAATTCCGTCTTTCTTACGACGACTAGGAGTTGTTGATTGGCTTGCGGCTTTTCCGTTGCATCACCAAATGCGGGGTTGGAGTGGTGAGCGGGATTTCCGGGGGCTCCGATACAGGAGGTCGGCAGATAATAGCGGAGTTATTGAGCATCTTGATTCACTGGGTTGTCAACAGTACAAAGTGATACCGACGAAGGATACACTGAGCCAAGAATCAAGAGATAGGAAATTATTCACCATGGCTTCTTCTGCATTCAAGCGTAGGTCCATCCCCACCAAATGCTTCGGGGCCTGTTCTGTGCTAACAATGAGACAGGCCTTGTGCGCTTCGTTCCCAAATCAGCGCCCTCGAGCATCTTGATCGGAGAGCCAGTGCAAGCCCTTCTTGATGTCGGATTGGCATCTCGTGAGGGCAAAGAAATTGCCGTCAATGTTTTTTCCGGACGATCGGTCTTATCGCCTGGTTCGCGTACTGATCGAACGGAGTCCGTTGAACGGCTGTTGTCACCTTTGGCGCAGGATGAAGTTGGTACTATTCGATGTATCGGATTAAACGTAAGTATATTTGTAACAAGTTGAATAGGACTCAAACTGATTATTTGCAGTACGTTCAGCATGCAAAGGAGGTCAAAATGGATATCCCAATTATCCCCACGCTGTTCCTGTACGTCTGCTCCCATCCTCCACGACCATGGTGCTAACTCATACTTCAGTAAGCCCAATACAGCACTTGGTGACCCGTGGCCAGCTCCTACTCTCCTCCCTAAGATCACTCAAAACGATGGAAGTGGAGACTACGAGTCTGAGTTGGCGGTCGTGATTGGAAAAGCAGCCAAAAACGTTTCTGAAGAGAACGCCATGGATTATGTGCTCGGATTCACAGCCGCCAATGATGTCTCGAGTCGTGTGTCACAACTGAACCAGTCGCAGTGGTGTTTCTCCAAGGGCTTTGATGGAGCTTGTCCTATCGGTAATTTCTGCTGCCTCAGCGTGGCGATAAAAAGCTAATCAGTCATAGGTCCAACTCTTGTGTCGACCTCAGAGATTCCAGATCCTTCCAAGCTTCATATTCGTGGTCTCAAGAATGGCAAGGTCATGCAGGACTGCTCACTAGAGTGCGTATCACTCCGTCCCCACTCTTCCAAGAGTTTGTTAGCTAACATCGCCTAGCGACCTCATCTTCAGCGTTCCCAAGCTGGTCAGCTTCTTATCACAAGGAACAACCCTCCCCGCCGGCACCGTCATTATCACTGGTACACCAGCTGGTGTAGGCATGGGCAGAAACCCCAAGGAGACCCTTTCACATGGCGATGAGTTCAGGGTTGAGATTCTGCCACATATCGGGACGTTGGTCAATATTTTTGAGAACGAGTAGTGACACATTTCACAATAGATACTTACAAATATAAAGACATTATTTATTATACACAATTGGCAAAAAAAGATGAGTTGTGTAGTAGGCTCTTTTCGTATTGTCGTATCATAGTATTTGGGTCTTTCTTGTCTCTCTCGCTCTCGCTCTCTTTTATTTTTATCATATACATTTGATGCTGTTATCTCTGTACTTTCTGTGGAATTGTTTGGTTGTGTTGCGGGAAAGATATTACAGTTATCCTGTTCTTTCCGCAGTGGTTGCTTGTCCTGGAAGGCGGGAATTGTATCGACTCTAGATATTTGAGTTCCGAATCTTGGACGTCGTTGTCGGAGCCCACTACACCACTCGTGTTTTGGTTGTGCTGGTAATACATAGTTTTTGGTACATAAGGGATGGACAGCTGGGCTTCGGGCTGAGTGTTAGTCATAAACCGTTGGGAAAGTTTGTCTGAAGTGGTCAGCCATTCCGGAGCACGCACCCAACATACTTTGGAAACAGGCATTAGGCTACAGAGCGGCCCTGTTGCGAGGGTCAAAAATAGCACACAACTTACACGAAGAGGCAAGCGCACAACACGTTTCAGAGGATCCATCGCCATCCCAGGAAGCATCTCTGCACTATCGCCTGAGCGTTTTATCTTGACGACATGGCTATACAGCAGATCGCCCTGATTAAGACTGCTGCATATTGAACTCTGATAATTCCCTTGACGATGAAAAGTCGGCAGTCAATAATAGACAAGCAAATAATAGACAGTCCGAGGCAAAACGATATATATTATACTACATGAAACAGGCAAAAATTGAGAGTGGTGTAGTAGGTGCGTTGGGGAATTTCTTCCCAGGTAGTGTCTCGATTGCAGTTATCTCTGCTCTTTTTGTTGAGGGCTCACTGCTGTTTGCCACTGCTCTTTTGGGGAACTGCTGTTGTTCTGCTCTTTTTTTGATCGGGGGAGGGAGTTGAAGGGGTAGACTTTTGTTTTTTGGGTTCAGATCTGACGATCTGGAGGAGGGCTGTACCTACTACACCACTCTTGTCTTGGTGGTGCTAGTAATAGATAACTTTTGGAATATATTGGTTCACACTAAGCAGCTCAGAGTTTTGGGAGGGAGAAGTGTGGAGGGACCTGTCTGAGTTTGAGATGAAAGTCTATACTCTTACTGCACAGTGAGGAGACGAAAACCAGGTAGGTAGCCACATTCACGCTGATATGCGGATCAAGTAAACAATACGATAGACCCAACACGTCCACTCAAACTGTCTGGTATTCGATATATTTGACGATATCCGCCTGACCTTCCCATCTTGATGATCTAGCTATCCAGCAGAGGAGGAACCTTCTCAACGAGGTACTCGACAATAGCATCCGGCCCTCTCTCAACCTGCAGTCCCGTCGGAATAGCATGAAGCTTAATATCAGGCACAATAGACTTTGCCAACGAGTGGATCTGCTCCGCCTCTTCCGCTGACCACATAGAAGCCGAGAACTGAGAAACAAAGTTAGAGATGTCGCATAAGCTTTTCGATTTATCCTTCACGCACCAATACATTCGGCTTGTGCTCTGTTACTTTCGGAACAACCTCATCTATGCCTAAACTAATTAATCACGTGTCCGTGTCACTCTGTTGATAAACTTACTCGAACAGTTATCCACGTGGATAATCTCATAGTCATCTTGCAGCTCGGTGATCAAGCGTCCGATAAGGCGCTTTGCGCGCTCTGGCGCCGTGTTGACGGTGACGAGTCGGAATGGACCTTTTCTTGTAGACATTTTGACGATGCTATGATTGGGGAACTATTTTCTCAAGTGTTGTATGAGTAGAGGTTAATTATACGTCGTTAACGGCAACTCGGATATAGTTGGCTTGCTACCCCGCGGATCTTCCGAGAGCATGTGGGGACGGCAGATTCATGTGGCCGGTCACGGAGGATGACATGCTGTGTGAGTTCCGAACTCCTTCCCCAGCCCCATCTCTATCAAATTCGACAACGAGAAGCAGTCGGAATAGTGCAACGTATTCCGTATCACGGCCAACAAGCGCAAAGGCATACAAGGAGCTGGCCATGTCTGATTTGAGTCCCTTCGGCAAAAGCTCGGTTAACGTGCTCAACAATTGGCGGGAATCCATGTTGTTCCAAGACAGATACTTCTTGTGGCTATGACTGCAAGCTCTAATCTTACGGGCATATTGATCGAGACTTCTGGGATAAGCGCTCGAGCGTTGCATAGAGTTTTTATTAATAAACCAATTTCTTTTTCCAGCATCCTCGGCGCTCCCGGATCTTGGCATCAGCCACTGGATGGACCTGGAGCCAAAGCAGATATGCTGTAGAACCTGGTCTTCAATGAAACAGCAGTTGTATTATTGGACCGAAAATGCAGATATATACGAAGTATTTGAAGTAGATTCTCTCTTTTCACTAAGCATTCATATCGTCATACCTATCTTACTTTTCACTTATTATCTCGGCTATCCAGGCCTCACGGAAATTTTACTCCATAGCTTGCGGTGCCTTGCCAAGCTAGTACACTAAATATAATGTTATTAATCTTGAAGCTGAGCGTTGGCAAATGACTTAAGCAAACCCACTCTGAGCAGATAAATACACAGACCTAAAGCGTTATGGCCTGAAATTGAGCTATTATATGATGCAGGTTCTGTAGATCCTGTCACTCGTTTAGTTCAGTATGTTGTTACCCTGGTCCTCTGCAAAGTTTATTTGGATATGCTTTGCGTATCTCAACGTAAGACTTTGTAATGCTGACATATTGCGGGTCCCGATCCTTTTCTCGTATTTCGTCTAGGCTACCCTCACCACCCAGTCTAACACTCCCACTCCACTTACCCAGTTAAGCGGCAAGCTGCATAGGGTAGCTAATGCTTCTCAGCTTGCATTTGAACCACCGTTTTGCAACTTCGTTAGTCCCTTGTCTATATCCTTCAGCGCCACTTAATCAACGAGTACCATGAATAGTGTCAATCCTTCACATTTTCAGCTCGACACTGACTTCAGCGAAATGACAAACACTGAACAGGAAATCAACCTGATTCTTACAGCCTTTCTCTCAGAAACACAATCTGTTACTGCTTCAGAAGCCGCTGCGCAAATCAATAATCTTTTCCCGCACCAACCTGAAAAAGACGGGCGCCACAAATCACCAGGAGGTTTCTTTGCCGCCTTTTGGGACATTGCGTTCCAAATCGCTGTCCAGCTTGACTATCAAACTCAACAAATGCAAAGATTCATCTCTTTGATTAAAACCCTTCGTGACCTGCCCAGTACTGCTATCCTGGAGGACGGCCGGAGGTTATGGCAGGACTTACCAGACCTGTCGCTTTTCTTTACTGAGAGATGGAATCGTAAGTTAAACCTGCTATTCTTGCCCGGGAATCCTTTAAGGAAAAGGTGCACGCAGCAAGCTAACGTGATGAATAGAAGCAGGAATTACGAATCAAGCTACTATTCCACCTGAAACTATTCAGCATTGGATCAACTTAAATGGCCTAGCCGCATATCTCACGATTGGAAATCTCTATGGAGGTTGGTACCGCGCGTTGGAAAGTATCAAACTAGGCCTTGAGAACGGCAGCAGAAGGGAAGCTCAAACGATCATCGAGTGTTTTGCACAGGCAGCGGCGCCTTGGTTCATTCTGTCGTCACAGCAGATTTATCACATGTGCAGAGAGAATGCGCTCCAAGACTCCAGTATTCGGGGGCAGCTATGGAAAGGGAGACCTGGGTTCAATTTGGAGCGTTGGGCTTTTTGGCGATCACGATTTACCGAGTTGAGAAATCACTCGTTAGCGACTGATGATCTGAGGGAAGTTTTCTCGGAGGCCAAGGCTGCCATGGAGAGAGTGAGCGAGTGATTCAGCCGGCCGTGTACCTCTTATTGATATCCTTCCACGACTGCAACAAGACAGGGACACACCCTCCGAAGTGGACAGTTTGTATTGGTCTTGCTGAATAAACAATATGTACCGAGTACTTGTATGCTGAAACGATGAATCTTCCTGCTTGTAGTAAGTGCGGCTTGAAGAAGAAGTAAAGATAGCTTGGACTTAAGTCAATATCGCTGTTTCCCTCTACACTGTGTCTGCTGCTAGCACCCTGTACTCTCAGTTCCGACTTTTGTAGAGCTATATGCATAGTCTAGAATACAACTCGTATTGACTGGAGGCGGCCGACTTATGCGAGGCCCGCTTCGTGGCCCCCAAATGGTCTGAGCAACAGAGGAAGAGGCATTTTATTTCCCCTTACATGTCAAATTGAGTTCATTGTTATGTGATCACCTGCCTGCGGGACGAGCTGAGTAACTGACCCATCTCTAGCGTTACCCCTGTACATGAAACCGGGAACGCAAGGGGACGGCTCAGTCATGCAATTATAAAGACATATCCAAGAGATTACTAAGTGTGATTTATAGTGATTCAAGCTTAGCTTGAGTTCGGCCAAGGGCCATAGCCCATGGATATAGAGCTCTTTTTGCTCAATACCTCGTATTATCCTTGAAAACGACCTTCCACTCCATGAGAGCTGATACAATGCTCCTCAGCCTATGGCCGTAGAATTTCAACTGCCGTAGATCTAAATATTCTTAAAACTTATTCCTAGTATTTTTACACGGCGCGTCACTTGCCTCAGCTGCCTCTATAAAAGATGTTAATTTCCCTCGACTTCAGGATTATCTCGAGCAGCATCGCCCTTCCTCTTCAGCATTATTGCTAGAACTTCACAACACTTATAACGATATGATTGGACTACAGGGTTTGGGCATTGCCCTCTTACTTACTGGTCAAGTCATTGGAGCTACTATACCTTCAGAACCGGCCACGGGTCTCGAAGCTCGTGGAATGCCAGCGGTAAGTAAAAACTAGCCTGTATATCGACACCAAGTCAACTGGCCTAACTCATTGGTCTAGCGAGTCACTTGTAAAGTCAGCACCGGTACTTTTATCTTCACTGTACAACAGGCCCGGGAGGAGTACAACCGAGTGAAAGGTCTCTACAACCCGAGCACTAAGAAATACCCTACCAAGAGCGGGTATCCCCACGAGTTCAGCAACTTTGGCGATATCAAGTTCGACGACACGGCCTGCAATTCGAAGAAGCGTCCGGTTGAGATCTACGAGTTTCCTATCTACCAGCGCTCATCTGAGGGCACTGGAGCTGTGCATTATGATGCCAACAAGTCGAAATCCGATCAACCTGGGCCAGGGGAATGTCGTGTTGTATTTACGGCGGAGAATGGGCATCTGTGCGGCGTTATGTGCCATAAGAGCATGACCCCCGGTGGCGATCAAGGATTTATCAAATGCACTGCCTAAGGTTGTTTATGTACTGGCTTGACATGTTTCGAGAGATATATATATTTAATGGATATCCTAGGCGAGATAATCAGGCAACCTTTTGCAAGTATAAGACCGGGAGATTCCGTGTGCAAGCAAGGGTCTGTTATGGTTGTGTTAGTAAGCCTGCAAAGAATGACATAAGTATTACCAATCCGCATTAATGAACCTATTGCATCCGGACTCTGGTCTAAATCAGCCAGAGATTATGCACGATCTTCTCAAATTGTTATTCCTCCAATACAAGTTAGTGACTTATTTTAGGTGCTATAAGGTGCTCTTTAGCTTATCTCTTCTTCCCTTCCTTATTACTCTTTTCTCTGTTGCTTTTTTCTTCTCTTGTTAATCTCCAAAAGTAAGCACTACTTATTGTAAATCACGGTTTCTAGCCCATATCCTATCACAACCTGTATAGGGAAACATTTCTTCCCGGGTCTGATATGACAGACAGATAAGCATCAGCATTTCTAGCCGTAACATTCCCTCGTATCCTGAAAGCTGTTCTTTCCCAAGACAACTCCCATTTATGCTTCACGACTGTACTTTTTTCTTTTCATTTCTACATTCAGATAACAATCGATGTCGCCGTACTATCAAAATAAGCTGTCTAACGAATGATCGTCGAATTTGTTTGACTTCATCATGTCATTCTTACTTCTCAATAGATGCTACCGCACATCTGTTCTGAGAACGGCCAAAACAGCACAAGAACGGTAAGTTACTAGCCTGGAAATGGTATGCCTCATGCTTCCGAGGTATAGCACACAATGATGAGAGATGTTGACAGAGTTTCAAGTTGTTTTCACCACAGTAGGAGATACTATGGACGAACAACCGCCAGCAAAAGGAATACACACCCTTTAACCGTATGGGACTGCGAGCCGGTATGTCGACCTTATGACGTGGAAACTTCTTCTGTAGTAGGTTCTGAGTGACAGCTAGCTTTATCAGAACATGACGCCTATCCTGGGATGGGCGCTCAAGGGAGATATAAATATCGAACGGATGAGCGACACGCTCAAACTGTCAGTTCTCCGTAAAGCTCCGTGGCTGGCCGGGCGCTTGGCATGGAGAGAGAAACGTGTAAGAAGTCTCATCCATTCTTGATACCCATTTCATGTTCATATATGCACTTTTCTCAGGCGCTGATACTTTCCGGCTCAAGTTTGAAATCGATATACCCGAAGCGTCGCAGGAACGGTCTGAGCCCTTCAAGGTCACTACGTTCGGAGCACCAGATCGAGCCCTGCATGAGATTCTCCCTAACTACATTCCTCGTGGATCGGCGTCTCCTTGTGTTAAACGATTCGACCCTCGTAAGGTCCCCTGCCTACAGCCTCTAGCAGCCTTCACGAAAACAGCCCACCAGTGTGCAAAGCAGAATGGGCGGTTGATGCATCTTCACTTTGTGAGAGCCAAAGACTTAACTTTGATGACTGTCGCATGGCAGCATGTCGTACTCGATGCACCCGCTCTGAGACTGATAGTTGCCGAGTGGGAAGACATTCTCGCGGAGGACACACACATGCTCTCCCATGATCCGGATAACCATGGATCGGGGATCGATGGACTAAAGGACAGACCTAACTTGAATGCGTTGACCAGTAACCTTCAGATAAATCCCACCTCGTCCCTTCCGGGATGGGCAGCCGTCACTCTTTGGGGTGGATTGAAGTTGAAACTGCTCTCAAAGTTTTATAGTCTTCGTTATCCGCGCACATTTGGAACGGCGTACATGCCCCCAAATCTTGTTGCGGCACTGGTCACGCGGGTAAGGTCGAACGCAGGACCAGGAGTAGTACTCTCGCGAAATGACATCGTTGCTAGCTGGTTTTACAGGGTAAGATTATCACAGATTCTCTGCTTCGATATTGACGAAATAAAAGGCAATATGCGAAATTTATTCACCAAGAATATCTACGACCTTATCTCGAGCTGTGAATCTACGTGGCAAGCATGATCTCATCTCGCCCAGTGTATCAGGCAACGCTTTAGGCCTGGCCGTCATGCCGAGTGTTGAATCTGGCCCACTTCAACATACATCACTTGAAGATCTGGCGCTGGCAACTCGCCGTTCGGTAGAGAAGTTCAAAGATCCAGAATACGTCTCTAAATTCATGGGTTTCAGGATGAATTGCGGTAATACAAACCGCTTTGCAGTTCCAGAAGTGAATCTCAGCAATCAGCGATGTCTCATCACATCTTTCGTGAATCTCGGACTCTCGAATCCGAATTTTGGAGAAGGAGTTTCGGTAGAGAGGCCAGTGCAATTGACCATGGAGCCGGTTGTGATAAGAGTCATTGATGATTCTAGAGGCGGTTGGAGTTTCCATGGAAACTTACCACGCGCAGCTTGGGATGCTTTAGAGAAGAACATGGAGCGAGAAATGGAAGAGCTTGCCGCAAAGTCCCAGCGGAAAGCAATCGAAACCTCTGTCAAAGGGGCTTAGGAGAGCATTTACCATAACGAAATCTAATCAAGCATTGGGTGCCATTTACTTCTATTGATCATTATTGCGAGTCCAAGCATTTCCTTATCGTATGTCTTTCTTTGCATGGCCTTGTCCAATTCTATTCCTTTACTCAATAAGTAGCCAAAAGTTTCTTGACACTAAAACTCAGTCATGAATCAAGAGAGATACAATGCTGTCATGCAGGAGTAGCTCATCGGACCATTCCGAATGATATCAGCTCGATAGACGAGGCTGCCAAGGTGCTTTAGGCAAACCACTAGATATATGACTAGAAGAGTAGACACATCCATAACTTCTGTAATCTTGTCGAATAATCTGTCAATGAGACTTGCCCTTCCAGACAAGATCGTTCGCTTTGATGACAAGATTATCGATCATACTATGGATACCAGGGCCAGGAACGGTATTGGGCGTATCTCGCTGAAGATGAATAGTTCCAGCTCGCAGAAGCTCGAGATCAGCACGCGCTGAGAGAGATTTTGGTTTGATAGATATACTCCAATACAACGTTGCGATCGCTGCCATGTAATTGTTCACTTGAAATCTGCTATACAGTAAGATAACAACCACTACCAACAACATCCAAAACTTACACAATAGCGCAAGTTTTCCAGTCACTCCCATCGGAGGCATTGTTGTGTTCATTCAGGGCTTTGATGAGAGACCGGGCTGCCTCAAGACAGATAGCTTCACTTGCTTTAAGACGTCCGCTCATCACGGTTTGGGCCTCGCCAGTAGCTGATGATGCCAGTTTCATTGCCAGCCAATGTATCGAGCGAAGCATGTTAAAGTACTCAAGGTGGATGCAAAGAATATGTGCATACCTCTCGGGGGACACCAGGATTAAGTTGTCAGGTCGACATTCGACCGGTAGGCTATCTTTCCACTGGATTAGGTCGCAGTCGAGTTTTGCAATCTGGCTAAGCTTCCAGGCGCGCGACTCGCTTCCTTGTATCATGTTGCAAAAACGGTTTTGGAAAGTATGGATTTGGAATATCCAGGAGTAGATATACGAGAAGTTGGGAAGTAAGGACCCATTTTCGGTTGTTTCAAGATCCCCAGGGGTTTTGGAAAAGGATAGGTCAATCTTAGCAACAGCTGGAGGGCGACCCTGCGACATTGAAAGCGTCCTGGGCGTGTCAGCGACTTTAGGCCTAATCCGTTTTTGGAATGCCTTACGCATCGAAACTCAAAGCAATCCACCATAAGTTCTTGGATTCAGATGAAGTAAGGCTCGTTTGTGACGGGAGTCTGTCAAGTCCTAGACCTTGGGCCATCCGGACAGCCAATCCAGAGTAAGTCCACGCAATCCCAGCTTTTGCAACAGCCATATAATGAACAACCTAGAAAAGTATGTGTTAGGTTCTGTCTAGACGTGGAGTAAGACGATGAGTTTGACTTACGTGTAACAGTACGATCTGCAAAGATAGCTCGCCTGGGGACGAAATGCAGTCCTGTAGCAAGGACCAAGCTTCACGGTAGAGATCCGCGGTGGTCTTGGCATGTTCTGTGGGTATAGGATTCATCAACGAGCCTATTGATATGACAAGATAGCACAAACAATGGTCGAGAGCTCCAAGCTGATTTCGTGCTTCTGAATACATCATGTTCAGGCTTTGTCGAATCTTCTCTTGATCAATGATAGGGTAGTACGTGTTAACCTTCCTGCAGTAACCTATTACGCAGATGCCAAGTCAGCTATGCTAGTGTTAGGTTCTTCGTACCTGCTGCTAACACTCACCCTCAACGCATTCGAAAGCTATCTGCCGAGCTGGCAACTGACAAAGTGGAGCAGGGGGTGAATATACACCAGCGTCATTGCTGTAGTGATTAAGTTCGATCAAAAAGTCTGCTGTACTTGGCTGTGCAACTGTCGCTTGTGCCTTTGACGCATCGTCGACGCATGAAGCAACAGTAGCCCCAGAAGAATTGATACCTAGAAGTAGCGAAAATGTCAGCCAGGCTATTGGGCGCACTAAAAGATCTGCCCGGTAAGACTCACCAATATGCACGCTTTGTTTTCCATTTTGAGTGACTAAAAGTTCTGCTGGTCCCAAAACTTGAATATCAGCATCACACTTTGTCATCGAATTGGATAAGTCATCCATCAATTCCTCCCCTGCCAAGTCTCGGGAAGTTATAGAGCCAAAATGCCCATTTGTCAGCGAATCAAAGAGTTGAAAGCTGCCAGCTGTCCGCCCTGATGACGCCGCCTCGGAATCACCTGATGCCCGAACGTCACCATGGTGTGTATTTACATCTTCTAGCCCAGCAAGCATTGTTTCATCGAAGTCCCAAAAGTTGGGCGCGTTCTCTGCCTCACATTCGTATATGAGATTGCCAACATCATTATCATAGGCTTCTTCTTCGTTACATATTCCTGCGGACCACAACCGCGTGGCAGAGCCGTCATCAGGGGCAGTAGGCGTTTTTGCAGATCTTGTCGAGATCGAGGAACTTGTACTGGTATTGTTCGTTGTCTCGACGGACGTAGGCGTATGGATGTGTCCACCATTACGGCGCGTAGACTGAGTTGTGCGCCCCCGAGGCCCATCGTGCGAGGTACACTCAGCCCCGTATAGCTGACAGTTTAAACATGGATGCTTATCAGGGGTACACTTGAGCTGCACGAAACAACAGGAAAATATTGTCAATAAGGAATGGATGAACTATTGGTGGGAATACAATATGCACTAACCCTCTTCTTACGACAGTAGTCACACGCCCGAGCCACACGATTGACGCGGGGGCGTATCCGGCTGGTATCAAGCAAAGGAGTAGATGCCATAGACGTGTTGGAGAGCTGAGTTGACGCAGTTTGCCAAGTGATAATTATGCCTAGGGCGAGATATTCTGTGAATCGGAAGGACTACGCATCGCGGGGTTTCATTGGCGCACAACAGCGGTGAAACAGCCTATTACTAAGCGGGAGTTCCATCTCCAAGAGACCGCGTCTCTCTAGCTCGTGCCCTGTGCTGGGGAGATGACATCATGCACATAGCTAAGTCAAAACATGAATAATTGCAGAAAACCATTGCTGAACCAAGGCTATGATTCGATTAAAACCTCGGTGCAGTTAACTCGCTGGATATGCTTCTTTATTAATAACCTCTATATAATACCTCAATAGACATCAGGAGTTGGCTATTACCTAGGGCTATGTTGCTTCGACTAGATGGATTATGACTTATGTATCCACAGCATTCCAAGCCTGCCCAAGTGGGCCAGTTCCGGGGAATGTTGACCTAAATAAAAACACTCCAAGAGACAACTTCCCCGGAATGCTTCAAATCCGGGGACCACTAAGAATAGCACAGGTACATATACCATGTACCAAGCAAGGGAGCCCCTTCAAGTCTAAACAAGGAAAACTCGCCATTCTTCATTTTTGCAAAACAGTCACAATGCATATCCTAGGAATTGCGAACGGAACGCCTGGTGGGAATTCGGAGATTTTACTGAAAGCCGCGTTGAGGGCAGCAACTGAAACATACCCTTCTATCACCACCTCATGGATCCACGTCCCTTCCCTATGGATTCCGCCCAGCTCGGTACCCCTCGAGAGCAGCTTGAATATTCCTGGAACCCCACGGTCAGTATCTGAGATACAGCAAGGCGTTAGGGATGACCGCAAAGCGGTACTTCAAGCGATCATGGCCGCTGATGCCCTCATATTCTCGACTCCTGTTCAGTGTCATACGCCGGCCGGGGGACTCAAAGCTCTAACAGACATGATCCTGGGGCCACATACTGATGCTGCTTTGGCCCATAGGGTTTCTAAAGCCCAAGACTCCGGAGACAAAGATTTGGCCAACATACCTTTTGATCCACAACTCTTGAAACCCCGAGTCGCCGGTTTCTTGGCTGTTGCTGGATCGACAACGCCTGACCAGATCACTATGGTACTACCAACGCTCCACCTCTTGATATATAGCTTGCATGCCAAGGTTATCGATCAAGAGGTTCTTTTGGGAAACATTATGCCTGGAGCGGTCGTTTTCAACAACAATGGTAAAGCTGTTGAACGTGCTGAGCGCTTGGGCATCAACGTTGCTGGCCAAATCGGCAAGTCACACGACGAAGCTCAATACCTCGGTCCTATACCTCCAGGTGCATGCCCCTACTGTCACCTGTCCAAAATCGATTTCTTCGGTCGCGAAGACAACAAAATAGGTTGTATCACGTGCGGGGCAGATGGCTACCTCAAGATGGACTCTGACGGCGTTGTGCGACCTCATTGGAACAATGACTCTGACCTTTCATGTATCACGATGGCTGGGAAACAGAAGCATGTGGATGATCTTGTCGCATGGACGAGAAAGGAAACTGAGACTATCAGGTCAAATCCAGAGGCGTCGAAAAGAATCGATGAATTGCGCAACATCGAAATCACCGCGGCCGTTCCCATTGGTGGCCATGTAATTGAGAGTCTTAAGAATCGGCACAAGTTGTAGAGTTCTAGTGGGACAGATAGATTTGTGAAGGACACGGAAGATGAACAGGAGATAATTAAAGTTTCTAATATTTAGCTAACTCAAAAAGATTTACATACCGTGGTGCAGAATCTGTCAACCTGATGCAAAGTGATTAATCCAACGTCTTAGTTTCGGATATTGACTTAACTGGTCTATTTATACTTCTCAAGTCTCAAAGCTACAGGCTCAAGGCAACGGCTATCATGTTAGAGTAAGTAAACCAAACATTCTGCGAACACTGAAGAATTCTACAAACACGACTGATCTCAAGCTATGAAGATTTTGTTTTTAAGGTAAAAGATTAAAAGTCTTATATAAGATTTCGCTACATATTGCTGTGCGGTTTTTTCTTAAAGCTCTGCATCAATACACGCTCTAGAAAGTCAAAGCCCTTTTGCTGAGTATACCATGTTTTCGATCCTTTGATCAAAGTTCCAAGGAAGGTATGTGGCTCGTTCGCAACTTCGATAAATTCTGTTTCCACTCCATGCTGCTTTAACTTATCAGCAAACCGCTGGCTTAAACTGATGGGCACCAAAGCGTCAATATTGCCGTGGACGATAGCAACTGGAGGCCAATCTCTATCTACGTTCAACAAAGGGTCAATCAAATGCAAGTCGCTAGGAAACGGCGGCCAAATCACGCTGAGAATCCTTCCTTGAGCAATAGCCTGCAGTGCGAAGAGTTTGCGCTTGCTATCAAGCTCGATATCCAACGTGGCATCAGGCAGGGGGCTAGCCGTCTGACCCTCGAGAGATAGGCCGCCGGCAAAGATATCTTTGGCTTCGTACAGCCTGGCGATATCAGATGATTGGAGAGATACGATCGGTCGAGGCAGCATGCCATCGATTGGCTGTAGCCAGCTTTCATTGGAAAAGTCCTTTGGGCCGTAGAAGTCAAGGATCGCAATAGGAGGAGCCGGAACATTCCAGGCCTGATAAAAGAATGTAAGAGTGAATCCTTTAATTTCGCAGCTTGCCTAGAAACCAGTACTTACCAGAGACAGTGCTAGAGTTCCCCCAGCTGAAGCCCCCATGGCCATGATCCGCTTTGTATCCGGGCAGACGGTTTCGGAAGACTCTTTCAATGCAGCTTCCAGTCCACCCTCCTGTACCCATAGAAGAGCATCGCGAGCATCACGTATTGGGCCTTCGAGAACGTTGACCCCCGGGCAGAGACGATACTCGACTGAGAGCACAATCCAACCTCGTTCAAGGCAGTCCTCAATCTGATCTGCATTGTTCATTCCTGAGTGGCCCAGCATAAATCCGCCGCCGTGGAACATAATCAAGACGGGCAAGAGATCATACTTCTGCGCAGCACGGGATGATGGGATATGAATATCTGTAGGGATACTTGTCTTCCCAGCGATTTTGTAAGGAACACGCAGAGGCTTAGACATCGCGTCTTTGTAAATTGGTAATTGGGAAATCGAAAGGATAAAGTTAAGCAATTGAAACAACGTTGAGGCTCTTTTTTTGCGAATCGAAGGGTATTTTCTTTACATTGATCTCAGTTCTGTTTACCGTGCAGATACTCTCCATTCGGATGAATCTCGGGCCCTTTCTCAGAAAGGGTCTGTTCCCCGGGGCCGGGGTCCGGGGACATCTCTTCCCCGGAATTTTCTGTTCCCTGGAGCGAGTTTGTTTCCGGGGGAAACCCCATATTTCTTCCATCATTGGCGAATCCACCCCAATTACGGCGACAGGTAATAGAAACGCGTATACATAGAAGAACCAAGCTTCTTTTCCTGTATAGATACACTTATCGTGCTACACTTCACAACACGTTCCATACCCATCGTTCGAAGCACACGAACCCATTTGTCGGCATTTTACAAGCTTTTATTGAGGACTTCTATTTAACATCTTTTCATCAAAATGTCTATTCCGAGATCAGACAAGCCTGCGGGTGCTTCCACGCCATATATCATTCCCTCGCATAAGGGAGAGTCCCTGACACTGCCGGGCGCTAAGAGTGCTATCCGCATTCTAGCATCAGCAAAAGAATCGGAAGGTCTTATCTCTGTCTTCCACATGGATGGCGTACTGGGCGACCCGGCAGGTTTCCATTACCACAACCATGCCCATGACGTTTTTACGTGCACGCGTGGTCAATTGAAAGTTTGGGCAGGCGATAAGTGCCGTATTCTGTCGCCAGGCGACTTTTGCTATGTCCCGCCGGTGAGACTGGATTCATCTGGTACATGTTACTTTTGGCTAATCCTGGTTGTTTTAGGGAATTGTGCATCAGCCACAGCTTCTTGGTCCATACAATGAGACTCTAGGGCTGGTCACCCCAGGCCAGTGGGTCGATTTCTTCCGGTTTATCAGCGAACAGTATGATGGAGTGCTTGCTCCTGAGTTCGATTCCCGGAATGCAATGGCTGCACTTGGTCCTAAGATTGGAGAGATTACCAAGAATTACGATGTTATCTTCAGGCCTGACTTTGTCGGCGCTGAGGTGGGCGAATGGACAGAGGACGACACCAAACTTCCTGAGAGCATACAAGCTTACTACTTAAAAGCGGACACTGGCCCAAGGTATTTGCTTGGTGGCATACTCAGCAGGCCGTTCATCACTACTGCACAGAACAATGGCCAGTTTTCTATGACGAGCATTGAATCGAGCAATATGCTTGGAGGAAATGTCCTGAAACACGCGTTTTCTTTCAAACACGTACACCAGGTTTACTGTGTTTTGGACGGAGCGATCTCGGTCAGCGTGGACGGCCAAGTCGGCCAGGTTGGAGCTGGTGATACGATATTCATCCCTGCGGGTACGCAGGTCACGGTTCAGTTTGAGGCCAAGTATGTGAGATTCTGGTCCTTTGCGAGCGGCGATGGCCTTGAAAAGGTGATCGAAGAGGCTGGTGGGTCATTTGAGGGTGTTATTGTACCTGACGAGGCCCGGCAAGTAGATGCGGGAAAGGTTCGAGAGGTGGCAGAAGCTTTGAACGCTAGCTTTGAACTTGGCAATGTGCAGGAGCACAAGCTGTAAGTGCTTGAAGAGCGCATCTCATCCTTATACACTCTGTTATTGCTCTTTACCCCTCTTGTACATGGATTCCGTAGTCTAGTTCTGAATTCCTGCATCAAGATGGATTATCTTGCTTTCGGTACCAATAGGCATTTTCTCTTGCGTGGAAACACTTGTTCCAATTTTCGGCTAAACTGGCCAATATTGGCTGGTTCTAGATTTATTATCATTTCAGCGATTGGTGTCTGCCCATTTCTTTCGAGTAGCATAGCCATTCGACATGCATTCGACAGCTTCATACCAGCGTCCATATCCGGTAGCCAATTTGCCAAGGGTTCTACCGTCCGTTGTGTAGAATCTATCATTTAGTGATGAGACCCTTCTATACATGGCGAGTATTCTACCGTGCCATTTGCTAAACTGAAGTCAATAGTAGTATATCCATAGTTACTAAAAGGATAGTTCTCAGTACAACTTAAAATCACAATCAGAGATTCAAACAGTCAAACACCTGAAGTCGGATTTACAGTATATAGTCAAATAGTTTAAAGTTATCTAGACTATTTCAGATCCAGTCTGGAAATCAAAACTGGTGATATTCGACTATTCCAAGTCTGCGCAGGTTGTGAGAGGCAATCTCGAAAGTAGCCCCCTCCCCACAATCCCCACCAGTCGCAAATCCACCACCACAAACATCCTGAACCGAAACCGAGATGCCCGTAAAGTTCTCATCAGAGTCAACCTTACCAGGAAAGTTGTTATCTCCAGCCTTGACTTCACAGCCGTTGATTCTTCCAAAGGCACTGGCAGCGCAGTTGAAAGAAAACTCTCCCTCCCAGCAAGACGAAGTGATCTTGAGCTCCATGTTGGGGTTGGCGCAGGGAGAGGCGTTACCGGGGTAGGACTCGCTGTAGAGTTCTTTGCCTGTGTTGTCGGTGATGGTCAGGCCGCTGGTGTGGCCGGTTTGGGTGCCGCCGGGGCCGCCGGTTGCGAAGTCTCCGCGGGAGTAGATGAAGTTGAGGTTGTTGGCGGCGAGGGCGGAGCTTGCCATTGCAGCAGTGAGAAAGAGGGCTTTGAAAGACATGGTGTATTGAGTCTAGTTGCTTGAAGAGTTGTTAAATGAAGTTGTGTGTGAATGATTGTCGATCTCGAGCCGGAAGGAAGCGACCTCAGCGCGATTTATAGCTTTTCCTTCCAACTGAGCAGTTTCGATTCTAGGCTGCGCCAAACTTTCTGGTATACCAAATTAAGCATGCCGAGACGTATGTTCCTTCGAGGTTATCATGATATCTAGGATCCAAATCCAAATTTTATACACCGCTCGAAAGAGATACTATAAGAAGTAATCGACCCGCTTCCTTTGATGCTGATCGCAAAACCGCCTGAAAGATCGGCACACTGCCCCATCATCCTTCCAAGCTGCCAGAATCGGTAGTTGTATCTATTTCTAATAGTCAGGTCCGATCGTCATTAAAGCCCCCTCCTTGTTACATTGGGGATGGGTACTTCCCCGTACGGAGAATAATTGA
The DNA here is from genome assembly GCF_900044065.1 of Fusarium mangiferae. NCBI lineage: Eukaryota > Fungi > Ascomycota > Sordariomycetes > Hypocreales > Nectriaceae > Fusarium > Fusarium mangiferae. The sequence continues at coordinate 1,210,924 of NW_024573935.1, forward strand.
GTCAGCGTGGAGATTGTATAATGTTTTGACATGACTTTTTTCTTTCTGAATGTGGCTGAATATACGAATCTTTAACGGCTCAATCGACGACGCTCTTGTGCCAAATATGGTTTTGAGCGTGCAATCGACACAACGCGCACTTCTCTTCTCAGTTAAGCTAGAAATCCATATCTACGGTAAAAAAAAACACGCGATCCAGACTATTGAGGCTTGCAGCAATAGTTTGGACTACTATGCACGAAAGTGGTCAAACGACTCAATTGTGGCTGTGAGATGCATCGCTAGCAGCCCCTGCCAACGGTGTAGACTTTTGAAGTTATGCTTCATGTCTATAAAGAGGGCCATGAACTATACAGATAGTTGATTCTGACTGACAATTGCTGGAATAAGAAGTATGTATTTTATAGGGAGTCATACTTATATATTATCGAGGTTGTTAAATCTCTTTGCATCAGTGCTCTTGTACGCTAGTTCTTGTGACTAGGCTATTTAGGGACAGATTATTCCAGACTCTCCGCTATATTTAAAGTGGCTGGCTGGCTGGTGATCTAGACCTTTTTCTAAGACAAGTGGCTCTATTTAGACCATCCTTAGTCTAGATATTGAGAAGGGAGAATGCTTATCTTTATGTATATAATAGTTCTTATTCCTGTTTACTTCTTTCATTTTGATACCGCAAACCTTGGTTCTGGACTTTTGACTTGAATATTGCCTACCCTTCAATCCCAGCTCTCCCTCCGACCACCTATTATATCCACTTAAATCATGGCGACTTCTCTAATCTGGAACAACCAAAATGGGGTCCTTGCCATCAATCGCGACAATTTGCGGGACTTTATCAACCAAAGCCTGCAGAACTACATTCCAAGCGTCTGCTTACAAGTAGAAGCCCGCTGCGAGCAAGAGGGGTTCAGCTGCAGCATGAGTTCCAACGTTCGTCCTGGCGGTCAACCCAATTTGAGTGAGGTAACGGGCGAGACGGTATTATCCTATAGCTATAGTAACCAGAGCCACGATGGGGCGGGCATCAACGACAACTTGGGCTCGTTCACGCTTGGCACAACCTACAACATGGACATCCAGTTCACCAACACCAATGGAAGTACAACTATCGTCATTTCCCAGCGTTTAGTAATCAACTACGACATGAGAACGTTCCAGACCGCGACCAGCGGGAATGCGGTTGACAAGACTATTGTTGATACTTATACCCTCACCGTTGACGCGAGTGGCATCCTGGGCGCCAGTGTGGACCCTGTGATTACGGACAATTCAACTGCGCCTGATGATCTCATTCAGAATTTCTTCACTGATTCCGATGGGTTTATCCAGGAACTTCGAATGTTGGGCGACGCTCTTCAGTCAACAGCGCTGAGGGTCCCTCTGTCCAACACGGCAGCATACAGCTTCCCAAGCGGACAAACCTCCACTTTCAAGAGTGTTCAATTCTCAGACAATCAGGACCTAGTTGCTTCTGTGGTATAGGTTGATTCACCGCTCTTTCAAATTTGCTCTTCCAGGCAGGGCAGGCATTCTTCGACGTTGGGGATATGGAGGAACTGGAAAGCAGTACTGGTAGCTGTTCTTGTACTTATGTCACAATTGGGCTTCATTTGCCAGCTGTTGCAGTAATGTGGCTGATCAATATACTTGACAGATCCAATTGAAATACGTATTCCTATGACCGCTTATGCATGTTGTATCCTTCCAATATCAATACCTCCACTACTTTCCACTGTGTGATCATTCTCTATTGCTGCCCCCGGATGACTTCCCTCAAGGATCTCTTTTGACCACTTACTGACAGTGTCAAGCATCAAACTGAGGTTCAGTTTCCGGTATTTGGATCTTCCGCAGCTCCAAGTTGTCGTGCAGAAGAACACCTTGCTCTCGTAGATATCCAATCGTTTCCCTGGTCCATTCCTGGCATCGTCGCAGAGGCTTCTCAGGGTCTATTCTTTTGAGTCCATCATACTGCTTTCCTGGGGGAGGATTTGCCTCACAGATTGCTTTAACACGAGGCAAATCGTCGACTACAATCACTCCTATCTCTGTCCATGACTCGAAAGTTGCTTCGGACCTGGGACTTTAAGAGGTTTCCCTTATTTCGAGAGTAAATCCATTCATTGCATTCCCCGTGCCATTGAAGATGGTCCCCTCCTCTTTGTCGCTTTGTTTTGATAAAAATTGCATGGTGGTTTCGTGGCATACCCATAGATTCAACGAGATAGACTGAGTAATGTGACATTCTCAAGGAGAAGAGATATAAGGAGAGTTATGAGGCTGGTAAAGAGAGTGTAGAGTGTCAGGATATATAATATCGCCAAACTTATAGGCAATTACTAGGCAGGTAAAAGGTTGTATCTTGAATAGGAAGGCCAGGCGCCGCTATATTAACAGAATCCACGTTGGTTGCCTGGCTCCGTAGGGCCGGATGTGGGGACAGCTATTTTGAGCTGTGTAAGCTCCAAAGAGTTTTATATCGAAGCAAAGTACTATTTGGCGAGCCTGGTCGGCGCCTGGGATATTATAAAATGCCTTTTTTTTCGGAGACAGATGAGACCGTGGTGCCATGTTGCGATTAAGGCCCAGTGGCCAATGAGTTTTGGAGATGGCTGGGTTATTCCAAATCGCTGGACGTTTACGGATTGTGTCACTTGACTTTAGTCAGCTCTCGGTGATTGAGTAGTGGCTATCTGATCCCATATACAAGTAACGGGCTTTTGAGATGCGGCTTTGCATTAAAAGATAAAATTAAGACAGTGGTGTCTGTGCAATACTTTTTTCTTATTTTCTGAAGTGAATTTAATCGACTGTCACCGAGCTCATTAATGGCAGTTCAGGGTAGGTCAGGTAGTGGCCACTTGAGCAAGGTGAAAACACATATCAAACTTGCCCATACACCCCCAAAATTACATGGCCTGGTCGCCAACATACAGAATTAAAATGCTAGGTCTGATCAATCATCTTGGCAATAATTAAGATGATGCCGTTGTTTCCGCAGCTGTCACTGCCAAGCCAAGAGGGACGTCTTGACTAACGTCACAAGCGATCGAGCGTCCACAGGGCTAGAGTCCCTGTAATTTTTGAATGCATTGTGGCCAATCACTGCAAGACCCTCTAAGCGAGGACACATTCTTCTTATCCCTAATTCGTCAATTTCACGCAGCAGCATGTTAGTGCTTGAGTATCTCGCCAAAAGCGGTGGGTATATCCACTTGCACCCTTGTCTCGGGGATTTCCATCTGGGGAATGACTCCTCCTTGGCGAAAATCTCCTTTATGCACGAAGTCGCCCGATTGACATTCAACAGCTGTGATGTCTGATGGCGAAATCAAGCCATGTAACAAATGTATATACGGTTTTTTACAAAGGGAGGCCCGGTATAACGATTAGCAAAGATAAGCTCAATGGGCTTGCAGCCTCTTCCACCGATCGTGCGATTTATCACGCCAAGATCTCACGGAAGGCAACCGGGCGAATTATGGATGCTGGCGCCTAAACCCGGAAATTACAGCTGACAGCGCTAGTCACTTCAAGATTTATCCGGTGAAGGATCGCATTTTAAAATCTCACGATAGCCCATTCCTTTTGCCTCTGCAAACTTCCATTCACGTCACTCTTTCACCCGCTCGTCATTCGTTCAGACCCAACTACTCAACCATGCATTTCTCAGCTCTCGCCGCGCTCGTCGCCATCTCTGGCTTCGCCTCCGCAGAACCCAACGGCTGGTCCAAGACCAAAGAGGCAGACGACAGCCCCTCCAAACTCGACGACTGCGGTTGCTGGCCTATCTACCAGGCTATGCTCAAGTGCCAAAAACTCAAGTGGCCCAAGGAAGAAACACGGGACTGCGTGTGTATTCCCAACCCCGATGGGTGGTACGGCTCTATGGATGGCTGCCGCACTTGTCTGAGCTCCAACTCTGAGCATGAATTCTTCGATAATACGGCCAAGCTGGTCACTCAGCTATTCGTTTCGTGCACCAACGCTGGCGGCGGCGTTACCAGCGATGGAAACAGTATCTGCGCCAGCAACGCGTACCGCGAGGCCTGTGTATCGCTGGGAGCAAACGGAAAGCCTAGCTGGGCTAGTTTCGAGCAGGAAGGAGTCAGCGGAAATGGGACTTATGTGCTGGATATCAAGGAATTCGGCGCAGACGATAATGAGTCTACATCCGCGACAAGTGCGAAGACAACTACCAAGACGACCACTGCTGAATCCAACGGTAGCACTGAGAGTACGACCGTAGCCGTGGCTGCTACTGCTGGTACTACAGAGACATCTTCAGGCAGCGCTACTTCGGATGCGACATCGGGAACTGAGACTCCTGTTACATCGGCTACAACAGCGCCAAACTCGGGCATGAGACTTGCTGGTCACGGAGCTGTTTGCATGGGTCTGGTCGCGGTAGTTGGTGCCATGTTGCTTTAGTTTATACTGTGTAGTATTCAGATGCTAGAGTTGACTATGCTGTTAGTAATACCTTAATAATACGATACTTGCTTACTGCTAAAACCCTGATCCTTGAATGATAGTTGAAACTCCACGAGATTGTTGACCCTTCAATCACTTCTCAATGTCGCCCTGATTTCACTAACTCTGAGATAGAATGTCGAGATCCAAGATTGAAAGATGAGAACAGATAATGAGTATAAGTATCCGGATCTGAGGGCTAGTCTGGCATAAGGCTTTCCTATATACTTCGTTTCTTCAGCTTGCAGACTGTTGTAGGGTTAGATATATAATGTCGACAGCAGACAAAAGCTTGTTATCCTTATAACAGTCCCTGGCATCACAAAACTGAAGGTCTCCAACTCGATCCTGCAATTAAATACACATACGACAATTCTTCTGTTTCACCAGCTTGAGTTCAGAACTTCTCCTTCCAAAATTACATCTCACATCCAATAATACCCATTCTCGGTGCCGTCATACCTTTGGACCACAAACACTTAGTAATTGAACGGCAAATGATGGCCGTTATTAGCGGTTGGAGTGGCTTGTCGACTACTGACTTGGGCGAGATAGGCAAACAGCCCAGCGTGACGGCCAGTCAGTTATGAAACATAGATCGCCGCCCCGTGATCATTCAATGCTGCGAAATCGAGCTTTGATCAAGTCATCGCCGTTACTAAAATTAACAAAAAAAATCTTCATCCTCCCGTTGAGTCGTTCCCCCGCACTTTCTGATCGACAGGGCTAAGATCGGGGCTCAACATCGCGGTTCCGTCTCAGCCCAACGCGCGCCCACGGACGCGATGGCTGCGCTTGCAATCCTCCACAGATAGTAACAGCAACAGAGACCTTCGACCTTGTCCTCATTGATCCCAATCTAAATCGATCTAAATTTGTTTCAACGATCCTTATTTCCCGTACACGGCCTCTCGTAACAACTAATTGCAGCATCTCCAATCCAAGGAAAATAAAATGCGACATTCATGGGTCAAACCAATTGGATGCGTCCCGCACGACCCCGGAAAAACATAAAACAGCCATGGTCCGATAAAAACAGGTCTCCCCGGGGCTCCCAGCCAATCTGGTGGGTTTAGTGTTTAAGGCTGACTTGGACAACGCTGTGCCGCTGCTAGCTTAGTGGTTCCATGCTTGTTCCATGAAAAACCTAAACGCCATTTTTGTAACCCAATGGGTCACGTCCAGCGGGGGGATGCGTGTTCCCAGCGCAATTCGAAGTCTTGGAACGAGGAGCTGGTTACATTATGGCTTGCCGTGACGACTTCTTCACTGTTGGCCCTGTCTGCCGTTGTAGTGATAGATCACTGCCGATTATGCCGTGTCTCAGGTTTCGTGTCAATAATTGAACGGCATATTTCCCCAGACCACGCTCTATTGGACTCAGCTCTCTGTGCCAGCAGTCACTGCAAGCCATAATGTAACCAACTCCTCCTTTCCCCAGACTCAGCGCAAGTCTCAGCTACAATACCCCGAACCTATCGCTTCTTTTTCATCCCAATGTAACAATTTCCCGAGTCACGACACTAACTCAAAAACCCCCGTGGCGTCAGCGGATAGCGTCTAGGCCGGTCCTCTGGCATTGAATCTGCGACTTTTGGGTCGCAAGATCGGCTGCTTCACTGCTCAATGCGCTATGATCGCGGCCGGCGCTATGGCTTTGGGGTTGTGATCTTCATGCATTAAATTGAATCGTTAGTGGGTGTTGGGCACTGACTCGTACTGACGATCGAAGCTAACGGCGGTAGTTTCCAAGTACCCGGAGCCCCCCCTCCCCTTGGTTTTGCATATCATGGATACAATGCCCAAACCAGGGGAACATGTCTCAATTTTCGTATTGAACGTCTTTCGTACAAGTCATTATATCTTGGTCCCGCTCTTGGCATTGCTTTCTTTGTTTCTTTCAACAGTCATCATATCAAAGTTTAGTACTCGTTCCTCATTACACTCCAGCCATGGCGGGCTTTTTGATTCCCCCGTGGTACAAGGCCGAGACCCCAAAAGATCTGGAGATGAATATTGTCAGTCTTATCTTTGGCTTCAGCATGGGCGCATCAATGTTCACTGCTGGCATGGCCATCAAGCAGACGATGCAGGCGTACCAGAGAAAAAGGCTCTTCAGTGCATACATCGTCATGTGCTGGCTTGATTGGATTGGATGCAACTGCATGGGAATTATCACTTACTGCTGGTTGCGAGGCTTCGCACCCCCAAGGTAATTATCCTCCTTTCTCTTCTTATCCCCACGCATACTGACTCGATAACGCTCTCTAGCTTCTGGGTCTTTTTCTTTATCAGTACGTCATCCTATCCGCAGTCTCTAACTTATACTTACGTCTTCTGCAGTTGTTTTCTGGAGTATGCAGATCCAGTTTACCCTCCAGATCATCATCAATCGAATATCCCTCCTCCTCGGTAACAAAACGAACATCAACAGAGTCAAGTGGGGAGTTGCAGTGATTGCGAGCTTGATCAACATCAGCGGCTTCTGCATCTGGGTACCGGCTCGCTTACAGATCTCACACTTATACGAAGAGATCAACATCGTCTGGGACCGAACCGAAAAGGCTGTCTTCTTGATCGTCGATCTAGCGCTCAATCTCTACTTTATATACTTGGTTCGGTCACGACTCATCGCTTGCGGATTGACGAAGTATACTGAGCTGTTCCACTTCAACGTCGTTATGGTTATTATATCAGTGTCGTTGGATTGCGTGCTGATGGGAGCTACATTTCTACCCAGTCCTGTCGTGTCAGTATGCCCTATACCTACGTTGCGTCATATCTAACATCTATCAGCTATGTCCAGTTCCATCAACTCGTCTATCTCCTCAAACTATACATCGAGATGAACGTCGCCTCTCTTCTCGGCCACATAGTCAAGAGCTCAAGAGAGCAAGACGCTAGACCCTCCGAGGGAGGTCGACAGAGGGTTCGCGATGAGTTGGTTAGCGGTCGGATGACTACGTTTGTCACGGCGAGTCGTACAGGTCATGTGCGACTGGACGATATGTCGCGAGATGACTCGTATAGAAGGACACCCGACTGGGAGAATGGCATAATGAAGAAGGTAGAGACCAAGGTCGTCTTTACAGAATCCCAGGACCAGGCGTCCACTTCGGATCAAGAGCGAATGGTATGAGTTTCTTCTGTCGGAGTATACAGACATTTTATGATAAACTAGCGTCTATATTCACTACTATGTAACAATTATATAATGAGTAATGTAAAACATTCGTCCCGAAGGACAAGTGGTTGGATAAGCATTAGCCGCCAATGCATGCCCTTAATAGAAATATTACTAGCCTCAGAACATAAGCAGTAAACCCAGTGATTCTGAGGACGGGCAAAGTCTTGATGTGGCTCTATCGGGTCTTATCATGACTCCAACGTTATGGGATCCCAACAACTGTTGCAAGGTAAGCCAAGACTGTAGCGCGTACTGTTCCGCGTCACCAACCTATCTACAGCTTCTGTGCCTCATTTGATAGTCAATCACAACGCCTCAATTGATCTGACGTAAGAGCTTCTCTCGCACTCGCTTCATCCTGTTCCTTATCCACCAATCCGGGCTTGATATGGACACAATAAGCTTATTCAGACATGCTCAAGAAACGAAATATATAGCAGGACGATGTGCGGATATTTCCCTCTTCTCGATGATCTCAAAAAATCACCATAGAGTCCTAACCATGAGCAAATCTACGAGACCTAGCAGCTTTCCAGGCTTCAGTCCCTTATCTGATAGAGTATTCGTTCGTCCCGGTGAAACGCCGACAGGCACTCATCCAAACCCTGAACACCCCCGCACTGTCGTCATCTACGGCTGGGGCGACGCACCTCCAAGACACATCTCAAAGTTCACCGATGTCTATCGACAGTTATACCCCCATGCCAAGCAAGTCGCCGTCCTGTCGCCTATCTACAAAGGCTTCATCGATCATGTGGCTAAACGCACAGAGGACATGCTTCCGGTTATACACGAGGTCTTCCCCAACGATGCATCGGATGGCCTAGTCTTGTTCCACGCCATGTCCAATTCTGGGACTCTCAACTACTCGGCCACCTTGAATGCCTACAAGGAGAGGTACAACCAGCCGATGCCCCATACACTGACGGTCTATGACTCTACGCCTGGATCGCCATATCTCACGTGGGATAATCTCATGCGATTTTCTCACGCCATGGCTATCGGGCTAGCAGCAAAGCTCCATTTGCCATTCATCGTGACACAAGTGCTTTGCGCCTGGTTCTTCGTTCTGATTCATGTATTCGACTCCCTTGCGGGAAGAGAATCTGCTCCCAAGTTTAGTCACAGGATCTTCACCAATGAGCAATGGGAAAGCAAGAAGAGCACGCGACTATTCTTGTACGGAAAGGGAGACATTCTCATTCCGTGGCAGCATATTGAAGGATATATGGCCGCTTCACGCGAAGCTGGATACCCTAGCGAGGGGCAGGCCTTTGAAAGTGGACACGTTGGGCACATGAAGAAGGATCCAGAGAAATATTGGGGGACCATTCAAGATTCTTGGGAGAGGGCTGCAGGTAGACTATAGAAGGCACTAAGGATGAGGTAAGGACTAAACTGTTAGATATAGGTAAGTTTGTAGTTTATAGTAATAAATTGTAAGTTTTTCATGGTCTTAATAATTTTACTATTTTATATTATAAGTTATATCTTTTACGATTTAAATGAAAATAGAAAGGAATTAAATGTCATTTAAGTAAGATATAATATATATAATAATGTATAGAATATAATTTTATTTAGCTATATACCTTTGTAATTGTAAGTTATTATAGCAAGGCGCAAACGGAAATGATAAAAATAACGCAAAGAGTCTGAGATGTAAATCATACAGCCACTACTGTACACGTGAGCTACTTCTTGTGTTACGTTGGGCCTCAATCGAAGTGACTCTCCACAGCCTTATTAGGCTCGCAATTGCACCAAAAGCTGCAAGAGAGCCTCAATTGCGACATTGAACCTATGAGCGCTTTGTGGCCATGTGCCCGCCTCGGCTGCCTTGTAGGCGCAGCCGCAACAGCTGATGTCACCAGAATCTCGCGCCACTGATAATCAGCCGGCGCATATGCCTTGTCTTGCATGCAATACTGACTGCCTTTCGAATTCTTGTTCTCTCTACGGACTGAAACGGAGTGCTTCCAAAAGGAGTCTGCCTGCATCATCACTTGACATGGGGGTATATAATGGTGTGACCCCTCGGACACAGTTGGTGGGCTGACATGCTTCTCATTCTGGACAAATCTTTACCGCAAAAAAACAATTAGATTGCTCGCTGTTGAGGGCCTAGTAATGTTGCCCCATAGAGCCAGTATTACTAACGCAATCCTCCAATTCAAGCACCGGACCTCGACTTGTTAGCGTTTCCCTTTCCATCTTAGCTATATAGCATATATCATTTGCCTTTTCAAGACATCCATACTGCTAAGAACTGCAAACAGTGAGTAGATCTTTACAATGAGCTTTTTGTCACTCCGTATCTACGACTGACCTGCATAACAGTGTGCGGTGGGCCAAGTTGTCGTCTCATCAGTGCAACGAATGCTTGCGACAGGTTTCCTCAAGTTAGTGTAACACCAAGGCCCGAGCCAAATCCTGCCGATAGGGACGAACATGCACTCTGGCTGCAAGAATATCAGCAGTGGGGAGATGTCAAGTGCGCTTGCGGTGATGGCTACTTTTGTCGGCGTCATGCAATCTGGATTCCAGGTAGCGACGTTAAGGACGGGATTGCATTACCGCGTGAAAGGCAGCACGAAGGTTGTCCCAGCAGTCACTACCAGCCCACGCGCCGCACAGAAGTAGTAGCAGATACAGAACAGGCAGCCAATCTGGAAGATCGTCGGCAACAAGGCAAGGACACTCGCAGATCCTCAGGTCGGCACTCAACCTCTCGAAGCCAGACTAGTTCCAGAGATGAACCCGAAAGGCCATCAGCCAGTTCATCTTCCCGGCATAAGAGGTCTAGAAGTGATAGACCTCCTGTCAGTAGCGACAATCGTCGGAATGAACGGGCAAGTGATGAGGCTTCTGCTAGGTCATCAGGAGGGTCTTCTCGTCCGCCAAGGACTTCTACAAGTGGAAGAAGCAGGAGAGACTCCACGTCCCGCCGGCCCGCGGCTGCCAGTGATGAGGGATATAATCAATATCAGGGAAGGGACAACCCATTCAGTCCGATATCTGGGGCCAATACCCAAAGTAGAAGCTCCAACCAACCAAGGCAGAGGACAACATACCAAGAGACTCCAAGCACTTATGACGATTCTACTGCTTTTGGCCGCTACCCAACCATGGCAAGCAACACTTCAAGAACTATTCAACCTCCATACCAAGATTCAGCTTCATATAGCCAGCCATCTCCATACTCACAACAATTCGCATATGGGCAACAACAGGCCTTTGGACAGCAAGATCCATACCAAACCCAACCAGCCCCTCAATCACTGTCTTATGGACAACAGACATCAATTCCACAAGGTTTATACCGTCAGGAGCCAGCAAGACAGCAAATGCAATATCAACAACAATCTGCAAACCAAGATCCATCCATAACTCCAAGGCCCTCAAACTCATTTCAGCAACAGCCCGCAGCACAGCAACAGCCATATAATCAACAACCAGTATACCAACGCCCAACCAGGACTTCAAGAGTTGCACCATCATACCAGCAGCAATCAAGCGCACAACAAAGTACATACGGACAGCAAAGCACAAGGCAACAAGAACCAGTTACTTATGAACCAGAAGTCCAAAATGAGCCGCCACTGCTGTCGTCATATAACCCGCAACCCCCGTATCAGACATATTCCTACTATCAAAGTCCCGGTAGAGCTACAACGCGAAACTACTCATCATACGATACGGAAACAAGGCCCCAAGAGAATCTTGAGACAAGAATGGCGAACGTGAGGCTTGATGAGGACTCATACAGGCCGGATAACTACGATGATGGGCTTTCATCTGAGGAGGAGCCCGTTGAATACGATTCAACCCTGAGACGTCGGAGAAATAGAGGGAGTGGCGGACAGTGAGTTATCAGGATGAAACATAAAGGTGGTTTCATTTAGACGTTTTTGGTTTGCACTTCATGCTATGCCTTCCATGATATTATTTGCGTGTATTTCAGCTTCATCTATAATCAAAGTTTTATTGAAGCTTTCAAACTCGGATTTAAGCCTTCGATCTGTGTAGTTACGTACATTTGTTGCTCCTTCAAAACTGAGGCCACCCTGCACACCCATGCAGAGTCTCAGCCTAATTCCGATATGCTGTTCTGGAATTGTGATTGCTTACGGTAACTTTAGTCATGTAACACAAACCCCGCTCGCTCGCCTCACTTTCGAAAGTACCGCGCCCCTTGGGCGCGGAAAGTCGGGTCACATTCTGGTGAGAATTACACCAAGTTATTCTTGATTATCTTGTTTTCACCAGATATTGTACAAAGTTGAGGCTCTAGCCTTGAAGCTCAATTCTAATTCAACCTTGAAAATGAGGCTTACTCAGAGGGATGTGCAATTAGGCAAATTTGAGTCCCTACCTGCTTACCAACCTCTTCACAAAAAGAAGGTGTCGTTCTCGCCTACGTGACCTTTACTCATTGGGTCAGGGACTTCTGCCAAGTTACACAGATGCTTCGCCTGAAACATCGTGGTCAGGTGCAATTGGACTTATGACGCCCTTCAACAAGCCACAGTGTTAGGAAGTGCAATTTCGGAGCCTGATTCCAAGTCCTACTACTTCCAAAGGAGGTTAAAAAAAGTCTTACACAATAGCGTGATGCTGCTCCAAAGTTATTCTGTCCTCCCTCGTCACCCCCAGTGAAGATGAACATAGTGGAGGAGGGAGAGACTTGTTCTAGTAGATACAGAATTTGGGGTCAGATTAATCGAATGAATTATTCATAATGGATTGCTCTTTTCATCCACTGCGAGAGACATCATTATCATTCCCCGTATGGCAGTATACCATGATCGACGAAACTTTGCCTTCTGAAAAACAACTCAAAAAGTTCTTCCAAAACGATGTTTTGTGCTGGGAAAAAGCAAATCAGGTTAGTACAGTGGAACGACAGCCTGCACCAGTAGCGCCCTAAAGCCCAATTTATTAGCCTTAAACACTATTTTCGGTGTCACTAACCCATCTGCTATTAACAGTTGCTTCAGAAAACATGGGCGCCAAAGATAAAGAAGAGAAACAAACTCAAAAAGAGAACGCAAGGTGCAGAAGTAGATATAACGAATCAAGCTCAGAACGATACTCAGACGGTACAAACTGTGGACGAGCTTATTCAAATAGCAAAAGAGACATATGGCAACTACCAGAGGCAAAGAGGAGCTGCAAAGGTCTTTTTCAACATTGCTTCATATTTTGAGAGGCACTCCCAGGTCATCGATGTTTTCATTCAACAGGAGCCGAAATTTACAGCACTTGTCTGGGGTTCGATACGCTACCTTCTACAAGTATCTCTTGATCCTGACTGTGTAGACAGTGTACACAGCAGCTAACGAAGGACAGGTGGTCGTAGATTGCAAAGAGGCGTCAGAAGTAACGGCGAACGGCATATTTCTCATTGCACAACATGCGGAGAGGTGGTCAAGAATGGCGAAAAGTTTCGGGGATAGACAAGGAGTAGAAGAGGCCACGGTAGACTTATACTACCATGTTCTCGACTTCTTGCACTCTGCCATTGAGCGCTTTCAACGAGATAGGCTGGGTGAGTTGGACTTTTTATCTCTTCGAAGCACCCAGCTTGGGCCCCAACGCTAACCCCCACGGCAGCTAGACTTCAAGCGTCGTTCTTCAATAGCGCCAGACGAGAGTTCGAGGCAAAAGTCGCTAAGTTGCGAGACGCAGCAGAAAGGTTAGACAAGGAAGTAGATTGGGAAGGTAAGTGTACCTCCCTTGAAACAGCTAACATTATTCCTTTGTTATTGATCGCCCTCGAAACATGCCTGACTTGGCTGACCATCTACACTCGTAGATAAAGAAGAAAGTAAGGCTGCATAACGAAAGGACTACATGTTCTCAGTTGACTGGGTGTACAGACAAACAAATAAGGGCAGAGATGTTAAGAATTCTACAGACATCCGAAACATCTATAGGTATGTGAAAGCAAATTACGTGTCTCATTGCCCTCCCCTATCGCTTTATGTCGATCAACTATTCTTCGCACCCAAGGTTTTGCCTTATCTCGCCCCCTGTATGGTCAGAAACCTTGTGATTATTGACTCCCAGTCACCTGACTCATTCGCCCCAGCCTAGATTCCCCAGGGTATCCCAAGCTGCTTCTGGCCCTCTTCACCCAATCATTCCACCGCGGAGCTATCTACGCGTCAAGTGTTTCACAGCAGCTTTATTTGCCGCCGAGATCCGGTATTGAAGCTCAGTGATATATCAGTAGTTTTTTTTCAATATCACCTGAGTTTCTGGCCAGATCGCCCTACCATCACGCTAAAGCACCTGAATACGTATGACCCAGAGCTGACCGTATTTTCTATCAGAAAAACCCAAAATGATTACCGAGGCAATGTTGGCGTATGATGTGGAAAAAGGTAAGATAACAGAAATCTAATTACCTCATCACTTTAATTCCGAGATTCAATCGAATCACACTGTCGTGAGCCATAAACTATACACCAGCAAAGGAGGACTGATGTTATCTTCGGTTACGTCATTAGCGATGACGAGTGAGCTGATGCTTACATTTCTATGCAGGAGCTCGGGAGATGAGAATGGACACCAGCCAAATTTACAACTGCATCAGTGCACTGGCTAGTCCAGTTGCCAACCGCCCGAAAGGCCTTGATGTTGCAGCATCGGATGCTCCGCCCAAGTGGCTCACTACGCACCCAACGTACCAGAAATGGCGAGCAGATAGATTCCCGAGCCCACTTTGGATAGTGGGTAAGCCAGGTATGTACTAAATCGATGATGCACTAGGAAGAATGACCAAACAACTATATTATAGGCGCGGGCAAATCAGTACTCGCCCATCAAACTTCCAGTTCCTTGTCTCAATCAGGGCACACCGTCTTCACGCACGCCTTCCAGTGCAACGTGTCCTCACAGAAGCGGGGCAGGGCCAGCCTTCCAATTTCAATCCTTGCCCAGCTTCTTCCTTCAACATATCCAGTTCAAGACTTTCAAACACAAGTTCTTACAAAGCTTGTTCCTTCATATAATCAGTATAAGCCACGATTTGAAGAATGTCCCTTTGAGCAGCTATGGCCTCACTGTGCCACCCTTTTAGAGAAGGAGGGAGATTTTGTATTGCTCATCGATGCTATCGATGAATGTAATTTCAGCAACCATGCGCAAGCAGGTGAGCTCCTGGAGTGTTTTCAACAGGTCCTGGACCGCACAAGCGGAAAGATTATTATCTTTTCTCGCCCTAACGATATGTTTGGCTTCGGAACCTCGTCGGAACCCCACATGAATGAGATCAGAATCACCGAAGAAGATACCATACCTGAGATTATGGCATTCTGTGCTTCAGCACAAAGGAATTTGAAATTCACAGATGATATGAAGCGTCAGGTGACCTTCCGACTCAACCGCGATGCCAACAACTTTTTGTGGGCTACAAAATTCCTACAGCAGTTGGCAGCTACTCGCAAGACGGCGACATTCAATGCAATTGTCGAAGACTGGCCCAATGATATCTGGGGCGTTTACACCAAAGTTTGGCTGGATAGGCTAAGCAGCCTTGATGACGAGAATAAGTCAATTTGTCAGGAGATATTTCTAATGTTGCTTGGAGCTCGAAGGGGATTTAAGATGGATGAATTGGATGACGCCCTTGGTTTAATTCCAGACTCGGGCATTGCCCAGTTTATTACTTCAACGCATTGCCAACCTTTGATTCAGGTTGCTGATGGCAGTGTGAGTCTCAGTCATGCTTCTGTCCGAGATTTCCTGCTTAGTGGAGCACTCGGTGACATCAGATTCTCCAAATCAGGCCCCGACGCGACTTTGGCTCGGAAGTGTCTTGAGTTTCTCATTAGAGAGATATATGGAAGTCAGGACCGCATCGGTCAACGTCTGAGGAAGAATATTGGAGCTGGTGTTTCCGATCCTAGTGACGACAAGAGCTTTTACGAATATGCTGCTCGCTACTGGTACATTCATCTCACAGCCCTCTCGGCTCCGGACCAAAGTTTACTGGAACTCGCCAACAAATTTCTACATCTACTCAACTTCGCCTACTGGGCTGAATACTCGGTCACGGATAGTGGTGACTTTCAAGCCATCCGGTCAACAGAGATTACTTTGACGGTTTGGTCAAAGAGTTTGACTCACCGTGACAGATCTCTGATACACCTGGATGACTACTTTGAGTTCCCTTACCGAAATCTTGCTACAGTCTTCAAAGAAAATGAAGAAGACAAGGAATTACAATGGCTAGCTTTGATGCATCTTGGGTTCTACTACTACGATAAGGGAAGGATGACTGAAATGGCAGAAGTTCGTAGGAAGGTCGCTGCTGGGCTCAAGGATCTCCTTGGACCACGTCACCCTCTAGCGCTTCGAGCGTCTGCAGATGCAACATACACATTTCTTTTCAACAACAAGCTCCGGGAAGCCCAGAGACTCTATGCCGAAATAGCCAACGTCCAGCGTGAAGTTGGAGGTCCAGATGATGCCAGTTCCTACTTTACACTTGTTTTCAAGGCTCAGGCTGAATATCTCATGCTTGACTCGCCGAAAGCACTGAAAACACTTACTGATTCTTTGGAGGGTTTCTTTCGTATCCTAGGTCCGGGGAGCAATGGCTATCTGATAGCTCAATTATGGTATGCTGTTGCTAATGCATCAGCTGGTCATATTGAACAAGGCATCAAACTACTCGAGTCTGTGCGTGACAAGCGAAAGGAACAGTATGGGCCGAAGGACTCTTTTGGAGTAACTACACAGATCTTCCTGGGAGATTTATACCGAAAATTGGGCTCCGATGAGGGGGCTCTGCAGAATATTCAGCCTGCACTTGGCTTTCGACGTAGCTTCTGGCAACTCTCTCACTTTTTGACGCTCGATACAGCTCTTGTGTTGGCAATTACATACAGAGATTTTGGTCAACAGGATGAATCAGCTGAAATCATCGAAGAGCTTGAAACCAACGGGGGACTGGACAGAGAGCAAAATATAATACGAGCCTGCCAAGTCAAGCATATGAGGGCTCTGTGGTTGTTCGAGGATGGACAACTCGACAAGTCTATTGGGATACTGGAGTTATTACTCATCGAGATTGACGAGAAGCACAATAACAGGGCCCTGCAGTGGATTCGGCTCGACCTTGCATATATGCTCAGATACAGAGGAAGAGATGGCGATGAGAATAACGCAAGCTCACTCTTTGATGGTATTGTTACAGATGATGCAGATGATCCTGATGATGAGCCTGATCCACCAAGATGGCTGGACATTGCGGAGCGGGCGCTTAAATTGCTACGGAAAGGGAATACTGACGGAGCAAATGATCTTCTCGGGAGGGAGAAACTGCGTTGGGCTCGTGAGGAGACTTTGTGGATGTGGTTAGGGATGCCGGCGGCTGATACAGGATGCATGAGGCTGCCAAAAGGCTTGGGTGATGACAATATGTGACTCATACACTACCTGTGACTAACACATTCTTTCTTAACTTCTAAGAATAAATTGATACTATTTCGATTTACGTCCGTTACTAAGTCGAACCCCAGACAGTACTGTTGGACTAATACAAGGTTATATAAATACAAGTAGCCTTAGCTTGTTTAAATAATTGTTCGGTTAATTTCCCTTATGCAGAGAAAAGTAAATGTTACCCAAGTCGTTACTTAGTATATTTACCAAAACACCACTACGGAGTGAAGTACCATATAGTAATAAGGCTGAGGGTTTTAAAAGAAGCTCTATCGCCAACTTCAGGGCAAAGAACACAGCAGGTGACTTTCCAACTATTTCCTCGTGATGCTTGAGATAAAACCTTAGCTGAGAGGTTAGCTATTTGTGTTTGTTTCGAACCACTCCTGCTTGAGGCCTAAGAATAAGGAATAATGACCACGAGATCCTACAATTTGACTAAGATGCTCGTCGACTCTGGGAAGTGCCATAAGTATCCATCTCCTCCAGCAGGATTCCCAACGAAGGATCCCACCCAAAGAACTTCTCTACCAAAGCCATTGTTTTAACTGGAGCTGCAAAGTCGCACCAGAAGCCTTCACTCGTTCGACACATGATCACAGCACGATCTATCAACCAGTCAGTATCTTGAAACTCAACACGACAGTGCAATTACATCTCAACGGCGCCTTAAGCGTCTTGCTCTGTCCAAGAACAACCATCTCTTTCCTATGGCTCGACAAGTCATAGGACTTTGGCGCAGCCTTGGTGAAGTCAATGCCCTGCCATGAACCACTCCAATTCGAAGAGCTATAGAGCTTATGGTGAGGTTCGCAGATAAGCATGACCTGATTCGCCTTGGCGAGTTCTCGGAGAGTGCTAACTCCAGCTTTGATATCCGATTCCTCGAGTGCTTTGTTAACGGCTATTCGGTTCTGAAGCGCAATCTCGTCTAGCTCTGTTGATGGCTTGATAGCGAAGTTGGCTGTTGCGTAGTGGACCGCATTGTGAACAAACCCTTCGCCTTTCTCGCCTTGAAGTTCGGGGATACGGTCTCGTACTAATTTGTTAGCTGATGTGTTGAATGAATAGGTCGACTTACAGTTGATGGTTGAGGAAAGCGAAACGTCGTACTTGATTTCGCAGTTGATCCTGGCAAGCTATTTGGCGTCTTTAGCAGGGCAGGATTGTTTCTAGGTAGTTGATAGTGTACCTTTGTGAAGATGGCAGTAATGATATCACCGTTGCTGATCTCACTCGCCAAAACATGCTTACCATCCAAACGTTCTCTCGCCTTGTCTCTCAAATTTTGCACTACCTGTATTGGTAGAAAAACGAGTCTAGACTCCTCTTTCTTGTCTTTCCACAAGTCGAGAGCAATTCTTCCAATCACCAACGCCTGATCCTTGATGCTGCGTATACGCATCCGTCCGATCCGATCACCCCGGCCAGCTTCGATGTTGGAGAGCTTTTCACTTCCCAGCACATCATCCTTGTACCCGGTCATCTCTGGCGGCGTTTTCCCATCGATGACAGCAAGCCATGCCTTGATGATATTGGCCAAGCCGCCCTGGTCAGCAAAGACATGCGGTACACTCATCGCGAGAGCTGCTCCATCCGAAAACTTGGTTAAGTGGACATACAACAACGGCGAATTAGGCGGCTCGTCTTTTCGTTCATATGGCCAGTCCTTGGGCCTCAACCGGGCGTCAATCGTCTCCATATCTGGTAAAAAGGCTACACCATCGCCTGGATGTAGAATCTTTGATAATTCATATGTCTCACCATAAGAGTAACCAGCGCTGACGGATGACCATTTGAAGAGCTCGTAGTCATCTGAAAAGACATGCGGTAAATGATACTCCAGGCGTGTATCGCCGCGAGATGGGAAAATACGCGCCCCAAGTTTCCGCCAATGATTTCTGATCAGCTTATCTAGACCTGTTTTCAGGGCCTGCTCGTCGAGAGGATGGTCTGTGATGAAGAATGTTCGGGTGCGGAGATTGGGGATCGGGTTGGGCTGGTCGCTCCACGAAACGGGTATTATCTCCATTTTGATCAGCAAAGTTACACAAATTGCTCAGTAGTAGGAAAAGAAGTTGAAGTGATTGAAGAAGATGGATTCGCGACACGAAATTAATCGGTCTGTGCTGGAGGAGCAGCCGGATTTCCGTGTCGTGTCAGCTCTAGTCCGCATCAAGTTACTCTCCACGTCTCACTGCCTCAAAAGCTCTGGAGAATGTTACCTCTCATTCCCTGAGCCCTGCCAACATGTAACCAAGCTATTATTGCTATTGAATAACAGGCCACTATTTTGTTGGAAATAAATACCCTGAAACCCTTTCAACTGATTGACATCCCATTGCTTGTGTGACGAACAACGATAAAGAGGGTTTTGGATTGTTTAAAAAGAAGCAGAAAACTATAATAAGGCAAGTAAAAGCGGTAGGACAGTGCTGGTTCAAGGTTGGCAGCAGCGAGTTTGATGGTAGTCTCGGAGGCTTAATGAGGTCAAACTTACAAGAAATAATGTGAATAACTTTTGCTTTTACTATTAATTCTTCGACTCATTATTAACAAAAGCTCCTAGGATAAGGCACCTATTCTGTAATCCATATAAAGTTAAGTAACTCGCTGCATCTAATAACAATTCCTGATTCACACTATATTTTCCAGTATGCTTTTGAGGTAATGCTCCGTTTGCAACAGAGCTTTTCTAACTAACGATAGGACTGGAAGTTAGACAGAAGGTTATAATAACTGTTCCTTTTTTTCCCTCTTTTGATGGGCCTTTTTTTATATTAGCTTTCTATATTAGCTTTTAAGATTTACCTTAAAGTTGTATTATTTTCTACAAACTTCAGCGGCCGATTGTCCAATTCTGCCTTGGCGGGTGCCTAAGGGAGTCTGCCCTGAAGAGTGCCCCTCTTTTCGCATCCCTTTCCCCCCTCAGCGCTCGTCAGTAAAAAAGTATGACTAAGATTATCACTTCTGATAGTGGCTAGGACGTGCATATCATAAAAGTAGCTGTGCACCTTTCTGACACATGCAACTTAGAGCTAACGGCAACACAATCATCACATTTTTGCTTCAACCCGGTCACGCACCCCGTCGGTGTCTTAACCGTCATCCTTAGCAAAGTTCGCTCATAAGCTGCTCTACGAGTTATCCTCAAGCCTCGACTCCTTCGGCTCGCTATGGATGATGTCTCGGACCTCGTTACGTCGCCCTTTAATGACATCATCACGCAAGGCCGGACCGCTGTAGAGAATGCTGGCGGTAATGGGTATATGCTGAAGGCTGCCCAGAGCCTCATCAAGGAGGGCGACCGTGCTCTTAACAAAATCGAGCCGCTCTGTCGCATGCTCCTGGACAAGCACGGTCTCAAGTTCCTGGACTTTCTTAAGGAGAATGGCAAGTCTCCCCCATATTTCGCTGTGGCTATAGTTGCAAACATTTCGTCCATATCACTGAATAGACTCTGACTGACATGATTGTGAAGATGCAATCGCGGACCTTAGATCCGAATTGAACGACCTATTGTGGGAGTTTGATGATTACATAGAGCCTGATGATTTTGAAGCCGAAAAGTTTGCGGAATTGGAGACTGTTGCTCGCAACGCCGCCCCCAAAATCTATGATATCCTCAAAGACATGAAGCTGGAGGTCCCCACTGAGGACAGTCGCCCACGCATCTCTACAAGACCTGTTCTACATACATCTTCAATACAAAAATCGCCCCCAGAGTCGGTGAACTCGGACCAGAGCTCTGTTTTCGACCACAGCCGAGCTGACAGGATGAAAGTACTCTTCACAAACCGACCAGGGTCCTCCATCTCGACTGAAGACACTAGCACTAGCACGGCTGAACTGAATCTCCCTTTGGCCAAGGCTCTGTCGATGAACAAGGATCAGGACGTTGTCAAACCGAAACAACCCACGGAAGTCGATTTCCTTCCTATTCCTATTGAGTCGGACGTGCTGACTACCCTACCCCCACCGAATCCCTTCGCTGCTGACTGCAAACTCAACCCTCAGAGTTCCTTTTATATACATAAAGGATTTTGCGATGGCGCAAAGGAGACCATTAATGGAGGAACTGGATTTCAAATAGTCGTGAAAGCAGTATGCATCTTCTTCTACCATATTTGCTTATCGAATTCTGCTGATCAACGTAGGGTTTCACTTCCAGGACAGTGATTGCAAGATGTACTAAGTGTAACTTTGAGCTTGACTTCAAGGAGGTTAATCTAGACATCAACAAATCGGGTATGTCGAATGGTATAGCCAGAATTCTCGAAATGCTGACTGTCTTGCAGAGCATGGAAATTACGTTATAAATGGGATCGGTTACCGCCTCCGCTTCCTCCAGAAGAGTCATCTGCCAACACGACGCTCAGATGATGTTATGTACGGGTGTATTTTCTGCGTCCATCAAGGTCAAACCCTTCATGCGAGCGATGCAACTGTATTTTTCAGCCAAAAGGCGCTCTTTGCTCACTTAGCTCGCCATCCTCGACCTTTACCGGCGATTCCAGGGCTCTTATTAATCGAACAGGACGAGGTTCCAGATCAGTATGAAAACGACTATGACTTACATTTCAAGTCACCGGTTGAGACGCACCCAGTATTGGCGATGTCTGAGGATATTGGCAGAATGCCTGCTGGGGTATCCAAAGAAGCTGCGAGAAGATTATATGGCCAGCGGCTCGTGTATGATCGAAGTCAAGTACTTGAGCTAGCTCAAGGTGCGAGGGTCGTTGGGCTCTCATGGCCCCTAAAGTATCGCGGCGAATGGTGCCTTGGTTGGCATGATGGGGTATATGCAGCTTTGCCGATGGACATCATAAGGCTAGACTTGCCACGATTTAGTGATGTTAAAATGGGTGGGACGAGCCTAGTCAAGGCAACCGCAAGGTGGAAATTCAATATCAGGGATACACACTGGCTTATGTTTGAGAAGGATGAGGTCATCAGGAATATCGGCTGTAAGTTGCCTGCCGGCGAATCTGTTAATCTTGCATATAAAGTTTCTGCATCTAACATTAGTATAGGGCTATATAAAGACTTTTGGTGCTGGTCAGGTACAAATGCCAATGGCAAATCGGGCATCTTTCCTCAGGCGTTCATCGATATAGGCACGCTGCGGGACTCTGATGGATCTGGCCCTAGCCAGGCAGACCGGGAGGGAGCTTTAAATAACGAGAGGAGCAAGAACACGTCCCTTCCTACTCCGTCGCGATCTTCGTTTTACAAAAAGACCGGAGCTCGAATACCTGCAAGAACCACCTACTCAGCCAGTGGCAGAAAACTGCCACCCCCTCTGACTCCAATCACCAGTGCCTATACACATGATGACACATCAACCTGGGACAATACTCAAGCAGAAGCCCCACCGCTGACCCTGGATCAACAAAAGGCAAAAGACTCTAGAATTCAAGCCCCTACAGCAGCGAAAGGCTTAGATCATCTCAAGAAGCCAGGGCAAGCCACAAACATGGAGTCCATTAACGAAGACCTTTTATTAGACATGAAACTTGAAGAAGTGCACCAGTTTGGCAAATGTTGGACCTGCAGCCCCGTTGACTGTGTTTCAACGGACAAGGTGCCCATTGCCATTTCGGATGTCCCAGTTGTCATCCCTGTTGAAAGCAGGTACCCGCTCAGAGCACCAGTCACGCCACCGCCCGATCCTCATCCGAAGTTCATTGATCCGACGAGGCAAATACCAGACAACGTAATATCAGAGATCTTTAAGGTTTATGAAGATTCTCTGGGCTTTTACCTTCTGATCAACGGCCAGCTTCAGATAATCATTCCGGATGACTTTGACTATCAGTACGCCCTTTCACACCGGCCCCGGGAGTTCGGTGGACTGGAGGTCACTTATATCATGGAGAGCATGACTCCTACTGCGGGGATTACTGGCCAAGCCTCGATGGAAGTGCCTCAAACCCTGACAAATGCCCCAATGCCAACACAGTCGGCTCCAGGTGCCAGCTCAACAGCTAGTCAATCATCTGCGGCACACATTGACGCCATGCTTAAGCTGACTATTGGAAGCGCCATGCAGGCATCGGTCAAAGGTACCAAGCTAAAGGACCGTTACGAGGGTCGAATCGGTCTCATGACAAGAATGGGAGACAGGACTTTCGTGACAATACCTACACACGTCGTCACCTCTGCGCTTACGGCAGCGAGGTCGGCTTCGTTCCCGGGAGATTCATGGATTAACGACGTACAGATAGTTTCCAGTAACGGCAACAAAGAGGTAAAACAACCATTATGAAGACATACTTTTACTGACTCCAGTCACCATTGGTTTAGCTAGGACCCATATCTGAAACATTTGACCCAGCCGCAAGCCATTTTCCCCTCGGTTTTCTCCACGACATCAGCTTAGTTGACGTATCGAATGCCCCAATCGAACTCGTATCAAACATCAAAACCCCTATCCCAACTGAATGGCTCTCGAATTCTGGTTGGCAGGAAATCAGGTATCGCACAACGAGGCTTCACCTTCTCCGGCATGTTTCCACGGCACCTTCAAGGCAAGCAAACATCAAGAGTATAGGACTATTGGAATGTCAATGCCAGGTATGTCTCCATTTGTCCCATCTTCGAATCCAGTTTCTCCCGATGTCACTGACCTATTGAGCTTAGGCCGTTGGACAAGGAATCTTCAGAATGCGGCAACCACCGAAAACCACACGCTTTTCTCTACGACGCCCTAGTACGAGCTCAGATGCGACGCAAGATTCAGAGGTCTGGACCGGTCTCGTAGCCAGGTCTCTCTTGTTTCGAATCCATCCAGATTTCCGGCCTGACGGGGCCCAAAGTGGGACAGCCCTGTGCACAATGGAGGAGCTCGAGGATGGAACCACATGTGCCAAGGTGGCTGGATTTACTTCTTTCGTTCAAGATGTGTCTGTCGTTCAAAACTTTGACTTGGAGGGCCCAAGACTGTACAGCAGGTTGGAGCAGGGGCGTGTAGCTTTTTATGGGGCCCTTCAAGTCCCTGAAGCATTGAGAGAGAGGCATCACATTATGTGAGGTTTGTTGTGTATATGGAATCTATAGCGTATTACCTATGCTATCGTAAATATTTCTTGAACAGGACAATTTGAATGCGAATCTTTACCCTTCTAGTGCCACATGCAGAGCTTTATGATCCGGACACTTGTAATGCCCCCAAGACAACTTGTACCATAGTGAGCGCGAGAATAACTGTTCCGAACCTAGTCATTGCTGTTAGCAACATCAAAAGATCGATAAGGAACTAATATCTTACAGGAATGTCCAATATTGAACCGTGTCTCGTTTATCCCGTAGCAAAACCCAGAAGCTCCACGGGCGCGCTTCTTGCAAGCATTTCTCGAGAGCCAGAATTCGCGGCCAGAGATTTTCGAACTCGGTTTGATCCCACCAGGTCGCCTCCCGTCCAGCCAAAGTATCAAGCATGGGGTCGTAAGGTAGCTGTAGCTGACTATGACGAAATCGGTCATTACGTCGTCCCACGCGAGAGACCTGGCTTTTGAGCATGCGTAGTTCACGACTTTTTAACCGTTGTGAAGAGCAACTAAGGCACCAACACCATAGTCGAAGCCCGATGAAGTTTTCGACATACTTGTGTATACGGTTTGGAACGATCGGGTTAAATAGGTTTGCGTAGGATGATTCGATCTCATCGAGGAGGTCGGCAGAGATGCCAATAGTGCCAAATACGTTGAGACTTCCTCGATGCAGTGCACATGGAAGGGCAAAAAGCTCAAGGTACTTCTTCTGACCGCGTCTAGATAGTAAAAGATGGCGGGACAGGTTGTCCGTCCATATTAGACGCACCCGGGCCAGAGTCATGAGTTTGGATAGATTGAGGTCCCTAGCTTCGATGGACAGTGACTCGATTAGTCCAGCCGATGAGTGATTGGCAAATGAAGGACTCAACGAAGACATGTCGTCCAGTTCCAAATCCGGCTGCGTAACGGATTCAATGGGAGGTAGGGCTTCCCGAGAATTTGGGATCAAGCCGGAGCTTCCGATCAGATTAAACAGAGATTGCTGCATAGGCTCAAGGTCAGATTGGCAATTTGAGGCCACCTGAAAGATATGTCTCGGTCGTCCATGTAAAGGAATAAAATACGTGCGCATCAATGTCCATGAGCCAAGGATGAGCAGAACTGCATCCTCAACTGCGATCTTACGAACTTTAGAGGCAGGAAGAGTGTCCTGAAAGTAGGTGTGCTGACTATGATTCACAAGAGAATCTATATAGCTTTGAACAGAAGACTCGTGATGTTCTGCTAGAAATATCAATCCCTATCCTAGAATGGACAGTAGCTCGACTCACCGATAAAGAATGTCACAACTTCGGCAAACAACTGCACGAATTCATTCTTGGTTCGTTTTCCTGGCCAGCATCCTTGGATATAGTTGAGATAGGGAACATAAGTGGTCTGTTGTCCATCATGAAAGCCGAGGGCGTGGGCTAAGTCGTCCACTGCATGTCTTGCATCGTCGCCCATGGCCGCATGGAAGCAAACTCCTAGAAGATGGTTGATATGTAATGGAGGAGCGTGATGTTCATCGGTGTCCATAAGAGTTCCGGATATTGAGTTAGCAAGTCTGCCTTGCAGTTGCCTCGTCGCCTGTAGGCAACCCCGCTTTAATTCGATGAACTAATGGCCGGATCTTGACTAAAGATAAGCCATAGCTTTTTCAGACCAGATTTTCGAGATCGGATAAACACCGGAACTGGTGTCACTCTAGTTAGAGAAGGAAAATGTAGAAATTGGGAAAGGTAAATATTAGTCAACCACTCACTGATGCATCAGTGGAAAAGCATGGATATACTTTTGTGTACATCAGTAATCGCTGAGGCTCCGAGCAGTTTATTATGTGAATTCAGCTGTAATCTAGCGAAACAGATGTAAAATGAGTGCTATATGTGCATGAAGGAGATTGCGCGTTGTGTATTTTCAACCGCCATGTCTTAGAGTCCTAATACTCCGCCACAACATATGAGATTAAAATTATGATCTATAAGTACTAATTTAGCCAGGCTTCATGCGTGCCCTGTTATCTAACTGTGCTTTTTCGGTTATCAAGCAATATTTTATGCAAGCCACCAGCATTTAATGACAATAAATTTGTTTAAGAGTTTACTAGCAGGTTAAAGATACAGCTAAGCACTGCGGCCGAATGTGAATAGCTTCAGATGCAGAGACTAACCCTCTGCATCATCAGTTGATTTCACGTGGCTAGCTGACTAAAGTTGACTGGCATATCAATGTCAGTCTAGGCCCAGCTGTTATGATCAATGTCTCAGCACCATTTATATATGGTTGCGGGGCAGCTCTAGGCGGGGGAATGCCACTGGTATACCACCTGAGTCACTGGAATCGAAAGCCCTGGCGCAAAGTGAGACCGAATATCTTTCCATACTCTACTATTACCCCTATAGATAGATAAATATATTTCACGGCTCTATCAAGTGTTAAACAAGTTTATTTAGTTTACATTTTAAAGAAGCACTACCTGGAAGTGGGGAACATCTACTGCTTTGACGGAGTCCCAGCCAAACTGGCATAAATAATCTCGTCTGCTAGGAGTTCGGAGTTCAGCTCTGCAGGCTAAGAAACATACATCATGCCGAGATTGGATTTTACAATTTAACATTGTCGATTGGCTAAAAGATGCTCTTGTTTGTCTCAGCTTCAGCGACTTGACTAGATTGGTATTTGTTAGTTAGACACAGTCATCTCTTCACTTCCAACATTGGCCGGTGGAGACAATACTGACCGTGAGAAAGACTAGCTACTAACCCCCAGAGGAGCATGTGTGTTTCTCCACCGGCTAAACAAGCCCATGGACTGTGATAGTACCGGTCTTAGATATCATGTACTCGCTCACAGCTACATCCTTCCCAGCTTCCTTCCCATAACCTGACATCTTGATCCCTCCAAATGGTGACTCGGCCGCAGAAGAATTGCCTAATATCTCATCAGCATACGTCGCCAAGATCCAAGTAGAATACTCACCTGTGTTAAGTGCAATCATTCCAGCCTCAAGGTTCTCAAGCATTCGCCAGATACGATCCGCGTTCTTGGTAAATGCATAGCTAGCAAGACCCATCGGCGTATCATTAGCTACCTGAACAGCTTCTTCCTCTGTCTCAAATTTATAAAAAGCTGCGATTGGCGCGAAACACTCCTCGCAGGAGATCAGAGTATCATGCGGCATATCAGCGAGAATCGTCGGCTCAAAAAAATATCCGCCTTCGCCTCCCTTGGGAGAAGCACGATTACCCCCAGTGACAATCCGAGCACCTTTCGAAACAGCATCTTTAATAAGTCTCTCAGCTCGATCCAAACTCTCAGGCTTCGTAACGGGTCCAAGGGTAGTTCCTTCAGCAGCGCCGTGGCCGATGACATACTTGGCAGTCTCTTCAACGAAGCGCTGGAGGAACTTGTCGTATACCCCAGACTGCACAAGGAAGCGATTGACTGTGACACAAGCTTGACCTGCGTGGCGCCATTTGAGACCGACAAGTTCTCGCAGAGCAGCTTCGACGTCTGCGTCGTCGAATATGAGACAAGGGCAATTGCCGCCTAGCTCTAAAACCACTTTCTTGAGACCTGAACTGCAGTGGTTCGCAACCAGGGTTCCAACGCGAGTTGATCCTGTAAAGGTAACCTTCTTAACCAGTTCATGCTTGCAGAGCGCTTCACTCAGCGATGGCGTGTTTTCCAAGCTTGTCGGTAAGACATTCAGAACGCCATCCGGGAATCCAGCCTCGGTGGCCAACTTGGCCAAAGCCATAGCAGTGACTGGCGTTTCAGGCGACGGCTTAACTACCATGGTGCAACCAGCCGCCAACGCAGCAGCAGCTTTTCTGAGAACCATAGCAATGGGGAAATTCCACGGCACCAAGGCGACTGCGACGCCGAGGGGCTGCTTGATAGTGACTACTCGCCTGTCTGGGGCAGATGGGGCAAAGCACGTTCCTTGGATCCGCTCTGCCTCGCCTGCAAACCATGACACAAATGTCAGGGAATAGTCCATCTCCCCGATTGCCTCTAAATATGGTTTTCCCGTCTCATACACCAAGAGCGTGGCTAAATCGGCTTTATGCTCACGGATAAGAGCGTCCCATTTGAGAAGCCATTGGGCACGTGCTCGAGGGGATGTTTTCTTGAACGATTGGAACGCCTTGTGTGCGACGCGAACGGTTGCGTCGACGTCATCTGCTGAGTTGTTGGTGACTCTTGTCCATGGCTTATTGGTGCCGGGATCTAGATGCGGTGTCAGAACGGTGAGATTTCGTGATATGGAGGAGCTTACCGAGAACGTCGAAGGTTGACCCGGAAAGGCCGGGCTTAGTTTGGCCTTGGATGTAAGATTCGGTGATGAGGAGATCAGGACGATTGAGCTTCAGATGGTTAGTTGAGTTCAAATCACATTATCAGATGCGTACTTTGAACGGTAACGGGTAAGCCATCTTGTTCCCCCAAGCTTGGTAGGCAATCGACAATACCGTTTAGAGGTTGCGATGTAAATGAGTCAAACGGCCTGAGTAAGCGTTTTCTTTGTCTTCAAAAAGACCAAACAAGACTTCAGTGAAATGGGGCAAGTTCTATGAAAGCTTCTGGTTACTCTCATCATATGCTTTACCCTCGGGTTATGCACGTAAGAACTCGGTTAGTAATGATCATGGCAAGATTCCCCGCTTCTCGACCACCAACACAATCAGCGAGTCGGGTCATCGCTGCATGCCTAGAGTTCAAGCCACCTGCCGTACAAGGTTAAGATCTGCACTCTTTTCTGGTTACCCTTCGTGGTAGGGAATCAATTCTCACGAACGACGAACGTGAGGGGCAAGTATATGTATCACGTCGCTTCAGTCACCTCTCAGTGTCAATGCAGGTTCCAAAGAACTGAACAGTAATCATGGGTCGCTTAGATGGTAAAGTCGCTATTGTTACTGGTATGTACCTCATCGCATCTATGGCCACTACTGAGATAGAACCAGGCGCTGCGTCTGGCTTCGGCCAAGGTATCGCTGAGCACTTCGCTGAAGAGGGCGCCAAAGTCCTCATCTGCGACATCAACGAAGCAGCAGGCCAGAAAGTAGCTGCGACGTCTGAATCCTTCGAGTTTCAGAGTATGAACGTCACTAAAGCAGCAGATTGGCAAAGCGCTGTTGATAAAGCCGTCCAGCTCTGGGGCCATCTCGACATTCTGGTCAATAACGCCGGTACCAGCTATGAGAACAAGGCAAGTGATTGAGGCTCAATCGATGGGGGGTAAATTGACAGCGACAGAGCACAAATTTGGTCACAGAGGAAGAGTTCGACAAGGTTATGAGCGTCAACGTCAAGAGCGTCTTCCTCGGCAGCAAAGCCTTCACAGCCCAGGTCAAAAAGCAGGGTTCAAAAGGCTCAATGATCAACATCGCCTCCGTAGGCGCCCATCGACCTCGACCCGGGCTGGTATGGTACAACGCATCCAAAGGAGCAATCACAAACGTAAGTCATCGGCCCATATCATGCAAAGCTAACGCCAAGGCACAGGCGACCATGGGTCTTGCGGCGGAATATGGCCCGGATGGAATACGCGTCAACTCCATTTGTCCCTTGGCGACTATGACAGGTCTACTTCCTACGTTTATCGGGAAGGAGATTACGCCAGAGGTTCAGAAGGCGTTGGGGAATGTTCCGCTTGGGAGGATGGGGGAGATTAGGGATGTTGCCAAGGCAGCGGTGTTTTTGGCGAGTGAGGAGGCTTCGTTTATTACGGGAGTTAACCTTGACGTTGATGGAGGGAGGGCAATCTAGATAGCCACTCGTCAAATGAGAGAACAATGCAGTGAAACGTAAGGAGCATTGGGCAGTACATGCCTTTCTTCAAGCGGAAATGAGACAAGAGACACTTAAGACCCTGGAGCCCCCTATGCAGCGTGTCGATCAAAGAACCAGGGTCCGATTCCTTGGGTGTTGGTGAACATGTGAATGCTCGGCATTAGTGCTGTAACCCCAGCGCTCGTCACATTTGCCGCGTTTGGCTCCGAGAATTTGGCGGGGAAAAGAAGCCGGTGAACCGTTGAACTTTGCTGAAGTGGTAAGATTCAGCACTGGCATTTTCGGGTTGAAGATGCGGTGCTGGAATCCCAGGGGAGAGGAAAGGGTTGCGAAATCGTT
Source organism: Fusarium mangiferae (assembly GCF_900044065.1). NCBI lineage: Eukaryota > Fungi > Ascomycota > Sordariomycetes > Hypocreales > Nectriaceae > Fusarium > Fusarium mangiferae. The sequence goes on from NW_024573935.1 coordinate 1,241,218, forward strand.
CCTTGGCATGAGAGCCCCGTTGAAGCTTGACGTTTGACCTGGCTCTTCTGTCACGTTTTGGCTTATACATGCACTCGATGGCAGTGGTGAATATCTCTGTGCATAACTCTTAAACATGTGATAATGACCTGCCGGGCCATCAATGCTATCTCGATGCTATCCGTCCCTCACAATATCTCAGGTCCTATATCATGTGACAGGCGCTCGCCAGCTTACTGCTTGGTCGCGATGTACTGGCTACTATTACTAGAAGGGATCTCATTTGCAGCGTTACCCGGCGCCTTGTTGTCACCATGGATCTCGCCCATCAACTGCCTATCAATCGCGGCGCGCTCTTCATCTGTCGCATCCATGATATGGACAGCAACTTCATCCCCAAACTGTTTGCCAATCTCTTCCAAAGAAAGTCTAGCAGTCTCGGGCCAGAAGAAGAAAATGGCAGGGATGAAGAGAACACTCCAGCATATGACCAGGAGGAAGTATTTCCAGCCGACGGCATTGAACCCGATGGGCGCCGTCTGAAGAAGGATGATAGTAGCTGGGAGTGTCAGTATGTTGCTGGTTGAGTACGATGAGGTTACCTACCCGCGAATTGTCCAAATAGAGACCATCCGATGCCAATTGATCGGATCTCAGTAGGAAAGATCTCTGAGACATAAAGATACATGGTTGTGTTGCAGAAGGTTCCTTGGAAGGCGAGATACAAGAACATGAACAGCACACCGATAGCATTACCTGCCTTGTTGTCTGTACCGGCGTACAATGAGATCATGGCGCAGTAGATGGAAGTGGTGATAACGATGCCAATGAAGCCAGTCATGTACATCTTGCGACGCGAGTTGACCTTGTCATGTAGCCAAGCACCGCCAGGGTTGTAGATCAATCCGGCGGTAGTCAACCAGAGAGCCGATAATAGAAGCGGCATGTATCCAGTCTGGCCTAGACTAGTATACAGGATGACTGCGTAGTTGTTCTTGCTCATGTTAGTTTTGATATTTGCTGGAGGGACTGGTACTTACAATGATGAGAGGACCTCCAAACTCGGCACCCCATTGCGTCATGAATCCAATGAGCATACGCTTGCGATAGCTCTTCTTCTGGACCACAGCCCTCCATGGGTTTCCCCCGTAAGCCTCAAGCTTCTTTGCATCAAGCTCGAGCTGCTTCTCAATCTGATAGTACTCTTCCTTGGCAACCAGATCTTCAGGATCATTGGCTGACCTACGAAGACGAACCAGAACAGACCACGCTTCTTCACGGTGGCCCTTGGACATGAGCCACCGTGGTGAGCGAGGGATCCAAGGTGACCCGAGAAGCAAGACCAGTGGAGGGAAGACTTGGAAGGCTAATGGGAAGCGCCAGCCAAACTCAAGATTCTTGGAGAAGTAGACTGCGAAGCCAATCCACGAGGACAGCATGTAGCCAAAGACGAGAAAGATGGCGTGATGGCCTACGAGCCAGCCACGTGCGAGAGGACTGGACATCTCGGAGAGATACATCGGTGTCACGGTAGCCATGAGACCAACGCACATTCCCATAATCCATCGTCCAGCCTGGAACATACTACAACACCATTAGTCTTGACTTGCGACAAAGCTCGGCAGAGCGGGCACTCACGCAAGGTTCTGCGCAGCGCACTGAAGAATACCACCAAGAATCCCCAAAGCACAGCCAAACTGAATACTCCTCAATCTCCCATAGTAGTCGCAAGCCCACATGAGCACCAGACACGCAAACGCACCGCCAGCAGAAAAGAGTCCATTGGCCGTCGCAATCGCCGGTGTCGTTATAGTATCGTAGCCCGGCTCCCCATCAGCAGGAAGATTGAAGAACTGGTACCAGCCAGGTTGTCCGATTGTGCTCCCGATGATAGACGCTGCATACCCGTACGTCTGTGTGTCAATGTAAGCATGTTGCACTGGTAATTAAACGTTAATACGAGGTGGTCAAAACTTACGGTCCCGCCGATTGCGACAAAAGTAATGACGAGCTTGTTGTACAAGCTCGTCTGGTTCCCAGTCTGCGGCATTCTTGCGACGTGTACCAATTCGACAGGATACGGGAGCGAAAAAGAAAAAAGAAATAAAAGGAAAAGAAAAAAAAAAGTTAATTAAGCAGAGAAGGGAGAGAAGAACTGCGATCGGCGTGGTCTTTTGACAGTCACATTCTTAGTGCTACCCCAGCCCATGCAGATCACCGGGAGATGGAAGAGACGTGCCGGTTTCGACTGGCATGTCGCCTACAGGGATTGACAGCGTGGTTTACATGTTGTGACAGGTCTGCATGTTATTACCCACTTGGATGTAACTGAGAAACATGTAATTGCGACACCAAGCAATCCGTTAACCGATCCTTGTCTCACAAACCTCGGATCATGGCAGCAGCTGTGGAACATGCAGCTCCTTAGCATGAGGGGTACGCCATCACGATGCTATAAACAAGCTTCTCTACTGCATACTTTCCGCATCAATCACTCTACATCTCTCAAAATGGACCCCTCATTCATGGAAAAGCAATGGGACGAACTCCCCGATCCCAAACGTGTCTGGATAGGCCAACCGGGCAGCCGAGAAGAGGGCCTCGGCCGTCTCGTCCTCCTGACGCCAGAGCGGGTGGCTTCAGCCGCACAGACACAGATCAAGACTGGGATCCGCGTCAATCTCGGTTGGGATCTGAATAAGCTTGAGTTTGCGTGCTTTAACCGGCAGCCGTGCGAGCTTAAGATGGTGCCGCTGCTGGATGGCGTTGCTTTTGATGATATTTACGTTATGAATCCACGTTAGTATTTTTCCTGGGGTTTAGGGGTAGTGTTGACTTTTAGTAGAGCAGAGTAGTCAGTGGGATGGGCTGAGACACTTTTCTATGCCAAAGGAGGAGGGGAGTAAAGAGAGGGTATTTTATGGGGGGACGACGAAGGAGGAGATTTTGGATAGGACTAATGATCGTATCGGTATTCATCATTGGGCTCAAGAGGGAATAACAGGTCAGTCAGAGTCTCCAAAGTTCGTTTCATGTCTGATACTGTATTACAGGTCGCGGGGTTCTAATCGACTACGCATCATGGGCTGAAAGGAACGGCATCACCTACTCAACCTTCTCTCTACACACCATCAAACTCAGCGACATCCACCAGATCGCCAAAGAATGCAACATCACCTTTCAACGCGGCGACATTCTTCTCGTCAGAATCGGCGTCATTAAAGAATGGGAGCATGCTATGGATGTCAATGCCAAAAAGGCATATGCTGCTACGACAAGTCCTCAACACGCAGGCGTTGAAGGAACACTGGATGTGCTCAAGTGGATATGGAACACGGGCTTTGCAGCTGTGGCGGGCGATGCTATTAGCTGGGAGGTAAGTTTATGTGAGCAGTTTCATGTCACGGACTGATGGATGCGTGCAGGTATACCCGCCAAGTGAGGGGGGTGTTCTGATGCATGAGTATATGTTGGCGGGATGGGGGATGCCGATTGGTGAGTTACTTGTGTGCAGAGGTTCAAGGGCTAATAGGTGCAGGTGAATTGTTTGATCTAGAGAGATTGGCCGAGACATGCAAGAAACTGAACCGCTGGACATTCTTCGTGTCATCGACGCCGTTCAACATGAAAGGCGGTATATCCTCGCCCCCCAATGCACAAGCAATCTTCTAGGAAGTTTCTCTACTTTCACATGCCATATGCTACCACTAAATGATAGCTCATTACACTCTCAAACTATAGAATCGTATCATTATCGTTGCTTTTTCTTCCTTCCCTGAAAACTTTCTGCACGCGACAGCCAGTCAATCAGTAATTACATGTGAAGACAAGGATTCCTTACCAAATTCTCTCGTAACCGAGAAAAGAGAGGACGGCCCGGGGAATTAAACCGGCGGGGGGGTTAAACGGCGATCGGCAGTAAATGGGCCGAGTACGGAAGCGATGTAACGACGGGACGACCAACATGCATATGACATGGCGATCTTTTCTATCTCGAGAACTTGCTATCTGCCGAGGTTGGGGCTGAGTGGTCTAATTTCGGTAGCTTTTCTGCATCTTGTCTCTTCCAACTGTAGGATTGGCGGTTGAAATGCAACATTGCTTGCCCAAGGGACCTTGTCTCACAATGAAACCCCCACTGAATGCTGAAGATTAATATCTGATGTTATGATCGTGGCAAACCAATCGTATCCTCCTCACAGGCCTTCGAATCTGATATCCATGTCTCCCGGAGGAAATCTGGCCCTGTTGTTTTAACTTATACGAGTATTGATCTCGGTAGTAGGCGAGGAACTTTCTCTATGATCTCACTCATATGCATGCGATAGGTACAATGGGCCATTCTCAGGGGTTCTGCTCATACCGGCCCATCACTCGACCGAGTCCACGTGAAATCAGCAACTGATCATATTATCTGTGACTATTACATTCATTGCCTCAAGATCCTAGGTCTGAGAAGTTTTACTGGTCCCACTGTCAGCTGCGGATGATCACTGAACGGAGGATTCGCCGCCATGTCGTAGCTCCTATTACCTGCATCTGGCGTCTACAGTGGGTACATATGGCCCTGACACGCTGTATCTACCCGTGGCAGTTTTTGAGTTTCTCTCCTGGTTCTGCGACTCGACGATTCTGGACGCACTCTTAAGCATCTAAGCTTTTGCACTCAACTAATAGCCAACATGACCAAACCAGCGATGGAACCGCCTCCAGGCAAGGAGTCCAACTTTGACAATCCCGACCGGGAGTTGTACTACATATGCATTGCTTCTAATGCAATCGCAATGTCTGTTTGTTCGATCTTCGTCTTTTTACGTCTATGGGCCCGTTACAGGCTGGCGATGAGGCTTCGGTTAGACGACAGTATGTTCGCATTCACTACGACATCGAGTTCCGGGCTAATGCGTGTATCTAGTTGCCTGTGTCATTGGATACGTATGTTTTTTTCTAAGCGTACTCTAGTCTTGTGTCAACTACTAAACCTTGGTCAGATCGGCTTCATGGGATACTGCACCATGTGTCTGCTGAGTAGGTACTTATCGCCCATGCTCAAACACTTGAGGCTAACGACTATAGTGTTGAGATACGGCGGTGGCCTTCACCAATGGGATGTACCAGATCACCTCATAACGCAGTATAACCAAGTACGTCTCTTCCTCATACGCGACTCGACCTGAGCTAACCCTGTCACAGACGGTCTACGCGACCATGGTCAACTACGGCCCAACAGTCTTTGCCATCAAAGCAGCTATCCTTCTTTTCCTCGCCAGCATCTTCGCCCCTTACAAGACCTACGTCAAATGGATATATGGCTTCCTGGCAGTTATGGGTGTCTACTACGTCGCGATGCTGTTCCTCAAGATGTTCATATGTCGTCCGATCTCCATGTTCTGGGGCGCTACAACAGATGGCGAATGCTTCAATCAGCGAGTTCTTATCCTTGTAGACAACATCATCAGTCTTCTCAGCGACATCGTGGTCCTTCTTCTGCCCTGTCCTCTTACCAAGAAACTCCAAGTGGGACTTATCGCAAAGCTCAAGATCGTCGCGATCTTCGGAGTCGGAGGAATCGCCTGCATCTTTAGCCTTGTTCGGCTAGTCTTCATTATCCATAATGGGGAAAGCCCTGATCAGACCTATGTCTTTCTGCAAATCAACTTGACTGGGTGAGTCACGTCAAGTCGTACTTCCAGATGCCGCTAACTAGAACTAGAATCGCTGAGTGTGGTATTGGAGTTGTTTGCGCGTGCTTCCCATTTATGCCAATGTTATGGAAGTCCATTCTTCACAAAGACAAGCCAGGCTATTCGTCCAATTACTCAAGGTCACAGTTTGAGATGATGAGTTCGTCCAAACAGCGATCGCGAAACACGGGGCATACGCCAGAAAGCGTGCACTATAACGAGGATATGGGGAGTGATGAGAATATTCTCATACCGAATGGCAAGTCGTGCGTTACCACCAACGTTCGTGCTGGCGATGGTACCGCCGAGGGAAGTACCGGTAGCATTGGTGATGGGAACGGGGGACACGGAGCAAGCCTTGATGACTCGCATATTCTTCGAACTGTTGAGGTGCGTCAGTATGAAGAGCGTTGATTGTATGTTTCATAGTTCACTTAATCAGATCCACCATACCAATGCCTAGCAAGTCGATGCGAATAACGAAGAAAGTGGAGTCACTATTGACATGCAACGTAGAAGGTGGAGCGCTAACATATTCATTACTCGTAACGATGAATCATAAGGATAAGACAACTCAAGCTCCTTTCCGAAACGCTTCCCAGTCCAGATACCAGTCCATGATCGCCAATGCCTTTATATCACACTTAGTACTTGTATCGCCAGCCACGCTCGACACCAGAGTTAGGAGTCCATCCCTCCTGCTCGTCAAGTTTCTTGTTAAGCTTCTGAGCCCTCCATCGGACAAGGAAGGCTGAGAGAACAGTCAAAGCACAGCCGAGAAGGAGAAGACCACCAGCCATGCGGTAGAAAGGCTCCTGGCTTCGAGGATAGAAGTAAGGGCTGAACCAATGGCTGACCTGGCTGATACAGTTGGCGATGGCGATAAGAGCGGCCTTCTTGGCACGGGGAGCGGGAACGACGGTGGTTTCCCAGGACAGCTGCAAGTTGAGACCGTTGTAGGTACCGCAGACAAGGAGAATGATACCGACATATCGAGCTGCGACGTTGATGGTGCCAATGAGAATACCGCAACCAGCTGCAGAGAGGATAATGGGGATGACGACGTGGTATGTCGATTCCATGAAGTGGCCGCAAGACCAGGCGATGATACAGGCGGAGATGTAGGCGAGGGCGTAGGGAGGAGCCTGGATGAGGTAGGTGGTCATCTTGTTGAAGCCAAAGGTGTTCATGATCTGAAAATGTTAGTAATGCATATAAATAGTGGCTTGGGTGTACTTACAGAAGGCAGGAAATCCTTGAAGCTCTGGGCAGTGACGAGGGCAAAGTGCATGAGGCAGAAGTACCAGGTAAAGGGATCCTTGACGGCATCACGAACACCATCCCAAGTACCACCAACCTTCTCATCAATACCACCGTTGGAGACCAGAATTCGGTACTGGGCCATCTCACGCTCCTGCTCGTCGAGGAACTTGGTGTCGTTGGGCCAAGAGGGGAGAACGAAGAAAGAGATGACAGCAACGAGGATGGAGACAATACCCTCAATGAGGAAGAACCATTGCCAAGCATGCATACCAGCAATTCCATCCATATGCTCGAGAATACCCGCAGCCAAGAAACCAGAGATGATGTTGGAGATGGTGTTACCAGCGTGCCAGATAGCCATGCGGAAGGGCGACTCCTCTTTGGTATACCAAGACGAAGTCATGAGCGTCAGACCAGGGAAGAATGGAGCCTCCATCAAGCCAATGAAGAAGCGAACGACACAGAATCCAACGCCATTGGTCATGGCGGGCATGCAGATTGTGCCCGCACTCCACATGAGCATGATGGTAGGCAGGAAGAACTTGGGGTTCGTCTTGGCCATGAGGAGATTACCGGGCAATTGACCAATGAGGTATCCGACGTAGAAGGTCGAGATACCTGCGTTCCAAACAGTATCAGTCATGCCAAGATCTTCCTGCAGACCAGCGAGTCGGGCGTTGGAGACGTTGATACGATCGAGGTAGCTAAGCTCACCATTAGTCTTGGTTGTTCCCCTGGACGCTTGGCTATCGCTGACTTACTTCATCAAGAACATGAGGGTGACACAAGGCATCATATGCCAATCAACCTTGCTGCGAACCTTTTTGTTCAGCGCATCCATCTGCGTCTGCGAGAGATCGCGCAGGAGCGGAAAGCGAGCTTGGATCTCAATGGGGGGGATGTGTCCGACAGGCGAAGAGATGGCGTTCTCAACAGCCGCGACCTCTGCCTTCTCATCGAAGCGTTCCTCATTGTGAGAGGCGGTCTCGTTATTCTGCGAAACAGTCATGCTGGGCGATCTCTTTGTTTTCCAAGACTGAGTGGGTAGCTGGGTGGAACTGGACTGGAGAACCAAGAAGTGATGATGAGTCTGGGCAAAAGGAAAATCTGGGGTAGGATCTCCCAAGACTTTTATACACAGCTTGGCAGGATTCTCGTCATGTTGTTTGCTCAATCTGAGAGTGAGAAGCGAGCAAGTTTGGGTGAATGGCGAGTCAGCCGCAGTGCGGAACTGGGAAAATTCATCGCCCCCCCTTGGTAGCGTTATCCCCATTAAGGTTACGCATAACCTTAACTTAGTCTTGGCAAGACGCGGAGAACCCCAGTAACTACGGTCTCGAATCTGCTTTGCGGGGGGATAGCAGAGGATGTCATTTGTTCCCGCGGGAATTCGTTGCTGCCAAGGCCTTCCCGGTGACTCTTCTCCCCCACGGGGGAATGGAGAGAGATGTCTCTCGGTTAAGGGTTCGGTTGGGCTGAAGTTGGGGAAGGCCGATGCTGCTGAACCTGGGGCGTTGCAGTCAAGTGACTCCAGTTTCCCACGGACCAAGTTTTCGGTAGGCGAAGGGTGCGGGGAAGTCCGAGTGTTGGGATAGAATGGTCTGGGGTAGATACGGTCTGGCATGACATGTTTGTGACGATCGCCGTTGAGGACCCGGAAATGCCTCGGTGAGATCGGCACGAGTTTACGGTTATGTTTAAGCTTGTGCAATGGATCTGATGAGCATAGATTACGGTATACGATAAGATGTAGAAAGATTGCAGAGTGAAGATGAATCATTCTGGTTCACTGTGTGAGCGTATCAACATCATTAAGTTATGAGTCGCATTTACAGAAAATGCACAGAATTGATGAAATGAAATGGATATAGAAAATGGAATTCGTCTATGAATGATGCATGAAATCGTTTTAATGCCATAAGCTAATACTCCGACCCAAACTTCCTGTGAACAAGACCAAAACATGAAACACTCCCAATAAGCACTCTACTTCTTCATCCCCATCAACAAGCCCGCAATATTCTCATACGCTGTGAAAACAATACCACCACTAAGAATCAACCGTCCCAAGCGCATAGTGCTCCCACTCCAAAACGCCCTCACGCCTCCATCACGCAGGACCTGCTGAACAGCCTCACCCATACCAATACCCTTGGCAGACTGCGATCTCGTCTTGATGGTATCAAACGGCTGTGTAGCATAGACAGTGATGACACCAGCAATGGCGCCGATACCGAATGTCATGAAGGGGTTCTTGCCGTCGGACTTGAATGTGTCTTTTAGGATGTTGTAGGAGCCCATGCGCACTCCGGATGTGGCTGATTGCTTGAGGGTGGTGGACATGAGACCGCGGTAGATTTCACGGACGCCGCGCTCGACTGCGATTGTGCGCAGGGCGTGGAAGCCGCCGTTGAGGCGCTTGTTCCCTGAGCGAGCATCATCAATGCTATTTATTGCCTGTTAGTGCGTGATCGCCTACGAATGATCTCCATTGGCGACTTACAGGGCAGTCTTGATTCGCTCTGTTGGTGTGACTACAGTGACACTCTCGACAGCACCAGCAATCATACCAGCGAGGATATTTGATCCCGCTGAGTGCTTGCCATTGGCATCTGCTAATTGAGCCTTTACAGCATCAAAAGAGAGGAAGCGAACACCAGCTTTGGCAGCAGTTCCCTGATATTATTAGATCAAATATGTCAATTTCACTGGTATGGGATACTTACAGCGATTAACGAAGAGCATCCGGTGTAGATTGCTCGAATGCCATCTGAACGAACTGTTTGGCCGATGACGGCAAATGGAGATTTGGAGACGGCTACTCCAGCTGGTGCTTGGCGTGCGCTGAGCTGCGCTACTGTCTTTGCCCATTCGAAGGGGTACTAAGCCCGTTAACACTCAATCCTCTACACCCAAGCTGTAGGAGAAACTTACTGTGATTGTGGCCTCAACACCTCCTGCAACAGCACCAGCAGCTAGAGAAATACCAGGAGTAATCTTCTTCTTCTGTGCAGATGTTGTCTGCGCTACAACCTGCTTAGGCAGTGCAGGCTCAGCGATAGGTTGCGTCGTAGCGATGGCGTCCATTTTTGGGGTAACTCGGTGAATGTAAGGTGAAGAGAAAAACGGTCAAGACTTGGCAAATGATGACAAACGGGGAGAAAATAAATAAATCATAAACTAGCAAATAAAACAGCATCTACTAACATTTAAAGGATAGTCGCAGTTTAATAATAGCAGAGCATGCAGCCACGGGATGAGGCTCACGGGTAAACACAACTGAGAGTGAAGGGAAGAAAACGGAGATAATTCAACGCTTTGCCCTTTGGGGCCTACGACCCGCGGATCAACAGTGGATCCGAGTGGAATTGATCAGCTCAGGCTTCTTCCCGTCTCTTCCCGTGCCTCACAATCTTCCCTTCTTTCTTCCCACCAAGAGCACAGAGCGTAACAATGCCCGCAGAGCCGACGCCTACCCGCGTCCGTAGGCGAGCCACAGAAGCATGCACATTCTGCCGCAAAAGAAAAGTGAGACCTACTACCCCTCTCCTACCCCAGTTCCTCCCTCCCTTACCCCAGTGTCCCCGGAAGCCAGGCAACGAGTTCCCGCGGGACTAATTACAGTACCCCTAGATCAAGTGTAACGGCCAGAAGCCAAAGTGTATCAACTGCCAGACATACGAGAAGGACTGCGTCTACGAGCCCGTCCCCGATGTCACCAAAGCAGCAGGCCGACAGCGCCACCAGCGCACAAAGACCCGTAGCGTCAAAGCCCGCACTGAATCACCCGCCCGTCAGACCAGCGCCCCCGCGGCCTCGTCAAACGGCGACAGCAGTGAAGCAGCGAGCAGTAGTCAGCAGGCGGCCACAACACGCGATGGAGCGCAGCCTCGCCATCAATCGTGGGATCCTTCACCGCGGCCCATGGATTCAGGCGTCGCGAGAGTCGTTGTGCTTGCGAATGGTGAATCGACGTATCATGGACGCACGAGCGCCTTGTTTGAGGATAATGCGCAGGAGAGACCTGTTGAGCAGGAGGTGCAGCCGCGGATGCCGGATCATTGGGTAGAGCGTGGTCTTATCGCTGAGGCAGCTAAGCAGCGTGGGTACTCACCTTATGCTTGTTTGTGGTTTGTTAAGCGGTGTGTGAACTAATTATGTGTGTGTGAGATAGGGCAACTGGAGGAGATCCATTTCGCTAAGGGGCAGCTTGACTTTGACGGCGTTGATCCCGACCTTGGGATGCATCTCCTCTCGCTACACTGGAACCGTCAACACCACTCATTCCTCATTACGTACCGTCCCGCCTTCATGCGGGACATGGCATGCGGCGGGCCATACTTTTCGAAACTGCTCCTCAACGCTATATACTTTGGCTCATCAAAGTTTAGTCCAAGACTCGAAGTTCGAAAGGACGTCAACGATGTCAGGACTGCGGGATGGCGGTATCGCGAGAGGGTTAGGGAGTTGGTCGGAGGGTCGTTGGACAGGAGCGAGATCACGACGATCCAGGCGCTGCTCGTCATGACGAATTCGTTGTTTGCGCTGGGTGATGAGAGGAGTGCGGCGTGGTTGTATGCTGGGCTGGCGTTTCGTATGCTCATTGATTTGGGGCTGCATGTTGACTTGACGAATTCGCATCAGTTCTCTGATGAGGATCTTGAGATACGACGGCGTGTTTTCTGGGGAGCTTTTGGTATGTACCCTCAACACGATAACAACAAATACTAACATGGACAGTCGTCGATAAGATTCAGAGTCTGTATCAAGGTCGACCTGTTACTCTCAAAGAAAACGATGCCATGGTTCCCATAAAGTTCATCGATACATACTCTGAGCTCGAGTTCTGGCAACCTTTTGCGTACTCAACATCAAAGAACGACTATGCTGGTTCACCCGCCTACAGTGTCTCGACATTCACTGCGCTCTGCAAGTTGTCTATCGTCATGAGCGATGTCATGAGCACGATATACACCGTTCGAACAACAGACCAAAGCCCAGCTGAGCTGTCGAAAGTGTTGGATAAGCTGCAGAAGAAGTTACGGGATTGGCATACAGCTTTACCGGATCATCTTAAGCCTGAGGTTGCAAATGCACCTGATGCTACAGTTCCTCCACCTCACGTTCTCAGTCTTCAGTAAGTCTCCAATTGCTAGAAGATTATACTCCATACTGACATTCTAGTGCTATGTATCACGTCCTCGTTATTCTCCTCCATCGCCCCTTCGTCGCAGATGGTCATCTCTACAACACATTCCGCTCCATCTCCGTCGACTCAGTAATCAAATGCTCAGCAGCCGCCTCCAGCATCTGCAGTCTTCTACGCGCCTATCACCGCGCATTCTCCGTTCGTCGCGCCCCCTACCTAATCTCCTACGCAACCTACGTCGCCGCAACAATCCACTGCCGCATCGCCGCCAAAAATGGCAAAGGCTCCGCTGCCTACGTCAACCTCATGACATGTCTCGCCGTGTTCAAAGAGAACCAAGAGACCAATTCCGCAGTGCAAAAAGCCGCTGTTATTATACACAGGCTCATGAGCAAGTACGGCGTTGTGGTTGATGACCTTCCCGATGACGCGCTCGAGGCTGAACCGGCGACCAAGTCGCGTGATCAACAGCCTCAGCCTCAGCAGCAGCGGGTACAAGCGCAGATTGGGTATGAAGGCTTGGAGAACACGGGGAGCGCACAGACGGAAACATCGCCGAATCAGGAAATGCAACCAGTCGAACTGAGCGGTAGCGCGGTCCCGTCACCGGGTTCAGACTGGATCAACATCGATGGCATCATACAGAGCTTCCTCCGCGAGGGCGACTTCAACGCCGGCAGCGAGCCAACCATGTACGGCCAATACCCCCAGAAAATACCTCAGGTCGACGGTGAGCACTATCTCCACACATCGACAGGTCAACAGCCTGTTTACTTCCCCCAGGGGTTTCCCGCGGGAGGACTAAACAGTTTTGCTACTCCCGTGCCTGGGGCTGGGGACATCGAGGGTGGAAATTCATGGCAGCAGACGAGCTTCTGGCCGGCGAATCAAGATGCTGCGTTTTTGGAGGATCCGATTTTCGGGTTTAATGGGTCGAGTACGGGTGAGTTTCAATACATGGGCAGATGAGAGTCGCCACTTGTCCCGCTTCAGTTTTCGTTCCCGCGGGACACTTTTTGTGAGACGGGATATTTGTATGGGGCAGACGGGAAGCCAAGAGCTCGTCTCCCACGGCATCTCCAGTTTTTCTTCCCTGCTAGAATCACTCGGAGTGTTATTCCCCGGCATCGCCAATGCCGAGCTCAATTACATTACGAGCAAAAATGGCAATTCCATGGCGAAACCACGAGTTATTTAACTCTTGTCTTCTCGTTACCCTCCAATTCAAGCCAAGAGTACGTGCTTCACAGATCAATTCTCAATCACAATGGCCATCGAGATCGAAACTCCCCAGGAGCACTACCCTACCCGCCACGCCCTGTCCTGCGTGCTAATGCGCGCCGGGACATCAAAGGGCCTCTTCATCCACCGGAAAGACCTCCCCGAGAAGGAGTCGGAATGGGGTCCACATCTCATCTCAGCATTGGGTTCGCGAAACAATGATGCTAAGCAGGTCGACGGTGTCGGCGGTGGCTCATCAACTACTTCCAAAGTTGCTGTGATTTCACTGTCGAACCGTGAAGATGCCGACGTTGACTTTACTTTTGTGCAAGTCGCTGTTGGCAAAGAATCTGTGGATTTCTCAGGAAACTGTGGAAATATGAGCTCGGGCGTTGGACCTTTTGCTGTGCAGGAGAGGCTTGTTACGCCGAAGCCGGGACAGACGGAGATTGATGTTAGGATCTTCAACACCAACACGAGCAGAATCATCGTTGAGACTGTTGAGTTGGATCGTAACGGCGACTTCAAGGAGGATGGCGACTTTATCATTCCTGGTGTTAAATCACCCGGCAGTGAAGTCAAGTGCTCTTTCGTCGATCCCGCCGGTAGCATGGCGGGAAGCTTGTTCCCCTCTGGCCAGAAGCAGCAATGGCTTCACGTCGATCCTTCATCATTACTACCTGAGATGGCACCCCTTCAGATCCGTGCTACACTTATCGACGCTGCGAACCCGTTCGTCATGATCAGCGCAGCAGACTTCACAACTATCCTCGGCGCCAATGCTGAACCAGAGACACAGCACGCTTTAGTCGAAGCGATTCGGTGTCAAGGTGCTGTCGATATGGGTTTAGCAACAAGCACAAAAGTCGCTGGCCTCACCCGCGGCACACCCAAGATCGCACTCCTCTCTTCACCTACACAGCGCGCCAACAACAAGATTCCCGATATTTACGTGCAGTCTTACTCCATGGGTCTTCCCCACCCTACACTCCAACTCACCGGCGCAGTTTGCTTAGGATCAGCGGTCAGTATCCAGGGTACTATCGCCGCAGACCTATCAGCAACACCTATTACCGACGGGCCACCAACGCCTGAGCGTACACCATCGCCTGATATGCAGGGTGAGAGGAAGGATACTGCCAATACAAGACAGATTATTATTGAGCATAGTAAAGGAACGATTCCTGTACTTGTTACGAAGAATGGGGAGGATGGAATTGAGAGCTGTGCTGTTTCGCGAACGGCGAGAAGGCTTTTTGAGGGACGGGTTTGTTATTACTTGTAAGGTATAAACATTTACGGCGTTTGTTAGAGCATGTATGATATCACGTCAATTGAGTTACGATTTGAACGATAGATTTTATCTTGAGTCTAAGCTATCTGTGACTTCCATCCTCCTGATCCTTCAAAGAGCTTTCCTACCGCTTGACTCACTACTAGCAGCTTTCTGTCATGATATCTAGGCGCAACGAGGGACAAGCCAATCGGCATGGCGTTTTCACCAGAGAATCCGGGGATGTTTATGACGGGATTATGCAGTGCCTAGAGATGGGTCAGTCGAGGCAGCCTCCGTGGGAACGGGTATACATACCGTCCAGATCAAATTGAACGCAGCACTTCCAGTAGCTTCAATGCCCATGGGCGCCTCATCCGGTACACTCGGCACTAACACAGCATCATACTTACCCAACATATCATCCACAACAGGTCTCGCCGCTGCAATGTCATCGAAAGCCTTAACCTGCACAGCTCTAGAAATCTTGAGGCGGTTCTCAACGTGGCCGACCAACTGATCTGCAATTCTGGTTTTGTCAACCCTATACTCGGGCAGAAAGGCTGTTCGTCCATCGGTGTTGAAGACTATGGAGTGCCATTTTGGTAGATCTTGCAGCTGTTCGGGAAAGTCAATCTCGTCAACCGTGGCACCGCTTGATCGGAGTAGTTCGGCGGCTTTATCCATAGCCCTGATAAGACCAGGGCCAGCTTGGGGCCAAACCATGGTTTTGCAGATGGCGAATTTTCCGTTTTTAATAGAGAATTCTTGGTTAGGCGACTCGTCATCTTCCAACGCGAATACATCAGCGAGCAAGTTCAGATCCTCCACCGTGCGTGCATAAATGCCGAGTGTATCAAGAATCAACGAGAAGACTTTCTGCCCTTCTCTCGAGATTGAGTTCCACGTTGGTTTGAATCCATAAATACCGTTGAAAGACGCCGGGCGGATGGTACTTCCTCCGGTCTGTGTTCCGAGGCTGATGGGAGCTTGGAAGTCTGCTACCACCGCTCCTGAACCAGATGATGAGCCGCCAGGTGTACGGGAACTGTCATGAGGGTTCGTTGTTTGAGGTCCTTGAGTAGTGGCTGCGAATTCAGTGGTGGTAGTCTTTCCTAGGATGAGCGCACCGGCTTTGCGGAGGATGATGATGCTGGCTGCGTCGACTTGGGGGGCATCGTCTTTGTAGATGGGTGAGTTGAACTGTGTTGGCATATCTGGTTACCACAGTTAGCTAATCGATATTCTGTCTCGGCTCCATTGGTTGACTTACCCTTCGTGTAGATGACATCCTTGACGGCAATCGCAACACCATGCAAAGGTCCGCGTTCCTCTTTGGGTACAGCATCCAATTTCCGTGCTTGTTCAAGCACTTGATCACGATTTATATATGCCCATGCTTTCACAATGGGATCTCTCTCTTTGATGCGTGCCAAAAGTGACTGGGCATACTCCTCCACTGTAAGCTGGCCATCTCGGACCTTGGCGGCTACATCAGTCGCTGAGAGTTGATACGGTTGGACCAGCATGGTGGTGATTGTTAAACAGGTCTGTACGTTGCAGGATAATTTAGGCGGTTGGTTATGACGATCTCACGAGATCAACAAAGCGCTGCTCTTATGAAGGATGACATAATGCCTCAAAGAAGCTGACGGGTAATTATTTCCGGAACCGGCCCCCGATCGGCTTACTGACCTTGTCAGCTTATCAGCGGTCGGTATATTTGCATCCGATGCGGAGAGGTGGGTCTGCCGAACGAACTTGGCCGACGGAGATAAGCTTGACGGGACGGGAACTCTTCTTTACGCTTGCGATGAAGGTTTGGTCGAACGATAAATCTCGACGAAGCTTCGTGGCAGATACAGAGGTCGGATTGAGAGACAGAGCATGTTTTAAACATCCTTCTCTTGCTAAGAGCTCAGACATGCTTCACAAGGTCAACTCAGCTTAGGCTGCTCGGAAGAGTGTGAGAACCATTATTAATACTAAGTATCGGGTGCTGTTAACGAAGCCATGTGATTATATCCTGAATTTACAATCTATGTCCATTCCATTGCTTACAGAGACGAATCATCTGCCTTTGCATTCACCTCCCCTACGGTCTTATCCGCAGAAGGTGATTCCTGAGCATAGATGACCTGTCCCTCCCTCCCATCCTCATAGAAGCCTTCTCTGCCATCCTTAGCCAGCCACTCCCAAGTCTTAGCCGTTGCGCGACCAGCGGGGAAAACGCGAATATTGACGAACTGAACGCCGATGGTGTAGACGACTCCGGCAGTGACGAACGTCAGAAGCCAGCCCATCGTGTACATATACCGCGATGCATCGGAAAGTAGATGAGGCTGGTATTGTCCAACGAGACCAGGCAAGCCCATAGTAGTTCCCCCAATCCAGGCAAAGCAGCCTACCCAATTGACGCCGGACCAGAAGTGGTAGAGACCATGCTTGCTTCCGTCGTAGCATGACGGGACATGGATGTTGCCTTTTCGGACGTAGAAATAGTCGACGATGATGACAGCGCACAGAGGTGCCATGAAGATGTTGTAGCTACCAAGGAAAGACAAGAAAGCTTGTGCATTCGCCATAAGCTTCCAAGGTACAACACAAATTCCCAGGATAGCACAGACGATCTGGCCTCTTCGGATAGTGAGCCATCTTGGGAAGAGACCCGTCATATCAGACCCGAAAGGAATCGAGTTGGCGCCAAAGTTGGTCGCAAAGACACCCAATAAGAATGCCAAAGCGAGGAAGAAGACTCCCGCCCGAGCACCCGCATTCCAATGATGGTCGAGGATAGAGTCAAGTAAATCCCAAATATTCCAATACGCCTCTCCATAAACAGTCTGCATAGACGCCGTTGACGCAAGACCGAGGAAGAACACAATAACAGAGGACACAAAGACACTAACGCCCTGAAGGGGGCCTGCATCGCGTGTCTTCTGGCAATATCTCGCTAGATCAGGCTGATTTACCAACATGGGCGATAATCCACCCATGATGACGTTGATACCAGACATGATACTCCAACCAAGAGGAGTCGTGGAAGCAGCTGCCGCCGCTTCTTTGGACGCCATGTTCATGCCGTTCAAGCCACCGCCGTTGGCCATGCACCATCCGAAGATGGCGAATGCGGCGATGGGCATGGTGAAGCCTTTTACAGTGAAGACGTAGTGGATGTTTCTTGGATGAACCCACATCTGCAAGCATTAGCGGTGGCCATTAACGAATGTCTAGGTGGATACGTACGAAAGGGAACTGCATTATCCAAACGAGGAAGAAAGCCAGAAGGACCTTTGAAGAGATGTCGGCGTTTTCGCCGAGTGTGTTGGTGAAGTTCTGCCAGGAGCTGCCGAAGATACAGCGGAGCATTACTGAGAGAATCGATCCGCCGTAGAAGGTCTGGATGCTGTGTTGTCGTTAGCATTGATGATGGCATGTGTCAGGGGGAATAATACGCACCCATACCAAACGATGCAGACGATGGCTCGGATGAAGATGAAGAAGTATGCGCCGTACATTCCCATGCTGGATCGAGCGAGGACGGGACTAGACGTTGGCTTAGTATACGTGCAGAGGATGTGGGGTTGGAGGTTACTTACAAACCAATATGGTACTGGACACCGGGCCTGGCCATGCAGATGACGACTAGCGATGCGAGCAACGCACCCAGAACACATGAGACGAATGATTGCTGCCAGGTCTATAACCTTCATGTCAGCTTCTTCCATGTCGTAGAGTCAATCAGAGAATAGGTACTGTACTTACCAATCCGACTGCAATGAGTGACGACCCAGTGTTCCATCCCGTAAGACTAAACTGGTTAGAGAACCAGTACAGCGGCAGGTTATACCTGTATCAATCAGCACACCGCGCATATACTCTTTTCGGTGGACGATCCACTCACCATGTCCAGTTCCGATGCTCTGGTGGCGTAGGTTCAAGATCTTTATTCGACCATCGCTCATTACCAACTCTCATCTGACCATCTGCCGTTTCAGACGTCTTGACAAAGTTGACAAAAGCTTCTTTTGATCGAAACGGAGCTGTGAGCTCGCTCCTAGATGGGATGTTAACCATGACTTCGATTCTTTGTTCGTCTCTCAACCTGTTGAACAATGTCTCAATAATCGGCATGCAAAATTGGGATCTTGTTCATTCATATCTAATATCCAGCCTTACATCATGATCTCCAATCTACTCCCTCAGGCCTTAGTGCTGTAAAGTCACAGTGTCTATCAGTGCTCCATCGGGTACTTTTCTCCCGACGATTACTCACGTTCCAGTGCCAGTGGCGTGGTGCCTGAGTCGCACCGGATATAGCACAGTGATAAAAGGCGGGGTTGAACCGTCCGATTGGAGAGTCTGATAAGGAATGAAGCCAATGAGGGTTATTACTACTCTAAAACATGGCTCTATCAGTCGTGATGTCCACTATGTAACGCTACAGGGGGCTAGTTTGGTCTGGGCATGCCGCATAGATAAGGTTGCCCGAAGATAAGGGATCCACTGGACACAACGTGTGCTGACTCTGGAGTCTGGGGAAATATTCTCTTCTTCTTGGGTCTTATCTGGGACTTGTGATTGTTCATTGTGGTCGGCTTCATTGAACCGAAAATTTGTATGAGTGAGCATTGTGTCTTGCATGTGAGTGATGCCATGATTTTGCGGTTACCAAGAACTTCACACAGTGGATGGGAGCTACCGAGTGGCTGATTCACGAAAGACTGGCTCCTATGGCAATATGGGAAACCAATCATCGTCCGGGAGAGGCATTGGAACAGTTGTTGACATTATGATACAGAATAAACAACATGAGAGCTATGGACGACAACAGAACTGCCACTGGAGACCGTTTCCCAGCGCGTCTTAATGGTCTTGTATGTAACTCTTGATGCCTTTCAGATTTGTTTCACTGACACTTACCAGGGGCCCGTTGGACGGCAGTCCGATACTGCAGGTCGCAAGGGTCGCGTAGCACTGGCCTGCAAACGATGCAAGAGACGTAAACAGCGGGTAAGTCAGCCTTGCACACCCGGGAGCAGTTATACTTACACGAGATCCTAGTGCGATGGCTCGAATCCAACGTGCAAGTCCTGCGAAAGGGTCGGTACTCCGTGTATCTACGAGAGAACAATTCGACCACAATACCCAGGCGGTAAGACACTATACATCAACGCCCTGGAAGAGCGTATCGCATTTCTTGAGGCTCGACTGCCGGATCATGCGCAAGATCATTTCGAGACTTTGGAGCCGTCTTCTGTTGTCGATGGTCAAGACAATGATGTGCTTAATGTACAGCTTTATCCTGAGTCCTCGTCATCGCATCGCGGTTCCGTGTCTGAAGATCTCGATGGCTATGAACGCAACTCTATCATTGATGGTGTCGCGTACCTTTCACTCTGCGCCTCGGGTACAGCTGAAGCGACGCCAGATCCATCGTATCTTGGTTCAAGCTCTGGAGCGGCCATTGCTCGCATGATACAGCGATCCATCTTTCACAATTCTAGAAATGGCATCACCCGTCAGAGCAATTTCCCAAGACAACCAAATCCTTCTGTCGACCCATACCTCGAAAATTTAACTCCAGCCCTCCATCTTCACCCTGACGAACCATCTCACGGCTTCCCATTCCCAGATGAAGCTCGCCACCTCTTCGACGTATTCTTTGATCGAATGCATACCCGATGGCCAATCCTAGACAGGAAGAAGTACACCGAACTTTTTGAAGTCCAGTATCAGCAGGGTGCTCTATCCATAACCCAGCGAAGCATCATGCATCTCATCTATGCTATAGCTGCACGCTTTGAACAGCTCACACGCAAGTCATCACAAGTCGATCCTGAGAAACACTTACTAGCTGCAATTGAGCCGATGGATTATATCCTGGAGCAGCACAATCTCGCTACCGTTCAGTTTCTCCTCTTACTTGCTGTTCATGGCCAGAGATCGCCTTATGGAGCTGGTGCGTGGAGTCAAGTTCGCTATGCGGTGTCGTTATGTATTGAGCTTGGTCTGCATCGTGAGCGGCAAGGACCACCGCCAAGTGCAGATATTGCCCGAGATTTGGAGATCCGTCGGAGAGCGTTTTGGTCGTGTTATTGCCTTGATCGAGGTACAAGTGTAGTTCTTGGAAGGGCCTTTGCCATATCTGATAGAGACATCAATGTTTCGGTAAGTCACTCTCACCTGCGATGAGAGTAACATGTCTCACAAATATTAGATGCCCAACCCTGGACGAGAATATTGGGACTTGACGCATGTATCTTATGCAAGCGATGATCATGCAGTGGAGTGGTGTAACGTCGAACCATTCATTCATATCATCAAGCTCGAAAAGATCCAGTCACGTATTCACCGCACTGTTTTCAGGGTTGACAAAGATATCTTCTCCGGTCCAGTCGAAGAACGCGTCAAGCTAGATCAGAAGATGGCATCTATACGAGCAGACCTCGATAAATGGATTCAGACGACGCCTCAGTCACCAAAAGACAATGGCAAGATCACTTGGCTCTACGACCCTGAGAGCACCAATCAAGATGCGGGTGACTTTTACAGCCTGTAAGTAACCTCCTCTCATGTCATCTTTGCGAGTAAGTCTAATGGCAGTAGCCAATATCACAAGGCGGTCTTAGCCCTTTTCACAGTCCTACTTCCATCTCTAGCCACAACCGATCCTCGATTCATCACAACAGCGCGATCAGCTGCATGTGTCTGTATCGCATACAAACGACTGAATCAGCAAAGAACTCTTACATACACCATGATCTCATTGCATAGCTGTTTCGTCGCAGGACTTACTCTGATGTACTGTATCTGGAAGGACAAGAGCCTATTCAGCTATCACGTCGTCGAGGCTACACAAGCATGTTCTCAAAGTCTCACTGTATTTGGTGAGAAATGGGCAGGTGCTGTCAAGTATCGCGACATCTTTGATGCCCTTTCAGGAAGTCTTTTAAAGACTCTCATGAGCCCTGGTGGACTGTCTGGCGATACCGGAATGGGTGTGCATCAAACCCCTCCTCTACAGACCAAGTTCGACCGGCCAAGCTTCAGTGCTAGCCCAGGATTATCAACTCATCAGCCCAACTCCACTTCACATAATAGCAATGAGACGGACGATATCACAATGCGTGATCTTGTCTCCGATGCGGTCAAAGAGGCTTTTATGGAGGTTGATGAGGAAGCACCTGGTGGTTGGCATGGCTGGTATATGTGGAACGAGATGCTAGGCGAAGATCCTACTGCTTCAGATCTATCCACCTCTAATGTATTTTCTGGGGCGGCGAAGGGTTTTAAAGATGTTTGGAACTTGTCACAAGGGGACTTGGACCTAAGTAAAGGTTGGGACTTTAGCGGACAGTGACGGTCTTGCATTGTCTAAATTATCGAGCTATTAAAACACGTGCTAAATATGTTTTCGTCGTCGTCCTCGAAATTATTGACTTCTCTTCGGTCGTTAAGGCAAAACAGATCGCTGGAACGCAACTGATTATTGAGCCATTCATTCACCTATTCTATCAAGCTAACTCACCCTTCTTGTAAGGGAACTGCTCCCTAAATGCCTCAGCAATCTCCGTCCTCGTCGCAACCCAAACACCATCCTTCTGCGCAATATACTCGACAAAATCCTTCAAGGCCTTGAACCGTCCCGGTCTTCCAATAATACGGCAATGCAAGCCAATAGTCATCATCTTCGGTTCACCCGCCTCTCCCTCTTCGTACAGCACATCGAATGCATTCTTGAGATGAGTGTAGAAACTGGTGGAATCGCGAAAGCCAGTGACCACGTGAAACTTGAAATCATTGCAGTCGTAGCTGTACGGAACCATGAGACAGCCCTTAGGGTCTGGCTTTTCTCGCTCGGTGGGGAGATCAATCCAGTATGGCACGTCGTCGGCGTATGTATCGCTCGCCCAAACGAGCTCTTCACCCATTTCTTCGTAGACTTGAGGGATGAGGGTACGGCTGTGTGGCGAAGGACGGCCGTAGTACCATCCTTTGGGCGCATATCCCGTCAGGCTCTTCAGACTGGTTATTCCCTTCTTGATGTACTCCTTCTCCTTTTCCACAGACCAATCATGGTGATCCACCCAGCGATAAGCGTGTGAAGCTACATCATGGCCCTCTTCGACGCAGCGAGTAGCTACTTCGGGCTGCTGTTCGACAGCTTGTGCAACAGCGTAGAGAGTGAACTTCATCTTATGCTGGTTGAAGAGCTTGAACAATCGCCAGAACCCAACGCGAGAGCCGTATTCATACTCTGACTCTCCGTTGAGGTCACGTTCGTTCATGCGTGGTAATGTAGGGTGTTCTCGGAGGTTTGTCTCTGAGACTCCGTCACCACTTTGAACACATCGCTCACCGCCCTAATGACACCAGTATTAGCAGTGAAGATATAATTATCGGGTCATTTTTATGCAGTTGGTTTACCTCTTCGTAATTTATGACGAATGATACAGCAATCTTGGCGTTGTTGGGCCACTTCAGCCCGACAAGACCCTTCTCTCCATATCCCTTGAAGTCACGGTCATAGCCGTAATCGGGGTGCGAGGCGAAAGTTGTAGGCATGATAGGCAGTAACGCTAGACTGAATGAAACTTTTGGATCAACACAGTTAGACAGTGGACTGATGGCTGGGCTATAAGCAAGCTCTGTCAGTGCCTTATCTCAATGCCGGCCAACTTACCGCAAACCCTTCGGCGAATTTTGGGCCGACCTCTCCTTCGACCTTCCTATATCCGACCGGGTCAGGGAAACGCCCCTAGCGCGGGGTCATGAGTCGTGTCTGTGATAAGGAACGCGGGGAAGATAACGGACGTTGCATTATGGCTGGGGGACGATAAGCTCTTGACTCCGTTTATTCCCGCTTATCACTCAACGCCCAGTTGACAAGGCTATACCGGATTAGGACGGGAAGAATCTCTTTCAGCATTTCATGAACTACAGGGTATGAGTACAGAACACAAGGCATTGGATAAACAGCCAACTATAGCAGTGACAAGTACGGAGTAAGTAGACAATTTGGCTCTCCTACCAAGCTACAACTTAGTTACTGTATTCTTTACTGCAAATTGCAGTAGTATTCCTACTTGAGCAAGAAATGCAGGTTTCAGCGTCATCATGATAGTATGTTCCTTGAGCCTCAAGCGAAATCCTTGTTAATTCAGGTAAAAGTGCACCGAGTCAGTCTCCTAAAAGGATACTTGGCTTTCTGTGGCGATAGTACCAGAACCCGAGTACCTCGTCTTGCAAGGGTCTTCGAGTTGCTGCGCTAACAAAATAACCCCATGGTCGGCGTATCTTGTGTGTCATTTCTAGTACTGCCAATAGCCCCTTATTAGCATTCTGAAGAGTCCTTATCCCCACCGCCAAAATCCGCGTCTCATTGATGAACAGGCCGCCTTCAATCGACGCGTTTTCACTTCAGTCACCAACAATTCCCGTGGGCAATAGTCAAGACTACAGACAAAAACTTTTATTCCTTTCGTCAACTCAAAAAGCTCTATCCCTATCGCTGTGCCTTTTCGAGATCAGCCCGCCCAGGCCTCTCATCCTCCGTCATCTCTCGATCTGTTGAACCTGACGCGTCCTCAGTTTTCGCTGGCGATTTGAGGCTCGTGTTTCCAACCCAGAACGTCAGAACCAGACTCAATCCCGAGCACACCGTAAAGAAGACAAATATGTAATACAGACCCTTCATGTATGCATCTAAAATAATATCCCGATCCTGCTGCGACAAGCCCATACTGCTCAACGAATACGTTGATGACGTCAATTGAGCAATCGTGTCGTTGGACACGATACCTCTCCCACCAAGCTCTTTGTTTAGCGTGTTAGAGAGGATAACACCCGAGATGACTACTCCGAAAGCGCCGCCGATTGTGCGGATAAAGTTTCGTAAACCCGTCGTTACTGCTCTGTCCTCGCTGCGACCATTCGCGTACATCCCAACGAGCGTAGGCTGCAGAGTAAACCCAATACCCGCGCCCTCAACGATGAGAATGGCGATCAGCGGACCCAGATTTGTCTCCCGATCAAAAAGGAGGGTGAGGCCATTCCCGAGCGTCCAGAGCGCAAATCCAGCCAGGATGCAGTGCATGTAGCTCCCCACGCGACTCATGTACTGCCCTGAAAGGATAGACGTGAGTGATGTCGGAATGACCACTGCTAGAATGAGAGCGCCTGCAACCAGCGCGTCATATCCGAGTACCGATTGGAAGTACAGCGGTAGATAAAAGAAGTTGCCGAAGTAAGCCAGACCCGTCAGGAAAGACTGCAGGTACAGCGCCCAGCAGTGAGGCGCGCGGTAGAGTCGAAGAGGCATAATCGGTAGTTTTGCCAATTTCCATTCGAATAGAACAAAGAGGACGGCTAGAAAGATACTGATGATGACGGTGGCGATGAAGAAAGCTGATGTCCAGGCATAAGTGACGCCTCCTCCAGATATCGGGATCAGAAGTAGTAGTGTCGATGCGATGTTGAGAATGATGCCTCCGTAGTCGATCTTTTTTATCTTCTCCATGTATTCCCCAGATCGATGCTTGAGAGGGAGGTAGAACCAGATAATTGCTGTAGTAGGCAGAGTGATTATGGGTATCATCCAGAAAACCCATCGCCAAGTCGCAGATTGAACAATTGCACCGCCTAAGAAAGGTCCAACGCCATTGGCGAGGGCGATGATGGCTCCCAGCATTCCTGACTGTTGTCAATGTCGAGACCAAAATCGACGCATGGCTTACTTACCTTGATAATACCCACGATTTTGCAGTGATGTGATATCACTCACGATAATCATGACCAAGCTATTAATCCCCCCACCACCAACACCAGCAATCGACCGAAAGACGTACAACTGCACCGGCGTCTTTGCAAAGCCACAAGCCAAATCACCAGCCCCCATAAGAAACAAACAAAGCAACAGCATATTCTTCCGGCCAAAAATATCCGAGAGTCGGCCGTTGATAAGCTGAAATGCCGTCGACGCTATCAAAAATGAAGTTCCTATCCATGACGTCGAAGTCCCTGTTTGGAGCTCGCCAGCTACAGAGGGTGTAGCCGTTGACACGCTTGTCTGGTCGAGGAACGATACGAAGAGGCATACTGATAGGGCGGTTATGGAGATTAGGAGGCGTTTTCGGGGGAGGTCGCTGTTGCGTTGGCCGCCTATGCTTTCGGCGTCGCTTTGGTCTGCTATTTGAGTGCTGGAACCGCTGTCGATGTTGGCGATTTGTATTTTCTCATCATTGGCAACTTGAGATGGTATCTGCGTAGTACCTCCCCAAGCGGTGATTCTGTCGGTAGATGTATCCACATCGAGCTTGGTATCAGTATTCATGGTGGTGATGATTTGGAAAATAGTGCTTTCCCCGTGAAATAAGGTAGAAAGTATACAATGAGAGGAGGGAGATAATCGCCTCCCCCGAAGTCCTTATTTTTGACACGCAACAACCTCCACTCAAGAAAGAAACGATGATCAATTTTGCAATGTCATCATCAAACTCTCCAGCTCGCATATTTCCCGTCAGGAACCCTTATTCCCGAATCCCCCGCCTTGTGTTCATTCGACGAGACACGAGCGCATTTGCAAAGGTCCCCGTCGGCCAAGAATGTCCCTGTCGGGAATAAAGCGGCTGGCGTAGAGAAGTTTTGTATCGGCATCTTCTGTTCCGACGTTTGGATAAGTTTTCGGGGTTATTGTGATAAGGGTGGATATACCCACCGAGGAGCTTAGTGGTGGGACAAATGAATCGGTGGGTATGTACTCCGTATTGGGGGCATACATATTTATTGCAGGGGGTTCAATACCACCATGACTGTCTTTTCATTACCGTGATTAATGCGATACTTGGTTCGAAAGCTGATCGTATTGACAACATATTCTTTGCGGATAGAGGCATCATGTCACGAGTATTTGAGCCATTGGCCGTTGGGTCAACTTCACTGGAGCACCGAATTGTAATGGCACCTCTGACCAGATACCGCTGCGACGATGATCATTGCCCAACTTCCATGACGAGAGGTCAGTAGCAGGAAAACAAGCTCTTAGCCGCTGATCGATAAGCAAAGCTAACTGCAGTGAATAGAATACTACGAACAACGCGCATCAACGCCTGGCACTCTCATCATCAGCGAAGCAACTTTTATATCCGAAAGCACAGCCGGTTCCGACAACGCGCCTGGAATCTGGTCCGGCGCTCAAGTCACAGCGTGGCGCAGTATAACCGACGCAATTCATGAAAAGGGCTGCAAAGTCTTTTGTCAGCTCTGGCATCAAGGACGAGCTGGCAACCCCTATGTTCTCCGGAGGAAAGGTTACCCTCTTATTTCTAGTAGCGCTGTTTCGGCAGAGCCATCGATGGCGACTCCACAAGAAATGACAGAGGATGATATCCAGACTGCCATAAAGGACTATGTCTCTGCTGCGAGAAATGCCATTGCAGCGGGTTTCGACGGTGTTGAGATCCACGGTGCAAATGGGTATCTACCCGATCAGTTCTTACAGGACACTTGCAACAAACGTACGGATCGTTGGGGAGGAAGTATCGAGAACCGAGCTAGATTTCACATCGAAGTCACAAAAGCCGTCATCGCAGCCATAGGAGCCGATAAGATTGGAATGCGTCTAAGTCCCTACAGCGACTTTCTAGGCATGCTCATGGACGACCCAGATCCTCACTTCTGTTATCTCATCGAACAGCTCAAACCACTTGGCCTAGCATACCTGCATCTCATCGAAGCTCGTATACGCGGTAATGATGATGCTGATTGCGGTGGGCAACGCACAGTTCAGTGGATTGTTGAACTGTGGAACAACACAAGTCCTGTGATTCTATCGGGTGGTTTCAAGAGTGATTCAGCTAAGATAGCTGTTGATGAGATGTACAAGGATTTTGAAGTTCTGATTGCGTTTGGAAGATATTTTGTCGCCAATCCGGATCTTGTGTTTCGGTTGAAGGCTGGTGTTGGGTTGGAGGGTTATGATAGGACGTACTTTTATACTCCAAAGATAGCGAAGGGGTATACTGACTACGCGTTTAGTCAGGAGTTCTTGAGCAAGAATGCTGTAAAGGCGTAATAGACGTTAATAAAGCTCAGAGAAAAACCTGCATTAGTACTATTATCAGGCTGAATCGCCTTACTACATGGATTGCATTCTCTGGAGGAAGGCACTAGACCTTTGGCTGGTTGCTCACCACATTTGGTCAAGTGACTTGTGTAAATAAGTGAATCAGAAAGCTGAGGAAGCCGGCGTACCCAGTGTAACAGATCAAAGAGTGATGCATCTCTTGTTACGAAGATGGATGGACTAATTGTAATGTGATGAACATGGGCGTCCCGGTCCCACAACGCAGGGATATTCTGGAGAGGCACAAAGGATCTGTATCACCCTATTTCAACGTGAATGTATGCTGACGACCGTATCGCGTGACTTTTTGTGGCTCTTAAGAGTGACGCGGTGCCACATCGAAGTCTGATTCATCTGAATGCTAGCCTACAAAAGGGCTGCATCACGTATTTAAAGATGATTCAATGCGATTTTGATGATAAGCGACAAATTTATGCTTCGTGATCATGTCTTGTTTCAGAAAACACATAGAAGCTTACATGTTCGCTGTAGATGCCCCATCACGAACTGCCAAAAAGGATAAATAGCAGCCTCTCCCCGAGCAATAAAACCTTCCCCCTAAAGATTTAAAGATATCGACCGCCCAAACACTATATTGGCAACACTATTAAACTGATATCTTAAGCCTTTCAGGATGTGCGTGATGGAAACCACTACAGTCCGATCCGCAGCGGGCTCCGATCGTGTCCTCGTCGCTTGCTGCGAATGGAGAACGTTTAGTAGAAAAGACGGAAGTACGTATCGCAAGAAGATTCAGGATTGTGGCTCTAGTAATTGCATTTACTCTAGCAACTATATTCCGAAGACATGAACTTGGGTAGAGTTGGAAATGAGTTGTATTGGAAGGGGAAACTGAGTCGAGATAACTTTACGATTAAGAGGAGGCTAAGAATTGGTGTTCAAGGAAAGACCGTGGATGTAGATATTGGGACGAGAGGGCTCACCTATGGGTATAACTACAGTTTAAACGTAATTAGCAGGAGATCTGTCTATCGTCTATTTACAGATCTGAGGGATCGCTACATGCCTTTCCCCGCTGCCGCTTTCAAGCCTCAGGCTTTGCCAGTATCTGTGACAGCCCCCTTCGACAGCACGTACAACAGGACAAGAGTACCAAGGCTCATATCAGCAGCATGCTTTTTAACAGATGAAAGTCATATGAAGTAGAGTGGGTAACCACAGCCCTGATCAAGTAATTATGCAAACCGTGACATGCTACTGAATCATTGACTCGAGCAAAGCATTAACATTATTAATCCAATAGCTTGGCAACCTGTACAACTTCAACTACATCCCCAAGAACTAGATACAAGAACGTCTAATATGTTGTGTGGGCTCATCCCACGAGAGCAAGGGCGAGAGGAAGGGCGTAGATGAGAACCTCGCCGACCATGAAGTTCTTGCCAGCAACGTTGGTTTGACCATCGCCGCCAGAGACACTTGACGGGGATGAGCTCTCGTCTCCGGTTCCTGAGGCGCTCTCGGATGCACCTCCGCCCGAGCTGTCGCCATCGCCTGAGCTGCCTCCACTGCCACCTCCACTACCACTTCCGCTTCCACCGCCGCCAGAGCCGCTATCACCATCGCCACCATCACCAGAGTTATCACCGTCATCCCCAGAACCAGACCCTCCTCCACTCCCCCCTCTACTTCCCGCACTAACAGCACTCCTAATATTCGCATCCTGAATCGTAACCTGCACCGGCTTATCACCCGCCTTATGAATAACATTAACCTTCTGATCCAGCGCAGCCCTGAACTTATCACTCGAAATACTCTCCTCTTCATCCCCAGTGCCCAGGAGCTCCTTATCATAGACAGTCGAACCGTCAACGAGCATTTGCAAGCGATTACCGGACTTGACGCCCTTCTTGAGGTCTGCGATTTTCACGGCGAGCACGACGCGCACGTCTTCACCCTCGGGGACGTCTTCGTCGCTTGTGGGGGGTAGATCGCACTTTGCTTCGGTGTTGGGAGGGGGTTTGAGAACACTGGTGGAGTTAATGGATCAAGTCGTGGGGTAGAAAGGGTATGGGGAACTTACACGACTGTCTTCTCGCCTGCGCCTTGGAACTCGGCGTAGTCGCCTAGATCAGCTTCTTTCAGATCAATTGCGTAATCCTGAGCGGGCGAAGTCGGCGCAGCGCCCTTGGAAGTAGCAAGCGTAGTCTTCTCCTCCTTGCCTCCACTACCTGTAGCTGCAGCTTTGCGGGTTGTTCCATCAGCGGTCTGTTCACTATCGCCCGTCTGCTCGGCCTCATCCCCTCCAGTCGGACTAGCATAAGGAGCAGGTGAATAATTACCATCGCCATCAGTCGTTTTCGCATCGCTATTCTCAGTGTTTGTCGGTGCTACAAGATTTCTTGTCTTCTGCTGGGTGGACTCCTCTGGCTCAGAGTCAGCGGTTGGTTCTTCGGTCTCTTCATCCGATGGCTCTTCGGTCGTTTGTGGAACTTGATCGTCTGCGGTGTCGGATGCCAGAGGGGTTGCCTCTGGGGTCTCTTCGGCCGCCGAGTTCAAGGCTTCTGTTGGAACGACGGGTGTCGCATCGGTGTCACCATCTGTTTGCGTAGCTTCCTCACCATTGGTATCTGTCTCTTGGGGAGTCTCCTCATCGGTCTGGGTGGCATCGACGTCTGTTGGGGCGGGCGCGGGCTCAGTGTCGGTTGGGGCGGGCTGATCAGTGGGAGCTTGCTGTTCATCATCTGTATTTGTCTCGGCAGGATCATCAGGAATGGCTGAAGGGTCTTCAACATCGGTAGGTTGATCAGTGGGATCTGGAGCGGGGATTCTGGCATCGGATCCATCGTCAGTGGGCTGAGGGTCATCTAACGTGATCGTCGGTCCATCATCTGCTGGGTCTGGGGGATCTGAAGGAGTGTCTGGTTCCTGTTAGCAGGAGTTAAGTAAATGCTTCAATCGAGCGCACCGCCATCTGATGGGACAGTCGGGTCAGGAGCAGGGACATCTGCGGGGTCTGTCTCGACAGGGTCGGCAACAGTTGCAATACTGTCACCGTCTGGCTGAGTATCTGTCTGGCCTAGACCTCTCTCGAGGAGCAGACCTAGTACAAGGCCTTTGAGCAGGCGCATGGTGACGGTGTGAGGTCGGAAGCAATTGCAAGAAAGAAGTTTAATGGAGTACAGAGGGCAATGGCCAATATCTCTTATGATGCTCTTTTCTGCAGATGCCGCCGTAACACAAGATTTAGCCATTGCCTTATATACATGCACTCTCTCAGCTCGGCAAGCTCCCTCTTCCCCTCCCAGAATCTAGACCCGGCAGTAGGGTCATCCCTTTGAGCTTATTATGCGCTAGTAGCCAAAGCTGAAAACGCACATTCCCTTCACCCAATATGCTTTGAGGCACATCAGCCTTATGGGGCTCT
Organism: Fusarium mangiferae; assembly: GCF_900044065.1. Lineage (NCBI taxonomy): Eukaryota > Fungi > Ascomycota > Sordariomycetes > Hypocreales > Nectriaceae > Fusarium > Fusarium mangiferae. Next base: position 1,272,301 of record NW_024573935.1, read on the forward strand.
TGGCAGCGCCAACCAGACAATATTGGGTGTTTTTAAGCGAAACAGGGAAGCCACTTCACCGTCTTCTGACACATAATGAGCCAAAAGGTCACGGAAAAGAGGTTGGTTCAGCTGATATTGGCAAAGCCCGCAATTAGACATTTTCTATTGATACAAAACAATGTTTTAAGCTCGCCTGCGCCTCCGTCGGATACTGAATCTACCGGCGGAGGCAGTGAGACGCCAAAAAGCGCCACGCTCAATGCTAGGCTGAATCTCTAAAAACAAGGTTAAACAGGCTTCTTCGCAGCGACTCGCAGCGGGTGAGCCTCAGTGTTGTAAACAAACAGATTCTCCCCTCCCTCCAGGACATCCCATTCGCCCTTGTTCTCCGTCTGGATCAGCCACATGTACTTGAGCGTCTCGGCGAGCATGAAGCTAGCCATGATGCCACCGCGCACTCCGTCGCCAGACGGAGACAGCACGTTGTTGATGCTAGCGAACCCCCCGCCAACGCGCATCGTCCTGTTCTGCGCTAGGGTGTACGCCCACGCCACGTCGCGCCAGTACTGGTCGTGCGTCTTCTGGTACGCGTAGTACCAGCTCTCCACGGCCTCGGGTGCCTGGCCGCCCGAGAAGATTCCCTCCTGAATGAAGAAGCCCGCGCGCTCGTAGAAGAGCGTCTGGTTCTTGTTCTCGGGCTGCGCGAGCTCGTTGAGATCCCAGCTGTAGAGGGTCGGGCCGATGCCGGATGCTGTGTAGCGGTAGCCGTTGGCGCAGTATTCGCTGAAGGAGAGGCCGTAGTCGAGCCAGTCTGGGCGGTCTAGGGCTGAACTTCCGAGAATGAATGATCCGCCGATGAAACATGCGAGGAATTCGGTGTAATTGACTTGTTGGGTACCAGTAAAAGCGGCTGCCATGGTCAAGTCGGGTCGTGACGATGGATGAGAGATCAGATGCTTGATGGTAGAGTCGGCCGCCAGAGTGAAACGCTCACCGTAATGGCTGAACCTGTCTGGGTCATACACATACATCTTGATGAGGTACTCGTAGGCTGAGTCATTACCCGACGTCCATCCGCCATACTCATCGAGAATTTCACCCGTTTTGAGACTGAAACGACCTCCAGTCAGACCAGGCCAGACCTCGGAAGATGGGGAGAGCCAATACGACTCTGCGCGATTGGCCAGTTTACCATATTGAGGATCGCCAGTCAGATCAGAAAGGTGCTGCCATTCAAGGACAAGAGTGCCCATAGCAGCCAGACCAGCGTAGGCAGTTCCATCCTCGAGGCTGTCCTCGTTGGTGGATGTCTGGTTCTCAATCCAGAGCGACCCGAAAGGAATTCCCGATGGCGTGTCAAAAGCAAACTTCAACGTGTCGGCCAGTGTAGTAGCTTGCTTTAGAAGCGCGTCAACGTTATCCTTGTTGACTTTGAGATGCTTGAATGGCCCTTTGAGAAGATCATAGGCACTCAACAATCCACCCAGATATCGAATGTTTGTCTCAAACAAACTAACAGACGTAGGTTGAGGCGTGTTCGTCTTGGTAAAGTTGATAGTCGGGATAAAGTCAAGAATAATCTCCACAATATCCGTCTGCTCCATCAAAATCGCAGTATCAAGACCATCGACAGCAGTGACGCCCCATCCATTACGATCATCCGTGTAGTTGTTATACTTTGGTCTCAAAGAATCATGAGGGAACGCATGCTCGTAGTATCCATTCCACGCAAAGCGAAACATATCAATGATATCATCCGCGCGTTTCTTCTGGCTGGGCTCAAAACCGGTGTAGTCATAATGTTTGCCGCGCTGTTTGGGATACCGCAAGCCTCCTAATTTCTGCTCAGAGATGGGTGTAGACGGTGAAGCGAATGCTGATAGCACAAGAGTGCAAAGAACGAGTGAAAACAACATCATGGCCTGAATGAATGAATGCCACATGCTCAGAAACAACTGACTGGGCAGCACCTCATTTTAACCCATAGAGCATTGCATTTGCATGTGCCGATGCTCAAATTTACTTTGTTGGTACGTCACAGATGTAATTACCGCATGTTTATCATCATGTAGCATTGTTACAATGTGCCTGAATTGAGCAGATCAGCAGGGGAAATTGAGTTTAATGCGTTAATTACGACCACGCAGATACGACTCTGAGCCGGCAGTTGTCAAAGCACCACTCGAGCTTTGACTTCCCGATGAACCCTTGGGTTGATGACCCTGCAATTTCGGCATCATCGGAGGTTTTACATGCAGATCATTTGAGTTTAAATGTTTGCCGTGGATGATGGCTGCAACTTCGCTCCTAGTTAGACATGGTCTGACAATTGACCAGAGTACAAATGAATGGAACGGTGGTTTTGAGGGGTCGAATTGATGACTCGATTCGAAAACATATCTACGCAGCGTTCTAAAAGCGTTCATGCGGAATGTCGGTCACAGAAGTACCGATAACTCAACCACGTTGGGGATTTGACTAATCGCCCGTCCAAGGTTCCAACCCCGACGATCATGAACTCAAAGACAAATTTGATTCACCCTTGTGATGCTGGTCTTTGAGGTTAGACGCGCGGTATTAAAGGCTCGGATTTAGCCCAAGGTTGCTCAGTAGGGTTCTGTATCATAACGAGGACGCCATCCCGGGAATTTAACCCCGAGAACATAGAAGTGCCAGAGACTTTTGTATTGAGAGGAGAGAAATAAATGTAAATGGTGTTCCGCTGACCATGAATACCCCCTCTGGTATGTCTGGTGTAAACACTTTCTGTCATATCTATGTTGGACTCGACCCGCGTGTCATCCAAAGCATAGAGGATCTTTCTCGTCTTCACTCCAATCTTGTAAGCCATTCTTCCATTTCTGGCCTTGCAAGCTGCCCTGAGCGCGGCTCGTAGCATTGTTCGGATCCCGTATGAAACGCAGGCTCATGGGCCCGGGTACGGCGGTCGAATCGGGTCTTGGCTCCAGTTCCAAATTGTCGAAGCTCCGAAAATTACAACTGCAAAAAGTATCACCGTGGAGGTTATACGCTCCATCGTTGTAATGCCGATTTTACTGTCATTTTCGAAGGTTGTAGGAGGCGGGAAGAGAGGCTCCTTTAGCACAAGACAGTCGAGTGGTTGGTCGACAGAAACTCAGTACCGGTGGAACTTTGCTAAACAAGTAGCTGAAGAAGCATGGATGAACATGGGACATTTCGATGTGCATAACCAGGTTTAATCGGAACACATAGTGCTGAATAAGTGAACAAACCCGAAGTTATCTCGATCTTAGCTGATCTACAATCAGAACAGGATATGATTGGAGTTACAGTTGCAAGTTCAAATGGACTACTATTAAAGTTTCATGAAAGGTTGCGGACTCTGTCTTTTGCATCTTGGCTGTATTGGATAATCTCGAAGAATTGCAAGGCGTCCCCGAAGCGGCCCTTGGAGAAGGCAAGCAGAAGAGGGAGTGGTTTAATGACTCGCAGCACATGCAGTAATCAGACTTTACAAGCTGAGCTCCCTCCAGAGCCAAAGACACCTCGCACTGGTGAACAAAATTACGCGTGAGCGATTGCTGGATGCTTCTCGGTTTTATAGGTAATATTAGTTAAGGAGATACATTATTATGGCATTATGATCAATTCCTGTGAATTATTATTCCCATCACTGTTTGCAGCCTGCAGTTCATAGGAGCGGTGATCTGCTCCTTTGCTCTGCAGATAGAATGGACCTTCTGATCTACTCGGATCGGTGGCTGAAGGTTGTGTACCCTTGTGCTGCCCAAGCTCTCTCAGGAGCCCGTAAAAGAAAGGCGTGTTTGCCACAATGCAACTGCAGAGAATTTCTATAGTCGCCCACTAATTGATGTTAGACTCCAAGTTTGTATGAGTGAGCTCCGGCGGGAAACACTTACAGTGGACCGAGCCTTTTGTGACATGGCATCGTTGAGGATGAGCGGTATTCGCACAATTGTGATGGCAATGACCAAGAGACCAATACTGAACAAGACTCCAAGTTGGATCTTACTGGCAATTGTAAGCGTAATGTCCACAAGAGCCGTGACGTTGACTTACGTCCTCGTGTTCAATCTTGCCACTGCGAGGGTCGGGAAAGGCAGTATCAGTAACGCAATATCTGTGCTGATATTGCCTACTGCCAGGGCCCAGAAGTAAACCATTCCTTTCTGGCACACAGGTTCTGTTATTTGTCAGTCTGAGTGGTACATCAGGGTTACTATCGCAGAGCGACAAGAAAATGTCGACGTACGCGTTTCCTTAGAAGTGAGCCTCCACATCCTGCAAAGGTTAACAATGAACAGCCAGACAGCCATGATGCACTTACAAAGACATAGGGCGACATTCGGCTAATATCGATACAATAACAACAAGACAAGAAACAAACAAGAGGCACCATAGCACCTTGACTGTTGCCTTGCCCCAGCTTGTCACCCGAACGAAACGAGAGTAGAATGAAAGCAGAGCAGCTTTCAGAATCCAAAGACTGTGCGTCTCAGTAAGCGACTAGATATCCACAGAAGGAGTCTTACATCAGAGTGTAACTCAATCGGGTGCCAACTAGTAGTTGTAGTCCGACGATCCGATCATGTTCAAGCTCCTGGACAGTTAGGTGCTGAGCTGCCGCCTCGTCTTCCGTTACAGGCTCGCGTGAGCTGGAGGGGTTCAAAAGGAATGATAAAGTGATGCAGACGGTGCGCGATATAAGAGGCAGCAGAGCGATGGCCATGTAAATATCATCGGCATGCCAGATTCTATGGGAACCTGCATGGCCCTTGCACCAGTGATAAATACGATAGCCGCATCTTGATAAAATTAGAGTAGAACATATACATGCGATAGCAATGTCCTTCTCGATGGTCGCCGATAAAGCCATATTGGCCGTCGATGAGAGCACCTCCGGCAAAGGGACGAGAGACTGGGACCATTCTGCGCTTAAGAGTCAACGGGCGCAGGAACATGGGATGGGGCTTCAATTGTGGGCGTTCAATAGTCTCGTCGCTAATTCAGGGGAAGCCTTGGAGTTGGTGGGGAGGTCGAGTCCTGGCCATTCAGCTTCAATCACGTCCGAGTAATGCATCAAATGTCAGGCCACATAACATTCGCGCTATGCCTACATCCAGTTACCCCAGATTTTACCCCAGCTTTGACCAGACAGGATGAAGCTAGTCAACCAAGGTCTATTGTGTCGAGACTCAGTCCAAAGCGGAGCTACCGGCTGGAAAGGGCCCTAGAAGCAAGCCACCACCTGTACTAAATCTTTAGCATGTTACAGAATAAGGTATGACATTTGTTGATTGCCCACGTGGAACAGCATCTAGTGACAGCAAATAAGCGATATCCGTCCTTGGAATGCTTGCAAAATATAAATGCCATGAGGACGCTATGCCTGATCAATTATATAGCACTGTAGCTTCGTTGCGTTAAGCTCCAGAGCTAGCTGTCGCCTCTGATCACTAGGTGCATGTATGGCAAGACCTATCGGACTTTCTAGATTCGAGATATCATCAGTGGCAACCTTCTAGCGGGAACTCTGTTGATATGCATTCTACTACAGATGCGTCAATGATATTATGAAACCTTGAGTTGGTTGTGATAATAGTCCTTATATTGATTAAACGATATACTTGGGTCCAGCCCTAGTTTCAGTATATCATGCACATGACTTGCATGTTGTTCATCTCTCTCGCAGCTTGTCTCCATTTATGCCCACAGTTCATTACTTATTCGGCTTTGTGCCCAAGTCGACATTTTGTTTGTCAATGATCCCCTGTCCTTGAGGTACCAGGCCTTGAGCCGGTGCGCGGCCGAACAACATGGCAGGAATCGAGGTGTGAGACTCTCTGGCCTCTTTAGTAGTCTTGAGTGCTACGGCTGCAAATTGTTAGAATGTGTTGGCGATGCGCTATGCGAAAGACCTACCAGCTACTGTTGCTGCGACTAATACAACCGGGAGGGCTTTGTGGATGCGGGCCATGCGGGATACAGCTGGGGCTGGTTGGGAGGGAAAATCAAAGCGAGGAAGAGCTCCACCGAATGAGTTGGTCGTCATGATGAAGGTTCGTTATGAAATTAAAATTTGATATATGGTAGTTGCAGCACCGTGATACGAGTTGAGAGGAAATGCTTCTCTTTGACCCTTTGTTGATGAGTGCTGAATGATGATGATGATGATGATGGTCTGAACAAGATGAATTGGATATTGTTTTATATCAATTCCCACCATCCCTATCCTCAATTGTCTCAATATCTTGCTATATCGCCGGTGAGTTCCGTATAGCAGATCCATCAGGTCAGGCCACCAACCCCAGCCTCAGGACCGGTCAGATTCGTACCACGCTGGGGCCCAAGTGGCGTGGATTGTGGAGTAAATGGGCTGCTTTCTTCATGCCTTGGGTATCGAGCATCTGCTGATTCAATTTGGCTTCTACAGCGCTGCCAATAATTGCAAATTGTAAAGAGATCCAATTGAGATCGTGCTAGATTTCTGCTTGCTCGTGCCGTGATGAGGCTTTGTTTGTATCTGCCGCATCTCGGGACGTTTCAACGCGTCAAAGCGCCTGAGATCTTGTCTCACGGAGTTTTATTGACGTTTCCATTATCCTGATACGTACTCCGTAAATTGTTTGGCTTGGCTTCGTATCATTCTCTGGTGATGTGAATTTTGTACTTTCTTGTGCAATGAAGATCTCTAAAGGAATTGAGGCTATTGAGTGCCGCGAGAATATCCCGGAGTCATCAGATGATTCAGTTCCGATGTTTCGCGATGGTCATATTTAGCCAGCATTGGCCCAAACTGCAACACCGGCACTAACAGTCAACCGCTGAGCTTTGGCGCAGAAATGTTAATTCAGCGGTACAGCGACATTCTCCATCCCCCACCGGGGAAGTCTCACTGTTGGCCTAACCCTAAGAAATAGCTCTCCCCAAGTGATGCGGCACTTTAATGAGATTACAACTGGCATCAACCCTTGCAGGTCATCCATCGTCTTTCGAGTCTTAGACATTTGATCACAGCCAATGGAAGTGGTACGATTACCAAACTTTCGTTATCAATGCACGCGGGATGACGGGCAGCCGGACACAAGAACTCACCGAGTTTCTCGAGCTCTTGTCATGACATCGCCTCGTGCCATGTCTTGCAGGTCCCATTTGCGGATCATAACACCAATTTCGCTTTTAAATGTCTCAAACAATTCCGAGGCGCTTGATGTGACGCTGGCTTGCAAGGAACGTTTCACTCACCGACTGACCGAGAAATCATCGATGAAGTAATGGGACAGAACATTCGATTATTGTTCCAAATTCAATGATGACTTGCATATAGATCTTTTTGTAGCTGACTATTATCGTACGCCTCCACATAGCAAAATTGTCGCAACCACCACGTGCACAAGATTACTCCATATGGCGTGATGCTGGTTTCTTATAGCCAAACACTACTCAAGTCTCACATCCTTTTACCGTTCAAGCATTAAAGTACTTCTGGGGCAAGCTTTATCTTGAATTAATAGAAAGCATTAAGTAATAGAGAGTGTCTCTGATCCGTTGATTTTATTCTCCTACAAATCGCACTATAGGCCAATATGCTTCTTAAAGGAACTACTTGATATTGACCGAGAACCAGTATAGGCCATAGTGGTTAACTACCCTCCTTTGTCTTCTCACGAGGCACTAGATCATGCAAAACTTGCGCAAGTATGACTCTGAAATGGTGATACCGGAAGACAAGTGGATCGATTAATTTGGACTTTTTAGTGTTTTGGCTTGATATGTCTCGTTGAGGTGTCATAAGCTCTAACTATCAATCAGTAGGCCATCCGCACTATTGCTGCGCCCGGTTATTTTTAGTAGCCCTTTATCTTAAGGTTGAAGATACTGAGAGTTTCTACTGTCCATAATAACTTCGCGGAATAAACTGTCGTCTCTGCCTACAAACGTGTCACATGGTCGCTGATGGAAAGACTTCTGCGCTCAATCGCCATATCGTGACATGCGTCGGTCTCAACCGAATGCTACAATATTTTTCTCAAAGCCAATGGAATGCAAAACGTGAATCCATAAAACCGATGTCGGTATTCGTAGCAACCTCTTCCGAAATCCGAAAACCAAGAGCGTCAAGCCGGTAATTAGGGGACAAGCCGGTAATGAGCCTTCTGATTGCTTCGCAATGGCGGATGTCAGGCCCTTTACATAAAAGTGAAGGATTGACTTATAATATACTAATAAATGTAGTGGGGTAGTTAAGAACAGGTTGCTTGTCTGTTTGTGCATGTTGAGAGATTGAGCAGTGTGAAAACGAGGGTGTTGAACAGGCATATGGAACTCCAAGGAACAGGTCTTGATCATATGAGCCTGAATGGCGCCCTATATATGTGCTGTTCTTGACTCTAACTATTGGTGGCCTTTTACACAAGGAAGGTTTTAACACAGCCCTGGTAATCAGAGCCAAAAGGCTAACAAGAATAGAATGATTTGTGAGATGCTTCTGTTGGCAAGCATCGAACAATTTATTGTGCTCCTCAAAACGCAAAAGAACGATTGTAGACCTTTCTTAATCCTTAACTGTATATAGATACTAAAACTCATTCATTTGGGCATTCGATTCCATGTATCTTTATTACAGAGCCTGTGGACAGCAAGTTCTTCACCTAATCTCCATTTGACTAAAGGCTTAGTCTGGGTCAGCCGGAGCCTGGTAGATCCTTTCCAATGCTGGAGAAAGTTTCGACGCTACGGGAGGACGCTTGGACAGATCTCCGCCACTTACCTCATGGAATTTGTCGGTCGCGATAAATTCCCATTAGTCGTTGCCCGTGGTGAGATTAATATGGCTGTGTCAAAGACACACCTCGCGCTGCCCTGATTTCTTACTGTTACTTATGTCCTGCGCTTCCCACTGACAATTGAAATTCGAACATTTTGCCTATCTGGGTAAGATTTCTCCTAGAACGCAGACTGCCATCTTCATCCAGGCAATCGATCTCCAATCAATCATGGGGTACACCGGAAAGCCATCAACGGCTTGCCTCCCATGCCGTCAGAAACGAAGAAAGGTAAAATTTCACTATTGTCGCCTTCCCCTGCTCGCTGGCTACTGTGGTTGATACGTGTCCGTCAGTGCGATCATGCTATGCCAGGGTGTTCACAATGCTCCCGCCAAAAAATCCAATGCCCTGGGTACGAGACAGACTGGGACTTGCGGTTCAGAGATGAGACAAAGTTTTTAGCTGCCGGAACCAGCAAAAGAAAGGCCAACCAAGCTGCGAAACGTTCTACACCTTCACCACCAAATTCTCTGAGCTCTCCAAGTCAGGCCATCAGTATCCCAACTATTGATAAGGCTGTGCCTTACTTTATAGTCTCATATATAGATAGCACAGTTTATGGGAGCTACCTACCTCAGCTATATGCCGAAGCTGTCTTGCAAAACTGTACACGAGGCGCTCTGGTCTCAACAATACGAGCTGCATCGTTGGCTGCCCTAGCCAGACGTCATCGGAGTCAAGAGACCTTAAGTCTCGCATTCAAGGAGTTCTCAACGGCGTTGGAACAAACCAATGCGAACCTTGCTGACTCAGCCACGGCAATGCTCAATGCCACCCTTGGTGCTGTGCTTACCTTGGGTCTCTTCGAATCAATCGTCTCCACTGGCAAAGAGAACATCAATAGCTGGACAGCTCATACTCTTGGAACTATTGCATTGTTGCGTTTACGAGGACTTCAACAATTCGGAGACACCCTCGGTCGACGTATGTGTATCCATGCTGCCTACAACATCCGTGTCAGCTGCATTCACCGCGCTGTTGAGGTTCCTCGAGATCTTATTCAACTGGAGGAAGAATTTAATGAGGGATTCAATTTCCCCAAGGCTGTTCGAGACCACTATTCAATCATGAACAGAACCTGCAGTATCAAGGCCGAATTAAAAAACGGACTGACCGCTGAACTCATCTGCCAAGCTATAGAAACCGAGCGGGACGCAGACCTATTCATCCAAGGGTTCAAACCATCACCAAGTCCGGTAAAACAAGGGCTGTGCAGAAAATTTCCACTGACAGATAATCAAGCTCTTGCCAACACCGTTATGCTTCACAGCACAACGGGCGCTCCACCTTTGGCAGTGATGGCTCGGTGGTTATTTGGAATGTCGATGCTTCGACTGGCGCTGAACGAGATTATTTGGAGCGGTGGCCTAATGTACGACAGTCACCCTGAGGTCCTGCAGATAATTCGCCAGGCTAGCAGTTCACTCTTTGGTGAAATCTCTTGTAAGGACGGCCAGCCACGTCTGGCTGCATATGCTGTGGGGAAGATCTATCAAATCTCCAGAAAGGTTCTTGCTTTTGCGCCCAAGTTCATCGCCGAGGAGGAAACAGTCCCTCGTTTTCCGAAAATGGCTCGGTGTATAGTACTACCCCTGGCGTTCATTAAGAGCAGCCCTTGCTGTCCAACTGATATTCACCAAGAAGTCAACAACCTGCTTTTAAGGCTTGAAAATGACATAGAATTATCGCAAGGTCAATTTGCAGTGACTGTTCATTATACATCAAGACTGGCAGGAGAATGGTATGTTTTCATTTTAGTAAAAAAGTATAACTACTAATCTAACTCTTTGTCTTTACAGGCTTCGTCTTTACCATATAATCTAAATTATTATATAAATAAAGATTAAAGTAAATACATTATTAATGTAAGTCTTATATAGAGAAGTTTAGAATTTAAGTATTGTAAATAATAATATTAATACCTATATATATTGTTAAGCTCACTACCTAATAGTAGATTTTGTTGCCCTCGATATTGGTCGCCATAGCTTGATGAGTAAGGTTCTACTTCTGTATGGCCTTTGGGACCTTTCGTCAATGAATTAGAAGTCGTGAAAGGCTGCATCGACGTCAATACCGTACTTGATGTAGTCAACGTCTCCCCATCCACAGCCAAGATCTTCTTCCGGCCCATGGGCAACAAGGTTACCTCTGGAGCTCTCTTGATATATCCTGGGTTTGATTTATGTGTTTCTGAAGGAGTATAAATCAGATTCCCGAAAAGAGTGCTGGACCAGTGTTCATCGGCAGCATACGCAAGGCCTATCCAGATAACTGTAGCAAGCGCCAAAGCCAGGCAGGTTAAAAAGAGCTGCAAGCTAGACATAGCGACCATGAGCTGATCAACACTGAGTTCCACAAGTGACGGGTCAATTCCGACACTGTAAGCTCTAGCAGCCAGCAATGACTCAATTGCTCTAGAGTTCTTCCATAGCCAAGCAAGGGAATTTTCGTCAAGCGACTGTGCACTGATGTTTGATCGTGCAGCACCTAAACCACGCGTGATCATCACCGCAGCCGTATCAACTTGACCAAAGAAACCATGCTTGACACTTGCAGCTTTAGAACCAGCACAGTCAGTCTGCGTGACCTTTCCACCGAATGCCTCATTCTGGAAATTGGATCTTTCACATCTCTCAAAAGGTTTTGGGGCCTCAGGAAGTGTTTCCGATCGAATGAGGCTGATTTTTGTGGTGGTAATGCTGATGAGTGAATACATGCTGTTGTTATTGACTTGTGGCGTATAATAACCCCAGTTCTTTTGAAGAACGGACTTATTATTGTTATCAGCTATGTTTGCACCAAACTGGTAACTGGCGCCCTGATCCTGAGCTCCCATTATGTCGTGGGTGATACGGCCCATCAGAGGGTTGGTTTCTCTCGTACTGTCTTGGTCCGTACTAGTGCTCCAAGTCCGGTTGATGAAGTCGGCGACTTCAAATTGGCCAAACGGAACACCGGGAGTGGTGAGCATTGTCGCCTTGAAAGTGGACTGAAGAAATGTGTGCCGTCTTGTTTCTTTGGTTGCAGTAAATACTTGGTTCAGGAGGGCTGAACCTCCACCAGTGCCCAGTGAGACCCAAATGTTGTCGACCCTGTTGGGCCTGACGTATCTTGAATCCATGTCTTCGTCAGTCGCGTCGCTCCAATGAATCTCAGGCAGTCCTGTTATGCCTTCAATGATGCTCTGTGCTTCGGCATTGTTGAATGTGCAATTCCAGACAGCAGACCCTTCATCAAACACGATGCATGAACTAAACAAAGTCAAATTCATAGTATCGGTGTAAGGAATCATGGCGTTGGTGTCAGGAGAAACTGAGAAGCCGTCACTATCTAACCATATACGGGCACCGACACCGTGCCCCTGTCGTGTTGGCGCGACCACTTCGGGTGTTCCGTGGCTGTTGTCTACTTTCCCTGTCAAACTGTAGTTAAGACCCGGATTGAACAGTTCAGCACCAATAATTTGTGGGAGCTTTTCCGAGGTGCTTCCGAGTTCAGTTGGATCTAGAGCTAGTTGTATGATATAAGGAGGATGCTCGTTTCTTTGGCGTTGGTAAGCAGCCACGGTCGTGTCTGTTGCCTGGAAGATGTAGCCTGGTGAATCCAGAGCCCAAAGAAGTGTGCCATAGAGGGATGAGGTAATGCTTAGAAGGCTAAACAAGAAAACAACTAGCCCACCACGCGAAATGCCCCGGGAGGAGATAAAGAATAGTTGTTGGATGTAGTCTTCCGTAAACATAAGATATGCTGTGAATTGGTTTGATCGGGCAGCAATTAGCGAGAAGAGCTTAAAAACAAAGACGCCCATAAGCAACTCGGCGCATTTAAATATAAAAGATTTCAGAGCACTGTGGTACAGTGGTATCGATGACTTAACAAATCCCGAAGTTGATTCAATCATCTTAACGCGATAGTAGCCCTAAGTGTTAATTGAAAATGAGTAAAAGCACGAAGAGGGGTGAGGCCTCCTTTCTTAATCTCTGGGCGCCAATTACTACATTTTCGAGCAAGTGTTAGCCAATATTCTTATACAAGCTTGTAAAAGTAGGCGCGTAGACTGGTTTGAAAACGCTCTGATTGGCTTGTCTCAACGAGTTGCGTAGATTATTTCTATTTCAGGCTAGCCCGAGAGTTAAGTTCCAGCAAAAAATCCAAGGATTAGTGGAACAAGAACTTCTACTGCGGAAGAATTCCGCGAACGCCTTCAAAAAACCACTATTCCACTCGCACGTTACTCTCAGTCTCTTTACTCCATGTTGGAGGATGATTGTAACATATGAGCCACACAAAACATAGTGTCTAAAGTGGATCAGTTATAGCCACATTTAGTAATATAAACTTCGCTTACTATCGTGTGCATACCGAGTACAATCCACTGTTTAATAGCATACCTAAATCAATCAATGCTAAATCAGCACTAAACGACTCTGAGTCAATGACAGAGCTCGTGAAACGCGACTGCAAGATGACTGATTCAATTTCCGTTGGGGTACTGACTGAAACTTGTACATTTGGCGCAGACTTTTACCTTTGTGCCGGGAGTGTCTACCTGTTATGCGAGACAGCATAAATGGGGATCGACCCCGCTACCTGGAACACTCATACCCCCGCAGTTCCGAGAGAAGCATGAACTTGTATCATGACGCGAACAAAACATTTTAAAGCGCTGTTGCAACCCCGTGAGAACACTCCATTGACATGGAAGACTCTGGATAAATGGCTCCCTCCTTTGTCGATCGATAGCGATTGGTGGTGGAAGACTCTCGGTCGACAACTCAACACCCTCCTTACAGAAGCGGCATATGACTTGAACGAGCAGTACGAAGCTCTGCTGTTGTTATACAGATGGGTCGCTCCGGGAATGGGACCCAGGCCACGGTCAAGCATGGCACCCTCGAAAAGTTTCATGACTGATGACCACTCTCCCATTGAATATAGTTGGAAATGGAACTCTGGAAGCAAGAAGCCTGACATTAGATACGCCATTGAACTTGTCAGTGCCTTAGCTGGAAGCAAGCAAGATCCATTCAATCAAATCCCAACGAGGAATCTTGTTTACAACCTCGCCAAAATCATTCCCGAACTCGATCTAACCTGGTTTGAACATTTCTGGCATAATCTGCTGGGCCCCGGGTCTCCCACAACGTCCACTTCTGGAATTTCGACAAAGGGTTCAACTGTTTTCGCGGCCTTGGAAATGCTACACGGTCACTTGTCGATCAAAGTGTATTTCATACCAGTCGAAACACCAGATCTCAGTGCCTGGCACCAGATAAAACATGCGATTGAAACATCGGGATGTCCAAATCTCGAGGCTTTAAATCACGTGGACGCATATTTCTTCTGTCGCGACGACGGAAGACAACTCCACCCGTTCATGCTGGCCATAGACCTCGTCAAACCTGCTGTTTCGCGGCTCAAGATATACGCAAGGTCCAACCAAACTTCTTTCCGCTTTGTTCGGGACATTATGACCATTGGTGGACTTCGAACAGACTTGAATAGATCTCTGGAGAAGTTTTCCGACTTATGGAAACGTACGCTTGGCCTCAACCCTAATACGTCACCTGAAGATGAGCTACCTAAGGTGGATCATCTGACTGCCGGCGCGGTATTTAACTTTGACGTCGCACCAAAATCTCCGATTCCCGAGGTCAAGGCATATATACCAGTTCGGCACTACGCTAATAACGACCTCCAAGCTGCTCTTGGACTCATAGGGTATCTTGAAGAGCATGGACATGGGGGTTACTCGCAATCGTATCTTCGTGCGTTGGATATGCTGGCACCGTCAGGTCAGCTTGACCAAGCGACTGGGGTTCAGACCTACTTCGCAGTTGCGTGCCAGGGCTCAGACCTGTCCCTCACTTCATACTTGAATCCTCAATTTTATGCAGCATTTCAGGAACCCGAACGTACATAGATCACGTATCTTAATTCCAAAGCGGGCATTTGCCCAAGCCAGTATATGAACAAATAAGCAACCTCATATTTACTCTGGCTTCCTGGCCCACACAGTTCTTAGGCGAATATACGGGTGATTCCTCCTGTCTCTGATCTCTCGCCGGAACTTGGCGATATATACATGGACCTCCTCGGGGGTCCATCCCAGAGTGTTGGCAACGAACAACACCAACCCTTCAGTGTCCTGAGTACTGAACAGCTCACCAAATTGACCCATTTCTTTAAGCTTGGGATCTTTGGGGAAAGGGTTCAATGGTAACTAAAGGCGAGACTTGTCAGTATATCCTTGTCTATCTCGGAAGAATGTCTTACCTTTGAGTCCCATTGCTCGACATCTGTAAATCCTGCATTCTCAATGCCAGGTCGCTGAAGATTGTCACCCACGACAGTGAATGTGTTTCCGATTGTTTTTGAGGCCTTGATGAAGATAGGTCCCCACTGTGCTAATGCCGAGTCGGGCTTCACACTATCGTCATCACTCTCGATGATAGCTGAGGCTTCAAAGGACTCGACCCAACCGCCCGGCTTAAGAACCTTGAAGGCCTGTTCAAAGAGATTATCCCAATTTGGAACACATCCAACTAAATAGCGTAGGTGGACATAATCAAATGACTCTGGGGGAAAGGTCCAGTCTTGGTTGAAGTCCTCAATTTCGCTGTACATAAGATGAGACAATGCCATCATTCCGTGAACGGGTCGCAACTTACAACTTGACATTAGGTGGCACCCATGAAGGTTGAATGGGAGAAATGTCCGTCCCTATCACTTCGCACCCGGGATGCTTGTCGGCAAAATCACTTTCAGGTCAGTAAGGCTGGAAATTTTGGATCTTTCAGTTACTGACATAGCCCATATGCCTGTGAGATAGATGGAATATCAGTATGGCAACTCTAGATGACTTTGCTACAAGGAGTCGCGTACCTGTTCCGCATCCAACGTCAAGCACCTTCTGGCAGTAACGGATAGCCTTAGTCTAGGGCTCATTGTCCTGGAAAACCCAACGACTTACTTGAATATGATCGTTGAGAGGAGCCAAGTGCAGCTCTCCACTTTGCGAAAGAGTAAACATGTGATGCCTATACGTATTAGTTCACAGAGCTCAGTAAAGGATTTAAATCTTACGCAATGTCCATGGCTTCACTTTGCCGTTCATCATTAGAGCCCCTGGCGCAATATCAGCTTTGCTTTCGGTCACATAATAAATGATGTTACCAATAGGCAGCGTTCCCTCTCTCGCTGTGGTACGTCCTACCATTGATGGTACGATAGTGGAGGATGCTTGAAGTGATGGAGGTAGTTGAGCTTTCGAAGTCTTCGCCAAGGCCTGGGTCATCTTCCTCCCTCTCGGGAAGATCATCGACTTCAAGCGCCTGTGCAACAGTTGCGATAGGTCCCTGACTCTGGGGAGACCGTGGAGACCTCGGCGAACCGCTCTTGGGGCTCTTTTGAGACATCTTGCAGCAGCACCGTAATAGACAAGAGTCGGAGACGAGCGGCAGCGAAGAAGAAAGCCGCGCTCTGAGAGAGATCAATGCGTCTTTTAATTGTGCGCAAAGCTTTGGGGCTTACCCTCAAGTTCATGATCTGATTCGACATTCCCCAGGTGCAGTGTAACATGTGACGGATATTCCTTGCCTATAAATTTGAGGTCCATCACCAACTAGCCACTTAGAGGCTGGTATTAAGCGAATCAATGCTACTTACAAGCCCATTCGGAGTGGAAGAAAACAAGGGGTTCGCCGTCTTGGCAAAGATTCCTTGATAAATGTTGCATTTATACTCCGTGCGAGCCTTTTGAATGATTTTAAAAAGTAAGGTTATCGGCTCTGTATTTCTATTCGCACTAAGGTTAGTTCTACTAGCCAATTTAAAGTATCGCCACTACCCAAGAGATCGTCTACCGGTATGTTTGCCGCGCACGTATAGCAACCCCGCAAATTAGATCAGTGACGCAGCCCCGCATTTTAATTATCCCGCGACTCCCGTCCACTTCCAGAAATAAAAGACGTATACTTATGAGGCAAGCCGTTGACTCTCCAACATTGGCATTTCTGTCCCTTACAACCTGTAATCGGTTGTACCTCGCTGCAATGACTCTCTCATGTCGTGACTGTGGTGCCACTTTTGCTAGACATGAGCATCTTCGACGGCATCAACGACGGCATCTAGACATTCGCCCTTATAGTTGCCAAGATTGCAATAGTACCTTCACACGGAAGTGAGTCACTAGCAATACCATATCCCATCTTGGCAACAATTAGGTTGACAAATGCTAGGGATACTCTGAATCAGCATTTACTCACCCATGATCCTGCCAGGATGACTCGTAGGTCTCGCAGGGTGGCCTATGTAGCCAAGGCTTGTGTGTCCTGTGCTCGATCCAAACAACGTTGTGACGGTCATTCACCATGTGGAAGGTGTTCTCTCAAGAACCTTGACTGTGTGTATCGCCATTTGCTGCAGAAGGGACAGAACTCAACCCGTGGTGCCAGCCCCCAGTCCCCTTCCGCTAGCAGAGAGAGCCATTCACATAACACTTTACCCGTGGTCCAGAGCCAGCCCCGCCCTTTACCACTTAACTCAGCACCGAGTGTTCACAGTCCCGCGTCTGAAGCGATCGGTGAGCCTCCTTCTTTATCAACAGACGTCGGCAACAATTTTGTAGAGATGAATTTGGCTTCAGGGCAGGAAACCTTTCCTGATGGAGTCTCCACCAACAATCTTACATTTAAGATTGGAGAATTGGACTTGCAAGGCTGGGCGTCGCTGGGTATCGATGTTCCCTGGAACAGTTCCATGCACTCCATGCTCGACAACCCCTTATTCGAACTACCTCACCCCATGGCATTCTTTTTCCAGAGTCCAAGCGAGCTACTCGGCCAATCAGACGTCCAGGCAATACCGTGCCCTATGGACAGTGAGCCCATGGTCCATCAACTCGAATGCGAAACCCCGACCCCCAACTTTACTCAGTCCTTGGACATTTCAAGTTCTCAAGGCCAAAGCAACCAGACATCGCCCGAAACCACTTCGTATTCCTCTGTTAGAGATGATGCCGAGCTTGAGCCATGGAGGGCAGAAGACTACGGGCATGTGCCCGATATTAATGATGAAGCTTATCAAGTCATGGTTTCCAACTTTGAACAACTCAATAGCGACAATGCATATTGCATCCCATTCACAGACAAACATTTGCCATCTCTGCAGCATATGCAGATCTATATGCAAGTTTACTTTGAAGAGTATCACCCTGTTTTCCCTCTACTCCATAAGGCGACATTCTCACCTAACAAGGACGACTGGCTATTGAGCCTTGCCGTTTCATCGATTGGGTGCCTGTTTTCGAAAACCTTGCGGTCAAAAGAAGTCTTTCCAATTATGCAGGAATTTCTACGCCGAGCTATTCGAATCCAGGTTAGTACATCCTTTCTGGTTACTGGTATTGACTTGTACAAATAAAATCCATATTGACAAAGCTTACTTACTAGCTGGAGCGAAGTCAGACCTCAACACCCAGTATCAGTGTTGCTCAGGCTTCTGTCCTGAACCAGATCGGCATGATGTACGGCGGGGACCTAAGATTCGCAGAATGTGCTCATGAGACAATGGCGCAACTTACAACCCAATGCCGAAAGATTGCTTCATCCTCACACAACTTAGCAAAGTCATCAGTCGCTGAAAACACGGTATCTCAAGGCTGGAAAGCATGGATCAGGGCCCAATTAGAAATTCGATTGTTTTATTGCGCGTGGGTAAGTGTCTTACATCTCATTTACTTGGCCTTCAGCAAGGCTGAGAATCATGGTATCTGACTCTGCCTTAGCTTGTAGATAGCCAGCAAGTTGGCTTCTTCGCCTTTTCATCAACGATTCCAATTGACTTTCTCCAGTTTCCCATGCCGGTTAATGAATATGTCTGGGGTATGTCTACTGACGAGATGTGGCAGAATAGTCTCGCAGACGGTATGCCCTGTATGTACACTTGGTAAACTGTCTGAACTGACATCGCCTTTAGAAATACCTTCTCAGCAATTTATCTCTCTACGACAAGTGCTCCTCAACCTCTACCGTTATCGTGAGGTCCCTAGCCAGCTTGATGCGTTTAACTCGCTTCTTCTGGTCATGGGTATTCTAAATGATTTGTCTTGGCTTCGCCATGCTCATTTATATTTGGACATTTTGCAGCGACATGTCGCGAATTTGCCACCGACAGCACTTACTCGAGCTGTCATGACTAGCATTCACATGGTTTCTCTCTTAATATACTTCCCGACTAGAGAGGTTATCGCTTTCGGACGTTGGCGGGTCACTGAAGCCCAACATTCAGTAGTTATTGAGAAACTTAAGAGATGGATTTCCCATACCGGCAGTGCACGAGAGGCTCTGGTCCATGCGTGCAGCATTTGGTCCCAGATTCGCTCGAGCCGCACCAATGCCCATCATGAGGCGCCAGCCTTGTTACATAGCGCTATCTCTATCTGGGCTTTGATCGAGCATAGTGAGGAAGTTGTTGGAAATACAGATGGACTTCCGATTCTTCGACTGGACAGTCCGAATCAAGACGTCAGGTCTTGGGTTGCCGGGAACGAGAAGAAACGCCTGTACTTGAGTGGAGTTGGGCTTCTGGGGCATCGAGGTGCCTTGGCCAGGCTGATAAGTGAGACTGCGAGATTGCTGGCGGTAGATATTGCCTGGCCTCAAGCTTGGAGAACAGGACCATATTTGAAACAGTCTTATGCCGAGTCACAGAGGATTCAATAGTTTGTAAATGATGCAGATTGGGAAGTTATAACGAGGGTACTGTACTACGAGTAACATAAGGTAGCAGTAAAATCTGTATTCGACACATCCAAATAGATACGTTAGCCAGCCAATGGCTCCATCATTTCCCGGCTCTGAACAGCTGCCTCGAATTCTTTCTTTATGGTTGCCAGTCTTTCAGGGCTCCGGACAGTCAACACGACAGGTAATTCAAGTCCAGGGTTGCCTGGCATATCGCCTGGAAAGCTTTGGGGGTCAAGAGGAAGCTTTATTCCAGGTTTCAAACTAATGTCGAAAGCCCAAAGAATGCGCATAACACTGACAGCAAAGCTTCTATCCGCAACGTGGTAACCGGGACCTATAGCAGGGCAGAGTAAATAGGAGATCGAGGCAGGCTGGTCTCAACCATTGACTTACAGATGCGACGTCCAGCTCCAAAGACAAAGTGGTCTCTTTTGGAAACGTCAGGGGATGCGGCGCTCTCCTGGCTCTGATGGCTAGTCAGCATGCAATCAACTACCTTGGAGCCCTCGCTATTTCTCACCGATCTTGTGTCACCCTCAAAACGCTCAGGTATGAAATTTTCGGGATCCGGATAGCGTGTCGGATTTCGATGAATAGCCCTTGATTTACATTAGCATGGGAACTCACCGAAAGCAATGTCAATGCTTACCAAGCATTCAAATGTATCCTCGCTCCCTTTGGTATGCGGTAGTCCTTATACATTATATCTCGAGTGGTCGTATGGGGATGGCCCAGGGCAACAGGTGGGCGCCATCTCCAAGATTCCTTCATGACCTGACGAATATATGGTACACGTTCCAGATCTTCGAAAACGGGAACCCTATCTCCAACAGCCGAATCTATTTACATTAATACTTTATAGCCCTTGATCTACGAAAGTTAAGAAACAACTCAACAGACTTACCAATTATCTCTCTCGCTTTATTGCAGACATCTGGAAACGTTAACATAGCCTCAAGGAATGACCAAGTCGATATCCGACTCTGTCCTCTTGTCAGTATTACAGCTTCAAGAAGTTGAGGTACATCAAAGCTTACAGTATCTGAAGCCCCGATTATTAGCATCATGCCCAGGTACGAGGCATCTTCGAGGCTGTCAAGTCCCAGATGGTTTGGGTCTTCGATGACCCTTCGGATGAAAGTCATATGCGGCGGAGCCTCTCCGGCATCAATCTGTGACTTTACTTTCTGGATGATCGTGTGAGTCATGGCCCCCGGGCTCCCGAGATGGACCTTACCTTCAGTTTATCACAACACCACTCATAGTCACGCTTGTGTCTGGCCTTTGCATCCCTTTCCCAAGGTTTCAGAAACAGTGGTAGCTTGTCAAGAATGTTGAAAGTGTCAACTAGATAGTAGCCAGGGAGCAGACCAAGAATCTGGGCTAGACCTGTTTCGAATATGTAGTCGATGACAGGGCTATTGTCTTCGGGGACATCCAGGCCAAAGATCTGGGACGAGAATGTGCTATATGTGTAGCGACCAATGCTCGACCATAGAGACTGCGGATCGGCGCCTTTGTTGGGATTTTGAGCAATATCATTCAGGAACTTCAACGTTTCGAAATGAAGAAATGGAAGACCAGCATCAGCGAGATTTAAGTTGGTCAGCCCAAAGGTTGTGGCCTTTCGTTGACTTTTCCATGCTTTTTCACTGGAGCTAAGAAGGAGAAGGTTGAGTCGGTTGCATATCTGCTCGTTACTAACAATCCAACGTGGTCGCTCAGATGTTTGGGCCGCAGCCTTGTCGAAGATTGCTCTGACAGCTTGGTCACTATTGATGAAGTACTCCTGGATAGTACCGAGCTGAACGAAAAACACCTCGCCGTACTCCTCGGCCCACTTTTGGAAAAGAAGGTGCTGGCGATGTTCCTTGGCTGCTTTCAGGACGATGGGAAGATGGCCAGCGATAATGTTCGTACAAGGAGGTGAGGGGGGAAGAGGAAGAAGTTGCTTAGTTTCCCGACGCCTTGATATTGCTCTTTGCACTAGGACCAGAAGCAGAGAGAGTACAGCCAAAGCTACAGCTAGCTCCCGGCTTGGCATGGGAATTGTTTGAAGCATAATGAGTCTTGGTTTTGTGATGTTGAGAATGAGCTTGATATATTCATTAAATATAAAGATGAGATACTTGCGTTTATCGTTTTTATCGCGGACACCACTTGAATAAATATATTATTTTAACTGTAAAGAACAACATGGTCTAGGGAATGATGCCCGAACTCCTTGAAACTAACTGCATTCGTGCCGATTAACCCTGTGGAGGTAACCTAAGATCCCCACAGCGGGTATTCCGAGGACTGCGCCCTCTCCATATTCCGATCTTCCATCTCGCGGAATACGGGGTTCTGGTGTGAGCAATGCACAGGTATTGACTGAGCTTTTTACTTCGGTCATTTGACTATGACCAGGACACGGAAATTAATATCCAGGTACTCACTTATGCGCGGAATTGAAAATAGTCATTTGCCTCCAGATTCCGCGATGCCTGTATCGATTGCCCCCTCCAAGTCTCAATGGAATCTTAATCAGTCTACGTAGCCTACTAGATATAGCATAGCAAGTTTCATAACATTAGCCTTTGTTGATAATCTCCGGCTACCTTTTCAACAGATGTAGCTCTCCGTACCCATTACTCTCGCCTCTCTCAGTATCTGCAACCCTTGCCTCCCCATAGTAAAACCCCCCTCCATTGAACTCACCATCAAGGGTTGGGTAATTAAAGTCTCGGTAAACACTCTTTATCCGCCTCGCACTCTCAAGAAACCTCCGTCTAATTGTCGAATAGTGAGCAATAGCTAGCTTTCCGTCCCGTTTCACAAAGTCTCCATTAACCATGACATGCAAGATATCGCCAATGCTGGCGTGCAGCATAATTGCAGCAATGGGGTCAGTCCATCCCAGAAGTGAGGGTGACTCGGCTGCATTCCACACAATAAGATCTGCCTTTGCTCCTTCGCGGATGACCCCAAGTTCTGGACGGCGAAGTGCAAGACCTCCGGCTCGAGTTGCAAGCGAAAAGGCCTGAACAACACTCATTGGGTTGTTCTTGGGCACCTCCCATCCGGAGAGTGTCTTATCAAAGAAGAAATAACGGACACTTTGCAACCAGATTCGGGCTTGTGTCAAAATGTCGGTTGAATAGGTAAAGTGGGTGTCGACGCCGAGAGCAGCCTGATCCTGGATGTAGTAAGAGTCTGGATGTGTATGTCCGTAGTGCATCTCCGATTCCGGAGTGATAGAGAGATATTGGTTGGTTTGGCGAAGAAGATTGGCGCCAGTGGCTGTGAGGAAGCTGCCGTGAGAAAAGACAACTGGTATCGATGTGTTGAGTAGGTCAAAAGAGTGAACGTCCTCGGGGAGGTTAGAGACTCCAAAGGGACCAGCAAGAGAATGGGTTGTCACAACCGAGACATTGAATTCTCGTGCGAGGTTTGCAACTTCGTTTGCAACATCTGGAGGGTTCGGGCCGAAGGAATCATACGCTATTCCCAATTGAACATTGCTTTGTTGGAGAAGGCCACTCTCAGCTATTTCAATAAAGTTAGGAATCTGATCCTTGACGGTGTAGTTCAGGGTCGGAACGTCATGGAAAGTATATGCCCAAAATACACGAGCACCGCTCTCAACCGAGGCATTGAGACCCGCATAAGCTGTTTCATTCGACCAAGTGTGATGAGCATGGTCCAGCGAAGTTGTCACCCCGGAATTCAGGGCCTCTAGGAGACCTGCGAGCTGTCCCCAGTAAACGTCCTCGGCATTGAAATGGGGTGCAGCTGCAAATTCTCCGTATCGCCCAAAGTATTGAGCCAGAGTAGTATTGGATCCAAGTGTCTTGAAGGCTGTCTGCCAACCATGGCGATGCGTATCAATGAAGCCGGGACTTATGATCTGGCCGGTGGCATCGATGACCTCGATATTTCTGGGCAGGCGAGATGGCTTGGAAGTAGTAACTTTTGCAATCCGGTCGTCCTCGACTAATAAATAGCCATCGCGAAGGACCCGAGGCTCGGGCTCAGATTCATCCCAGGCAATAATAGTAGCACCTGAGAAGAGCTTGCTACTGGCAGTAACATCAGCTACGTTGCAGACAAGCAAGGCAGGAATAAGAATAGCTGGTTCAAACTTCATGATTGTCGTTCGAGAGAAGAGAGAACTGGAGAATTAAGTAATAGGTATAAAGTCTGTACGTCAACGTGAACAACGAAAAGTGCATGACAACAGCGCCCTTTTATAATACTAAAATTGCTAAAGAATGACGTTAGTCCGGATATATAGATGATGCAACTTGTGATACTTTTAGTCATTCCTTGCAAGAGTGGATATTTAACGTCTTGAAATCTAGAAAACACTAGAGATGGTACGAGGTCAAAGACGGATATACGGAAATAAAAGAAATTGCAGTGTCATAGCCGAGACAATGCGACCCACGGTACTGGAATTTCATTTCACTAAATCTAGTGCTAGAGTTATATAAGCAAAGCAGTTAAATAATAAAGTATTGTCACAAAATCATAGCATGTTGCTAACAGATTGAGACTTAATTAAACAGAGGTTTAAAGTCATTTGCATTCTTATAAACTATCTGATATGAAAATCTAATCTATTTCTCTTAGTCGCAATTTTGTATCCTACTAAGTTTTATATTACCAAGCCAACACCTCCTGGATACCACCACAAGACAAGCTCGAACACAGTGCTTCGTCCTCCTTGTTAGCCTCAGCAGCCTCATTTGATGGCAACTGCTGTCTTGCGGGCCAGATTTGCCTGCCTGCTTCCCTCTCAAGCTTGGCATGCTCGTGAATTGCCTGTCGGTGAGATTCTTGGAATGATAGTGGACCATGTTCCAGTCGTGGATGCAACTCTCCACTAACGAAGATGCCTGCATTGAGATTCTTCTGGGCGCCAATACACAAGTCCTTATCTTCCGAGACAACGCGTGCATAGAGATCGGCAATATTATGGAAGTCCTCTTCGGATGAGTTCTTGTTGCGGAATATTTGATAGTGCATAGAAGAGGTGGTAGGTCCAAGTGGCATGAAACGCTGGATCATCATAAAGTGAGGACTGTATGGTGTTAGAGGATCCCAGGGTCGGAAGATATCAGGTACTTACAGGACGACTACTGAAGCACTGGGGTAGAAGTATGTGCTTGCGAGTTGCATTCCGCTCTTCTTCTGCTCTTCAGTCTGAATGCTCGAGTGCTTGATCCATCCCTCGCCGGTGTCGCACTTTGTCTTTCCGAGGTCTGCAAGGGTAGGAAGATCGGGATGGGTCGTGGGACAGTGATAGCATTCGTTGAAGTTGTCCGCCAAGATCTTCCAGTTATATTCACCCTCCATGCTGTATTCATTGTCCAGAGTGTAGTCATCCCAGTTGACCTTCTCAAGACGCTCTTGCTGATCAATACCCTCGAAGTATCGAGTCCATGGTTCCGGGTTCTCAGAGCTGTCGAGGTTGACCCAAACAAAGCCATACGCATCGACCTTCAGATGGATCTTGAAAAGACCGTTCTTGCTCTTGTCAAAGTTCTCGAGCTGATCATAATTGGGTGCCTTGGCGAGGTTGCCACTCAGTCCATAAGACCAACCGTGGTACTTGCATGCAAAAATGGAAGAGTTGCCTTGCTGTCCACCTTGAACGACAGGAAAAGCGCGATGACGGCAGATGTTATGGAAGGCGTTGAGGTTTCCCTTTCGATCACGGGCAATGACGAACTCGTAGCCGGTAGTGTTGAACTTCATCCAATCACCAGCCTTAGGAAAACGGTTCTGATGGGTAGTAAGCAGCCACTTCTTGGAGAAGATGGCACGCTTCTCGAGCTCATACATCTCAGGAGAGTTGTACCATGTTGAAGGGAGAGCACGGACGGGACTTCGGTGGCTTGTTTCGGTGAAGTTGTCGCTCTCGACGTTCACCTTGAGCTTATTCGCAGTTGACATTGTGTGTTGGGCTTTGTGGAGATAAGGTTTGGTGAGATTGGTGAGCGTTATCTTGCTTGTGAGAGTAGCTTGACAAGACAGGCATAGCACTTTCTTATAGACAATCGTGTGCCTTGTAGAACCCGGGCTAGAAGATAACGACCCCGGTATTCCGGGTTGAACCCCTCTCGATGACAGCGTATCGGATGCGTACTTTGGTCATAATGAGGCTGGTCTTCGGGAGTTCTGATAGTGCACGCTTGAGCAGGTCTTGTGACGCTGATCACCCGACCCTTTCAGCCAGAGATATGAAAAGATAGCAATGTTAATTGTCGTTCCGTGATTGGCCAGCTCGCCGAGTAGCGGTATCGCAGACCGAAGCCGCATCCTCCGTCAAGCAGACATCACCAGTAACGCAGCATCGAACGATATCGCTTCTCCGCTCCATTGGGCTTAGACTCAGGCACCTGATCGGCTTCTGGACCGCTTCGGGACAGATAAAGAGAATGCGCGAAGTCAATTGGCGGGTGTCAGTGTCACCCCGCATGATCCTCTCGGTAGTGAGACCCCTCGGCTTCAGAACCCGAGAAGCTTCAGCCGCGTCGAGTCTAGAACCCGAGAGATGTGCAACCCTCGCTTCGGTTTGGGAATCCGTGTGAAATGATTGAGTGTCATCGATTCTTTATTGTTCAATTGACGGCTTATCTTTTCCCTTTGTGGAAATGGGTATGCAAGCTATGCATATATGAATGAGGTGTCGAAAACTCTATGGCAACTTCAGCCAGTCCCGAGTTTGGTGGCTTCAAGTCATGTGTTTTCCGCCAAAGTCTGATAAGCTTGGGAATAAACCGGGCAAGATCGAGACGAATGTGGAGGTGGATCATTGTTATCTGTCTATTAATTTCGCACTGTTAGCTCGCCACTGCTGCTGATTGTGATCACAGTTCTTGACCAAATCCGTAAAACGGTGGAACCACTCCTTTCACAGTTCAAAAAACGGAATTGTGGGTTGTAGTGGGTCGTTCAGTTACGTAGAGGTTCGGTCAGCGAGGCAAGAGTTAAAGGTCATGAACAGATCAGCTAAAATGCATAAGTAGGTCTATGTACTCAGATTGGATTTAATATGTGAGTTGCGTGTTACCTAGGTTGCTGTGCCCCGATCTGAGTGCTTGTCTTCATGATTAACGATTACGTGGTCTGTTTGCAAGCCCAATGTTCTAGTAAATAAATCCTACCCTAAGGCTTATAATGCTTTATGCATCTTGGGGCGTAAGCAATATTAACCTTGCAGATATCATAATATATCTTAAGTTAAAATTGACTAAAACATTCGACGTCTCAGATATGACTTCAAAAAGATTTTGTGCATATTTATTTGCAGAACAATGGCAGTCTTTGCTGAATAATTAACTCCGTGAATAGATTGCGGAGTTTGGCGGAGTTTACCACCAATGCCCAGATGAATGATTTGTATGCTTTCACTGGAAACAATGAAAGTCCAGGCGTAGGACTCGACTTGTACTATCGGGGCAATTCAAATTGCGTTCCTTGTACCCGCAGTGCAATGAATTCACCTGGAGAACACGGAGTCGGGCTTCATCTGCCTTAACTCCGTAGCGACCATACCGAGTGGGTCTTTGCGCGTTTATTTTATTATAGTTCTTGAGCTTGGTCAAATGTTGAATGCCTCAAATCTGTAGATCACTTCCATCCAACAAATACATATCATAAAGTGCAAACAAAATGACAAAAAAGATCGCGATCGTTGGTGCTACTGGGGAAACGGGAGGGTCAATTGTCGATGGCCTCCTCGGGTCCGAAACCCAATATGTCCGCACCTGAACTCTTCCAGCTTGTTTGAATGCGCTAACAGACACCAGGAAATTACAGCTTTGGTGCGACCAAGCTCAGTTGAAAAGCCAGCAACTATCAGCTTGAAAGAAAGGGGCATTAAGATTGTGCCAATTGATCTTGGTGGAAACCATGCCGAGCTGGTCGCAGCGCTCACTGGGATTGACACCGTCATATCGGCCATTCACTTTCAATCACTTCATAATGAGATCCCACTGTCTAATGCAGCCAAACAAGCTGGCGTGGAGCGGTATGTGCCATGCTTCTTCGCCACCATTGCCCCTCGTGGTATAATGGATGCTCACGATAGAGTACGTTGGTTCCCCGCCAGAAGTTCACAGAGCTAAACATCACTCTAGAAGGAGGCAATCCTTGATCATATCCAGAGGATCTATCTTCCCTACACCGTGATTGATGTAGGTTGGTGGTACCAGATTACTCTACCCCGAGTTCCGTCGGGTAAGCTGGACGAATCTCTCGTCTTCCCCAACAACAACATCATCGCTGGCGGTGAGATCCCTTCCGCGCTCACAGATATTCGTGATATTGGAATATACGTCGCAGCCATTGTGAGCGACCCAAGAACTATCAATAAGAGAGTAATGGCCTACACAGAGACCAAGACGCAGAACGAAGTCCACAAATTGGTAGAGAAGGTGAGTGGCGAGAAGCCAGAGTCTACTGCTGTAAGTCCATTAGCTTGAACCCATTTGAAAAATTATTAAACTATTGTAGTTGTCAAAGGAACAGCTTGAAGAGATGTTAGCACCATTCAAGGGATCCACGGAACAAAACCAGATGCGTAGTATCTACGAGTACTGGATGTCCTGGGGCATACGAGGCGACAACACACCAGAGAATGCCGTTTACCTTGGGTATCTTCTTGCAAAGGACTTGTTTCCCTCTCTACGAGGTAGAAGTCTGGAGGATTTCATTAAGGATGCTCTTGAAGGGAAAGTCAAGAAGGTATACCAACAGTAACATAGACTGGCTAATAGTGCGTTTCGGTACAAGCAACATGAGATGTCTATTAGCTGAGCTGGCTACTCAGGCTGTATAGATAACTATAGGTTTTTATTGCCTTGCCTCAGTATTCTTCACTCTTAGGGTTACAGTTATTCCCTATATTGATGTCGTCTGATTTGCAACAACAGAGTCACAATCATAATTAATGATGTAGTAATGATCCCGCAGCTGGCATAGTGTCTAGTATTCTGTAACACTACTGGAACCCTAAATTACATTAGTCTTTACTTGCCCCAGGTTACGATCAACACTTACTAAAACGGGCCAATAAAACCTTAAGTTCTTCCGATAAAAGTAATAAACACCCCGATCGCGGCTCATTCGGATGGATAGCAGCCACTGGCATATATAATCATAATAGTGATTACGATCTAGTTACCGACAGCTGCGCTAATAATTGAAGTAAGATCCCATTCAGAGCCAGACGTGGCAATCTGAATAAAGAATACATTAATGCCACAAATAACAAAGAGGTAGGTAGCTAAAGTAGCTTAAGCAGAGTAGATACTCTGGCTCGGGTTTGCGGCCTCATCGTTGCCAGCGCCATATCTAATAGTCAGAGAAGAAACCTCTAGCAAACTCGCCGATTAAGGTACTAAGTATGATACTGATGTACTAAGACTGACTTGCTGGTTGTCGAAGCCTTACATCTCGGGGAAGATCTGCGAGATCTCCGATGAGGTGGTTACACTGCCCTATAGAAAGGCCTTGGAGTAGGATACGGCAACAATGACGACGTTGAGTCGAGCGACAAGATCGAGGGGCGCGATAAAGCCCACAATTTTGATAAGAGTAGGCTCGATTTGGCAAAACGTGAAGTACCTTGAGATCTTGACTGTGACTTGACCCGGAACGTGCCTAGTCTCAAGACCTAGGAGGAGAAATGCGACGAACTAGACTTTATTGATCCTTAGGCTAGATATCACGTTTTGAATAAGGAGTCGAGCCATTATAACACGTAGACAAGTCACTATGGCTAAAATCTAATAAGTCCATTGGTAGCCAGCTGGAACAGTGATAAAGCTGAAGATAAAGAGCACAAGGGGAACACCTAGGATTACCATTATCGTCCAAGTACCTATATATCTCGCCCTATAACTATGTAGCTGATTGCTGCTAATAAAGTTAAATCTCAAACTGCTAAGACTTATAATAAGGATAGAATATCATAGAATATTGGTATGCATAGTATAAAAGTAAATTGAGATATAGCTAGTTATAATTCCAGTTCAAGGGTGCTCCACTTAACAGCATTCCGCCAAGCATGACTCGAGAAAATAACACAGTATACCAACTACTCATCTCATCCTGCCAAGTCCAGCCGGAGGACTAGGACAGTCTCAACATTCATGTCCGGGGATAATTAGGGATATCCACAAGTCCGTCTGCAATGTAGTTGTAACAATTTCCTGAACAACCAATATTTCCGCCATTTGTAATAAGGAGCTTCGGCTCTCCCTCAGCAGCACTCCTATCAGGAGTCTCAATAATGCGAAGTTCCCGTGAATAAGCTGACCACTGCCCGACATTAACCGGCTTCCAACCCTTGGGGTCAACAGCATCCGTATTGACAAAGACTTCTTCGCGACTGTTTCCATTAGCAATGAAAATTCCCTTACCCTTCTTTCCGGGCTCAGGAGTCCAGATCACAAATGGACTGCCGTTGGGGTTCAGTTGTCCGTCGTTCGGAATGATAGGCTGCGCAGTAGCAGATCCGAAGGCGAGAGGGTCTTTTGATACCTTGTAGTACACGGGGCAGCCACCAGTAAGGGGCCCGCCACAGTACTCGAACGTCATGACGTAATTCTTAGATACAGGGCTATAAGCAACAGTTGCCATGCCAGGGCGTTGATCAGTATTAGGATAGGCGACGTCGTCAACAGCCCTACTCCATTTGCGTAGATCCTTGGTTGTCTTATGCGAGAGCTTCTGGTTGAACTTCGGGTCGACTTGGGTGGAATAATAACAAACAAGCTGGCCTTTGTGCATCATGAGGAACGGCTCCCAAACAGCTTGGTCGCCTTGGGAGACAGTCTCAGGTCCAGGGCCATAAACGATATGGCTAACAAACTCCCAGTCTTGGCCCTGGTTCTCACTGGCATAAAGGTCGATGTAGGCTTCAGTCAGATTGCGAGGGGTAGAGACGCCGGCGAGAAGAATCGTGCCCTTGCGGTATCCCCCAAAATCCTGAGGCAAGGCATAAAGAAAGGGCTGGTACCAGTTACCCCAGCCGTTGACCTGGTCCTCAACCCTAGCAAAGGGCTTGTATGACGCACCACCATCTGTCGATTTGTAGATGGGGAAGTAAGTCAATTCCACATCAGGATCGTAATCCTCCCAGGACAGAAGAAGTGACTTGTCCGGTAGCTGCAGAGTTCGTCCGTAGAGCGTACGCCAGCTGGTAGCTTCCTTCTTGGGCTTGAAAATAGCGTTGTTGTTGAAGTTGGACCAAGGTTTTACGGCACGTGGTGCCAATGAGGCCGCGAGACTCGCGGTCGCGAGAACCGTTGTAGTGAACAGGCGGCTGAAAATCATGGTGAAATATGATCGGATAGTCAGAAGAGAGTAGTTGGTTTTCTTGTTGGCTCCTAGAGAATGATGTTTACTAAATTTGAGGCCGGGAAAGCCATCTTTATAGACATTTCGATGGGCTCATGGCCACACTTTGCCGCGGCAACAAAAAACGTCCTCAAGAGTGTTGACCAGAGGTAACAGGCTACACAAGCCACAGCTTTCCCATCCCTGTGAGGTGCTCGGTTGATCACAGACTGAATGATCTGTGATTTGCGGGGTCTGAGAGAGCGAAAGCTAACCCAAACAGGAAACTCAACAGCGATAGATAGAGCAGTACCATTATGAGATCGCTTCAGCACCTCAACAATCAAAGCGTCGAGGCTACATTTAATTATCCCTGGGCCTTGTAGGTTTCCCATCATCATTCGATTTAGGCGTCTTACCATTGAGACTAGGCCTAATATCATGATAATGAGGGGCCATGCGGGATTCTAGCCAATGAGCCCGTTCCATTTCCGATGCAGGGAATGGAGATGGTGACCCCAGGAGGAGATATTTTCACAAAGACTGCGGGGCGAACAAGGTTTAGCCCACCCCACCTATCTGCCGATGTGGATCATGTCTACGTAGAAAACCGTGATTAATAACTTAATGTTACTCTCGTTTTCTTGCGATTCAACCAAAGCGCACGTATCACACAGATCCTTTTGATGCGCATAGACATTCATCTACTCCATGAACGTGCCCTTGTTGATAGCTCCAAACATACCGGTGCTGCAGTGGTAGGGGTCGATCGGCGTAAAAGCCAATCAGAGACTGCCATTACCGATGACGAGAGGAATGCGGGCAAAGCTAAAAGTTTACCCCGGTTTTATGTTGCGCCCTTTGCTGTCCACCCAGATGCATTCATTTTCTCAAACAGGAACAACACTACTCACTTGATACGATGAAGACTCCTAAAGCGTGCAACGAGTGCCGCAGGAGTAAGCGGAAATGCTCCCGCCGAGATGGCCGACTAGGAGACTCGTGCGATCAGTGCCAGGTTAAGAATCTGAGGTGCACAGCGTCTTTGGCCAATGCCGATCTTCCGCCCCGAGTTCATTCCCTGCTGCCAAAATCGAGTCTCGCAGCGCATCAGGACACTTCGATCGACGTGCCTGTTGACGTCGCTGCTCGCCTTGTGGATCACTATCTCACCAGACTTCACAATCGACCTCATAGCTTGTTCCACCCAGCTACCCTAAAGAGACAAGTACAAGATGGTTCTATCAATAAGGCTCTACTACTCTCCATCTGCAGTATAGGCGCCAGATTCGACCATGATGATGAGATTCGTTCTCTCGAAAACATCTACAATAACGAGTCTAAACGGTTGCTTCTGGCCGATTTAGAAAACATTTGCATTGAAAACGTGCAGACGTGCATCTTGATCGCTAATCTCTACGCTGCCCACCTCAACCCCTCTTCGGAAGCCCTGTTCTTCCGTAAGTTGTATCAAGACAATCCATAGCGTCAGCCACTTACCGTTCACAGGCATAGGCGTCAACTTGTTGCAAATCATAGACGCTGGGACTTTCTCGGTGGCCAGGACATTGATAGATCGTGAGATAAGGATAAGGGCGTGGTGGACTCTGTATATGGCTGATCGCTGGTCATCGTCGAGCCTTGGGCTAGCACCGCAGATCCGAGACTCCGATATTGCTGTTGATCTTCCAATACATGAGCCTATCTTTGAGGCTTTCTCTCCAGACCAGATCAAACTGAACGTTCCCTGGCAGCCAGGACTTTGGGTGCACAAGATATCTCTCGTTCGCCTGTTCGGACCGATCAAGGATCTCAACCATCGCAGTGCCTATGGCAACATCAGTCATGACGAGATCGAATCGACTGTTGCATCCCTCTCAAAATTGCTAGATGACTGGGAATGGACAATACCTTCCAACGTCAGGCTGAGTACGGAGAATCTTGAGCGATATATCGAAGTAGGCCACGGAGGCGCCTTTATCGCTCTTCATTTGGGCTATCATCACTACGCCACGCTACTATACTTTAGGTTCCTGGAGCCTGCGGTATCATCATCACCTCTAGCGGCAATATATAGAGCCAAGTGCAAGTTCCATGCTTCTTCATACAGCGATCTTTTGAGATTAGCTCGTCAGAGAGAAAACTGCGAAGTCATCTACCCAACTGTCGGTCACATGGCAGTAGTATCGTCATCAGTCCTGCTCCATACGCTTTTGTTCAGTGTGGATGATGATGTTCAACCCGTTCGGGATGCCCTCAATTCAAACTTTGAGGCGATCCTTGAACTGCGACGTTACTGGCCAAACACCGAGTCCATGGTATGTCAATTGAGTGGGAGAAAATGAACGATTCTAATACTCAATAGATCCACCGGCTCGTCACCTTTCAAAATTATTGCCTACTATCTAACGATTACAGAACACATACACTTGACGGCTGGATGTTGCGCTTCTTGATACAGTACTCGCTTCCTCTCGGCGAGAAGGACGTTGCACCGGTGACGTCGGGCATGGATCTTGACATGGACAGCTTTTCAGCCCGTACTCAAGCAGTCACTGAACAGGGCAGATACACTAAATTCAATGTTGGAGACACAATTTTGGATGGCATAAACATGGATAGTAGTGACGGAAGTGCTGTGAAATGAGAGATAGAAACCATAGTAGAGAGAAAGATTGAACTTGGAGGTTTCATAAATCAGATACGCTGATGGGGAATTCAATGACATAAACTATGTTTGAAGTCTCTAAGCTACCTAGTCGGAGATAGAATAAAACGTGACCTCTGCGATCATTGTCCGCGCTGGGACAGTGACAGATATGGGAAAGCCACCATAGTCGGGATTCTCGCTGGGCATCATGGCAAAGCTGCCACTTCTAGTCTCATCCCCATTCAAGACACGCACTGTCCGCAGGCGACCTGTCTCTTCATCATCCACAGCCTTTTCCTCGAATTTCAGGATGCCCGTAAAAGTTGAGTCCTTCGACAAACTCTTTGCACTGACGTGGAACCCCCACCCGATCAACAGGAACTTACCATGCCCCCGATGAACAACCATGCCTGCTCCTGGTCCTGGCTCTCCGAAGACGAAGCATCGATCAATCGTGATGTCGAAATCTCCCCAGCTCCGCCTGACGGGGCTGGAGATACTGTTGGATGCGCCGTCGTCGAAACAGAAGCCTACAGACGAGTTTGTCTGACGTTGGGCTTTGAGGACGATGGCTGACACTGACTTGAGGAGGCCATAATGCTTGGTCAGAGGACTGTCGGCTGGCTCTACCGTGTCAACACCAAAGGGAGCTACGCCAATCGCCGCATAGGACCCATACGCAATCCACATACGACGAGCGCCATAGTCATCGCGTCGCTGCTCTGGGACAAAGAGAGGCTGATTTCTATGCCTGTATTTTGCACAGGACTTATCGTAATCGTTAAGATAGATGTCAGGACCGAGAAAATCCAGATTCGGCGCAAACCGCATCCAGACATCCATAACGTTACTCACGGCGCCGCCGGAGGGATAATCTCCTGGTATGCCTCCCCCACCCACGACAACTGGGAAGTCGTTATCTGCATCATCTCCGGCGTAGTTCATCCACATATTAGTGTAATGCGGGATGGGATATTGAGTTTTGCCTGCCCCTGCGACTTCGTTCACATAGAGAGCGTAGTGGTACGCCATAAACAATTCATCAGTACGTGGACTCGACCCAAAAACCGCCTCCCAATCCCCGCCTTCGGGGTTGAAGCTTGCCAGGTTGTGCACTTTGATGTCGTCGTGAAGGTGCTCCCAGCTTGAAGTGAGGAATTCGATTAGCTCCCGCGGCACAGGTTGACGAAACGCCTGTTCAGCTAGCTCAGACCCATCGCGTGAATCCCCCAACAGGCCACTCTCGTTCTCAACTTGAACCATGATTACTGTGGAGTGAGATTGATCGAACTTCCGTAGATGATTCATCAGTGTACCAAAGGCTTTGGCGTCAGCCTTGCGGCACTCTGGATGGAAGAGCGATACAACATCGGCTGTTTCAAGACGACCGCCGGCTTTACGTAGTTTCGCTCGGGGGAATCGCGTTGGGCTTTGCTTGACCCATGAAGGCACGTATGTCGAAAGCCCTGAGCCTTGTCAGTAAGCGCTCGCCACAGAAAAGGATGTGTTACCATTTTTGAAGGAGCCGAACCAGAGCAACACGAGATGCACCGAATGCTTTCGCGCCGCAATGATGACCTCGTCCAGAAC
Source organism: Fusarium mangiferae (assembly GCF_900044065.1). Lineage (NCBI taxonomy): Eukaryota > Fungi > Ascomycota > Sordariomycetes > Hypocreales > Nectriaceae > Fusarium > Fusarium mangiferae. The sequence goes on from NW_024573935.1 coordinate 1,307,439, forward strand.
AGAAAAGTCAAAAACGTCTTCTTCAGGCTCTATCATGTCCCAGGTCACACAACCTAGTAGAGTGTTGATATTCATGGCAACCATTTTCTGCCAAACTGGTTCCATATATTCGACCGATGATAAAGAGGAATTTTGAAGTTCGCCGCCTCGTACAAGAAATGGACGTCCGTGAACAATGAGCTGCTTGGTGTTCTCATTGCCCACCAGGTGGGGAATGCTGATAGTTAGTGATCCCATGCTGGTGTGTTTGTCGTGATGGTTGTAAGTTGAAGTTTTTCTGCAAAGGAAACACACGCAGTAGAGATTGAGAACAGAATAGAGTACTGGAGCTATTGAATAATGGGACGACTACGTATAATGACCAGGGTCTCTGACTTACCGGAATGAGACCGTTGTGATTGGCTGATAAGCCGCCCGATGGCTAGACTGGCACTCCGGAATACAAGTCTCCTGAGTGGCTGTAATCCCGCCCCTAGAAAGCCACATAACATGTTAATACAAATGAAGATTAGTGGACTGTAATGGAATGTTAATATTTAAGAAATTGGGGCTTATGTAATAAAAGTGGCTAAACTTACTTTAAGGATAGGGTTATTAAATGAGGATGGACATTTTTATAAGGGGTCATATGACCTGCACTGGTTGCTGTTTGATACAAAAGTAACTCAGAGACCAATGCTGTGCAACGTATCCGATTGCTAGTTGTCGCTGAAAATTGCCGCATATTTGTGTGATCTTATCTTTTTATAAGGCTTTTTGGGCATATAAGATTTTTAGCCCTGAACTTCAATGAGGAACACATATGTGATCTTGTGTAGTGCTCTATGATCCGGGCTTGGGTAGTTCTCTGAAGGTCGTTGGATATGAGGTCTGTTACTACGGGTTTGAACTGACGCGGTCATATTTGAAGCCGCGCCAGAGCCTCATTTTGAAGATTGAGATCTCTATTTCCCTGGAAATTGAGCTGCTTTGACATGGCCCTTGCTGGTTTCGACCCTCTTCTGGTTGATGATCCGGGTTTGTAGTTTCCGATTTTCCTCCTGGATGTTGTTAATCTGTGTTTCTGATTAAGTGAGAGGTCTAGGCCTCATTTTTGGAATAGGGCGGTTAAGGAAATTTCTTTGTGCAAGTTATAGCAGGGCTTGTAGCAGGGATACAAGTTCGGCAAATATCGATGGAGGAAGAAGTGTTGTCTGCATGGTGTCAGGTTGATTACCTTGTACTATCTTGATAGATAGAGGTCTTTTAAGGAATTCTAACTTTAATATTTATTATATTTAAAAACAAATTATTATATATTAATCTTATAAACTTAATTAGCTTATATTCTTTTAGCTATTAAAGCTTTTAGTTACCTAAATATAACTTACTTTAATAAAAGTATTAATACTTTAACTTTTTTAACTAGCCTAAATAACTTAATTAATAAAACCTTTAACAGTTTAACCTTTTTACTATAATATATATATAATCCTTCTTAAAGCTATTTAATAACTTTAATTATTAGCTTTTTAATTATTATTAATATTACTTAATTTACTATATTAATCTATAAAGTTATAAGCTTTATTATTTAATTAATACTATTTTTTAATACTATAATATCTTTATCTTTTTTATTCTCTTTCTCTATTAGCTCTTTTAATATATTAGCCTTATAGTAAGTAAAATATATAATATAATAAGTACTTAGGTTATTAATAGTTACCTTAAATGCCTTATAATTAAAGAAGGCCAGTTTAATATAAACTATATTTAAAATAGCCTTAAGCTTAAAGTAGGCTTTTATATAAAATTAAAGGTCCTTAACTTTATTAAGGTCTTTAAAGCTATTTTACTTTTTAATCTACTATTTATTTATATATAAAAAAGTAATATATATAATAAGAAGTCTATAAATATATGTTTAAGCCTTCTGGCTTATATAGTCCTTATTAATAATAATTTAATTTACTAAAGTAATAAATATACTATTTATAAAGTTATATTATAGTATATATATAGAGATATAAACCTAAAGTTATATCCCTTTATATACCTTTAAATCTCTTTACTTTATAATACCTTAAGGCTTATGGTAAGATATAATAGTTATTATAAAAGCTTTTAAATAAAAGCTTATATTAAGGAAAAAAATACTGTATTATTATTTATTATTTATATTTATAGCCTAAAGGTTAACCTTATAGGCGGCAGTTATCCCTATAGCTAACTCTAATGTTCTAGAATTGCTGCACGAAGTTTCTTTAAAGACTTTAACACCAAGTCATAGTCCCCGGAAAGTAGTATCACATTTGGTTTGCCGCTTGTACGATGGTCAGGTTCCATCACTACTGGTATAGCTCCAGGTTGATATGGGCAATCGATCCATGAATTATTCAGAGAGCCCTGAAAGTAAGCATCCACAGTTTAACTGTTTGTTGCAGAACGGTGCTGCCTGAAGCCGAGACAAGCTCAGCTCCAGGCGTCTTGCGATAAAGAAGACGGCCAAGAAAAGAAAAGAGAAAGAGAAACCCATTGTCAAACCTTAATACATTCTTAAAGCGATGCACGCTTGCGTGTGAATAAGCCTGGCAGATTCCATAGAAGTCTTAATCTTGTCGAGTTGACAGCAGATTATGATATGCAACTAGACATTCTTAGCTGTGATATCATAATGGCATAGCCAGACTTACCTCCTTATGTCATCGATGATAGAAGATTTGGCAGTTATTGGTGTTGTTACTGCGAGCAGCCTGACATCTGGATATGTCTCGAAAAGGCCTATGGGCTGGCTAAAGGCCCAGTTTGTTGCCCACCCTGACACAAAGGAGTTGTCTTGATTTGTTGAGTTGGGTGTCTGTGTCAAGGTGCCTGCAAGCTGGATGCTTGTGTTTATAGACAGAACAAGAACCTGGGAACAGATGGGAGACGCCTCACTTATAGTTCCGCAGTCATCCCCCGGGGCTAGGAAAGAAGATGTACTGTATGAAACCCTGCCAATCCTATAGACGACCGTAACGCGGACTTCCTCCCATCTTGACATACTAAAAGTGACCCACAAGCTTTGACCAACATAATTCCTATTATCCTGTTTCTATTCTTAGCCGGGATAGCAAGCGCTCCTGGTAGTTTCCGCAATACGTGCATCACTAAGCCACCCTTGCTGTTGGTAGATGACAAGTCCACCATCTAAGTCGCTTGCGTCCTTCTTCGTTTTTATGGCGTGCAGACCTAAAACATTATGACATTGCAGGAACAACGATTCCGCTACAACAAACTCTCAAGCAGCCATCTACTTGGTCAACCCTACCTTTTAACAAATTACCTACACATCCAGGGCCGGATCTTGTTAGAATCGGCCAAAAGGGGTTAATTGTCGCGAGCAATAAGTCAGAGTGAGAATAACGAGATGTGTCGAAGATGAATTGACAGCAGTGAATAGTGATGTAAAGTTGTTATTAGAAGAAGAAACAAATCAGAGACCCTTTATTTAGTCCGCCACGTCTTTCCCCGTCCGCGTGTTACCTGATATGAAATGCGAGTTTACACTTTGCTTGCCCATGCTCCAAGCCAGTGCATCCTAAATTTCATTAAGTGTCATCTGTTCCCGGCACGTCTGCCATAAGGACAGCTTCGAAAGCAATGCACCGCAGTCTCGTTGCGTGGCGTGATTAATGTAGTCTAACATTGATTCAGACATAAGTAGCGGTAGATCAGATTGACACCAGATCAGTCGATGATGGTGCAGGCCGTCCAGGCAGGTTCATAACCATTCGAGACTGAAGTATGGGTGCCTGTCTCATAGGAAAAGGTCCTGATAGAGGTTCATTGCAGTGTCATTAAACTTTGAACGCGTTTCAGCTATCGAGGTTGTGGCTATTATGCCAAGGAGTCCACAATCTTGGTACTCTTGATGGTTTATCGCTGTTATTAAATTGCCAGCTCAAGCATCGATTCTTCCTCTGCGAGTCATATAACTCCAGGAGCTTACTCCCTCTATACACTCATATCGTTGGAAGAGGTTTCGCCTCGGTTTATCAGCATATGAGGATAAGCTCTGTCGCCTTTTATGGCAAACATTCCATTTCCTTATTGTCAGCATCCATGCTCTCTCTCACCAACAGCTACCTTCCCAACACGGGTTGAAGATGTCGCGGCAGTAGTGGAAGCTATCTTCAAGGACGGCAGCCTTCCCATTAATCATACTCAAGTCACAACCGGGGGCTTCAGTAACGGTAAGAACCTCACATTATCATCAAGTCAATCTCTAGATCTTCAGGGCAGAATTAAGGCTACTTTCCCATTATCAAGCCCATAAATACATTAATAATATTAATGGTCTTTCCGCTATAGTAACTATACTTAATAGTGTCTACTTACCACCAGGGACAGATCCCAGTACTCCACGGCTCAGCATATAAGGAGTGGTGAATTTCCCAGATCCATCTTCATCATTAGTGCAGAGTATAACATGCCTAATAATGAAGCGCGATGAATGGTGTTCCGTTTAGCGGGAGGGTTGAAGGGTACTGGCGTCGAGCATGTTGCCTTTGATAGAAAGTATGGAAAACTCAGATAGAGGATGGATAGTTTTGTGGTGGTTGAGAGGGGGCGATCAAGCTGCGGCGGCAAGGCATTCAACGGAACGGTGGGTAGGAAGTTCAGTGACGGAAGAAGTGTTTCCAAGTAAACAGGTGGCTACTGAAAAACAGTACTTTCTGAGGCTTGATATCAGTGATTAAAGACCAGAGCCTGATGTTGTCAGTTCTCGAGGGAGTATCAAAGACGGCTTTCATGTTATCTTGATCCATTTGAACTGCGATATGACACTAAAATTGCTCCTTACTTAGTAGGATGCTGTACTAACCTCTCGTTTATCGAAACATGCAGATTAGCAGGAGGAAGAGTCGAGGCATGTTGCTACTTGTCTGTCATGAATCCATTCAGATCAGACAGTCTTTCATTGACTTACCCTCGTCCACTAACTTTTGCAACATATAATCCTAGAGTTCAGGTTTACTACGGTTAAGCCACGGATATGGTGTAGGTGGGCGCACAAGATGCCGAAACTCCTCGTAGACCAGAATCGTCAAGGTTCTCGTTCGCCCCAATCTTCTGTCGAGCTGGCGTCAACTTTGTCATTTAATAGGGTCAAATATTCAATTTCGTAAGTCGGCACCTCTTAAGCAATTAGATTGCTGAATTCCCTATCTTATCTTATCCTATCTTATCTTGCGAAAAGTCACTTCTAAAATTAGATAGGAAAGCTATGCTATATTTAGCAAAGTGTTATATAGCGATCCACCTATTAACTTGTCTTAGATGTGGAAATACGTGCTTCAGTAGGTCACAATAATCGAGTTAAAGATTGAAAAGTTAATTGTGCCAAGACCGATAAGTATGAATTCATGGTGACACTATTGAGGTAGAGGACAAGCATGTTTTGCTTTTTCTAATGGATCAACTCTAATCCGCCCCCACAAGTCAGCATTTTCGAAAAAAATCCCCATAATCTCCCGAGCCGGCTTCGTTCCTACTACCAAGACTTTCTGAGAGATCAACGCCATAATGGAGCCGTACTCCACATTCACTGTCTGTCTCGCCTTGTTAGCATCCGTCGGGCTCTTCTACCTCATCGGCTTTGCTCAAGATATCCCCACAGCCCAAAATAGCAAAGCACGCAAACCCCCAGTCCTTCCGTTCTCGTTACCTCTTGTTGGGCATTTGTTCCAGTTCCTATGGAATACTCAAAAGTTCTTGAGCAAGACTTCGTATGTTTCTCCGTCTTATTTTTTTTTTAGAAACAGTCTTACAGCAGTAGAATCCACTATGGACTGGATACACCTGTTCAGATAAAACTTCTGAATCGTCGAATAACCATGTTAAATGGCGCTGAAAACATCACCTCGCTGTTCAAAAGCTCTCGCAGCGTAAACAGTGAACGTTGGCTCATTCAAGTCCTAGTCAACGCTTTTGGCGTTCGCAAGGTGGACGTGCCTTTCTACGCTGCTGATAATACAGGAATCGCCCAGCAGCCGGCGGCTAACAGCAATAACATTCCGTACGAGCACCGGATCTTTCATCTTGTTTACCAAACTGTACATGATGGACTTAGCGGAGAGAGATTGGACGAGATGCAGCGCCAACTCGTGCTCAACCTATCAACCCAGATTGCGAATGCGGAAATCGATGGAACATGGACTCATGTCAATAATCTCTACGAAGATCTAATCAGAAGCTTCTGCTTCAAAGCTTCGACGACTTCTCTTTGTGGACCGCGAATCTTTGAGGCTGTCCCAGATCTCGAGTCGGACTTTTGGAGTTTTGACAGTTACTTACCTAATCTCTTTAAAGAAATGCCGCAGTGGTTGGTTCCGGCGTCCTTCAAAGCTAGAGACAAGATGAAAGAGAACATGAGGAAATGGCATGAGCTCGCTCATAAAGCATACGACATCACCCAGAGCGAAGAAGATACACGGACTTGGGAAGAGAACTTTGGGTCAAAGCTCATGAGAAGCCGACAAGCGTTCTTTAGGAAAATGCCTCTGAGCAAGGATACTATTGCCGCTGATGACTTGGGTTTACTTTGGGCGTGAGTATTATTATTTTTCTTGCGTTTCATAAGGATATGGTCTAACTTCATGGCGTTAACAGTGCCACTGCAAATGCAGTCCCTGCCATAGGCTGGATGATTTTGGAAACCGTTCAACGCCCTGGACTTCTTGAGCTGGTCCGAGCCGAAATCGCCCCTTTCATCAGCTTCGCGTCAAACACAATTACACCGGATATCGATATTAATGAACTCTGTCAGCAACCTTTGGTTCAATCTATCTACGCCGAGGTTCTGCGCGTTCACAACGGCACGGTACTCGCTCGAGTTCCTCAGGTCTCGGATTATTCCATTGCAGGTTGGTCGTTTCCAAAGGATCAGCACATCATGATCTCGACGTATGACACGGCTCGTAAGCTATCTGTCTGGAATCAAGGCACGCCTGACGATCCTCATCCTGTGAACGAGTTTTGGCCAGAAAGATTCATTATTGACCCCAGTAACCCTGCAAGCGGACCTGCCGTCCATCAGGAATCCAAGCAGCAAGGCACTGGTGAGAAGTACTTCACACTTGATGGTACAGTTGGATCCTGGATTCCCTATGGTGGGGGATCTAGAATGTGCCCAGGTCGTCACTTTGCCAAGAAGGAACTGATTGTCAGCATGGCTATGTTCCTAATGAGCTTTGACATTGAGCTTGAAGCTCTGGATGGATGGATTAAGGACGATCCTAAATACTTCATGTTTGGCGTCATGCACCCACAAGGGCCTATTCGTGCTAGGGTAAGGAGAAGGATCTTTAATACTTAGTGAAATAGTAATTATATAAGCGCTAAGACGGTTATTACTATTAGTATTAGTTATAAAGTTTTATATTAAATTATAATTTAATCAACACCTAATATTATATATATAGGGAGCCGCTGTTCTGTAGGAAGAAGTCTGAGTCGCGAGTTGTGCGTCCTCGCCCTGTCGAGTTGGCAGTCAGAGATGCCCTCATCTCTGCCGGCTCGGGGGTAGTTTCATGAGGTTGGATGTTGCTGTTGATTGAGATATCAGCGGGATTGTTTCTTTAGATTTTCATGAGTCGATTGCTGAACTTGCTTCAAACTGAGCACTAATTCTATAGTCCTCTGCCTTTGGGCTCCTGATGACTCGGCAGACGTTTCTTCGATAAATTTGAGCGTTTAAAAGAAACGTCAGCTTACAAGATTGATCATGCCGGCAGCCTTGAGAGCCGGGACAAGTCCAATGCACCAGCCATCGTGCCTTACGACGGCGGATTCTGTCCAATGTCTATCGCGTTCGAGATTTGGGCTTCTTCAGATCTTCAGGGCTTCGCCTTTCAGGGCATCTTCAACGATGGAGTCGGGGAGGACTTTCCGTTAAGGCACGGAAGCTGGACGCACGCCTGGAAGGACGGAGCATGCGACGTTCTGCAAGGCTTCTTCATGTAGGTTCGGGGCAGTTTTGGGATGAGATCGATTTCGAAAAGGAGCCATAGAGGCGGCTGGGATCTTGGGTTCGTGATACCGGTCGGCTGAAGGGTTCGGCGCTTGCATTTGGTCTTTACTGTATCGATATGATTAGTAGCTGTGAGGAAATCGGAGGGCTTGGATGATAAAATTACGCTTACATCCACTGATTGCATGGACGGGGACTGGAAGCTTTTCATTAGAGTCTTGCTGATCCTCCACAAAAAAGGCAGATCTCAGTTTTAAAGCTGCGGGCCGGTCGAAGGATCGGTCGGGAAGGGGATGTTGTTGATGCGGTAGCGGAGTGAGCGATGAAAAGGGACGGCGTCTGGTTTGGTTTCGTTTTTATCGGGGGGGTTCATGCGGTCGATTCGGAAAACCGAAAGAGAGGTCCTGGCAAACAGTTAGAAACAGCTTCATTTGGATTGAGAATCACGTCGGAATGGATGTGACTGATCATGGGCCGCACGTAGAGCAACATCGGAAGTCCCTGGTGATGGTACCAAGTGAATGAGAGATCAATTGGCCTCTGAAGGGCTGGATAGGTGAGTGTGCTCAAAACCTACGGCGAGCTTCTCATATGAGTCATCCGCGGCAGAAGGCTGGATGAAAATCTCAATCTCGATGCCGCGATTGGTGGTCGGATGCATAACTGGCCATTCCCTTGTCCCAGGAAGCTCCCCTTGCTCCGTGTCGCTGAGAATCCCTCATCCGATCCAATTTGTGGTTTGTGGCGCAGTCTGTCCAGGTCTGAGCTCACTCCTTGTCTAGGAAGTGGTGTTGGGTCGCGTTTTGAGACTGCGGAAGTCGGCAACATTTCTGTAGTCATGCGATATGACTTTGTATCTTTAAGGTGATGTTGGATACTGGAATGAGCGTTTGAGCGGAGGTTACTATCTGAAGACGAAGAGGCGGCTTCTTCACCCTCACGGCGGAGGTCGCTTCTGGGACCCAAGACCTCGTTGTCGCCAATCCACGCGTGGTCGGGAGTGTGCTTGTTGATGTGCGTCTGGTCCGAGTATGCTGCGGCCAGTAAGGCCCCCGTTGGGCCCCTTCACATGAGATTCGTTCTCCGAAAGTCCTCTTGTCGTGGGTAACAAAATATCTCCGGGTTCGATTGAGCGGAAGCGGATTGACAAAGGGGTGATCGGCGAGTCTCATCCCTTATAACCTGTCAGGGACTTCTTAACTAGTAGTGGTAGGGTTTATTGACTGCGGATGCTTGTAACCCTTGAGCCGGGCGATGCAGCTTTCGGTGGCAATCTCATTCCAACGGTAGCTTCAGTTCGTTTTCGTTTCCAATACGCCTATCTCTTGGTCAGCGATTGCGAGTGATATGAGAAAATCACATACGATTCATCGTTTCGTCCTGCAATTAATCTTTTCCGAAAGGCCCAAGTGCCACGTCGTTCTCACTAACTCTTTGCTGTCGTATGTCTTCAGGCATTGCTCGTGATATCACTGACCCCAACCCTGTTCGGTATCCTACGCCGGTGACTGTTGTTGATGGAGTATTCGTGTAAAGCTGAGCGCTGCTCTTGTTTTGTCTGGTAGATTGACCAGCGATCGATTTCCATTCAGGGTCAGGCATTGCACGGGAGAAGTTGATTGTGCGATAACTGCCAACGTCGGCTGGTGATGGTGATCACATGGGCACAGTTCACCAAAGTCGGTTGGTTTTCTTGCACGTAGTATTGGTCCAATCGGCGCTGTGATCATAGGGATGGTTGGCGAGCGGGAGAAGTGTTCAAAAGATGAGTCGAGGTGAGGATCGAAAGCCTGAATCGCAGACAAGCACCTGCCTTGCCTAAGCTCGCCTTGAGCGCGTGGTACGCCTTGGGAAACAAATTGTGGGTCCATATCTGGGGTCTCGGCTCGGTAACAATAGGGTAACAGAACCTTTCAGTCCAACATCTATCACTTTTCTAGCTTTGTTGATAATTACACGTAATCTCCAACTGAAAAAAAGGTTTTGCATTTAATCAATGAGTGTCAATGCATGTGTTCGACTGTACGAGTTGTTCTAGACTTGTTATTAGATGCTCGTCTATTTCCTCTTTGTTATTGACAGCCGGTTCAAGACTTAGAAAAACCAGTAAGGTTCCACGGTTTAAGATGATTCAAAAATCAGCGTCAAATTGTCGACCCGTTGAGTATGAGTGATGCTATCCGGCCCACAATATTTTCTTCTTCCTCCCCAACATCACTTTGTCAACCGAGTCGTGCATCAGAGTTGATCTTGTGGCTGGACTTGGAGAAACATCCTTCTGTTCCCCCGAAAAAGAACGATTGTGAACCTCCAGCACTTCTAATACCGACCGAGTCCCCGACTCAACGCTGAACAATTCCCAGTGTCTCGAGATCGAGTGGCGTAAATGCAAGTCCTAACGAACAAAGGGCCAGTGTTTCGTGCAAGAACATCTCTGACCTGCCACTATTAGACCATTCCCAAGCTGATTCATTGGCAGTGAACATGCATACTCCATAAATCTCGCTCAAACCACCACCAGTTGTGACCCGTCTTGATCTTTCGTCTTTTTCAGTCTTCATCTTGACTTTTTATCTCTGGAATCCTTCTTCTCAACTTCCATCTTCTTGGATTTAATTCCTTCTATCATCTTGCTATTTAACAAAAGTCGCACCTTCACACAAGGGCCTTCACCTAAACATCATGCAGGTTAGTTTACATCTTCTTTCCTGTTCCCTACTAACTTAAATCAGCAAAAATGCCTTCCCTTACTAACTAAAAGCTCCGTGCCCTTTATAAATCGCATCAAGTTCCTCCAAAAAAAGCTTGAAACTATGTGATATATTTAAGTTCCGAGATAATAATCTTTATTAGATAACCTCGACTACCAATGCCAGCATTATCTCTGCAATTCCCGCTCCGCTTCAATCTTTAACCTGTCCCGCCCACAGTATCCCTACATGCTTTATCACATTAGCCAATGCCGCTTCCAATCGCAAAGTACTTACCGCATGTTTATCGACGCATATCCGATCCTCGCCAGGAGCGTCATTCATCTGGGAAAACTTAGTCTTTATAGCACTTTAGGTCCGCAATTCGCTTATCCTTTTATTTACTTTCCTCCTTTAAGGCTTTATACTCCTTTTAAAGATTATTAAATAATATTATATAATAATTATATCCTTTCTTAGCTAGTAAGGTAGCTATATAGACTTAGTAAAACTTAAAAAATACTGCCTTAATCTTTATTATAAACTTTTTAATAGAGTTTAAAGCTTTTTAATTATTTAATTAAGACTGCTATTTAGTATTAAAAGTATTAAAGCCTTATTATATTAATATCTCACTTAAGGATTAAGATTTATAATATCAATATTAATAAGCGTTTAAATACATCTATTAGGTAATATACCTTAAGTGCTAATATAAAGGTTAATAAGTAAAAAGAAAAGAAAAGGAAGAAGAGAAATCTTAGGAAAAGTAAAAAGAAGGACATTTATAAGTCGCCCTCCGCTCTGATTCACTACTAGTCACGTGAGGATTCAATCAGCATGCTTAGCAGCGTTAAACAGTGCAGGACGATGCCTTAACTAAGCGCACGATTTAAGGGACTCTGAGAATCGACACAGAAGCCACCACGCGTTAAATGATCTCGATAAACTCCCTCGATCATTGCAATTCGGGTCGACCCAAGTCCAAGTCGCAAGACGAAACATAAGACATGACATCTGGCTTTGTTTGCTCCAGTATATCCGACAACTCCCTCTACACATTCTTCTGTGCTTCGGCACCTATATCACTTAAGATAAAGCTCGAGAGTCTTCTCATATCAATCTGCTAAATACCAGTGCAGAAAAGACCACTTTATCTCCAATCTTGCAGTCAGAAGGGTTCTGCCCAAGTCTCCAGGCCTCCTCCGTTCCGTGAACCTAAGTCTGGCTCCACACCTCTATCTCCCTCCCGATAAACCGATTTAAAAAGGGTGCAACAGTCCGGATATCTGGCCACGGCCCAAGTTGTGCGGTGCGGAGACCCTTGGCTACGCGCAAATAGCTAGTAATAACTCTATTTATCTTCTTAAAAGCGGGAAACATTTCTATTATTGTTTAATGCCACTATCCCCTCTTAACTAGAGGTAAAAGTATGCCTCACTACTATTAAGCCAATTCTCTAGATATTAGATAAATATACTAATTAAAAAGTCTATAAATTAAACTCTATTTCCTTTAGATAAGTTTATATTTAGTAATTTAAATTTACCTTTAAAAGGTAAAGAAATAGGACTATACTATTTTCCCTTTATATTTTAATACTTATTTATTTTATTACTTTCCTTAAAGAAAATATTTAATAATAATTTAAATAGTATACTTATTACTATTAAATAATAAGTATTATTAAGCTCTTTAAATTTATTATATTAATAAAAATAGGGAATATTTATACTTAATTACTTATTTTAATATATGAAGCTTTAAAAGGTCAAATATAATAAGTTTCTTATTTACTATAGAAGCTTTTATGGAGCTAAAGTTAAGTGGGAATGGTTGGTCGAAGATCCGCGCCACCACAACCTCCATCGCGTCTTGATATCCAGTAGTTGCAACTTTAAGTGTATCAAAGGTCAATCACTAGATTCAATACTTCATGTCGGCCATTCTACTCAAACTCGTCATCAGCTGGGTGCGACAAGGGACATCATGTAGCTGTGCAAGCAGCTAATGTCCAGCACCCCAGTGGTTCCTAAGCCGTACGAATTTCAAACTGCCGGGTCCCATGAAAGTCTTGGAGGCTTCTATTGGTTGGGGGGCATAAGATTCTGCCGAAAGTTCATACTATAGTTAAGTCCCTTATCTTGGCATTCAGTTTGAACCTCTCTAGCCCGCCGTTTGCTGTTGGAAACGAATGCCACGTCCCCACTCTGTAAAATTTGTTACTGTCCTCCATTGCCGGGTAAAGAAACAAGCCAAATGCAATTCGACCGTGTCGGTCTCGAATCAAAGGGTCAACGCTGTCGCTTTCACGATCCTCAGGGTCGCCCACTGTCTCAGCTGATCTTGCTGAGCCGGTAATTTCTTCATCATCATCCGAGCCCTCGATGTCAGAGTCTTCCTCGTTCTTGGGTCGCCCACTACTCAACAACAACATAGCGACGTTTCGGAAGTCATCATGATTGATATAATCGTCCCAGTAACCCAAATGAAGATTGTCCCAGTTTGCGTGGCAGAAATATTCGTCAGAAATAGTCCACGTCCAAAAGAGCTCAGTGTTGACTTCCTCTGTCTCTACGTCTGAAGGGCTATCGACGATGTCAAAGGGAAACTGAGCTGTAAAACCTCTAACCTCAAGCTGCTGGCCCTTCCAGGAAATGAAAATATCTTCCATGCTGTTTGATTGTATCCATTTCAGCTGAAGTGTCTCGTCTCTCAATCGTGCACTGTCCGAGTTCTCATGGCCAATAGCATCATCAATATATGAGTAATCGACATTTCCGTGGTGTATCAAACTCCAAGATGGTGCAAACTCTCTCACCTGTTCAGGTAATTTGGACGCCAGTGGATAGATACACCAGCCCCATGCCAGGCCCTCATACATACCATGACGCCAAAGAAGGTATTCGGAAAGACGGCTTCGCCACATACCACAGCAATACTCATTGTTACTCTGAAATGAGTGAAATCGATGTGCAAGCCCCGCCAACGCTGCGATTCTGTCTTCGTGGTTTGTGAATTCCCGTTGGGTATAGGAAGAAATAATTGTTCTCCAAGCTGAGTGAAAGCCATCCTCGGTAAGATTAGCTGGAAGAAGTGGAAAGAGACCTAAGTCCTTGATGTCGACAGGGACCTCACTCCCTCCCTCGGTTATTCGTGACCTCTTGCATTGGAAGTGAGTAGCCGTAGAGCCAAACAGAATGGTTCTTGAAGACAATGCTGCCTCCTGGAATGTCCAGCCTCTCCGAACCCAGGATCCTGATATCAGGTCTTCAAAAAATGGATCAGATGAGGTGTCCATGTACATCTTCCAGATCCATGAGCGCTGATATCGGACACTGTACGTTCCGTTGGGCTTGCCTGAACGCGCAAGGTATGGAAGTGACAGGCTGGGTGGAGTTCGGTGTAAAAAGCCCCGCTCACAAGACTTGGATATCACTGGGCAGATGGTTATGTATGCGTTGCCGTAGACTTGATGCATTTTGTTGGCTTCTTCCTTCCAGTCCTTTTCATTACCTTGAATAATGCATAGACTGTCGACCCAAAGAAATGGAATGTGAAGTTCTCTGGCGGTGCGGATAGCGTCTTGAAGTAGAAGGGGCATCTGGCTGGTGGGAATTTCGATCAAATGTTGGTGATAATTGCCCTCGTCCGTCTTCAGTTGGCGTTGAGCAGCGGAGGGGGGGCCCCAACAGTAACTCAGCGCTGCGTATTTGGGTGTACTGGAGGATGAGTTGGAGATCATGGGGCCCTCAACAAGTTTGACATCCTTTCCACGTACGTCGACCAGCCTAGTGGGCGTAAAGGAAGCTGTTCTGTTTGATTTGCAGTCACTGTGATGCATTTCACATATTTTTATCGCCTCCTGGAGAAAGTCCTTTGTGTTTTTTCCCAGTGTGTCGCTTGGCGGAACTGCTCGTAACCTAAGATCGCTCCCAGCTAGTGAAGGTTCACTTGGAAGGAGTTCCAAACTGCCCGATGGATCCTCAATAGCGAACATAAGGCAAGTATCGTTCCTACCCGCTACGTTTGAGATAGATGTTAGTTAGTGCACGATATATATGGATGCATAGAATAATTGTAACTTGATTTGTTTTCGTACTGGACTAAGGAAATATAGCTCATAAGAAGAAGCTGGGGTTTTCTTACGGTGAATGATCCATATTTCGAAATTTAGCCAGAACTCGTTTCCATCCTCGCCATAAGGCAGTAGACAGAATTGAGCTCGCTGAAAGTCCAGCCTCGTTCCTGGGTTAGCATGGTAGACGCTTCTGATGCGTTTGAATTCATGCATGTCGAACTCGACTTCAGGCGAGCATAGCGTGTCCCTGAGCAAGGAACAAAAGACGCATCCATTGTTCGCTGATCTGTTTAAGAGTGGAAAGTCAGGAGCTGAGTCGGTGAAGTTGTACTTTTCGATCTCTGATATGCCATTCTCAGAGATCTCAATGAAATTCTTTTCCGTCAATTGTAAATATTTGCAATTCTCGCATAGCTTGTAATTAGGGTTAGCCAGAGACTGGGGGAAGCGAGGAAGTTCAGATGGGGTTGCAGAGGTCTTCTCCATAGTCAAAACTGCAGGGTATTGCACTATAGTAGTTAGCAAGGTTATCTCACTATAGAGTGAATGTTAATAGAAGGACAATAACTGGCATATATGTGAAATTATTCTTAGTGGAAAAGATTTCAGACTCAGCATAGATACCTGATTTAGTTTCCAGTAAATACTCTCAAGCTGCATTGGCGCCCAATGGCTGCCGGGGCTCAAATCGCCCATCCCCTATCGTACCTCTACCTTGTTTGAACATGGGTGGAGCCTACGTCCAGTCCAAGCCATGTTATTATTGGCCTTGGCCCAGAAATGGGCCAAGACTACTGCGGGGATACTGTCCGATCCAAATCCTCTTTTCATTGGTCTGAGCTTTGAACCTAATCTGGTGACCAGGCGTAAGCAGCGTCTCTGAGCTCAGACCATGCTTTTGTGTTGACGCCGAGTTGGGTGTATTCTTCTATGTGTTTTTTGGCCAAGATAGGTAAAAAATACTTTTATAGTTATTATTTATTAAAAGATTCCTCCTCTATTGTTTTATATATTGCTGGATGTATTGTTATAGTTAAATTTAATAGAATAAATTATATCTATAGACTATACTTATGAATTAGGACTCAAGCCAGGGAGGAGCCTGATTTATAAGTCCTTATAACAATCTAGTAACAGTCTCTAGTAATATCTATTAACTATTCTTATTAAAACTAAAAATACGCTAATAAAGATAGAGGTAAAAGATTATTAAAATTTTATATATAAAGACTATTAAACTTTTTAAAGTTAAAGAAAAAATAATTACTATAAAAATAATACTAAAATACTTATATTTAATTTTATTTAGGTTTTAAAGAATAATAGTTAAATACAAAGGCATAAAGACTAAATTTATTATTTACTTATTATTAAAGTAAAGTTTATATAACTAAAGTTTAATTAATATAAAGTAAGATAAAGGTAAAGACTTTATTAAAAAAGTAAATATAAGTTAAGTAAGTATTAAAGATAATAATAATTTATTATAGAAAAAACCCTAAATAATTAAAGTAAGTAGCTATTAACTTAATAAGCCTAATCTATAATATAATATAGTATTAAAATAGCTACTATAATAGATTTATTTATCTATATATAAGACTTATTATTTATTATATATAAGGTTTATAATTTTAACTATATAGCTAATAAGGTATTTAAGTATTTAAAGATAAAATATCTAATAATTTAATTTATATAGGTAAAGGCAATTAATAAAGCTATTATATTAATTATAGGGCTAGCTTAAAATTAATTAAATCTAAAGTATTACAACCTAATACAGTCTTATACATATATATATACACCTTACTCTTTTTACCTAACTAAGAGTTACCTACCCTATACCGGTTAAACGCATGCCATTTAACTTATATAATAAATAACTATAAATAGAGTCAAACTAACCTTATTTAACTTATATATATTACAGTATATATATATACCTTTATTTAGTATTAAATAAAACTTAACTTACTAGCTATTAATAAGACTTTTTTATATTAATAAGCCTAATATATATTACTTAATTATTAAAAGATATAATACCTAAGCTAAGCTTAGTATATATACCTTACGTTTCTGTAAATATAAACCTAATATAGATTAGTTTCCCTATTTAAAACCCTAACCGTTATATAAAGGATTTTAAGTTTTTTAATTTATTAAATAAACTAATTCTATACTTAAAGCTATTAATACTAAACTATAAGAGGTATTATATATATAGTTATATTAATCTATATAAAAGTAATATATATTATTATTATTAAATAGAGTATAAATAGAGAAATAATTAAATAAAAGGGGGTAATATTAAAAAGAAATTAAAGTAACTAAAATAGGTTTTATAAATAGAAGGGATATAATGCTAGTAATTTTTTAAGTATTAATAGGTAAATTAGTAATTTAAAGTATATAAGCCTATTAACTTATTAAGTTATTTAATTAAAGGCTTAAAGGGTAGTAAAGATATTACAGTAAAGCTTATAAAGTTATATTAAAAATAAGTTAGTAAGTTTAATACTACTAAAAAGGATAAAATTAAGGTTATTAATAAGAAAAAGGAATTAAATATATAGCTAGAAAGAATAGGCTAGATAGGCTACTTATAAAAGTTTAAGGTAAAGAAGGATTTATTATTACTAGCTGCTTTACTATAAGAAAATAAGCCAGTATTATAAGTAATATATAATATATTTAATTAATTAGCTAATTATATTAAAGTAGTAATAATATTAAATATAGTTAAATTAGCTATATTATATTAAATTAAAAGAAAAGAGATTTATATTAAGCTAAATAAGCTATTTAATAATTAATTAAAAGATAAGTTATAAATTTACTATATATAACAGTTAGGGTTTTAAATAGGGAAACTAATCTATATTAAGTTTATATTTATAGAAATATAAGGCATATATATTAAGCTTAACTTAAGTATTATATCTCTTAATAATTAAGTAATATATATTAGGCTTATTAATATAAAGAAGTCTTATTAATAGCTAATAAGCTAAGTTCTACTTAATACTAAATAAAGGTATATATATATACTGTAATATATATAAGTTAAATAAGGTCAGTTTAATTCTATTTATAGTTATTTATTATATAAGTTAAATAGTATATATTTAACTAATATAAGGTAGGTAACTCTTAGTTAGATAAAAAGAGTGGGGTGCATGCGTATATGCATAAGACTGTGTTAGGTTGTAATACTATTTACTTAAAGCAGCTAACAGTTTAAGATTAGCAATTTATATAATAAGGGCTTATATCTACAGTGTCTATTAATTTAGATTATAAAAAGATTAATTAGTATTAAATTATAAAGGCAAGTTAGCTTCCTTAAATAAATAGAAGTATGCTATTTTAAGAGAAGATAATATATTAAAGGAAATAATAAATAAGGCAAGAAGTAATATAATATATAAATTATAAAAGTATATTATTATAATTTTTATTAAAAGACTTATCTTTATTAAGGCTATATATATATTATCTTTAAAAGCCTAAAGTTAATTAATATTTTTTAAAATATTAGCTTAATATATTTTAATTATTAAGACCTGACTTTATAAAATGGTGTTATATATATAAGATATATATATTATATAAGATATCTTAAGATATACTTGCCTAATTAGGACAAATTATATATCATTATAACCAGATAAATCAGGGCTTTTTATTGGTGTGCTTACCTAAGCGAAATGTGGAGAATTGAGTAACTTTATATAATAAAGTTTATTATATAAACTTTAATATTCTCTTATTTAAGAAATATTAAAAGTGGGGTCACGTGATTGGGATCACGTAAAGATAAGATGATAAAGAAGATACATATATCAGATATGACCCCTCAGTTGGTCGAGTCATCACACCAAGCTAAAAACCCTATATTTCCCTTTTAGGTTTATTTACCCCGCTAGTGCTAGCGTCATCCATTTTGGGTAAAATGTATATCAGAATTTTCTCCGAATTTTGACGGATTTTATGATAGTCTTTGCGTCACCATTGGACTTACCCCTCTTTGGGAATTCAGGCCCGCGGTTTCAGAATGTCTATATAAATCCAAGGATTTCCCACTTCAGGAACTCCTAACTTCTTAACTGATTATCTAATTATTGATTACCTAATATATACCATTAAATTCGGAAAACATCGCTCTATTTAACGGACCCACTTTTATCTTATAAATTCTTCCCTATGTCAACTTATCAGCAAGTTACAACCTTTTATTTATTTAATAATTCTACCTCCACTCTACCTATTACAACTATCTACCCTTCTACCTATTGCGAATTTATAGGCTATTTTATTCAAGCCTTAACATTAATAAGATATTATATAAGCTTTAACTATTAATTAATTATATATAAATTAAGAAAATACTTTTAATTTTAAGGCATAGGCTGCTTTATACTTATAGATCTTAAAAGCTAAGAGTTATATATAAAAAGCTAGAATATTAAATTAAGTTAGCTTATCCTGCATTACTGCAAGCTATAACTAGTAGTAAGTTATATTATTAATCTCTTATAAGGGGTTGGTATGCTTTTTATAGTAGCTATAGTCTAGACTTTTATATCTTATATTATTATAATTATAATATTATTTTACTATATCTTTTAGCTATAAATAATAGCCTTATTAATTAAATTATATAATAAATATAACTTTAGGTATAGATATTAAATAAAAGTATATAAACCTATATAAAGTAAAGTATACCCTGACCTTAAGGGGAAATAAAAAACAAAACTGGATTTAGTTGTAAATTAATAAATTTTAATATAAGGCAGTCTTGTTTTTTATTTTCCCTCCTAGCCTGACTAAAAAGGGTATTAGAAAAACGCCATATAATCTTAAACTTTATACCTTAATTCATTTTAAGGCTCACTGAGAATAAATGCCACTGCATCTCCTTATATAAACTGGAGAAGTGTTAATTTTCAGAGGCAAGACATGCAGTAAACTATCTACATTCACATTCCCTCGTAATATCATCGAATAAAAACATTGGCAGTCATGGAATGCAAGGTGGCGGCAAGTGGGAAAGGCGGCAGCTGAAAAATATGATAGATCATCAAGACCAGGGTTTTCACCGCCTTCTGTTGCTCGACAAGCGCCTAGTGGCAAAAATGTGGCTAGCTGAGAGGCAGAGTCACTACAAGATCTCGTGTTCGGAATGGTCAGCCAGGGAATCAACGCCTCGAGCAAAATGGTCTTCCTGCAGATCACCTTTCCGGCAATGAAGGGTGACGTTGGTTTTGGCAATGATGGTCGCTTCCAGCCAGCCTCGATCCGTCCCCAAAGCGCCATTCGAGCTCTTTTCGTCGTTGTTCCCCACTGGCGGGCCAGACCTTTGTATAGCTCACGGTATGTCGGTGGAGCTGCCGACTTGATCATCGCATGCCATTGGCGAAATGCATGACGACTTGACGCCAGCGGAATCTTAGCGCCTGTTTTAATCCCTGTTTTATGTGGAGATTCCGAGAACAGTCCCCACAGTTCAGATACTGATGTAGTTTAGAGTCATTTGCGTTTCTCCAATTGCTGCAATGATCGAAACGCTACCGAAAGATACCCCTGGCCGTCCAATGAGAGCGCCAAGAGTCTGCGGTGGTACGGGACTTGTCTTGCATAAGGAGATTGATAGTCTTGCAATACCAGCCGGCGGCACGCAGCGTGTTTCCGACTAGCGATGATCCCTGCCACTGGGTTTATCAAGAGGCGACCTGGCCTGCTGAGACCCTGAAGGGGGTTCCATAGCAGATACGATTTCATCCATCAGTTCAAGGGCGCGGCGACTCAGCAGCAGTGACGTGACGGTAGTTCGACTGCAGGACACAAATTATGGCTACAAACATCAAGATTCACATGGTGTGGGCGGGTCGTGGAGATGCCTTCATCCTGGAATACGTCGTCAACGAAGAGCGTCGGCTTGTCATCGTAGACGGCGGGCCGAAAACGCAATACTTTTCCGAAGATGACTCCTTCGTGCAAGCGGCTCCGTACTACCACCACCTTTTGTCTGCCGTTCGAGAGGTCTGGGGCGTGCAAGAGGGCTTGATTCTCATGAGCATGGTCAATTCACATACCGATGATGATCACCGATATGGCCTCCTGAGAATGGTCTGTGAAATGCCGGACAACATCATCGATTGGGATCATTTCAAGTTCTACGTTCCTTTCCTCAGAAACAAAATCGCGCAAGATGGAAGTAGCACTCAAATTGTGAATTTTGAAGACCTCGTGGAGACACTCAACAAGAGACAACTATATCCCCAGCTCAGTAACGGATACCTGCCCGATGGTCTCCATCTCGATTATCCATACGCAGGGTTGGATATGAATGATCTTACAGATAACAACTCCTACAACCACGTTCTTCAATTTTCACGAATCGATCCAGGTGCTGCCGTTGACCTTGATGCAAATGCAGACCTATCTACCTACGACGGTCCCCCAGCTGGCTTCACCGTAACGAATCAGAGCAGTATCCTGATGCGAACTGGAGAGGTGTACGAGAAACCAGTCTATTTCACCGGCGACAGCAGTGTCAGGCGAATTGGTCAATTTGTCCGCGACGACGGTATGACTGCACCTGATTTGGCAATCTACAAAATTCAGCATCATGGGGCGCTCACGGACTCTATGCAAAATCCGGTCGATCTCAAGACAAATCTGGGCATGACCAAGGAGAGTGCTGTGTATATGCTTCTGCAGAAATCTGTCAATGATGTCTGGCCCAACTATTGGACAAGCCAAAGCAGAGACTTACACGAACAAACCAACTCATTTGAAGACGTCGCCGAGTACTGCAAACACGTAACAACCCATTTCTTACGGGAGGTCCAGTTCCAGGGGACAGCGACCATGGACAGTCTGTTGGCTCTCTTGACCGGACGACGAGACCAGTGGCTCAACTTGGCGAAGACCCGGCTGGACCGTCCTGTCCTTGACCTAAGTGACCTTGCACCCTGGCCAGCCGACCACCCAGACCCAATCATAATCTACGATTACACCATCATGATGACCACCCCGGCTCCGAGATTTCCATTCTTCTGGAATACATATGCAAATCCCACCTATGAGAGCTGGACTTTTGATCAAATGCAGAACTGGTTCTCTTTCGCGATGAGAGACCTACCGTGTGAAGACTTCTTTGCCTGCTGGGGAATTTACCAAGTCGCCGCGTTCTACAAGAGTTTCGAGTCCCACACCTACATGGTGAGCGGGTCATCTATTCCATATCATCATCCTCATGTCTCTACGCTCTTAGGGCTTGCAGTTGCTTGTCAACAGGGTGTTCATACTACACCAAAGGAGCTATACATGACCGATCCTTCGAATATGAATAATCCCAGGCTTGGAGCAGGAGCTCGACTCGTGGGCCAATCACGTCAGCAGCTGTTCTCAGGCAATAAACTGAACGTATATCACCTCGACCAAAGGGCGTATGTTACCTTGGACGGCAACCCAGTCCCACAAGCTGACCCGGCCAACCCCACACGGCCCGTTGGCCAAAGAGCACGAGATAGTTTCACGAGGCAGATCTCATTCACTGACGAAGGCGAAAAGCGTAACAAACAAATCCTTAGCGCATTTACGGACAAGCGTTTACTCCTGACACGCAGCGATTTGAGCCTGCAGGTTTGGGCCGTTCACTGCGAGATGGCCGGAACCAAATATTTCCTGGACGGCCTCCACCCTCCCACAGTGATCTCAGAACACGATCTCGGAAAGCTCCCGTGCTTTCTCGTAACAGAAGGTGTGGACGTCATTGAAAATGGCTCGCTATGGTGTCGAACACTTACGCTCACTAATGCGCGAGACCCAATCTCTGAAAGCCGAACCTTCTATTGTCAAGATGGAGACTCGGACATGTTCACGAGCAGATGGCTCTTCGAGTTCAACTTCGGTACACCCAATCATGGTACTTTTGTCTATGGCCCAAACAACGACGCGCCGTTCACTTCCGTTCGTGTTGCGCGAAAGAATGGCCCCTCCAAATACTCAACAGCCATGACATGTTGCAGCTTTGAGATTTCTGCCATTGAATGGAATACGTTTGAGAATGGTCTTACCGAAGAGGAGAGAGAGAAGGTTCATGCTGGAATGAGGGCCATCAATAAACCACCTGTTTATGGGCCAACGGGGACATTGATCATGGACGAGTCCGAAGTCGAGGAGGAGAACTCGATGCTGATAGAGACGCATACCCTACCAAAAGGAAGTTTTGAAAAATGGTTGAAGGACAATGATGAATCAGACGATGAATTTGATCAATGGAAAGATCAGGCACATGGAAATGACGACAACATGTTCGCGGAGATGAGCATCAGGAACCTGCAGCTTCCAGACCTTGAAATGAATGCAGTTGCGATTCCAGTCGACGAGAGTAATGGCGTTGTTGAATCGTCGGAATCTGTCATAGAAAACCCTTCCATTCCACTTCCCGAGATGTTAACCGATCAAGAAACCATCACTAACTGGGCAAATTCAAGCACAACCGAGAAGAATGCGGAAGACGGGGCGGCTACATCACAATTTGCGCACATGCATATGATTGCGACATCCCCCGATGAAACAACTCTGCCCAAGATGCAACTAGAGACGGCCTCCGCCATCACGACAAAGGTCTCTGCCACGGAACAGCCATCAGCCATTGTGCCAGCCATTCAAACCGAGAGTTCCTTGCGAGACTACCTCAGACGTATCGGGTTCGACTTCAACCTCATCACTTCGCGCACCGACGCGCTCGAGGCAATCACTGGAAAACAACGACATATCGGTTCGAAGATGAATCTCAGTTACGAGAAGCTATTAGCGGGAGACAAAGTTCATCTGGATGCTTCAAAGGTTGAGTATGACTCGCAAGCAGCTCTCAACGAATTCAGCAATGCGACCTTGGTAGCTCTCGCAGAGGCAGGTGATCTCTTCGTCTTTGGGGACGACAAGTTGAAGATAGAATCGTCAAAGATCTTCATCTCTCGACAGACTGACACAACATTCAACATGGAATTATCTATCACGACAGACGAGCAAGTGACAGTAAAGAGTAGCAGGTCTGTCGAGCTCGCGGCAAGGTTCGCCAATCTCCGCGATTTTCTTCTCGGAATCAATGTTACTCCCGAGAAGCTTGCGAAGATCACGATCGCAGACCTGCTGCCACTCTTATTACAGAACAACACCACGAGAGCGATGGATATACTCTCCTCGCGCATCCCCGGCGAGTTCGTACAAGCCGGCTTGGCGAAGCTGCAGCCAGACCTCGACCTGTCCCCGGTAGAGCACGGCAATACCATGACACAAGGAGCACCGGCGATCAAATCGGCCCTGATACACCTTCAGCTAGACGGCGTGAACAAGTTTCTTAGAAACATCAAGCTAGACACTATCGGCGTTCAGATCACACGTCTGGCGCTTGGCTTTCAAAACATTGGTGCCAAAACCCACGAACGAATCAACCTCGAAGGCGCAGCCACGATCAGCGCCGAAGGCAATGGCGTCGTAGAATTAAGACTGAATTGCAGTCTTGGAGAGCAGTCCACAGATATTGATTTCACGGCGGCGAACGTGTCGTCTATCAGCAAGCTAGCAGGGTTGTTGTCTCTGCCATATGATGACATGAAGACCCTCGGTGTTCCCCTCACCAACTCCACACTGTCGACTGGAGGTTCCGGTCAGCAGACGCCGATGCCGAAAGATCTTGCATCCTTGAATGGGTCGGAGATTGGCTTTTCGGTAAGGCAGACTGTGAAAGCAACAGACGACTACCGACTATCATCTGTGTTCATTGCGATCAAGCTGGACGATTGGAAAGACTATCTACCGAAAGAATTCCAACTAAAAGCTATCGAACATCCGAAGATCAGAGTGACCATCCTCAATCCGTTGACAAAGGCCGTGCGGCGCGTCAGAACCGAGGTCAGCTTCATCATTCCTATCACATCAAGCAACACCATCGATGATCCCGATGCCAAGCTGGGCATCTCCAATCCAGGGGCACCACAACCACCCAGGAAAAGGTCCTTGCAAGTCGGTTTCCTGGCAGATCCAGTCGGCTACATCAGAAACGACTACGCCTACTCCATCGCTTTGACCTGCCGAGGCGGCATATCCATCGACGACATAGCCACAACATCAGGCATCGAGATCTCACCCGACATTAAGACTAACGTCCCCATCCTCAGCGATCTCCTAACCAAAGTCGCCGTCAAGGACTTCGAGATTGCCGCCGAGCCAAAGGGTCTCGACGGCAGACTCTCCGTGACAACTTGGTCCATCACCCTTCTCGTCCATGATCTCGCTCTCATACCGAACCAATTCACAATCAAGAAAGCCATGGTAAACATTGAGAAATTGGCCGAGAGCTCGCTTCTCAGTTCGGGAGAGGGAGAGATTTATATTGATGGTCTAAAACGAAGTCTCAATGTTGCGTTCAAAACTCCGCAACCTGATAGTCCCGGTTTTGTCAAGGTGCAGGCTCCTCCGGCTGGTATTAGCGCGCAAGATGCGCTGGTACAGATGGGTTTACCGTCTATGGAGGATCTGCCTGTCATTGGTACTATTCTGTCGACCAAGCTGCGTGTCTTCCAGGTGTCATTCGGATACGCTGCTGGATCAGAGAGGGATTTATCCGTATTCGGATTCGAGACGACATTCTTTTACACGCGAGCTCTGGAATTCGGTCCGCTCAAGCTGGAGAACTTGGAGGTCGGTCTCATGTGGAAGAGTAAGCTTGATCCGGAAGTCAGGAAAGACCCTGTTTCAGGAGAGAAGAAGGACGTCTTCAGTTTCGGTGCCAATGCCTGTTTTCTTAACAAGACTCTGCGAGTGGATGTTGGCTACGATACGAGGAAGCGAGTTGTCTTTGCGACGTTGACTCCCGCAGTGAAGGATCTGACTATCGCTGGGATCATCAAGGAGATTTTGCCTTCTGACCTGCAGACCGTGGATCTTGTTCCGGCAGTCACGGACATGACGTTCAATATTGCAGGAGTTGCATTGGACGTTGGTAAGAAGGGAGATCCCATCAAGCTTGATAGATTCGACCTCGATCTGGGAGGGAAGGAAGAGCTTGGTGTTGAGGGAAATCAGACTGAGAAGGGGAAGTTTGTGCTCAAGTCTCTTATGGTATCGTATCGACGTGGGAAACCAAAGGAGCAGAAGGTTACACCGAAGGCCATTGATCCAAGCGCGAGCCCAATGCAAGGTGGTGGCAACACAAGCACAACCGGCGAACAAGGCTCTACTGGGGCTGCAGTACCTTCAACCGAGCAACCCAAGCCTCTGGCGGCGGTGCCGAAGCGTCCTGGAGTCGAGAGGTCCCTCACAAATCCTGCCGGTGACGAGAGCACAGCTGCATGGAAGGACAGCGATGAGTATCCCGAGCATGATACTTTGATCGTATCCGGGACTGCCACCATCAACAAATTGCGAACCCGCGTTTCGTTTGGCTATCAATCTGGCGACAACAAGACAGCGAGAATCGTCTCTCTTAGCGTTGTAGGCCTCGACAAGGGCGCGCTGGCACTCAGCAATTTCCTCTTGCTGTTCGGCTTCGACCCTCCCAATTACGACAGGCCAGATCAATCACCCAACTTCCTTGACCTCGAACTTGTTCGCCTGGCGGGAACTGTCGAGATTGGCGATGTTGCTCCCAGTGAACAGCCAGCGCCAGCACCCTCCACTTCCGGAACAGGAGTATCCAGCGGAAAGACAGGCGTCACACCAACCAAGAAGCAATCGAAGAGATTTACATTGGCTACAGCAGACCTCGCCGTCACCCTGTCCAAACCCTTCACAATCCTGGAATCCCCCGCCGTCATCCTCCAAGAACTTGGCCTCGAAGTCTCCTACAATGCCAAAGCCGCTCAAAAAGATGACTTCGTCGGCCTAATCGCAACCGTCTACGGTCGTTTAGACATAGCAGGCCAACCTCTCCGCGTTTTATTCCGAAAGCATCCCAAGCACGACACCGTGTTCCTAGGGCAGTTGGTTCTGGGGAATAAATCACCGTCGAACCCGAATGATCCAACGAGCGTTGATAGCATTCAATTCGCGCAATTAACATCCCAATTCCTCAACGACGCCAAGTACAAGCCACCCGAAGACATCTCCCTCCCCACAGACATCCCAATCGGCCGTATAGACTTTATAGTTGCACAGGGCAAGTTCGTACAGATCTCAGGTCTAGGGTTGAGGTTGGCGGAAATACCAATCAAAGACACCGACCTCAAACTCAGCATCGATAAAGTAGGCGGCTACATAAAGGCAACACGGGACACCACAATTCAAGAAGCTGCAAAGTATCAGTACGATGTCCATCTCTTCGGTCAAGTTTCCATTTCTGGATTCGATGGATTCCTCCAAGCGACAGCGACGTTGGATATTGGTCCCAAGAGCGATACTGTACTTTTTGCGACAGTCGTTGCTAAACCTAGTGTGGGAGGAGAGCAGCAAGGAGGAGCTGATATCTCGAGCCTTGCGACCCGTCTTGGGAACAATGATGCCAACAATAAATGGGCCAGTACATCTTCTGACGCCGCACCGCTATCGTTCTCGGGCGCGTGTCTGCTATACGTGAACTTCACCCAATCACGCTTCATCATCGCCGGTCAGATCGCCAGCGTCGGTTCCGCAGTGTTGATGGGTCGACGCCAGCCCAATGACAATACAAAGAGAGGATATTTCTTCAGTTTGGTGGCGACGAGACCGGAGAGGATTTGGCCGGCGCTTGAGGAGACGGTGTCAAAGTACTTCAAGATTGAAAAAGTGGCGGTGCAAGTTTTGACGTTTGAAACGACGTTGGAGGCTTTGAGGGAGGACTTGGACGTTCAGACGAAGAGCGTTGGGGATGGTGCGAAAGAGGGGTCTGGAGTCGATTACTACAACACTCTCGAGGAGGATAAGAAAGATGCGGTAGGAGGGGATGGAGGAGGGGCAGGCGGCGTTGTCACGACAGATAATGATGACGACAAGGAAAAGAAGGCTTCTGAAGACGCGGTTCAGAAGATGGAAGATGCCGTTAATATCCCTGATGTCAAAGGGATCAAGGATGGCAAGTTGCTACCTGGCGCGTGGTTTTTCGCCGATATATCGCTTGAATCGACGGAACATGAGATGTCCACCGCCCTCGCTTATCCCGTAGAGAAGGATAAGACGAAAGCTCCAGACGTACCGAACATCATTGTTTATGCAAAGATCGGCGGAGATGGGCCGGGCTCTGTGTATAGTATCGATGTGCGGAAGTTGGTCCTGCTGGGTGGAGCGATCGAAATTAATGCGTCGGGGTCTTATCAGACGGCGGGTAGGAAGTTGGAAAATGGAAAGATGAGCGAGCGGCAGGTTGATGTGACGGGTGAACTTATCTTGAAGCAACTCCGCCAGCCGGTTACTTTCAAGGTCGACTATCACAGTGTCAAGGATAAGACGTGGTTTGCGCTGGCTAAGAATACGGCGGCGGTCGCCAGGATTGAATCGCCATTCGAGGAGATGTTCAATGTCACGTTGAGAGAACTGGGCATCAGTGGAGAGATCACGCCTGCAGGGAGGAAATATGAGGTCTTTGGTAATGTTACTCTCGGACCTGGAGATGAAATTCAGCACTCCTTGACCGGGCGAATCATCTTCCAAGATGGCGTGCCGATAGCCGTCTTCCTCGAGTACGAGAATGTGTCGGATGCGAAGCTCCCAGTAGCGGAGGTGTACGACAAGCTGCTGAAGCCTGGAAACAGCGACGCAGACGTCTCTTGGCCGACCGATACGCATCCAAACTTCAAGTTTGTATCGGCGTGTATCTACTACATCCGTGGCACAAAGAAGCTGACTTACAGGGAGAAGTCGTCGTATGATCCGGGATTCCAGCTTGGAGCCTCGGTCATTCTCTTCGACAAGCCATTCGGCGTCAGCCTGGACATAGCGGCATCACGCAAGGGCATCAAGTTCCAGGCGATCTATGAGCAATCGATAGATCTGGAATTCGCGGAGATTACTGGGTACAAGGAGAAGAATGCAGAGCAGCCGTACAAGGGGCCTGCTATGTTCGTTGATGGACGGCAGCCAAAGACAGTAAGTATCCGTGAATTAGATGCATAACTCGCAACCTTACTGATCATCGTTGCAGGTGTTGATCGGTGTAAAAGCCGCAATATCCTTCTTTAAAACCAAGCCCATCGACATGGAGATGAACTACAACACCAGTGAAAAGTGCTTCGAGGGATCCATAAAGTTCCGCGAGATGTTTGCTGGTATCTCGGAGCCCACCATCGAGTTCATCTATAAGAACGGTCGTTTCTCCTTTAAGAAGTGGGATATCAATGACGCACTTGACGGGTTCCTGAAGTTGAAGGATATTCTTAAGGAGGGCGCTAATGCTGACAAGTCGGCATGTGGAGAGCTCACGAACATCGTTTTTGATGGAGCTGTCACCACGACATTCAGATTCAGTCTGAGCTTTCCCGACAATAATGAGTCGAAAGGGACGGGTACGGCGTTAATAACAGCCCCAGAAGTCGTCGGAGGACCGGTATCAACAGGAATCCTACCCGCGCCTAAGAGTATGACCATCGATCCCAATCCGCCAACGACAACATCAACCACCTCGCCATCTACAGGCCCGACAACAACAGCTAACCCGGGTAACGACAACTCGGAAGACGGCATAATGGGCAAACACCAAAGCGTTGTCAGAGACGGCTTCATCCACCTCCAAATCGACTGGAAATACGTCATCTCAATCCCCACCCGAGAAGTCCTGACCGTAGAAATGAAGCCACTTCCACTCGAAATCAAGCCTCGAATCGACAAAGACGGCGTCATCGCCACACTGGGTGAACTGATGAAGCACAACCTCCCTAAGATTGCCACAGCGCTGGTCTCGCAGAAGGAGAATCTGGTTCAGTTGGTTGGAGCTATGTTGCTGAAAGAATGTGGCAAGTGGGCTATCAAATCCTTGTTATGTCGTGGAGCGGATAATGAGGACCTTGTTAAGAGAGGCAAAGAGATTGCGGAGGAAGATGCGAATCAATCTGAGGGAGAGAGCAACGAAGCTGGCAAAGGTGCCGATGGAGCTGGCGCTGCCGCAGCTGCAGGTGCAGCTGGAGGCATTGCCGTTGCGTTGGAAGAACTCGGTGGCGCGTTATTTTGTCTCGCACTAGGAATCGCGATCGGGATTGCACTGTGGTTAATAGGGAAGCTCGTTGGGGATCGAACCAACGATCCGAAGGTCAAAGAGGATATGGACAAGCTGAAGGACAAGCTGGATAAGTTGCATAAGGAGACAATGCAGAAGCTGAGGGATGCACTGGATAAGATCAAGACGGCGATGGAGTTGACTGGCAAGCCTGATGTCAAGTTCGCCTCTGATGAGGTTGATGATGTGTCTGTTATTTGCGACTGGACGAAGGTGATGCCTCCGTTTATCTATGCTGCTAAGGCATCGTCGACTCATCCGGACATTCGATGGAAGCTTCTGTACAGCACAAACGCCGACTTCACGGGAGCCAATGAAGTGCTCAATATCAACGACACAAAGCATACGATCGAGTACCCCGGATTGGAATACGACTCGAAACTGTATGTCACGGTCAAGGCATACATGCCAGTCGTTGATGATTGGTTCAAGGCGCCAAGCCATCGCACAGATCTGAAGGACGAGCCCAAGGACCCGGAGGTCAAGAAAGCTTTCGATGAACAACTGCCCGACATGATCAAGGAGCTGTTCGGAGACGCCAAAGTCGTAGAGGCAGCTGACTGGAGTACTCCCGGTGAGGCCGGTCAAGTGCCTTTCCTCAAGCCACCTCAATCTGTTTCATTCACTGCGGACGCAGCAGAGGATACCGCGGAAGGACAGGTTACTGTCGCGGGGGTTATCACGCAAATCGCCATCAACATTGCCTCGCCGGATATGAAAACTACGTTCCTGTACAGTCAACAGCATGCCTTTGCTCAATCCGACCTCAACGTGTCAGTGCGGCTACTGGCTCCGCCAGGCTACAACTACCAGGGTGAAGTAGACAAATCCGCCAAAGCCTACGTGCAGCACATCTCCGACGACCAGAACAAGTTCCGCAACTCGGCCATTGTTGAGTCTAATGACAGCGTTGGCCTATGGGCTAGGGTGACGAACTTGACTTCGGCAATGAATGCTGGCAAGATTGGTGCGAAGTGGGATGTGCTCAACGTAACGGCCCTGCCTAACCCGATGGTGTTCTTCATTAAAGCCGGCAAGTGGATGAAGCCGACCTCTGTTGACTTGGGAATCGCGACCGTACCACACAGGGAGACCACTTTACTGGCCCCGGATGAGGTTGTCAACAACGACAAGGTCAAGATAGCGGTTTGCGATGCACTACCACCCAGTGGATCGATTGCATTATTCGTCAGCACAGAGCTTCTCGTTGACTATATACCTACCCTCAAGATCAAGGAGAAGGAAAGTTACTACGACATCAATACGAAGAAGCTCATCATTCTAGTCACTCCGACTTTCGCAGGGATTAAGAAAAGCGCATATGGAGGCGATTTCACCTCAAAGACCGCACCGAACGGGCCCCTTCCAGCTACGATCGAAGAACTACCAAGCGGAGACGTGGTCTTGGCAATCGAGAATGTGAAACTACCCCTCTATACTACCGTCAAGGCAACGATTCAGGATGTCACGACAAACATCATAAAGAGCAGTGATCCCTGGAAACTCGTGATCCCTCGCTCCACGCTACCAAAGCCAAGTATCACCGCCGCCATTGAAAAGGACCGCCTCGTAATCTCGTGGCTCGACATGCAAGGTGTCTCGACAGTCCGCCTTAAGATAAATCCAGCCTCCATCCAGCGCGACGTGGCACATTCCGAACAACGCTCCAGCTTCACCGCCGCCGATCTCAAACTTGCCAGTCTCCAACCCGGCACCAAACTCACCATCATCGCCACTTCCCTTACGGATCTCCTCCACGGCCTCCCGACCCAAATCGACTTTACGATTCCCGACGCCTCTGCCGAAGAAACAGGCTGGACACCCCCGGTGGTCATAAGTCCAGACTCTACCATGCCCACCGGCGCCGGTCTCTGCGTCCTACAAAACCCAGCGACTCCATCCGCAATCACCCTCTGGACAACCGTATCTAGCCAGATAAAATCCTACAGTACCGTTCCTGTCACTGTCGAGCCGCCGCCAACCCTCGAAGCACCACTCACCGCAATCTCAACAGGCTCAAGCATCGCGGCCGTGTCCCTGACCCCAACACACCAAGAAATATACTGGATCGACCCCGACGGCGCCATCCAGGCAAGACGCTGGACCTCGCCCCAGCAAGCCAGTCCAAGTACGACTCAGACCTGGCAATCTATCGAGTCCTTCCCCTTCACAGTCGCGAAGACAGCAAGCGTCCTCTCCGGCGGCTCCATCGCCGCCCTCGCGCGCTCAGACGGCAAGAGGATCGATCTATGGTGGCTTGGGTCCTACGGCCGTTTATTAAAGTCCTCCTTCGACGCCGAGAACGAGGAGTGGAGTACGCCTAATTACCTGGTCTACGGCGATATGGGCCCAGGCGGTGTCACTGACAACTCCTCCGCCACTACCACTAACACCACCAAGCTGCGCGCACCGAGTCGTCTTGCCGCCGCATCTGTGGACAACGACATGGCCGATGTAGCCTGGATAACGGATGCGGGGCGTGTTCATGGAGAGTGTGCGCTCGACGACGATGCGGTTGGATTCTTGTATGGGTTTTGGGATGAGGGTGTTGATGCTGTTAATGCGTCCCCTCTTTCCTCCCTGGCTGCGTTGGCGGATGACGGGAAGAGTTCTAGACTATGGTGGATCACCGAGAAGGGAGCTGTGCATATGGCTGTGCGGATGGGAGGGAGAAGTGCAAAGGCGAGGTGGCATGTTAGCATCGTCGCCGGCGTTGGAAATGCGCATCCTAGATCCAGTGTTGCGGCTGTGATGGTGGGCGGGAAGGTGTTGAGGGTTTGGTGGTTTGGGGGTGAAGGGCAGCTTGTTACTGCTAGGACGGAGGAGGTGGAGGAGACGAGGCCGTCGTGGAGTGTTAAGGTGCAGTTGCCGGAGGGGACGGCGAGGAAAGTTGGGGAGGGGAGTGAGGAGAGGATGGTGTTGGCGGCGAGGGCGGTGGAGGAGAGGGAGGTTTGGGTTTGGTGGATTGGGAGGGAGGGGAGGATTTGGGGTTATAGGTGGACTGCGGTTTAATGCTATTAACTATATAATAAAGTTAGGAAAGAGAAAAGGCTATATATATATAAGGATTTACTTAAAGTATTTATATTATATATTACTTATTAATTTATTTTAGCTATAAAGTAAATATAAATTTAAATTTAATAAAAATTATATATTAATAAAAATTAGATTAATAAAAATAAAAATTTAAATTTATTATTTTTAATAAATTTAAATTAATATTATTATAAGTTAAAAAAAAATATTTTTAAAATAATATATTAATTTATAATTATAAAGAAATTATTTTTTTTATATATTTATAAATTAGCTTTTAAAAATATTTTTATATATTTTTAAAATTTATTAAAATTTAAATACTTATTATTTTTTAAATAATAAAATTTTATTTATAATTAAAAAATATATTAAAAAAGTTTTAATTAAATTTATAAAAAATAAATATTTAATTACTATAATTAATTATAAGTTAAGTAAATATAATAATATTATATTAATTAAAAGTAAAAAAGAAATTTTTAAAAAAGATTTTTATAACGAATTTTAAAATTTTTTAAAGTTATATAATTAATAAACTAATTAATTTAATTTAATTATTATAATTATTTTATATATAACGTGGTTAATAAGCAAGCATTACAGATAAGTAAGTGTTATACTTTCTTTAGCCTTTTTAACCTATAGCTTGAAAGCTTAAGCTATAGTTTAAAAAGGCTTGCTTTTACTTACTAAATTCCTCCCCAGATAACTTAAGAACTACCTAACAAGTCCTTACATTATGCCCGCTTTTACTGCATATACCACAGCGCCAACCACCTAGCTATTATTTACAGACAATTAACCATATATCGGCCACCAGAATAAAGAATTTTACTTAAATTTTAAACTTAAATTAAATAATACTAAATTAAGCAGCTAATTGGTAAAAAATAACCCTAACCCTAGGTATTATTTACAGACAATTAACTGTATATTAGCTATTAAAATAAATAATTTTACTTAAATTTTAAACTTAAATTAAATAATACTAAATTAAGTAGCTAATTAATAAAAAATAACCCTAACCTTATACTTAAGGTTAGCTAGTATTAGCTTAGGGTTAGTATAATATTTATTATTTAATTCTCTTTACTTAATATTAGCTTCTTTAAACTATAACTTAAGGGGGCATAACTATAAGGCCTAGCTATACTCTTTAAGCTGCAGTTTAAGAAGGCTTGCTATTATACTTATCTCTCTTTACTTTTTATTATTAAGATAAAGGGGTTAGGGTTAGGATAGG
This sequence comes from Fusarium mangiferae, assembly GCF_900044065.1. NCBI lineage: Eukaryota > Fungi > Ascomycota > Sordariomycetes > Hypocreales > Nectriaceae > Fusarium > Fusarium mangiferae. The sequence continues at coordinate 1,341,699 of NW_024573935.1, forward strand.
GTTAGTATTAACTATTTAAGCTATCTTTGCCTTTTAGGTTTTTTCTAGCTAAAATCTAGCTAATAA